>NW_028318005.1:10842721-12087942 GCF_062004578.1 Staurois parvus | reverse complement strand
CATAAACATCTTATATCATACTTGGATAAATGACATTAGCAGTTTTCACTGCCTGCTCTATAATATTTGTGGTTGTCACGGACTCTCAGTGATTCATTTATTTATTTGATTGCACTATTCACGCACTTGTTTGCACTTTATATATTCGAGTATGATATAAGTTATTTATGTTTCATGAGTTTAGAGCACTGCACTTTTATGATATACGTTTACATTGGGACAGTTACCGATACCTTAACTGCTAGCAGCTATTTAATTTATCCGTAATTAATTTATTTACATAATTTTACATATAATTTTTTAGAACTTGTTTTTATACTCTCTTTTTGTGTGAATTTATGAATATATAAATTATTACCTATACCCTACAGTACTAATGACTACTAGGTATAACACTAACTATTAGATCTCATTATATGCATTCGCTTATATTTCTTTAAATAATATATTATTATATATTAAGTATATATTTATTTGTATTTATTTAAAAAAAATTTCCATTATTTCTAATTTATATTTATTTTTATTATTTTATTTTATTTGACTTCTATTCAAATGCTGTATATTTAGGCAGCAATTTTTTTTAAATGAAACCCTCTCTTTACAGTGTGAGATGCCTAAAATTTGTGAAGGCTTCTGGCAAAAACAGTGAGCCAATCACACAAGCAGGAAATGAGAGTTCTGGGGCCATTGTGTACACCAACAATGCATAGAACATCTCTTGGTTACAGTATCACAAAGAAGCAACCTTGGTAGCTTAAGGTCTGTAAAGATTAGGGGCCATACACACTGTCTTAAAAAAAAAACGCCAGTGCTCCTGGCAGAAATAAATCTCTAATTTTGAGCATTTTTTATACTAGCATTTAGGAGCGTTCAGCATTGTTTCTGCCAGAAAACTGCTCTCAAAAACGCAAAACAGAAGTTTTTTTTTCTGCCTCTAAACGCTGAGCTTAAAATATGCCTGTAAAACGACCTAACGTGCATGGACACATAGGATCACATTAGTTGCTTCTACAGGCAAAACACTAAATTCCTCTAGGAGCAGCCTTTTTGTAAGCCAGTGTGCATGGGCCCAAAAATATAATAGAATATATAACTACCTGATTGTGTTGCAATTTGTTTTTTTAGCCAAGATTGAGGTCTTCTCAAGGCTAGGTTCACATATACTATATTGCCAAAAGTATTGGGACGCCTGCCTTTACACGCACATGAACTTTAATGCCATCCCAGTCTTAGTCCGTAGGGTTCAATATTGAGTTGGCCCACCCTTAGCAGCTATAACAGCTTCAACTCTTCTGGGAAGGCCGTCCACAAGGTTTAGGAGTGTGTCTATGGGAATGTTTGCCCATTCTTCCAGAAATGCATTTGCGAGGTCAGGCACTGGTGTCGGATGAGAAGGTCTGGCTAGCAGTCTCCGCTCTAATTCATCCCAAAGGTGTTCTATGGGGTTGAGGTCAGGACTGTGCAGGCCAGTCATGTTCCTCTACCCCAAACTCGCTCATCCATGTCCTTATGGACCTTGCTTTGTGCACTGGTGTGCAGTCATGTTGGAACAGGAAAGGGGCCATCCCCAAACTGTTCTCACAAAGTTGAGAGCACAAAATTGTCCAAATTGTCTTGGTATGCTGCCGCCTTAAGATTTCCCTTCACTGGAACTAAGGGGCCAAGCCCAACCCCTGAAAAACAACCCCACACTATAATCCCCCCTCCACCAAACTTTACACTTGGTCCATCAGATTGCCAGACAGAGAAACGTGATTTGTCACTCCAGAGAACATGTCTCCACTGCTCTAGAGTTAAGTGGCAGCGTGCTTTACACCACTGCATTGAAGGGGCTGCTTACGCACAAAACACAGCTCGCAATAGGGTGAACCGAGCCCTTATTATGTGTCTAAAATTTGTTAAAACAGTATCATTTGAATTCAGTAGTATTGTTCATGTACAAATGCTAAATTCATTACATTCATAGTCATTCCACTTTTGTACTGAGATGTTCTATAGAAGCAGGATGAGAATACAAATCAATATCTAATTATTCACTTCATTTATTTTTTTCTGTTTCATTTGTTTCACAATATGACTAGGAATGACAGTGAGGGCAGGTAAGATTTTGGTGATGCTTGTATTTTGTGTATTTCTTTTAGCAGTCATGGACTGAATTGAAACCTTCCTCTTGAATTAGATTTTGAATAGAACTTTCTGCCATGTTTAAAGCTCAACTGAACTTTCAGCTAAAATCAGCTAAATACTGTATATTCCAAGTATGTAAAAAATGGTGCGCAAAGTCTTACGGTAAAAGTGGAACTAAACCCATCCATTTAACAGTTACATTCAAGGCATACCAGGAATGCCAAATTTGCTTCTGCTCCCAACCAAACTGTCAAACCATCAAATGGCTGGTGTCATAACTGATCACATGTGCAGCATCACGGCATTTGCAGATCAAACAGAATCAACTTTCTTGGCTGTAAAGGATAGGAGGGTTTTGTTTTGCTTTACAAAGCAATTTTCTTTACAAAGCAGGAACAACCTTAGAAGAAAAGTCTGTCCTCTGTGTGGAAGCAGAGGTCTCTCTGCAGAGGTCTAACACATCCCCTTCTAAGTTAGACCTAGAGCTGTCCAGTCAGCAAGGTTCATAAGACTTGCTACCTGGAGGGCTCTCGGTGTGACTATGTAAGGGGATGTGTTGGAACTCTGCAGAGAGATCATTGCTTCCACGCAGAGATCAAGGGTCCTTCTTCTGCAGCATGCTAGCAAGGGACTGGCTTTACTACTCAAGCTGTGGCTACTCCCAAGGAAAATGAACTGTAAGACTTTAAACATCTTCTGTTTTGATTCACCAGGAATGTATTTAGTGGATTTAAACCAAAGGCTCAATTGAGTTCTAAAGGAAACAATCAAATTATTTTTTGTAATATTTATTTTGCTAAAGGCCCCTTCCATATAGGGAAGATGAATACACATTTCCATCAGCCTATTTCTAAGAAAGTAAAACTCTCAACCCAGTGCTCAAAAATGTGTTCCTATCCTATATAATATGTTCTTAGGACATATTTTCATCTGACCAAACTAGTAATAGTCCCAGATTTTACCAGTAGGTGGTGCTAAAGGTAAAATTGTAATTATGGCTTAGCACCTAACTGGAAAAATAAATATTTACGGGAGTAGAATTTGCTCCATCTTTTTACACAGAGGGGTCAAAAGACGAATCATTTTCATCTATGATTAAATCTTTTTAACATAAACAATGAGGCATTTGCTATTGATCTCTATGCACGATGTTAGTTGACATATTACAGCTCTGCTCTTGGCAAACAGCTAACCACACATTTGAAATACATACAGTATCTCACAGAAGTGAGTACACCCCTCACATTTTTGTAAATATTTTATTATATCTTTTCATGTGACAACACTGAAGAAATGACACTTTGCTACAATGTAAAGTAGTCAGTGTACAGCTTGTATAACTGTAAATTTGGTGTCCACTCAAAATAACTCAACACACAGCCATTAATGTCTAAACCGCTGGAAACAAAAGTGAGTACACCCCTAAGGGACAATGTCCAAATTTGGCCCAATTAGCCATTTTCCCTCCCCGATGTCATGTGACTCATTAGTGTTACAAGGTCTCAGGTGTGAATGGGGAGCAGGTGTGTTAAACTTGATGTTATCGCTCTCACTCTGTCATACTGGTCACTGGAAGTTCAACATGGCACCTCATGACAAAGAACTCTCTGAGGATCTGAAAAAAAGTAATGTTGCTCTACATAAAAATGGCCTAGGCTATAAGAAGCTTGCCAAGACCCTGAAACTGAGCTGCAGCACTGTGACCAAGACAATACAGCAGTTTAACAAGACAGGTTTCACTCATAACAGGCCTCGCCAAGGTCGACCAAAGAAGTTGAGTGCACGTGCTCAGAGTCATATCCAGAGGTTGTCTTTGGAAAATAAACATATGAGCAGTGGCATCTCTAGGTGGGTGCGGGGCTGCGAGCCGCACCGGGTGACAAAAATCGCACGGGGTGACACACCAAAATTAAAAAAATAGCAGAAATTATATTTTGGCCCTCTCCGTGAGCTTTTGCAAGGCAATGGCACCAAATTAATTTCAAACGAATAATAGCATGCGGCGGCGCCGGGATTAAGGAACGGTAAGGAACTGGCAGTTCCAAACTGCGCATGTCATCGGAGTGGGAGCCTTGGAGGATCAGAGTTGGAGCCAATCAGCTTCACTAAAGACTTATATAAAAATTAAAAATAACATTATTTTATTGCAGTTCTTAAATGCTGTTAGGAAGGATGTTAGGAAGTGTTAACTGATTTTGCAAGTTGCAACTACTGGATTGGGACTCCGGGAGGTGCGACAGGGACACAGGGAGGAGAAGAGACCAGCTAGGCTGTTTGTGCATGAAAGGGACCGCCCACCTCTGGAGGGGTGACACCACGTGTTACCGCACCAGGTGACACCAACCCTAGGGACATTTCTGCATATGAGTGCTGCCAGCATTGCTGCAGCATTTGAAGGGATGGGGGGGGTCAGCCTGTCAGTGCTCAGATCATACGCCACACACTGCATCAAATTGGTCCGCATGGCTGTCGTCCCAGAAGGAAGCCTCTTCTAAAGATGATGCACAAGAAAGCCTGCAAACAGTTTGCTGAAGACAAGCAGACTAAGGACATGGATTACTGGAACCATGTCCTGTGGTCTGATGACACCAAGATCAACTTATTTGGTTCAGATGGTGTCAAGCGTGTGGCGGCAACCAGGTGAGGAGTACAAAGACAAGTGTGTCTTGCCTACAGACAAGCATGGTGGTGGGAGTGTCATGGTCAGGGGCTGCATGAGTGCTGCCAGGACTGGGGAGCTACAGTTCATTGAGGGAACCATGAATGCCAACATGTACTGTGACATAGTGAAGCAGAGCATGATCCCCTCCCTTCAGAAACTGGGCCACAGGGCAGTATTCCAACATAATGATCCCAAACACACCTCCAAGACAACCATTGCCTTGCTAACGAAGCTGAGGGTAAAGGTGATGGACTGGCCAAGCATGTCTCCAGACCTAAACCCTATTGAGCATTTGTGCGGCATCCTCAAACAGAAGGTGGAGGAGCGCAAGGTCTCTAACATCCACCAGCTCCGTGATGTCATCATGAAGGAGTGGAAGAGGACTCCAGTGGCAACCTGTGAAGCTCTGGTGAACTCCAAGAGGGTTAAGTCGGTGCTGGAAAATAATGGTGGCCACACAAAATATTGACACTTTGGGACAAATTTGGACATTTTCACTTAGGGGTGTACGCACTTTTGTTGCCAGCGGTTTAGACATTAATGGCTGTATGTTGAGTTATTTTGAGGGGACAGCAAATTTACACTGTTATACAAGCTGTATACTCATTACATTACATTGTAGCAAAGTGTCATTTCTTCAGTGTTGTCACATGAAAAGATAATAAAGTATTTACAAAAATGTAAGGGGTGCACTCACGTCTGTGAGATATTGTATATGAGAGTCATATATGACGGGTTTGGATTCTGTCCATCCATTCCTGAGCTTTAAACAGACCTGCCAGACTGTACACTGTACATATGATCTTTTCCCTTGGCCTGTGATTGGACAGTGAAGGAGGAGCAGCAAGAATCCCCCCCCCCTTCCCCGCTCACTGTACTCTCTCCTCCTATCAGCATGTTCATGTCAGCACACGAGTTTGCAGCAGACCTGATTGGCTCTCCTTCTCCTGCACAGAGGATTACAAGAGACTGATACCAAACCAAATCCAGGTGTCTTTAAAGAAAATCTGTCCTTGGAAAAAATTATTAAAGCTAAAGCTAAATTCTTAAACCACCTGAAGGCAAAAGCAGGCAGCCAAATGTCAGGTGGCAAATATATATTTGAAAAGTTTGTTTCAATATATGAAAAAAACTCCTAAATGTTTTTCGAAATCTCTTTCTTATAATACAGACCACCAACACAGACAACACATGTAGGTGAGCCTGGAGTCGACAACATGCAAGATGGCATGAATAGGTAAGTAGAATGAATGGAGCCACTGAGCACTACGTGAGAGGTGGGGGTGGGGAGAGTTTACCTGTACAGCTTCCTCACTATACATCCCATTTTGTATTTTACATATGCTGCCTAAAAAGATCCAAAGGTAAGCAAGAGCATGGAGATCAAAGTATAACTAAAGGTAAAACATTGTTTTCTTTAGTTTTTGATGGAGTGGAGAGGGACTAGAACCCCTGTCAGCTTTGTATTGCTGTCTGTGTCCCCCTCTCTTCTTGTCCCGTTTACCATTTTTGATGAGAGTGAAAGAAAATCCCAATTTTTGGGTTGTCACCAGAAAAGGGACAGAGAGGAAATCTTTCAATGGGGAGACTAGTTCCTCTCATTTCTCGTTTTGGCTAAGGGAAAGGAAGTGAAGGGAAATCTCCAAAATGGGACACAGATGGCAAAAAAAACCTGACAGGGGTTATAAACCTCCCTCTGTTATAACAGTGTGTCCGGTGTTCAATATTTTATAGTTACAGTGATTTCTGCTAATATTATTATACACTGCTCAAAACAAAAATTGAAGGAACATTTTTTCTTTTACAAAAAGCTTTATTGAATAACAAGCAAAGATGAACAGGCAGTCAAAGCAAAAATTCAATGTCCAACATGTACACATTACAATAAGTGAAGGGGAACTGATGCAAGGCATGCATAAATAAAAGCAAAATCCGAAAAGTTTACAAAGGTGCCCTGAGGGAAGGGATGAGGAGGGAGGTTGGGAAGGAACGGATAACAGACCTTTGTGGGTCAATAATAATATAAACTCCAAAGGGAAGTATTGCTACATCAACATTATAAAAAACAGGAGAGGCCTGAGAAAAGACTGCATAAAAAAAAAACAATACATATTCATGACCTAGAATGTAAAAAGGAATCTAGATTGCATAAATAGCCTTGCGGATGCAGCACAGAGAGCAGCAGGCACAATCTGTAAAATATGTGTAAGGACAGAGTAAACAGAAGAGTAGAAAAAGACAAATAGTAGAGATACATGGACAACACACACAGACACTCAAAAAAAAAAAAAAACGGAGAGGGAGGGGCCCCGGGGGGATCACAGCAGAATCCATCCTCATATCGATAGAAGGGGAAGGAACATTTTTTAATCAGAGTATAGTATCAAGTCAGTGAAACTCCTGGGATATTGATCTGGTCAGTTAAGTAGCAGAGGGGGTTGTTAATCAGTTTCAGCTGCTTTGGTGTTAATGAAATTAACAACAGGTGCACTAGATGGGCAACAAAGAGATGACCCCCAAAAACAGGAATAGTTTTACAGGTGGAGACCACTGACATTTTTTTCCCTACTCATCTATTTCTGTCAGTGTCACTACTGGTAGCATGAAGCGATACCTGGACCCTACAGAGGTTGCACAGGCAATCCAACTCCTCCAGGATGGCACATCAATACGTGCCATTGCCAGAAGGTTTGCTGTGTCTCCCAGCACAGTCTCAAGAGCATGGAGGAGATTCCAGGAGACAGGCAGTTACTCTACGAGAGCTGGACAGGGCCGTAGAAGGTCCTTAACCCATCAGCAGGACCTGCTCCTTTGTGCAAGGAGGAACAGGATGAGCATGAAGGTGGCCTAAGGACCTGACATCCTCTAGTGGGCCCTGTGCTCACTGCCCAGCACCATAGAGCTCGATTGGCATTTGCCATTGAACATCAGTATTGGCAGGTCCACCGCTGGCGCCCTGTGCTTTTCACAGATGAGTGCAGGTTCACCCTGAGCACGTGACAGACGTGAAAGGGTCTGGAGAAGCCATGGAGAATATTATGCTGCCTGTACCATCGTTCAGCATGACGGTTTTGGCGGTGGGTCAGTGATGGTCTGGGGAGGCATATCCATGGAGGGACACACAGACCTCTACAGGCTAGACAATGGCACCCTGACTGCCATTAGGTATCGGGATGAAATCCTTGGACCCATTGTCAGACCCTACGCTAGTGCAGTGGGTCCTGTGTTCCTCCTGGTGCACGACAATACCCGGCCTCATGTGGCGAGAGTATACAGTCAGGTCCATGAATATTGGGACATCGACACAATTCTAAATTTCTGGCTCTATACACCACCACAATGGATTTGAAATGAAACAAACAATATGTGCTTTAACTGCAGACTGTCAGCTTTAATTTGAGGGTATTTACATCCAAATCAGGTGAACGGTGTAGGAATTACAACAGTTTGCATATGTGCCTCCCACTTGTTAAGGGACCAAAAGTAATGGGACAATTGGCTTCTCAGCTGTTTCATGGCCAGGTGTGTGTTATTCCCTCATTATCCCAATTACAATGAGCAGATAAAAGTCCAGAGTTCATTTCAAGTGTGCTACCTGCATTTAGAATCTGTTGCTGTCAACTCTCAAGATGAGATCAAAAGAGCTGTCACTATCAGTGAAGCAAGCCATCATTAGGCTGAAAAAACAAAGCAAACCCATCAGAGAGATAGCAAAAACATTAGGCGTGGCCAAAACAATTGTTTGGAACATTCTTAAAAAAAGGAACGCACCGGTGAGCTCAGCAACACCAAAAGACCCGGAAGACCGCGGAAAACAACTGTGGTGGATGACCGAAGAATTCTTTCCCTGATGAAGAAAACACCCTTCACAACAGTTGGCCAGATCAAGAACACTCTCCAGGAGGTAGGTGTTTGTGTGTCAAAGTCAACAATCAAGAGAACACGTCACCAGAGTGAATACACAGGGTTCACGACAAGATGTAAACCATTGGTGAGCCTCAAAAACAAGAAGGCCAGATTAGAGTTTGCCAAACGACATCTAAAAAAGCCTTCACAGTTCTGGAACAACATCCTATGGACAGATGAGACCAAGATCAACTTGTACCGAGTGATGGGAAGAGAAGAGTATGGAGAAGGAAAGGAACTGCTCATGATCCTAAGCATACCACCTCATCAGTGAAGCATGGTGGTGGTAGTGTCATGGCGTGGGCATGTATGGCTGCCAATGGAACTGGTTCTCTTGTATTTATTGATAATGTGACTGCTGACAAAAGCAGCAGGATGAATTCTGAAGTGTTTCGGGCAATATTATCTGCTCATATTCAGCCAAATTCTTCAGAACTCATTGGACGCTGCTTCACAGTGCAGATTGACAATGACCCAAAGCATACTGCAAAAGCAACCAAAGAGCTTTTTAAGGGAAAGAAGTGGAATGTTATGCAATGGCCAAGTCAATCACCTGATGTGCTTTAACTGCAGACTGTCAGCTTTAATTTGAGGGTATTTACATCCAAATCAAGTGAACGGTGTAGGAATTACAACAGTTTGCATATGTACCTTCCACTTGTTAAGGGACCAAAAGTAATGGGACAAGTGGCTTCTCAGCTGTTCCATGGCCAGGTGTGTGTTATTCCCTCATTATCCCAATTACAATGAGCAGATACAAAGTCCAGAGTTCATTTCAAGTGTGCTATCTGCATTTAGAATCTGTTGCTGTCACTATCAGTGAAGCAAGCCATCATTAGGCTGAAAAAACAAAACAAACCCATAAGAGAGATGACCGAAGAATTCTTTCCCTGATGAAGAAAACACCCTTCACAACAGTTGGCCAGATCAAGAACACTCTCCAGGAGGTAGGTGTATGTGTGTCAAAGTCAACAATCAGGAGAAGACTTCACCAGAGTAAATGCAGAGGATTCACCACAAGATGTAAACCATTGGTGAGCCTCAAAAACAGGAAGGCCAGATTAGAGCTTGCCAAACGACATCTAAAAAAGCCTTAACAGTTCTGGAACAACATCCTATGGACAGATGAGACCAAGATCAACTTGTACCAGAGTGATGGGAAGAGAAGAGACGTACTTGCAAACAGTATAGAAGCTCAATAAGCCCTTCATATCAAAGAATCAGAATATGCTGAGAAGAGGTCAGAAGTGTAATGTGAAACATAGCTTTTTAATGTACAATAAAGACTATACAGAAAAAAGGTCAGGAGTACAACGTATAACATACACTACCCAGAGAATGGGTCAAAAGTATAATGTACAGTGTAACACAGACTATAGAAAGATAAGAGAGGAGTTTAATGCACAGCATAGACAATGCAGAGAAGGGGCCAGGAGTAATATATACTGTTTAGAGTACACAGTTAGTGATTGTCGGTCTTACATTTTTTACTTTGATTGTGAATAAGCAATGAAAAATATGTGAGCCAAAAACATATTGAGCGTGTGGCGTCTAATGTTCTTGTCAGTATTGTGTGTTTTTTACATGTGTTGTGCTCTGGCCAGAGTGAATTACTTTTCTGGCACATTATTTGGTCTGAGTTTACTCTGTGGTAAAAGCGGATGCCCGGTGGGGGTTTATCTATCTATCTATGTGTCTGTCTATTTTTCTATGGATCAAAGATAAAAGGGCTGATTGGCTGTAAAACTGATACTCCAGGCAAAAAGGTCCTGCTGTCTATCCTCCGTAAAAGGGTATACCTTCTTCCCACTTTTACAGTCGAGACTGGGCACGCCGACGGGACAGCAGTGCAGAGTTCCAACTCTTTGTTTCCGAACTCTAAGATGCGATTTACCTCTTTACACAGTGATCGACCTAGTAGAGGGATCTGCAAAGAGGGATCAGCCTCTAAGAGACGTACTTGCGAACAGTATAGAAGCTCCATAAAGAAGGGGGGTGGAGGGGAGAGATTTTTTTTATTTTTTTTTTCTCTCTGCCCCTCCGTGTCCCTAATTTGCCTCCTGTTTCATCCTTCAGTCCTCTAGCTTTGCTCTAATTCTTCCCCTTTTTGTTAAGAAGTACAAGTAGAAAGGGGTCAATAGGGAGATCTGGATGGAGGGGAGGCTAGCCATGGGAGGAGTGTAGCCCTAAGGACCAAATCAAAGGTGGATGTTAGTTCCACAAATGATGAATAGGCAAAGTGAAGGCCTAAAAAGAGGGGGGAAGGATGGTGGTGAGGTTGGGGGGAGGGGATGGAGGGGAGGGAGAGGGGAGGGATTGTGGGAAGAGGGGGGGGGAGGGATAAGGGGAGAGAAAAGGTTAGCGGGATAAATACGCTCTACAGGTATAAGAAAGAGGAAAGTAAGGAGGAAAAGGAGTCAGGAGGAAAAGAGTAAGATGGAAGAAATCCAATATATAACCTATAATGTAAAAGGGCTAAATTGTCCAGGAAAGAGATTTAGGTTATTTAAAGAACTACAACATAGAAAATCCTCAGTGATATTCTTGCAAGAAACACACTTAGAGATAGAGTCGAAGGTTAGACTGAGAACCAGATACTTTCCGACATGGTTTTATGCGGATTCACCAATTAAAAGAGCAAAAGGAGTTGCTATAGGCTTTGCTAAAAATATAAGGTTTGTGGTTGAGGAGAGATTGACGGACCCGGAGGGAAGGTTCCTATTTTTGAGAGGTAAATTACAGGGAATTGAGTGCACAATAGCAAATATATATAGTCCAAATAAGAAGCCAGTGACATTTGTGAGAGAAGTGTTGAAGAGATTGATGGACTTTAAAAAAGGGTGTATGTTAGTGGCGGGTGATTTTAACCTCTGTATAGACCTGAAGATGGATACCACTTCCTGTGTGAGGAGAGAGGAAACCAAGTCCTTGAGAAGGTTAAAAAAAAGGATGCATGAGTGTCAACTGGTGGACATCTGGAGAATTAGGAATATGAAAGAGAGAGATTATACTTTCTTTTCGCAAGTACATGAGACTTATTCTAGACTAGATTACAAATTAGTAGAACACCAAATGATAGAATGGGTGGGGGAAGTAAAAATAGGAGTAAGCACCCTATCGGATCATGCCCCGGTAGAAATGAGGTTAAGATGGGGTAGAGAAGAGAGAGAGGGATATGTGTGGCGGATGAATGAGGCACTCCTCATGGATGAAGAGATTAGTCGAAGAATTGAGAGGGAAATTGAGTGGTTTTTTGAAGAGAACGAGACAGAGGATGTATCGGTAGCAACGGTGTGGGAAGCTCATAAAGCTTACATCAGAGGTCTGCTCATTGCAATGGGGGCAAAAAAGAATAAAGAAAGGAAAGAAAAGATAAATAGATTATTAAATGAAATAAATGATCTTGAACAGGTGCATAAAAGGGAAAGATCTAAGGAGATAATGCAGGGGTTAATAAAGAAGAAAGAAGAACTAGAGAATGTAATGGAGGAAGAAAAAAGAAGAGTCTTTAATAAAATAACATGTGAAAGGTATAGATGGGGAGATAGGCCGGGAAAGTATTTAATGAGAACTTTAAGAAAGAAGAAAAATAGAAATTATATTGAGAAAATAAGAAACCCCAAGGGTGAATTTCTACACTCAACTAAGGATATTGCCAGAATATTTAAAGAGTATTACAATGAGTTGTATAATATTATACCCCAGGATAAGTTTAAGAAAATGGAAATAGTAAATAGGGGGAAAAGAAAGATATACCTAGAGGAAGCAGGTCTACCGAAATTAAGAGAAATACAACTGAACTCTTTAGAGGAAGAAATAACTTCAGAGGAAATAAAAATAGCGTTAAAAAGCATGGCGGGAGGGAAAAGTCCGGGTCCAGACGGATACACAGTTAAATACTATAAAAAATATATAGAGCTTTTAATACCCAAGATGAAGAGTTATATGAACGCCTTGGGGAATGGGATGGAGATGAGGGGAGAATCGTTACAGGCTAATATAGTACTGATTCAGAAGGAAGATAAAGATCCCTCGCAATGTGCGAGTTATCGACCAATAGCGCTATTGAATGTAGACACTAAAATATTTGCAAAGGTGTTGGCAAATAGATTAAAAGAACTGATGCCGGAGTGGATACATAGAGATCAAGTGGGGTTTGTTCCAGGAAGAGAGGGTAGAGACAACGCTCTGAGATCACTGCTGCTTACACAAGAGGGCAAGAAAGGGAAAACCCCAATGATATTGATGTCGATAGATGCCGAGAAGGCATTCGACAGAGTAAGTTGGGGTTTTATGATGGACACCCTGGAAGCATTAGGAATGGGAGATAGAATAAGAGGGTGGATTGGAGAGTTAGATAGAGGGCCTACCGCCACCATAATGGTAAATGGAGGAAGATCAGAGTATTTTAAGATGTCAAATGGTAAAAGACAGGGATGTCCATTGTCCCCACTGTTATATGTATTATCACTGGAGCCCTTGCTGTCTAGGATTAGGAAGAATATAGATATAAAAGGAATAAAGATAGGAGATAGAGAAAATAAGGTAGCGGCGTATGCGGACGATTTGATGTTCTATGTAGGAAATCCCAGAACATCACTTCCAAATTTAAGGAAAGCATTGAGTGAGTATGGAGAACTGTCGAATCTGAAAATAAACCCGACAAAGACTGAAATTTTAAATATCAACCTTTAAAATGAAGAAAAGGAAAAACTAAAAGAGGAATTCCCTTTCCTTTGGAGAGATAAAGATTTAAAATATCTAGGAATAAAATTATCAGCCTCAACTTCGAACTTATATAAAGCCAATTATATAGCACTATTAAATGCGATAAAGGTGGAGCTGAGAAGGGTGGGAAATGGAAACCCATCGTGGATGGCACGCATAAACCTGATAAAGATGATAATTGTCCCTAAAGTATTATACAAATTTCAAATGATCCCAATTAAGCTCCCAGAGACATATTTTAAAGAACTTAGGAAAATGATGATAAAATATATATGGAGAAATAAAAAACCTAGAATAGGCTATGAGATATTGACTAGAAGTAAAGAGAGAGGAGGATTGGGAGTACCAGATTTCAGGAAATATTATAGAGCGGGGATTATTGCGAGAATTTTTGACTGGATCCATAATCCAGAGAAAAGTTGGGTTAAAATTGAGAAAGCACTGAGTGGAATAAGTTTAAGTAAAAATATTTGGTTACCAGCACAATATAGGGAATTAGAGGAGAGCACTAGTAAGTATACTTTGAATGTTCTAAAAGAATGGGATTTATTACACAGACAAAAAGGGTGGGTTTTTAATTCACAATTAATACCACTTAGGAACACAAAATATTTGATCCCGGGTATGGATAGTATAGCAGGGAAATGGATTATAAAACAAGAGGCGCAATTGAGAGATATATTGGTAGGGGAGGAAATTGGGTCATATAAGGATATGGAAGACAGAAAGGGAGAAGTTTTTAATAAGATGGATAGATTAAGATATTACCAACTGAAGTATTTTTTTGAGAGTCTCCCTAAGCCCATAAGAACTAGAAAGGATTGAAACCCATTTGAGAGATTATTTGAGACACGGGGAAATGGTAGACACGGAATGGCAAAAATACACAAGATATTATTGGAGATTGACACTGACACAAAATTAATGCACATAGAGAAATGGGAAAGAGATATAGGAAGGAAAATAGAGGAGGAGGAGAAGAGGAAAATGTTCACATTAATTCATGAAAATATTAGTATGAGGGAAGTAGAAGTAAATTATAAGTGTTTGAATAGATGGCACATTACCCCTAATGTAGAGCACAAGATGAATACGGAGATGTCACGGATGTGTTGGAGAGGATGTGGTGAGGTTGGCACGTGGTATCACATGTGGTGGGAGTGTTCAGAAATACAGGTGTTTTGGCGGAAGATAGTTTATGTAATAGGGAAAATGACTAAAATCAATATAGGATTGGATCCAGAACTATGTCTCCTCCATATCTCGAAGCTCTCTACGAAAGTATACAAGAGTCTCGGGATATGGCAATACTTGACCGCAGCAAAGAGTCTGATCCCAGGTTCTGGAAGAAAAGAGAGGTGCCAACTTAGGAGGATTGGATAAGTAGAGTAAATCAGCTATCCGGGACAGAAAGATTGTATTATACATATGAGGACAAGTTGGAGTTGTATAATAAAAAATGGAAAGTCTGGGAAGAATATAAAGTAAAGATGAAATATATGAGGAGATAATATTCCTGGAAGTGGAATTAGAATAGGGTTTAGGAAGAATAGAAAGATATGGAGTTAATGAGAGAAATAGGAAAGTGGAGCGTGGGTGGGAGAGGGAAGGGGGGGAGGGGAGGGGGAGTTTTGGGAGGGGGGATGGTAAGAAAAGGAAGTTTATATATATGGTCAAATAAATCATATAAATTACTGTTTTGATAATTATAATAATAGAAATGTTGAAATGACATGTATAAGACTTGAAAATAAATAAATATTTATAAAAAAAAAAAAAAAAAGAAGCTCCATAAGCCCTTCATATCAAAGAATCAGAATATGCTGAGAAGAGGTCAGAAGTGTAATGTGAAACATAGCTTTTTAATGTACAATAAAGACTATACAGAAAAAAGGTCAGGAGTACAACATACACTACCCAGAGAATGGGTCAAAAGTATAATGTACAGTGTAACACAGACTATAGAAAGATAAGAGAGGAGTTTATTGCAAAGACAATAGACAGTGCAGAGAAGGGGCCAGGAGTAACATATACTGTTTAGAGTAAACAGCTAGTGTTTGTCGGTCTTAAGTTTTTTACTTTGATTGTGAATAAGCAATGAAAA
The DNA here is from genome assembly GCF_062004578.1 of Staurois parvus. Lineage (NCBI taxonomy): Eukaryota > Metazoa > Chordata > Amphibia > Anura > Ranidae > Staurois > Staurois parvus. Next base: position 12,072,412 of record NW_028318005.1, on the reverse strand, counting down.
ATATGTCAGCCAGAAACATGTTGAGCGTGGGGCGTCTAATGTTCTTGTCAGTATTGTGTCCTTTTTACATGTGTTGTGCCCTGGCCAGAGTGGATTACTTTTCTGGAACATTATTTGGTCTGAGTTTACTCTGTGGTAAAAGCGGATGCCCGGTTGGTATCTATCTATCTATCAATCTATATATTTGTCTGTCTACATTTCTATGCATCAAAGACAAAAGGGCTGATTGGATGTAAAGCTGATATTCAGGGCAAAAAGGTCCTGCTGTCTATCCTCCGTAAAAGGGTATACCTTCTTCCCACTTTTACAGTCGAGACTGGGCACGCAGACGGGACAGCAGTGCAGAGTTCCAACTCTTCGTTTCCGAACTCTAAGATGCGATTTACCTCTTTACACAGTGATCGACCTAGGAGAGGGATCTGCGAAGAGGGATCAGCCTCTAAGAGACGTACTTGCGAACAGTATAGAAGCTCCATAAAGAAGGGGGTGGAGGGGAGAGATGGTTTTTTTTTTTTTTTTCTCTCTGCCCCTCCGTGTCCCTAATTTGCCTCCTGTTTCATCCTTCAGTCCTCTAGCTTTGCTCTAATTCTTCCCATTTTTGTTAAGAAGTACAAGTAGAAAGGGGTCAATAGGGAGATCTGGATGGAGGGGAGGCTAGCCATGGGAGGAGTGTAGCCCTAAGGACCAAATCAAAGGTGGATGTTAGTTCCACAAATAATGAATAGGCAAAGTGAAGGCCTAAAAAGAGGGGGGGGGGAGGGATGGTGGTGAGGTTGGGGGGAGGGGATGGAGGGGAGGGAGAGGGGAGGGATTGTGGGAAGAGGGGGGGAGGGATAAGGGGAGAGAAAAGGTTAGCGGGATAAATACGCTCTACAGGTATAAGAAAGAGGAAAGTAAGGAGGAAAAGGAGTCAGGAGGAAAAGAGTAAGATGGAAGAAATCCAATATATAACCTATAATGTAAAAGGGCTAAATTGTCCAGGAAAGAGATTTAGGTTATTTAAAGAACTACAACATAGAAAATCCTCAGTGATATTCTTGCAAGAAACACACTTAGAGATAGAGTCGAAGGTTAGACTGAGAACCAGATACTTTCCGACATGGTTTTATGCGGATTCACCAATTAAAAGAGCAAAAGGAGTTGCTATAGGCTTTGCTAAAAATATAAGGTTTGAGGTTGAGGAGAGATTGACGGACCCGGAGGGAAGGTTCCTATTTTTGAGAGGTAAATTACAGGGAATTGAGTGCACAATAGCAAATATATATAGTCCAAATAAGAAGCCAGTGACATTTGTGAGAGAAGTGTTGAAGAGATTGATGGACTTTAAAAAAGGGTGTATGTTAGTGGCGGGTGATTTTAACCTCTGTATAGACCTGAAGATGGATACCAGTTCCTGTGTGAGGAGAGAGGAAAGCAAGTCCTTGAGAAGGTTAAAAAAAAGGATGCATGAGTGTCAACTGGTGGACATCTGGAGAATTAGGAATATGAAAGAGAGAGATTATACTTTCTTTTCGCAAGTACATGAGACTTATTCTAGACTAGATTACATATTAGTAGAACACCAAATGATAGAATGGGTGGGGGAAGTAAAAATAGGAGTAAGCACCCTATTGGATCATGCCCCGGTAGAAATGAGGTTAAGATGGGGTAGAGAAGAGAGAGAGGGATATGTGTGGCGGATGAATGAGGCACTCCTCATGGATGAAGAGATTAGTCGAAGAATTGAGAGGGAAATTGAGTGGTTTTTTGAAGAGAACGAGACAGAGGATGTATCGGTAGCAACGGTGTGGGAAGCTCATAAAGCTTACATCAGAGGTCTGCTCATTGCAATGGGGGCAAAAAAGAATAAAGAAAGGAAAGAAAAGATAAATAGATTATTAAATGAAATAAATGATCTTGAACAGGTGCATAAAAGGGAAGATCTAAGGAGATAATGCAGGGGTTAATAAAGAAGAAAGAAGAACTAGAGAATGTAATGGAGGAAGAAAAAAGAAGAGTCTTTAATAAAATAACATGTGAAAGGTATAGATGGGGAGATAGGCCGGGAAAGTATTTAATGAGAACTTTAAGAAAGAAGAAAAATAGAAATTATATTGAGAAAATAAGAAACCCCAAGGGTGAATTTCTACACTCAACTAAGGATATTGCCAGAATATTTAAAGAGTATTACAATGAGTTGTATAATATTATACCCCAGGATAAGTTTAAGAAAATGGAAATAGTAAATAGGGGGAAAAGAAAGATATACCTAGAGGAAGCAGGTCTACCGAAATTAAGAGAAATACAACTGAACTCTTTAGAGGAAGAAATAACTTCAGAGGAAATAAAAATAGCGTTAAAAAGCATGGCGGGAGGGAAAAGTCCGGGTCCAGACGGATACACAGTTAAATACTATAAAAAATATATAGAGCTTTTAATACCCAAGATGAAGACTTATATGAACGCCTTGGGGAATGGGATGGAGATGAGGGGAGAATCGTTACAGGCTAATATAGTACTGATTCAGAAGGAAGATAAAGATCCCTCGCAATGTGCGAGTTATCGACCAATAGCGCTATTGAATGTAGACACTAAAATATTTGCAAAGGTGTTGGCAAATAGATTAAAAGAACTGATGCCGGAGTGGATACATAGAGATCAAGTGGGGTTTGTTCCAGGAAGAGAGGGTAGAGACAACGCTCTGAGATCACTGCTGCTTACACAAGAGGGCAAGAAAGGGAAAACCCCAATGATATTGATGTCGATAGATGCCGAGAAGGCATTCGACAGAGTAAGTTGGGGTTTTATGATGGACACCCTGGAAGCATTAGGAATGGGAGATAGAATAAGAGGGTGGATTGGAGAGTTAGATAGAGGGCCTACCGCCACCATAATGGTAAATGGAGGAAGATCAGAGTATTTTAAGATGTCAAATGGTACAAGACAGGGATGTCCATTGTCCCCACTGTTATATGTATTATCACTGGAGCCCTTGCTGTCTAGGATTAGGAAGAATATAGATATAAAAGGAATAAAGATAGGAGATAGAGAAAATAAGGTAGCGGCGTATGCGGACGATTTGATGTTCTATGTAGGAAATCCCAGAACATCACTTCCAAATTTAAGGAAAGCATTCAGTGAGTATGGAGAACTGTCGAATCTGAAAATAAACCCGACAAAGACTGAAATTTTAAATATCAACCTTTAAAATGAAGAAAAGGAAAAACTAAAAGAGGAATTCCCTTTCCTTTGGAGAGATAAAGATTTAAAATATCTAGGAATAAAATTATCAGCCTCAACTACAAACTTATATAAAGCCAATTATATAGCACTATTAAATGCGATAAAGGTGGAGCTGAGAAGGGTGGGAAATGGAAACCCATCGTGGATGGCACGCATAAACCTGATAAAGATGATAATTGTCCCTAAAGTATTATACAAATTTCAAATGATCCCAATTAAGCTCCCAGAGACATATTTTAAAGAACTTAGGAAAATGATGATAAAATATATATGGAGAAATAAAAAACCTAGAATAGGCTATGAGATATTGACTAGAAGTAAAGAGAGAGGAGGATTGGGAGTACCAGATTTCAGGAGATATTATAGAGCGGGGATTATTGCGAGAATTTTTGACTGGATCCATAATCCGGAGAAAAGTTGGGTTAAAACTGAGAAAGCACTGAGTGGAATAAGTTTAAGTAAAAGTATTTGGGTACCAGCACAATATAGGGAATTAGAGGAGAGCACTAGTAAGTATACTTTGAATGTTCTAAAAGAATGGGATTTATTACACAGACAAAAAGGGTGGGTTTTTAATTCACAATTAATACCACTTAGGAACACAAAATATTTGATCCCGGGTATGGATAGTATAGCAGGGAAATGGATTATAAAACAAGAGGCGCAATTGAGAGATATATTGGTAGGGGAGGAAATTGGGTCATATAAGGATATGGAAGACAGAAAGGGAGAAGTTTTTAATAAGATGGATAGATTAAGATATTACCAACTGAAGTATTTTTTTGAGAGTCTCCCTAAGCCCATAAGAACTAGAAAGGATTGAAACCCATTTGAGAGATTATTTGAGACACGGGGAAATGGTAGACACGGAATGGCAAAAATACACAAGATATTATTGGAGATTGACACTGACACAAAATTAATGCACATAGAGAAATGGGAAAGAGATATAGGAAGGAAAATAGAGGAGGAGGAGAAGAGGAAAATGTTCACATTAATTCATGAAAATATTAGTATGAGGGAAGTAGAAGTAAATTATAAGTGTTTGAATAGATGGCACATTACCCCTAATGTAGAGCACAAAATGAATACGGAGATGTCACGGATGTGTTGGAGAGGATGTGGTGAGGTTGGCACGTGGTATCACATGTGGTGGGAGTGTTCAGAAATACAGGTGTTTTGGCGGAAGATAGTTTATGTAATAGGGAAAATGACTAAAATCAATATAGGATTGGATCCAGAACTATGTCTCCTCCATATCTCGAAGCTCTCTACGAAAGTATACAAGAGTCTCGGGATATGGCAATACTTGACCGCAGCAAAGAGTCTGATCCCAGGTTCTGGAAGAAAAGAGAGGTGCCAACTTAGGAGGATTGGATAAGTAGAGTAAATCAGCTATCCGGGACAGAAAGATTGTATTATACATATGAGGACAAGTTGGAGTTGTATAATAAAAAATGGAAAGTCTGGGAAGAATATAAAGTAAAGATGAAATATATGAGGAGATAATATTCCTGGAAGTGGAATTAGAATAGGGTTTAGGAAGAATAGAAAGATATGGAGTTAATGAGAGAAATAGGAAAGTGGAGCGTGGGTGGGAGAGGGAAGGGGAGGGGGAGTTTTGGGAGGGGGGATGGTAAGAAAAGGAAGTTTATATATATGGTCAAATAAATCATATAAATTACTGTTTTGATAATTATAATAACAGAAATGTTGAAATGACATGTATAAGACTTGAAAATAAATAAATATTTATAAAAAAAAAAAAAAAAAGAAGCTCCATAAGCCCTTCATATCAAAGAATCAGAATATGCTGAGAAGAGGTCAGAAGTGTAATGTGAAACATAGCTTTTTAATGTACAATAAAGACTATACAGAAAAAAGGTCAGGAGTACAACATACACTACCCAGAGAATGGGTCAAAAGTATAATGTACAGTGTAACACAGACTATAGAAAGATAAGAGAGGAGTTTATTGCAAAGACAATAGACAGTGCAGAGAAGGGGCCAGGAGTAACATATACTGTTTAGAGTAAACAGTTAGTGTTTGTCGGTCTTAAGTTTTTTACTTTGATTGTGAATAAGCAATGAAAAATATGTCAGCCAGAAACATGTTGAGCGTGGGGCGTCTAATGTTCTTGTCAGTATTGTGTCCTTTTTACATGTGTTGTGCCCTGGCCAGAGTGGATTACTTTTCTGGAACATTATTTGGTCTGAGTTTACTCTGTGGTAAAAGCGGATGCCCGGTTGGTATCTATCTATCTATCAATCTATATATTTGTCTGTCTACTTTTCTATGCATCAAAGATAAAAGGGCTGATTGGATGTAAAGCTGATATTCAGGGCAAAAAGGTCCTGCTGTCTATCCTCCGTAAAAGGGTATACCTTCTTCCCACTTTTACAGTCGAGACTGGGCACGCAGACGGGACAGCAGTGCAGAGTTCCAACTCTTCGTTTCCGAACTCTAAGATGCGATTTACCTCTTTACACAGTGATCGACCTAGGAGAGGGATCTGCAAAGAGGGATCAGCCTCTAAGAGACGTACTTGCGAACAGTATAGAAGCTCCATAAAGAAGGGGGTGGAGGGGAGAGATGGTTTTTTTTTTTTTTTTTTCTCTCTGCCCCTCCGTGTCCCTAATTTGCCTCCTGTTTCATCCTTCAGTCCTCTAGCTTTGCTCTAATTCTTCCCCTTTTTGTTAAGAAGTACAAGTAGAAAGGGGTCAATAGGGAGATGTGGATGGAGGGGAGGCTAGCCATGGGAGGAGTGTAGCCCTAAGGACCAAATCAAAGGTGGATGTTAGTTCCACAAATGATGAATAGGCAAAGTGAAGGCCTAAAAAGAGGGGGGAGGGGGGGGTGGTGGTGAGGTTGGGGGGAGGGGATGGAGGGGAGGGAGAGGGGAGGGATTGTGGGAAGAGGGGGGGGAGGGATTAGGGGGGGGGAAAGGTTTAGCGGGATAAATACACTCTACAGGTATAAGAAAGAGGAAAGTAAGGAGGAAAAGGAGTCAGGAGGAAAAGAGTAAGATGGAAGAAATCCAATATATAACCTATAATGTAAAAGGGCTAAATTGTCCAGGAAAGAGATTTAGGTTATTTAAAGAACTACAACATAGAAAATCCTCAGTGATATTCTTGCAAGAAACACACTTAGAGATAGAGTCGAAGGTTAGACTGAGAACCAGATACTTTCCGACATGGTTTTATGCGGATTCACCAATTAAAAGAGCAAAAGGAGTTGCTATAGGCTTTGCTAAAAATATAAGGTTTGAGGTTGAGGAGAGATTGACGGACCCGGAGGGAAGGTTCCTATTTTTGAGAGGTAAATTACAGGGAATTGAGTGCACAATAGCAAATATATATAGTCCAAATAAGAAGCCAGTGACATTTGTGAGAGAAGTGTTGAAGAGATTGATGGACTTTAAAAAAGGGTGTATGTTAGTGGAGGGTGATTTTAACCTCTGTATAGACCTGAAGATGGATACCACTTCCTGTGTGAGGAGAGAGGAAAGCAAGTCCTTGAGAAGGTTAAAAAAAAGGATGCATGAGTGTCAACTGGTGGACATCTGGAGAATTAGGAATATGAAAGAGAGAGATTATACTTTCTTTTCGCAAGTACATGAGACTTATTCTAGACTAGATTACATATTAGTAGAACACCAAATGATAGAATGGGTGGGGGAAGTAAAAATAGGAGTAAGCACCCTATCGGATCATGCCCCGGTAGAAATGAGGTTAAGATGGGGTAGAGAAGAGAGAGAGGGATATGTGTGGCGGATGAATGAGGCACTCCTCATGGATGAAGAGATTAGTCGAAGAATTGAGAGGGAAATTGAGTGGTTTTTTGAAGAGAACGAGACAGAGGATGTATCGGTAGCAACGGTGTGGGAAGCTCATAAAGCATACATCAGAGGTCTGCTCATTGCAATGGGGGCAAAAAAGAATAAAGAAAGGAAAGAAAAGATAAATGGATTATTAAATGAAATAAATGATCTTGAACAGGTGCATAAAAGGGAAAGATCTAAGGAGATAATGCAGGAGTTAATAAAGAAGAAAGAAGAACTAGAGAATGTAATGGAGGAAGAAAAAAGAAGAGTCTTTAATAAAATAACATGTGAAAGGTATAGATGGGGAGATAGGCCGGGAAAGTATTTAATGAGAACTTTAAGAAAGAAGAAAAATAGAAATTATATTGAGAAAATAAGAAACCCCAAGGGTGAATTTCTACACTCAACTAAGGATATTGCCAGAATATTTAAAGAGTATTACAATGAGTTGTATAATATTATACCCCAGGATAAGTTTAAGAAAATGGAAATAGTAAATAGGGGGAAAAGAAAGATATACCTAGAGGAAGCAGGTCTACCGAAATTAAGAGAAATACAACTGAACTCTTTAGAGGAAGAAATAACTTCAGAGGAAATAAAAATAGCGTTAAAAAGCATGGCGGGAGGGAAAAGTCCGGGTCCAGACGGATACACAGTTAAATACTATAAAAAATATATAGAGCTTTTAATACCCAAGATGAAGACTTATATGAACGCCTTGGGGAATGGGATGGAGATGAGGGGAGAATCGTTACAGGCTAATATAGTACTGATTCAGAAGGAAGATAAAGATCCCTCGCAATGTGCGAGTTATCGACCAATAGCGCTATTGAATGTAGACACTAAAATATTTGCAAAGGTGTTGGCAAATAGATTAAAAGAACTGATGCCGGAGTGGATACATAGAGATCAAGTGGGGTTTGTTCCAGGAAGAGAGGGTAGAGACAACGCTCTGAGATCACTGCTGCTTACACAAGAGGGCAAGAAAGGGAAAACCCCAATGATATTGATGTCGATAGATGCCGAGAAGGCATTCGACAGAGTAAGTTGGGGTTTTATGATGGACACCCTGGAAGCATTAGGAATGGGAGATAGAATAAGAGGGTGGATTGGAGAGTTAGATAGAGGGCCTACCGCCACCATAATGGTAAATGGAGGAAGATCAGAGTATTTTAAGATGTCAAATGGTACAAGACAGGGATGTCCATTGTCCCCACTGTTATATGTATTATCACTGGAGCCCTTGCTGTCTAGGATTAGGAAGAATATAGATATAAAAGGAATAAAGATAGGAGATAGAGAAAATAAGGTAGCGGCGTATGCGGACGATTTGATGTTCTATGTAGGAAATCCCAGAACATCACTTCCAAATTTAAGGAAAGCATTGAGTGAGTATGGAGAACTGTCGAATCTGAAAATAAACCCGACAAAGACTGAAATTTTAAATATCAACCTTTAAAATGAAGAAAAGGAAAAACTAAAAGAGGAATTCTCTTTCCTTTGCAGAGATAAAGATTTAAAATATCTAGGAATAAAATTATCAGCCTCAACTACGAACTTATATAAAGCCAATTATATAGCACTATTAAATGAGATAAAGGTGGAGCTGAGAAGGGTGGGAAATGGAAACCCATCGTGGATGGCACGCATAAACCTGATAAAGATGATAATTGTCCCTAAAGTATTATACAAATTTCAAATGATCCCAATTAAGCTCCCAGAGACATATTTTAAAGAACTTAGGAAAATGATGATAAAATATATATGGAGAAATAAAAAACCTAGAATAGGCTATGAGATATTGACTAGAAGTAAAGAGAGAGGAGGATTGGGAGTACCAGATTTCAGGAGATATTATAGAGCGGGGATTATTGCGAGAATTTTTGACTGGATCCATAATCCGGAGAAAAGTTGGGTTAAAACTGAGAAAGCACTGAGTGGAATAAGTTTAAGTAAAAGTATTTGGGTACCAGCACAATATAGGGAATTAGAGGAGAGCACTAGTAAGTATACTTTGAATGTTCTAAAAGAATGGGATTTATTACACAGACAAAAAGGGTGGGTTTTTAATTCACAATTAATACCACTTAGGAACACAAAATATTTGATCCCGGGTATGGATAGTATAGCAGGGAAATGGATTATAAAACAAGAGGCGCAATTGAGAGATGTATTGGTAGGGGAGGAAATTGGGTCATATAAGGATATGGAAGACAGAAAGGGAGAAGTTTTTAATAAGATGGATAGATTAAGATATTACCAACTGAAGTATTTTTTGAGAGTCTCCCTAAGCCCATAAGAACTAGAAAGGATTGAAACCCATTTGAGAGATTATTTCAGACACGGGGAAATGGTAGACATGGAATGGCAAAAATACACAAGATATTATTGGAGATTGACACTGACACAAAATTAATGCACATAGAGAAATGGGAAAGAGATATAGGACGGAAAATAGAGGAGGAGGAGAAGAGGAAAATGTTCACATTAATTCATGAAAATATTAGTATGAGGGAAATAGAAGTAAATTATAAGTGTTTGAATAGATGGCACATTACCCCTAATGTAGAGCACAAGATGAATACGGAGATGTCACGGATGTGTTGGAGAGGATGTGGTGAGGTTGGCATGTGGTATCACATGTGGTGGGAGTGTTCAGAAATACAGGTGTTTTGGCGGAAGATAGTTTATGTAATAGGGAAAATGACTAAAATCAATATAGGATTGGATCCAGAACTATGTCTCCTCCATATCTCGAAGCTCTCTACGAAAGTATACAAGAGTCTCGGGATATGGCAATACTTGACCGCAGCAAAGAGTCTGATCCCAGGTTCTGGAAGAAAAGAGAGGTGCCAACTTAGGAGGATTGGATAAGTAGAGTAAATCAGCTATCCGGGACAGAAAGATTGTATTATACATATGAGGACAAGTTGGAGTTGTATAATAAAAAATGGAAAGTCTGGGAAGAATATAAAGTAAAGATGAAATATATGAGGAGATAATATTCCTGGAAGTGGAATTAGAATAGGGTTTAGGAAGAATAGGAAGATATGGAGTTAATGAGAGAAAAAGGAAAGTGGAGCGTGGGTGGGAGAGGGAAGGGGGGAGGGGAGGGGGAGTTTTGGGAGGGGGGATGGTAAGAAAAGGAAGTTTATATATATGGTCAAATAAATCATATAAATTACTGTTTTGATAATTATAATAATAGAAATGTTGAAATGACATGTATAAGACTTGAAAATAAATAAATATTTATAAAAAAAAAAAAAAAGAAGCTCCATAAGCCCTTCATATCAAAGAATCAGAATATGCTGAGAAGAGGTCAGAAGTGTAATGTGAAACATAGCTTTTTAATGTACAATAAAGACTATACAGAAAAAAGGTCAGGAGTACAACATACACTACCCAGAGAATGGGTCAAAAGTATAATGTACAGTGTAACACAGACTATAGAAAGATAAGAGAGGAGTTTATTGCAAAGACAATAGACAGTGCAGAGAAGGGGCCAGGAGTAACATATACTGTTTAGAGTAAACAGTTAGTGTTTGTCGGTCTTAAGTTTTTTACTTTGATTGTGAATAAGCAATGAAAAATATGTCAGCCAGAAACATGTTGAGCGTGGGGCGTCTAATGTTCTTGTCAGTATTGTGTCCTTTTTACATGTGTTGTGCTCTGGCCAGAGTGGATTACTTTTCTGGAACATTATTTGGTCTGAGTTTACTCTGTGGTAAAAGCGGATGCCCGGTTGGTATCTATCTATCTATCTATCAATCTATATATTTGTCTGTCTACTTTTCTATGCATCAAAGATAAAAGGGCTGATTGGATGTAAAGCTGATATTCAGGGCAAAAAGGTCCTGCTGTCTATCCTCCGTAAAAGGGTATACCTTCTTCCCACTTTTACAGTCGAGACTGGGCACGCAGACGGGACAGCAGTGCAGAGTTCCAACTCTTCGTTTCCGAACTCTAAGATGCGATTTACCTCTTTACACAGTGATCGACCTAGGAGAGGGATCTGCAAAGAGGGATCAGCCTCTAAGAGACGTACATGCGAACAGTATAGAAGCTCCATAAAGAAGGGGGTGGAGGGGAGAGATGTTTTTTTTTTTTTTTTTTTTCTCTCTGCCCCTCCGTTTCCCTAATTTGCCTCCTGTTTCATCCTTCAGTCCTCTAGCTTTGCTCTAATTCTTCCCCTTTTTGTTAAGAAGTACAAGTAGAAAGGGGTCAATAGGGAGATCTGGATGGAGGGGAGGCTAGCCATGGGAGGAGTGTAGCCCTAAGGACCAAATCAAAGGTGGATGTTAGTTCCACAAATGATGAATAGGCAAAGTGAAGGCCTAAAAAGAGGGGGAGGGGGGAAGGAAGGTGGTGAGGTTGGGGGGAGGGGATGGAGGGGAGGGAGAGGGGAGGGATTGTGGGAAGAGGGGGGGGAGGGATAAGGGGAGAGAAAAGGTTAGCGGGATAAATACGCTCTACAGGTATAAGAAAGAGGAAAGTAAGGCGGAAAAGGAGTCAGGAGGAAAAGAGTAAGATGGAAGAAATCCAATATATAACCTATAATGTAAAAGGGCTAAATTGTCCAGGAAAGAGATTTAGGTTATTTAAAGAACTACAACATAGAAAATCCTCAGTGATATTCTTGCAAGAAACACACTTAGAGATAGAGTCGAAGGTTAGACTGAGAACCAGATACTTTCCGACATGGTTTTATGCGGATTCACCAATTAAAAGAGCAAAAGGAGTTGCTATAGGCTTTGCTAAAAATATAAGGTTTGTGGTTGAGGAGAGATTGACGGACCCGGAGGGAAGGTTCCTATTTTTGAGAGGTAAATTACAGGGAATTGAGTGCACAATAGCAAATATATATAGTCCAAATAAGAAGCCAGTGACATTTGTGAGAGAAGTGTTGAAGAGATTGATGGACTTTAAAAAAGGGTGTATGTTAGTGGCGGGTGATTTTAACCTCTGTATAGACCTGAAGATGGATACCACTTCCTGTGTGAGGAGAGAGGAAAGCAAGTCCTTGAGAAGGTTAAAAAAAAGGATGCATGAGTGTCAACTGGTGGACATCTGGAGAATTAGGCATATGAAAGAGAGAGATTATACTTTCTTTTCGCAAGTACATGAGACTTATTCTAGACTAGATTACATATTAGTAGAACACCAAATGATAGAATGGGTGGGGGAAGTAAAAATAGGAGTAAGCACCCTATCGGATCATGCCCCGGTAGAAATGAGGTTAAGATGGGGTAGAGAAGAGAGAGAGGGATATGTGTGGCGGATGAATGAGGCACTCCTCATGGATGAAGAGATTAGTCGAAGAATTGAGAGGGAAATTGAATGGTTTTTTGAAGAGAACGAGACAGAGGATGTATCGGTAGCAACGGTGTGGGAAGCTCATAAAGCTTACATCAGAGGTCTGCTCATTGCAATGGGGGCAAAAAAGAATAAAGAAAGGAAAGAAAAGATAAATAGATTATTAAATGAAATAAATGATCTTGAACAGGTGCATAAAAGGGAAAGATCTAAGGAGATAATGCAGGGGTTAATAAAGAAGAAAGAAGAACTAGAGAATGTAATGGAGGAAGAAAAAAGAAGAGTCTTTAATAAAATAACATGTGAAAGGTATAGATGGGGAGATAGGCCGGGAAAGTATTTAATGAGAACTTTAAGAAAGAAGAAAAATAGAAATTATATTGAGAAAATAAGAAACCCCAAGGGTGAATTTCTACACTCAACTAAGGATATTGCCAGAATATTTAAAGAGTATTACAATGAGTTGTATAATATTATACCCCAGGATAAGTTTAAGAAAATGAAAATAGTAAATAGGGGGAAAAGAAAGATATACCTAGAGGAAGCAGGTCTACCGAAATTAAGAGAAATACAACTGAACTCTTTAGAGGAAGAAATAACTTCAGAGGAAATAAAAATAGCGTTAAAAAGCATGGCGGGAGGGAAAAGTCCGGGTCCAGACGGATACACAGTTAAATACTATAAAAAATATATAGAGCTTTTAATACCCAAGATGAAGACTTATATGAACGCCTTGGGGAATGGGATGGAGATGAGGGGAGAATCGTTACAGGCTAATATAGTACTGATTCAGAAGGAAGATAAAGATCCCTCGCAATGTGCGAGTTATCGACCAATAGCGCTATTGAATGTAGACACTAAAATATTTGCAAAGGTGTTGGCAAATAGATTAAAAGAACGGATGCCGGAGTGGATACATAGAGATCAAGTGGGGTTTGTTTCAGGAAGAGAGGGTAGAGACAACGCTCTGAGATCACTGCTGCTTACACAAGAGGGCAAGAAAGGGAAAACCCCAATGATATTGATGTCGATCGATGCCGAGAAGGCATTCGACAGAGTAAGTTGGGGTTTTATGATGGACACCCTGGAAGCATTAGGAATGGGAGATAGAATAAGAGGGTGGATTGGAGAGTTAGATAGAGGGCCTACCGCCACCATAATGGTAAATGGAGGAAGATCAGAGTATTTTAAGATGTCAAATGGTACAAGACAGGGATGTCCATTGTCCCCACTGTTATATGTATTATCACTGGAGCCCTTGCTGTCTAGGATTAGGAAGAATATAGATATAAAAGGAATAAAGATAGGAGATAGAGAAAATAAGGTAGCGGCGTATGCGGATGATTTGATGTTCTATGTAGGAAATCCCAGAACATCACTTCCAAATTTAATGAAAGCATTGAGTGAGTATGGAGAACTGTCAAATCTGAAAATAAACCCGACAAAGACTGCAATTTTAAATATCAACCTTTAAAATGAAGAAAAGGAAAAACTAAAAGAGGAATTCCCTCTCCTTTGGAGAGATAAAGATTTAAAATATCTAGGAATAAAATTATCAGCCTCAACTACGAACTTATATAAAGCCAATTATATAGCACTATTAAATGAGATAAAGGCGGAGCTGAGAAGGGTGGGAAATGGAAACCCATCGTGGATGGCACGCATAAACCTGATAAAGATGATAATTGTCCCTAAAGTATTATACAAATTTCAAATGATCCCAATTAAGCTCCCAGAGACATATTTTAAAGAACTTAGGAAAATGATGATAAAATATATATGGAGAAATAAAAAACCTAGAATAGGCTATGAGATATTGACTAGAAGTAAAGAGAGAGGAGGATTGGGAGTACCAGATTTCAGGAGATATTATAGAGCGGGGATTATTGCGACAATTTTTGACTGGATCCATAATCCGGAGAAAAGTTGGGTTAAAATTGAGAAAGCACTGAGTGGAATAAGTTTAAGTAAAAGTATTTGGGTACCAGCACAATATAGGGAATTAGAGGAGAGAACTAGTAAGTATAATTTGAATGTTCTAAAAGAATGGGATTTATTACACAGACAAAAAGGGTGGGTTTTTAATTCACAATTAATACCACTTAGGAACACAAAATATTTGATCCCGGGTATGGATAGTATAGCAGGGAAATGGATTATAAAACAAGAAGCGCAATTGAGAGATATATTGGTAGGGGAGGAAATTGGGTCATATAAGGATATGGAAGACTGAAAGGGAGAAGTTTTTAATAAGATGGATAGATTAAGATATTACCAACTGAAGTATTTTTTTGAGAGTCTCCCTAAGCCCATAAGAACTAGAAAGGATTGAAACCCATTTGAGAGATTATTTGAGACACGGGGAAATGGTAGACACGGAATGGCAAAAATACACAAGATACTATTGGAGATTGACACTGACACAAAATTAATGCACATAGAGAAATGGGAAAGAGATATAAGAAGGAAAATAGAGGAGGAGGAGAAGAGGAAAATGTTCACATTAATTCATGAAAATATTAGTATGAGGGAAGTAGAAGTAAATTATAAGTGTTTGAATAGATGGCACATTACCCCTAATGTAGAGCACAAGATGAATACGGAGATGTCACGGATGTGTTGGAGAGGATGTGGTGAGGTTGGCACGTGGTATCACATGTGGTGGGAGTGTTCAGAAATACAGGTGTTTTGGCGGAAGATAGTTTATGTAATAGGGAAAATGACTAAAATCAATATAGGATTGGATCCAGAACTATGTCTCCTCCATATCTCGAAGCTCTCTACGAAAGTATACAAGAGTCTCGGGATATGGCAATACTTGACCGCAGCAAAGAGTCTGATCCCAGGTTCTGGAAGAAAAGAGAGGTGTCAACTTAGGAGGATTGGATAAGTAGAGTAAATCAGCTATCCGAGACAGAAAGATTGTATTATACATATGAGGACAAGTTGGAGTTGTATAATAAAAAATGGAAAGTCTGGGAAGAATATAAAGTAAAGATGAAATATATGAGGAGATAATATTCCTGGAAGTGGAATTAGAATAGGGTTTAGGAAGAATAGAAAGATATGGAGTTAATGAGAGAAAAAGGAAAGTGGAGCGTGGGTGGGAGAGGGAAGGGGGGGAGGGGAGGGGGAGTTTTGGGAGGGGGGATGGTAAGAAAAGGAAGTTTATATATATGGTCAAATAAATCATATAAATTACTGTTTTGATAATTATAATAATAGAAATGTTGAAATGACATGTATAAGACTTGAAAATAAATAAATATTTATAAAAAAAAAAAAAAAGAAGCTCCATAAGCCCTTCATATCAAAGAATCAGAATATGCTGAGAAGAGGTCAGAAGTGTAATGTGAAACATAGCTTTTTAATGCACAATAAAGACTATACAGAAAAAAGGTCAGGAGTACAACATCCAACATACACTACCCAGAGAATGGGTCAAAAGTATAATGTACAGTGTAACACAGACTATAGAAAGATAAGAGAGGAGTTTATTGCAAAGACAATAGACAGTGCAGAGAAGGGGCCAGGAGTAACATATACTGTTTAGAGTAAACAGTTAGTGTTTGTCGGTCTTAAGTTTTTTACTTTGATTGTGAATAAGCAATGAAAAATATGTCAGCCAGAAACATGTTGAGCGTGGGGCGTCTAATGTTCTTGTCAGTATTGTGTCCTTTTTACATGTGTTGTGCTCTGGCCAGAGTGGATTACTTTTCTGGAACATTATTTGGTCTGAGTTTACTCTGTGGTAAAAGCGGATGCCCGGTTGGTATCTATCTATCTATCAATCTATATATTTGTCTGTCTACTTTTCTATGCATCAAAGATAAAAGGGCTGATTGGATGTAAAGCTGATATTCAGGGCAAAAAGGTCCTGCTGTCTATCCTCCGTAAAAGGGTATACCTTCTTCCCACTTTTACAGTCGAGACTGGGCACGCAGACGGGACAGCAGTGCAGAGTTCCAACTCTTCGTTTCCGAACTCTAAGATGCGATTTACCTCTTTACACAGTGATCGACCTAGGAGAGGGATCTGCAAAGAGGGATCAGCCTCTAAGAGACGTACTTGCGAACAGTATAGAAGCTCCATAAAGAAGGGGGTGGAGGGGAGAGATGGTTTTTTTTTTTTTTTTTTTTTCTCTCTGCCCCTCCGTGTCCCTAATTTGCCTCCTGTTTCATCCTTCAGTCCTCTAGCTTTGCTCTAATTCTTCCCCTTTTTGTTAAGAAGTACAAGTAGAAAGGGGTCAATAGGGAGATCTGGATGGAGGGGAGGCTAGCCATGGGAGGAGTGTAGCCCTAAGGACCAAATCAAAGGTGGATGTTAGTTCCACAAATGATGAATAGGCAAAGTGAAGGCCTAAAAAGAGGGGGGAGGGGGGGAGGGATGGTGGTGAGGTTGGGGGGAGGGGATGGAGGGGAGGGAGAGGGGAGGGATTGTGGGAAGAGGGGGGGGAGGGATAAGGGGAGAGAAAAGGTTAGCGGGATAAATACGCTCTACAGGTATAAGAAAGAGGAAAGTAAGGAGGAAAAGGAGTCAGGAGGAAAAGAGTAAGATGGAAGAAATCCAATATATAACCTATAATGTAAAAGGGCTAAATTGTCCAGGAAAGAGATTTAGGTTATTTAAAGAACTACAACATAGAAAATCCTCAGTGATATTCTTGCAAGAAACACACTTAGAGATAGAGTCGAAGGTTAGACTGAGAACCAGATACTTTCCGACATGGTTTTATGCGGATTCACCAATTAAAAGAGCAAAAGGAGTTGCTATAGGCTTTGCTAAAAATATAAGGTTTGAGGTTGAGGAGAGATTGACGGACCCGGAGGGAAGGTTCCTATTTTTCAGAGGTAAATTACAGGGAATTGAGTGCACAATAGCAAATATATATAGTCCAAATAAGAAGCCAGTGACATTTGTGAGAGAAGTGTTGAAGAGATTGATGGACTTTAAAAAAGGGTGTATGTTAGTGGCGGGTGATTTTAACCTCTGTATAGACCTGAAGATGGATACCACTTCCTGTGTGAGGAGAGAGGAAAGCAAGTCCTTGAGAAGGTTAAAAAAAAGGATGCATGAGTGTCAACTGGTGGACATCTGGAGAATTAGGAATATGAAAGAGAGAGATTATACTTTCTTTTCGCAAGTACATGAGACTTATTCTAGACTAGATTACATATTAGTAGAACACCAAATGATAGAATGGGTGGGGGAAGTAAAAATAGGAGTAAGCACCCTATCGGATCATGCCCCGGTAGAAATGAGGTTAAGATGGGGTAGAGAAGAGAGAGAGGGATATGTTTGGCGGATGAATGAGGCACTCCTCATGGATGAAGAGATTAGTCGAAGAATTGAGAGGGAAATTGAGTGGTTTTTTGAAGAGAACGAGACAGAGGATGTATCGGTAGCAACGGTGTGGGAAGCTCATAAAGCTTACATCAGAGGTCTGCTCATTGCAATGGGGGCAAAAAAGAATAAAGAAAGGAAAGAAAAGATAAATAGATTATTAAATGAAATAAATGATCTTGAACAGGTGCATAAAAGGGAAAGATCTAAGGAGATAATGCAGGGGTTAATAAAGAAGAAAGAAGAACTAGAGAATGTAATGGAGGAAGAAAAAAGAAGAGTCTTTAATAAAATAACATGTGAAAGGTATAGATGGGGAGATAGGCCGGGAAAGTATTTAATGAGAACTTTAAGAAAGAAGAAAAATAGAAATTATATTGAGAAAATAAGAAACCCCAAGGGTGAATTTCTACACTCAACTAAGGATATTGCCAGAATATTTAAAGAGTATTACAATGAGTTGTATAATATTATACCCCAGGATAAGTTTAAGAAAATGAAAATAGTAAATAGGGGGAAAAGAAAGATATACCTAGAGGAAGCAGGTCTACCGAAATTAAGAGAAATACAACTGAACTCTTTAGAGGAAGAAATAACTTCAGAGGAAATAAAAATAGCGTTAAAAAGCATGGCGGGAGGGAAAAGTCCGGGTCCAGACGGATACACAGTTAAATACTATAAAAAATATATAGAGCTTTTAATACCCAAGATGAAGAGTTATATGAACGCCTTGGGGAATGGGATGGAGATGAGGGGAGAATCGTTACAGGCTAATATAGTACTGATTCAGAAGGAAGATAAAGATCCCTCGCAATGTGCGAGTTATCGACCAATAGCGCTATTGAATGTAGACACTAAAATATTTGCAAAGGTGTTGGCAAATAGATTAAAAGAACGGATGCCGGAGTGGATACATAGAGATCAAGTGGGGTTTGTTCCAGGAAGAGCGGGTAGAGACAACGCTCTGAGATCACTGCTGCTTACACAAGAGGGCAAGAAAGGGAAAACCCCAATGATATTGATGTCGATAGATGCCGAGAAGGCATTCGACAGAGTAAGTTGGGGTTTTATGATGGACACCCTGGAAGCATTAGGAATGGGAGATAGAATAAGAGGGTGGATTGGAGAGTTAGATAGAGGGCCTACCGCCACCATAATGGTAAATGGAGGAAGATCAGAGTATTTTAAGATGTCAAATGGTACAAGACAGGGATGTCCATTGTCCCCACTGTTATATGTATTATCGCTGGAGCCCTTGCTGTCTTGGATTAGGAAGAATATAGATATAAAAGGAATAAAGATAGGAGATAGAGAAAATAAGGTAGCGGCGTATGCGGACGATTTGATGTTCTATGTAGGAAATCCCAGAACATCACTTCCAAATTTAATGAAAGCATTGAGTGAGTATGGAAAACTGTCGAATCTGAAAATAAACCCGACAAAGACTGAAATTTTAAATATCAACCTTTAAAATGAAGAAAAGGAAAAACTAAAAGAGGAATTCCCTTTCCTTTGCAGAGATAAAGATTTAAAATATCTAGGAATAAAATTATCAGCCTCAACTACGAACTTATATAAAGCCAATTATATAGCACTATTAAATGAGATAAAGGTGGAGCTGAGAAGGGTGGGAAATGGAAACCCATCGTGGATGGCACGCATAAACCTGATAAAGATGATAAATGTCCCTAAAGTATTATACAAATTTCAAATGATCCCAATTAAGCTCCCAGAGACATATTTTAAAGAACTTAGGAAAATGATGATAAAATATATATGGAGAAATAAAAAACCTAGAATAGG
The DNA here is from genome assembly GCF_062004578.1 of Staurois parvus. Taxonomy (NCBI): domain Eukaryota; kingdom Metazoa; phylum Chordata; class Amphibia; order Anura; family Ranidae; genus Staurois; species Staurois parvus. The sequence continues at coordinate 12,052,901 of NW_028318005.1, read as the reverse complement.
CTATGAGATATTGACTAGAAGTAAAGAGAGAGGAGGATTGGGAGTACCAAATTTCAGGAGATATTATAGAGCGGGGATTATTGCGAGAATTTTTGACTGGATCCATAATCCGGAGAAAAGTTGTGTTAAAATTGAGAAAGCACTGAGTGGAATGAGTTTAATTAAAAGTATTTGGGTACCAGCACAATATAGGGAATTAGAGGAGAGCACTAGTAAGTATACTTTGAATGTTCTAAAAGAATGGGATTTATTACACAGACAAAAAGGGTGGGTTTTTAATTCACAATTAATACCACTTAGGAACACAAAATATTTGATCCCGGGTATGGATAGTATAGCAGGGAAATGGATTATAAAACAAGAGGCGCAATTGAGAGATATATTGGTAGGGGAGGAAATTGGGTCATATAAGGATATGGAAGACAGAAAGGGAGAAGTTTTTAATAAGATGGATAGATTAAGATTAGAGATGAGCGAATCGAACTTGGCGAAGTGGAATTCGTTTCGAATATTAGGAAAATTTCTGAAAATTAGCAGACTTTGGATGCGCGAATCGAAATTTTTCCAAAAATGGCGGCGACATGTGCGGCGACGGAGCGGGAATCTCTGGGAAGGCGCGCAGACAAGGCGCGCTGACCCATTATGCATTCATTCATGACATGTGATCGCATTAGCCAATCAACAGCCAGCCAGCACTGTGTAATGGTCGAGCTATAAATTGCGGCCATTTTGGAATTCTCCAATAGCCTCCAGTCATTCAAGAGAGGCAGACCTGTTTGTATTGAGGGAGAGAGTTAGGGCCACAGAACCCTTACTTAGGGCCACAGAATCGTTACTTAGGGACACAGAACCGTTACTTAGGGACACAGAACCGTTACTTAGGGCCACAGAACCGTTACTTAGGGCCACAGAACCGTTACTTAGGGACACAGAACCGTTACTTAGGGACAAAGAACCGTTACTTAGGGACACAGAACCGTTACTTAGGGACACAAAACTGTTACTTAGGGACACAGAATTGTTTCTCATGGACAGACACAGAATTGTTACTCAGGGACAGACACATAATTGTTACTGAGGGACACAGAATTGTTACTGAGGAACACAGAATTGTTACTGAGGGACACAGAATTGTTACTGAGGGACACAGAATTGTTACTCAGGGACAGACACAGAATTGTTACTCAGGGACAGACACAGATTTGTTACTCAGGGACAGACACAGAATTGTTACTCAGGGACAGACACAGAATTGTTACTGAGGGACACAGAATTGTTACTGAGGGACACAGAATTGTTACTGAGGGACACAGAATTGTTACTCAGGGACAGACACAGAATTGTTACTCAAGGACAGACACAGAATTGTTACTCAGGGACAGACACAGAATTGTTACTGAGGGACACAGAATTGTTACTGAGGGACACAGAATTGTTACTCAGGGACAGACACAGAATTGTTACTCAGGGACAGACACAGAATTGTTACTCAGGGACAGACACAGAATTGTTACTGAGGGACACAGAATTGTTACTGAGGGACACAGAATTGTTACTGAGGGACAGAATTGTTACTGAGGGACACCGAATTGTTCCTGAGGGACACAGAATTGTTACTCAGGGACACAGAATTGTTACTCAGGGACATAGAATTGTTACTCAGGGACACAGAATTGTTACTGAGGGACACAGAATTGTTACTCAGGGACACAGAATTGTTACTGAGGGACACATAATTGTTACTGAGGGACACAGAATTGTTACTCAGGGACAGACACAGAATTGTTACTGAGGGACACATAATTGTTACTGAGGGACACAGAATTGTTACTCAGGGACACAGAATTGTTACTCAGGGACACAGAATTGTTACTCAGGGACAGACACAGAATTGTTACTGAGGGACACAGAATTGTTACTGAGGGACACAGAATTGTTACTCAGGGACAGACACAGAATTGTTACTGAGGGACACAGAATTGTTACTGAGGGACACAGAATTGTTACTCAGGGACACAGAATTGTTACTGAGGGACACAGAATTGTTACTCAGGGACACAGAATTGTTACTCAGGGACAGACACAGAATTGTTACTGAGGGACACAGAATTGTTACTGAGGGACACAGAATTGTTACTCAGGGATACAGAATTGTTACTCAGGGACACAGAATTTTTACTGAGGGACACAGAATTGTTACTGAGGGACACAGAATTGTTACTGAGGGGCAGACACAGAATTGTTACTGAGGGACACAGAATTGTTACTGAGGGACACAGAATTGTTACTCAGGGACACAGAATTGTTACTGAGGGACACAGAATTGTTACTGAGGGTCACAGAATTGTTACTCAGGGACAGACACAGAATTGTTACTGAGGGACACAGAATTGTTACTGAGGGACACAGAATTGTTACTCAGGGACACAGAATTGTTACTGAGGGACACAGAATTGTTACTGAGGGACAGACACAGAATTGTTACTCAGGGACACAGAATTGTTACTGAGGGACACAGAATTGTTACTGAGGGACACAGAATTGTTACTCAGGGACACAGAATTGTTACTCAGGGACAGACACAGAATTGTTACTGAGGGACACAGAATTGTTACTGAGGGACACAGAATTGTTACTCAGGGACACAGAATTTTTACTCAGGGACAGACACAGAATTGTTACTGAGGGACACAGAATTGTTACTGAGGGACACAGAATTGTTACTCAGGGACACAGAATTGTTACTCAGGGACAGACACAGAATTGTTACTGAGGGACACAGAATTGTTACTGAGGGACACAGAATTGTTACTCAGGGACAGACACAGAATGTTTACTGAGGGACACAGAATTGTTACTGAGGGACACAGAATTGTTACTGAGGGACACAGAATTGTTACTCAGGGACACAGAACTGTTACTCAGGGACACAGAATTGTTACTCAGGGACAGACACAGAACTGTTACTCAGGGACACAGAATTGTTACTGAGGGACACAGAATTGTTACTCGGGGACACAGAATTGTTACTCAGGGACACAGAATTGTTACTGAGGGACACAGAATTGTTACTCAGGGACACAGAATTGTTTAATTAAAGAGTATGTCAGACAACACGCAGAGGAGTGGCAGAGGAGGCAATGTTTTAGGAGCGAGCAGACGTGGCAGCAGAGGAAGGGGTCGAGGCAGCACTAGTCGCAGCCAGAGGCCAGTGCTCCCGGTGTCATCCAGCGGTCGTGTCTCCACCGACAACCCTGCCGTCATCGATTGGTTGGCTCGGTCGTCTTCCTCTTCCCAGGTCACCTCTGACACCTACAGCCAACGGTCGGTGGGTACGTCAGACACAACCGTTAGTTGGCATGGCCCGGGAGAAAGCACACTGAAATCACGTGTCCTCTACCTGCCCCTGTCCTTTGGTGTTCCCTCACCAAGCGAAGTATCGCATGCTGTGGGCTCAGCCCCACTGTACAGTGAGGAAGACATCCGCCTCTTCAGCAGCCAGGCGAAGAAGTACTGGCGGTAGCAGGTCTAGAGACAGGTCTGTCTCCTGACCCACATGCAGCCGAGGGGGCTAGTAGTGAGGCGGAGACCCTAATTGATGATGATGAGGCTGATCGCACTTGGCAGCCTCGTCGTCATCAGGCTATTGCTTCCGCATCATCAGGAGAAGAGGGTGCCAGCTTGGCAGCGAGCAAAACAGTCATTGGGTTGCCCAGGAGGCAGCAGGGTCGCAGCAGTGTAAGTGGAGGCAAACGGCCACGGAGTAGAGCACCAGCTCCACTGCAGCCTACCACCACGGCCAGTAGTGGTGCCGGTGTGCACGGAGGAAGTAGCAGTCAGCCAGTGAGGAGTAGCGGGGGCAAAGTTTCCTACTCGGCGGTGTGGCAATTTTTCGTCAAGCCGCCCGAGGAAGTAAACGTAGCCGTATGTCGACTATGTGGCCAGAAAGTCAAGCGTGGCCAGGGGGCCCATGTTGGGACTACAGCATTGCGTCAGCATATGCAGCGTCGCCATTTGGTGGCCTGGGAAAACCGTGATAAAGATACGGCGGTTCTGCCTGCCTCAGCCCCCGCTCCATCACCCGCTCCGTTACTTGCTCCGTAACCCGACGTCAATCGCCCTCTATCAGCCAGTCAAGGCTCCAACACCTCTGCTGAGGGGAATTGTCGCTCGTTGGCATCTTCCGCTCGTTCAGATGCTCCTTCTCCTGCTACTCCTCTTCACGGATTCCGTCAGCAGTCTTTCTTGGAATCCGTTTCCAAGAGACAACAGTTTGCGAGCACGCACCCGACGGTGCAAAAGCTGAACGTCCTCCTGTCCAAGTTGCTGGTGCTGCAGTCCCTCCCTTTCCAAGTGGTGGACTCAGCACCTTTCCGAGAAATGATGGCTTGTGCCGCGCCGCGGTGGAGAGTGCCAAGCCGGCATTTCTTCGCCAAAAAGGCAGTGCCAGCCCTGCATTCACATGTAGAAGAGATGGTGGGCCAGTCTTTGAGCATGTCGGTCTCTGCCAAAGTGCACGGCAGCGCCGACGTGTGGAGCTGTAACTACGGTCAGGGACAGTACATGTCATTTACGGCCCACTGGGTGAACGTGGTGCCGGCACAGCCGCACCAGCAACTTGGACAGGTCACGCCGCTTTTGCCTCCACGTTTGCACGTCCTTGGTCCGGCAAAGATGTCCGCCTCTACCACCTCTTCTTCCGCCGTGTCCTCAGCCGCCACCCCTGTGCCAAGTCCCATTACCTGACCGGCATATCACATGTGCAGGGCGCAACGGTGTCACGCTGTGCTGCACCTGGTATGCCTTGGCGTACGTAGTCACACAGGGGAGGAACTTCTGAGTGTAATGAACAGAGAAATCGACAGATGGCTGTCTCCGCGCAAACTGAAAATCGGAACCATGTTGACCGACAACGGAAAGAACATGGTGTCTGCTCTGCGTCAAGGAAGGTTGTGCCATGCGCCATGAATGGCTCACGTGTTCAATCTGGTTGTCAAGCGGTTCCTAAAATCCACCATCCCACTGCAAGACATCCTTAAAATGTCACGTAAACTTTGCATGCATTTCAGCCATTCCTACACCGCAAAGCACACCCTCCTTGAGCTGCAGCGGCAGAACGGAATTCCACAGCATCGCCTGATCTGCGACGTTGCAACAAGGTGGAATTCAACCCTACACATGTTAGACCGCCTTTACGAACAGCGAAAGGCCATCACCGATTTCCTGATGTTACAAGCGGATAAAGGTACTCCCCTGTGTAACTTCGATGTCAGCCATTGGCAGCTCATGCGTGACACCTGCCGCTTGCTCAGGCCCTTTGAGGAGGCCACGCTATTCGTGAGTCGGCAGGACTATGGGATGAATGACGTCATTCCTCTGTTGCACGTCCTGGAACAAATGCTGTTAACAATGGCTGGTCAGGGTGCGGTAGACGTGGCGCACAGATCTCAACGCCACATGACCCCTGTGGGGGCAGGACAGGAAGAAGAGGAGGAGGTAGAGGAGGACATTGGTGCTCAGGAATTATTGAGTGAAATGGGTGGTTTTTCCACTCAGCGGACAGGAGTGGAGGAGCAGGAGCATCTGGTAGAGGAGGAGGAGACAGAGGACCCAGACGCACCGTGGCAGTATGCTGTGGAGATGGAGGCAGGGAGTCCCTCGCATTCCTTGGCACAAATGGCCCATAGCATGCTCGGTTGCTTGCGTAGCGACAGCCGAATAATAACCATCAGACAGAGGGATGACTTTTGGCTGTCCACCTTGTTGGACCCTCGCTACAGTTCAAAAATGGTGGCCTTTTTCACACCTGCTGAGAGGGAGGCCAAAATAACGTACTATAAAAACCACCTATGTAGTCAGTTGGTCTCTGCCTTTCTGCGCCAATGTCCATCCTCAGACACTGTGGGCCCTGTGTGCTCGCGTTCCGCTGCCATGGCAGCAGGGGAGGGGTGGGGTGGTAGGAGCAGTGGCAGCTCCACCAGCAGCGGCTGCCTCAGTCTGCAGTCGATGATGAGTAGCTTTCTTCACCAGCGCAGTGAGAAAACTACTAACCAGCCGCAGCAGCAGCAGCATCAGGTGGACCTGGAGCAGGACCTCAAACAACAGGCTTGGGCCTACTTGGACAACACCCTGCCAACCGAGGTAGACAATCCCCTTGACTACTGGGCAACGAAACTTGACCTTTGGCCCCAACTAGCTGAATTTGCCCTTGAAAGGCTGTCATGCCCGGCCAGTAGCGTGGCATCGGAGCGCGTGTTTAGTGCGGCAGGAGGTATTGTAACTCCGCGGAGGACACGACTGTCCACCCAAAGTGTGGAGAGACTCACATTTGTGAAAATGAATCAGGCGTGGATTAGTCTGGATTTCAAACCACCAGTTCCTGACACAACTGACTAAATCCGCCATGAATCATGCCCCAAACATGTGCCACTTTCAGGTCTCCTCACACTGCTGGTGTGTTCCATTTTGTCATAGGGTGCTGGCAGATTACGGGCCTCCCATTGCTGCTGCCAGGCCCGTAATCTGCCATGAGCCCCAGTACCGCCTCCTCATGCTGCTGCCAGGTCCAGAGTCTCTCATGGGTCCCTGTACGGCCTCCCATTGCTGGTGTCTCCATCGCCACACTCTGCCATGTGCCACTTTCAGGTCTCCTCACACTGCTGGTGCTGTCCATTTTGTCATAGGGTGCTGGCAGATTACGGGCCTCCCATTGCTGCTGCCAGGCCCGTAATCTGCCATGGGCCCCAGTACCGCCTCCTCATGCTGCTGCCAGGTCCAGAGTCTCTCATGGGTCCCTGTACGGCCTCCCATTGCTGCTGTCTCCATCGCCACACTCTGCCATGTGCCACTTTCAGGTCTCCTCACACTGCTGGTGGGTTCCATTTTGTCATAGGGTGTTGGCAGATTACGGGCCTCCCATTGCTGCTGCCAGGCCCGTAATCTGCCATGGGCCCCAGTACCGCCTCCTCATGCTGCTGCCAGGTCCAGAGTGTCTCATGGGTCCCTGTACGGCCTCCCATTGCTGCTGTCTCCATCGCCACACTCTGCCATGTGCCACTTTCAGGTCTCCTCACACTGCTGGTGCTGTCCATTTTGTCATAGGGTGCTGGCAGATTACGGGCCTCTCATTGCTGCTGCCAGGCCCGTAATCTGCCATGGGCCCCAGTACCGCCTCCTCATGCTGCTGCCAGGTCCAGAGTGTCTCATGGGTCCCTGTACGGCCTCCCATTGCTGCTGTCTCCATCGCCACACTCTGCCATGTGCCACTTTCAGGTCTCCTCACACTGCTGGTGCTGTCCATTTTGTCATAGGGTGCTGGCAGATTACGGGCCTCCCATTGCTGCTGCCAGGCCCGTAATCTTCCATGGGCCCCAGTACCGCCTCCTCATGCTGCTGCCAGGTCCAGAGTCTCTCATGGGTCCCTGTACGGCCTCCCATTGCTGGTGTCTCCATCGCCACACTCTGCCATGTGCCACTTTCAGGTCTCCTCACACTGCTGGTGGGTTCCATTTTGTCATAGGGTGCTGGCAGATTACGGGCCTCCCATTGCTGCTGCCAGGCCCGTAATCTGCCATGGGCCCCTGTACCGCCTCCTCATGCTGCTGCCAGGTCCAGAGTGTCTCATGGGTCCCTGTACGGCCTCCCATTGCTGCTGTCTCCATCGTCACACTCTGCCATGTGCCACTTTCAGGTCTCCTCACACTGCTGGTGCTGTCCATTTTGTCATAGGGTGCTGGCAGATTACGGGCCTCCCATTGCTGCTGCCAGGCCCGTAATCTCCCATGGGCCCCAGTACCGCCTCCTCATGCTGTTGCCAGGTCCAGAGTCTCTCATGGGTCCCTGTACGGCCTCCCATTGCTGCTGTCTCCATCGCCACACTCTGCCATGTGCCACTTTCAGGTCTCCTCACACTGCTGGTGGGTTCCATTTTGTCATAGGGTGCTGGCAGATTACGGGCCTCCCATTGCTGCTGCCAGGCCCGTAATCTGCCATGGGCCCCTGTACCGCCTCCTAATGCTGCTGCCAGGTCCAGAGTGTCTCATGGGTCCCTGTACGGCCTCCCATTGCTGCTGTCTCCATCGCCACACTCTGCCATGTGCCACTTTCAGGTCTCCTCACACTGCTGGTGGGTTCCATTTTTGTCATAGGGTGCTGTATGGCCTCCCATTGCTGCTGCCTCCACCGCCACACTGTGGCTCCACACTCTGGTTTTGGCCCCGTGACTGCCCAAATGAGTGAAGTGTGCGGTGATTCTAAGATCGACGGCACTCATCTGCATGTCATACTGACTGACAGTATTATTTCTCTTCCCCAGCAGACTCCAAGGGCATTTAAATTAAAGGTACAGTGTTCTGCACTAATATAAAGGCTCTCTGAAGCCTAGAAACACCCTTTTATAAGTTAAATTTGCAGCGAATATATTCGCATCGAATCGCCGAATCAGCCGAATCGAATTTTTGAATACTTCGCTCATCTCTAATTAAGATATTACCAACTGAAGTATTTTTTTGAGAGTCTCCCTAAGCCCATAAGAACTAGAAAGGATTGAAACCCATTTGAGAGATTATTTGAGACACGGGGAAATGGTAGACACGGAATGGCAAAAATACACAAGATATTATTGGAGATTGACATTGACACAAAATTAATGCACATAGAGAAATGGGAAAGAGATATAGGAAGGAAAATAGAGGAGGAGGAGAAGAGGAAAATGTTCACATTAATTCATGAAAATATTAGTATGAGGGAAGTAGAAGTAAATTATAAGTGTTTGAATAGATGGCACATTACCCCTAATGTAGAGCACAAGATGAATACGGAGATGTCACGGATGTGTTGGAGAGGATGTGGTGAGGTTGGCACGTGGTATCACATGTGGTGGGAGTGTTCAGAAATACAGGTGTTTTGGCGGAAGATAGTTTATGTAATAGGGAAAATGACTAAAATCAATATAGGATTGGATCCAGAACTATGTCACCTCCATATCTCGAAGCTCTCTACGAAAGTATACAAGAGTCTCGGGATATGGCAATACTTGACCGCAGCAAAGAGTCTGATCCCAGGTTCTGGAAGAAAAGAGAGGTGCCAACTTAGGAGGATTGGATAAGTAGAGTAAATCAGCTATCCGGGACAGAAAGATTGTATTATACATATGAGGACAAGTTGGAGTTGTATAATAAAAAATGGAAAGTCTGGGAAGAATATAAAGTAAAGATGAAATATATGAGGAGATAATATTCCTGGAAGTGGAATTAGAATAGGGTTTAGGAAGAATAGAAAGATATGGAGTTAATGAGAGAAATAGGAAAGTGGAGCGTGGGTGGGAGAGGGAAGGGGGGGAGGGGAGAGGGAGTTTTGGGAGGGGGGATGGTAAGAAAAGAAAGTTTATATATATGGTCAAATAAATCATATAAATTACTGTTTTGATAATTATAATAATAGAAATGTTGAAATGACATGTATAAGACTTGAAAATAAATAAATAAATATTTATAAAAAAAAAAAAAAGAAGCTCCATAAGCCCTTCATATCAAAGAATCAGAATATGCTGAGAAGAGGTCAGAAGTGTAATGTGAAACATAGCTTTTTAATGTACAATAAAGACTATACAGAAAAAAGGTCAGGAGTACAACATACACTACCCAGAGAATGGGTCAAAAGTATAATGTACAGTGTAACACAGACTATAGAAAGATAAGAGAGGAGTTTATTGCAAAGACAATAGACAGTGCAGAGAAGGGGCCAGGAGTAACATATACTGTTTAGAGTAAGCAGTTAGTGTTTGTCGGTCTTAAGTTTTTTACTTTGATTGTGAATAAGCAATGAAAAATATGTCAGCCAGAAACATGTTGAGCGTGGGGCGTCTAATGTTCTTGTCAGTATTGTGTCCTTTTTACATGTGTTGTGCTCTGGCCAGAGTGGATTACTTTTCTGGAACATTATTTGGTCTGAGTTTACTCTGTGGTAAAAGCGGATGCCCGGTTGGTATCTATCTATCTATCAATCTATATATTTGTCTGTCTACTTTTCTATGCATCAAAGATAAAAGGGCTGATTGGATGTAAAGCTGATATTCAGGGCAAAAAGGTCCTGCTGTCTATCCTCCGTAAAAGGGTATAACTTCTTCCCACTTTTACAGTCGAGACTGGGCACGCAGACGGGACAGCAGTGCAGAGTTCCAACTCTTTGTTTCCGAACTCTAAGATGCGATTTACCTCTTTACACAGTGATCGACCTAGGAGAGGGATCTGCAAAGAGGGATCAGCCTCTAAGAGACGTACTTGCGAACAGTATAGAAGCTCCATAAAGAAGGGGGTGGAGGGGAGAGATGGTTTTTTTTTTTTTTTTTTTTTCTCTCTGCCCCTCCGTGTCCCTAATTTGCCTCCTGTTTCATCCTTCAGTCCTCTAGCTTTGCTCTAATTCTTCCCATTTTTGTTAAGAAGTACAAGTAGAAAGGGGTCAATAGGGAGATCTGGATGGAGGGGAGGCTAGCCATGGGAGGAGTGTAGCCCTAAGGACCAAATCAAAGGTGGATGTTAGTTCCACAAATGATGAATAGGCAAAGTGAAGGCCTAAAAAGAGGGGGGAGGGGGGGGGAGGGATGGTGGTGAGGTTGGGGGGAGGGGATGGAGGGGAGGGAGAGGGGAGGGATTGTGGGAAGGGGGGGGAGGGATAAGGGGAGAGAAAAGGTTAGCGGGATAAATACGCTCTACAGGTATAAGAAAGAGGAATTTAAGGAGGAAAAGGAGTCAGGAGGAAAAGAGTAAGATGGAAGAAATCCAATATATAACCTATAATGTAAAAGGGCTAAATTGTCCAGGAAAGAGATTTAGGTTATTTAAAGAACTACAACATAGAAAATCCTCAGTGATATTCTTGCAAGAAACACACTTAGAGATAGAGTCGAAGGTTAGACTGAGAACCAGATACTTTCCGACATGGTTTTATGCGGAATCACCAATTAAAAGAGCAAAAGGAGTTGCTATAGGCTTTGCTAAAAATATAAGGTTTGTGGTTGAGGAGAGATTGACGGACCCGGAGGGAAGGTTCCTATTTTTGAGAGGTAAATTACAGGGAATTGAGTGCACAATAGCAAATATATATAGTCCAAATAAGAAGCCAGTGACATTTGTGAGAGAAGTGTTGAAGAGATTGATGGACTTTAAAAAAGGGTGTATGTTAGTGGCGGGTGATTTTAACCTCTGTATAGACCTGAAGATGGATACCACTTCCTGTGTGAGGAGAGAGGAAAGCAAGTCCTTGAGAAGGTTAAAAAAAAGGATGCATGAGTGTCAACTGGTGGACATCTGGAGAATTAGGAATATGAAAGAGAGAGATTATACTTTCTTTTCGCAAGTACATGAGACTTATTCTAGACTAGATTACATATTAGTAGAACACCAAATGATAGAATGGGTGGGGGAAGTAAAAATAGGAGTAAGCACCCTATCGGATCATGCCCCGGTAGAAATGAGGTTAAGATGGGGTAGAGAAGAGAGAGAGGGATATGTGTGGCGGATGAATGAGGCACTCCTCATGGATGAAGAGATTAGTCGAAGAATTGAGAGGGAAATTGAGTGGTTTTTTGAAGAGAACGAGACAGAGGATGTATCGGTAGCAACGGTGTGGGAAGCTCATAAAGCTTACATCAGAGGTCTGCTCATTGCAATGGGGGCAAAAAAGAATAAAGAAAGGAAAGAAAAGATAAATAGATTATTAAATGAAATAAATGATCTTGAACAGGTGCATAAAAGGGAAAGATCTAAGGAGATAATGCAGGGGTTAATAAAGAAGAAAGAAGAACTAGAGAATGTAATGGAGGAAGAAAAAAGAAGAGTCTTTAATAAAATAACATGTGAAAGGTATAGATGGGGAGATAGGCCGGGAAAGTATTTAATGAGAACTTTAAGAAAGAAGAAAAATAGAAATTATATTGAGAAAATAAGAAACCCCAAGGGTGAATTTCTACACTCAACTAAGGATATTGCCAGAATATTTAAAGAGTATTACAATGAGTTGTATAATATTATACCCCAGGATAAGTTTAAGAAAATGGAAATAGTAAATAGGGGGAAAAGAAAGATATACCTAGAGGAAGCAGGTCTACCGAAATTAAGAGAAATACAACTGAACTCTTTAGAGGAAGAAATAACTTCAGAGGAAATAAAAATAGCGTTAAAAAGCATGGCGGGAGGGAAAAGTCCGGGTCCAGACGGATACACAGTTAAATACTATAAAAAATATATAGAGCTTTTAATACCCAAGATGAAGACTTATATGAACGCCTTGGGGAATGGGATGGAGATGAGGGGTGAATCGTTACAGGCTAATATAGTACTGATTCAGAAGGAAGATAAAGATCCCTCGCAATGTGCGAGTTATCGACCAATAGCGCTATTGAATGTAGACACTAAAATATTTGCAAAGGTGTTGGCAAATAGATTAAAAGAACTGATGCCGGAGTGGATACATAGAGATCAAGTGGGGTTTGTTCCAGGAAGAGAGGGTAGAGACAACGCTCTGAGATCACTTCTGCTTACACAAGAGGGCAAGAAAGGGAAAACCCCAATGATATTGATGTCGATAGATGCCGAGAAGGCATTCGACAGAGTAAGTTGGGGTTTTATGATGGACACCCTGGAAGCATTAGGAATGGGAGATAGAATAAGAGGGTGGATTGGAGAGTTAGATAGAGGGCCTACCGCCACCATAATGGTAAATGGAGGAAGATCAGAGTATTTTAAGATGTCAAATGGTACAAGACAGGGATGTCCATTGTCCCCACTGTTATATGTATTATCACTGGAGCCCTTGCTGTCTAGGATTAGGAAGAATATAGATATAAAAGGAATAAAGATAGGAGATAGAGAAAATAAGGTAGCGGCGTATGCGGACGATTTGATGTTCTATGTAGGAAATCCCAGAACATCACTTCCAAATTTAATGAAAGCATTCAGTGAGTATGGAGAACTGTCGAATCTGAAAATAAACCCGACAAAGACTGAAATTTTAAATATCAACCTTTAAAATGAAGAAAAGGAAAAACTAAAAGAGGAATTCCCTTTCCTTTGGAGAGATAAAGATTTAAAATATCTAGGAATAAAATTATCAGCCTCAACTACGAACTTATATAAAGCCAATTATATAGCACTATTAAATGAGATAAAGGTGGAGCTGAGAAGGGTGGGAAATGGAAACCCATCGTGGATGGCACGCATAAACCTGATAAAGATGATAATTGTCCCTAAAGTATTATACAAATTTCAAATGATCCCAATTAAGCTCCCAGAGACATATTTTAAAGAACTTAGGAAAATGATGATAAAATATATATGGAGAAATAAAAAACCTAGAATAGGCTATGAGATATTGACTAGAAGTAAAGAGAGAGGAGGATTGGGAGTACCAGATTTCAGGAGATATTATAGAGCGGGGATTATTGCGAGAATTTTTGACTGGATCCATAATCCGGAGAAAAGTTGGGTTAAAACTGAGAGAGCACTGAGTGGAATAAGTTTAAGTAAAAGTATTTGGGTACCAGCACAATATAGGGAATTAGAGGAGAGCACTAGTAAGTATACTTTGAATGTTCTAAAAGAATGGGATTTATTACACAGACAAAAAGGGTGGGTTTTTAATTCACAATTAATACCACTTAGCAACACAAAATATTTGATCCCGGGTATGGATAGTATAGCAGGGAAATGGATTATAAAACAAGAGGCGCAATTGAGAGATATATTGGTAGGGGAGGAAATTGGGTCATATAAGGATATGGAAGACAGAAAGGGAGAAGTTTTTAATAAGATGGATAGATTAAGATATTACCAACTGAAGTATTTTTTTGAGAGTCTCCCTAAGCCCATAAGAACTAGAAAGGATTGAAACCCATTTGAGAGATTATTTGAGACACGGGGAAATGGTAGACACGGAATGGCAAAAATACACAAGATATTATTGGAGATTGACACTGACACAAAATTAATGCACATAGAGAAATGGGAAAGAGATATAGGAAGGAAAATAGAGGAGGAGGAGAAGAGGAAAATGTTCACATTAATTCATGAAAATATTAGTATGAGGGAAGTAGAAGTAAATTATAAGTGTTTGAATAGATGGCACATTACCCCTAATGTAGAGCACAAGATGAATACGGAGATGTCACGGATGTGTTGGAGAGGATGTGGTGAGGTTGGCACGTGGTATCACATGTGGTGGGAGTGTTCAGAAATACAGGTGTTTTGGCGGAAGATAGTTTATGTAATAGGGAAAATGACTAAAATCAATATAGGATTGGATCCAGAACTATGTCTCCTCCATATCTCGAAGCTCTCTACGAAAGTATACAAGAGTCTCGGGATATGGCAATACTTGACCGCAGCAAAGAGTCTGATCCCAGGTTCTGGAAGAAAAGAGAGGTGCCAACTTAGGAGGATTGGATAAGTAGAGTAAATCAGCTATCCGGGACAGAAAGATTGTATTATACATATGAGGACAAGTTGGAGTTGTATAATAAAAAATGGAAAGTCTGGGAAGAATATAAAGTAAAGATGAAATATATGAGGAGATAATATTCCTGGAAGTGGAATTAGAATAGGGTTTAGGAAGAATAGAAAGATATGGAGTTAATGAGAGAAATAGGAAAGTGGAGCGTGGGTGGGAGAGGGAAGGGGGGGAGGGGGAGTTTTGGGAGGGGGGATGGTAAGAAAAGGAAGTTTATATATATGGTCAAATAAATCATATAAATTACTGTTTTGATAATTATAATAATAGAAATGTTGAAATGACATGTATAAGACTTGAAAATAAATAAATAAATATTTATAAAAAAAAAAAAAAAAGAAGCTCCATAAGCCCTTCATATCAAAGAATCAGAATATGCTGAGAAGAGGTCAGAAGTGTAATGTGAAACATAGCTTTTTAATGTACAATAAAGACTATACAGAAAAAAGGTCAGGAGTACAACATACACTACCCAGAGAATGGGTCAAAAGTATAATGTACAGTGTAACACAGACTATAGAAAGATAAGAGAGGAGTTTATTGCAAAGACAATAGACAGTGCAGAGAAGGGGCCAGGAGTAACATATACTGTTTAGAGTAAACAGTTAGTGTTTGTCGGTCTTAAGTTTTTTACTTTGATTGTGAATAAGCAATGAAAAATATGTCAGCCAGAAACATGTTGAGCGTGGGGCGTCTAATGTTCTTGTCAGTATTGTGTCCTTTTTACATGTGTTGTGCTCTGGCCAGAGTGGATTACTTTTCTGGAACATTATTTGGTCTGAGTTTACTCTGTGGTAAAAGCGGATGCCCGGTTGGTATCTATCTATCTATCAATCTATATATTTGTCTGTCTACTTTTCTATGCATCAAAGATAAAAGGGCTGATTGGATGTAAAGCTGATATTCAGGGCAAAAAGGTCCTGCTGTCTATCCTCCGTAAAAGGGTATACCTTCTTCCCACTTTTACAGTCGAGACTGGGCACGCAGACGGGACAGCAGTGCAGAGTTCCAACTCTTCGTTTCCGAACTCTAAGATGCGATTTACCTCTTTACACAGTGATCGACCTAGGAGAGGGATCTGCAAAGAGGGATCAGCCTCTAAGAGACGTACTTGCGAACAGTATAGAAGCTCCATAAAGAAGGGGGTGGAGGGGAGAGATGGTTTTTTTTTTTTTTTTTTTTTCTCTCTGCCCCTCCGTGTCCCTAATTTGCCTCCTGTTTCATCCTTCAGTCCTCTAGCTTTGCTCTAATTCTTCCCCTTTTTGTTAAGAAGTACAAGTAGAAAGGGGTCAATAGGGAGATCTGGATGGAGGGGAGGCTAGCCATGGGAGGAGTGTAGCCCTAAGGACCAAATCAAAGGTGGATGTTAGTTCCACAAATGATGAATAGGCAAAGTGAAGGCCTAAAAAGAGGGGGGAGGGGGGGGAGGGATGGTGGTGAGGTTGGGGGGAGGGGATGGAGGGGAGGGAGAGGGGAGGGATTGTGGGAAGAGGGGGGGGGAGGGATAAGGGGAGAGAAAAGGTTAGCGGGATAAATACGCTCTACAGGTATAAGAAAGAGGAAAGTAAGGAGGAAAAGGAGTCAGGAGGAAAAGAGTAAGATGGAAGAAATCCAATATATAACCTATAATGTAAAAGGGCTAAATTGTCCAGGAAAGAGATTTAGGTTATTTAAAGAACTACAACATAGAAAATCCTCAGTGATATTCTTGCAAGAAACACACTTAGAGATAGAGTCGAAGGTTAGACTGAGAACCAGATACTTTCCGACATGGTTTTATGCGGAATCACCAATTAAAAGAGCAAAAGGAGTTGCTATAGGCTTTGCTAAAAATATAAGGTTTGTGGTTGAGGAGAGATTGACGGACCCGGAGGGAAGGTTCCTATTTTTGAGAGGTAAATTACAGGGAATTGAGTGCACAATAGCAAATATATATAGTCCAAATAAGAAGCCAGTGACATTTGTGAGAGAAGTGTTGAAGAGATTGATGGACTTTAAAAAAGGGTGTATGTTAGTGGCGGGTGATTTTAACCTCTGTATAGACCTGAAGATGGATACCACTTCCTGTGTGAGGAGAGAGGAAAGCAAGTCCTTGAGAAGGTTAAAAAAAAGGATGCATGAGTGTCAACTGGTGGACATCTGGAGAATTAGGAATATGAAAGAGAGAGATTATACTTTCTTTTCGCAAGTACATGAGACTTATTCTAGACTAGATTACATATTAGTAGAACACCAAATGATAGAATGGGTGGGGGAAGTAAAAATAGGAGTAAGCACCCTATCGGATCATGCCCCGGTAGAAATGAGGTTAAGATGGGGTAGAGAAGAGAGAGAGGGATATGTGTGGCGGATGAATGAGGCACTCCTCATGGATGAAGAGATTAGTCGAAGAATTGAGAGGGAAATTGAGTGGTTTTTTGAAGAGAACGAGACAGAGGATGTATCGGTAGCAACGGTGTGGGAAGCTCATAAAGCTTACATCAGAGGTCTGCTCATTGCAATGGGGGCAAAAAAGAATAAAGAAAGGAAAGAAAAGATAAATAGATTATTAAATGAAATAAATGATCTTGAACAGGTGCATAAAAGGGAAAGATCTAAGGAGATAATGCAGGGGTTAATAAAGAAGAAAGAAGAACTAGAGAATGTAATGGAGGAAGAAAAAAGAAGAGTCTTTAATAAAATAACATGTGAAAGGTATAGATGGGGAGATAGGCCGGGAAAGTATTTAATGAGAACTTTAAGAAAGAAGAAAAATAGAAATTATATTGAGAAAATAAGAAACCCCAAGGGTGAATTTCTACACTCAACTAAGGATATTGCCAGAATATTTAAAGAGTATTACAATGAGTTGTATAATATTATACCCCAGGATAAGTTTAAGAAAATGGAAATAGTAAATAGGGGGAAAAGAAAGATATACCTAGAGGAAGCAGGTCTACCGAAATTAAGAGAAATACAACTGAACTCTTTAGAGGAAGAAATAACTTCAGAGGAAATAAAAATAGCGTTAAAAAGCATGGCGGGAGGGAAAAGTCCGGGTCCAGACGGATACACAGTTAAATACTATAAAAAATATATAGAGCTTTTAATACCCAAGATGAAGACTTATATGAACGCCTTGGGGAATGGGATGGAGATGAGGGGTGAATCGTTACAGGCTAATATAGTACTGATTCAGAAGGAAGATAAAGATCCCTCGCAATGTGCGAGTTATCGACCAATAGCGCTATTGAATGTAGACACTAAAATATTTGCAAAGGTGTTGGCAAATAGATTAAAAGAACTGATGCCGGAGTGGATACATAGAGATCAAGTGGGGTTTGTTCCAGGAAGAGAGGGTAGAGACAACGCTCTGAGATCACTTCTGCTTACACAAGAGGGCAAGAAAGGGAAAACCCCAATGATATTGATGTCGATAGATGCCGAGAAGGCATTCGACAGAGTAAGTTGGGGTTTTATGATGGACACCCTGGAAGCATTAGGAATGGGAGATAGAATAAGAGGGTGGATTGGAGAGTTAGATAGAGGGCCTACCGCCACCATAATGGTAAATGGAGGAAGATCAGAGTATTTTAAGATGTCAAATGGTACAAGACAGGGATGTCCATTGTCCCCACTGTTATATGTATTATCACTGGAGCCCTTGCTGTCTAGGATTAGGAAGAATATAGATATAAAAGGAATAAAGATAGGAGATAGAGAAAATAAGGTAGCGGCGTATGCGGACGATTTGATGTTCTATGTAGGAAATCCCAGAACATCACTTCCAAATTTAATGAAAGCATTCAGTGAGTATGGAGAACTGTCGAATCTGAAAATAAACCCGACAAAGACTGAAATTTTAAATATCAACCTTTAAAATGAAGAAAAGGAAAAACTAAAAGAGGAATTCCCTTTCCTTTGGAGAGATAAAGATTTAAAATATCTAGGAATAAAATTATCAGCCTCAACTACGAACTTATATAAAGCCAATTATATAGCACTATTAAATGAGATAAAGGTGGAGCTGAGAAGGGTGGGAAATGGAAACCCATCGTGGATGGCACGCATAAACCTGATAAAGATGATAATTGTCCCTAAAGTATTATACAAATTTCAAATGACCCCAATTAAGCTCCCAGAGACATATTTTAAAGAACTTAGGAAAATGATGATAAAATATATATGGAGAAATAAAAAACCTAGAATAGGCTATGAGATATTGACTAGAAGTAAAGAGAGAGGAGGATTGGGAGTACCAGATTTCAGGAGATATTATAGAGCGGGGATTATTGCGAGAATTTTTGACTGGATCCATAATCCGGAGAAAAGTTGGGTTAAAACTGAGAAAGCACTGAGTGGAATAAGTTTAAGTAAAAGTATTTGGGTACCAGCACAATATAGGGAATTAGAGGAGAGCACTAGTAAGTATACTTTGAATGTTCTAAAAGAATGGGATTTATTACACAGACAAAAAGGGTGGGTTTTTAATTCACAATTAATACCACTTAGGAACACAAAATATTTGATCCCGGGTATGGATAGTATAGCAGGGAAATGGATTATAAAACAAGAGGCGCAATTGAGAGATATATTGGTAGGGGAGGAAATTGGGTCATATAAGGATATGGAAGACAGAAAGGGAGAAGTTTTTAATAAGATGGATAGATTACGATATTACCAACTGAAGTATTTTTTTGAGAGTCTCCCTAAGCCCATAAGAACTAGAAAGGATTGAAACCCATTTGAGAGATTATTTGAGACACGGGGAAATGGTAGACACGGAATGGCAAAAATACACAAGATATTATTGGAGATTGACACTGACACAAAATTAATGCACATAGAGAAATGGGAAAGAGATATAGGAAGGAAAATAGAGGAGGAGGAGAAGAGGAAAATGTTCACATTAATTCATGAAAATATTAGTATGAGGGAAGTAGAAGTAAATTATAAGTGTTTGAATAGATGGCACATTACCCCTAATGTAGAGCACAAGATGAATACGGAGATGTCACGGATGTGTTGGAGAGGATGTGGTGAGGTTGGCACGTGGTATCACATGTGGTGGGAGTGTTCAGAAATACAGGTGTTTTGGCGGAAGATAGTTTATGTAATAGGGAAAATGACTAAAATCAATATAGGATTGGATCCAGAACTATGTCTCCTCCATATCTCGAAGCTCTCTACGAAAGTATACAAGAGTCTCGGGATATGGCAATACTTGACCGCAGCAAAGAGTCTGATCCCAGGTTCTGGAAGAAAAGAGAGGTGCCAACTTAGGAGGATTGGATAAGTAGAGTAAATCAGCTATCCGGGACAGAAAGATTGTATTATACATATGAGGACAAGTTGGAGTTGTATAATAAAAAATGGAAAGTCTGGGAAGAATATAAAGTAAAGATGAAATATATGAGGAGATAATATTCCTGGAAGTGGAATTAGAATAGGGTTTAGGAAGAATAGAAAGATATGGAGTTAATGAGAGAAATAGGAAAGTGGAGCGTGGGTGGGAGAGGGAAGGGGGGGAGGGGAGGGGGAGTTTTGGGAGGGGGGATGGTAAGAAAAGGAAGTTTATATATATGGTCAAATAAATCATATAAATTACTGTTTTGATAATTATAATAATAGAAATGTTGAAATGACATGTATAAGACTTGAAAATAAATAAATAAATATTTATAAAAAAAAAAAAAAAAGAAGCTCCATAAGCCCTTCATATCAAAGAATCAGAATATGCTGAGAAGAGGTCAGAAGTGTAATGTGAAACATAGCTTTTTAATGTACAATAAAGACTATACAGAAAAAAGGTCAGGAGTACAACATACACTACCCAGAGAATGGGTCAAAAGTATAATGTACAGTGTAACACAGACTATAGAAAGATAAGAGAGGAGTTTATTGCAAAGACAATAGACAGTGCAGAGAAGGGGCCAGGAGTAACATATACTGTTTAGAGTAAACAGTTAGTGTTTGTCGGTCTTAAGTTTTTTACTTTGATTGTGAATAAGCAATGAAAAATATGTCAGCCAGAAACATGTTGAGCGTGGGGCGTCTAATGTTCTTGTCAGTATTGTGTCCTTTTTACATGTGTTGTGCTCTGGCCAGAGTGGATTACTTTTCTGGAACATTATTTGGTCTGAGTTTACTCTGTGGTAAAAGCGGATGCCCGGTTGGTATCTATCTATCTATCAATCTATATATTTGTCTGTCTACTTTTCTATGCATCAAAGATAAAAGGGCTGATTGGATGTAAAGCTGATATTCAGGGCAAAAAGGTCCTGCTGTCTATCCTCCGTAAAAGGGTATACCTTCTTCCCACTTTTACAGTCGAGACTGGGCACGCAGACGGGACAGCAGTGCAGAGTTCCAACTCTTCGTTTCCGAACTCTAAGATGCGATTTACCTCTTTACACAGTGATCGACCTAGGAGAGGGATCTGCAAAGAGGGATCAGCCTCTAAGAGACGTACTTGCGAACAGTATAGAAGCTCCATAAAGAAGGGGGTGGAGGGGAGAGATGGTTTTTTTTTTTTTTCTCTCTGCCCCTCCGTGTCCCTAATTTGCCTCCTGTTTCATCCTTCAGTCCTCTAGCTTTGCTCTAATTCTTCCCCTTTTTGTTAAGAAGTACAAGTAGAAAGGGGTCAATAGGGAGATCTGGATGGAGGGGAGGCTAGCCATGGGAGGAGTGTAGCCCTAAGGACCAAATCAAAGGTGGATGTTAGTTCCACAAATGATGAATAGGCAAAGTGAAGGCCTAAAAAGAGGGGGGAGGGGGGGGAGGGATGGTGGTGAGGTTGGGGGGAGGGGATGGAGGGGAGGGAGAGGGGAGGGATTGTGGGAAGGGGGGGGGAGGGATAAGGGGAGAGAAAAGGTTAGCGGGATAAATACGCTCTACAGGTATAAGAAAGAGGAAAGTAAGGAGGAAAAGGAGTCAGGAGGAAAAGAGTAAGATGGAAGAAATCCAATATATAACCTATAATGTAAAAGGGCTAAATTGTCCAGGAAAGAGATTTAGGTTATTTAAAGAACTACAACATAGAAAATCCTCAGTGATATTCTTGCAAGAAACACACTTAGAGATAGAGTCGAAGGTTAGACTGAGAACCAGATACTTTCCGACATGGTTTTATGCGGAATCACCAATTAAAAGAGCAAAAGGAGTTGCTATAGGCTTTGCTAAAAATATAAGGTTTGTGGTTGAGGAGAGATTGACGGACCCGGAGGGAAGGTTCCTATTTTTGAGAGGTAAATTACAGGGAATTGAGTGCACAATAGCAAATATATATAGTCCAAATAAGAAGCCAGTGACATTTGTGAGAGAAGTGTTGAAGAGATTGATGGACTTTAAAAAAGGGTGTATGTTAGTGGCGGGTGATTTTAACCTCTGTATAGACCTGAAGATGGATACCACTTCCTGTGTGAGGAGAGAGGAAAGCAAGTCCTTGAGAAGGTTAAAAAAAAGGATGCATGAGTGTCAACTGGTGGACATCTGGAGAATTAGGAATATGAAAGAGAGAGATTATACTTTCTTTTCGCAAGTACATGAGACTTATTCTAGACTAGATTACATATTAGTAGAACACCAAATGATAGAATGGGTGGGGGAAGTAAAAATAGGAGTAAGCACCCTATCGGATCATGCCCCGGTAGAAATGAGGTTAAGATGGGGTAGAGAAGAGAGAGAGGGATATGTGTGGCGGATGAATGAGGCACTCCTCATGGATGAAGAGATTAGTCGAAGAATTGAGAGGGAAATTGAGTGGTTTTTTGAAGAGAACGAGACAGAGGATGTATCGGTAGCAACGGTGTGGGAAGCTCATAAAGCTTACATCAGAGGTCTGCTCATTGCAATGGGGGCAAAAAAGAATAAAGAAAGGAAAGAAAAGATAAATAGATTATTAAATGAAATAAATGATCTTGAACAGGTGCATAAAAGGGAAAGATCTAAGGAGATAATGCAGGGGTTAATAAAGAAGAAAGAAGAACTAGAGAATGTAATGGAGGAAGAAAAAAGAAGAGTCTTTAATAAAATAACATGTGAAAGGTATAGATGGGGAGATAGGCCGGGAAAGTATTTAATGAGAACTTTAAGAAAGAAGAAAAATAGAAATTATATTGAGAAAATAAGAAACCCCAAGGGTGAATTTCTACACTCAACTAAGGATATTGCCAGAATATTTAAAGAGTATTACAATGAGTTGTATAATATTATACCCCAGGATAAGTTTAAGAAAATGGAAATAGTAAATAGGGGGAAAAGAAAGATATACCTAGAGGAAGCAGGTCTACCGAAATTAAGAGAAATACAACTGAACTCTTTAGAGGAAGAAATAACTTCAGAGGAAATAAAAATAGCGTTAAAAAGCATGGCGGGAGGGAAAAGTCCGGGTCCAGACGGATACACAGTTAAATACTATAAAAAATATATAGAGCTTTTAATACCCAAGATGAAGACTTATATGAACGCCTTGGGGAATGGGATGGAGATGAGGGGTGAATCGTTACAGGCTAATATAGTACTGATTCAGAAGGAAGATAAAGATCCCTCGCAATGTGCGAGTTATCGACCAATAGCGCTATTGAATGTAGACACTAAAATATTTGCAAAGGTGTTGGCAAATAGATTAAAAGAACTGATGCCGGAGTGGATACATAGAGATCAAGTGGGGTTTGTTCCAGGAAGAGAGGGTAGAGACAACGCTCTGAGATCACTTCTGCTTACACAAGAGGGCAAGAAAGGGAAAACCCCAATGATATTGATGTCGATAGATGCCGAGAAGGCATTCGACAGAGTAAGTTGGGGTTTTATGATGGACACCCTGGAAGCATTAGGAATGGGAGATAGAATAAGAGGGTGGATTGGAGAGTTAGATAGAGGGCCTACCGCCACCATAATGGTAAATGGAGGAAGATCAGAGTATTTTAAGATGTCAAATGGTACAAGACAGGGATGTCCATTGTCCCCACTGTTATATGTATTATCACTGGAGCCCTTGCTGTCTAGGATTAGGAAGAATATAGATATAAAAGGAATAAAGATAGGAGATAGAGAAAATAAGGTAGCGGCGTATGCGGACGATTTGATGTTCTATGTAGGAAATCCCAGAACATCACTTCCAAATTTAATGAAAGCATTCAGTGAGTATGGAGAACTGTCGAATCTGAAAATAAACCCGACAAAGACTGAAATTTTAAATATCAACCTTTAAAATGAAGAAAAGGAAAAACTAAAAGAGGAATTCCCTTTCCTTTGGAGAGATAAAGATTTAAAATATCTAGGAATAAAATTATCAGCCTCAACTACGAACTTATATAAAGCCAATTATATAGCACTATTAAATGAGATAAAGGTGGAGCTGAGAAGGGTGGGAAATGGAAACCCATCGTGGATGGCACGCATAAACCTGATAAAGATGATAATTGTCCCTAAAGTATTATACAAATTTCAAATGACCCCAATTAAGCTCCCAGAGACATATTTTAAAGAACTTAGGAAAATGATGATAAAATATATATGGAGAAATAAAAAACCTAGAATAGGCTATGAGATATTGACTAGAAGTAAAGAGAGAGGAGGATTGGGAGTACCAGATTTCAGGAGATATTATAGAGCGGGGATTATTGCGAGAATTTTTGACTGGATCCATAATCCGGAGAAAAGTTGGGTTAAAACTGAGAAAGCACTGAGTGGAATAAGTTTAAGTAAAAGTATTTGGGTACCAGCACAATATAGGGAATTAGAGGAGAGCACTAGTAAGTATACTTTGAATGTTCTAAAAGAATGGGATTTATTACACAGACAAAAAGGGTGGGTTTTTAATTCACAATTAATACCACTTAGGAACACAAAATATTTGATCCCGGGTATGGATAGTATAGCAGGGAAATGGATTATAAAACAAGAGGCGCAATTGAGAGATATATTGGTAGGGGAGGAAATTGGGTCATATAAGGATATGGAAGACAGAAAGGGAGAAGTTTTTAATAAGATGGATAGATTAAGATATTACCAACTGAAGTATTTTTTTGAGAGTCTCCCTAAGCCCATAAGAACTAGAAAGGATTGAAACCCATTTGAGAGATTATTTGAGACACGGGGAAATGGTAGACACGGAATGGCAAAAATACACAAGATATTATTGGAGATTGACACTGACACAAAATTAATGCACATAGAGAAATGGGAAAGAGATATAGGAAGGAAAATAGAGGAGGAGGAGAAGAGGAAAATGTTCACATTAATTCATGAAAATATTAGTATGAGGGAAGTAGAAGTAAATTATAAGTGTTTGAATAGATGGCACATTACCCCTAATGTAGAGCACAAGATGAATACGGAGATGTCACGGATGTGTTGGAGAGGATGTGGTGAGGTTGGCACGTGGTATCACATGTGGTGGGAGTGTTCAGAAATACAGGTGTTTTGGCGGAAGATAGTTTATGTAATAGGGAAAATGACTAAAATCAATATAGGATTGGATCCAGAACTATGTCTCCTCCATATCTCGAAGCTCTCTACGAAAGTATACAAGAGTCTCGGGATATGGCAATACTTGACCGCAGCAAAGAGTCTGATCCCAGGTTCTGGAAGAAAAGAGAGGTGCCAACTTAGGAGGATTGGATAAGTAGAGTAAATCAGCTATCCGGGACAGAAAGATTGTATTATACATATGAGGACAAGTTGGAGTTGTATAATAAAAAATGGAAAGTCTGGGAAGAATATAAAGTAAAGATGAAATATATGAGGAGATAATATTCCTGGAAGTGGAATTAGAATAGGGTTTAGGAAGAATAGAAAGATATGGAGTTAATGAGAGAAAAAGGAAAGTGGAGCGTGGGTGGGAGAGGGAAGGGGGGGAGGGGAGGGGGAGTTTTGGGAGGGGGGGTGGTAAGAAAAGGAAGTTTATATATATGGTCAAATAAATCATATAAATTACTGTTTTGATAATTATAATAATAGAAATGTTGAAATGACATGTATAAGACTTGAAAATAAATAAATATTTATAAAAAAAAAAAAAAAGAAGCTCCATAAGCCCTTCATATCAAAGAATCAGAATATGCTGAGAAGAGGTCAGAAGTGTAATGTGAAACATAGCTTTTTAATGTACAATAAAGACTATACAGAAAAAAGGTCAGGAGTACAACATACACTACCCAGAGAATGGGTCAAAAGTATAATGTACAGTGTAACACAGACTATAGAAAGATAAGAGAGGAGTTTATTGCAAAGACAATATACAGTGCAGAGAAGGGGCCAGGAGTAACATTAACTGTTTAGAGTAAACAGTTAGTGTTTGTCGGTCTTAAGTTTTTTACTTTGATTGTGAATAAGCAATGAAAAATATGTCAGCCAGAAACATGTTGAGCGTGGGGCGTCTAATGTTCTTGTCAGTATTGTGTCCTTTTTACATGTGTTGTGCTCTGGCCAGAGTGGATTACTTTTCTGGAACATTATTTGGTCTGAGTTTACTCTGTGGTAAAAGCGGATGCCCGGTTGGTATCTATCTATCTATCTATCTATCTATCTATCTATCTATCTATCAATCTATATATTTGTCTGTCTACTTTTCTATGCATCAAAGATAAAAGGGCTGATTGGATGTAAAGCTGATATTCAGGGCAAAAAGGTCCTGCTGTCTATCCTCCGTAAAAGGGTATACCTTCTTCCCACTTTTACAGTCGAGACTGGGCACGCAGACGGGACAGCAGTGCAGAGTTCCAACTCTTCGTTTCCGAACTCTAAGATGCGATTTACCTCTTTACACAGTGATCGACCTAGGAGAGGGATCTGCAAAGAGGGATCAGCCTCTAAGAGACGTACTTGCGAACAGTATAGAAGCTCCATAAAGAAGGGGGTGGAGGGGAGAGATGTTTTTTTTTTTTCCTCTCTGCCCCTCCGTTTCCCTAATTTGCCTCCTGTTTCATCCTTCAGTCCTCTAGCTTTGCTCTAATTCTTCCCCTTTTTGTTAAGAAGTACAAGTAGAAAGGGGTCAATAGGGAGATCTGGATGGAGGGGAGGCTAGCCATGGGAGGAGTGTAGCACTAAGGACCAAATCAAAGGTGGATGTTAGTTCCACAAATGATGAATAGGCAAAGTGAAGGCCTAAAAAGAGGGGGGAGGGGGGGGAGGGATGGTGGTGAGGTTGGGGGGAGGGGATGGAGGGGAGGGAGAGGGGAGGGATTGTGGGAAGAGGGGGGGGAGGGATAAGGGGAGAGAAAAGGTTAGCGGGATAAATACGCTCTACAGGTATAAGAAAGAGGAAAGTAAGGAGGAAAAGGAGTCAGGAGGAAAAGAGTAAGATGGAAGAAATCCAATATATAACCTATAATGTAAAAGGGCTAAATTGTCCAGGAAAGAGATTTAGGTTATTTAAAGAACTACAACATAGAAAATCCTCAGTGATATTCTTGCAAGAAACACACTTAGAGATAGAGTCGAAGGTTAGACTGAGAACCAGATACTTTCCGACATGGTTTTATGCGGATTCACCAATTAAAAGAGCAAAAGGAGTTGCTATAGGCTTTGCTAAAAATATAAGGTTTGTGGTTGAGGAGAGATTGACGGACCCGGAGGGAAGGTTCCTATTTTTGAGAGGTAAATTACAGGGAATTGAGTGCACAATAGCAAATATATATAGTCCAAATAAGAAGCCAGTGACATTTGTGAGAGAAGTGTTGAAGAGATTGATGGACTTTAAAAAAGGGTGTATGTTAGTGGCGGGTGATTTTAACCTCTGTATAGACCTGAAGATGGATACCACTTCCTGTGTGAGGAGAGAGGAAAGCAAGTCCTTGAGAAGGTTAAAAAAAAGGATGCATGAGTGTCAACTGGTGGACATCTGGAGAATTAGGAATATGAAAGAGAGAGATTATACTTTCTTTTCGCAAGTACATGAGACTTATTCTAGACTAGATTACATATTAGTAGAACACCAAATGATAGAATGGGTGGGGGAAGTAAAAATAGGAGTAAGCACCCTATCGGATCATGCCCCGGTAGAAATGAGGTTAAGATGGGGTAGAGAAGAGAGAGAGGGATATGTGTGGCGGATGAATGAGGCACTCCTCATGGATGAAGAGATTAGTCGAAGAATTGAGAGGGAAATTGAGTGGTTTTTTGAAGAGAACGAGACAGAGGATGTATCGGTAGCAACGGTGTGGGAAGCTCATAAAGCTTACATCAGAGGTCTGCTCATTGCAATGGGGGCAAAAAAGAATAAAGAAAGGAAAGAAAAGATAAATAGATTATTAAATGAAATAAATGATCTTGAACAGGTGCATAAAAGGGAAAGATCTAAGGAGATAATGCAGGGGTTAATAAAGAAGAAAGAAGAACTAGAGAATGTAATGGAGGAAGAAAAAAGAAGAGTCTTTAATAAAATAACATGTGAAAGGTATAGATGGGGAGATAGGCCGGGAAAGTATTTAATGAGAACTTTAAGAAAGAAGAAAAATAGAAATTATATTGAGAAAATAAGAAACCCCAAGGGTGAATTTCTACACTCAACTAAGGATATTGCCAGAATATTTAAAGAGTATTACAATGAGTTGTATAATATTATACCCCAGGATAAGTTTAAGAAAATGGAAATAGTAAATAGGGGGAAAAGAAAGATATACCTAGAGGAAGCAGGTCTACCGAAATTAAGAGAAATACAACTGAACTCTTTAGAGGAAGAAATAACTTCAGAGGAAATAAAAATAGCGTTAAAAAGCATGGCGGGAGGGAAAAGTCCGGGTCCAGACGGATACACAGTTAAATACTATAAAAAATATATAGAGCTTTTAATACCCAAGATGAAGACTTATATGAACGCCTTGGGGAATGGGATGGAGATGAGGGGAGAATCGTTACAGGCTAATATAGTACTGATTCAGAAGGAAGATAAAGATCCCTCGCAATGTGCGAGTTATCGACCAATAGCGCTATTGAATGTAGACACTAAAATATTTGCAAAGGTGTTGGCAAATAGATTAAAAGAACTGATGCCGGAGTGGATACATAGAGATCAAGTGGGGTTTGTTCCAGGAAGAGAGGGTAGAGACAACGCTCTGAGATCACTGCTGCTTACACAAGAGGGCAAGAAAGGGAAAACCCCAATGATATTGATGTCGATAGATGCCGAGAAGGCATTCGACAGAGTAAGTTGGGGTTTTATGATGGACACCCTGGAAGCATTAGGAATGGGAGATAGAATAAGAGGGTGGATTGGAGAGTTAGATAGAGGGCCTACCGCCACCATAATGGTAAATGGAGGAAGATCAGAGTATTTTAAGATGTCAAATGGTACAAGACAGGGATGTCCATTGTCCCCACTGTTATATGTATTATCACTGGAGCCCTTGCTGTCTAGGATTAGGAAGAATATAGATATAAAAGGAATAAAGATAGGAGATAGAGAAAATAAGGTAGCGGCGTATGCGGACGATTTGATGTTCTATGTAGGAAATCCCAGAACATCACTTCCAAATTTAATGAAAGCATTCAGTGAGTATGGAGAACTGTCGAATCTGAAAATAAACCCGACAAAGACTGAAATTTTAAATATCAACCTTTAAAATGAAGAAAAGGAAAAACTAAAAGAGGAATTCCCTTTCCTTTGGAGAGATAAAGATTTAAAATATCTAGGAATAAAATTATCAGCCTCAACTACGAACTTATATAAAGCCAATTATATAGCACTATTAAATGAGATAAAGGTGGAGCTGAGAAGGGTGGGAAATGGAAACCCATCGTGGATGGCACGCATAAACCTGATAAAGATGATAATTGTCCCTAAAGTATTATACAAATTTCAAATGATCCCAATTAAGCTCCCAGAGACATATTTTAAAGAACTTAGGAAAATGATGATAAAATATATATGGAGAAATAAAAAACCTAGAATAGGCTATGAGATATTGACTAGAAGTAAAGAGAGAGGAGGATTGGGAGTACCAGATTTCAGGAGATATTATAGAGCGGGGATTATTGCGAGAATTTTTGACTGGATCCATAATCCGGAGAAAAGTTGGGTTAAAACTGAGAAAGCACTGAGTGGAATAAGTTTAAGTAAAAGTATTTGGGTACCAGCACAATATAGGGAATTAGAGGAGAGCACTAGTAAGTATACTTTGAATGTTCTAAAAGAATGGGATTTATTACACAGACAAAAAGGGTGGGTTTTTAATTCACAATTAATACCACTTAGGAACACAAAATATTTGATCCCGGGTATGGATAGTATAGCAGGGAAATGGATTATAAAACAAGAGGCGCAATTGAGAGATATATTGGTAGGGGAGGAAATTGGGTCATATAAGGATATGGAAGACAGAAAGGGAGAAGTTTTTAATAAGATGGATAGATTAAGATATTACCAACTGAAGTATTTTTTTGAGAGTCTCCCTAAGCCCATAAGAACTAGAAAGGATTGAAACCCATTTGAGAGATTATTTGAGACACGGGGAAATGGTAGACACGGAATGGCAAAAATACACAAGATATTATTGGAGATTGACACTGACACAAAATTAATGCACATAGAGAAATGGGAAAGAGATATAGGAAGGAAAATAGAGGAGGAGGAGAAGAGGAAAATGTTCACATTAATTCATGAAAATATTAGTATGAGGGAAGTAGAAGTAAATTATAAGTGTTTGAATAGATGGCACATTACCCCTAATGTAGAGCACAAGATGAATACGGAGATGTCACGGATGTGTTGGAGAGGATGTGGTGAGGTTGGCACGTGGTATCACATGTGGTGGGAGTGTTCAGAAATACAGGTGTTTTGGCGGAAGATAGTTTATGTAATAGGGAAAATGACTAAAATCAATATAGGATTGGATCCAGAACTATGTCTCCTCCATATCTCGAAGCTCTCTACGAAAGTATACAAGAGTCTCGGGATATGGCAATACTTGACCGCAGCAAAGAGTCTGATCCCAGGTTCTGGAAGAAAAGAGAGGTGCCAACTTAGGAGGATTGGATAAGTAGAGTAAATCAGCTATCCGGGACAGAAAGATTGTATTATACATATGAGGACAAGTTGGAGTTGTATAAAAAAAAATGGAAAGTCTGGGAAGAATATAAAGTAAAGATGAAATATATGAGGAGATAATATTCCTGGAAGTGGAATTAGAATAGGGTTTAGGAAGAATAGAAAGATATGGAGTTAATGAGAGAAAAAGGAAAGTGGAGCGTGGGTGGGAGAGGGAAGGGGGGGAGGGGAGGGGGAGTTTTGGGAGGGGGGGTGGTAAGAAAAGGAAGTTTATATATATGGTCAAATAAATCATATAAATTACTGTTTTGATAATTATAATAATAGAAATGTTGAAATGACATGTATAAGACTTGAAAATAAATAAATATTTATAAAAAAAAAAAAAAAGAAGCTCCATAAGCCCTTCATATCAAAGAATCAGAATATGCTGAGAAGAGGTCAGAAGTGTAATGTGAAACATAGCTTTTTAATGTACAATAAAGACTATACAGAAAAAAGGTCAGGAGTACAACATACACTACCCAGAGAATGGGTCAAAAGTATAATGTACAGTGTAACACAGACTATAGAAAGATAAGAGAGGAGTTTATTGCAAAGACAATATACAGTGCAGAGAAGGGGCCAGGAGTAACATTAACTGTTTAGAGTAAACAGTGTTTGTCGGTCTTAAGTTTTTTACTTTGATTGTGAATAAGCAATGAAAAATATGTCAGCCAGAAACATGTTGAGCGTGGGGCGTCTAATGTTCTTGTCAGTATTGTGTCCTTTTTACATGTGTTGTGCTCTGGCCAGAGTGGATTACTTTTCTGGAACATTATTTGGTCTGAGTTTACTCTGTGGTAAAAGCGGATGCCCGGTTGGTATCTATCTATCTATCTATCTATCTTTCTATCTATCTATCTATCTATCTATCTATCTATCTATCTATCAATCTATATATTTGTCTGTCTACTTTTCTATGCATCAAAGATAAAAGGGCTGATTGGATGTAAAGCTGATATTCAGGGCAAAAAGGTCCTGCTGTCTATCCTCCGTAAAAGGGTATACCTTCTTCCCACTTTTACAGTCGAGACTGGGCACGCAGACGGGACAGCAGTGCAGAGTTCCAACTCTTCGTTTCCGAACTCTAAGATGCGATTTACCTCTTTACACAGTGATCGACCTAGGAGAGGGATCTGCAAAGAGGGATCAGCCTCTAAGAGACGTACTTGCGAACAGTATAGAAGCTCCATAAAGAAGGGGGTGGAGGGGAGAGATGTTTTTTTTTTTTTTTCTCTCTGCCCCTCCGTTTCCCTAATTTGCCTCCTGTTTCATCCTTCAGTCCTCTAGCTTTGCTCTAATTCTTCCCCTTTTTGTTAAGAAGTACAAGTAGAAAGGGGTCAATAGGGAGATCTGGATGGAGGGGAGGCTAGCCATGGGAGGAGTGTAGCACTAAGGACCAAATCAAAGGTGGATGTTAGTTCCACAAATGATGAATAGGCAAAGTGAAGGCCTAAAAAGAGGGGGGAGGGGGGGGAGGGATGGTGGTGAGGTTGGGGGGAGGGGATGGAGGGGAGGGAGAGGGGAGGGATTGTGGGAAGAGGGGGGGGGAGGGATAAGGGGAGAGAAAAGGTTAGCGGGATAAATACGCTCTACAGGTATAAGAAAGAGGAAAGTAAGGAGGAAAAGGAGTCAGGAGGAAAAGAGTAAGATGGAAGAAATCCAATATATAACCTATAATGTAAAAGGGCTAAATTGTCCAGGAAAGAGATTTAGGTTATTTAAAGAACTACAACATAGAAAATCCTCAGTGATATTCTTGCAAGAAACACACTTAGAGATAGAGTCGAAGGTTAGACTGAGAACCAGATACTTTCCGACATGGTTTTATGCGGATTCACCAATTAAAAGAGCAAAAGGAGTTGCTATAGGCTTTGCTAAAAATATAAGGTTTGTGGTTGAGGAGAGATTGACGGACCCGGAGGGAAGGTTCCTATTTTTGAGAGGTAAATTACAGGGAATTGAGTGCACAATAGCAAATATATATAGTCCAAATAAGAAGCCAGTGACATTTGTGAGAGAAGTGTTGAAGAGATTGATGGACTTTAAAAAAGGGTGTATGTTAGTGGCGGGTGATTTTAACCTCTGTATAGACCTGAAGATGGATACCACTTCCTGTGTGAGGAGAGAGGAAAGCAAGTCCTTGAGAAGGTTAAAAAAAAGGATGCATGAGTGTCAACTGGTGGACATCTGGAGAATTAGGAATATGAAAGAGAGAGATTATACTTTCTTTTCGCAAGTACATGAGACTTATTCTAGACTAGATTACATATTAGTAGAACACCAAATGATAGAATGGGTGGGGGAAGTAAAAATAGGAGTAAGCACCCTATCGGATCATGCCCCGGTAGAAATGAGGTTAAGATGGGGTAGAGAAGAGAGAGAGGGATATGTGTGGCGGATGAATGAGGCACTCCTCATGGATGAAGAGATTAGTCGAAGAATTGAGAGGGAAATTGAGTGGTTTTTTGAAGAGAACGAGACAGAGGATGTATCGGTAGCAACGGTGTGGGAAGCTCATAAAGCTTACATCAGAGGTCTGCTCATTGCAATGGGGGCAAAAAAGAATAAAGAAAGGAAAGAAAAGATAAATAGATTATTAAATGAAATAAATGATCTTGAACAGGTGCATAAAAGGGAAAGATCTAAGGAGATAATGCAGGGGTTAATAAAGAAGAAAGAAGAACTAGAGAATGTAATGGAGGAAGAAAAAAGAAGAGTCTTTAATAAAATAACATGTGAAAGGTATAGATGGGGAGATAGGCCGGGAAAGTATTTAATGAGAACTTTAAGAAAGAAGAAAAATAGAAATTATATTGAGAAAATAAGAAACCCCAAGGGTGAATTTCTACACTCAACTAAGGATATTGCCAGAATATTTAAAGAGTATTACAATGAGTTGTATAATATTATACCCCAGGATAAGTTTAAGAAAATGGAAATAGTAAATAGGGGGAAAAGAAAGATATACCTAGAGGAAGCAGGTCTACCGAAATTAAGAGAAATACAACTGAACTCTTTAGAGGAAGAAATAACTTCAGAGGAAATAAAAATAGCGTTAAAAAGCATGGCGGGAGGGAAAAGTCCGGGTCCAGACGGATACACAGTTAAATACTATAAAAAATATATAGAGCTTTTAATACCCAAGATGAAGACTTATATGAACGCCTTGGGGAATGGGATGGAGATGAGGGGAGAATCGTTACAGGCTAATATAGTACTGATTCAGAAGGAAGATAAAGATCCCTCGCAATGTGCGAGTTATCGACCAATAGCGCTATTGAATGTAGACACTAAAATATTTGCAAAGGTGTTGGCAAATAGATTAAAAGAACTGATGCCGGAGTGGATACATAGAGATCAAGTGGGGTTTGTTCCAGGAAGAGAGGGTAGAGACAACGCTCTGAGATCACTGCTGCTTACACAAGAGGGCAAGAAAGGGAAAACCCCAATGATATTGATGTCGATAGATGCCGAGAAGGCATTCGACAGAGTAAGTTGGGGTTTTATGATGGACACCCTGGAAGCATTAGGAATGGGAGATAGAATAAGAGGGTGGATTGGAGAGTTAGATAGAGGGCCTACCGCCACCATAATGGTAAATGGAGGAAGATCAGAGTATTTTAAGATGTCAAATGGTACAAGACAGGGATGTCCATTGTCCCCACTGTTATATGTATTATCACTGGAGCCCTTGCTGTCTAGGATTAGGAAGAATATAGATATAAAAGGAATAAAGATAGGAGATAGAGAAAATAAGGTAGCGGCGTATGCGGACGATTTGATGTTCTATGTAGGAAATCCCAGAACATCACTTCCAAATTTAATGAAAGCATTCAGTGAGTATGGAGAACTGTCGAATCTGAAAATAAACCCGACAAAGACTGAAATTTTAAATATCAACCTTTAAAATGAAGAAAAGGAAAAACTAAAAGAGGAATTCCCTTTCCTTTGGAGAGATAAAGATTTAAAATATCTAGGAATAAAATTATCAGCCTCAACTACGAACTTATATAAAGCCAATTATATAGCACTATTAAATGAGATAAAGGTGGAGCTGAGAAGGGTGGGAAATGGAAACCCATCGTGGATGGCACGCATAAACCTGATAAAGATGATAATTGTCCCTAAAGTATTATACAAATTTCAAATGATCCCAATTAAGCTCCCAGAGACATATTTTAAAGAACTTAGGAAAATGATGATAAAATATATATGGAGAAATAAAAAACCTAGAATAGGCTATGAGATATTGACTAGAAGTAAAGAGAGAGGAGGATTGGGAGTACCAGATTTCAGGAGATATTATAGAGCGGGGATTATTGCGAGAATTTTTGACTGGATCCATAATCCGGAGAAAAGTTGGGTTAAAACTGAGAAAGCACTGAGTGGAATAAGTTTAAGTAAAAGTATTTGGGTACCAGCACAATATAGGGAATTAGAGGAGAGCACTAGTAAGTATACTTTGAATGTTCTAAAAGAATGGGATTTATTACACAGACAAAAAGGGTGGGTTTTTAATTCACAATTAATACCACTTAGGAACACAAAATATTTGATCCCGGGTATGGATAGTATAGCAGGGAAATGGATTATAAAACAAGAGGCGCAATTGAGAGATATATTGGTAGGGGAGGAAATTGGGTCATATAAGGATATGGAAGACAGAAAGGGAGAAGTTTTTAATAAGATGGATAGATTAAGATATTACCAACTGAAGTATTTTTTGAGAGTCTCCCTAAGCCCATAAGAACTAGAAAGGATTGAAACCCATTTGAGAGATTATTTGAGACACGGGGAAATGGTAGACACGGAATGGCAAAAATACACAAGATATTATTGGAGATTGACACTGACACAAAATTAATGCACATAGAGAAATGGGAAAGAGATATAGGAAGGAAAATAGAGGAGGAGGAGAAGAGGAAAATGTTCACATTAATTCATGAAAATATTAGTATGAGGGAAGTAGAAGTAAATTATAAGTGTTTGAATAGATGGCACATTACCCCTAATGTAGAGCACAAGATGAATACGGAGATGTCACGGATGTGTTGGAGAGGATGTGGTGAGGTTGGCACATGGTATCACATGTGGTGGGAGTGTTCAGAAATACAGGTGTTTTGGCGGAAGATAGTTTATGTAATAGGGAAAATGACTAAAATCAATATAGGATTGGATCCAGAACTATGTCTCCTCCATATCTCGAAGCTCTCTACGAAAGTATACAAGAGTCTCGGGATATGGCAATACTTGACCGCAGCAAAGAGTCTGATCCCAGGTTCTGGAAGAAAAGAGAGGTGCCAACTTAGGAGGATTGGATAAGTAGAGTAAATCAGCTATCCGGGACAGAAAGATTGTATTATACATATGAGGACAAGTTGGAGTTGTATAAAAAAAAATGGAAAGTCTGGGAAGAATATAAAGTAAAGATGAAATATATGAGGAGATAATATTCCTGGAAGTGGAATTAGAATAGGGTTTAGGAAGAATAGAAAGATATGGAGTTAATGAGAGAAAAAGGAAAGTGGAGCGTGGGTGGGAGAGGGAAGGGGGGGAGGGGAGGGGGAGTTTTGGGAGGGGGGGTGGTAAGAAAAGGAAGTTTATATATATGGTCAAATAAATCATATAAATTACTGTTTTGATAATTATAATAATAGAAATGTTGAAATGACATGTATAAGACTTGAAAATAAATAAATATTTATAAAAAAAAAAAAAAAGAAGCTCCATAAGCCCTTCATATCAAAGAATCAGAATATGCTGAGAAGAGGTCAGAAGTGTAATGTGAAACATAGCTTTTTAATGTACAATAAAGACTATACAGAAAAAAGGTCAGGAGTACAACATACACTACCCAGAGAATGGGTCAAAAGTATAATGTACAGTGTAACACAGACTATAGAAAGATAAGAGAGGAGTTTATTGCAAAGACAATATACAGTGCAGAGAAGGGGCCAGGAGTAACATTAACTGTTTAGAGTAAACAGTTAGTGTTTGTCGGTCTTAAGTTTTTTACTTTGATTGTGAATAAGCAATGAAAAATATGTCAGCCAGAAACATGTTGAGCGTGGGGCGTCTAATGTTCTTGTCAGTATTGTGTCCTTTTTACATGTGTTGTGCTCTGGCCAGAGTGGATTACTTTTCTGGAACATTATTTGGTCTGAGTTTACTCTGTGGTAAAAGCGGATGCCCGGTTGGTATCTATCTATCTATCTATCTATCTATCTATCTATCTATCTATCTATCTATCAATCTATATATTTGTCTGTCTACTTTTCTATGCATCAAAGATAAAAGGGCTGATTGGATGTAAAGCTGATATTCAGGGCAAAAAGGTCCTGCTGTCTATCCTCCGTAAAAGGGTATACCTTCTTCCCACTTTTACAGTCGAGACTGGGCACGCAGACGGGACAGCAGTGCAGAGTTCCAATTCTTCGTTTCCGAACTCTAAGATGCGATTTACCTCTTTACACAGTGATCGACCTAGGAGAGGGATCTGCAAAGAGGGATCAGCCTCTAAGAGACGTACTTGCGAACAGTATAGAAGCTCCATAAAGAAGGGGGTGGAGGGGAGAGATGTTTTTTTTTTTTTTTTTTTTTCTCTCTGCCCCTCCGTTTCCCTAATTTGCCTCCTGTTTCATCCTTCAGTCCTCTAGCTTTGCTCTAATTCTTCCCCTTTTTGTTAAGAAGTACAAGTAGAAAGGGGTCAATAGGGAGATCTGGATGGAGGGGAGGCTAGCCATGGGAGGAGTGTAGCACTAAGGACCAAATCAAAGGTGGATGTTAGTTCCACAAATGATGAATAGGCAAAGTGAAGGCCTAAAAAGAGGGGGGAGGGGGGGGAGGGATGGTGGTGAGGTTGGGGGGAGGGGATGGAGGGGAGGGAGAGGGGAGGGATTGTGGGAAGAGGGGGGGGGAGGGATAAGGGGAGAGAAAAGGTTAGCGGGATAAATACGCTCTACAGGTATAAGAAAGAGGAAAGTAAGGAGGAAAAGGAGTCAGGAGGAAAAGAGTAAGATGGAAGAAATCCAATATATAACCTATAATGTAAAAGGGCTAAATTGTCCAGGAAAGAGATTTAGGTTATTTAAAGAACTACAACATAGAAAATCCTCAGTGATATTCTTGCAAGAAACACACTTAGAGATAGAGTCGAAGGTTAGACTGAGAACCAGATACTTTCCGACATGGTTTTATGCGGATTCACCAATTAAAAGAGCAAAAGGAGTTGCTATAGGCTTTGCTAAAAATATAAGGTTTGTGGTTGAGGAGAGATTGACGGACCCGGAGGGAAGGTTCCTATTTTTGAGAGGTAAATTACAGGGAATTGAGTGCACAATAGCAAATATATATAGTCCAAATAAGAAGCCAGTGACATTTGTGAGAGAAGTGTTGAAGAGATTGATGGACTTTAAAAAAGGGTGTATGTTAGTGGCGGGTGATTTTAACCTCTGTATAGACCTGAAGATGGATACCACTTCCTGTGTGAGGAGAGAGGAAAGCAAGTCCTTGAGAAGGTTAAAAAAAAGGATGCATGAGTGTCAACTGGTGGACATCTGGAGAATTAGGAATATGAAAGAGAGAGATTATACTTTCTTTTCGCAAGTACATGAGACTTATTCTAGACTAGATTACATATTAGTAGAACACCAAATGATAGAATGGGTGGGGGAAGTAAAAATAGGAGTAAGCACCCTATCGGATCATGCCCCGGTAGAAATGAGGTTAAGATGGGGTAGAGAAGAGAGAGAGGGATATGTGTGGCGGATGAATGAGGCACTCCTCATGGATGAAGAGATTAGTCGAAGAATTGAGAGGGAAATTGAGTGGTTTTTTGAAGAGAACGAGACAGAGGATGTATCGGTAGCAACGGTGTGGGAAGCTCATAAAGCTTACATCAGAGGTCTGCTCATTGCAATGGGGGCAAAAAAGAATAAAGAAAGGAAAGAAAAGATAAATAGATTATTAAATGAAATAAATGATCTTGAACAGGTGCATAAAAGGGAAAGATCTAAGGAGATAATGCAGGGGTTAATAAAGAAGAAAGAAGAACTAGAGAATGTAATGGAGGAAGAAAAAAGAAGAGTCTTTAATAAAATAACATGTGAAAGGTATAGATGGGGAGATAGGCCGGGAAAGTATTTAATGAGAACTTTAAGAAAGAAGAAAAATAGAAATTATATTGAGAAAATAAGAAACCCCAAGGGTGAATTTCTACACTCAACTAAGGATATTGCCAGAATATTTAAAGAGTATTACAATGAGTTGTATAATATTATACCCCAGGATAAGTTTAAGAAAATGGAAATAGTAAATAGGGGGAAAAGAAAGATATACCTAGAGGAAGCAGGTCTACCGAAATTAAGAGAAATACAACTGAACTCTTTAGAGGAAGAAATAACTTCAGAGGAAATAAAAATAGCGTTAAAAAGCATGGCGGGAGGGAAAAGTCCGGGTCCAGACGGATACACAGTTAAATACTATAAAAAATATATAGAGCTTTTAATACCCAAGATGAAGACTTATATGAACGCCTTGGGGAATGGGATGGAGATGAGGGGAGAATCGTTACAGGCTAATATAGTACTGATTCAGAAGGAAGATAAAGATCCCTCGCAATGTGCGAGTTATCGACCAATAGCGCTATTGAATGTAGACACTAAAATATTTGCAAAGGTGTTGGCAAATAGATTAAAAGAACTGATGCCGGAGTGGATACATAGAGATCAAGTGGGGTTTGTTCCAGGAAGAGAGGGTAGAGACAACGCTCTGAGATCACTGCTGCTTACACAAGAGGGCAAGAAAGGGAAAACCCCAATGATATTGATGTCGATAGATGCCGAGAAGGCATTCGACAGAGTAAGTTGGGGTTTTATGATGGACACCCTGGAAGCATTAGGAATGGGAGATAGAATAAGAGGGTGGATTGGAGAGTTAGATAGAGGGCCTACCGCCACCATAATGGTAAATGGAGGAAGATCAGAGTATTTTAAGATGTCAAATGGTACAAGACAGGGATGTCCATTGTCCCCACTGTTATATGTATTATCACTGGAGCCCTTGCTGTCTAGGATTAGGAAGAATATAGATATAAAAGGAATAAAGATAGGAGATAGAGAAAATAAGGTAGCGGCGTATGCGGACGATTTGATGTTCTATGTAGGAAATCCCAGAACATCACTTCCAAATTTAATGAAAGCATTCAGTGAGTATGGAGAACTGTCGAATCTGAAAATAAACCCGACAAAGACTGAAATTTTAAATATCAACCTTTAAAATGAAGAAAAGGAAAAACTAAAAGAGGAATTCCCTTTCCTTTGGAGAGATAAAGATTTAAAATATCTAGGAATAAAATTATCAGCCTCAACTACGAACTTATATAAAGCCAATTATATAGCACTATTAAATGAGATAAAGGTGGAGCTGAGAAGGGTGGGAAATGGAAACCCATCGTGGATGGCACGCATAAACCTGATAAAGATGATAATTGTCCCTAAAGTATTATACAAATTTCAAATGATCCCAATTAAGCTCCCAGAGACATATTTTAAAGAACTTAGGAAAATGATGATAAAATATATATGGAGAAATAAAAAACCTAGAATAGGCTATGAGATATTGACTAGAAGTAAAGAGAGAGGAGGATTGGGAGTACCAGATTTCAGGAGATATTATAGAGCGGGGATTATTGCGAGAATTTTTGACTGGATCCATAATCCGGAGAAAAGTTGGGTTAAAACTGAGAAAGCACTGAGTGGAATAAGTTTAAGTAAAAGTATTTGGGTACCAGCACAATATAGGGAATTAGAGGAGAGCACTAGTAAGTATACTTTGAATGTTCTAAAAGAATGGGATTTATTACACAGACAAAAAGGGTGGGTTTTTAATTCACAATTAATACCACTTAGGAACACAAAATATTTGATCCCGGGTATGGATAGTATAGCAGGGAAATGGATTATAAAACAAGAGGCGCAATTGAGAGATATATTGGTAGGGGAGGAAATTGGGTCATATAAGGATATGGAAGACAAAAAGGGAGAAGTTTTTAATAAGATGGATAGATTAAGATATTACCAACTGAAGTATTTTTTTGAAAGTCTCCCTAAGCCCATAAGAACTAGAAAGGATTGAAACCCATTTGAGAGATTATTTGAGACACGGGGAAATGGTAGACACGGAATGGCAAAAATACACAAGATATTATTGGAGATTGACACTGACACAAAATTAATGCACATAGAGAAATGGGAAAGAGATATAGGAAGGAAAATAGAGGAGGAGGAGAAGAGGAAAATGTTCACATTAATTCATGAAAATATTAGTATGAGGGAAGTAGAAGTAAATTATAAGTGTTTGAATAGATGGCACATTACCCCTAATGTAGAGCACAAGATGAATACGGAGATGTCACGGATGTGTTGGAGAGGATGTGGTGAGGTTGGCACGTGGTATCACATGTGGTGGGAGTGTTCAGAAATACAGGTGTTTTGGCGGAAGATAGTTTATGTAATAGGGAAAATGACTAAAATCAATATAGGATTGGATCCAGAACTATGTCTCCTCCATATCTCGAAGCTCTCTACGAAAGTATACAAGAGTCTCGGGATATGGCAATACTTGACCGCAGCAAAGAGTCTGATCCCAGGTTCTGGAAGAAAAGAGAGGTGCCAACTTAGGAGGATTGGATAAGTAGAGTAAATCAGCTATCCGGGACAGAAAGATTGTATTATACATATGAGGACAAGTTGGAGTTGTATAATAAAAAATGGAAAGTCTGGGAAGAATATAAAGTAAAGATGAAATATATGAGGAGATAATATTCCTGGAAGTGGAATTAGAATAGGGTTTAGGAAGAATAGAAAGATATGGAGTTAATGAGAGAAAAAGGAAAGTGGAGCGTGGGTGGGAGAGGGAAGGGGGGGAGGGGAGGGGGAGTTTTGGGAGGGGGGGTGGTAAGAAAAGGAAGTTTATATATATGGTCAAATAAATCATATAAATTACTGTTTTGATAATTATAATAATAGAAATGTTGAAATGACATGTATAAGACTTGAAAATAAATAAATATTTATAAAAAAAAAAAAAAAGAAGCTCCATAAGCCCTTCATATCAAAGAATCAGAATATGCTGAGAAGAGGTCAGAAGTGTAATGTGAAACATAGCTTTTTAATGTACAATAAAGACTATACAGAAAAAAGGTCAGGAGTACAACATACACTACCCAGAGAATGGGTCAAAAGTATAATGTACAGTGTAACACAGACTATAGAAAGATAAGAGAGGAGTTTATTGCAAAGACAATAGACAGTGCAGAGAAGGGGCCAGGAGTAACATATACTGTTTAGAGTAAACAGTTAGTGTTTGTCGGTCTTAAGTTTTTTACTTTGATTGTGAATAAGCAATGAAAAATATGTCAGCCAGAAACATGTTGAGCGTGGGGCGTCTAATGTTCTTGTCAGTATTGTGTCCTTTTTACATGTGTTGTGCTCTGGCCAGAGTGGATTACTTTTCTGGAACATTATTTGGTCTGAGTTTACTCTGTGGTAAAAGCGGATGCCCGGTTGGTATCTATCTATCTATCTATCTATCTATCTATCTATCTATCTATCTATCTATCTATCAATCTATATATTTGTCTGTCTACTTTTCTATGCATCAAAGATAAAAGGGCTGATTGGATGTAAAGCTGATATTCAGGGCAAAAAGGTCCTGCTGTCTATCCTCCGTAAAAGGGTATACCTTCTTCCCACTTTTACAGTCGAGACTGGGCACGCAGACGGGACAGCAGTGCAGAGTTCCAACTCTTCGTTTCCGAACTCTAAGATGCGATTTACCTCTTTACACAGTGATCGACCTAGGAGAGGGATCTGCAAAGAGGGATCAGCCTCTAAGAGACGTACTTGCGAACAGTATAGAAGCTCCATAAAGAAGGGGGTGGAGGGGAGAGATGTTTTTTTTTTTTTTTTTTTTTTCTCTCTGCCCCTCCGTTTCCCTAATTTGCCTCCTGTTTCATCCTTCAGTCCTCTAGCTTTGCTCTAATTCTTCCCCTTTTTGTTAAGAAGTACAAGTAGAAAGGGGTCAATAGGGAGATCTGGATGGAGGGGAGGCTAGCCATGGGAGGAGTGTAGCACTAAGGACCAAATCAAAGGTGGATGTTAGTTCCACAAATGATGAATAGGCAAAGTGAAGGCCTAAAAAGAGGGGGGAGGGGGGGGAGGGATGGTGGTGAGGTTGGGGGGAGGGGATGGAGGGGAGGGAGAGGGGAGGGATTGTGGGAAGAGGGGGGGGGAGGGATAAGGGGAGAGAAAAGGTTAGCGGGATAAATACGCTCTACAGGTATAAGAAAGAGGAAAGTAAGGAGGAAAAGGAGTCAGGAGGAAAAGAGTAAGATGGAAGAAATCCAATATATAACCTATAATGTAAAAGGGCTAAATTGTCCAGGAAAGAGATTTAGGTTATTTAAAGAACTACAACATAGAAAATCCTCAGTGATATTCTTGCAAGAAACACACTTAGAGATAGAGTCGAAGGTTAGACTGAGAACCAGATACTTTCCGACATGGTTTTATGCGGATTCACCAATTAAAAGAGCAAAAGGAGTTGCTATAGGCTTTGCTAAAAATATAAGGTTTGTGGTTGAGGAGAGATTGACGGACCCGGAGGGAAGGTTCCTATTTTTGAGAGGTAAATTACAGGGAATTGAGTGCACAATAGCAAATATATATAGTCCAAATAAGAAGCCAGTGACATTTGTGAGAGAAGTGTTGAAGAGATTGATGGACTTTAAAAAAGGGTGTATGTTAGTGGCGGGTGATTTTAACCTCTGTATAGACCTGAAGATGGATACCACTTCCTGTGTGAGGAGAGAGGAAAGCAAGTCCTTGAGAAGGTTAAAAAAAAGGATGCATGAGTGTCAACTGGTGGACATCTGGAGAATTAGGAATATGAAAGAGAGAGATTATACTTTCTTTTCGCAAGTACATGAGACTTATTCTAGACTAGATTACATATTAGTAGAACACCAAATGATAGAATGGGTGGGGGAAGTAAAAATAGGAGTAAGCACCCTATCGGATCATGCCCCGGTAGAAATGAGGTTAAGATGGGGTAGAGAAGAGAGAGAGGGATATGTGTGGCGGATGAATGAGGCACTCCTCATGGATGAAGAGATTAGTCGAAGAATTGAGAGGGAAATTGAGTGGTTTTTTGAAGAGAACGAGACAGAGGATGTATCGGTAGCAACGGTGTGGGAAGCTCATAAAGCTTACATCAGAGGTCTGCTCATTGCAATGGGGGCAAAAAAGAATAAAGAAAGGAAAGAAAAGATAAATAGATTATTAAATGAAATAAATGATCTTGAACAGGTGCATAAAAGGGAAAGATCTAAGGAGATAATGCAGGGGTTAATAAAGAAGAAAGAAGAACTAGAGAATGTAATGGAGGAAGAAAAAAG
The DNA here is from genome assembly GCF_062004578.1 of Staurois parvus. Lineage (NCBI taxonomy): Eukaryota > Metazoa > Chordata > Amphibia > Anura > Ranidae > Staurois > Staurois parvus. Next base: position 12,008,931 of record NW_028318005.1, on the reverse strand, counting down.
AAGAGTCTTTAATAAAATAACATGTGAAAGGTATAGATGGGGAGATAGGCCGGGAAAGTATTTAATGAGAACTTTAAGAAAGAAGAAAAATAGAAATTATATTGAGAAAATAAGAAACCCCAAGGGTGAATTTCTACACTCAACTAAGGATATTGCCAGAATATTTAAAGAGTATTACAATGAGTTGTATAATATTATACCCCAGGATAAGTTTAAGAAAATGGAAATAGTAAATAGGGGGAAAAGAAAGATATACCTAGAGGAAGCAGGTCTACCGAAATTAAGAGAAATACAACTGAACTCTTTAGAGGAAGAAATAACTTCAGAGGAAATAAAAATAGCGTTAAAAAGCATGGCGGGAGGGAAAAGTCCGGGTCCAGACGGATACACAGTTAAATACTATAAAAAATATATAGAGCTTTTAATACCCAAGATGAAGACTTATATGAACGCCTTGGGGAATGGGATGGAGATGAGGGGAGAATCGTTACAGGCTAATATAGTACTGATTCAGAAGGAAGATAAAGATCCCTCGCAATGTGCGAGTTATCGACCAATAGCGCTATTGAATGTAGACACTAAAATATTTGCAAAGGTGTTGGCAAATAGATTAAAAGAACTGATGCCGGAGTGGATACATAGAGATCAAGTGGGGTTTGTTCCAGGAAGAGAGGGTAGAGACAACGCTCTGAGATCACTGCTGCTTACACAAGAGGGCAAGAAAGGGAAAACCCCAATGATATTGATGTCGATAGATGCCGAGAAGGCATTCGACAGAGTAAGTTGGGGTTTTATGATGGACACCCTGGAAGCATTAGGAATGGGAGATAGAATAAGAGGGTGGATTGGAGAGTTAGATAGAGGGCCTACCGCCACCATAATGGTAAATGGAGGAAGATCAGAGTATTTTAAGATGTCAAATGGTACAAGACAGGGATGTCCATTGTCCCCACTGTTATATGTATTATCACTGGAGCCCTTGCTGTCTAGGATTAGGAAGAATATAGATATAAAAGGAATAAAGATAGGAGATAGAGAAAATAAGGTAGCGGCGTATGCGGACGATTTGATGTTCTATGTAGGAAATCCCAGAACATCACTTCCAAATTTAATGAAAGCATTCAGTGAGTATGGAGAACTGTCGAATCTGAAAATAAACCCGACAAAGACTGAAATTTTAAATATCAACCTTTAAAATGAAGAAAAGGAAAAACTAAAAGAGGAATTCCCTTTCCTTTGGAGAGATAAAGATTTAAAATATCTAGGAATAAAATTATCAGCCTCAACTACGAACTTATATAAAGCCAATTATATAGCACTATTAAATGAGATAAAGGTGGAGCTGAGAAGGGTGGGAAATGGAAACCCATCGTGGATGGCACGCATAAACCTGATAAAGATGATAATTGTCCCTAAAGTATTATACAAATTTCAAATGATCCCAATTAAGCTCCCAGAGACATATTTTAAAGAACTTAGGAAAATGATGATAAAATATATATGGAGAAATAAAAAACCTAGAATAGGCTATGAGATATTGACTAGAAGTAAAGAGAGAGGAGGATTGGGAGTACCAGATTTCAGGAGATATTATAGAGCGGGGATTATTGCGAGAATTTTTGACTGGATCCATAATCCGGAGAAAAGTTGGGTTAAAACTGAGAAAGCACTGAGTGGAATAAGTTTAAGTAAAAGTATTTGGGTACCAGCACAATATAGGGAATTAGAGGAGAGCACTAGTAAGTATACTTTGAATGTTCTAAAAGAATGGGATTTATTACACAGACAAAAAGGGTGGGTTTTTAATTCACAATTAATACCACTTAGGAACACAAAATATTTGATCCCGGGTATGGATAGTATAGCAGGGAAATGGATTATAAAACAAGAGGCGCAATTGAGAGATATATTGGTAGGGGGGGAAATTGGGTCATATAAGGATATGGAAGACAGAAAGGGAGAAGTTTTTAATAAGATGGATAGATTAAGATATTACCAACTGAAGTATTTTTTTGAGAGTCTCCCTAAGCCCATAAGAACTAGAAAGGATTGAAACCCATTTGAGAGATTATTTGAGACACGGGGAAATGGTAGACACGGAATGGCAAAAATACACAAGATATTATTGGAGATTGACACTGACACAAAATTAATGCACATAGAGAAATGGGAAAGAGATATAGGAAGGAAAATAGAGGAGGAGGAGAAGAGGAAAATGTTCACATTAATTCATGAAAATATTAGTATGAGGGAAGTAGAAGTAAATTATAAGTGTTTGAATAGATGGCACATTACCCCTAATGTAGAGCACAAGATGAATACGGAGATGTCACGGATGTGTTGGAGAGGATGTGGTGAGGTTGGCACGTGGTATCACATGTGGTGGGAGTGTTCAGAAATACAGGTGTTTTGGAGGAAGATAGTTTATGTAATAGGGAAAATGACTAAAATCAATATAGGATTGGATCCAGAACTATGTCTCCTCCATATCTCGAAGCTCTCTACGAAAGTATACAAGAGTCTCAGGATATGGCAATACTTGACCGCAGCAAAGAGTCTGATCCCAGGTTCTGGAAGAAAAGAGAGGTGCCAACTTAGGAGGATTGGATAAGTAGAGTAAATCAGCTATCCGGGACAGAAAGATTGTATTATACATATGAGGACAAGTTGGAGTTGTATAATAAAAAATGGAAAGTCTGGGAAGAATATAAAGTAAAGATGAAATATATGAGGAGATAATATTCCTGGAAGTGGAATTAGAATAGGGTTTAGGAAGAATAGAAAGATATGGAGTTAATGAGAGAAAAAGGAAAGTGTTGTGCTCTGGCCAGAGTGGATTACTTTTCTGGAACATTATTTGGTCTGAGTTTACTCTGTGGTAAAAGCGGATGCCCGGTTGGTATCTATCTATCTATCTATCTATCTATCTATCTATCTATCTATCTATCAATCTATATATTTGTCTGTCTACTTTTCTATGCATCAAAGATAAAAGGGCTGATTGGATGTAAAGCTGATATTCAGGGCAAAAAGGTCCTGCTGTCTATCCTCCGTAAAAGGGTATACCTTCTTCCCACTTTTACAGTCGAGACTGGGCACGCAGACGGGACAGCAGTGCAGAGTTCCAACTCTTCGTTTCCGAACTCTAAGATGCGATTTACCTCTTTACACAGTGATCGACCTAGGAGAGGGATCTGCAAAGAGGGATCAGCCTCTAAGAGACGTACTTGCGAACAGTATAGAAGCTCCATAAAGAAGGGGGTGGAGGGGAGAGATGTTTTTTTTTTTTTTTTTTTTTTTTCTCTCTGCCCCTCCGTTTCCCTAATTTGCCTCCTGTTTCATCCTTCAGTCCTCTAGCTTTGCTCTAATTCTTCCCCTTTTTGTTAAGAAGTACAAGTAGAAAGGGGTCAATAGGGAGATCTGGATGGAGGGGAGGCTAGCCATGGGAGGAGTGTAGCACTAAGGACCAAATCAAAGGTGGATGTTAGTTCCACAAATGATGAATAGGCAAAGTGAAGGCCTAAAAAGAGGGGGGAGGGGGGGGAGGGATGGTGGTGAGGTTGGGGGGAGGGGATGGAGGGGAGGGAGAGGGGAGGGATTGTGGGAAGAGGGGGGGGAGGGATAAGGGGAGAGAAAAGGTTAGCGGGATAAATACGCTCTACAGGTATAAGAAAGAGGAAAGTAAGGAGGAAAAGGAGTCAGGAGGAAAAGAGTAAGATGGAAGAAATCCAATATATAACCTATAATGTAAAAGGGCTAAATTGTCCAGGAAAGAGATTTAGGTTATTTACAGAACTACAACATAGAAAATCCTCAGTGATATTCTTGCAAGAAACACACTTAGAGATAGAGTCGAAGGTTAGACTGAGAACCAGATACTTTCCGACATGGTTTTATGCGGATTCACCAATTAAAAGAGCAAAAGGAGTTGCTATAGGCTTTGCTAAAAATATAAGGTTTGTGGTTGAGGAGAGATTGACAGACCCGGAGGGAAGGTTCCTATTTTTGAGAGGTAAATTACAGGGAATTGAGTGCACAATAGCAAATATATATAGTCCAAATAAGAAGCCAGTGACATTTGTGAGAGAAGTGTTGAAGAGATTGATGGACTTTAAAAAAGGGTGTATGTTAGTGGATTTTAACCTCTGTATAGACCTGAAGATGGATACCACTTCCTGTGTGAGGAGAGAGGAAAGCAAGTCCTTGAGAAGGTTAAAAAAAAGGATGCATGAGTGTCAACTGGTGGACATCTGGAGAATTAGGAATATGAAAGAGAGAGATTATACTTTCTTTTCGCAAGTACATGAGACTTATTCTAGACTAGATTACATATTAGTAGAACACCAAATGATAGAATGGGTGGGGGAAGTAAAAATAGGAGTAAGCACCCTATCGGATCATGCCCCGGTAGAAATGAGGTTAAGATGGGGTAGAGAAGAGAGAGAGGGATATGTGTGGCGGATGAATGAGGCACTCCTCATGGATGAAGAGATTAGTCGAAGAATTGAGAGGGAAATTGAGTGGTTTTTTGAAGAGAACGAGACAGAGGATGTATCGGTAGCAACGGTGTGGGAAGCTCATAAAGCTTACATCAGAGGTCTGCTCATTGCAATGGGGGCAAAAAAGAATAAAGAAAGGAAAGAAAAGATAAATAGATTATTAAATGAAATAAATGATCTTGAACAGGTGCATAAAAGGGAAAGATCTAAGGAGATAATGCAGGGGTTAATAAAGAAGAAAGAAGAACTAGAGAATGTAATGGAGGAAGAAAAAAGAAGAGTCTTTAATAAAATAACATGTGAAAGGTATAGATGGGGAGATAGGCCGGGAAAGTATTTAATGAGAACTTTAAGAAAGAAGAAAAATAGAAATTATATTGAGAAAATAAGAAACCCCAAGGGTGAATTTCTACACTCAACTAAGGATATTGCCAGAATATTTAAAGAGTATTACAATGAGTTGTATAATATTATACCCCAGGATAAGTTTAAGAAAATGGAAATAGTAAATAGGGGGAAAAGAAAGATATACCTAGAGGAAGCAGGTCTACCGAAATTAAGAGAAATACAACTGAACTCTTTAGAGGAAGAAATAACTTCAGAGGAAATAAAAATAGCGTTAAAAAGCATGGCGGGAGGGAAAAGTCCGGGTCCAGACGGATACACAGTTAAATACTATAAAAAATATATAGAGCTTTTAATACCCAAGATGAAGACTTATATGAACGCCTTGGGGAATGGGATGGAGATGAGGGGAGAATCGTTACAGGCTAATATAGTACTGATTCAGAAGGAAGATAAAGATCCCTCGCAATGTGCGAGTTATCGACCAATAGCGCTATTGAATGTAGACACTAAAATATTTGCAAAGGTGTTGGCAAATAGATTAAAAGAACTGATGCCGGAGTGGATACATAGAGATCAAGTGGGGTTTGTTCCAGGAAGAGAGGGTAGAGACAACGCTCTGAGATCACTGCTGCTTACACAAGAGGGCAAGAAAGGGAAAACCCCAATGATATTGATGTCGATAGATGCCGAGAAGGCATTCGACAGAGTAAGTTGGGGTTTTATGATGGACACCCTGGAAGCAGTAGGAATGGGAGATAGAATAAGAGGGTGGATTGGAGAGTTAGATAGAGGGCCTACCGCCACCATAATGGTAAATGGAGGAAGATCAGAGTATTTTAAGATGTCAAATGGTACAAGACAGGGATGTCCATTGTCCCCACTGTTATATGTATTATCACTGGAGCCCTTGCTGTCTAGGATTAGGAAGAATATAGATATAAAAGGAATAAAGATAGGAGATAGAGAAAATAAGGTAGCGGCGTATGTGGACGATTTGATGTTCTATGTAGGAAATCCCAGAACATCACTTCCAAATTTAATGAAAGCATTCAGTGAGCATGGAGAACTGTCGAATCTGAAAATAAACCCGACAAAGACTGAAATTTTAAATATCAACCTTTAAAATGAAGAAAAGGAAAAACTAAAAGAGGAATTCCCTTTCCTTTGGAGAGATAAAGATTTAAAATATCTAGGAATAAAATTATCAGCCTCAACTACGAACTTATATAAAGCCAATTATATAGCACTATTAAATGAGATAAAGGTGGAGCTGAGAAGGGTGGGAAATGGAAACCCATCGTGGATGGCACGCATAAACCTGATAAAGATGATAATTGTCCCTAAAGTATTATACAAATTTCAAATGATCCCAATTAAGCTCCCAGAGACATATTTTAAAGAACTTAGGAAAATGATGATAAAATATATATGGAGAAATAAAAAACCTAGAATAGGCTATGAGATATTGACTAGAAGTAAAGAGAGAGGAGGATTGGGAGTACCAGATTTCAGGAGATATTATAGAGCGGGGATTATTGCGAGAATTTTTGACTGGATCCATAATCCGGAGAAAAGTTGGGTTAAAACTGAGAAAGCACTGAGTGGAATAAGTTTAAGTAAAAGTATTTGGGTACCAGCACAATATAGGGAATTAGAGGAGAGCACTAGTAAGTATACTTTGAATGTTCTAAAAGAATGGGATTTATTACACAGACAAAAAGGGTGGGTTTTTAATTCACAATTAATACCACTTAGGAACACAAAATATTTGATCCCGGGTATGGATAGTATAGCAGGGAAATGGATTATAAAACAAGAGGCGCAATTGAGAGATATATTGGTAGGGGAGGAAATTGGGTCATATAAGGATATGGAAGACAGAAAGGGAGAAGTTTTTAATAAGATGGATAGATTAAGATATTACCAACTGAAGTATTTTTTTGAGAGTCTCCCTAAGCCCATAAGAACTAGAAAGGATTGAAACCCATTTGAGAGATTATTTGAGACACGGGGAAATGGTAGACACGGAATGGCAAAAATACACAAGATATTATTGGAGATTGACACTGACACAAAATTAATGCACATAGAGAAATGGGAAAGAGATATAGGAAGGAAAATAGAGGAGGAGGAGAAGAGGAAAATGTTCACATTAATTCATGAAAATATTAGTATGAGGGAAGTAGAAGTAAATTATAAGTGTTTGAATAGATGGCACATTACCCCTAATGTAGAGCACAAGATGAATACGGAGATGTCACGGATGTGTTGGAGAGGATGTGGTGAGGTTGGCACGTGGTATCACATGTGGTGGGAGTGTTCAGAAATACAGGTGTTTTGGCGGAAGATAGTTTATGTAATAGGGAAAATGACTAAAATCAATATAGGATTGGATCCAGAACTATGTCTCCTCCATATCTCGAAGCTCTCTACGAAAGTATACAAGAGTCTCAGGATATGGCAATACTTGACCGCAGCAAAGAGTCTGATCCCAGGTTCTGGAAGAAAAGAGAGGTGCCAACTTAGGAGGATTGGATAAGTAGAGTAAATCAGCTATCCGGGACAGAAAGATTGTATTATACATATGAGGACAAGTTGGAGTTGTATAATAAAAAATGGAAAGTCTGGGAAGAATATAAAGTAAAGATGAAATATATGAGGAGATAATATTCCTGGAAGTGGAATTAGAATAGGGTTTAGGAAGAATAGAAAGATATGGAGTTAATGAGAGAAAAAGGAAAGTGGAGCGTGGGTGGGAGAGGGAAGGGGGGGAGGGGAGGGGGAGTTTTGGGAGGGGGGGTGGTAAGAAAAGGAAGTTTATATATATGGTCAAATAAATCATATAAATTACTGTTTTGATAATTATAATAATAGAAATGTTGAAATGACATGTATAAGACTTGAAAATAAATAAATATTTATAAAAAAAAAAAAAAAGAAGCTCCATAAGCCCTTCATATCAAAGAATCAGAATATGCTGAGAAGAGGTCAGAAGTGTAATGTGAAACATAGCTTTTTAATGTACAATAAAGACTATATAGAAAAAAGGTCAGGAGTACAACATACACTACCCAGAGAATGGGTCAAAAGTATAATGTACAGTGTAACACAGACTATAGAAAGATAAGAGAGGAGTTTATTGCAAAGACAATAGACAGTGCAGAGAAGGGGCCAGGAGTAACATATACTGTTTAGAGTAAACAGTTAGTGTTTGTCGGTCTTAAGTTTTTTACTTTGATTGTGAATAAGCAATGAAAAATATGTCAGCCAGAAACATGTTGAGCGTGGGGCGTCTAATGTTCTTGTCAGTATTGTGTCCTTTTTACATGTGTTGTGCTCTGGCCAGAGTGGATTACTTTTCTGGAACATTATTTGGTCTGAGTTTACTCTGTGGTAAAAGCGGATGCCCGGTTGGTATCTATCTATCTATCTATCTATCTATCTATCTATCTATCTATCTATCTATCTATCAATCTATATATTTGTCTGTCTACTTTTCTATGCATCAAAGATAAAAGGGCTGATTGGATGTAAAGCTGATATTCAGGGCAAAAAGGTCCTGCTGTCTATCCTCCGTAAAAGGGTATACCTTCTTCCCACTTTTACAGTCGAGACTGGGCACGCAGACGGGACAGCAGTGCAGAGTTCCAACTCTTCGTTTCCGAACTCTAAGATGCGATTTACCTCTTTACACAGTGATCGACCTAGGAGAGGGATCTGCAAAGAGGGATCAGCCTCTAAGAGACGTACTTGCGAACAGTATAGAAGCTCCATAAAGAAGGGGGTGGAGGGGAGAGATGTTTTTTTTTTTTTTTTTCTCTCTGCCCCTCCGTTTCCCTAATTTGCCTCCTGTTTCATCCTTCAGTCCTCTAGCTTTGCTCTAATTCTTCCCCTTTTTGTTAAGAAGTACAAGTAGAAAGGGGTCAATAGGGAGATCTGGATGGAGGGGAGGCTAGCCATGGGAGGAGTGTAGCCCTAAGGACCAAATCAAAGGTGGATGTTAGTTCCACAAATGATGAATAGGCAAAGTGAAGGCCTAAAAAGAGGGGGGAGGGGGGGAGGGATGGTGGTGAGGTTGGGGGGAGGGGATGGAGGGGAGGGAGAGGGGAGGGATTGTGGGAAGAGGGGGGGGGGGATAAGGGGAGAGAAAAGGTTAGCGGGATAAATACGCTCTACAGGTATAAGAAAGAGGAAAGTAAGGAGGAAAAGGAGTCAGGAGGAAAAGAGTAAGATGGAAGAAATCCAATATATAACCTATAATGTAAAAGGGCTAAATTGTCCAGGAAAGAGATTCAGGTTATTTACAGAACTACAACATAGAAAATCCTCAGTGATATTCTTGCAAGAAACACACTTAGAGATAGAGTCGAAGGTTAGACTGAGAACCAGATACTTTCCGACATGGTTTTATGCGGATTCACCAATTAAAAGAGCAAAAGGAGTTGCTATAGGCTTTGCTAAAAATATAAGGTTTGTGGTTGAGGAGAGATTGACAGACCCGGAGGGAAGGTTCCTATTTTTGAGAGGTAAATTACAGGGAATTGAGTGCACAATAGCAAATATATATAGTCCAAATAAGAAGCCAATGACATTTGTGAGAGAAGTGTTGAAGAGATTGATGGACTTTAAAAAAGGGTGTATGTTAGTGGCGGGTGATTTTAACCTCTGTATAGACCTGAAGATGGATACCACTTCCTGTGTGAGGAGAGAGGAAAGCAAGTCCTTGAGAAGGTTAAAAAAAAGGATGCATGAGTGTCAACTGGTGGACATCTGGAGAATTAGGAATATGAAAGAGAGAGATTATACTTTCTTTTCGCAAGTACATGAGACTTATTCTAGACTAGATTACATATTAGTAGAACACCAAATGATAGAATGGGTGGGGGAAGTAAAAATAGGAGTAAGCACCCTATCGGATCATGCCCCGGTAGAAATGAGGTTAAGATGGGGTAGAGAAGAGAGAGAGGGATATGTGTGGCGGATGAATGAGGCACTCCTCATGGATGAAGAGATTAGTCGAAGAATTGAGAGGGAAATTGAGTGGTTTTTTGAAGAGAACGAGACAGAGGATGTATCGGTAGCAACGGTGTGGGAAGCTCATAAAGCTTACATCAGAGGTCTGCTCATTGCAATGGGGGCAAAAAAGAATAAAGAAAGGAAAGAAAAGATAAATAGATTATTAAATGAAATAAATGATCTTGAACAGGTGCATAAAAGGGAAAGATCTAAGGAGATAATGCAGGGGTTAATAAAGAAGAAAGAAGAACTAGAGAATGTAATGGAGGAAGAAAAAAGAAGAGTCTTTAATAAAATAACATGTGAAAGGTATAGATGGGGAGATAGGCCGGGAAAGTATTTAATGAGAACTTTAAGAAAGAAGAAAAATAGAAATTATATTGAGAAAATAAGAAACCCCAAGGGTGAATTTCTACACTCAACTAAGGATATTGCCAGAATATTTAAAGAGTATTACAATGAGTTGTATAATATTATACCCCAGGATAAGTTTAAGAAAATGGAAATAGTAAATAGGGGGAAAAGAAAGATATACCTAGAGGAAGCAGGTCTACCGAAATTAAGAGAAATACAACTGAACTCTTTAGAGGAAGAAATAACTTCAGAGGAAATAAAAATAGCGTTAAAAAGCATGGCGGGAGGGAAAAGTCCGGGTCCAGACGGATACACAGTTAAATACTATAAAAAATATATAGAGCTTTTAATACCCAAGATGAAGACTTATATGAACGCCTTGGGGAATGGGATGGAGATGAGGGGAGAATCGTTACAGGCTAATATAGTACTGATTCAGAAGGAAGATAAAGATCCCTCGCAATGTGCGAGTTATCGACCAATAGCGCTATTGAATGTAGACACTAAAATATTTGCAAAGGTGTTGGCAAATAGATTAAAAGAACTGATGCCGGAGTGGATACATAGAGATCAAGTGGGGTTTGTTCCAGGAAGAGAGGGTAGAGACAACGCTCTGAGATCACTGCTGCTTACACAAGAGGGCAAGAAAGGGAAAACCCCAATGATATTGATGTCGATAGATGCCGAGAAGGCATTCGACAGAGTAAGTTGGGGTTTTATGATGGACACCCTGGAAGCAGTAGGAATGGGAGATAGAATAAGAGGGTGGATTGGAGAGTTAGATAGAGGGCCTACCGCCACCATAATGGTAAATGGAGGAAGATCAGAGTATTTTAAGATGTCAAATGGTACAAGACAGGGATGTCCATTGTCCCCACTGTTATATGTATTATCACTGGAGCCCTTGCTGTCTAGGATTAGGAAGAATATAGATATAAAAGGAATAAAGATAGGAGATAGAGAAAATAAGGTAGCGGCGTATGTGGACGATTTGATGTTCTATGTAGGAAATCCCAGAACATCACTTCCAAATTTAATGAAAGCATTCAGTGAGTATGGAGAACTGTCGAATCTGAAAATAAACCCGACAAAGACTGAAATTTTAAATATCAACCTTTAAAATGAAGAAAAGGAAAAACTAAAAGAGGAATTCCCTTTCCTTTGGAGAGATAAAGATTTAAAATATCTAGGAATAAAATTATCAGCCTCAACTACGAACTTATATAAAGCCAATTATATAGCACTATTAAATGAGATAAAGGTGGAGCTGAGAAGGGTGGGAAATGGAAACCCATCGTGGATGGCACGCATAAACCTGATAAAGATGATAATTGTCCCTAAAGTATTATACAAATTTCAAATGATCCCAATTAAGCTCCCAGAGACATATTTTAAAGAACTTAGGAAAATGATGATAAAATATATATGGAGAAATAAAAAACCTAGAATAGGCTATGAGATATTGACTAGAAGTAAAGAGAGAGGAGGATTGGGAGTACCAGATTTCAGGAGATATTATAGAGCGGGGATTATTGCGAGAATTTTTGACTGGATCCATAATCCGGAGAAAAGTTGGGTTAAAACTGAGAAAGCACTGAGTGGAATAAGTTTAAGTAAAAGTATTTGGGTACCAGCACAATATAGGGAATTAGAGGAGAGCACTAGTAAGTATACTTTGAATGTTCTAAAAGAATGGGATTTATTACACAGACAAAAAGGGTGGGTTTTTAATTCACAATTAATACCACTTAGGAACACAAAATATTTGATCCCGGGTATGGATAGTATAGCAGGGAAATGGATTATAAAACAAGAGGCGCAATTGAGAGATATATTGGTAGGGGAGGAAATTGGGTCATATAAGGATATGGAAGACAGAAAGGGAGAAGTTTTTAATAAGATGGATAGATTAAGATATTACCAACTGAAGTATTTTTTTGAGAGTCTCCCTAAGCCCATAAGAACTAGAAAGGATTGAAACCCATTTGAGAGATTATTTGAGACACGGGGAAATGGTAGACACGGAATGGCAAAAATACACAAGATATTATTGGAGATTGACACTGACACAAAATTAATGCACATAGAGAAATGGGAAAGAGATATAGGAAGGAAAATAGAGGAGGAGGAGAAGAGGAAAATGTTCACATTAATTCATGAAAATATTAGTATGAGGGAAGTAGAAGTAAATTATAAGTGTTTGAATAGATGGCACATTACCCCTAATGTAGAGCACAAGATGAATACGGAGATGTCACGGATGTGTTGGAGAGGATGTGGTGAGGTTGGCACGTGGTATCACATGTGGTGGGAGTGTTCAGAAATACAGGTGTTTTGGCGGAAGATAGTTTATGTAATAGGGAAAATGACTAAAATCAATATAGGATTGGATCCAGAACTATGTCTCCTCCATATCTCGAAGCTCTCTACGAAAGTATACAAGAGTCTCAGGATATGGCAATACTTGACCGCAGCAAAGAGTCTGATCCCAGGTTCTGGAAGAAAAGAGAGGTGCCAACTTAGGAGGATTGGATAAGTAGAGTAAATCAGCTATCCGGGACAGAAAGATTGTATTATACATATGAGGACAAGTTGGAGTTGTATAATAAAAAATGGAAAGTCTGGGAAGAATATAAAGTAAAGATGAAATATATGAGGAGATAATATTCCTGGAAGTGGAATTAGAATAGGGTTTAGGAAGAATAGAAAGATATGGAGTTAATGAGAGAAAAAGGAAAGTGGAGCGTGGGTGGGAGAGGGAAGGGGGGGAGGGGAGGGGGAGTTTTGGGAGGGGGGGTGGTAAGAAAAGGAAGTTTATATATATGGTCAAATAAATCATATAAATTACTGTTTTGATAATTATAATAATAGAAATGTTGAAATGACATGTATAAGACTTGAAAATAAATAAATATTTATAAAAAAAAAAAAAAAGAAGCTCCATAAGCCCTTCATATCAAAGAATCAGAATATGCTGAGAAGAGGTCAGAAGTGTAATGTGAAACATAGCTTTTTAATGTACAATAAAGACTATATAGAAAAAAGGTCAGGAGTACAACATACACTACCCAGAGAATGGGTCAAAAGTATAATGTACAGTGTAACACAGACTATAGAAAGATAAGAGAGGAGTTTATTGCAAAGACAATAGACAGTGCAGAGAAGGGGCCAGGAGTAACATATACTGTTTAGAGTAAACAGTTAGTGTTTGTCGGTCTTAAGTTTTTTACTTTGATTGTGAATAAGCAATGAAAAATATGTCAGCCAGAAACATGTTGAGCGTGGGGCGTCTAATGTTCTTGTCAGTATTGTGTCCTTTTTACATGTGTTGTGCTCTGGCCAGAGTGGATTACTTTTCTGGAACATTATTTGGTCTGAGTTTACTCTGTGGTAAAAGCGGATGCCCGGTTGGTATCTATCTATCTATCTATCTATCTATCTATCTATCTATCTATCAATCTATATATTTGTCTGTCTACTTTTCTATGCATCAAAGATAAAAGGGCTGATTGGATGTAAAGCTGATATTCAGGGCAAAAAGGTCCTGCTGTCTATCCTCCGTAAAAGGGTATACCTTCTTCCCACTTTTACAGTCGAGACTGGGCACGCAGACGGGACAGCAGTGCAGAGTTCCAACTCTTCGTTTCCGAACTCTAAGATGCGATTTACCTCTTTACACAGTGATCGACCTAGGAGAGGGATCTGCAAAGAGGGATCAGCCTCTAAGAGACGTACTTGCGAACAGTATAGAAGCTCCATAAAGAAGGGGGTGGAGGGGAGAGATGTTTTTTTTTTTTTTTTTTTTTTTCTCTCTGCCCCTCCGTTTCCCTAATTTGCCTCCTGTTTCATCCTTCAGTCCTCTAGCTTTGCTCTAATTCTTCCCCTTTTTGTTAAGAAGTACAAGTAGAAAGGGGTCAATAGGGAGATCTGGATGGAGGGGAGGCTAGCCATGGGAGGAGTGTAGCCCTAAGGACCAAATCAAAGGTGGATGTTAGTTCCACAAATGATGAATAGGCAAAGTGAAGGCCTAAAAAGAGGGGGGAGGGGGGGGAGGGATGGTGGTGAGGTTGGGGGGAGGGGATGGAGGGGAGGGAGAGGGGAGGGATTGTGGGAAGAGGGGGGGGGGGGATAAGGGGAGAGAAAAGGTTAGCGGGATAAATACGCTCTACAGGTATAAGAAAGAGGAAAGTAAGGAGGAAAAGGAGTCAGGAGGAAAAGAGTAAGATGGAAGAAATCCAATATATAACCTATAATGTAAAAGGGCTAAATTGTCCAGGAAAGAGATTTAGGTTATTTAAAGAACTACAACATAGAAAATCCTCAGTGATATTCTTGCAAGAAACACACTTAGAGATAGAGTCGAAGGTTAGACTGAGAACCAGATACTTTCCGACATGGTTTTATGCGGATTCACCAATTAAAAGAGCAAAAGGAGTTGCTATAGGCTTTGCTAAAAATATAAGGTTTGTGGTTGAGGAGAGATTGACGGACCCGGAGGGAAGGTTCCTATTTTTGAGAGGTAAATTACAGGGAATTGAGTGCACAATAGCAAATATATATAGTCCAAATAAGAAGCCAGTGACATTTGCGAGAGAAGTGTTGAAGAGATTGATGGACTTTAAAAAAGGGTGTATGTTAGTGGCGGGTGATTTTAACCTCTGTATAGACCTGAAGATGGATACCACTTCCTGTGTGAGGAGAGAGGAAAGCAAGTCCTTGAGAAGGTTAAAAAAAAGGATGCATGAGTGTCAACTGGTGGACATCTGGAGAATTAGGAATATGAATGAGAGAGATTATACTTTCTTTTCGCAAGTACATGAGACTTATTCTAGACTAGATTACATATTAGTAGAACACCAAATGATAGAATGGGTGGGGGAAGTAAAAATAGGAGTAAGCACCCTATCGGATCATGCCCCGGTAGAAATGAGGTTAAGATGGGGTAGAGAAGAGAGAGAGGGATATGTGTGGCGGATGAATGAGGCACTCCTCATGGATGAAGAGATTAGTCGAAGAATTGAGAGGGAAATTGAGTGGTTTTTTGAAGAGAACGAGACAGAGGATGTATCGGTAGCAACGGTGTGGGAAGCTCATAAAGCTTACATCAGAGGTCTGCTCATTGCAATGGGGGCAAAAAAGAATAAAGAAAGGAAAGAAAAGATAAATAGATTATTAAATGAAATAAATGATCTTGAACAGGTGCATAAAAGGGAAAGATCTAAGGAGATAATGCAGGGGTTAATAAAGAAGAAAGAAGAACTAGAGAATGTAATGGAGGAAGAAAAAAGAAGAGTCTTTAATAAAATAACATGTGAAAGGTATAGATGGGGAGATAGGCCGGGAAAGTATTTAATGAGAACTTTAAGAAAGAAGAAAAATAGAAATTATATTGAGAAAATAAGAAACCCCAAGGGTGAATTTCTACACTCAACTAAGGATATTGCCAGAATATTTAAAGAGTATTACAATGAGTTGTATAATATTATACCCCAGGATAAGTTTAAGAAAATGGAAATAGTAAATAGGGGGAAAAGAAAGATATACCTAGAGGAAGCAGGTCTACCGAAATTAAGAGAAATACAACTGAACTCTTTAGAGGAAGAAATAACTTCAGAGGAAATAAAAATAGCGTTAAAAAGCATGGCGGGAGGGAAAAGTCCGGGTCCAGACGGATACACAGTTAAATACTATAAAAAATATATAGAGCTTTTAATACCCAAGATGAAGACTTATATGAACGCCTTGGGGAATGCGATGGAGATGAGGGGTGAATCGTTACAGGCTAATATAGTACTGATTCAGAAGGAAGATAAAGATCCCTCGCAATGTGCGAGTTATCGACCAATAGCGCTATTGAATGTAGACACTAAAATATTTGCAAAGGTGTTGGCAAATAGATTAAAAGAACTGATGCCGGAGTGGATACATAGAGATCAAGTGGGGTTTGTTCCAGGAAGAGAGGGTAGAGACAACGCTCTGAGATCACTGCTGCTTACACAAGAGGGCAAGAAAGGGAAAACCCCAATGATATTGATGTCGATAGATGCCGAGAAGGCATTCGACAGAGTAAGTTGGGGTTTTATGATGGACACCCTGGAAGCATTAGGAATGGGAGATAGAATAAGAGGGTGGATTGGAGAGTTAGATAGAGGGCCTACCGCCACCATAATGGTAAATGGAGGAAGATCAGAGTATTTTAAGATGTCAAATGGTACAAGACAGGGATGTCCATTGTCCCCACTGTTATATGTATTATCACTGGAGCCCTTGCTGTCTAGGATTAGGAAGAATATAGATATAAAAGGAATAAAGATAGGAGATAGAGAAAATAAGGTAGCGGCGTATGCGGATGATTTGATGTTCTATGTAGGAAATCCCAGAACATCACTTCCAAATTTAATGAAAGCATTCAGTGAGTATGGAGAACTGTCGAATCTGAAAATAAACCCGACAAAGACTGAAATTTTAAATATCAACCTTTAAAATGAAGAAAAGGAAAAACTAAAAGAGGAATTCCCTTTCCTTTGGAGAGATAAAGATTTAAAATATCTAGGAATAAAATTATCAGCCTCAACTACGAACTTATATAAAGCCAATTATATAGCACTATTAAATGAGATAAAGTTGGAGCTGAGAAGGGTGGGAAATGGAAACCCATCGTGGATGGCACGCATAAACCTGATAAAGATGATAATTGTCCCTAAAGTATTATACAAATTTCAAATGATCCCAATTAAGCTCCCAGAGACATATTTTAAAGAACTTAGGAAAATGATGATAAAATATATATGGAGAAATAAAAAACCTAGAATAGGCTATGAGATATTGACTAGAAGTAAAGAGAGAGGAGGATTGGGAGTACCAGATTTCAGGAGATATTATAGAGCGGGGATTATTGCGAGAATTTTTGACTGGATCCATAATCCGGAGAAAAGTTGGGTTAAAATTGAGAAAGCACTGAGTGGAATAAGTTTAAGTAAAAGTATTTGGGTACCAGCACAATATAGGGAATTAGAGGAGAGCACTAGTAAGTATACTTTGAATGTTCTAAAAGAATGGGATTTATTACACAGACAAAAAGGGTGGGTTTTTAATTCACAATTAATACCACTTAGGAACACAAAATATTTGATCCCGGGTATGGATAGTATAGCAGGGAAATGGATTATAAAACAAGAGGCGCAATTGAGAGATATATTGGTAGGGGAGGAAATTGGGTCATATAAGGATATGGAAGACAGAAAGGGAGAAGTTTTTAATAAGATGGATAGATTAAGATATTACCAACTGAAGTATTTTTTTGAGAGTCTCCCTAAGCCCATAAGAACTAGAAAGGATTGAAACCCATTTGAGAGATTATTTGAGACACGGGGAAATGGTAGACACGGAATGGCAAAAATACACAAGATATTATTGGAGATTGACACTGACACAAAATTAATGCACATAGAGAAATGGGAAAGAGATATAGGAAGGAAAATAGAGGAGGAGGAGAAGAGGAAAATGTTCACATTAATTCATGAAAATATTAGTATGAGGGAAGTAGAAGTAAATTATAAGTGTTTGAATAGATGGCACATTACCCCTAATGTAGAGCACAAGATGAATACGGAGATGTCACGGATGTGTTGGAGAGGATGTGGTGAGGTTGGCACGTGGTATCACATGTGGTGGGAGTGTTCAGAAATACAGGTGTTTTGGCGGAAGATAGTTTATGTAATAGGGAAAATGACTAAAATCAATATAGGATTGGATCCAGAACTATGTCTCCTCCATATCTCGAAGCTCTCTACGAAAGTATACAAGAGTCTCAGGATATGGCAATACTTGACCGCAGCAAAGAGTCTGATCCCAGGTTCTGGAAGAAAAGAGAGGTGCCAACTTAGGAGGATTGGATAAGTAGAGTAAATCAGCTATCCGGGACAGAAAGATTGTATTATACATATGAGGACAAGTTGGAGTTGTATAATAAAAAATGGAAAGTCTGGGAAGAATATAAAGTAAAGATGAAATATATGAGGAGATAATATTCCTGGAAGTGGAATTAGAATAGGGTTTAGGAAGAATAGAAAGATATGGAGTTAATGAGAGAAAAAGGAAAGTGGAGCGTGGGTGGGAGAGGGAAGGGGGGGAGGGGAGGGGGAGTTTTGGGAGGGGGGGTGGTAAGAAAAGGAAGTTTATATATATGGTCAAATAAATCATATAAATTACTGTTTTGATAATTATAATAATAGAAATGTTGAAATGACATGTATAAGACTTGAAAATAAATAAATATTTATAAAAAAAAAAAAAAAGAAGCTCCATAAGCCCTTCATATCAAAGAATCAGAATATGCTGAGAAGAGGTCAGAAGTGTAATGTGAAACATAGCTTTTTAATGTACAATAAAGACTATATAGAAAAAAGGTCAGGAGTACAACATACACTACCCAGAGAATGGGTCAAAAGTATAATGTACAGTGTAACACAGACTATAGAAAGATAAGAGAGGAGTTTATTGCAAAGACAATAGACAGTGCAGAGAAGGGGCCAGGAGTAACATATACTGTTTAGAGTAAACAGTTAGTGTTTGTCGGTCTTAAGTTTTTTACTTTGATTGTGAATAAGCAATGAAAAATATGTCAGCCAGAAACATGTTGAGCGTGGGGCGTCTAATGTTCTTGTCAGTATTGTGTCCTTTTTACATGTGTTGTGCTCTGGCCAGAGTGGATTACTTTTCTGGAACATTATTTGGTCTGAGTTTACTCTGTGGTAAAAGCGGATGCCCGGTTGGTATCTATCTATCTATCTATCTATCTATCTATCTATCTATCTATCTATCTATCTATCTATCAATCTATATATTTGTCTGTCTACTTTTCTATGCATCAAAGATAAAAGGGCTGATTGGATGTAAAGCTGATATTCAGGGCAAAAAGGTCCTGCTGTCTATCCTCCGTAAAAGGGTATACCTTCTTCCCACTTTTACAGTCGAGACTGGGCACGCAGACGGGACAGCAGTGCAGAGTTCCAACTCTTCGTTTCCGAACTCTAAGATGCGATTTACCTCTTTACACAGTGATCGACCTAGGAGAGGGATCTGCAAAGAGGGATCAGCCTCTAAGAGACGTACTTGCGAACAGTATAGAAGCTCCATAAAGAAGGGGGTGGAGGGGAGAGATGTTTTTTTTTTTTTTTTTTTTTTTCTCTCTGCCCCTCCGTTTCCCTAATTTGCCTCCTGTTTCATCCTTCAGTCCTCTAGCTTTGCTCTAATTCTTCCCCTTTTTGTTAAGAAGTACAAGTAGAAAGGGGTCAATAGGGAGATCTGGATGGAGGGGAGGCTAGCCATGGGAGGAGTGTAGCCCTAAGGACCAAATCAAAGGTGGATGTTAGTTCCACAAATGATGAATAGGCAAAGTGAAGGCCTAAAAAGAGGGGGGAGGGGGGGGAGGGATGGTGGTGAGGTTGGGGGGAGGGGATGGAGGGGAGGGAGAGGGGAGGGATTGTGGGAAGAGGGGGGGGGGGGATAAGGGGAGAGAAAAGGTTAGCGGGATAAATACGCTCTACAGGTATAAGAAAGAGGAAAGTAAGGAGGAAAAGGAGTCAGGAGGAAAAGAGTAAGATGGAAGAAATCCAATATATAACCTATAATGTAAAAGGGCTAAATTGTCCAGGAAAGAGATTTAGGTTATTTAAAGAACTACAACATAGAAAATCCTCAGTGATATTCTTGCAAGAAACACACTTAGAGATAGAGTCGAAGGTTAGACTGAGAACCAGATACTTTCCGACATGGTTTTATGCGGATTCACCAATTAAAAGAGCAAAAGGAGTTGCTATAGGCTTTGCTAAAAATATAAGGTTTGTGGTTGAGGAGAGATTGACGGACCCGGAGGGAAGGTTCCTATTTTTGAGAGGTAAATTACAGGGAATTGAGTGCACAATAGCAAATATATATAGTCCAAATAAGAAGCCAGTGACATTTGCGAGAGAAGTGTTGAAGAGATTGATGGACTTTAAAAAAGGGTGTATGTTAGTGGCGGGTGATTTTAACCTCTGTATAGACCTGAAGATGGATACCACTTCCTGTGTGAGGAGAGAGGAAAGCAAGTCCTTGAGAAGGTTAAAAAAAAGGATGCATGAGTGTCAACTGGTGGACATCTGGAGAATTAGGAATATGAATGAGAGAGATTATACTTTCTTTTCGCAAGTACATGAGACTTATTCTAGACTAGATTACATATTAGTAGAACACCAAATGATAGAATGGGTGGGGGAAGTAAAAATAGGAGTAAGCACCCTATCGGATCATGCCCCGGTAGAAATGAGGTTAAGATGGGGTAGAGAAGAGAGAGAGGGATATGTGTGGCGGATGAATGAGGCACTCCTCATGGATGAAGAGATTAGTCGAAGAATTGAGAGGGAAATTGAGTGGTTTTTTGAAGAGAACGAGACAGAGGATGTATCGGTAGCAACGGTGTGGGAAGCTCATAAAGCTTACATCAGAGGTCTGCTCATTGCAATGGGGGCAAAAAAGAATAAAGAAAGGAAAGAAAAGATAAATAGATTATTAAATGAAATAAATGATCTTGAACAGGTGCATAAAAGGGAAAGATCTAAGGAGATAATGCAGGGGTTAATAAAGAAGAAAGAAGAACTAGAGAATGTAATGGAGGAAGAAAAAAGAAGAGTCTTTAATAAAATAACATGTGAAAGGTATAGATGGGGAGATAGGCCGGGAAAGTATTTAATGAGAACTTTAAGAAAGAAGAAAAATAGAAATTATATTGAGAAAATAAGAAACCCCAAGGGTGAATTTCTACACTCAACTAAGGATATTGCCAGAATATTTAAAGAGTATTACAATGAGTTGTATAATATTATACCCCAGGATAAGTTTAAGAAAATGGAAATAGTAAATAGGGGGAAAAGAAAGATATACCTAGAGGAAGCAGGTCTACCGAAATTAAGAGAAATACAACTGAACTCTTTAGAGGAAGAAATAACTTCAGAGGAAATAAAAATAGCGTTAAAAAGCATGGCGGGAGGGAAAAGTCCGGGTCCAGACGGATACACAGTTAAATACTATAAAAAATATATAGAGCTTTTAATACCCAAGATGAAGACTTATATGAACGCCTTGGGGAATGCGATGGAGATGAGGGGTGAATCGTTACAGGCTAATATAGTACTGATTCAGAAGGAAGATAAAGATCCCTCGCAATGTGCGAGTTATCGACCAATAGCGCTATTGAATGTAGACACTAAAATATTTGCAAAGGTGTTGGCAAATAGATTAAAAGAACTGATGCCGGAGTGGATACATAGAGATCAAGTGGGGTTTGTTCCAGGAAGAGAGGGTAGAGACAACGCTCTGAGATCACTGCTGCTTACACAAGAGGGCAAGAAAGGGAAAACCCCAATGATATTGATGTCGATAGATGCCGAGAAGGCATTCGACAGAGTAAGTTGGGGTTTTATGATGGACACCCTGGAAGCATTAGGAATGGGAGATAGAATAAGAGGGTGGATTGGAGAGTTAGATAGAGGGCCTACCGCCACCATAATGGTAAATGGAGGAAGATCAGAGTATTTTAAGATGTCAAATGGTACAAGACAGGGATGTCCATTGTCCCCACTGTTATATGTATTATCACTGGAGCCCTTGCTGTCTAGGATTAGGAAGAATATAGATATAAAAGGAATAAAGATAGGAGATAGAGAAAATAAGGTAGCGGCGTATGCGGATGATTTGATGTTCTATGTAGGAAATCCCAGAACATCACTTCCAAATTTAATGAAAGCATTCAGTGAGTATGGAGAACTGTCGAATCTGAAAATAAACCCGACAAAGACTGAAATTTTAAATATCAACCTTTAAAATGAAGAAAAGGAAAAACTAAAAGAGGAATTCCCTTTCCTTTGGAGAGATAAAGATTTAAAATATCTAGGAATAAAATTATCAGCCTCAACTACGAACTTATATAAAGCCAATTATATAGCACTATTAAATGAGATAAAGGTGGAGCTGAGAAGGGTGGGAAATGGAAACCCATCGTGGATGGCACGCATAAACCTGATAAAGATGATAATTGTCCCTAAAGTATTATACAAATTTCAAATGATCCCAATTAAGCTCCCAGAGACATATTTTAAAGAACTTAGGAAAATGATGATAAAATATATATGGAGAAATAAAAAACCTAGAATAGGCTATGAGATATTGACTAGAAGTAAAGAGAGAGGAGGATTGGGAGTACCAGATTTCAGGAGATATTATAGAGCGGGGATTATTGCGAGAATTTTTGACTGGATCCATAATCCGGAGAAAAGTTGGGTTAAAATTGAGAAAGCACTGAGTGGAATAAGTTTAAGTAAAAGTATTTGGGTACCAGCACAATATAGGGAATTAGAGGAGAGCACTAGTAAGTATACTTTGAATGTTCTAAAAGAATGGGATTTATTACACAGACAAAAAGGGTGGGTTTTTAATTCACAATTAATACCACTTAGGAACACAAAATATTTGATCCCGGGTATGGATAGTATAGCAGGGAAATGGATTATAAAACAAGAGGCGCAATTGAGAGATATATTGGTAGGGGAGGAAATTGGGTCATATAAGGATATGGAAGACAGAAAGGGAGAAGTTTTTAATAAGATGGATAGATTAAGATATTACCAACTGAAGTATTTTTTTGAGAGTCTCCCTAAGCCCATAAGAACTAGAAAGGATTGAAACCCATTTGAGAGATTATTTGAGACACGGGGAAATGGTAGACACGGAATGGCAAAAATACACAAGATATTATTGGAGATTGACACTGACACAAAATTAATGCACATAGAGAAATGGGAAAGAGATATAGGAAGGAAAATAGAGGAGGAGGAGAAGAGGAAAATGTTCACATTAATTCATGAAAATATTAGTATGAGGGAAGTAGAAGTAAATTATAAGTGTTTGAATAGATGGCACATTACCCCTAATGTAGAGCACAAGATGAATACGGAGATGTCACGGATGTGTTGGAGAGGATGTGGTGAGGTTGGCACGTGGTATCACATGTGGTGGGAGTGTTCAGAAATACAGGTGTTTTGGCGGAAGATAGTTTATGTAATAGGGAAAATGACTAAAATCAATATAGGATTGGATCCAGAACTATGTCTCCTCCATATCTCGAAGCTCTCTACGAAAGTATACAAGAGTCTCAGGATATGGCAATACTTGACCGCAGCAAAGAGTCTGATCCCAGGTTCTGGAAGAAAAGAGAGGTGCCAACTTAGGAGGATTGGATAAGTAGAGTAAATCAGCTATCCGGGACAGAAAGATTGTATTATACATATGAGGACAAGTTGGAGTTGTATAATAAAAAATGGAAAGTCTGGGAAGAATATAAAGTAAAGATGAAATATATGAGGAGATAATATTCCTGGAAGTGGAATTAGAATAGGGTTTAGGAAGAATAGAAAGATATGGAGTTAATGAGAGAAAAAGGAAAGTGGAGCGTGGGTGGGAGAGGGAAGGGGGGGAGGGGAGGGGGAGTTTTGGGAGGGGGGGTGGTAAGAAAAGGAAGTTTATATATATGGTCAAATAAATCATATAAATTACTGTTTTGATAATTATAATAATAGAAATGTTGAAATGACATGTATAAGACTTGAAAATAAATAAATATTTATAAAAAAAAAAAAAAAAGAAGCTCCATAAGCCCTTCATATCAAAGAATCAGAATATGCTGAGAAGAGGTCAGAAGTGTAATGTGAAACATAGCTTTTTAATGTACAATAAAGACTATACAGAAAAAAGGTCAGGAGTACAACATACACTACCCAGAGAATGGGTCAAAAGTATAATGTACAGTGTAACACAGACTATAGAAAGATAAGAGAGGAGTTTATTGCAAAGACAATAGACAGTGCAGAGAAGGGGCCAGGAGTAACATATACTGTTTAGAGTAAACAGTTAGTGTTTGTCGGTCTTAAGTTTTTTACTTTGATTGTGAATAAGCAATGAAAAATATGTCAGCCAGAAACATGTTGAGCGTGGGGCGTCTAATGTTCTTGTCAGTATTGTGTCCTTTTTACATGTGTTGTGCTCTGGCCAGAGTGGATTACTTTTCTGGAACATTATTTGGTCTGAGTTTACTCTGTGGTAAAAGCGGATGCCCGGTTGGTATCTATCTATCTATCTATCTATCTATCTATCTATCAATCTATATATTTGTCTGTCTACTTTTCTATGCATCAAAGATAAAAGGGCTGATTGGATGTAAAGCTGATATTCAGGGCAAAAAGGTCCTGCTGTCTATCCTCCGTAAAAGGGTATACCTTCTTCCCACTTTTACAGTCGAGACTGGGCACGCAGACGGGACAGCAGTGCAGAGTTCCAACTCTTCGTTTCCGAACTCTAAGATGCGATTTACCTCTTTACACAGTGATCGACCTAGGAGAGGGATCTGCAAAGAGGGATCAGCCTCTAAGAGACGTACTTGCGAACAGTATAGAAGCTCCATAAAGAAGGGGGTGGAGGGGAGAGATGTTTTTTTTTTTTTTTTTTTTTTTTTCTCTCTGCCCCTCCGTTTCCCTAATTTGCCTCCTGTTTCATCCTTCAGTCCTCTAGCTTTGCTCTAATTCTTCCCCTTTTTGTTAAGAAGTACAAGTAGAAAGGGGTCAATAGGGAGATCTGGATGGAGGGGAGGCTAGCCATGGGAGGAGTGTAGCACTAAGGACCAAATCAAAGGTGGATGTTAGTTCCACAAATGATGAATAGGCAAAGTGAAGGCCTAAAAAGAGGGGGGAGGGGGGGGAGGGATGGTGGTGAGGTTGGGGGGAGGGGATGGAGGGGAGGGAGAGGGGAGGGATTGTGGGAAGAGGGGGGGGAGGGATAAGGGGAGAGAAAAGGTTAGCGGGATAAATACGCTCTACAGGTATAAGAAAGAGGAAAGTAAGGAGGAAAAGGAGTCAGGAGGAAAAGAGTAAGATGGAAGAAATCCAATATATAACCTATAATGTAAAAGGGCTAAATTGTCCAGGAAAGAGATTTAGGTTATTTAAAGAACTACAACATAGAAAATCCTCAGTGATATTCTTGCAAGAAACACACTTAGAGATAGAGTCGAAGGTTAGACTGAGAACCAGATACTTTCCGACATGGTTTTATGCGGATTCACCAATTAAAAGAGCAAAAGGAGTTGCTATAGGCTTTGCTAAAAATATAAGGTTTGTGGTTGAGGAGAGATTGACGGACCCGGAGGGAAGGTTCCTATTTTTGAGAGGTAAATTACAGGGAATTGAGTGCACAATAGCAAATATATATAGTCCAAATAAGAAGCCAGTGACATTTGTGAGAGAAGTGTTGAAGAGATTGATGGACTTTAAAAAAGGGTGTATGTTAGTGGCGGGTGATTTTAACCTCTGTATAGACCTGAAGATGGATACCACTTCCTGTGTGAGGAGAGAGGAAAGCAAGTCCTTGAGAAGGTTAAAAAAAAGGATGCATGAGTGTCAACTGGTGGACATCTGGAGAATTAGGAATATGAAAGAGAGAGATTATACTTTCTTTTCGCAAGTACATGAGACTTATTCTAGACTAGATTACATATTAGTAGAACACCAAATGATAGAATGGGTGGGGGAAGTAAAAATAGGAGTAAGCACCCTATCGGATCATGCCCCGGTAGAAATGAGGTTAAGATGGGGTAGAGAAGAGAGAGAGGGATATGTGTGGCGGATGAATGAGGCACTCCTCATGGATGAAGAGATTAGTCGAAGAATTGAGAGGGAAATTGAGTGGTTTTTTGAAGAGAACGAGACAGAGGATGTATCGGTAGCAACGGTGTGGGAAGCTCATAAAGCTTACATCAGAGGTCTGCTCATTGCAATGGGGGCAAAAAAGAATAAAGAAAGGAAAGAAAAGATAAATAGATTATTAAATGAAATAAATGATCTTGAACAGGTGCATAAAAGGGAAAGATCTAAGGAGATAATGCAGGGGTTAATAAAGAAGAAAGAAGAACTAGAGAATGTAATGGAGGAAGAAAAAAGAAGAGTCTTTAATAAAATAACATGTGAAAGGTATAGATGGGGAGATAGGCCGGGAAAGTATTTAATGAGAACTTTAAGAAAGAAGAAAAATAGAAATTATATTGAGAAAATAAGAAACCCCAAGGGTGAATTTCTACACTCAACTAAGGATATTGCCAGAATATTTAAAGAGTATTACAATGAGTTGTATAATATTATACCCCAGGATAAGTTTAAGAAAATGGAAATAGTAAATAGGGGGAAAAGAAAGATATACCTAGAGGAAGCAGGTCTACCGAAATTAAGAGAAATACAACTGAACTCTTTAGAGGAAGAAATAACTTCAGAGGAAATAAAAATAGCGTTAAAAAGCATGGCGGGAGGGAAAAGTCCGGGTCCAGACGGATACACAGTTAAATACTATAAAAAATATATAGAGCTTTTAATACCCAAGATGAAGACTTATATGAACGCCTTGGGGAATGGGATGGAGATGAGGGGAGAATCGTTACAGGCTAATATAGTACTGATTCAGAAGGAAGATAAAGATCCCTCGCAATGTGCGAGTTATCGACCAATAGCGCTATTGAATGTAGACACTAAAATATTTGCAAAGGTGTTGGCAAATAGATTAAAAGAACTGATGCCGGAGTGGATACATAGAGATCAAGTGGGGTTTGTTCCAGGAAGAGAGGGTAGAGACAACGCTCTGAGATCACTGCTGCTTACACAAGAGGGCAAGAAAGGGAAAACCCCAATGATATTGATGTCGATAGATGCCGAGAAGGCATTCGACAGAGTAAGTTGGGGTTTTATGATGGACACCCTGGAAGCATTAGGAATGGGAGATAGAATAAGAGGGTGGATTGGAGAGTTAGATAGAGGGCCTACCGCCACCATAATGGTAAATGGAGGAAGATCAGAGTATTTTAAGATGTCAAATGGTACAAGACAGGGATGTCCATTGTCCCCACTGTTATATGTATTATCACTGGAGCCCTTGCTGTCTAGGATTAGGAAGAATATAGATATAAAAGGAATAAAGATAGGAGATAGAGAAAATAAGGTAGCGGCGTATGCGGACGATTTGATGTTCTATGTAGGAAATCCCAGAACATCACTTCCAAATTTAATGAAAGCATTCAGTGAGTATGGAGAACTGTCGAATCTGAAAATAAACCCGACAAAGACTGAAATTTTAAATATCAACCTTTAAAATGAAGAAAAGGAAAAACTAAAAGAGGAATTCCCTTTCCTTTGGAGAGATAAAGATTTAAAATATCTAGGAATAAAATTATCAGCCTCAACTACGAACTTATATAAAGCCAATTATATAGCACTATTAAATGAGATAAAGGTGGAGCTGAGAAGGGTGGGAAATGGAAACCCATCGTGGATGGCACGCATAAACCTGATAAAGATGATAATTGTCCCTAAAGTATTATACAAATTTCAAATGATCCCAATTAAGCTCCCAGAGACATATTTTAAAGAACTTAGGAAAATGATGATAAAATATATATGGAGAAATAAAAAACCTAGAATAGGCTATGAGATATTGACTAGAAGTAAAGAGAGAGGAGGATTGGGAGTACCAGATTTCAGGAGATATTATAGAGCGGGGATTATTGCGAGAATTTTTGACTGGATCCATAATCCGGAGAAAAGTTGGGTTAAAATTGAGAAAGCACTGAGTGGAATAAGTTTAAGTAAAAGTATTTGGGTACCAGCACAATATAGGGAATTAGAGGAGAGCACTAGTAAGTATACTTTGAATGTTCTAAAAGAATGGGATTTATTACACAGACAAAAAGGGTGGGTTTTTAATTCACAATTAATACCACTTAGGAACACAAAATATTTGATCCCGGGTATGGATAGTATAGCAGGGAAATGGATTATAAAACAAGAGGCGCAATTGAGAGATATATTGGTAGGGGAGGAAATTGGGTCATATAAGGATATGGAAGACAGAAAGGGAGAAGTTTTTAATAAGATGGATAGATTAAGATATTACCAACTGAAGTATTTTTTTGAGAGTCTCCCTAAGCCCATAAGAACTAGAAAGGATTGAAACCCATTTGAGAGATTATTTGAGACACGGGGAAATGGTAGACACGGAATGGCAAAAATACACAAGATATTATTGGAGATTGACACTGACACAAAATTAATGCACATAGAGAAATGGGAAAGAGATATAGGAAGGAAAATAGAGGAGGAGGAGAAGAGGAAAATGTTCACATTAATTCATGAAAATATTAGTATGAGGGAAGTAGAAGTAAATTATAAGTGTTTGAATAGATGGCACATTACCCCTAATGTAGAGCACAAGATGAATACGGAGATGTCACGGATGTGTTGGAGAGGATGTGGTGAGGTTGGCACGTGGTATCACATGTGGTGGGAGTGTTCAGAAATACAGGTGTTTTGGCGGAAGATAGTTTATGTAATAGGGAAAATGACTAAAATCAATATAGGATTGGATCCAGAACTATGTCTCCTCCATATCTCGAAGCTCTCTACGAAAGTATACAAGAGTCTCAGGATATGGCAATACTTGACCGCAGCAAAGAGTCTGATCCCAGGTTCTGGAAGAAAAGAGAGGTGCCAACTTAGGAGGATTGGATAAGTAGAGTAAATCAGCTATCCGGGACAGAAAGATTGTATTATACATATGAGGACAAGTTGGAGTTGTATAATAAAAAATGGAAAGTCTGGGAAGAATATAAAGTAAAGATGAAATATATGAGGAGATAATATTCCTGGAAGTGGAATTAGAATAGGGTTTAGGAAGAATAGAAAGATATGGAGTTAATGAGAGAAAAAGGAAAGTGGAGCGTGGGTGGGAGAGGGAAGGGGGGGAGGGGAGGGGGAGTTTTGGGAGGGGGGGTGGTAAGAAAAGGAAGTTTATATATATGGTCAAATAAATCATATAAATTACTGTTTTGATAATTATAATAATAGAAATGTTGAAATGACATGTATAAGACTTGAAAATAAATAAATATTTATAAAAAAAAAAAAAAAGAAGCTCCATAAGCCCTTCATATCAAAGAATCAGAATATGCTGAGAAGAGGTCAGAAGTGTAATGTGAAACATAGCTTTTTAATGTACAATAAAGACTATATAGAAAAAAGGTCAGGAGTACAACATACACTACCCAGAGAATGGGTCAAAAGTATAATGTACAGTGTAACACAGACTATAGAAAGATAAGAGAGGAGTTTATTGCAAAGACAATAGACAGTGCAGAGAAGGGGCCAGGAGTAACATATACTGTTTAGAGTAAACAGTTAGTGTTTGTCGGTCTTAAGTTTTTTACTTTGATTGTGAATAAGCAATGAAAAATATGTCAGCCAGAAACATGTTGAGCGTGGGGCGTCTAATGTTCTTGTCAGTATTGTGTCCTTTTTACATGTGTTGTGCTCTGGCCAGAGTGGATTACTTTTCTGGAACATTATTTGGTCTGAGTTTACTCTGTGGTAAAAGCGGATGCCCGGTTGGTATCTATCTATCTATCTATCTATCTATCTATCTATCTATCTATCTATCTATCAATCTATATATTTGTCTGTCTACTTTTCTATGCATCAAAGATAAAAGGGCTGATTGGATGTAAAGCTGATATTCAGGGCAAAAAGGTCCTGCTGTCTATCCTCCGTAAAAGGGTATACCTTCTTCCCACTTTTACAGTCGAGACTGGGCACGCAGACGGGACAGCAGTGCAGAGTTCCAACTCTTCGTTTCCGAACTCTAAGATGCGATTTACCTCTTTACACAGTGATCGACCTAGGAGAGGGATCTGCAAAGAGGGATCAGCCTCTAAGAGACGTACTTGCGAACAGTATAGAAGCTCCATAAAGAAGGGGGTGGAGGGGAGAGATGTTTTTTTTTTTTTTTTTTTTTTTCTCTCTGCCCCTCCGTTTCCCTAATTTGCCTCCTGTTTCATCCTTCAGTCCTCTAGCTTTGCTCTAATTCTTCCCCTTTTTGTTAAGAAGTACAAGTAGAAAGGGGTCAATAGGGAGATCTGGATGGAGGGGAGGCTAGCCATGGGAGGAGTGTAGCCCTAAGGACCAAATCAAAGGTGGATGTTAGTTCCACAAATGATGAATAGGCAAAGTGAAGGCCTAAAAAGAGGGGGGAGGGGGGGGAGGGATGGTGGTGAGGTTGGGGGGAGGGGATGGAGGGGAGGGAGAGGGGAGGGATTGTGGGAAGAGGGGGGGGGGGGATAAGGGGAGAGAAAAGGTTAGCGGGATAAATACGCTCTACAGGTATAAGAAAGAGGAAAGTAAGGAGGAAAAGGAGTCAGGAGGAAAAGAGTAAGATGGAAGAAATCCAATATATAACCTATAATGTAAAAGGGCTAAATTGTCCAGGAAAGAGATTTAGGTTATTTAAAGAACTACAACATAGAAAATCCTCAGTGATATTCTTGCAAGAAACACACTTAGAGATAGAGTCGAAGGTTAGACTGAGAACCAGATACTTTCCGACATGGTTTTATGCGGATTCACCAATTAAAAGAGCAAAAGGAGTTGCTATAGGCTTTGCTAAAAATATAAGGTTTGTGGTTGAGGAGAGATTGACGGACCCGGAGGGAAGGTTCCTATTTTTGAGAGGTAAATTACAGGGAATTGAGTGCACAATAGCAAATATATATAGTCCAAATAAGAAGCCAGTGACATTTGCGAGAGAAGTGTTGAAGAGATTGATGGACTTTAAAAAAGGGTGTATGTTAGTGGCGGGTGATTTTAACCTCTGTATAGACCTGAAGATGGATACCACTTCCTGTGTGAGGAGAGAGGAAAGCAAGTCCTTGAGAAGGTTAAAAAAAAGGATGCATGAGTGTCAACTGGTGGACATCTGGAGAATTAGGAATATGAATGAGAGAGATTATACTTTCTTTTCGCAAGTACATGAGACTTATTCTAGACTAGATTACATATTAGTAGAACACCAAATGATAGAATGGGTGGGGGAAGTAAAAATAGGAGTAAGCACCCTATCGGATCATGCCCCGGTAGAAATGAGGTTAAGATGGGGTAGAGAAGAGAGAGAGGGATATGTGTGGCGGATGAATGAGGCACTCCTCATGGATGAAGAGATTAGTCGAAGAATTGAGAGGGAAATTGAGTGGTTTTTTGAAGAGAACGAGACAGAGGATGTATCGGTAGCAACGGTGTGGGAAGCTCATAAAGCTTACATCAGAGGTCTGCTCATTGCAATGGGGGCAAAAAAGAATAAAGAAAGGAAAGAAAAGATAAATAGATTATTAAATGAAATAAATGATCTTGAACAGGTGCATAAAAGGGAAAGATCTAAGGAGATAATGCAGGGGTTAATAAAGAAGAAAGAAGAACTAGAGAATGTAATGGAGGAAGAAAAAAGAAGAGTCTTTAATAAAATAACATGTGAAAGGTATAGATGGGGAGATAGGCCGGGAAAGTATTTAATGAGAACTTTAAGAAAGAAGAAAAATAGAAATTATATTGAGAAAATAAGAAACCCCAAGGGTGAATTTCTACACTCAACTAAGGATATTGCCAGAATATTTAAAGAGTATTACAATGAGTTGTATAATATTATACCCCAGGATAAGTTTAAGAAAATGGAAATAGTAAATAGGGGGAAAAGAAAGATATACCTAGAGGAAGCAGGTCTACCGAAATTAAGAGAAATACAACTGAACTCTTTAGAGGAAGAAATAACTTCAGAGGAAATAAAAATAGCGTTAAAAAGCATGGCGGGAGGGAAAAGTCCGGGTCCAGACGGATACACAGTTAAATACTATAAAAAATATATAGAGCTTTTAATACCCAAGATGAAGACTTATATGAACGCCTTGGGGAATGCGATGGAGATGAGGGGTGAATCGTTACAGGCTAATATAGTACTGATTCAGAAGGAAGATAAAGATCCCTCGCAATGTGCGAGTTATCGACCAATAGCGCTATTGAATGTAGACACTAAAATATTTGCAAAGGTGTTGGCAAATAGATTAAAAGAACTGATGCCGGAGTGGATACATAGAGATCAAGTGGGGTTTGTTCCAGGAAGAGAGGGTAGAGACAACGCTCTGAGATCACTGCTGCTTACACAAGAGGGCAAGAAAGGGAAAACCCCAATGATATTGATGTCGATAGATGCCGAGAAGGCATTCGACAGAGTAAGTTGGGGTTTTATGATGGACACCCTGGAAGCATTAGGAATGGGAGATAGAATAAGAGGGTGGATTGGAGAGTTAGATAGAGGGCCTACCGCCACCATAATGGTAAATGGAGGAAGATCAGAGTATTTTAAGATGTCAAATGGTACAAGACAGGGATGTCCATTGTCCCCACTGTTATATGTATTATCACTGGAGCCCTTGCTGTCTAGGATTAGGAAGAATATAGATATAAAAGGAATAAAGATAGGAGATAGAGAAAATAAGGTAGCGGCGTATGCGGATGATTTGATGTTCTATGTAGGAAATCCCAGAACATCACTTCCAAATTTAATGAAAGCATTCAGTGAGTATGGAGAACTGTCGAATCTGAAAATAAACCCGACAAAGACTGAAATTTTAAATATCAACCTTTAAAATGAAGAAAAGGAAAAACTAAAAGAGGAATTCCCTTTCCTTTGGAGAGATAAAGATTTAAAATATCTAGGAATAAAATTATCAGCCTCAACTACGAACTTATATAAAGCCAATTATATAGCACTATTAAATGAGATAAAGGTGGAGCTGAGAAGGGTGGGAAATGGAAACCCATCGTGGATGGCACGCATAAACCTGATAAAGATGATAATTGTCCCTAAAGTATTATACAAATTTCAAATGATCCCAATTAAGCTCCCAGAGACATATTTTAAAGAACTTAGGAAAATGATGATAAAATATATATGGAGAAATAAAAAACCTAGAATAGGCTATGAGATATTGACTAGAAGTAAAGAGAGAGGAGGATTGGGAGTACCAGATTTCAGGAGATATTATAGAGCGGGGATTATTGCGAGAATTTTTGACTGGATCCATAATCCGGAGAAAAGTTGGGTTAAAATTGAGAAAGCACTGAGTGGAATAAGTTTAAGTAAAAGTATTTGGGTACCAGCACAATATAGGGAATTAGAGGAGAGCACTAGTAAGTATACTTTGAATGTTCTAAAAGAATGGGATTTATTACACAGACAAAAAGGGTGGGTTTTTAATTCACAATTAATACCACTTAGGAACACAAAATATTTGATCCCGGGTATGGATAGTATAGCAGGGAAATGGATTATAAAACAAGAGGCGCAATTGAGAGATATATTGGTAGGGGAGGAAATTGGGTCATATAAGGATATGGAAGACAGAAAGGGAGAAGTTTTTAATAAGATGGATAGATTAAGATATTACCAACTGAAGTATTTTTTTGAGAGTCTCCCTAAGCCCATAAGAACTAGAAAGGATTGAAACCCATTTGAGAGATTATTTGAGACACGGGGAAATGGTAGACACGGAATGGCAAAAATACACAAGATATTATTGGAGATTGACACTGACACAAAATTAATGCACATAGAGAAATGGGAAAGAGATATAGGAAGGAAAATAGAGGAGGAGGAGAAGAGGAAAATGTTCACATTAATTCATGAAAATATTAGTATGAGGGAAGTAGAAGTAAATTATAAGTGTTTGAATAGATGGCACATTACCCCTAATGTAGAGCACAAGATGAATACGGAGATGTCACGGATGTGTTGGAGAGGATGTGGTGAGGTTGGCACGTGGTATCACATGTGGTGGGAGTGTTCAGAAATACAGGTGTTTTGGCGGAAGATAGTTTATGTAATAGGGAAAATGACTAAAATCAATATAGGATTGGATCCAGAACTATGTCTCCTCCATATCTCGAAGCTCTCTACGAAAGTATACAAGAGTCTCAGGATATGGCAATACTTGACCGCAGCAAAGAGTCTGATCCCAGGTTCTGGAAGAAAAGAGAGGTGCCAACTTAGGAGGATTGGATAAGTAGAGTAAATCAGCTATCCGGGACAGAAAGATTGTATTATACATATGAGGACAAGTTGGAGTTGTATAATAAAAAATGGAAAGTCTGGGAAGAATATAAAGTAAAGATGAAATATATGAGGAGATAATATTCCTGGAAGTGGAATTAGAATAGGGTTTAGGAAGAATAGAAAGATA
This sequence comes from Staurois parvus, assembly GCF_062004578.1. Taxonomy (NCBI): domain Eukaryota; kingdom Metazoa; phylum Chordata; class Amphibia; order Anura; family Ranidae; genus Staurois; species Staurois parvus. The sequence continues at coordinate 11,974,530 of NW_028318005.1, read as the reverse complement.
TGGAGTTAATGAGAGAAAAAGGAAAGTGGAGCGTGGGTGGGAGAGGGAAGGGGGGGAGGGGAGGGGGAGTTTTGGGAGGGGGGGTGGTAAGAAAAGGAAGTTTATATATATGGTCAAATAAATCATATAAATTACTGTTTTGATAATTATAATAATAGAAATGTTGAAATGACATGTATAAGACTTGAAAATAAATAAATATTTATAAAAAAAAAAAAAAAAGAAGCTCCATAAGCCCTTCATATCAAAGAATCAGAATATGCTGAGAAGAGGTCAGAAGTGTAATGTGAAACATAGCTTTTTAATGTACAATAAAGACTATACAGAAAAAAGGTCAGGAGTACAACATACACTACCCAGAGAATGGGTCAAAAGTATAATGTACAGTGTAACACAGACTATAGAAAGATAAGAGAGGAGTTTATTGCAAAGACAATAGACAGTGCAGAGAAGGGGCCAGGAGTAACATATACTGTTTAGAGTAAACAGTTAGTGTTTGTCGGTCTTAAGTTTTTTACTTTGATTGTGAATAAGCAATGAAAAATATGTCAGCCAGAAACATGTTGAGCGTGGGGCGTCTAATGTTCTTGTCAGTATTGTGTCCTTTTTACATGTGTTGTGCTCTGGCCAGAGTGGATTACTTTTCTGGAACATTATTTGGTCTGAGTTTACTCTGTGGTAAAAGCGGATGCCCGGTTGGTATCTATCTATCTATCTATCTATCTATCTATCTATCAATCTATATATTTGTCTGTCTACTTTTCTATGCATCAAAGATAAAAGGGCTGATTGGATGTAAAGCTGATATTCAGGGCAAAAAGGTCCTGCTGTCTATCCTCCGTAAAAGGGTATACCTTCTTCCCACTTTTACAGTCGAGACTGGGCACGCAGACGGGACAGCAGTGCAGAGTTCCAACTCTTCGTTTCCGAACTCTAAGATGCGATTTACCTCTTTACACAGTGATCGACCTAGGAGAGGGATCTGCAAAGAGGGATCAGCCTCTAAGAGACGTACTTGCGAACAGTATAGAAGCTCCATAAAGAAGGGGGTGGAGGGGAGAGATGTTTTTTTTTTTTTTTTTTTTTTTTTCTCTCTGCCCCTCCGTTTCCCTAATTTGCCTCCTGTTTCATCCTTCAGTCCTCTAGCTTTGCTCTAATTCTTCCCCTTTTTGTTAAGAAGTACAAGTAGAAAGGGGTCAATAGGGAGATCTGGATGGAGGGGAGGCTAGCCATGGGAGGAGTGTAGCACTAAGGACCAAATCAAAGGTGGATGTTAGTTCCACAAATGATGAATAGGCAAAGTGAAGGCCTAAAAAGAGGGGGGAGGGGGGGGAGGGATGGTGGTGAGGTTGGGGGGAGGGGATGGAGGGGAGGGAGAGGGGAGGGATTGTGGGAAGAGGGGGGGGAGGGATAAGGGGAGAGAAAAGGTTAGCGGGATAAATACGCTCTACAGGTATAAGAAAGAGGAAAGTAAGGAGGAAAAGGAGTCAGGAGGAAAAGAGTAAGATGGAAGAAATCCAATATATAACCTATAATGTAAAAGGGCTAAATTGTCCAGGAAAGAGATTTAGGTTATTTAAAGAACTACAACATAGAAAATCCTCAGTGATATTCTTGCAAGAAACACACTTAGAGATAGAGTCGAAGGTTAGACTGAGAACCAGATACTTTCCGACATGGTTTTATGCGGATTCACCAATTAAAAGAGCAAAAGGAGTTGCTATAGGCTTTGCTAAAAATATAAGGTTTGTGGTTGAGGAGAGATTGACGGACCCGGAGGGAAGGTTCCTATTTTTGAGAGGTAAATTACAGGGAATTGAGTGCACAATAGCAAATATATATAGTCCAAATAAGAAGCCAGTGACATTTGTGAGAGAAGTGTTGAAGAGATTGATGGACTTTAAAAAAGGGTGTATGTTAGTGGCGGGTGATTTTAACCTCTGTATAGACCTGAAGATGGATACCACTTCCTGTGTGAGGAGAGAGGAAAGCAAGTCCTTGAGAAGGTTAAAAAAAAGGATGCATGAGTGTCAACTGGTGGACATCTGGAGAATTAGGAATATGAAAGAGAGAGATTATACTTTCTTTTCGCAAGTACATGAGACTTATTCTAGACTAGATTACATATTAGTAGAACACCAAATGATAGAATGGGTGGGGGAAGTAAAAATAGGAGTAAGCACCCTATCGGATCATGCCCCGGTAGAAATGAGGTTAAGATGGGGTAGAGAAGAGAGAGAGGGATATGTGTGGCGGATGAATGAGGCACTCCTCATGGATGAAGAGATTAGTCGAAGAATTGAGAGGGAAATTGAGTGGTTTTTTGAAGAGAACGAGACAGAGGATGTATCGGTAGCAACGGTGTGGGAAGCTCATAAAGCTTACATCAGAGGTCTGCTCATTGCAATGGGGGCAAAAAAGAATAAAGAAAGGAAAGAAAAGATAAATAGATTATTAAATGAAATAAATGATCTTGAACAGGTGCATAAAAGGGAAAGATCTAAGGAGATAATGCAGGGGTTAATAAAGAAGAAAGAAGAACTAGAGAATGTAATGGAGGAAGAAAAAAGAAGAGTCTTTAATAAAATAACATGTGAAAGGTATAGATGGGGAGATAGGCCGGGAAAGTATTTAATGAGAACTTTAAGAAAGAAGAAAAATAGAAATTATATTGAGAAAATAAGAAACCCCAAGGGTGAATTTCTACACTCAACTAAGGATATTGCCAGAATATTTAAAGAGTATTACAATGAGTTGTATAATATTATACCCCAGGATAAGTTTAAGAAAATGGAAATAGTAAATAGGGGGAAAAGAAAGATATACCTAGAGGAAGCAGGTCTACCGAAATTAAGAGAAATACAACTGAACTCTTTAGAGGAAGAAATAACTTCAGAGGAAATAAAAATAGCGTTAAAAAGCATGGCGGGAGGGAAAAGTCCGGGTCCAGACGGATACACAGTTAAATACTATAAAAAATATATAGAGCTTTTAATACCCAAGATGAAGACTTATATGAACGCCTTGGGGAATGGGATGGAGATGAGGGGAGAATCGTTACAGGCTAATATAGTACTGATTCAGAAGGAAGATAAAGATCCCTCGCAATGTGCGAGTTATCGACCAATAGCGCTATTGAATGTAGACACTAAAATATTTGCAAAGGTGTTGGCAAATAGATTAAAAGAACTGATGCCGGAGTGGATACATAGAGATCAAGTGGGGTTTGTTCCAGGAAGAGAGGGTAGAGACAACGCTCTGAGATCACTGCTGCTTACACAAGAGGGCAAGAAAGGGAAAACCCCAATGATATTGATGTCGATAGATGCCGAGAAGGCATTCGACAGAGTAAGTTGGGGTTTTATGATGGACACCCTGGAAGCATTAGGAATGGGAGATAGAATAAGAGGGTGGATTGGAGAGTTAGATAGAGGGCCTACCGCCACCATAATGGTAAATGGAGGAAGATCAGAGTATTTTAAGATGTCAAATGGTACAAGACAGGGATGTCCATTGTCCCCACTGTTATATGTATTATCACTGGAGCCCTTGCTGTCTAGGATTAGGAAGAATATAGATATAAAAGGAATAAAGATAGGAGATAGAGAAAATAAGGTAGCGGCGTATGCGGACGATTTGATGTTCTATGTAGGAAATCCCAGAACATCACTTCCAAATTTAATGAAAGCATTCAGTGAGTATGGAGAACTGTCGAATCTGAAAATAAACCCGACAAAGACTGAAATTTTAAATATCAACCTTTAAAATGAAGAAAAGGAAAAACTAAAAGAGGAATTCCCTTTCCTTTGGAGAGATAAAGATTTAAAATATCTAGGAATAAAATTATCAGCCTCAACTACGAACTTATATAAAGCCAATTATATAGCACTATTAAATGAGATAAAGGTGGAGCTGAGAAGGGTGGGAAATGGAAACCCATCGTGGATGGCACGCATAAACCTGATAAAGATGATAATTGTCCCTAAAGTATTATACAAATTTCAAATGATCCCAATTAAGCTCCCAGAGACATATTTTAAAGAACTTAGGAAAATGATGATAAAATATATATGGAGAAATAAAAAACCTAGAATAGGCTATGAGATATTGACTAGAAGTAAAGAGAGAGGAGGATTGGGAGTACCAGATTTCAGGAGATATTATAGAGCGGGGATTATTGCGAGAATTTTTGACTGGATCCATAATCCGGAGAAAAGTTGGGTTAAAACTGAGAAAGCACTGAGTGGAATAAGTTTAAGTAAAAGTATTTGGGTACCAGCACAATATAGGGAATTAGAGGAGAGCACTAGTAAGTATACTTTGAATGTTCTAAAAGAATGGGATTTATTACACAGACAAAAAGGGTGGGTTTTTAATTCACAATTAATACCACTTAGGAACACAAAATATTTGATCCCGGGTATGGATAGTATAGCAGGGAAATGGATTATAAAACAAGAGGCGCAATTGAGAGATATATTGGTAGGGGGGGAAATTGGGTCATATAAGGATATGGAAGACAGAAAGGGAGAAGTTTTTAATAAGATGGATAGATTAAGATATTACCAACTGAAGTATTTTTTTGAGAGTCTCCCTAAGCCCATAAGAACTAGAAAGGATTGAAACCCATTTGAGAGATTATTTGAGACACGGGGAAATGGTAGACACGGAATGGCAAAAATACACAAGATATTATTGGAGATTGACACTGACACAAAATTAATGCACATAGAGAAATGGGAAAGAGATATAGGAAGGAAAATAGAGGAGGAGGAGAAGAGGAAAATGTTCACATTAATTCATGAAAATATTAGTATGAGGGAAGTAGAAGTAAATTATAAGTGTTTGAATAGATGGCACATTACCCCTAATGTAGAGCACAAGATGAATACGGAGATGTCACGGATGTGTTGGAGAGGATGTGGTGAGGTTGGCACGTGGTATCACATGTGGTGGGAGTGTTCAGAAATACAGGTGTTTTGGAGGAAGATAGTTTATGTAATAGGGAAAATGACTAAAATCAATATAGGATTGGATCCAGAACTATGTCTCCTCCATATCTCGAAGCTCTCTACGAAAGTATACAAGAGTCTCAGGATATGGCAATACTTGACCGCAGCAAAGAGTCTGATCCCAGGTTCTGGAAGAAAAGAGAGGTGCCAACTTAGGAGGATTGGATAAGTAGAGTAAATCAGCTATCCGGGACAGAAAGATTGTATTATACATATGAGGACAAGTTGGAGTTGTATAATAAAAAATGGAAAGTCTGGGAAGAATATAAAGTAAAGATGAAATATATGAGGAGATAATATTCCTGGAAGTGGAATTAGAATAGGGTTTAGGAAGAATAGAAAGATATGGAGTTAATGAGAGAAAAAGGAAAGTGGAGTGTGGGTGGGAGAGGGAAGGGGGGGAGGGGAGGGGGAGTTTTGGGAGGGGGGGTGGTAAGAAAAGGAAGTTTATATATATGGTCAAATAAATCATATAAATTACTGTTTTGATAATTATAATAATAGAAATGTTGAAATGACATGTATAAGACTTGAAAATAAATAAATATTTATAAAAAAAAAAAAAAAGAAGCTCCATAAGCCCTTCATATCAAAGAATCAGAATATGCTGAGAAGAGGTCAGAAGTGTAATGTGAAACATAGCTTTTTAATGTACAATAAAGACTATACAGAAAAAAGGTCAGGAGTACAACATACACTACCCAGAGAATGGGTCAAAAGTATAATGTACAGTGTAACACAGACTATAGAAAGATAAGAGAGGAGTTTATTGCAAAGACAATAGACAGTGCAGAGAAGGGGCCAGGAGTAACATATACTGTTTAGAGTAAACAGTTAGTGTTTGTCGGTCTTAAGTTTTTTACTTTGATTGTGAATAAGCAATGAAAAATATGTCAGCCAGAAACATGTTGAGCGTGGGGCGTCTAATGTTCTTGTCAGTATTGTGTCCTTTTTACATGTGTTGTGCTCTGGCCAGAGTGGATTACTTTTCTGGAACATTATTTGGTCTGAGTTTACTCTGTGGTAAAAGCGGATGCCCGGTTGGTATCTATCTATCTATCTATCTATCTATCTATCTATCTATCTATCAATCTATATATTTGTCTGTCTACTTTTCTATGCATCAAAGATAAAAGGGCTGATTGGATGTAAAGCTGATATTCAGGGCAAAAAGGTCCTGCTGTCTATCCTCCGTAAAAGGGTATACCTTCTTCCCACTTTTACAGTCGAGACTGGGCACGCAGACGGGACAGCAGTGCAGAGTTCCAACTCTTCGTTTCCGAACTCTAAGATGCGATTTACCTCTTTACACAGTGATCGACCTAGGAGAGGGATCTGCAAAGAGGGATCAGCCTCTAAGAGACGTACTTGCGAACAGTATAGAAGCTCCATAAAGAAGGGGGTGGAGGGGAGAGATGTTTTTTTTTTTTTTTTTTTTTTTCTCTCTGCCCCTCCGTTTCCCTAATTTGCCTCCTGTTTCATCCTTCAGTCCTCTAGCTTTGCTCTAATTCTTCCCCTTTTTGTTAAGAAGTACAAGTAGAAAGGGGTCAATAGGGAGATCTGGATGGAGGGGAGGCTAGCCATGGGAGGAGTGTAGCACTAAGGACCAAATCAAAGGTGGATGTTAGTTCCACAAATGATGAATAGGCAAAGTGAAGGCCTAAAAAGAGGGGGGAGGGGGGGGAGGGATGGTGGTGAGGTTGGGGGGAGGGGATGGAGGGGAGGGAGAGGGGAGGGATTGTGGGAAGAGGGGGGGGAGGGATAAGGGGAGAGAAAAGGTTAGCGGGATAAATACGCTCTACAGGTATAAGAAAGAGGAAAGTAAGGAGGAAAAGGAGTCAGGAGGAAAAGAGTAAGATGGAAGAAATCCAATATATAACCTATAATGTAAAAGGGCTAAATTGTCCAGGAAAGAGATTTAGGTTATTTACAGAACTACAACATAGAAAATCCTCAGTGATATTCTTGCAAGAAACACACTTAGAGATAGAGTCGAAGGTTAGACTGAGAACCAGATACTTTCCGACATGGTTTTATGCGGATTCACCAATTAAAAGAGCAAAAGGAGTTGCTATAGGCTTTGCTAAAAATATAAGGTTTGTGGTTGAGGAGAGATTGACAGACCCGGAGGGAAGGTTCCTATTTTTGAGAGGTAAATTACAGGGAATTGAGTGCACAATAGCAAATATATATAGTCCAAATAAGAAGCCAGTGACATTTGTGAGAGAAGTGTTGAAGAGATTGATGGACTTTAAAAAAGGGTGTATGTTAGTGGCGGGTGATTTTAACCTCTGTATAGAAGTGAAGATGGATACCACTTCCTGTGTGAGGAGAGAGGAAAGCAAGTCCTTGAGAAGGTTAAAAAAAAGGATGCATGAGTGTCAACTGGTGGACATCTGGAGAATTAGGAATATGAAAGAGAGAGATTATACTTTCTTTTCGCAAGTACATGAGACTTATTCTAGACTAGATTACATATTAGTAGAACACCAAATGATAGAATGGGTGGGGGAAGTAAAAATAGGAGTAAGCACCCTATCGGATCATGCCCCGGTAGAAATGAGGTTAAGATGGGGTAGAGAAGAGAGAGAGGGATATGTGTGGCGGATGAATGAGGCACTCCTCATGGATGAAGAGATTAGTCGAAGAATTGAGAGGGAAATTGAGTGGTTTTTTGAAGAGAACGAGACAGAGGATGTATCGGTAGCAACGGTGTGGGAAGCTCATAAAGCTTACATCAGATGTCTGCTCATTGCAATGGGGGCAAAAAAGAATAAAGAAAGGAAAGAAAAGATAAATAGATTATTAAATGAAATAAATGATCTTGAACAGGTGCATAAAAGGGAAAGATCTAAGGAGATAATGCAGGGGTTAATAAAGAAGAAAGAAGAACTAGAGAATGTAATGGAGGAAGAAAAAAGAAGAGTCTTTAATAAAATAACATGTGAAAGGTATAGATGGGGAGATAGGCCGGGAAAGTATTTAATGAGAACTTTAAGAAAGAAGAAAAATAGAAATTATATTGAGAAAATAAGAAACCCCAAGGGTGAATTTCTACACTCAACTAAGGATATTGCCAGAATATTTAAAGAGTATTACAATGAGTTGTATAATATTATACCCCAGGATAAGTTTAAGAAAATGGAAATAGTAAATAGGGGGAAAAGAAAGATATACCTAGAGGAAGCAGGTCTACCAAAATTAAGAGAAATACAACTGAACTCTTTAGAGGAAGAAATAACTTCAGAGGAAATAAAAATAGCGTTAAAAAGCATGGCGGGAGGGAAAAGTCCGGGTCCAGACGGATACACAGTTAAATACTATAAAAAATATATAGAGCTTTTATTACCCAAGATGAAGACTTATATGAACGCCTTGGGGAATGGGATGGAGATGAGGGGAGAATCGTTACAGGCTAATATAGTACTGATTCAGAAGGAAGATAAAGATCCCTCGCAATGTGCGAGTTATCGACCAATAGCGCTATTGAATGTAGACACTAAAATATTTGCAAAGGTGTTGGCAAATAGATTAAAAGAACTGATGCCGGAGTGGATACATAGAGATCAAGTGGGGTTTGTTCCAGGAAGAGAGGGTAGAGACAACGCTCTGAGATCACTGCTGCTTACACAAGAGGGCAAGAAAGGGAAAACCCCAATGATATTGATGTCGATAGATGCCGAGAAGGCATTCGACAGAGTAAGTTGGGGTTTTATGATGGACACCCTGGAAGCAGTAGGAATGGGAGATAGAATAAGAGGGTGGATTGGAGAGTTAGATAGAGGGCCTACCGCCACCATAATGGTAAATGGAGGAAGATCAGAGTATTTTAAGATGTCAAATGGTACAAGACAGGGATGTCCATTGTCCCCACTGTTATATGTATTATCACTGGAGCCCTTGCTGTCTAGGATTAGGAAGAATATAGATATAAAAGGAATAAAGATAGGAGATAGAGAAAATAAGGTAGCGGCGTATGCGGACGATTTGATGTTCTATGTAGGAAATCCCAGAACATCACTTCCAAATTTAATGAAAGCATTCAGTGAGTATGGAGAACTGTCGAATCTGAAAATAAACCCGACAAAGACTGAAATTTTAAATATCAACCTTTAAAATGAAGAAAAGGAAAAACTAAAAGAGGAATTCCCTTTCCTTTGGAGAGATAAAGATTTAAAATATCTAGGAATAAAATTATCAGCCTCAACTACGAACTTATATAAAGCCAATTATATAGCACTATTAAATGAGATAAAGGTGGAGCTGAGAAGGGTGGGAAATGGAAACCCATCGTGGATGGCACGCATAAACCTGATAAAGATGATAATTGTCCCTAAAGTATTATACAAATTTCAAATGATCCCAATTAAGCTCCCAGAGACATATTTTAAAGAACTTAGGAAAATGATGATAAAATATATATGGAGAAATAAAAAACCTAGAATAGGCTATGAGATATTGACTAGAAGTAAAGAGAGAGGAGGATTGGGAGTACCAGATTTCAGGAGATATTATAGAGCGGGGATTATTGCGAGAATTTTTGACTGGATCCATAATCCGGAGAAAAGTTGGGTTAAAACTGAGAAAGCACTGAGTGGAATAAGTTTAAGTAAAAGTATTTGGGTACCAGCACAATATAGGGAATTAGAGGAGAGCACTAGTAAGTATACTTTGAATGTTCTAAAAGAATGGGATTTATTACACAGACAAAAAGGGTGGGTTTTTAATTCACAATTAATACCACTTAGGAACACAAAATATTTGATCCCGGGTATGGATAGTATAGCAGGGAAATGGATTATAAAACAAGAGGCGCAATTGAGAGATATATTGGTAGGGGAGGAAATTGGGTCATATAAGGATATGGAAGACAGAAAGGGAGAAGTTTTTAATAAGATGGATAGATTAAGATATTACCAACTGAAGTATTTTTTTGAGAGTCTCCCTAAGCCCATAAGAACTAGAAAGGATTGAAACCCATTTGAGAGATTATTTGAGACACGGGGAAATGGTAGACACGGAATGGCAAAAATACACAAGATATTATTGGAGATTGACACTGACACAAAATTAATGCACATAGAGAAATGGGAAAGAGATATAGGAAGGAAAATAGAGGAGGAGGAGAAGAGGAAAATGTTCACATTAATTCATGAAAATATTAGTATGAGGGAAGTAGAAGTAAATTATAAGTGTTTGAATAGATGGCACATTACCCCTAATGTAGAGCACAAGATGAATACGGAGATGTCACGGATGTGTTGGAGAGGATGTGGTGAGGTTGGCACGTGGTATCACATGTGGTGGGAGTGTTCAGAAATACAGGTGTTTTGGCGGAAGATAGTTTATGTAATAGGGAAAATGACTAAAATCAATATAGGATTGGATCCAGAACTATGTCTCCTCCATATCTCGAAGCTCTCTACGAAAGTATACAAGAGTCTCAGGATATGGCAATACTTGACCGCAGCAAAGAGTCTGATCCCAGGTTCTGGAAGAAAAGAGAGGTGCCAACTTAGGAGGATTGGATAAGTAGAGTAAATCAGCTATCCGGGACAGAAAGATTGTATTATACATATGAGGACAAGTTGGAGTTGTATAATAAAAAATGGAAAGTCTGGGAAGAATATAAAGTAAAGATGAAATATATGAGGAGATAATATTCCTGGAAGTGGAAATAGAATAGGGTTTAGGAAGAATAGAAAGATATGGAGTTAATGAGAGAAAAAGGAAAGTGGAGCGTGGGTGGGAGAGGGAAGGGGGGGAGGGGAGGGGGAGTTTTGGGAGGGGGGGTGGTAAGAAAAGGAAGTTTATATATATGGTCAAATAAATCATATAAATTACTGTTTTGATAATTATAATAATAGAAATGTTGAAATGACATGTATAAGACTTGAAAATAAATAAATATTTATAAAAAAAAAAAAAAAGAAGCTCCATAAGCCCTTCATATCAAAGAATCAGAATATGCTGAGAAGAGGTCAGAAGTGTAATGTGAAACATAGCTTTTTAATGTACAATAAAGACTATACAGAAAAAAGGTCAGGAGTACAACATACACTACCCAGAGAATGGGTCAAAAGTATAATGTACAGTGTAACACAGACTATAGAAAGATAAGAGAGGAGTTTATTGCAAAGACAATAGACAGTGCAGAGAAGGGGCCAGGAGTAACATATACTGTTTAGAGTAAACAGTTAGTGTTTGTCGGTCTTAAGTTTTTTACTTTGATTGTGAATAAGCAATGAAAAATATGTCAGCCAGAAACATGTTGAGCGTGGGGCGTCTAATGTTCTTGTCAGTATTGTGTCCTTTTTACATGTGTTGTGCTCTGGCCAGAGTGGATTACTTTTCTGGAACATTATTTGGTCTGAGTTTACTCTGTGGTAAAAGCGGATGCCCGGTTGGTATCTATCTATCTATCTATCTATCTATCTATCAATCTATATATTTGTCTGTCTACTTTTCTATGCATCAAAGATAAAAGGGCTGATTGGATGTAAAGCTGATATTCAGGGCAAAAAGGTCCTGCTGTCTATCCTCCGTAAAAGGGTATACCTTCTTCCCACTTTTACAGTCGAGACTGGGCACGCAGACGGGACAGCAGTGCAGAGTTCCAACTCTTGGTTTCCGAACTCTAAGATGCGATTTACCTCTTTACACAGTGATCGACCTAGGAGAGGGATCTGCAAAGAGGGATCAGCCTCTAAGAGACGTACTTGCGAACAGTATAGAAGCTCCATAAAGAAGGGGGTGGAGGGGAGAGATGTTTTTTTTTTTTTTTTTTTTTTCTCTCTGCCCCTCCGTTTCCCTAATTTGCCTCCTGTTTCATCCTTCAGTCCTCTAGCTTTGCTCTAATTCTTCCCCTTTTTGTTAAGAAGTACAAGTAGAAAGGGGTCAATAGGGAGATCTGGATGGAGGGGAGGCTAGCCATGGGAGGAGTGTAGCCCTAAGGACCAAATCAAAGGTGGATGTTAGTTCCACAAATGATGAATAGGCAAAGTGAAGGCCTAAAAAGAGGGGGGAGGGGGGGAGGGATGGTGGTGAGGTTGGGGGGAGGGGATGGAGGGGAGGGAGAGGGGAGGGATTGTGGGAAGAGGGGGGGGGGGATAAGGGGAGAGAAAAGGTTAGCGGGATAAATACGCTCTACAGGTATAAGAAAGAGGAAAGTAAGGAGGAAAAGGAGTCAGGAGGAAAAGAGTAAGATGGAAGAAATCCAATATATAACCTATAATGTAAAAGGGCTAAATTGTCCAGGAAAGAGATTTAGGTTATTTAAAGAACTACAACATAGAAAATCCTCAGTGATATTCTTGCAAGAAACACACTTAGAGATAGAGTCGAAGGTTAGACTGAGAACCAGATACTTTCCGACATGGTTTTATGCGGATTCACCAATTAAAAGAGCAAAAGGAGTTGCTATAGGCTTTGCTAAAAATATAAGGTTTGTGGTTGAGGAGAGATTGACGGACCCGGAGGGAAGGTTCCTATTTTTGAGAGGTAAATTACAGGGAATTGAGTGCACAATAGCAAATATATATAGTCCAAATAAGAAGCCAGTGACATTTGCGAGAGAAGTGTTGAAGAGATTGATGGACTTTAAAAAAGGGTGTATGTTAGTGGCGGGTGATTTTAACCTCTGTATAGACCTGAAGATGGATACCACTTCCTGTGTGAGGAGAGAGGAAAGCAAGTCCTTGAGAAGGTTAAAAAAAAGGATGCATGAGTGTCAACTGGTGGACATATGGAGAATTAGGAATATGAATGAGAGAGATTATACTTTCTTTTCGCAAGTACATGAGACTTATTCTAGACTAGATTACATATTAGTAGAACACCAAATGATAGAATGGGTGGGGGAAGTAAAAATAGGAGTAAGCACCCTATCGGATCATGCCCCGGTAGAAATGAGGTTAAGATGGGGTAGAGAAGAGAGAGAGGGATATGTGTGGCGGATGAATGAGGCACTCCTCATGGATGAAGAGATTAGTCGAAGAATTGAGAGGGAAATTGAGTGGTTTTTTGAAGAGAACGAGACAGAGGATGTATCGGTAGCAACGGTGTGGGAAGCTCATAAAGCTTACATCAGAGGTCTGCTCATTGCAATGGGGGCAAAAAAGAATAAAGAAAGGAAAGAAAAGATAAATAGATTATTAAATGAAATAAATGATCTTGAACAGGTGCATAAAAGGGAAAGATCTAAGGAGATAATGCAGGGGTTAATAAAGAAGAAAGAAGAACTAGAGAATGTAATGGAGGAAGAAAAAAGAAGAGTCTTTAATAAAATAACATGTGAAAGGTATAGATGGGGAGATAGGCCGGGAAAGTATTTAATGAGAACTTTAAGAAAGAAGAAAAATAGAAATTATATTGAGAAAATAAGAAACCCCAAGGGTGAATTTCTACACTCAACTAAGGATATTGCCAGAATATTTAAAGAGTATTACAATTAGAGATGAGCGAATCGAAGTATCCGAAGTGGAATTCGAGTCGAATATCGGAAAAATTTCGATTCGTGCCGAATCCGAAAAACAGCCTAAATCGGACGCGCGAATCGAAATTTTTCCGAAAATGGCGGCTGACATGTGCGGCGACGGAGCGGGGATGTCGGGGAAGGCGCGCAGACAAGGCGCGCTGCCCCATAATGCATTCCTCAACGACATGTGATCGCATCAGCCAATCAGCAGCCAGCCAGCCAGCACTGTGTAATGGTCGAGGTATATATAGCGGCCATTTTGGAAATCTTCATTTGCCTGCAGTCATTGAACAGAGGCAGACCGCTCTGTACTAGGGACAGGGACAGAGTTAGGGCCACAGAAACGAGAATTGGGGACAGAGAGAAGTTACTTAGGGACAGAGAACCATTACTCAGGGACACAGACTTGTTAATGAGGGCCACAGAATCGTTATTTAGGGACAAAGAAACGCTAGTTAGGGCCACAGAATTCATACTCAGGGACAGACAGAATTTTCACTCAGTGCCAGAGAATTGTTACTTAGGGCCACAGAAACGTTATTAGGGCCACAGAATTTTTACTCAGGGACAGACAGAATTGTTACTGAGTGCCAGAGAATTGTTACTCAGGGACAGACAGAATTGTTACTGAGTGCCAGAGAATTCTTACTCAGGGCCACAGAATTCATTCTCAGGGACAGACAGAATTGTTACTCAGGGACAGACAGAATTGTTACTGAGTGCCAGAGAATTGTTACTCAGGGACAGACAGAATTGTTACTGAGTGCCAGAGAATTGTTACTCAGGGACAGACAGAATTGTTACTGAGTGCCAGAGAATTGTTACTCGCACAGACACAAAATTGTTACTTGCACAGACACAGAATTGTTACTCGCACAGACACAGAATTGTTACTGAGTGCCAGAGAATTGTTACTCAGGGACAGACAGAATTGTTACTGAGTGCCAGAGAATTGTTACTCAGGGACAGACAGAATTGTTACTGAGTGCCAGAGAATTGTTACTCAGGGACAGACAGAATTGTTACTGAGTGCCAGAGAATTGTTACTCAGGGACAGACAGAATTGTTACTGAGTGCCAGAGAATTGTTACTCGCACAGACACAAAATTGTTACTTGCACAGACACAGAATTGTTACTCGCACAGACACAGAATTGTTACTCAGGGCCACAGAATTCATACTCAGGGACAGACAGAATTGTTACTGAGTGCCAGAGAATTGTTACTCAGGGACAGACAGAATTGTTACTGAGTGCCAGAGAATTGTTACTCAGGGACAGACAGAATTGTTACTGAGTGCCAGAGAATTGTTACTCGCACAGACACAAAATTGTTACTTGCACAGACACAGAATTGTTACTCGCACAGACACAGAATTGTTACTCAGGGCCACAGAATTCATACTCAGGGACAGACAGAATTGTTACTGAGTGCCAGAGAATTGTTACTCAGGGACAGACAGAATTGTTACTGAGTGCCAGAGAATTGTTACTCGCACAGACACAAAATTGTTACTTGCACAGACACAGAATTGTTACTCGCACAGACACAGAATTGTTACTCAGGGCCACAGAATTCATACTCAGGGACAGACAGAATTGTTACTGAGTGCCAGAGAATTGTTACTCGCACAGACACAAAATTGTTACTTGCACAGACACAGAATTGTTACTCGCACAGACACAGAATTGTTACTGAGTGCCAGAGAATTGTTACTCAGGGACAGACAGAATTGTTACTGAGTGCCAGAGAATTGTTACTCAGGGACAGACAGAATTGTTACTGAGTGCCAGAGAATTGTTACTCAGGGACAGACAGAATTGTTACTGAGTGCCAGAGAATTGTTACTCAGGGACAGACAGAATTGTTACTGAGTGCCAGAGAATTGTTACTCGCACAGACACAAAATTGTTACTTGCACAGACACAGAATTGTTACTCGCACAGACACAGAATTGTTACTCAGGGCCACAGAATTCATACTCAGGGACAGACAGAATTGTTACTGAGTGCCAGAGAATTGTTACTCAGGGACAGACAGAATTGTTACTGAGTGCCAGAGAATTGTTACTCAGGGACAGACAGAATTGTTACTGAGTGCCAGAGAATTGTTACTCGCACAGACACAAAATTGTTACTTGCACAGACACAGAATTGTTACTCGCACAGACACAGAATTGTTACTGAGTGCCAGAGAATTGTTACTCAGGGACAGACAGAATTGTTACTGAGTGCCAGAGAATTGTTACTCAGGGACAGACAGAATTGTTACTGAGTGCCAGAGAATTGTTACTCGCACAGACACAAAATTGTTACTTGCACAGACACAGAATTGTTACTCGCACAGACACAGAATTGTTACTGAGTGCCAGAGAATTGTTACTCAGGGACAGACAGAATTGTTACTGAGTGCCAGAGAATTGTTACTCAGGGACAGACAGAATTGTTACTGAGTGCCAGAGAATTGTTACTCAGGGACAGACAGAATTGTTACTGAGTGCCAGAGAATTGTTACTCAGGGACAGACAGAATTGTTACTGAGTGCCAGAGAATTGTTACTCGCACAGACACAAAATTGTTACTTGCACAGACACAGAATTGTTACTCGCACAGACACAGAATTGTTACTCAGGGCCACAGAATTCATACTCAGGGACAGACAGAATTGTTACTGAGTGCCAGAGAATTGTTACTCAGGGACAGACAGAATTGTTACTGAGTGCCAGAGAATTGTTACTCAGGGACAGACAGAATTGTTACTGAGTGCCAGAGAATTGTTACTCGCACAGACACAAAATTGTTACTTGCACAGACACAGAATTGTTACTCGCACAGACACAGAATTGTTACTCAGGGCCACAGAATTCATACTCAGGGACAGACAGAATTGTTACTGAGTGCCAGAGAATTGTTACTCAGGGACAGACAGAATTGTTACTGAGTGCCAGAGAATTGTTACTCAGGGACAGACAGAATTGTTACTGAGTGCCAGAGAATTGTTACTCGCACAGACACAAAATTGTTACTTGCACAGACACAGAATTGTTACTCGCACAGACACAGAATTGTTACTCAGGGCCACAGAATTCATACTCAGGGACAGACAGAATTGTTACTGAGTGCCAGAGAATTGTTACTCGCACAGACACAAAATTGTTACTTGCACAGACACAGAATTGTTACTCGCACAGACACAGAATTGTTACTGAGTGCCAGAGAATTGTTACTCAGGGACAGACAGAATTGTTACTGAGTGCCAGAGAATTGTTACTCAGGGACAGACAGAATTGTTACTGAGTGCCAGAGAATTGTTACTCAGGGACAGACAGAATTGTTACTGAGTGCCAGAGAATTGTTACTCAGGGACAGACAGAATTGTTACTGAGTGCCAGAGAATTGTTACTCGCACAGACACAAAATTGTTACTTGCACAGACACAGAATTGTTACTCGCACAGACACAGAATTGTTACTCAGGGCCACAGAATTCATACTCAGGGACAGACAGAATTGTTACTGAGTGCCAGAGAATTGTTACTCAGGGACAGACAGAATTGTTACTGAGTGCCAGAGAATTGTTACTCAGGGACAGACAGAATTGTTACTGAGTGCCAGAGAATTGTTACTCGCACAGACACAAAATTGTTACTTGCACAGACACAGAATTGTTACTCGCACAGACACAGAATTGTTACTGAGTGCCAGAGAATTGTTACTCAGGGACAGACAGAATTGTTACTGAGTGCCAGAGAATTGTTACTCAGGGACAGACAGAATTGTTACTGAGTGCCAGAGAATTGTTACTCAGGGACAGACAGAATTGTTACTGAGTGCCAGAGAATTGTTACTCGCACAGACACAAAATTGTTACTTGCACAGACACAGAATTGTTACTCAGGGCCACAGAATTCATACTCAGGGACAGACAGAATTGTTACTGAGTGCCAGAGAATTGTTACTCAGGGACAGACAGAATTGTTACTGAGTGCCAGAGAATTGTTACTCAGGGACAGACAGAATTGTTACTGAGTGCCAGAGAATTGTTACTCGCACAGACACAAAATTGTTACTTGCACAGACACAGAATTGTTACTCGCACAGACACAGAATTGTTACTCGCACAGACACAGAATTGTTACTCAGGGCCACAGAATTCATACTCAGGGACAGACAGAATTGTTACTGAGTGCCAGAGAATTGTTACTCAGGGACACCTAATCGTTGAATTAAATAGTATGTCAGACAACATGCAGAGGAGTGGCAGAGGAGGCAATGTTTTAGGAGCGAACAGACGTGGCAGCAGAGGAAGGGGTCGAGGCAGCAGTATTCGCAGCCAGAGGCCAGTGCTCCCGGTGTCATCCAGCGGTCGTGTCTCCACCGACAACCCTGCCGTCATTGATTGGTTGGCTCGGTCGTCTTCCTCTTCCCAGGTCACCTCTGACACCTACAGCCAACGGTCGGTGGGTACGTCAGACACAACCGTTAGTTGGCATGGCCCGGGAGCAAGCCCACTGAAATCACGTGTCCTCTACCTGCCCCTGTCCTTTGCTGTTCCCTCACCAAGCGAAGTATCGCATGCTGTGGGCTCAGCCCCACTGTACAGTGAGGAAGAGCTAACAGAGGGCGGTCAGGAACGGGGGGAGACATCGGCCTTTTCAGCAGCCAAGCGAACAAGTACTGGCGAGGAGAGTGGCTCGGTAGCCGGTCTAGAGACAGGTCTGTCTCCTGACCCAGACGCAGCCGAGGGGGCTAGTAGTGAGGCGGAGACCCTACTTGATGATGAGGAGGTTGATCGCACTTGGCAGCCTCGTCGTCATCAGGCAATTTCTTCCGCATCATCAGGAGAAGAGGGTGGCAGCTTGGCAGCGAGCAAAACAGTCGGTGGGTTGCCCAGGAGACAGCAGCAGGGTCGCATCAGTGTCAGTGGAGCCAAACGTCCACGGAGTAGAGCACCAGCTCCACTGCAGCCTACCACCACGGCCAGTAGTGGTGCCGGTGCGCACGGAGGAAGTAGCAGTCAGCCAGTGAAGAGTAGCGGGGGCAAAGTTTCCTACTCGGTGGTGTGGCAATTTTTCCTCAAGCCGCCCGAGGAAGTAAACGTAGCCGTATGTCGACTATGTGGCCAGAAATGCAAGCGTGGCCAGGGGGCCCATGTTGGGACTACAGCGTTGCGTCAGCATATGCAGCGTCACCATTCGGTGGCCTGGGAAAACCGTGATAAACATACGGCGGTTCTGCCTGCCCCAGCCCCCGCTCCATCACCCGCTCCGTTACTTGCTCCGTCACCCGACGTCGTCAATCGCCCTCTATCAGCCAGTCAAGGCTCCAACACCTCTGCTGAGGGGAGTTGTCGCTCGTTGGCATCTTCCGCTCGTTCAGATGCTCCTTCTCCTGCTACTCCTCTTCTCGGATTCCGTCAACAGTCTTTCTTGGAATCCGTATCCAAGAGACAACAGTTTGCGAGCACGCACCCGACGGTGCAAAAGCTGAACGTCCTCCTGTCCAAGTTGCTGGTGCTGCAGTCCCTCCCTTTCCAACTGGTGGACTCAGCACCTTTCCGAGAAATGATGGCTTGTGCCGCGCCGCGGTGGAGAGTGCCAAGCCGTCATTTCTTTGCCCAAAAGGCAGTGCCAGCCCTGCATTCACATGTAGAAGAGATGGTGGGCCAGTCTTTGAGCATGTCGGTCTCTGCCAAAGTGCACGGCAGCGCCGACGTGTGGAGCTGTAACTACGGTCAGGGACAGTACATGTCATTTACGGCCCACTGGGTGAACGTGGTGCCGGCACAGCCGCACCAGCAACTTGGACAGGTCACGACGCTTTTGCCTCCACGTTTGCACGTCCTTGGTCCAGCAAGCATGTCCGCCTCTACCACCTCTTTTTCCGCCGTGTCCTCAGCCGCCACCCCCGTGCCAAGTCCCATTACCCGACCGGCATATCACATGTGCAGGGCGCAACGGTGTCACGCTGTGCTGCACCTGGTATGCCTTGGCGAACGTAGTCACACAGGGGAGGAACTGCTGAGTGTAATGAACAGAGAAATCGACAGATGGCTGTCTCCGCGCAAACTAAAAATCGGAACCATGTTGACTGACAACGGAAAGAACATGGTGTCTGCTCTGCGTCAAGGAAGGTTGTGCCATGCGCCATGCATGGCTCACGTGTTCAATCTGGTTGTCAAGCGGTTCCTAAAATCCACCATCCCACTGCAAGACATCCTTAAAATGTCACGTAAACTGTGCATGCATTTCAGCCATTCCTACACCGCAAAGAACACCCTCATTGAGCTGCAGCGGCAGAACGGAATTCCACAGCATCGCCTGATCTGCGACGTTGCAACAAGGTGGAATTCAACCCTACACATGTTAGACCGCCTTTACGAGCAGCGAAAGGCCATCACCAATTTCCTGATGTTACAAGCGGATAAAGGTACTCCCCTGTGTAACTTAGATGTCAGCCATTGGCAGCTCATGCGTGACACCTGCCGCTTGCTCAGGCCCTTTGAGGAGGCCACGCTATTCGTGAGTCGGCAGGACTATGGGATGAACGACGTCATTCCTCTGTTGCACGTCCTGGAACAAATGCTGTTAACAATGGCTGGTCAGGGTGCGGTAGACGTGGCGCACAGATCTCAACGCCACATGACCCCTGTGGGGGCAGGACAGGAAGAAGAGGAGGAGGTAGAGGAGGACATTTGTGCTCAGGAATTATTGAGTGAAATGGGTGGTTTTTCCACTCAGCGGACAGGAGTGGAGGAGCAGGAGCATCTGGTAGAGGAGGAGGAGGAGGAGACAGAGGACCCAGACGCACCGTGGCAGTATGCTGTGGAGATGGAGGCAGGGAGTCCCTCGCATTCCTTGGCACAAATGGCCCATAGCATGCTCGGTTGCTTGCGTAGCGACAGCCGAATAATAACCATCAGACAGAGGGATGACTTTTGGCTGTCCACCTTGTTGGACCCTCGCTACCGGTCCAAAATGGTGGCCTTTTTCACACCTGCTGAGAGGGAGGCCAAAATTACGTACTATAAAAACCACCTATGTAGTCAGTTGGTCTCTGCCTTTGTGCGCCAACGTCCATCCTCAGACACTGTGGGCCCTGTGCGCTCGCGTTCCGCTGGCATGGCAGCAGGGGAGGGGTGGGGTGGTAGGAGCAGTGGCAGCTCCACCAGCAGTGGCTGCCTCAGTCTGCAGTCGATGATGAGTAGCTTTCTTCACCAGCGCAGTGAGGAAACTACTAACCAGCCGCAGCAGCAGCAGCAGCATCAGGTGGACCTGGAGCAGGAGCTCAAACAACAGGCTTGGGCCTACTTGGACAGCACCCTGCCAACCGAGGTAGACAATCCCCTTGACTACTGGGCAACGAAACTTGACCTTTGGCCCCAACTAGCTGAATTTGCCCTTGAAAGGCTGTCATGCCCGGCCAGTAGCGTGGCATCGGAGCGCGTGTTTAGTGCGGCAGGAGGTATTGTAACTCCGCGGAGGACACGACTGTCCACCCAAAGTGTGGAGAGACTCACGTTTGTGAAAATGAATCAGGCGTGGATTAGTCTGGATTTCAAACCACCAGTTCCTGACACAACTGACTAAATCCGCCATGAATCATGCCTCAAACATGTGCCACTTTCAGGTCTCCTCACACTGCTGGTGTGTTTAATTTTTTGACATAGGGTGCTGGCAGATTACGGGCCTCCTATAGCTGCTGCCAGGCCCCTAATCTGCCATAGGCCCCTATATACCGCCTCCTCATGCTGCTGCTAGGTCCAGAGTCTCTCATGGGTCCCTGTACGGCCTCCCATTGCTGCTGTCTCCATCGCCACACTCTGCTGCCATGTGCCACTTTCAGGTCTCTTCACACTGCTGGTGTGCTAAATTTTTTGACATAGGGTGCAGGCAGATTACGGGCCTCACATAGCTGCTGCCAGGCCCCTAATCTGCCATGGGCCCCTATAAACCGCCTCCTCATGCTGCTGCCAAGTCTAGAGTCTCTCATGGGTCCCTGTACGGCCTCCCATTGCTGCTGTCTCCATCGCCACACTCTGCTGCCATGTGCCACTTTCAGGTCTCTTCACACTGCTGGTGTGTTAAATTTTTTGACATAGGGTGCAGGCAGATTACGGGCCTCACATAGCTGCTGCCAGGCCCCTAATCTGCCATGGGCCCCTATATACCGCCTCCTCATGCTGCTGCCAAGTCCAGAGTCTCTCATGGGTCCCTGTATGGCCTCCCATTGCTGCTGTCTCCATCGCCACACTCTGCTGCCATGTGCCACTTTCAGGTCTCTTCACACTGCTGGTGTGTTAAATTTTTTGACATAGGGTGCAGGCAGATTACGGGCCTCACATAGCTGCTGCCAGGCCCCTAATCTGCCATGGGCCCCTATAAACCGCCTCCTCATGCTGCTGCCAAGTCTAGAGTCTCTCATGGGTCCCTGTACGGCCTCCCATTGCTGCTGTCTCCATCGCCACACTCTGCTGCCATGTGCCACTTTCAGGTCTCTTCACACTGCTGGTGTGTTTAATTTTTTGACATAGGGTGCTGCAAGATAACGGGCCTCACATAGCTGCTGCCAGGCCCCTAATCTGCCATGGGCCCCTATATACCGCCTCCTCATGCTGCTGCCAAGTCCAGAGTCTCTCATGGGTCCCTGTACGGCCTCCCATTGCTGCTGTCTCCATCGCCACACTCTGCTGCCATGTGCCACTTTCAGGTCTCTTCACACTGCTGGTGTGTTTAATTTTTTGACATAGGGTGCTGCAAGATAACGGGCCTCACATAGCTGCTGCCAGGCCCCTAATCTGCCATGGGCCCCTATATACCGCCTCCTCATGCTGCTGCCAAGTCCAGAGTCTCTCATGGGTCCCTGTACGGCCTCCCATTGCTGCTGTCTCCATCGCCACACTCTGCTGCCATGTGCCACTTTCAGGTCTCTTCACACTGCTGGTGTGTTAAATTTTTTGACATAGGGTGCAGGCAGATTACGGGCCTCACATAGCTGCTGCCAGGCCCCTAATCTGCCATGGGCCCCTATATACCGCCTCCTCATGCTGCTGCCAAGTCTAGAGTCTCTCATGGGTCCCTGTACGGCCTCCCATTGCTGCTGTCTCCATCGCCACACTCTGCTGCCATGTGCCACTTTCAGGTCTCTTCACACTGCTGGTGTGTTTAATTTTTTGACATAGGGTGCTGCAAGATAACGGGCCTCACATAGCTGCTGCCAGGCCCCTAATCTGCCATGGGCCCCTATATACCGCCTCCTCATGCTGCTGCCAAGTCCAGAGTCTCTCATGGGTCCCTGTACGGCCTCCCATTGCTGCTGTCTCCATCGCCACACTCTGCTGCCATGTGCCACTTTCAGGTCTCTTCACACTGCTGGTGTGTTAAATTTTTTGACATAGGGTGCAGGCAGATTACGGGCCTCACATAGCTGCTGCCAGGCCCCTAATCTGCCATGGGCCCCTATATACCGCCTCCTCATGCTGCTGCCAAGTCTAGAGTCTCTCATGGGTCCCTGTACGGCCTCCCATTGCTGCTGTCTCCATCGCCACACTCTGCTGCCATGTGCCACTTTCAGGTCTCTTCACACTGCTGGTGTGTTAAATTTTTTGACATAGGGTGCAGGCAGATTACGGGCCTCACATAGCTGCTGCCAGGCCCCTAATCTGCCATGGGCCCCTATATACCGCCTCCTCATGCTGCTGCCAAGTCTAGAGTCTCTCATGGGTCCCTGTACGGCCTCCCATTGCTGCTGTCTCCATCGCCACACTCTGCTGCCATGTGCCACTTTCAGGTCTCTTCACACTGCTGGTGTGTTAAATTTTTTGACATAGGGTGCAGGCAGATTACGGGCCTCACATAGCTGCTGCCAGGCCCCTAATCTGCCATGGGCCCCTATAAACCGCCTCCTCATGCTGCTGCCAAGTCTAGAGTCTCTCATGGGTCCCTGTACGGCCTCCCATTGCTGCTGTCTCCATCGCCACACTCTGCTGCCATGTGCCACTTTCAGGTCTCTTCACACTGCTGGTGTGTTTAATTTTTTGACATAGGGTGCTGCAAGATAACGGGCCTCACATAGCTGCTGCCAGGCCCCTAATCTGCCATGGGCCCCTATATACCGCCTCCTCATGCTGCTGCCAAGTCCAGAGTCTCTCATGGGTCCCTGTACGGCCTCCCATTGCTGCTGTCTCCATCGCCACACTCTGCTGCCATGTGCCACTTTCAGGTCTCCTTCACACTGCTGGTGTGTTAAATTTTTTGACATAGGGTGCAGGCAGATTACGGGCCTCACATAGCTGCTGCCAGGCCCCTAATCTGCCATGGGCCCCTATATACCGCCTCCTCATGCTGCTGCCAAGTCTAGAGTCTCTCATGGGTCCCTGTACGGCCTCCCATTGCTGCTGTCTCCATCGCCACACTCTGCTGCCATGTGCCACTTTCAGGTCTCTTCACACTGCTGGTGTGTTAAATTTTTTGACATAGGGTGCAGGCAGATTACGGGCCTCACATAGCTGCTGCCAGGCCCCTAATCTGCCATGGGCCCCTATAAACCGCCTCCTCATGCTGCTGCCAAGTCTAGAGTCTCTCATGGGTCCCTGTACGGCCTCCCATTGCTGCTGTCTCCATCGCCACACTCTGCTGCCATGTGCCACTTTCAGGTCTCTTCACACTGCTGGTGTGTTTAATTTTTTGACATAGGGTGCTGCAAGATAACGGGCCTCACATAGCTGCTGCCAGGCCCCTAATCTGCCATGGGCCCCTATATACCACCTCCTCATGCTGCTGCCAAGTCCAGAGTCTCTCATGGGTCCCTGTACGGCCTCCCATTGCTGCTGTCTCCATCGCCACACTCTGCTGCCATGTGCCACTTTCAGGTCTCTTCACACTGCTGGTGTGTTAAATTTTTTGACATAGGGTGCAGGCAGATTACGGGCCTCACATAGCTGCTGCCAGGCCCCTAATCTGCCATGGGCCCCTATATACCGCCTCCTCATGCTGCTGCCAAGTCTAGAGTCTCTCATGGGTCCCTGTACGGCCTCCCATTGCTGCTGTCTCCATCGCCACACTCTGCTGCCATGTGCCACTTTCAGGTCTCTTCACACTGCTGGTGTGTTAAATTTTTTGACATAGGGTGCAGGCAGATTACGGGCCTCACATAGCTGCTGCCAGGCCCCTAATCTGCCATGGGCCCCTATAAACCGCCTCCTCATGCTGCTGCCAAGTCTAGAGTCTCTCATGGGTCCCTGTACGGCCTCCCATTGCTGCTGTCTCCATCGCCACACTCTGCTGCCATGTGCCACTTTCAGGTCTCTTCACACTGCTGGTGTGTTTAATTTTTTGACATAGGGTGCTGCAAGATAACGGGCCTCACATAGCTGCTGCCAGGCCCCTAATCTGCCATGGGCCCCTATATACCGCCTCCTCATGCTGTTGCCAAGTCCAGAGTCTCTCATGGGTCCCTGTACGGCCTCCCATTGCTGCTGTCTCCATCGCCACACTCTGCTGCCATGTGCCACTTTCAGGTCTCTTCACACTGCTGGTGTGTTAAATTTTTTGACATAGGGTGCAGGCAGATTACGGGCCTCACATAGCTGCTGCCAGGCCCCTAATCTGCCATGGGCCCCTATAAACCGCCTCCTCATGCTGCTGCCAAGTCTAGAGTCTCTCATGGGTCCCTGTACGGCCTCCCATTGCTGCTGTCTCCATCGCCACACTCTGCTGCCATGTGCCACTTTCAGGTCTCTTCACACTGCTGGTGTGTTTAATTTTTTGACATAGGGTGCTGCAAGATAACGGGCCTCACATAGCTGCTGCCAGGCCCCTAATCTGCCATGGGCCCCTATATACCGCCTCCTCATGCTGCTGCCAAGTCCAGAGTCTCTCATGGGTCCCTGTACGGCCTCCCATTGCTGCTGTCTCCATCGCCACACTCTGCTGCCATGTGCCACTTTCAGGTCTCTTCACACTGCTGGTGTGTTTAATTTTTTGACATAGGGTGCTGCAAGATAACGGGCCTCACATAGCTGCTGCCAGGCCCCTAATCTGCCATGGGCCCCTATATACCGCCTCCTCATGCTGCTGCCAAGTCCAGAGTCTCTCATGGGTCCCTGTACGGCCTCCCATTGCTGCTGTCTCCATCGCCACACTCTGCTGCCATGTGCCACTTTCAGGTCTCTTCACACTGCTGGTGTGTTAAATTTTTTGACATAGGGTGCAGGCAGATTACGGGCCTCACATAGCTGCTGCCAGGCCCCTAATCTGCCATGGGCCCCTATATACCGCCTCCTCATGCTGCTGCCAAGTCTAGAGTCTCTCATGGGTCCCTGTACGGCCTCCCATTGCTGCTGTCTCCATCGCCACACTCTGCTGCCATGTGCCACTTTCAGGTCTCTTCACACTGCTGGTGTGTTTAATTTTTTGACATAGGGTGCTGCAAGATAACGGGCCTCACATAGCTGCTGCCAGGCCCCTAATCTGCCATGGGCCCCTATATACCGCCTCCTCATGCTGCTGCCAAGTCCAGAGTCTCTCATGGGTCCCTGTACGGCCTCCCATTGCTGCTGTCTCCATCGCCACACTCTGCTGCCATGTGCCACTTTCAGGTCTCTTCACACTGCTGGTGTGTTAAATTTTTTGACATAGGGTGCAGGCAGATTACGGGCCTCACATAGCTGCTGCCAGGCCCCTAATCTGCCATGGGCCCCTATATACCGCCTCCTCATGCTGCTGCCAAGTCTAGAGTCTCTCATGGGTCCCTGTACGGCCTCCCATTGCTGCTGTCTCCATCGCCACACTCTGCTGCCATGTGCCACTTTCAGGTCTCTTCACACTGCTGGTGTGTTAAATTTTTTGACATAGGGTGCAGGCAGATTACGGGCCTCACATAGCTGCTGCCAGGCCCCTAATCTGCCATGGGCCCCTATATACCGCCTCCTCATGCTGCTGCCAAGTCTAGAGTCTCTCATGGGTCCCTGTACGGCCTCCCATTGCTGCTGTCTCCATCGCCACACTCTGCTGCCATGTGCCACTTTCAGGTCTCTTCACACTGCTGGTGTGTTAAATTTTTTGACATAGGGTGCAGGCAGATTACGGGCCTCACATAGCTGCTGCCAGGCCCCTAATCTGCCATGGGCCCCTATAAACCGCCTCCTCATGCTGCTGCCAAGTCTAGAGTCTCTCATGGGTCCCTGTACGGCCTCCCATTGCTGCTGTCTCCATCGCCACACTCTGCTGCCATGTGCCACTTTCAGGTCTCTTCACACTGCTGGTGTGTTTAATTTTTTGACATAGGGTGCTGCAAGATAACGGGCCTCACATAGCTGCTGCCAGGCCCCTAATCTGCCATGGGCCCCTATATACCGCCTCCTCATGCTGCTGCCAAGTCCAGAGTCTCTCATGGGTCCCTGTACGGCCTCCCATTGCTGCTGTCTCCATCGCCACACTCTGCTGCCATGTGCCACTTTCAGGTCTCCTTCACACTGCTGGTGTGTTAAATTTTTTGACATAGGGTGCAGGCAGATTACGGGCCTCACATAGCTGCTGCCAGGCCCCTAATCTGCCATGGGCCCCTATATACCGCCTCCTCATGCTGCTGCCAAGTCTAGAGTCTCTCATGGGTCCCTGTACGGCCTCCCATTGCTGCTGTCTCCATCGCCACACTCTGCTGCCATGTGCCACTTTCAGGTCTCTTCACACTGCTGGTGTGTTAAATTTTTTGACATAGGGTGCAGGCAGATTACGGGCCTCACATAGCTGCTGCCAGGCCCCTAATCTGCCATGGGCCCCTATAAACCGCCTCCTCATGCTGCTGCCAAGTCTAGAGTCTCTCATGGGTCCCTGTACGGCCTCCCATTGCTGCTGTCTCCATCGCCACACTCTGCTGCCATGTGCCACTTTCAGGTCTCTTCACACTGCTGGTGTGTTTAATTTTTTGACATAGGGTGCTGCAAGATAACGGGCCTCACATAGCTGCTGCCAGGCCCCTAATCTGCCATGGGCCCCTATATACCACCTCCTCATGCTGCTGCCAAGTCCAGAGTCTCTCATGGGTCCCTGTACGGCCTCCCATTGCTGCTGTCTCCATCGCCACACTCTGCTGCCATGTGCCACTTTCAGGTCTCTTCACACTGCTGGTGTGTTAAATTTTTTGACATAGGGTGCAGGCAGATTACGGGCCTCACATAGCTGCTGCCAGGCCCCTAATCTGCCATGGGCCCCTATATACCGCCTCCTCATGCTGCTGCCAAGTCTAGAGTCTGTCATGGGTCCCTGTACGGCCTCCCATTGCTGCTGTCTCCATCGCCACACTCTGCCATGTGCCACTTTCAGGTCTCTTCACACTGCTGGTGTGTTTAATTTTTTGACATAGGGTGCAGGCAGATTACGGGCCTCACATAGCTGCTGCCAGGCCCCTAATCTGCCATGGGCCCCTATATACCGCCTCCTCATGCTGCTGCCAAGTCCAGAGTCTCTCATGGGTCCCTGTACGGCCTCCCATTGCTGCTGTCTCCATCGCCACACTCTGCTGCCATGTGCCACTTTCAGGTCTCTTCACACTGCTGGTGTGTTAAATTTTTTGACATAGGGTGCAGGCAGATTACGGGCCTCACATAGCTGCTGCCAGGCCCCTAATCTGCCATGGGCCCCTATATACCGCCTCCTCATGCTGCTGCCAAGTCCAGAGTCTCTCATGGGTCCCTGTACGGCCTCCCATTGCTGCTGTCTCCATCGCCACACTCTGCTGCCATGTGCCACTTTCAGGTCTCCTTCACACTGCTGGTGTGTTAAATTTTTTGACATAGGGTGCAGGCAGATTACGGGCCTCACATAGCTGCTGCCAGGCCCCTAATCTGCCATGGGCCCCTATAAACCGCCTCCTCATGCTGCTGCCAAGTCTAGAGTCTCTCATGGGTCCCTGTACGGCCTCCCATTGCTGCTGTCTCCATCGCCACACTCTGCTGCCATGTGCCACTTTCAGGTCTCTTCACACTGCTGGTGTGTTAAATTTTTTGACATAGGGTGCAGGCAGATTACGGGCCTCACATAGCTGCTGCCAGGCCCCTAATCTGCCATGGGCCCCTATATACCGCCTCCTCATGCTGCTGCCAAGTCTAGAGTCTCTCATGGGTCCCTGTACGGCCTCCCATTGCTGCTGTCTCCATCGCCACACTCTGCTGCCATGTGCCACTTTCAGGTCTCTTCACACTGCTGGTGTGTTAAATTTTTTGACATAGGGTGCTGGCAGATTACGGGCCTCCCATTGCTGCTGCCAGACATGTAATCTGCCATGGGCCCCCGTACCGACTCCTCATGCTGTGACGTTGCAACAAGGTGTAATTCAACCCTACATATGTTAGACCGCCTTTACGAACAGCTAAAGGCCATCACAGATTTCCTGATGTTAAAAGCGGATAAAGGTACTCCCTGTGTAACTTAGATGTCAGCCATTGTCAGCTCATGTGTGACACCTGCGCTTGCTCAGGCCCTTTGAGGAGGCCACGCTATTCGTGAGTCGGCAGGACTATGGGATGAATGAGGTCAAATCGGCCATGGGCCCCCGTACCGCCTGTTCACGCTGATGCTGGTCCCACAGTGTGACCTGGGTCCCTGTACGGCCTCCCATTGCTTCCACTCTGCCATGTACCTCTTTGAAATCTCCTCACACTCCTGCGGTTGTCCATTTTGTCATAGGTTGCTGGCAGATTAGCGGCCTTCCATAGGTGCCGCCAGGCCCCATATCGACCATGGGCCCCCGTACCTCCTGGTCACGCTGCTGCTGAGCCCACAGTGTGACCTGGGTCCCTGTACGGCCTCCCATTGCTTCCACTCTGCCATGTGCCACTTTGAAATCTCCTCACACTCCTGCGGTTGTCCATTTTGTCATAGGTTGCTGGCAGATTACAGGCCTTCCATAGGTGCCACCAAGCCCCATATCGGCCATGGGCCCCCGTACCGCCTGGTCACGCTGCTGCTGGGCCCACAGTGTGACCTGGGTCCCTGTACCGCCTCCCAATGCTCCCACTCTGCCATGTGCCACTTTCAGGTCTCCTCACGCTCCTGCTGGTTTCCATTTTGTCATAGGTTGCTGTATGGCCTCCCATTGCTGCTGCCTCCACCGCCACACTGTGGCTCCAAACACTGGTTTTGGCCCCGTGACTGGCCAAAGGAGTGAAGTGTGCAGTGATTCTAAGATCGACGGCACTCATCTGCATGTCATACTGACAGACAGTATTATTTCTCTTCCCCAGCAGACTCCAAGGGCATTTAAATTAAAGGTACAGTGTTCTGCACTAATATTAAGTCTCTCTGAAGCCTAGAAACACCCTTTTTTAAGTTAAATTCACAGCGAATTTATTCGACTCGAATCGAATATTGTCCACGAATTCGCCGAATCAGTCGAATCGAATTTTTCATTTCTTCGCTCATCTCTAATTACAATGAGTTGTATAATATTATACCCCAGGATAAGTTTAAGAAAATGGAAATAGTAAATAGGGGGAAAAGAAAGATATACCTAGAGGAAGCAGGTCTACCGAAATTAAGAGAAATACAACTGAACTCTTTAGAGGAAGAAATAACTTCAGAGGAAATAAAAATAGCGTTAAAAAGCATGGCGGGAGGGAAAAGTCCGGGTCCAGACGGATACACAGTTAAATACTATAAAAAATATATAGAGCTTTTAATACCCAAGATGAAGACTTATATGAACGCCTTGGGGAATGGGATGGAGATGAGGGGAGAATCGTTACAGGCTAATATAGTACTGATTCAGAAGGAAGATAAAGATCCCTCGCAATGTGCGAGTTATCGACCAATAGCGCTATTGAATGTAGACACTAAAATATTTGCAAAGGTGTTGGCAAATAGATTAAAAGAACTGATGCCGGAGTGGATACATAGAGATCAAGTGGGGTTTGTTCCAGGAAGAGAGGGTAGAGACAACGCTCTGAGATCACTGCTGCTTACACAAGAGGGCAAGAAAGGGAAAACCCCAATGATATTGATGTCGATAGATGCCGAGAAGGCATTCGACAGAGTAAGTTGGGGTTTTATGATGGACACCCTGGAAGCATTAGGAATGGGAGATAGAATAAGAGGGTGGATTGGAGAGTTAGATAGAGGGCCTACCGCCACCATAATGGTAAATGGAGGAAGATCAGAGTATTTTAAGATGTCAAATGGTACAAGACAGGGATGTCCATTGTCCCCACTGTTATATGTATTATCACTGGAGCCCTTGCTGTCTAGGATTAGGAAGAATATAGATATAAAAGGAATAAAGATAGGAGATAGAGAAAATAAGGTAGCGGCGTATGCGGACGATTTGATGTTCTATGTAGGAAATCCCAGAACATCACTTCCAAATTTAATGAAAGCATTCAGTGAGTATGGAGAACTGTCGAATCTGAAAATAAACCCGACAAAGACTGAAATTTTAAATATCAACCTTTAAAATGAAGAAAAGGAAAAACTAAAAGAGGAATTCCCTTTCCTTTGGAGAGATAAAGATTTAAAATATCTAGGAATAAAATTATCAGCCTCAACTACGAACTTATATAAAGCCAATTATATAGCACTATTAAATGAGATAAAGGTGGAGCTGAGAAGGGTGGGAAATGGAAACCCATCGTGGATGGCACGCATAAACCTGATAAAGATGATAATTGTCCCTAAAGTATTATACAAATTTCAAATGATCCCAATTAAGCTCCCAGAGACATATTTTAAAGAACTTAGGAAAATGATGATAAAATATATATGGAGAAATAAAAAACCTAGAATAGGCTATGAGATATTGACTAGAAGTAAAGAGAGAGGAGGATTGGGAGTACCAGATTTCAGGAGATATTATAGAGCGGGGATTATTGCGAGAATTTTTGACTGGATCCATAATCCGGAGAAAAGTTGGGTTAAAACTGAGAAAGCACTGAGTGGAATAAGTTTAAGTAAAAGTATTTGGGTACCAGCACAATATAGGGAATTAGAGGAGAGCACTAGTAAGTATACTTTGAATGTTCTAAAAGAATGGGATTTATTACACAGACAAAAAGGGTGGGTTTTTAATTCACAATTAATACCACTTAGGAACACAAAATATTTGATCCCGGGTATGGATAGTATAGCAGGGAAATGGATTATAAAACAAGAGGCGCAATTGAGAGATATATTGGTAGGGGAGGAAATTGGGTCATATAAGGATATGGAAGACAGAAAGGGAGAAGTTTTTAATAAGATGGATAGATTAAGATATTACCAACTGAAGTATTTTTTTGAGAGTCTCCCTAAGCCCATAAGAACTAGAAAGGATTGAAACCCATTTGAGAGATTATTTGAGACACGGGGAAATGGTAGACACGGAATGGCAAAAATACACAAGATATTATTGGAGATTGACACTGACACAAAATTAATGCACATAGAGAAATGGGAAAGAGATATAGGAAGGAAAATAGAGGAGGAGGAGAAGAGGAAAATGTTCACATTAATTCATGAAAATATTAGTATGAGGGAAGTAGAAGTAAATTATAAGTGTTTGAATAGATGGCACATTACCCCTAATGTAGAGCACAAGATGAATACGGAGATGTCACGGATGTGTTGGAGAGGATGTGGTGAGGTTGGCACGTGGTATCACATGTGGTGGGAGTGTTCAGAAATACAGGTGTTTTGGCGGAAGATAGTTTATGTAATAGGGAAAATGACTAAAATCAATATAGGATTGGATCCAGAACTATGTCTCCTCCATATCTCGAAGCTCTCTACGAAAGTATACAAGAGTCTCAGGATATGGCAATACTTGACCGCAGCAAAGAGTCTGATCCCAGGTTCTGGAAGAAAAGAGAGGTGCCAACTTAGGAGGATTGGATAAGTAGAGTAAATCAGCTATCCGGGACAGAAAGATTGTATTATACATATGAGGACAAGTTGGAGTTGTATAATAAAAAATGGAAAGTCTGGGAAGAATATAAAGTAAAGATGAAATATATGAGGAGATAATATTCCTGGAAGTGGAATTAGAATAGGGTTTAGGAAGAATAGAAAGATATGGAGTTAATGAGAGAAAAAGGAAAGTGGAGCGTGGGTGGGAGAGGGAAGGGGGGGAGGGGAGGGGGAGTTTTGGGAGGGGGGGTGGTAAGAAAAGGAAGTTTATATATATGGTCAAATAAATCATATAAATTACTGTTTTGATAATTATAATAATAGAAATGTTGAAATGACATGTATAAGACTTGAAAATAAATAAATATTTATAAAAAAAAAAAAAAAGAAGCTCCATAAGCCCTTCATATCAAAGAATCAGAATATGCTGAGAAGAGGTCAGAAGTGTAATGTGAAACATAGCTTTTTAATGTACAATAAAGACTATACAGAAAAAAGGTCAGGAGTACAACATACACTACCCAGAGAATGGGTCAAAAGTATAATGTACAGTGTAACACAGACTATAGAAAGATAAGAGAGGAGTTTATTGCAAAGACAATAGACAGTGCAGAGAAGGGGCCAGGAGTAACATATACTGTTTAGAGTAAAC
The DNA here is from genome assembly GCF_062004578.1 of Staurois parvus. Taxonomy (NCBI): domain Eukaryota; kingdom Metazoa; phylum Chordata; class Amphibia; order Anura; family Ranidae; genus Staurois; species Staurois parvus. Next base: position 11,941,518 of record NW_028318005.1, on the reverse strand, counting down.
AGTTAGTGTTTGTCGGTCTTAAGTTTTTTACTTTGATTGTGAATAAGCAATGAAAAATATGTCAGCCAGAAACATGTTGAGCGTGGGGCGTCTAATGTTCTTGTCAGTATTGTGTCCTTTTTACATGTGTTGTGCTCTGGCCAGAGTGGATTACTTTTCTGGAACATTATTTGGTCTGAGTTTACTCTGTGGTAAAAGCGGATGCCCGGTTGGTATCTATCTATCTATCTATCTATCTATCTATCTATCTATCTATCTATCTATCTATCAATCTATATATTTGTCTGTCTACTTTTCTATGCATCAAAGATAAAAGGGCTGATTGGATGTAAAGCTGATATTCAGGGCAAAAAGGTCCTGCTGTCTATCCTCCGTAAAAGGGTATACCTTCTTCCCACTTTTACAGTCGAGACTGGGCACGCAGACGGGACAGCAGTGCAGAGTTCCAACTCTTCGTTTCCGAACTCTAAGATGCGATTTACCTCTTTACACAGTGATCGACCTAGGAGAGGGATCTGCAAAGAGGGATCAGCCTCTAAGAGACGTACTTGCGAACAGTATAGAAGCTCCATAAAGAAGGGGGTGGAGGGGAGAGATGTTTTTTTTTTTTTTTTTTTTTCTCTCTGCCCCTCCGTTTCCCTAATTTGCCTCCTGTTTCATCCTTCAGTCCTCTAGCTTTGCTCTAATTCTTCCCCTTTTTGTTAAGAAGTACAAGTAGAAAGGGGTCAATAGGGAGATCTGGATGGAGGGGAGGCTAGCCATGGGAGGAGTGTAGCCCTAAGGACCAAATCAAAGGTGGATGTTAGTTCCACAAATGATGAATAGGCAAAGTGAAGGCCTAAAAAGAGGGGGGAGGGGGGGAGGGATGGTGGTGAGGTTGGGGGGAGGGGATGGAGGGGAGGGAGAGGGGAGGGATTGTGGGAAGAGGGGGGGGGGGATAAGGGGAGAGAAAAGGTTAGCGGGATAAATACGCTCTACAGGTATAAGAAAGAGGAAAGTAAGGAGGAAAAGGAGTCAGGAGGAAAAGAGTAAGATGGAAGAAATCCAATATATAACCTATAATGTAAAAGGGCTAAATTGTCCAGGAAAGAGATTTAGGTTATTTAAAGAACTACAACATAGAAAATCCTCAGTGATATTCTTGCAAGAAACACACTTAGAGATAGAGTCGAAGGTTAGACTGAGAACCAGATACTTTCCGACATGGTTTTATGCGGATTCACCAATTAAAAGAGCAAAAGGAGTTGCTATAGGCTTTGCTAAAAATATAAGGTTTGTGGTTGAGGAGAGATTGACGGACCCGGAGGGAAGGTTCCTATTTTTGAGAGGTAAATTACAGGGAATTGAGTGCACAATAGCAAATATATATAGTCCAAATAAGAAGCCAGTGACATTTGCGAGAGAAGTGTTGAAGAGATTGATGGACTTTAAACAAGGGTGTATGTTAGTGGCGGGTGATTTTAACCTCTGTATAGACCTGAAGATGGATACCACTTCCTGTGTGAGGAGAGAGGAAAGCAAGTCCTTGAGAAGGTTAAAAAAAAGGATGCATGAGTGTCAACTGGTGGACATCTGGAGAATAAGGAATATGAATGAGAGAGATTATACTTTCTTTTCGCAAGTACATGAGACTTATTCTAGACTAGATTACATATTAGTAGAACACCAAATGATAGAATGGGTGGGGGAAGTAAAAATAGGAGTAAGCACCCTATCGGATCATGCCCCGGTAGAAATGAGGTTAAGATGGGGTAGAGAAGAGAGAGAGGGATATGTGTGGCGGATGAATGAGGCACTCCTCATGGATGAAGAGATTAGTCGAAGAATTGAGAGGGAAATTGAGTGGTTTTTTGAAGAGAATGAGACAGAGGATGTATCGGTAGCAACGGTGTGGGAAGCTCATAAAGCTTATATCAGAGGTCTGCTCATTGCAATGGGGGCAAAAAAGAATAAAGAAAGGAAAGAAAAGATAAATAGATTATTAAATGAAATAAATGATCTTGAACAGGTGCATAAAAGGGAAAGATCTAAGGAGATAATGCAGGGGTTAATAAAGAAGAAAGAAGAACTAGAGAATGTAATGGAGGAAGAAAAAAGAAGAGTCTTTAATAAAATAACATGTGAAAGGTATAGATGGGGAGATAGGCCGGGAAAGTATTTAATGAGAACTTTAAGAAAGAAGAAAAATAGAAATTATATTGAGAAAATAAGAAACCCCAAGGGTGAATTTCTACACTCAACTAAGGATATTGCCAGAATATTTAAAGAGTATTACAATGAGTTGTATAATATTATACCCCAGGATAAGTTTAAGAAAATGGAAATAGTAAATAGGGGGAAAAGAAAGATATACCTAGAGGAAGCAGGTCTACCGAAATTAAGAGAAATACAACTGAACTCTTTAGAGGAAGAAATAACTTCAGAGGAAATAAAAATAGCGTTAAAAAGCATGGCGGGAGGGAAAAGTCCGGGTCCAGACGGATACACAGTTAAATACTATAAAAAATATATAGAGCTTTTAATACCCAAGATGAAGACTTATATGAACGCCTTGGGGAATGGGATGGAGATGAGGGGAGAATCGTTACAGGCTAATATAGTACTGATTCAGAAGGAAGATAAAGATCCCTCGCAATGTGCGAGTTATCGACCAATAGCGCTATTGAATGTAGACACTAAAATATTTGCAAAGGTGTTGGCAAATAGATTAAAAGAACTGATGCCGGAGTGGATACATAGAGATCAAGTGGGGTTTGTTCCAGGAAGAGAGGGTAGAGACAACGCTCTGAGATCACTGCTGCTTACACAAGAGGGCAAGAAAGGGAAAACCCCAATGATATTGATGTCGATAGATGCCGAGAAGGCATTCGACAGAGTAAGTTGGGGTTTTATGATGGACACCCTGGAAGCAGTAGGAATGGGAGATAGAATAAGAGGGTGGATTGGAGAGTTAGATAGAGGGCCTACCGCCACCATAATGGTAAATGGAGGAAGATCAGAGTATTTTAAGATGTCAAATGGTACAAGACAGGGATGTCCATTGTCCCCACTGTTATATGTATTATCACTGGAGCCCTTGCTGTCTAGGATTAGGAAGAATATAGATATAAAAGGAATAAAGATAGGAGATAGAGAAAATAAGGTAGCGGCGTATGCGGACGATTTGATGTTCTATGTAGGAAATCCCAGAACATCACTTCCAAATTTAATGAAAGCATTCAGTGAGTATGGAGAACTGTCGAATCTGAAAATAAACCCGACAAAGACTGAAATTTTAAATATCAACCTTTAAAATGAAGAAAAGGAAAAACTAAAAGAGGAATTCCCTTTCCTTTGGAGAGATAAAGATTTAAAATATCTAGGAATAAAATTATCAGCCTCAACTACGAACTTATATAAAGCCAATTATATAGCACTATTAAATGAGATAAAGGTGGAGCTGAGAAGGGTGGGAAATGGAAACCCATCGTGGATGGCACGCATAAACCTGATAAAGATGATAATTGTCCCTAAAGTATTATACAAATTTCAAATGATCCCAATTAAGCTCCCAGAGACATATTTTAAAGAACTTAGGAAAATGATGATAAAATATATATGGAGAAATAAAAAACCTAGAATAGGCTATGAGATATTGACTAGAAGTAAAGAGAGAGGAGGATTGGGAGTACCAGATTTCAGGAGATATTATAGAGCGGGGATTATTGCGAGAATTTTTGACTGGATCCATAATCCGGAGAAAAGTTGGGTTAAAACTGAGAAAGCACTGAGTGGAATAAGTTTAAGTAAAAGTATTTGGGTACCAGCACAATATAGGGAATTAGAGGAGAGCACTAGTAAGTATACTTTGAATGTTCTAAAAGAATGGGATTTATTACACAGACAAAAAGGGTGGGTTTTTAATTCACAATTAATACCACTTAGGAACACAAAATATTTGATCCCGGGTATGGATAGTATAGCAGGGAAATGGATTATAAAACAAGAGGCGCAATTGAGAGATATATTGGTAGGGGAGGAAATTGGGTCATATAAGGATATGGAAGACAGAAAGGGAGAAGTTTTTAATAAGATGGATAGATTAAGATATTACCAACTGAAGTATTTTTTTGAGAGTCTCCCTAAGCCCATAAGAACTAGAAAGGATTGAAACCCATTTGAGAGATTATTTGAGACACGGGGAAATGGTAGACACGGAATGGCAAAAATACACAAGATATTATTGGAGATTGACACTGACACAAAATTAATGCACATAGAGAAATGGGAAAGAGATATAGGAAGGAAAATAGAGGAGGAGGAGAAGAGGAAAATGTTCACATTAATTCATGAAAATATTAGTATGAGGGAAGTAGAAGTAAATTATAAGTGTTTGAATAGATGGCACATTACCCCTAATGTAGAGCACAAGATGAATACGGAGATGTCACGGATGTGTTGGAGAGGATGTGGTGAGGTTGGCACGTGGTATCACATGTGGTGGGAGTGTTCAGAAATACAGGTGTTTTGGCGGAAGATAGTTTATGTAATAGGGAAAATGACTAAAATCAATATAGGATTGGATCCAGAACTATGTCTCCTCCATATCTCGAAGCTCTCTACGAAAGTATACAAGAGTCTCAGGATATGGCAATACTTGACCGCAGCAAAGAGTCTGATCCCAGGTTCTGGAAGAAAAGAGAGGTGCCAACTTAGGAGGATTGGATAAGTAGAGTAAATCAGCTATCCGGGACAGAAAGATTGTATTATACATATGAGGACAAGTTGGAGTTGTATAATAAAAAATGGAAAGTCTGGGAAGAATATAAAGTAAAGATGAAATATATGAGGAGATAATATTCCTGGAAGTGGAATTAGAATAGGGTTTAGGAAGAATAGAAAGATATGGAGTTAATGAGAGAAAAAGGAAAGTGGAGCGTGGGTGGGAGAGGGAAGGGGGGGAGGGGAGGGGGAGTTTTGGGAGGGGGGGTGGTAAGAAAAGGAAGTTTATATATATGGTCAAATAAATCATATAAATTACTGTTTTGATAATTATAATAATAGAAATGTTGAAATGACATGTATAAGACTTGAAAATAAATAAATATTTATAAAAAAAAAAAAAAAGAAGCTCCATAAGCCCTTCATATCAAAGAATCAGAATATGCTGAGAAGAGGTCAGAAGTGTAATGTGAAACATAGCTTTTTAATGTACAATAAAGACTATACAGAAAAAAGGTCAGGAGTACAACATACACTACCCAGAGAATGGGTCAAAAGTATAATGTACAGTGTAACACAGACTATAGAAAGATAAGAGAGGAGTTTATTGCAAAGACAATAGACAGTGCAGAGAAGGGGCCAGGAGTAACATATACTGTTTAGAGTAAACAGTTAGTGTTTGTCGGTCTTAAGTTTTTTACTTTGATTGTGAATAAGCAATGAAAAATATGTCAGCCAGAAACATGTTGAGCGTGGGGCGTCTAATGTTCTTGTCAGTATTGTGTCCTTTTTACATGTGTTGTGCTCTGGCCAGAGTGGATTACTTTTCTGGAACATTATTTGGTCTGAGTTTACTCTGTGGTAAAAGCGGATGCCCGGTTGGTATCTATCTATCTATCTATCTATCTATCTATCTATCTATCAATCTATATATTTGTCTGTCTACTTTTCTATGCATCAAAGATAAAAGGGCTGATTGGATGTAAAGCTGATATTCAGGGCAAAAAGGTCCTGCTGTCTATCCTCCGTAAAAGGGTATACCTTCTTCCCACTTTTACAGTCGAGACTGGGCACGCAGACGGGACAGCAGTGCAGAGTTCCAACTCTTCGTTTCCGAACTCTAAGATGCAATTTACCTCTTTACACAGTGATCGACCTAGGAGAGGGATCTGCAAAGAGGGATCAGCCTCTAAGAGACGTACTTGCGAACAGAATAGAAGCTCCATAAAGAAGGGGGTGGAGGGGAGAGATGTTTTTTTTTTTTTTTTTTTTTCTCTCTGCCCCTCCGTTTCCCTAATTTGCCTCCTGTTTCATCCTTCAGTCCTCTAGCTTTGCTCTAATTCTTCCCCTTTTTGTTAAGAAGTACAAGTAGAAAGGGGTCAATAGGGAGATCTGGATGGAGGGGAGGCTAGCCATGGGAGGAGTGTAGCCCTAAGGACCAAATCAAAGGTGGATGTTAGTTCCACAAATGATGAATAGGCAAAGTGAAGGCCTAAAAAGAGGGGGGAGGGGGGGAGGGATGGTGGTGAGGTTGGGGGGAGGGGATGGAGGGGAGGGAGAGGGGAGGGATTGTGGGAAGAGGGGGGGGGGGATAAGGGGAGAGAAAAGGTTAGCGGGATAAATACGCTCTACAGGTATAAGAAAGAGGAAAGTAAGGAGGAAAAGGAGTCAGGAGGAAAAGAGTAAGATGGAAGAAATCCAATATATAACCTATAATGTAAAAGGGCTAAATTGTCCAGGAAAGAGATTTAGGTTATTTAAAGAACTACAACATAGAAAATCCTCAGTGATATTCTTGCAAGAAACACACTTAGAGATAGAGTCGAAGGTTAGACTGAGAACCAGATACTTTCCGACATGGTTTTATGCGGATTCACCAATTAAAAGAGCAAAAGGAGTTGCTATAGGCTTTGCTAAAAATATAAGGTTTGTGGTTGAGGAGAGATTGACGGACCCGGAGGGAAGGTTCCTATTTTTGAGAGGTAAATTACAGGGAATTGAGTGCACAATAGCAAATATATATAGTCCAAATAAGAAGCCAGTGACATTTGCGAGAGAAGTGTTGAAGAGATTGATGGACTTTAAAAAAGGGTGTATGTTAGTGGCGGGTGATTTTAACCTCTGTATAGACCTGAAGATGGATACCACTTCCTGTGTGAGGAGAGAGGAAAGCAAGTCCTTGAGAAGGTTAAAAAAAAGGATGCATGAGTGTCAACTGGTGGACATCTGGAGAATAAGGAATATGAATGAGAGAGATTATACTTTCTTTTCGCAAGTACATGAGACTTATTCTAGACTAGATTACATATTAGTAGAACACCAAATGATAGAATGGGTGGGGGAAGTAAAAATAGGAGTAAGCACCCTATCGGATCATGCCCCGGTAGAAATGAGGTTAAGATGGGGTAGAGAAGAGAGAGAGGGATATGTGTGGCGGATGAATGAGGCACTCCTCATGGATGAAGAGATTAGTCGAAGAATTGAGAGGGAAATTGAGTGGTTTTTTGAAGAGAATGAGACAGAGGATGTATCGGTAGCAACGGTGTGGGAAGCTCATAAAGCTTATATCAGAGGTCTGCTCATTGCAATGGGGGCAAAAAAGAATAAAGAAAGGAAAGAAAAGATAAATAGATTATTAAATGAAATAAATGATCTTGAACAGGTGCATAAAAGGGAAAGATCTAAGGAGATAATGCAGGGGTTAATAAAGAAGAAAGAAGAACTAGAGAATGTAATGGAGGAAGAAAAAAGAAGAGTCTTTAATAAAATAACATGTGAAAGGTATAGATGGGGAGATAGGCCGGGAAAGTATTTAATGAGAACTTTAAGAAAGAAGAAAAATAGAAATTATATTGAGAAAATAAGAAACCCCAAGGGTGAATTTCTACACTCAACTAAGGATATTGCCAGAATATTTAAAGAGTATTACAATGAGTTGTATAATATTATACCCCAGGATAAGTTTAAGAAAATGGAAATAGTAAATAGGGGGAAAAGAAAGATATACCTAGAGGAAGCAGGTCTACCGAAATTAAGAGAAATACAACTGAACTCTTTAGAGGAAGAAATAACTTCAGAGGAAATAAAAATAGCGTTAAAAAGCATGGCGGGAGGGAAAAGTCCGGGTCCAGACGGATACACAGTTAAATACTATAAAAAATATATAGAGCTTTTAATACCCAAGATGAAGACTTATATGAACGCCTTGGGGAATGGGATGGAGATGAGGGGAGAATCGTTACAGGCTAATATAGTACTGATTCAGAAGGAAGATAAAGATCCCTCGCAATGTGCGAGTTATCGACCAATAGCGCTATTGAATGTAGACACTAAAATATTTGCAAAGGTGTTGGCAAATAGATTAAAAGAACTGATGCCGGAGTGGATACATAGAGATCAAGTGGGGTTTGTTCCAGGAAGAGAGGGTAGAGACAACGCTCTGAGATCACTGCTGCTTACACAAGAGGGCAAGAAAGGGAAAACCCCAATGATATTGATGTCGATAGATGCCGAGAAGGCATTCGACAGAGTAAGTTGGGGTTTTATGATGGACACCCTGGAAGCAGTAGGAATGGGAGATAGAATAAGAGGGTGGATTGGAGAGTTAGATAGAGGGCCTACCGCCACCATAATGGTAAATGGAGGAAGATCAGAGTATTTTAAGATGTCAAATGGTACAAGACAGGGATGTCCATTGTCCCCACTGTTATATGTATTATCACTGGAGCCCTTGCTGTCTAGGATTAGGAAGAATATAGATATAAAAGGAATAAAGATAGGAGATAGAGAAAATAAGGTAGCGGCGTATGTGGACGATTTGATGTTCTATGTAGGAAATCCCAGAACATCACTTCCAAATTTAATGAAAGCATTCAGTGAGTATGGAGAACTGTCGAATCTGAAAATAAACCCGACAAAGACTGAAATTTTAAATATCAACCTTTAAAATGAAGAAAAGGAAAAACTAAAAGAGGAATTCCCTTTCCTTTGGAGAGATAAAGATTTAAAATATCTAGGAATAAAATTATCAGCCTCAACTACGAACTTATATAAAGCCAATTATATAGCACTATTAAATGAGATAAAGGTGGAGCTGAGAAGGGTGGGAAATGGAAACCCATCGTGGATGGCACGCATAAACCTGATAAAGATGATAATTGTCCCTAAAGTATTATACAAATTTCAAATGATCCCAATTAAGCTCCCAGAGACATATTTTAAAGAACTTAGGAAAATGATGATAAAATATATATGGAGAAATAAAAAACCTAGAATAGGCTATGAGATATTGACTAGAAGTAAAGAGAGAGGAGGATTGGGAGTACCAGATTTCAGGAGATATTATAGAGCGGGGATTATTGCGAGAATTTTTGACTGGATCCATAATCCGGAGAAAAGTTGGGTTAAAACTGAGAAAGCACTGAGTGGAATAAGTTTAAGTAAAAGTATTTGGGTACCAGCACAATATAGGGAATTAGAGGAGAGCACTAGTAAGTATACTTTGAATGTTCTAAAAGAATGGGATTTATTACACAGACAAAAAGGGTGGGTTTTTAATTCACAATTAATACCACTTAGGAACACAAAATATTTGATCCCGGGTATGGATAGTATAGCAGGGAAATGGATTATAAAACAAGAGGCGCAATTGAGAGATATATTGGTAGGGGGGGAAATTGGGTCATATAAGGATATGGAAGACAGAAAGGGAGAAGTTTTTAATAAGATGGATAGATTAAGATATTACCAACTGAAGTATTTTTTTGAGAGTCTCCCTAAGCCCATAAGAACTAGAAAGGATTGAAACCCATTTGAGAGATTATTTGAGACACGGGGAAATGGTAGACACGGAATGGCAAAAATACACAAGATATTATTGGAGATTGACACTGACACAAAATTAATGCACATAGAGAAATGGGAAAGAGATATAGGAAGGAAAATAGAGGAGGAGGAGAAGAGGAAAATGTTCACATTAATTCATGAAAATATTAGTATGAGGGAAGTAGAAGTAAATTATAAGTGTTTGAATAGATGGCACATTACCCCTAATGTAGAGCACAAGATGAATACGGAGATGTCACGGATGTGTTGGAGAGGATGTGGTGAGGTTGGCACGTGGTATCACATGTGGTGGGAGTGTTCAGAAATATAGGTGTTTTGGCGGAAGATAGTTTATGTAATAGGGAAAATGACTAAAATCAATATAGGATTGGATCCAGAACTATGTCTCCTCCATATCTCGAAGCTCTCTACGAAAGTATACAAGAGTCTCAGGATATGGCAATACTTGACCGCAGCAAAGAGTCTGATCCCAGGTTCTGGAAGAAAAGAGAGGTGCCAACTTAGGAGGATTGGATAAGTAGAGTAAATCAGCTATCCGGGACAGAAAGATTGTATTATACATATGAGGACAAGTTGGAGTTGTATAATAAAAAATGGAAAGTCTGGGAAGAATATAAAGTAAAGATGAAATATATGAGGAGATAATATTCCTGGAAGTGGAATTAGAATAGGGTTTAGGAAGAATAGAAAGATATGGAGTTAATGAGAGAAAAAGGAAAGTGGAGCGTGGGTGGGAGAGGGAAGGGGGGGAGGGGAGGGGGAGTTTTGGGAGGGGGGGTGGTAAGAAAAGGAAGTTTATATATATGGTCAAATAAATCATATAAATTACTGTTTTGATAATTATAATAATAGAAATGTTGAAATGACATGTATAAGACTTGAAAATAAATAAATATTTATAAAAAAAAAAAAAAAGAAGCTCCATAAGCCCTTCATATCAAAGAATCAGAATATGCTGAGAAGAGGTCAGAAGTGTAATGTGAAACATAGCTTTTTAATGTACAATAAAGACTATACAGAAAAAAGGTCAGGAGTACAACATACACTACCCAGAGAATGGGTCAAAAGTATAATGTACAGTGTAACACAGACTATAGAAAGATAAGAGAGGAGTTTATTGCAAAGACAATAGACAGTGCAGAGAAGGGGCCAGGAGTAACATATACTGTTTAGAGTAAACAGTTAGTGTTTGTCGGTCTTAAGTTTTTTACTTTGATTGTGAATAAGCAATGAAAAATATGTCAGCCAGAAACATGTTGAGCGTGGGGCGTCTAATGTTCTTGTCAGTATTGTGTCCTTTTTACATGTGTTGTGCTCTGGCCAGAGTGGATTACTTTTCTGGAACATTATTTGGTCTGAGTTTACTCTGTGGTAAAAGCGGATGCCCGGTTGGTATCTATCTATCTATCTATCTATCTATCTATCTATCTATCTATCAATCTAAATATTTGTCTGTCTACTTTTCTATGCATCAAAGATAAAAGGGCTGATTGGATGTAAAGCTGATATTCAGGGCAAAAAGGTCCTGCTGTCTATCCTCCGTAAAAGGGTATACCTTCTTCCCACTTTTACAGTCGAGACTGGGCACGCAGACGGGACAGCAGTGCAGAGTTCCAACTCTTCGTTTCCGAACTCTAAGATGCAATTTACCTCTTTACACAGTGATCGACCTAGGAGAGGGATCTGCAAAGAGGGATCAGCCTCTAAGAGACGTACTTGCGAACAGTATAGAAGCTCCATAAAGAAGGGGGTGGAGGGGAGAGATGTTTTTTTTTTTTTTTTTTTTCTCTCTGCCCCTCCGTTTCCCTAATTTGCCTCCTGTTTCATCCTTCAGTCCTCTAGCTTTGCTCTAATTCTTTCCCTTTTTGTTAAGAAGTAAAAGTAGAAAGGGGTCAATAGGGAGATCTGGATGGAGGGGAGGCTAGCCATGGGAGGAGTGTAGCCCTAAGGACCAAATCAAAGGTGGATGTTAGTTCCACAAATGATGAATAGGCAAAGTGAAGGCCTAAAAAGAGGGGGGAGGGGGGGAGGGATGGTGGTGAGGTTGGGGGGAGGGGATGGAGGGGAGGGAGAGGGGAGGGATTGTGGGAAGAGGGGGGGGGGATAAGGGGAGAGAAAAGGTTAGCGGGATAAATACGCTCTACAGGTATAAGAAAGAGGAAAGTAAGGAGGAAAAGGAGTCAGGAGGAAAAGAGTAAGATGGAAGAAATCCAATATATAACCTATAATGTAAAAGGGCTAAATTGTCCAGGAAAGAGATTTAGGTTATTTAAAGAACTACAACATAGAAAATCCTCAGTGATATTCTTGCAAGAAACACACTTAGAGATAGAGTCGAAGGTTAGACTGAGAACCAGATACTTTCCGACATGGTTTTATGCGGATTCACCAATTAAAAGAGCAAAAGGAGTTGCTATAGGCTTTGCTAAAAATATAAGGTTTGTGGTTGAGGAGAGATTGACGGACCCGGAGGGAAGGTTCCTATTTTTGAGAGGTAAATTACAGGGAATTGAGTGCACAATAGCAAATATATATAGTCCAAATAAGAAGCCAGTGACATTTGCGAGAGAAGTGTTGAAGAGATTGATGGACTTTAAAAAAGGGTGTATGTTAGTGGCGGGTGATTTTAACCTCTGTATAGACCTGAAGATGGATACCACTTCCTGTGTGAGGAGAGAGGAAAGCAAGTCCTTGAGAAGGTTAAAAAAAAGGATGCATGAGTGTCAACTGGTGGACATCTGGAGAATTAGGAATATGAATGAGAGAGATTATACTTTCTTTTCGCAAGTACATGAGACTTATTCTAGACTAGATTACATATTAGTAGAACACCAAATGATAGAATGGGTGGGGGAAGTAAAAATAGGAGTAAGCACCCTATCGGATCATGCCCCGGTAGAAATGAGGTTAAGATGGGGTAGAGAAGAGAGAGAGGGATATGTGTGGCGGATGAATGAGGCACTCCTCATGGATGAAGAGATTAGTCGAAGAATTGAGAGGGAAATTGAGTGGTTTTTTGAAGAGAACGAGACAGAGGATGTATCGGTAGCAACGGTGTGGGAAGCTCATAAAGCTTACATCAGAGGTCTGCTCATTGCAATGGGGGCAAAAAAGAATAAAGAAAGGAAAGAAAAGATAAATAGATTATTAAATGAAATAAATGATCTTGAACAGGTGCATAAAAGGGAAAGATCTAAGGAGATAATGCAGGGGTTAATAAAGAAGAAAGAAGAACTAGAGAATGTAATGGAGGAAGAAAAAAGAAGAGTCTTTAATAAAATAACATGTGAAAGGTATAGATGGGGAGATAGGCCGGGAAAGTATTTAATGAGAACTTTAAGAAAGAAGAAAAATAGAAATTATATTGAGAAAATAAGAAACCCCAAGGGTGAATTTCTACACTCAACTAAGGATATTGCCAGAATATTTAAAGAGTATTACAATGAGTTGTATAATATTATACCCCAGGATAAGTTTAAGAAAATGGAAATAGTAAATAGGGGGAAAAGAAAGATATACCTAGAGGAAGCAGGTCTACCGAAATTAAGAGAAATACAACTGAACTCTTTAGAGGAAGAAATAACTTCAGAGGAAATAAAAATAGCGTTAAAAAGCATGGCGGGAGGGAAAAGTCCGGGTCCAGACGGATACACAGTTAAATACTATAAAAAATATATAGAGCTTTTAATACCCAAGATGAAGACTTATATGAACGCCTTGGGGAATGCGATGGAGATGAGGGGTGAATCGTTACAGGCTAATATAGTACTGATTCAGAAGGAAGATAAAGATCCCTCGCAATGTGCGAGTTATCGACCAATAGCGCTATTGAATGTAGACACTAAAATATTTGCAAAGGTGTTGGCAAATAGATTAAAAGAACTGATGCCGGAGTGGATACATAGAGATCAAGTGGGGTTTGTTCCAGGAAGAGAGGGTAGAGACAACGCTCTGAGATCACTGCTGCTTACACAAGAGGGCAAGAAAGGGAAAACCCCAATGATATTGATGTCGATAGATGCCGAGAAGGCATTCGACAGAGTAAGTTGGGGTTTTATGATGGACACCCTGGAAGCATTAGGAATGGGAGATAGAATAAGAGGGTGGATTGGAGAGTTAGATAGAGGGCCTACCGCCACCATAATGGTAAATGGAGGAAGATCAGAGTATTTTAAGATGTCAAATGGTACAAGACAGGGATGTCCATTGTCCCCACTGTTATATGTATTATCACTGGAGCCCTTGCTGTCTAGGATTAGGAAGAATATAGATATAAAAGGAATAAAGATAGGAGATAGAGAAAATAAGGTAGCGGCGTATGCGGATGATTTGATGTTCTATGTAGGAAATCCCAGAACATCACTTCCAAATTTAATGAAAGCATTCAGTGAGTATGGAGAACTGTCGAATCTGAAAATAAACCCGACAAAGACTGAAATTTTAAATATCAACCTTTAAAATGAAGAAAAGGAAAAACTAAAAGAGGAATTCCCTTTCCTTTGGAGAGATAAAGATTTAAAATATCTAGGAATAAAATTATCAGCCTCAACTACGAACTTATATAAAGCCAATTATATAGCACTATTAAATGAGATAAAGGTGGAGCTGAGAAGGGTGGGAAATGGAAACCCATCGTGGATGGCACGCATAAACCTGATAAAGATGATAATTGTCCCTAAAGTATTATACAAATTTCAAATGATCCCAATTAAGCTCCCAGAGACATATTTTAAAGAACTTAGGAAAATGATGATAAAATATATATGGAGAAATAAAAAACCTAGAATAGGCTATGAGATATTGACTAGAAGTAAAGAGAGAGGAGGATTGGGAGTACCAGATTTCAGGAGATATTATAGAGCTGGGATTATTGCGAGAATTTTTGACTGGATCCATAATCCGGAGAAAAGTTGGGTTAAAACTGAGAAAGCACTGAGTGGAATAAGTTTAAGTAAAAGTATTTGGGTACCAGCACAATATAGGGAATTAGAGGAGAGCACTAGTAAGTATACTTTGAATGTTCTAAAAGAATGGGATTTATTACACAGACAAAAAGGGTGGGTTTTTAATTCACAATTAATACCACTTAGGAACACAAAATATTTGATCCCGGGTATGGATAGTATAGCAGGGAAATGGATTATAAAACAAGAGGCGCAATTGAGAGATATATTGGTAGGGGAGGAAATTGGGTCATATAAGGATATGGAAGACAGAAAGGGAGAAGTTTTTAATAAGATGGATAGATTAAGATATTACCAACTGAAGTATTTTTTTGAGAGTCTCCCTAAGCCCATAAGAACTAGAAAGGATTGAAACCCATTTGAGAGATTATTTGAGACACGGGGAAATGGTAGACACGGAATGGCAAAAATATACAAGATATTATTGGAGATTGACACTGACACAAAATTAATGCACATAGAGAAATGGGAAAGAGATATAGGAAGGAAAATAGAGGAGGAGGAGAAGAGGAAAATGTTCACATTAATTCATGAAAATATTAGTATGAGGGAAGTAGAAGTAAATTATAAGTGTTTGAATAGATGGCACATTACCCCTAATGTAGAGCACAAGATGAATACGGAGATGTCACGGATGTGTTGGAGAGGATGTGGTGAGGTTGGCACGTGGTATCACATGTGGTGGGAGTGTTCAGAAATACAGGTGTTTTGGCGGAAGATAGTTTATGTAATAGGGAAAATGACTAAAATCAATATAGGATTGGATCCAGAACTATGTCTCCTCCATATCTCGAAGCTCTCTACGAAAGTATACAAGAGTCTCGGGATATGGCAATACTTGACCGCAGCAAAGAGTCTGATCCCAGGTTCTGGAAGAAAAGAGAGGTGCCAACTTAGGAGGATTGGATAAGTAGAGTAAATCAGCTATCCGAGACAGAAAGATTGTATTATACATATGAGGACAAGTTGGAGTTGTATAATAAAAAATGGAAAGTCTGGGAAGAATATAAAGTAAAGATGAAATATATGAGGAGATAATATTCCTGGAAGTGGAATTAGAATAGGGTTTAGGAAGAATAGAAAGATATGGAGTTAATGAGAGAAATAGGAAAGTGGAGCGTGGGTGGGAGAGGGAAGGGGGGGAGGGGAGGGGGAGTTTTGGGAGGGGGGATGGTAAGAAAAGGAAGTTTATATATATGGTCAAATAAATCATATAAATTACTGTTTTGATAATTATAATAATAGAAATGTTGAAATGACATGTATAAGACTTGAAAATAAATAAATAAATATTTATAAAAAAAAAAAAAAAAGAAGCTCCATAAGCCCTTCATATCAAAGAATCAGAATATGCTGAGAAGAGGTCAGAAGTGTAATGTGAAACATAGCTTTTTAATGTACAATAAAGACTATACAGAAAAAAGGTCAGGAGTACAACATACACTACCCAGAGAATGGGTCAAAAGTATAATGTACAGTGTAACACAGACTATAGAAAGATAAGAGAGGAGTTTATTGCAAAGACAATAGACAGTGCAGAGAAGGGGCCAGGAGTAACATATACTGTTTAGAGTAAACAGTTAGTGTTTGTCGGTCTTAAGTTTTTTACTTTGATTGTGAATAAGCAATGAAAAATATGTCAGCCAGAAACATGTTGAGCGTGGGGCGTCTAATGTTCTTGTCAGTATTGTGTCCTTTTTACATGTGTTGTGCTCCGGCCAGAGTGGATTACTTTTCTGGAACATTATTTGGTCTGAGTTTACTCTGTGGTAAAAGCGGATGCCCGGTTGGTATCTATCTATCAATCTATATATTTGTCTGTCTACTTTTCTATGCATCAAAGATAAAAGGGCTGATTGGATGTAAAGCTGATATTCAGGGCAAAAAGGTCCTGCTGTCTATCCTCCGTAAAAGGGTATACCTTCTTCCCACTTTTACAGTCGAGACTGGGCACGCAGACGGGACAGCAGTGCAGAGTTCCAACTCTTCGTTTCCGAACTCTAAGATGCGATTTACCTCTTTACACAGTGATCGACCTAGGAGAGGGATCTGCAAAGAGGGATCAGCCTCTAAGAGACGTACTTGCGAACAGTATAGAAGCTCTATAAAGAAGGGGGTGGAGGGGAGAGAAGTTTTTTTTTTTTTTTTTTTTTTCTCTCTGCCCCTCCGTGTCCCTAATTTGCCTCCTGTTTCATCCTTCAGTCCTCTAGCTTTGCTCTAATTCTTCCCCTTTTTGTTAAGAAGTACAAGTAGAAAGGGGTCAATAGGGAGATCTGGATGGAGGGGAGGCTAGCCATGGGAGGAGTGTAGCCCTAAGGACCAAATCAAAGGTGGATGTTAGTTCCACAAATGATGAATAGGCAAAGTGAAGGCCTAAAAAGAGGGGGGAGGGGGGGGAGGGATGGTGGTGAGGTTGGGGGGAGGGGATGGAGGGGAGGGAGAGGGGAGGGATTGTGGGAAGGGGGGGAGGGATAAGGGGAGAGAAAAGGTTAGCGGGATAAATACGCTCTACAGGTATAAGAAAGAGGAAAGTAAGGAGGAAAAGGAGTCAGGAGGAAAAGAGTAAGATGGAAGAAATCCAATATATAACCTATAATGTAAAAGGGCTAAATTGTCCAGGAAAGAGATTTAGGTTATTTAAAGAACTACAACATAGAAAATCCTCAGTGATATTCTTGCAAGAAACACACTTAGAGATAGAGTCGAAGGTTAGACTGAGAACCAGATACTTTCCGACATGGTTTTATGCGGATTCACCAATTAAAAGAGCAAAAGGAGTTGCTATAGGCTTTGCTAAAAATATAAGGTTTGTGGTTGAGGAGAGATTGACGGACCCGGAGGGAAGGTTCCTATTTTTGAGAGGTAAATTACAGGGAATTGAGTGCACAATAGCAAATATATATAGTCCAAATAAGAAGCCAGTGACATTTGTGAGAGAAGTGTTGAAGAGATTGATGGACTTTAAAAAAGGGTGTATGTTAGTGGCGGGTGATTTTAACCTCTGTATAGACCTGAAGATGGATACCACTTCCTGTGTGAGGAGAGAGGAAAGCAAGTCCTTGAGAAGGTTAAAAAAAAGGATGCATGAGTGTCAACTGGTGGACATCTGGAGAATTAGGAATATGAAAGAGAGAGATTATACTTTCTTTTCGCAAGTACATGAGACTTATTCTAGACTAGATTACATATTAGTAGAACACCAAATGATAGAATGGGTGGGGGAAGTAAAAATAGGAGTAAGCACCCTATCGGATCATGCCCCGGTAGAAATGAGGTTAAGATGGGGTAGAGAAGAGAGAGAGGGATATGTGTGGCGGATGAATGAGGCACTCCTCATGGATGAAGAGATTAGTCGAAGAATTGAGAGGGAAATTGAGTGGTTTTTTGAAGAGAACGAGACAGAGGATGTATCGGTAGCAACGGTGTGGGAAGCTCATAAAGCTTACATCAGAGGTCTGCTCATTGCAATGGGGGCAAAAAAGAATAAAGAAAGGAAAGAAAAGATAAATAGATTATTAAATGAAATAAATGATCTTGAACAGGTGCATAAAAGGGAAAGATCTAAGGAGATAATGCAGGGGTTAATAAAGAAGAAAGAAGAACTAGAGAATGTAATGGAGGAAGAAAAAAGAAGAGTCTTTAATAAAATAACATGTGAAAGGTATAGATGGGGAGATAGGCCGGGAAAGTATTTAATGAGAACTTTAAGAAAGAAGAAAAATAGAAATTATATTGAGAAAATAAGAAACCCCAAGGGTGAATTTCTACACTCAACTAAGGATATTGCCAGAATATTTAAAGAGTATTACAATGAGTTGTATAATATTATACCCCAGGATAAGTTTAAGAAAATGGAAATAGTAAATAGGGGGAAAAGAAAGATATACCTAGAGGAAGCAGGTCTACCGAAATTAAGAGAAATACAACTGAACTCTTTAGAGGAAGAAATAACTTCAGAGGAAATAAAAATAGCGTTAAAAAGCATGGCGGGAGGGAAAAGTCCGGGTCCAGACGGATACACAGTTAAATACTATAAAAAATATATAGAGCTTTTAATACCCAAGATGAAGACTTATATGAACGCCTTGGGGAATGGGATGGAGATGAGGGGAGAATCGTTACAGGCTAATATAGTACTGATTCAGAAGGAAGATAAAGATCCCTCGCAATGTGCGAGTTATCGACCAATAGCGCTATTGAATGTAGACACTAAAATATTTGCAAAGGTGTTGGCAAATAGATTAAAAGAACTGATGCCGGAGTGGATACATAGAGATCAAGTGGGGTTTGTTCCAGGAAGAGAGGGTAGAGACAACGCTCTGAGATCACTGCTGCTTACACAAGAGGGCAAGAAAGGGAAAACCCCAATGATATTGATGTCGATAGATGCCGAGAAGGCATTCGACAGAGTAAGTTGGGGTTTTATGATGGACACCCTGGAAGCAGTAGGAATGGGAGATAGAATAAGAGGGTGGATTGGAGAGTTAGATAGAGGGCCTACCGCCACCATAATGGTAAATGGAGGAAGATCAGAGTATTTTAAGATGTCAAATGGTACAAGACAGGGATGTCCATTGTCCCCACTGTTATATGTATTATCACTGGAGCCCTTGCTGTCTAGGATTAGGAAGAATATAGATATAAAAGGAATAAAGATAGGAGATAGAGAAAATAAGGTAGCGGCGTATGTGGACGATTTGATGTTCTATGTAGGAAATCCCAGAACATCACTTCCAAATTTAATGAAAGCATTCAGTGAGTATGGAGAACTGTCGAATCTGAAAATAAACCCGACAAAGACTGAAATTTTAAATATCAACCTTTAAAATGAAGAAAAGGAAAAACTAAAAGAGGAATTCCCTTTCCTTTGGAGAGATAAAGATTTAAAATATCTAGGAATAAAATTATCAGCCTCAACTACGAACTTATATAAAGCCAATTATATAGCACTATTAAATGAGATAAAGGTGGAGCTGAGAAGGGTGGGAAATGGAAACCCATCGTGGATGGCACGCATAAACCTGATAAAGATGATAATTGTCCCTAAAGTATTATACAAATTTCAAATGATCCCAATTAAGCTCCCAGAGACATATTTTAAAGAACTTAGGAAAATGATGATAAAATATATATGGAGAAATAAAAAACCTAGAATAGGCTATGAGATATTGACTAGAAGTAAAGAGAAAGGAGGATTGGGAGTACCAGATTTCAGGAGATATTATAGAGCGGGGATTATTGCGAGAATTTTTGACTGGATCCATAATCCGGAGAAAAGTTGGGTTAAAATTGAGAAAGCACTGAGTGGAATAAGTTTAAGTAAAAGTATTTGGGTACCAGCACAATATAGGGAATTAGAGGAGAGCACTAGTAAGTATACTTTGAATGTTCTAAAAGAATGGGATTTATTACACAGACCAAAAGGGTGGGTTTTTAATTCACAATTAATACCACTTAGGAACACAAAATATTTGATCCCGGGTATGGATAGTATAGCAGGGAAATGGATTATAAAACAAGAGGCGCAATTGAGAGATATATTGGTAGGGGAGGAAATTGGGTCATATAAGGATATGGAAGACAGAAAGGGAGAAGTTTTTAATAAGATGGATAGATTAAGATATTACCAACTGAAGTATTTTTTTGAGAGTCTCCCTAAGCCCATAAGAACTAGAAAGGATTGAAACCCATTTGAGAGATTATTTGAGACACGGGGAAATGGTAGACACGGAATGGCAAAAATACACAAGATATTATTGGAGATTGACACTGACACAAAATTAATGCACATAGAGAAATGGGAAAGAGATATAGGAAGGAAAATAGAGGAGGAGGAGAAGAGGAAAATGTTCACATTAATTCATGAAAATATTAGTATGAGGGAAGTAGAAGTAAATTATAAGTGTTTGAATAGATGGCACATTACCCCTAATGTAGAGCACAAGATGAATACGGAGATGTCACGGATGTGTTGGAGAGGATGTGGTGAGGTTGGCACGTGGTATCACATGTGGTGGGAGTGTTCAGAAATACAGGTGTTTTGGCGGAAGATAGTTTATGTAATAGGGAAAATGACTAAAATCAATATAGGATTGGATCCAGAACTATGTCTCCTCCATATCTCGAAGCTCTCTACGAAAGTATACAAGAGTCTCGGGATATGGCAATACTTGACCGCAGCAAAGAGTCTGATCCCAGGTTCTGGAAGAAAAGAGAGGTGCCAACTTAGGAGGATTGGATAAGTAGAGTAAATCAGCTATCCGGGACAGAAAGATTGTATTATACATATGAGGACAAGTTGGAGTTGTATAATAAAAAATGGAAAGTCTGGGAAGAATATAAAGTAAAGATGAAATATATGAGGAGATAATATTCCTGGAAGTGGAATTAGAATAGGGTTTAGGAAGAATAGAAAGATATGGAGTTAATGAGAGAAATAGGAAAGTGGAGCGTGGGTGGGAGAGGGAAGGGGGGGAGGGGAGGGGGAGTTTTGGGAGGGGGGATGGTAAGAAAAGGAAGTTTATATATATGGTCAAATAAATCATATAAATTACTGTTTTGATAATTATAATAATAGAAATGTTGAAATGACATGTATAAGACTTGAAAATAAATAAATAAATATTTATAAAAAAAAAAAGAAAAGAAGCTCCATAAGCCCTTCATATCAAAGAATCAGAATATGCTGAGAAGAGGTCAGAAGTGTAATGTGAAACATAGCTTTTTAATGTACAATAAAGACTATACAGAAAAAAGGTCAGGAGTACAACATACACTACCCAGAGAATGGGTCAAAAGTATAATGTACAGTGTAACACAGACTATAGAAAGATAAGAGAGGAGTTTATTGCAAAGACAATAGACAGTGCAGAGAAGGGGCCAGGAGTAACATATACTGTTTAGAGTAAACAGTTAGTGTTTGTCGGTCTTAAGTTTTTTACTTTGATTGTGAATAAGCAATGAAAAATATGTCAGCCAGAAACATGTTGAGCGTGGGGCGTCTAATGTTCTTGTCAGTATTGTGTCCTTTTTACATGTGTTGTGCTCCGGCCAGAGTGGATTACTTTTCTGGAACATTATTTGGTCTGAGTTTACTCTGTGGTAAAAGCGGATGCCCGGTTGGTATCTATCTATCAATCTATATATTTGTCTGTCTACTTTTCTATGCATCAAAGATAAAAGGGCTGATTGGATGTAAAGCTGATATTCAGGGCAAAAAGGTCCTGCTGTCTATCCTCCGTAAAAGGGTATACCTTCTTCCCACTTTTACAGTCGAGACTGGGCACGCAGACGGGACAGCAGTGCAGAGTTCCAACTCTTCGTTTCCGAACTCTAAGATGCGATTTACCTCTTTACACAGTGATCGACCTAGGAGAGGGATCTGCAAAGAGGGATCAGCCTCTAAGAGACGTACTTGCGAACAGTATAGAAGCTCTATAAAGAAGGGGGTGGAGGGGAGAGATGTTTTTTTTTTTTTTTTTTTTTTTTTTTCTCTGCCCCTCCGTGTCCCTAATTTGCCTCCTGTTTCATCCTTCAGTCCTCTAGCTTTGCTCTAATTCTTCCCCTTTTTGTTAAGAAGTACAAGTAGAAAGGGGTCAATAGGGAGATCTGGATGGAGGGGAGGCTAGCCATGGGAGGAGTGTAGCCCTAAGGACCAAATCAAAGGTGGATGTTAGTTCCACAAATGATGAATAGGCAAAGTGAAGGCCTAAAAAGAGGGGGGAGGGGGGGGAGGGATGGTGGTGAGGTTGGGGGGAGGGGATGGAGGGGAGGGAGAGGGGAGGGATTGTGGGAAGGGGGGGGAGGGATAAGGGGAGAGAAAAGGTTAGCGGGATAAATACGCTCTACAGGTATAAGAAAGAGGAAAGTAAGGAGGAAAAGGAGTCAGGAGGAAAAGAGTAAGATGGAAGAAATCCAATATATAACCTATAATGTAAAAGGGCTAAATTGTCCAGGAAAGAGATTTAGGTTATTTAAAGAACTACAACATAGAAAATCCTCAGTGATATTCTTGCAAGAAACACACTTAGAGATAGAGTCGAAGGTTAGACTGAGAACCAGATACTTTCCGACATGGTTTTATGCGGATTCACCAATTAAAAGAGCAAAAGGAGTTGCTATAGGCTTTGCTAAAAATATAAGGTTTGTGGTTGAGGAGAGATTGACGGACCCGGAGGGAAGGTTCCTATTTTTGAGAGGTAAATTACAGGGAATTGAGTGCACAATAGCAAATATATATAGTCCAAATAAGAAGCCAGTGACATTTGTGAGAGAAGTGTTGAAGAGATTGATGGACTTTAAAAAAGGGTGTATGTTAGTGGCGGGTGATTTTAACCTCTGTATAGACCTGAAGATGGATACCACTTCCTGTGTGAGGAGAGAGGAAAGCAAGTCCTTGAGAAGGTTAAAAAAAAGGATGCATGAGTGTCAACTGGTGGACATCTGGAGAATTAGGAATATGAAAGAGAGAGATTATACTTTCTTTTCGCAAGTACATGAGACTTATTCTAGACTAGATTACATATTAGTAGAACACCAAATGATAGAATGGGTGGGGGAAGTAAAAATAGGAGTAAGCACCCTATCGGATCATGCCCCGGTAGAAATGAGGTTAAGATGGGGTAGAGAAGAGAGAGAGGGATATGTGTGGCGGATGAATGAGGCACTCCTCATGGATGAAGAGATTAGTCGAAGAATTGAGAGGGAAATTGAGTGGTTTTTTGAAGAGAACGAGACAGAGGATGTATCGGTAGCAACGGTGTGGGAAGCTCATAAAGCTTACATCAGAGGTCTGCTCATTGCAATGGGGGCAAAAAAGAATAAAGAAAGGAAAGAAAAGATAAATAGATTATTAAATGAAATAAATGATCTTGAACAGGTGCATAAAAGGGAAAGATCTAAGGAGATAATGCAGGGGTTAATAAAGAAGAAAGAAGAACTAGAGAATGTAATGGAGGAAGAAAAAAGAAGAGTCTTTAATAAAATAACATGTGAAAGGTATAGATGGGGAGATAGGCCGGGAAAGTATTTAATGAGAACTTTAAGAAAGAAGAAAAATAGAAATTATATTGAGAAAATAAGAAACCCCAAGGGTGAATTTCTACACTCAACTAAGGATATTGCCAGAATATTTAAAGAGTATTACAATGAGTTGTATAATATTATACCCCAGGATAAGTTTAAGAAAATGGAAATAGTAAATAGGGGGAAAAGAAAGATATACCTAGAGGAAGCAGGTCTACCGAAATTAAGAGAAATACAACTGAACTCTTTAGAGGAAGAAATAACTTCAGAGGAAATAAAAATAGCGTTAAAAAGCATGGCGGGAGGGAAAAGTCCGGGTCCAGACGGATACACAGTTAAATACTATAAAAAATATATAGAGCTTTTAATACCCAAGATGAAGACTTATATGAACGCCTTGGGGAATGGGATGGAGATGAGGGGAGAATCGTTACAGGCTAATATAGTACTGATTCAGAAGGAAGATAAAGATCCCTCGCAATGTGCGAGTTATCGACCAATAGCGCTATTGAATGTAGACACTAAAATATTTGCAAAGGTGTTGGCAAATAGATTAAAAGAACTGATGCCGGAGTGGATACATAGAGATCAAGTGGGGTTTGTTCCAGGAAGAGAGGGTAGAGACAACGCTCTGAGATCACTTCTGCTTACACAAGAGGGCAAGAAAGGGAAAACCCCAATGATATTGATGTCGATAGATGCCGAGAAGGCATTCGACAGAGTAAGTTGGGGTTTTATGATGGACACCCTGGAAGCATTAGGAATGGGAGATAGAATAAGAGGGTGGATTGGAGAGTTAGATAGAGGGCCTACCGCCACCATAATGGTAAATGGAGGAAGATCAGAGTATTTTAAGATGTCAAATGGTACAAGACAGGGATGTCCATTGTCCCCACTGTTATATGTATTATCACTGGAGCCCTTGCTGTCTAGGATTAGGAAGAATATAGATATAAAAGGAATAAAGATAGGAGATAGAGAAAATAAGGTAGCGGCGTATGCGGACGATTTGATGTTCTATGTAGGAAATCCCAGAACATCACTTCCAAATTTAATGAAAGCATTCAGTGAGTATGGAGAACTGTCGAATCTGAAAATAAACCCGACAAAGACTGAAATTTTAAATATCAACCTTTAAAATGAAGAAAAGGAAAAACTAAAAGAGGAATTCCCTTTCCTTTGGAGAGATAAAGATTTAAAATATCTAGGAATAAAATTATCAGCCTCAACTACGAACTTATATAAAGCCAATTATATAGCACTATTAAATGAGATAAAGGTGGAGCTGAGAAGGGTGGGAAATGGAAACCCATCGTGGATGGCACGCATAAACCTGATAAAGATGATAATTGTCCCTAAAGTATTATACAAATTTCAAATGATCCCAATTAAGCTCCCAGAGACATATTTTAAAGAACTTAGGAAAATGATGATAAAATATATATGGAGAAATAAAAAACCTAGAATAGGCTATGAGATATTGACTAGAAGTAAAGAGAGAGGAGGATTGGGAGTACCAGATTTCAGGAGATATTATAGAGCGGGGATTATTGCGAGAATTTTTGACTGGATCCATAATCCGGAGAAAAGTTGGGTTAAAACTGAGAAAGCACTGAGTGGAATAAGTTTAAGTAAAAGTATTTGGGTACCAGCACAATATAGGGAATTAGAGGAGAGCACTAGTAAGTATACTTTGAATGTTCTAAAAGAATGGGATTTATTACACAGACAAAAAGGGTGGGTTTTTAATTCACAATTAATACCACTTAGGAACACAAAATATTTGATCCCGGGTATGGATAGTATAGCAGGGAAATGGATTATAAAACAAGAGGCGCAATTGAGAGATATATTGGTAGGGGAGGAAATTGGGTCATATAAGGATATGGAAGACAGAAAGGGAGAAGTTTTTAATAAGATGGATAGATTAAGATATTACCAACTGAAGTATTTTTTTGAGAGTCTCCCTAAGCCCATAAGAACTAGAAAGGATTGAAACCCATTTGAGAGATTATTTGAGACACGGGGAAATGGTAGACACGGAATGGCAAAAATACACAAGATATTATTGGAGATTGACACTGACACAAAATTAATGCACATAGAGAAATGGGAAAGAGATATAGGAAGGAAAATAGAGGAGGAGGAGAAGAGGAAAATGTTCACATTAATTCATGAAAATATTAGTATGAGGGAAGTAGAAGTAAATTATAAGTGTTTGAATAGATGGCACATTACCCCTAATGTAGAGCACAAGATGAATACGGAGATGTCACGGATGTGTTGGAGAGGATGTGGTGAGGTTGGCACGTGGTATCACATGTGGTGGGAGTGTTCAGAAATACAGGTGTTTTGGCGGAAGATAGTTTATGTAATAGGGAAAATGACTAAAATCAATATAGGATTGGATCCAGAACTATGTCTCCTCCATATCTCGAAGCTCTCTACGAAAGTATACAAGAGTCTCGGGATATGGCAATACTTGACCGCAGCAAAGAGTCTGATCCCAGGTTCTGGAAGAAAAGAGAGGTGCCAACTTAGGAGGATTGGATAAGTAGAGTAAATCAGCTATCCGGGACAGAAAGATTGTATTATACATATGAGGACAAGTTGGAGTTGTATAATAAAAAATGGAAAGTCTGGGAAGAATATAAAGTAAAGATGAAATATATGAGGAGATAATATTCCTGGAAGTGGAATTAGAATAGGGTTTAGGAAGAATAGAAAGATATGGAGTTAATGAGAGAAAAAGGAAAGTGGAGCGTGGGTGGGAGAGGGAAGGGGGGGAGGGGAGGGGGAGTTTTGGGAGGGGGGGTGTTAAGAAAAGGAAGTTTATATATATGGTCAAATAAATCATATAAATTACTGTTTTGATAATTATAATAATAGAAATGTTGAAATGACATGTATAAGACTTGAAAATAAATAAATATTTATAAAAAAAAAAAAAAAGAAGCTCCATAAGCCCTTCATATCAAAGAATCAGAATATGCTGAGAAGAGGTCAGAAGTGTAATGTGAAACATAGCTTTTTAATGTACAATAAAGACTATACAGAAAAAAGGTCAGGAGTACAACATACACTACCCAGAGAATGGGTCAAAAGTATAATGTACAGTGTAACACAGACTATAGAAAGATAAGAGAGGAGTTTATTGCAAAGACAATAGACAGTGCAGAGAAGGGGCCAGGAGTAACATATACTGTTTAGAGTAAACAGTTAGTGTTTGTCGGTCTTAAGTTTTTTACTTTGATTGTGAATAAGCAATGAAAAATATGTCAGCCAGAAACATGTTGAGCGTGGGGCGTCTAATGTTCTTGTCAGTATTGTGTCCTTTTTACATGTGTTGTGCTCCGGCCAGAGTGGATTACTTTTCTGGAACATTATTTGGTCTGAGTTTACTCTGTGGTAAAAGCGGATGCCCGGTTGGTATCTATCTATCAATCTATATATTTGTCTGTCTACTTTTCTATGCATCAAAGATAAAAGGGCTGATTGGATGTAAAGCTGATATTCAGGGCAAAAAGGTCCTGCTGTCTATCCTCCGTAAAAGGGTATACCTTCTTCCCACTTTTACAGTCGAGACTGGGCACGCAGACGGGACAGCAGTGCAGAGTTCCAACTCTTCGTTTCCGAACTCTAAGATGCGATTTACCTCTTTACACAGTGATCGACCTAGGAGAGGGATCTGCAAAGAGGGATCAGCCTCTAAGAGACGTACTTGCGAACAGTATAGAAGCTCCATAAAGAAGGGGGTGGAGGGGAGAGATGGTTTTTTTTTTTTTTTTTTTTTTCTCTCTGCCCCTCCGTGTCCCTAATTTGCCTCCTGTTTCATCCTTCAGTCCTCTAGCTTTGCTCTAATTCTTCCCCTTTTTGTTAAGAAGTACAAGTAGAAAGGGGTCAATAGGGAGATCTGGATGGAGGGGAGGCTAGCCATGGGAGGAGTGTAGCCCTAAGGACCAAATCAAAGGTGGATGTTAGTTCCACAAATGATGAATAGGCAAAGTGAAGGCCTAAAAAGAGGGGGGAGGGGGGGAGGGATGGTGGTGAGGTTGGGGGGAGGGGATGGAGGGGAGGGAGAGGGGAGGGATTGTGGGAAGGGGGGGGGAGGGATAAGGGGAGAGAAAAGGTTAGCGGGATAAATACGCTCTACAGGTATAAGAAAGAGGAAAGTAAGGAGGAAAAGGAGTCAGGAGGAAAAGAGTAAGATGGAAGAAATCCAATATATAACCTATAATGTAAAAGGGCTAAATTGTCCAGGAAAGAGATTTAGGTTATTTAAAGAACTACAACATAGAAAATCCTCAGTGATATTCTTGCAAGAAACACACTTAGAGATAGAGTCGAAGGTTAGACTGAGAACCAGATACTTTCCGACATGGTTTTATGCGGATTCACCAATTAAAAGAGCAAAAGGAGTTGCTATAGGCTTTGCTAAAAATATAAGGTTTGTGGTTGAGGAGAGATTGACGGACCCGGAGGGAAGGTTCCTATTTTTGAGAGGTAAATTACAGGGAATTGAGTGCACAATAGCAAATATATATAGTCCAAATAAGAAGCCAGTGACATTTGTGAGAGAAGTGTTGAAGAGATTGATGGACTTTAAAAAAGGGTGTATGTTAGTGGCGGGTGATTTTAACCTCTGTATAGACCTGAAGATGGATACCACTTCCTGTGTGAGGAGAGAGGAAAGCAAGTCCTTGAGAAGGTTAAAAAAAAGGATGCATGAGTGTCAACTGGTGGACATCTGGAGAATTAGGAATATGAAAGAGAGAGATTATACTTTCTTTTCGCAAGTACATGAGACTTATTCTAGACTAGATTACATATTAGTAGAACACCAAATGATAGAATGGGTGGGGGAAGTAAAAATAGGAGTAAGCACCCTATCGGATCATGCCCCGGTAGAAATGAGGTTAAGATGGGGTAGAGAAGAGAGAGAGGGATATGTGTGGCGGATGAATGAGGCACTCCTCATGGATGAAGAGATTAGTCGAAGAATTGAGAGGGAAATTGAGTGGTTTTTTGAAGAGAACGAGACAGAGGATGTATCGGTAGCAACGGTGTGGGAAGCTCATAAAGCTTACATCAGAGGTCTGCTCATTGCAATGGGGGCAAAAAAGAATAAAGAAAGGAAAGAAAAGATAAATAGATTATTAAATGAAATAAATGATCTTGAACAGGTGCATAAAAGGGAAAGATCTAAGGAGATAATGCAGGGGTTAATAAAGAAGAAAGAAGAACTAGAGAATGTAATGGAGGAAGAAAAAAGAAGAGTCTTTAATAAAATAACATGTGAAAGGTATAGATGGGGAGATAGGCCGGGAAAGTATTTAATGAGAACTTTAAGAAAGAAGAAAAATAGAAATTATATTGAGAAAATAAGAAACCCCAAGGGTGAATTTCTACACTCAACTAAGGATATTGCCAGAATATTTAAAGAGTATTACAATGAGTTGTATAATATTATACCCCAGGATAAGTTTAAGAAAATGGAAATAGTAAATAGGGGGAAAAGAAAGATATACCTAGAGGAAGCAGGTCTACCGAAATTAAGAGAAATACAACTGAACTCTTTAGAGGAAGAAATAACTTCAGAGGAAATAAAAATAGCGTTAAAAAGCATGGCGGGAGGGAAAAGTCCGGGTCCAGACGGATACACAGTTAAATACTATAAAAAATATATAGAGCTTTTAATACCCAAGATGAAGACTTATATGAACGCCTTGGGGAATGGGATGGAGATGAGGGGAGAATCGTTACAGGCTAATATAGTACTGATTCAGAAGGAAGATAAAGATCCCTCGCAATGTGCGAGTTATCGACCAATAGCGCTATTGAATGTAGACACTAAAATATTTGCAAAGGTGTTGGCAAATAGATTAAAAGAACTGATGCCGGAGTGGATACATAGAGATCAAGTGGGGTTTGTTCCAGGAAGAGAGGGTAGAGACAACGCTCTGAGATCACTGCTGCTTACACAAGAGGGCAAGAAAGGGAAAACCCCAATGATATTGATGTCGATAGATGCCGAGAAGGCATTCGACAGAGTAAGTTGGGGTTTTATGATGGACACCCTGGAAGCATTAGGAATGGGAGATAGAATAAGAGGGTGGATTGGAGAGTTAGATAGAGGGCCTACCGCCACCATAATGGTAAATGGAGGAAGATCAGAGTATTTTAAGATGTCAAATGGTACAAGACAGGGATGTCCATTGTCCCCACTGTTATATGTATTATCACTGGAGCCCTTGCTGTCTAGGATTAGGAAGAATATAGATATAAAAGGAATAAAGATAGGAGATAGAGAAAATAAGGTAGCGGCGTATGCGGACGATTTGATGTTCTATGTAGGAAATCCCAGAACATCACTTCCAAATTTAATGAAAGCATTCAGTGAGTATGGAGAACTGTCGAATCTGAAAATAAACCCGACAAAGACTGAAATTTTAAATATCAACCTTTAAAATGAAGAAAAGGAAAAACTAAAAGAGGAATTCCCTTTCCTTTGGAGAGATAAAGATTTAAAATATCTAGGAATAAAATTATCAGCCTCAACTACGAACTTATATAAAGCCAATTATATAGCACTATTAAATGAGATAAAGGTGGAGCTGAGAAGGGTGGGAAATGGAAACCCATCGTGGATGGCACGCATAAACCTGATAAAGATGATAATTGTCCCTAAAGTATTATACAAATTTCAAATGATCCCAATTAAGCTCCCAGAGACATATTTTAAAGAACTTAGGAAAATGATGATAAAATATATATGGAGAAATAAAAAACCTAGAATAGGCTATGAGATATTGACTAGAAGTAAAGAGAGAGGAGGATTGGGAGTACCAGATTTCAGGAGATATTATAGAGCGGGGATTATTGCGAGAATTTTTGACTGGATCCATAATCCGGAGAAAAGTTGGGTTAAAACTGAGAAAGCACTGAGTGGAATAAGTTTAAGTAAAAGTATTTGGGTACCAGCACAATATAGGGAATTAGAGGAGAGCACTAGTAAGTATACTTTGAATGTTCTAAAAGAATGGGATTTATTACACAGACCAAAAGGGTGGGTTTTTAATTCACAATTAATACCACTTAGGAACACAAAATATTTGATCCCGGGTATGGATAGTATAGCAGGGAAATGGATTATAAAACAAGAGGCGCAATTGAGAGATATATTGGTAGGGGAGGAAATTGGGTCATATAAGGATATGGAAGACAGAAAGGGAGAAGTTTTTAATAAGATGGATAGATTAAGATATTACCAACTGAAGTATTTTTTTGAGAGTCTCCCTAAGCCCATAAGAACTAGAAAGGATTGAAACCCATTTGAGAGATTATTTGAGACACGGGGAAATGGTAGACACGGAATGGCAAAAATACACAAGATATTATTGGAGATTGACACTGACACAAAATTAATGCACATAGAGAAATGGGAAAGAGATATAGGAAGGAAAATAGAGGAGGAGGAGAAGAGGAAAATGTTCACATTAATTCATGAAAATATTAGTATGAGGGAAGTAGAAGTAAATTATAAGTGTTTGAATAGATGGCACATTACCCCTAATGTAGAGCACAAGATGAATACGGAG
Source organism: Staurois parvus (assembly GCF_062004578.1). Lineage (NCBI taxonomy): Eukaryota > Metazoa > Chordata > Amphibia > Anura > Ranidae > Staurois > Staurois parvus. The sequence goes on along the minus strand of NW_028318005.1, from coordinate 11,910,386 downwards.
ATGTCACGGATGTGTTGGAGAGGATGTGGTGAGGTTGGCACGTGGTATCACATGTGGTGGGAGTGTTCAGAAATACAGGTGTTTTGGCGGAAGATAGTTTATGTAATAGGGAAAATGACTAAAATCAATATAGGATTGGATCCAGAACTATGTCTCCTCCATATCTCGAAGCTCTCTACGAAAGTATACAAGAGTCTCGGGATATGGCAATACTTGACCGCAGCAAAGAGTCTGATCCCAGGTTCTGGAAGAAAAGAGAGGTGCCAACTTAGGAGGATTGGATAAGTAGAGTAAATCAGCTATCCGGGACAGAAAGATTGTATTATACATATGAGGACAAGTTGGAGTTGTATAATAAAAAATGGAAAGTCTGGGAAGAATATAAAGTAAAGATGAAATATATGAGGAGATAATATTCCTGGAAGTGGAATTAGAATAGGGTTTAGGAAGAATAGAAAGATATGGAGTTAATGAGAGAAATAGGAAAGTGGAGCGTGGGTGGGAGAGGGAAGGGGGGGAGGGGAGGGGGAGTTTTGGGAGGGGGGATGGTAAGAAAAGGAAGTTTATATATATGGTCAAATAAATCATATAAATTACTGTTTTGATAATTATAATAATAGAAATGTTGAAATGACATGTATAAGACTTAAAAATAAATAAATAAATATTTATAAAAAAAAAAAAAAAAGAAGCTCCATAAGCCCTTCATATCAAAGAATCAGAATATGCTGAGAAGAGGTCAGAAGTGTAATGTGAAACATAGCTTTTTAATGTACAATAAAGACTATACAGAAAAAAGGTCAGGAGTACAACATACACTACCCAGAGAATGGGTCAAAAGTATAATGTACAGTGTAACACAGACTATAGAAAGATAAGAGAGGAGTTTATTGCAAAGACAATAGACAGTGCAGAGAAGGGGCCAGGAGTAACATATACTGTTTAGAGTAAACAGTTAGTGTTTGTCGGTCTTAAGTTTTTTACTTTGATTGTGAATAAGCAATGAAAAATATGTCAGCCAGAAACATGTTGAGCGTGGGGCGTCTAATGTTCTTGTCAGTATTGTGTCCTTTTTACATGTGTTGTGCTCCGGCCAGAGTGGATTACTTTTCTGGAACATTATTTGGTCTGAGTTTACTCTGTGGTAAAAGCGGATGCCCGGTTGGTATCTATCTATCAATCTATATATTTGTCTGTCTACTTTTCTATGCATCAAAGATAAAAGGGCTGATTGGATGTAAAGCTGATATTCAGGGCAAAAAGGTCCTGCTGTCTATCCTCCGTAAAAGGGTATACCTTCTTCCCACTTTTACAGTCGAGACTGGGCACGCAGACGGGACAGCAGTGCAGAGTTCCAACTCTTCGTTTCCGAACTCTAAGATGCGATTTACCTCTTTACACAGTGATCGACCTAGGAGAGGGATCTGCAAAGAGGGATCAGCCTCTAAGAGACGTACTTGCGAACAGTATAGAAGCTCTATAAAGAAGGGGGTGGAGGGGAGAGATGTTTTTTTTTTTTTTTTTTTTTTTTTTTTCTCTGCCCCTCCGTGTCCCTAATTTGCCTCCTGTTTCATCCTTCAGTCCTCTAGCTTTGCTCTAATTCTTCCCCTTTTTGTTAAGAAGTACAAGTAGAAAGGGGTCAATAGGGAGATCTGGATGGAGGGGAGGCTAGCCATGGGAGGAGTGTAGCCCTAAGGACCAAATCAAAGGTGGATGTTAGTTCCACAAATGATGAATAGGCAAAGTGAAGGCCTAAAAAAAAGGGGGAGGGGGGGGAGGGATGGTGGTGAGGTTGGGGGGAGGTGATGGAGGGGAGGGAGAGGGGAGGGATTGTGGGAAGGGGGGTGAGGGATAAGGGGAGAGAAAAGGTTAGCGGGATAAATACGCTCTACAGGTATAAGAAAGAGGAAAGTAAGGAGGAAAAGGAGTCAGGAGGAAAAGAGTAAGATGGAAGAAATCCAATATATAACCTATAATGTAAAAGGGCTAAATTGTCCAGGAAAGAGATTTAGGTTATTTAAAGAACTACAACATAGAAAATCCTCAGTGATATTCTTGCAAGAAACACACTTAGAGATAGAGTCGAAGGTTAGACTGAGAACCAGATACTTTCCGACATGGTTTTATGCGGATTCACCAATTAAAAGAGCAAAAGGAGTTGCTATAGGCTTTGCTAAAAATATAAGGTTTGTGGTTGAGGAGAGATTGACGGACCCGGAGGGAAGGTTCCTATTTTTGAGAGGTAAATTACAGGGAATTGAGTGCACAATAGCAAATATATATAGTCCAAATAAGAAGCCAGTGACATTTGTGAGAGAAGTGTTGAAGAGATTGATGGACTTTAAAAAAGGGTGTATGTTAGTGGCGGGTGATTTTAACCTCTGTATAGACCTGAAGATGGATACCACTTCCTGTGTGAGGAGAGAGGAAAGCAAGTCCTTGAGAAGGTTAAAAAAAAGGATGCATGAGTGTCAACTGGTGGACATCTGGAGAATTAGGAATATGAAAGAGAGAGATTATACTTTCTTTTCGCAAGTACATGAGACTTATTCTAGACTAGATTACATATTAGTAGAACACCAAATGATAGAATGGGTGGGGGAAGTAAAAATAGGAGTAAGCACCCTATCGGATCATGCCCCGGTAGAAATGAGGTTAAGATGGGGTAGAGAAGAGAGAGAGGGATATGTGTGGCGGATGAATGAGGCACTCCTCATGGATGAAGAGATTAGTCGAAGAATTGAGAGGGAAATTGAGTGGTTTTTTGAAGAGAACGAGACAGAGGATGTATCGGTAGCAACGGTGTGGGAAGCTCATAAAGCTTACATCAGAGGTCTGCTCATTGCAATGGGGGCAAAAAAGAATAAAGAAAGGAAAGAAAAGATAAATAGATTATTAAATGAAATAAATGATCTTGAACAGGTGCATAAAAGGGAAAGATCTAAGGAGATAATGCAGGGGTTAATAAAGAAGAAAGAAGAACTAGAGAATGTAATGGAGGAAGAAAAAAGAAGAGTCTTTAATAAAATAACATGTGAAAGGTATAGATGGGGAGATAGGCCGGGAAAGTATTTAATGAGAACTTTAAGAAAGAAGAAAAATAGAAATTATATTGAGAAAATAAGAAACCCCAAGGGTGAATTTCTACACTCAACTAAGGATATTGCCAGAATATTTAAAGAGTATTACAATGAGTTGTATAATATTATACCCCAGGATAAGTTTAAGAAAATGGAAATAGTAAATAGGGGGAAAAGAAAGATATACCTAGAGGAAGCAGGTCTACCGAAATTAAGAGAAATACAACTGAACTCTTTAGAGGAAGAAATAACTTCAGAGGAAATAAAAATAGCGTTAAAAAGCATGGCGGGAGGGAAAAGTCCGGGTCCAGACGGATACACAGTTAAATACTATAAAAAATATATAGAGCTTTTAATACCCAAGATGAAGACTTATATGAACGCCTTGGGGAATGGGATGGAGATGAGGGGAGAATCGTTACAGGCTAATATAGTACTGATTCAGAAGGAAGATAAAGATCCCTCGCAATGTGCGAGTTATCGACCAATAGCGCTATTGAATGTAGACACTAAAATATTTGCAAAGGTGTTGGCAAATAGATTAAAAGAACTGATGCCGGAGTGGATACATAGAGATCAAGTGGGGTTTGTTCCAGGAAGAGAGGGTAGAGACAACGCTCTGAGATCACTTCTGCTTACACAAGAGGGCAAGAAAGGGAAAACCCCAATGATATTGATGTCGATAGATGCCGAGAAGGCATTCGACAGAGTAAGTTGGGGTTTTATGATGGACACCCTGGAAGCATTAGGAATGGGAGATAGAATAAGAGGGTGGATTGGAGAGTTAGATAGAGGGCCTACCGCCACCATAATGGTAAATGGAGGAAGATCAGAGTATTTTAAGATGTCAAATGGTACAAGACAGGGATGTCCATTGTCCCCACTGTTATATGTATTATCACTGGAGCCCTTGCTGTCTAGGATTAGGAAGAATATAGATATAAAAGGAATAAAGATAGGAGATAGAGAAAATAAGGTAGCGGCGTATGCGGACGATTTGATGTTCTATGTAGGAAATCCCAGAACATCACTTCCAAATTTAATGAAAGCATTCAGTGAGTATGGAGAACTGTCGAATCTGAAAATAAACCCGACAAAGACTGAAATTTTAAATATCAACCTTTAAAATGAAGAAAAGGAAAAACTAAAAGAGGAATTCCCTTTCCTTTGGAGAGATAAAGATTTAAAATATCTAGGAATAAAATTATCAGCCTCAACTACGAACTTATATAAAGCCAATTATATAGCACTATTAAATGAGATAAAGGTGGAGCTGAGAAGGGTGGGAAATGGAAACCCATCGTGGATGGCACGCATAAACCTGATAAAGATGATAATTGTCCCTAAAGTATTATACAAATTTCAAATGATCCCAATTAAGCTCCCAGAGACATATTTTAAAGAACTTAGGAAAATGATGATAAAATATATATGGAGAAATAAAAAACCTAGAATAGGCTATGAGATATTGACTAGAAGTAAAGAGAGAGGAGGATTGGGAGTACCAGATTTCAGGAGATATTATAGAGCGGGGATTATTGCGAGAATTTTTGACTGGATCCATAATCCGGAGAAAAGTTGGGTTAAAACTGAGAAAGCACTGAGTGGAATAAGTTTAAGTAAAAGTATTTGGGTACCAGCACAATATAGGGAATTAGAGGAGAGCACTAGTAAGTATACTTTGAATGTTCTAAAAGAATGGGATTTATTACACAGACAAAAAGGGTGGGTTTTTAATTCACAATTAATACCACTTAGGAACACAAAATATTTGATCCCGGGTATGGATAGTATAGCAGGGAAATGGATTATAAAACAAGAGGCGCAATTGAGAGATATATTGGTAGGGGAGGAAATTGGGTCATATAAGGATATGGAAGACAGAAAGGGAGAAGTTTTTAATAAGATGGATAGATTAAGATATTACCAACTGAAGTATTTTTTTGAGAGTCTCCCTAAGCCCATAAGAACTAGAAAGGATTGAAACCCATTTGAGAGATTATTTGAGACACGGGGAAATGGTAGACACGGAATGGCAAAAATACACAAGATATTATTGGAGATTGACACTGACACAAAATTAATGCACATAGAGAAATGGGAAAGAGATATAGGAAGGAAAATAGAGGAGGAGGAGAAGAGGAAAATGTTCACATTAATTCATGAAAATATTAGTATGAGGGAAGTAGAAGTAAATTATAAGTGTTTGAATAGATGGCACATTACCCCTAATGTAGAGCACAAGATGAATACGGAGATGTCACGGATGTGTTGGAGAGGATGTGGTGAGGTTGGCACGTGGTATCACATGTGGTGGGAGTGTTCAGAAATACAGGTGTTTTGGCGGAAGATAGTTTATGTAATAGGGAAAATGACTAAAATCAATATAGGATTGGATCCAGAACTATGTCTCCTCCATATCTCGAAGCTCTCTACGAAAGTATACAAGAGTCTCGGGATATGGCAATACTTGACCGCAGCAAAGAGTCTGATCCCAGGTTCTGGAAGAAAAGAGAGGTGCCAACTTAGGAGGATTGGATAAGTAGAGTAAATCAGCTATCCGGGACAGAAAGATTGTATTATACATATGAGGACAAGTTGGAGTTGTATAATAAAAAATGGAAAGTCTGGGAAGAATATAAAGTAAAGATGAAATATATGAGGAGATAATATTCCTGGAAGTGGAATTAGAATAGGGTTTAGGAAGAATAGAAAGATATGGAGTTAATGAGAGAAAAAGGAAAGTGGAGCGTGGGTGGGAGAGGGAAGGGGGGGAGGGGAGGGGGAGTTTTGGGAGGGGGGGTGGTAAGAAAAGGAAGTTTATATATATGGTCAAATAAATCATATAAATTACTGTTTTGATAATTATAATAATAGAAATGTTGAAATGACATGTATAAGACTTGAAAATAAATAAATATTTATAAAAAAAAAAAAAAAGAAGCTCCATAAGCCCTTCATATCAAAGAATCAGAATATGCTGAGAAGAGGTCAGAAGTGTAATGTGAAACATAGCTTTTTAATGTACAATAAAGACTATACAGAAAAAAGGTCAGGAGTACAACATACACTACCCAGAGAATGGGTCAAAAGTATAATGTACAGTGTAACACAGACTATAGAAAGATAAGAGAGGAGTTTATTGCAAAGACAATAGACAGTGCAGAGAAGGGGCCAGGAGTAACATATACTGTTTAGAGTAAACAGTTAGTGTTTGTCGGTCTTAAGTTTTTTACTTTGATTGTGAATAAGCAATGAAAAATATGTCAGCCAGAAACATGTTGAGCGTGGGGCGTCTAATGTTCTTGTCAGTATTGTGTCCTTTTTACATGTGTTGTGCTCCGGCCAGAGTGGATTACTTTTCTGGAACATTATTTGGTCTGAGTTTACTCTGTGGTAAAAGCGGATGCCCGGTTTGTATCTATCTATCAATCTATATATTTGTCTGTCTACTTTTCTATGCATCAAAGATAAAAGGGCTGATTGGATGTAAAGCTGATATTCAGGGCAAAAAGGTCCTGCTGTCTATCCTCCGTAAAAGGGTATACCTTCTTCCCACTTTTACAGTCGAGACTGGGCACGCAGACGGGACAGCAGTGCAGAGTTCCAACTCTTCGTTTCCGAACTCTAAGATGCGATTTACCTCTTTACACAGTGATCGACCTAGGAGAGGGATCTGCAAAGAGGGATCAGCCTCTAAGAGACGTACTTGCGAACAGTATAGAAGCTCCATAAAGAAGGGGGTGGAGGGGAGAGATGTTTTTTTTTTTTTTTTTTTTTTTCTCTCTGCCCCTCCGTTTCCCTAATTTGCCTCCTGTTTCATCCTTCAGTCCTCTAGCTTTGCTCTAATTCTTCCCCTTTTTGTTAAGAAGTACAAGTAGAAAGGGGTCAATAGGGAGATCTGGATGGAGGGGAGGCTAGCCATGGGAGGAGTGTAGCCCTAAGGACCAAATCAAAGGTGGATGTTAGTTCCACAAATGATGAATAGGCAAAGTGAAGGCCTAAAAAGAGGGGGGAGGGGGGGGAGGGATGGTGGTGAGGTTGGGGGGAGGGGATGGAGGGGAGGGAGAGGGGAGGGATTGTGGGAAGAGGGGGGGGGGGATAAGGGGAGAGAAAAGGTTAGCGGGATAAATACGCTCTACAGGTATAAGAAAGAGGAAAGTAAGGAGGAAAAGGAGTCAGGAGGAAAAGAGTAAGATGGAAGAAATCCAATATATAACCTATAATGTAAAAGGGCTAAATTGTCCAGGAAAGAGATTTAGGTTATTTAAAGAACTACAACATAGAAAATCCTCAGTGATATTCTTGCAAGAAACAAACTTAGAGATAGAGTCGAAGGTTAGACTGAGAACCAGATACTTTCCGACATGGTTTTATGCGGATTCACCAATTAAAAGAGCAAAAGGAGTTGCTATAGGCTTTGCTAAAAATATAAGGTTTGTGGTTGAGGAGAGATTGACGGACCCGGAGGGAAGGTTCCTATTTTTGAGAGGTAAGTTACAGGGAATTGAGTGCACAATAGCAAATATATATAGTCCAAATAAGAAGCCAGTGACATTTGTGAGAGAAGTGTTGAAGAGATTGATGGACTTTAAAAAAGGGTGTATGTTAGTGGCGGGTGATTTTAACCTCTGTATAGACCTGAAGATGGATACCACTTCCTGTGTGAGGAGAGAGGAAAACAAGTCCTTGAGAAGGTTAAAAAAAAGGATGCATGAGTGTCAACTGGTGGACATCTGGAGAATTAGGAATATGAAAGAGAGAGATTATACTTTCTTTTCGCAAGTACATGAGACTTATTCTAGACTAGATTACATATTAGTAGAACACCAAATGATAGAATGGGTGGGGGAAGTAAAAATAGGAGTAAGCACCCTATCGGATCATGCCCCGGTAGAAATGAGGTTAAGATGGGGTAGAGAAGAGAGAGAGGGATATGTGTGGCGGATGAATGAGGCACTCCTCATGGATGAAGAGATTAGTCGAAGAATTGAGAGGGAAATTGAGTGGTTTTTTGAAGAGAACGAGACAGAGGATGTATCGGTAGCAACGGTGTGGGAAGCTCATAAAGCTTACATCAGAGGTCTGCTCATTGCAATGGGGGCAAAAAAGAATAAAGAAAGGAAAGAAAAGATAAATAGATTATTAAATGAAATAAATGATCTTGAACAGGTGCATAAAAGGGAAAGATCTAAGGAGATAATGCAGGGGTTAATAAAGAAGAAAGAAGAACTAGAGAATGTAATGGAGGAAGAAAAAAGAAGAGTCTTTAATAAAATAACATGTGAAAGGTATAGATGGGGAGATAGGCCGGGAAAGTATTTAATGAGAACTTTAAGAAAGAAGAAAAATAGAAATTATATTGAGAAAATAAGAAACCCCAAGGGTGAATTTCTACACTCAACTAAGGATATTGCCAGAATATTTAAAGAGTATTACAATGAGTTGTATAATATTATACCCCAGGATAAGTTTAAGAAAATGGAAATAGTAAATAGGGGGAAAAGAAAGATATACCTAGAGGAAGCAGGTCTACCGAAATTAAGAGAAATACAACTGAACTCTTTAGAGGAAGAAATAACTTCAAAGGAAATAAAAATAGCGTTAAAAAGCATGGCGGGAGGGAAAAGTCCGGGTCCAGACGGATACACAGTTAAATACTATAAAAAATATATAGAGCTTTTAATACCCAAGATGAAGACTTATATGAACGCCTTGGAGAATGGGATGGAGATGAGGGGAGAATCGTTACAGGCTAATATAGTACTGATTCAGAAGGAAGATAAAGATCCCTCGCAATGTGCGAGTTATCGACCAATAGCGCTATTGAATGTAGACACTAAAATATTTGCAAAGGTGTTGGCAAATAGATTAAAAGAACTGATGCCGGAGTGGATACATAGAGATCAAGTGGGGTTTGTTCCAGGAAGAGAGGGTAGAGACAACGCTCTGAGATCACTGCTGCTTACACAAGAGGGCAAGAAAGGGAAAACCCCAATGATATTGATGTCGATAGATGCCGAGAAGGCATTCGACAGAGTAAGTTGGGGTTTTATGATGGACACCCTGGAAGCATTAGGAATGGGAGATAGAATAAGAGGGTGGATTGGAGAGTTAGATAGAGGGCCTACCGCCACCATAATGGTAAATGGAGGAAGATCAGAGTATTTTAAGATGTCAAATGGTACAAGACAGGGATGTCCATTGTCCCCACTGTTATATGTATTATCACTGGAGCCCTTGCTGTCTAGGATTAGGAAGAATATAGATATAAAAGGAATAAAGATAGGAGATAGAGAAAATAAGGTAGCGGCGTATGCGGACGATTTGATGTTCTATGTAGGAAATCCCAGAACATCACTTCCAAATTTAATGAAAGCATTCAGTGAGTATGGAGAACTGTCGAATCTGAAAATAAACCCGACAAAGACTGAAATTTTAAATATCAACCTTTAAAATGAAGAAAAGGAAAAACTAAAAGAGGAATTCCCTTTCCTTTGGAGAGATAAAGATTTAAAATATCTAGGAATAAAATTATCAGCCTCAACTACGAACTTATATAAAGCCAATTATATAGCACTATTAAATGAGATAAAGGTGGAGCTGAGAAGGGTGGGAAATGGAAACCCATCGTGGATGGCACGCATAAACCTGATAAAGATGATAATTGTCCCTAAAGTATTATACAAATTTCAAATGATCCCAATTAAGCTCCCAGAGACATATTTTAAAGAACTTAGGAAAATGATGATAAAATATATATGGAGAAATAAAAAACCTAGAATAGGCTATGAGATATTGACTAGAAGTAAAGAGAGAGGAGGATTGGGAGTACCAGATTTCAGGAGATATTATAGAGCGGGGATTATTGCGAGAATTTTTGACTGGATCCATAATCCGGAGAAAAGTTGGGTTAAAACTGAGAAAGCACTGAGTGGAATAAGTTTAAGTAAAAGTATTTGGGTACCAGCACAATATAGGGAATTAGAGGAGAGCACTAGTAAGTATACTTTGAATGTTCTAAAAGAATGGGATTTATTACACAGACCAAAAGGGTGGGTTTTTAATTCACAATTAATACCACTTAGGAACACAAAATATTTGATCCCGGGTATGGATAGTATAGCAGGGAAATGGATTATAAAACAAGAGGCGCAATTGAGAGATATATTGGTAGGGGAGGAAATTGGGTCATATAAGGATATGGAAGACAGAAAGGGAGAAGTTTTTAATAAGATGGATAGATTAAGATATTACCAACTGAAGTATTTTTTTGAGAGTCTCCCTAAGCCCATAAGAACTAGAAAGGATTGAAACCCATTTGAGAGATTATTTGAGACACGGGGAAATGGTAGACACGGAATGGCAAAAATACACAAGATATTATTGGAGATTGACACTGACACAAAATTAATGCACATAGAGAAATGGGAAAGAGATATAGGAAGGAAAATAGAGGAGGAGGAGAAGAGGAAAATGTTCACATTAATTCATGAAAATATTAGTATGAGGGAAGTAGAAGTAAATTATAAGTGTTTGAATAGATGGCACATTACCCCTAATGTAGAGCACAAGATGAATACGGAGATGTCACGGATGTGTTGGAGAGGATGTGGTGAGGTTGGCACGTGGTATCACATGTGGTGGGAGTGTTCAGAAATACAGGTGTTTTGGCGGAAGATAGTTTATGTAATAGGGAAAATGACTAAAATCAATATAGGATTGGATCCAGAACTATGTCTCCTCCATATCTCGAAGCTCTCTACGAAAGTATACAAGAGTCTCGGGATATGGCAATACTTGACCGCAGCAAAGAGTCTGATCCCAGGTTCTGGAAGAAAAGAGAGGTGCCAACTTAGGAGGATTGGATAAGTAGAGTAAATCAGCTATCCGGGACAGAAAGATTGTATTATACATATGAGGACAAGTTGGAGTTGTATAATAAAAAATGGAAAGTCTGGGAAGAATATAAAGTAAAGATGAAATATATGAGGAGATAATATTCCTGGAAGTGGAATTAGAATAGGGTTTAGGAAGAATAGAAAGATATGGAGTTAATGAGAGAAATAGGAAAGTGGAGCGTGGGTGGGAGAGGGAAGGGGGGGAGGGGAGGGGGAGTTTTGGGAGGGGGGATGGTAAGAAAAGGAAGTTTATATATATGGTCAAATAAATCATATAAATTACTGTTTTGATAATTATAATAATAGAAATGTTGAAATGACATGTATAAGACTTGAAAATAAATAAATAAATATTTATAAAAAAAAAAAAAAAAGAAGCTCCATAAGCCCTTCATATCAAAGAATCAGAATATGCTGAGAAGAGGTCAGAAGTGTAATGTGAAACATAGCTTTTTAATGTACAATAAAGACTATACAGAAAAAAGGTCAGGAGTACAACATACACTACCCAGAGAATGGGTCAAAAGTATAATGTACAGTGTAACACAGACTATAGAAAGATAAGAGAGGAGTTTATTGCAAAGACAATAGACAGTGCAGAGAAGGGGCCAGGAGTAACATATACTGTTTAGAGTAAACAGTTAGTGTTTGTCGGTCTTAAGTTTTTTACTTTGATTGTGAATAAGCAATGAAAAATATGTCAGCCAGAAACATGTTGAGCGTGGGGCGTCTAATGTTCTTGTCAGTATTGTGTCCTTTTTACATGTGTTGTGCTCCGGCCAGAGTGGATTACTTTTCTGGAACATTATTTGGTCTGAGTTTACTCTGTGGTAAAAGCGGATGCCCGGTTGGTATCTATCTATCAATCTATATATTTGTCTGTCTACTTTTCTATGCATCAAAGATAAAAGGGCTGATTGGATGTAAAGCTGATATTCAGGGCAAAAAGGTCCTGCTGTCTATCCTCCGTAAAAGGGTATACCTTCTTCCCACTTTTACAGTCGAGACTGGGCACGCAGACGGGACAGCAGTGCAGAGTTCCAACTCTTCGTTTCCGAACTCTAAGATGCGATTTACCTCTTTACACAGTGATCGACCTAGGAGAGGGATCTGCAAAGAGGGATCAGCCTCTAAGAGACGTACTTGCGAACAGTATAGAAGCTCTATAAAGAAGGGGGTGGAGGGGAGAGATGTTTTTTTTTTTTTTTTTTCTCTGCCCCTCCGTGTCCCTAATTTGCCTCCTGTTTCATCCTTCAGTCCTCTAGCTTTGCTCTAATTCTTCCCCTTTTTGTTAAGAAGTACAAGTAGAAAGGGGTCAATAGGGAGATCTGGATGGAGGGGAGGCTAGCCATGGGAGGAGTGTAGCCCTAAGGACCAAATCAAAGGTGGATGTTAGTTCCACAAATGATGAATAGGCAAAGTGAAGGCCTAAAAAGAGGGGGGAGGGGGGGGAGGGATGGTGGTGAGGTTGGGGGGAGGGGATGGAGGGGAGGGAGAGGGGAGGGATTGTGGGAAGAGGGGGGGGAGGGATAAGGGGAGAGAAAAGGTTAGCGGGATAAATACGCTCTACAGGTATAAGAAAGAGGAAAGTAAGGAGGAAAAGGAGTCAGGAGGAAAAGAGTAAGATGGAAGAAATCCAATATATAACCTATAATGTAAAAGGGCTAAATTGTCCAGGAAAGAGATTTAGGTTATTTAAAGAACTACAACATAGAAAATCCTCAGTGATATTCTTGCAAGAAACACACTTAGAGATAGAGTCGAAGGTTAGACTGAGAACCAGATACTTTCCGACATGGTTTTATGTGGATTCACCAATTAAAAGAGCAAAAGGAGTTGCTATAGGCTTTGCTAAAAATATAAGGTTTGTGGTTGAGGAGAGATTGACGGACCCGGAGGGAAGGTTCCTATTTTTGAGAGGTAAATTACAGGGAATTGAGTGCACAATAGCAAATATATATAGTCCAAATAAGAAGCCAGTGACATTTGTGAGAGAAGTGTTGAAGAGATTGATGGACTTTAAAAAAGGGTGTATGTTAGTGGCGGGTGATTTTAACCTCTGTATAGACCTGAAGATGGATACCACTTCCTGTGTGAGGAGAGAGGAAAGCAAGTCCTTGAGAAGGTTAAAAAAAAGGATGCATGAGTGTCAACTGGTGGACATCTGGAGAATTAGGAATATGAAAGAGAGAGATTATACTTTCTTTTCGCAAGTACATGAGACTTATTCTAGACTAGATTACATATTAGTAGAACACCAAATGATAGAATGGGTGGGGGAAGTAAAAATAGGAGTAAGCACCCTATCGGATCATGCCCCGGTAGAAATGAGGTTAAGATGGGGTAGAGAAGAGAGAGAGGGATATGTGTGGCGGATGAATGAGGCACTCCTCATGGATGAAGAGATTAGTCGAAGAATTGAGAGGGAAATTGAGTGGTTTTTTGAAGAGAACGAGACAGAGGATGTATCGGTAGCAACGGTGTGGGAAGCTCATAAAGCTTACATCAGAGGTCTGCTCATTGCAATGGGGGCAAAAAAGAATAAAGAAAGGAAAGAAAAGATAAATAGATTATTAAATGAAATAAATGATCTTGAACAGGTGCATAAAAGGGAAAGATCTAAGGAGATAATGCAGGGGTTAATAAAGAAGAAAGAAGAACTAGAGAATGTAATGGAGGAAGAAAAAAGAAGAGTCTTTAATAAAATAACATGTGAAAGGTATAGATGGGGAGATAGGCCGGGAAAGTATTTAATGAGAACTTTAAGAAAGAAGAAAAATAGAAATTATATTGAGAAAATAAGAAACCCCAAGGGTGAATTTCTACACTCAACTAAGGATATTGCCAGAATATTTAAAGAGTATTACAATGAGTTGTATAATATTATACCCCAGGATAAGTTTAAGAAAATGGAAATAGTAAATAGGGGGAAAAGAAAGATATACCTAGAGGAAGCAGGTCTACCGAAATTAAGAGAAATACAACTGAACTCTTTAGAGGAAGAAATAACTTCAGAGGAAATAAAAATAGCGTTAAAAAGCATGGCGGGAGGGAAAAGTCCGGGTCCAGACGGATACACAGTTAAATACTATAAAAAATATATAGAGCTTTTAATACCCAAGATGAAGACTTATATGAACGCCTTGGGGAATGGGATGGAGATGAGGGGAGAATCGTTACAGGCTAATATAGTACTGATTCAGAAGGAAGATAAAGATCCCTCGCAATGTGCGAGTTATCGACCAATAGCGCTATTGAATGTAGACACTAAAATATTTGCAAAGGTGTTGGCAAATAGATTAAAAGAACTGATGCCGGAGTGGATACATAGAGATCAAGTGGGGTTTGTTCCAGGAAGAGAGGGTAGAGACAACGCTCTGAGATCACTGCTGCTTACACAAGAGGGCAAGAAAGGGAAAACCCCAATGATATTGATGTCGATAGATGCCGAGAAGGCATTCGACAGAGTAAGTTGGGGTTTTATGATGGACACCCTGGAAACATTAGGAATGGGAGATAGAATAAGAGGGTGGATTGGAGAGTTAGATAGAGGGCCTACCGCCACCATAATGGTAAATGGAGGAAGATCAGAGTATTTTAAGATGTCAAATGGTACAAGACAGGGATGTCCATTGTCCCCACTGTTATATGTATTATCACTGGAGCCCTTGCTGTCTAGGATTAGGAAGAATATAGATATAAAAGGAATAAAGATAGGAGATAGAGAAAATAAGGTAGCGGCGTATGCGGACGATTTGATGTTCTATGTAGGAAATCCCAGAACATCACTTCCAAATTTAATGAAAGCATTCAGTGAGTATGGAGAACTGTCGAATCTGAAAATAAACCCGACAAAGACTGAAATTTTAAATATCAACCTTTAAAATGAAGAAAAGGAAAAACTAAAAGAGGAATTCCCTTTCCTTTGGAGAGATAAAGATTTAAAATATCTAGGAATAAAATTATCAGCCTCAACTACGAACTTATATAAAGCCAATTATATAGCACTATTAAATGAGATAAAGGTGGAGCTGAGAAGGGTGGGAAATGGAAACCCATCGTGGATGGCACGCATAAACCTGATAAAGATGATAATTGTCCCTAAAGTATTATACAAATTTCAAATGATCCCAATTAAGCTCCCAGAGACATATTTTAAAGAACTTAGGAAAATGATGATAAAATATATATGGAGAAATAAAAAACCTAGAATAGGCTATGAGATATTGACTAGAAGTAAAGAGAGAGGAGGATTGGGAGTACCAGATTTCAGGAGATATTATAGAGCGGGGATTATTGCGAGAATTTTTGACTGGATCCATAATCCGGAGAAAAGTTGGGTTAAAACTGAGAAAGCACTGAGTGGAATAAGTTTAAGTAAAAGTATTTGGGTACCAGCACAATATAGGGAATTAGAGGAGAGCACTAGTAAGTATACTTTGAATGTTCTAAAAGAATGGGATTTATTACACAGACAAAAAGGGTGGGTTTTTAATTCACAATTAATACCACTTAGGAACACAAAATATTTGATCCCGGGTATGGATAGTATAGCAGGGAAATGGATTATAAAACAAGAGGCGCAATTGAGAGATATATTGGTAGGGGAGGAAATTGGGTCATATAAGGATATGGAAGACAGAAAGGGAGAAGTTTTTAATAAGATGGATAGATTAAGATATTACCAACTGAAGTATTTTTTTGAGAGTCTCCCTAAGCCCATAAGAACTAGAAAGGATTGAAACCCATTTGAGAGATTATTTGAGACACGGGGAAATGGTAGACACGGAATGGCAAAAATACACAAGATATTATTGGAGATTGACACTGACACAAAATTAATGCACATAGAGAAATGGGAAAGAGATATAGGAAGGAAAATAGAGGAGGAGGAGAAGAGGAAAATGTTCACATTAATTCATGAAAATATTAGTATGAGGGAAGTAGAAGTAAATTATAAGTGTTTGAATAGATGGCACATTACCCCTAATGTAGAGCACAAGATGAATACGGAGATGTCACGGATGTGTTGGAGAGGATGTGGTGAGGTTGGCACGTGGTATCACATGTGGTGGGAGTGTTCAGAAATACAGGTGTTTTGGCGGAAGATAGTTTATGTAATAGGGAAAATGACTAAAATCAATATAGGATTGGATCCAGAACTATGTCTCCTCCATATCTCGAAGCTCTCTACGAAAGTATACAAGAGTCTCGGGATATGGCAATACTTGACCGCAGCAAAGAGTCTGATCCCAGGTTCTGGAAGAAAAGAGAGGTGCCAACTTAGGAGGATTGGATAAGTAGAGTAAATCAGCTATCCGGGACAGAAAGATTGTATTATACATATGAGGACAAGTTGGAGTTGTATAATAAAAAATGGAAAGTCTGGGAAGAATATAAAGTAAAGATGAAATATATGAGGAGATAATATTCCTGGAAGTGGAATTAGAATAGGGTTTAGGAAGAATAGAAAGATATGGAGTTAATGAGAGAAAAAGGAAAGTGGAGCGTGGGTGGGAGAGGGAAGGGGGGGAGGGGAGGGGGAGTTTTGGGAGGGGGGGTGGTAAGAAAAGGAAGTTTATATATATGGTCAAATAAATCATATAAATTACTGTTTTGATAATTATAATAATAGAAATGTTGAAATGACATGTATAAGACTTGAAAATAAATAAATATTTATAAAAAAAAAAAAAAAGAAGCTCCATAAGCCCTTCATATCAAAGAATCAGAATATGCTGAGAAGAGGTCAGAAGTGTAATGTGAAACATAGCTTTTTAATGTACAATAAAGACTATACAGAAAAAAGGTCAGGAGTACAACATACACTACCCAGAGAATGGGTCAAAAGTATAATGTACAGTGTAACACAGACTATAGAAAGATAAGAGAGGAGTTTATTGCAAAGACAATAGACAGTGCAGAGAAGGGGCCAGGAGTAACATATACTGTTTAGAGTAAACAGTTAGTGTTTGTCGGTCTTAAGTTTTTTACTTTGATTGTGAATAAGCAATGAAAAATATGTCAGCCAGAAACATGTTGAGCGTGGGGCGTCTAATGTTCTTGTCAGTATTGTGTCCTTTTTACATGTGTTGTGCTCCGGCCAGAGTGGATTACTTTTCTGGAACATTATTTGGTCTGAGTTTACTCTGTGGTAAAAGCGGATGCCCGGTTGGTATCTATCTATCAATCTATATATTTGTCTGTCTACTTTTCTATGCATCAAAGATAAAAGGGCTGATTGGATGTAAAGCTGATATTCAGGGCAAAAAGGTCCTGCTGTCTATCCTCCGTAAAAGGGTATACCTTCTTCCCACTTTTACAGTCGAGACTGGGCACGCAGACGGGACAGCAGTGCAGAGTTCCAACTCTTCGTTTCCGAACTCTAAGATGCGATTTACCTCTTTACACAGTGATCGACCTAGGAGAGGGATCTGCAAAGAGGGATCAGCCTCTAAGAGACGTACTTGCGAACAGTATAGAAGCTCCATAAAGAAGGGGGTGGAGGGGAGAGATGTTTTTTTTTTTTTTTTTTTTTTTCTCTCTGCCCCTCCGTTTCCCTAATTTGCCTCCTGTTTCATCCTTCAGTCCTCTAGCTTTGCTCTAATTCTTCCCCTTTTTGTTAAGAAGTACAAGTAGAAAGGGGTCAATAGGGAGATCTGGATGGAGGGGAGGCTAGCCATGGGAGGAGTGTAGCCCTAAGGACCAAATCAAAGGTGGATGTTAGTTCCACAAATGATGAATAGGCAAAGTGAAGGCCTAAAAAGAGGGGGGAGGGGGGGGAGGGATGGTGGTGAGGTTGGGGGGAGGGGATGGAGGGGAGGGAGAGGGGAGGGATTGTGGGAAGAGGGGGGGGGGATAAGGGGAGAGAAAAGGTTAGCGGGATAAATACGCTCTACAGGTATAAGAAAGAGGAAAGTAAGGAGGAAAAGGAGTCAGGAGGAAAAGAGTAAGATGGAAGAAATCCAATATATAACCTATAATGTAAAAGGGCTAAATTGTCCAGGAAAGAGATTTAGGTTATTTAAAGAACTACAACATAGAAAATCCTCAGTGATATTCTTGCAAGAAACAAACTTAGAGATAGAGTCGAAGGTTAGACTGAGAACCAGATACTTTCCGACATGGTTTTATGCGGATTCACCAATTAAAAGAGCAAAAGGAGTTGCTATAGGCTTTGCTAAAAATATAAGGTTTGTGGTTGAGGAGAGATTGACGGACCCGGAGGGAAGGTTCCTATTTTTGAGAGGTAAGTTACAGGGAATTGAGTGCACAATAGCAAATATATATAGTCCAAATAAGAAGCCAGTGACATTTGTGAGAGAAGTGTTGAAGAGATTGATGGACTTTAAAAAAGGGTGTATGTTAGTGGCGGGTGATTTTAACCTCTGTATAGACCTGAAGATGGATACCACTTCCTGTGTGAGGAGAGAGGAAAACAAGTCCTTGAGAAGGTTAAAAAAAAGGATGCATGAGTGTCAACTGGTGGACATCTGGAGAATTAGGAATATGAAAGAGAGAGATTATACTTTCTTTTCGCAAGTACATGAGACTTATTCTAGACTAGATTACATATTAGTAGAACACCAAATGATAGAATGGGTGGGGGAAGTAAAAATAGGAGTAAGCACCCTATCGGATCATGCCCCGGTAGAAATGAGGTTAAGATGGGGTAGAGAAGAGAGAGAGGGATATGTGTGGCGGATGAATGAGGCACTCCTCATGGATGAAGAGATTAGTCGAAGAATTGAGAGGGAAATTGAGTGGTTTTTTGAAGAGAACGAGACAGAGGATGTATCGGTAGCAACGGTGTGGGAAGCTCATAAAGCTTACATCAGAGGTCTGCTCATTGCAATGGGGGCAAAAAAGAATAAAGAAAGGAAAGAAAAGATAAATAGATTATTAAATGAAATAAATGATCTTGAACAGGTGCATAAAAGGGAAAGATCTAAGGAGATAATGCAGGGGTTAATAAAGAAGAAAGAAGAACTAGAGAATGTAATGGAGGAAGAAAAAAGAAGAGTCTTTAATAAAATAACATGTGAAAGGTATAGATGGGGAGATAGGCCGGGAAAGTATTTAATGAGAACTTTAAGAAAGAAGAAAAATAGAAATTATATTGAGAAAATAAGAAACCCCAAGGGTGAATTTCTACACTCAACTAAGGATATTGCCAGAATATTTAAAGAGTATTACAATGAGTTGTATAATATTATACCCCAGGATAAGTTTAAGAAAATGGAAATAGTAAATAGGGGGAAAAGAAAGATATACCTAGAGGAAGCAGGTCTACCGAAATTAAGAGAAATACAACTGAACTCTTTAGAGGAAGAAATAACTTCAAAGGAAATAAAAATAGCGTTAAAAAGCATGGCGGGAGGGAAAAGTCCGGGTCCAGACGGATACACAGTTAAATACTATAAAAAATATATAGAGCTTTTAATACCCAAGATGAAGACTTATATGAACGCCTTGGAGAATGGGATGGAGATGAGGGGAGAATCGTTACAGGCTAATATAGTACTGATTCAGAAGGAAGATAAAGATCCCTCGCAATGTGCGAGTTATCGACCAATAGCGCTATTGAATGTAGACACTAAAATATTTGCAAAGGTGTTGGCAAATAGATTAAAAGAACTGATGCCGGAGTGGATACATAGAGATCAAGTGGGGTTTGTTCCAGGAAGAGAGGGTAGAGACAACGCTCTGAGATCACTGCTGCTTACACAAGAGGGCAAGAAAGGGAAAACCCCAATGATATTGATGTCGATAGATGCCGAGAAGGCATTCGACAGAGTAAGTTGGGGTTTTATGATGGACACCCTGGAAGCATTAGGAATGGGAGATAGAATAAGAGGGTGGATTGGAGAGTTAGATAGAGGGCCTACCGCCACCATAATGGTAAATGGAGGAAGATCAGAGTATTTTAAGATGTCAAATGGTACAAGACAGGGATGTCCATTGTCCCCACTGTTATATGTATTATCACTGGAGCCCTTGCTGTCTAGGATTAGGAAGAATATAGATATAAAAGGAATAAAGATAGGAGATAGAGAAAATAAGGTAGCGGCGTATGCGGACGATTTGATGTTCTATGTAGGAAATCCCAGAACATCACTTCCAAATTTAATGAAAGCATTCAGTGAGTATGGAGAACTGTCGAATCTGAAAATAAACCCGACAAAGACTGAAATTTTAAATATCAACCTTTAAAATGAAGAAAAGGAAAAACTAAAAGAGGAATTCCCTTTCCTTTGGAGAGATAAAGATTTAAAATATCTAGGAATAAAATTATCAGCCTCAACTACGAACTTATATAAAGCCAATTATATAGCACTATTAAATGAGATAAAGGTGGAGCTGAGAAGGGTGGGAAATGGAAACCCATCGTGGATGGCACGCATAAACCTGATAAAGATGATAATTGTCCCTAAAGTATTATACAAATTTCAAATGATCCCAATTAAGCTCCCAGAGACATATTTTAAAGAACTTAGGAAAATGATGATAAAATATATATGGAGAAATAAAAAACCTAGAATAGGCTATGAGATATTGACTAGAAGTAAAGAGAGAGGAGGATTGGGAGTACCAGATTTCAGGAGATATTATAGAGCGGGGATTATTGCGAGAATTTTTGACTGGATCCATAATCCGGAGAAAAGTTGGGTTAAAACTGAGAAAGCACTGAGTGGAATAAGTTTAAGTAAAAGTATTTGGGTACCAGCACAATATAGGGAATTAGAGGAGAGCACTAGTAAGTATACTTTGAATGTTCTAAAAGAATGGGATTTATTACACAGACAAAAAGGGTGGGTTTTTAATTCACAATTAATACCACTTAGGAACACAAAATATTTGATCCCGGGTATGGATAGTATAGCAGGGAAATGGATTATAAAACAAGAGGCGCAATTGAGAGATATATTGGTAGGGGAGGAAATTGGGTCATATAAGGATATGGAAGACAGAAAGGGAGAAGTTTTTAATAAGATGGATAGATTAAGATATTACCAACTGAAGTATTTTTTTGAGAGTCTCCCTAAGCCCATAAGAACTAGAAAGGATTGAAACCCATTTGAGAGATTATTTGAGACACGGGGAAATGGTAGACACGGAATGGCAAAAATACACAAGATATTATTGGAGATTGACACTGACACAAAATTAATGCACATAGAGAAATGGGAAAGAGATATAGGAAGGAAAATAGAGGAGGAGGAGAAGAGGAAAATGTTCACATTAATTCATGAAAATATTAGTATGAGGGAAGTAGAAGTAAATTATAAGTGTTTGAATAGATGGCACATTACCCCTAATGTAGAGCACAAGATGAATACGGAGATGTCACGGATGTGTTGGAGAGGATGTGGTGAGGTTGGCACGTGGTATCACATGTGGTGGGAGTGTTCAGAAATACAGGTGTTTTGGCGGAAGATAGTTTATGTAATAGGGAAAATGACTAAAATCAATATAGGATTGGATCCAGAACTATGTCTCCTCCATATCTCGAAGCTCTCTATGAAAGTATACAAGAGTCTCGGGATATGGCAATACTTGACCGCAGCAAAGAGTCTGATCCCAGGTTCTGGAAGAAAAGAGAGGTGCCAACTTAGGAGGATTGGATAAGTAGAGTAAATCAGCTATCCGGGACAGAAAGATTGTATTATACATATGAGGACAAGTTGGAGTTGTATAATAAAAAATGGAAAGTCTGGGAAGAATATAAAGTAAAGATGAAATATATGAGGAGATAATATTCCTGGAAGTGGAATTAGAATAGGGTTTAGGAAGAATAGAAAGATATGGAGTTAATGAGAGAAAAAGGAAAGTGGAGCGTGGGTGGGAGAGGGAAGGGGGGGAGGGGAGGGGGAGTTTTGGGAGGGGGGGTGGTAAGAAAAGGAAGTTTATATATATGGTCAAATAAATCATATAAATTACTGTTTTGATAATTATAATAATAGAAATGTTGAAATGACATGTATAAGACTTGAAAATAAATAAATATTTATAAAAAAAAAAAAAAAGAAGCTCCATAAGCCCTTCATATCAAAGAATCAGAATATGCTGAGAAGAGGTCAGAAGTGTAATGTGAAACATAGCTTTTTAATGTACAATAAAGACTATACAGAAAAAAGGTCAGGAGTACAACATACACTACCCAGAGAATGGGTCAAAAGTATAATGTACAGTGTAACACAGACTATAGAAAGATAAGAGAGGAGTTTATTGCAAAGACAATAGACAGTGCAGAGAAGGGGCCAGGAGTAACATATACTGTTTAGAGTAAACAGTTAGTGTTTGTCGGTCTTAAGTTTTTTACTTTGATTGTGAATAAGCAATGAAAAATATGTCAGCCAGAAACATGTTGAGCGTGGGGCGTCTAATGTTCTTGTCAGTATTGTGTCCTTTTTACATGTGTTGTGCTCTGGCCAGAGTGGATTACTTTTCTGGAACATTATTTGGTCTGAGTTTACTCTGTGGTAAAAGCGGATGCCCGGTTGGTATCTATCTATCTATTTATCTATCTATCAATCTATATATTTGTCTGTCTACTTTTCTATGCATCAAAGATAAAAGGACTGATTGGATGTAAAGCTGATATTCAGGGCAAAAAGGTCCTGCTGTCTATCCTCCGTAAAAGGGTATACCTTCTTCCCACTTTTACAGTCGAGACTGGGCACGCAGACGGGACAGCAGTGCAGAGTTCCAACTCTTCGTTTCCGAACTCTAAGATGCGATTTACCTCTTTACACAGTGATCGACCTAGGAGAGGGATCTGCAAAGAGGGATCAGCCTCTAAGAGACGTACTTGCGAACAGTATAGAAGCTCCATAAAGAAGGGGGTGGAGGGGAGAGATGTTTTTTTTTTTTTTTCTCTCTGCCCCTCCGTTTCCCTAATTTGCCTCCTGTTTCATCCTTCAGTCCTCTAGCTTTGCTCTAATTCTTCCCCTTTTTGTTAAGAAGTACAAGTAGAAAGGGGTCAATAGGGAGATCTGGATGGAGGGGAGGCTAGCCATGGGAGGAGTGTAGCCCTAAGGACCAAACCAAAGGTGGATGTTAGTTCCACAAATGATGAATAGGCAAAGTGAAGGCCTAAAAAGAGGGGGGAGGGGGGGGGATGGTGGTGAGGTTGGGGGGAGGGGATGGAGGGGAGGGAGAGGGGAGGGATTGTGGGAAGAGGGGGGGGAGGGATAAGGGGAGAGAAAAGGTTAGCGGGATAAATACGCTCTACAGGTATAAGAAAGAGGAAAGTAAGGAGGAAAAGGAGTCAGGAGGAAAAGAGTAAGATGGAAGAAATCCAATATATAACCTATAATGTAAAAGGGCTAAATTGTCCAGGAAAGAGATTTAGGTTATTTAAAGAACTACAACATAGAAAATCCTCAGTGATATTCTTGCAAGAAACACACTTAGAGATAGAGTCGAAGGTTAGACTGAGAACCAGATACTTTCCGACATGGTTTTATGCGGATTCACCAATTAAAAGAGCAAAAGGAGTTCCTATAGGCTTTGCTAAAAATATAAGGTTTGTGGTTGAGGAGAGATTGACGGACCCGGAGGGAAGGTTCCTATTTTTGAGAGGTAAATTACAGGGAATTGAGTGCACAATAGCAAATATATATAGTCCAAATAAGAAGCCAGTGACATTTGTGAGAGAAGTGTTGAAGAGATTGATGGACTTTAAAAAAGGGTGTATGTTAGTGGCGGGTGATTTTAACCTCTGTATAGACCTGAAGATGGATACCACTTCCTGTGTGAGGAGAGAGGAAAGCAAGTCCTTGAGAAGGTTAAAAAAAAGGATGCATGAGTGTCAACTGGTGGACATCTGGAGAATTAGGAATATGAAAGAGAGAGATTATACTTTCTTTTCGCAAGTACATGAGACTTATTCTAGACTAGATTACATATTAGTAGAACACCAAATGATAGAATGGGTGGGGGGAAGTAAAAATAGGAGTAAGCACCCTATCGGATCATGCCCCGGTAGAAATGAGGTTAAGATGGGGTAGAGAAGAGAGAGAGGGATATGTGTGGCGGATGAATGAGGCACTCCTCATGGATGAAGAGATTAGTCGAAGAATTGAGAGGGAAATTGAGTGGTTTTTTGAAGAGAACGAGACAGAGGATGTATCGGTAGCAACGGTGTGGGAAGCTCATAAAGCTTACATCAGAGGTCTGCTCATTGCAATGGGGGCAAAAAAGAATAAAGAAAGGAAAGAAAAGATAAATAGATTATTAAATGAAATAAATGATCTTGAACAGGTGCATAAAAGGGAAAGATCTAAGGAGATAATGCAGGGGTTAATAAAGAAGAAAGAAGAACTAGAGAATGTAATGGAGGAAGAAAAAAGAAGAGTCTTTAATAAAATAACATGTGAAAGGTATAGATGGGGAGATAGGCCGGGAAAGTATTTAATGAGAACTTTAAGAAAGAAGAAAAATAGAAATTATATTGAGAAAATAAGAAACCCCAAGGGTGAATTTCTACACTCAACTAAGGATATTGCCAGAATATTTAAAGAGTATTACAATGAGTTGTATAATATTATACCCCAGGATAAGTTTAAGAAAATGGAAATAGTAAATAGGGGGAAAAGAAAGATATACCTAGAGGAAGCAGGTCTACCGAAATTAAGAGAAATACAACTGAACTCTTTAGAGGAAGAAATAACTTCAGAGGAAATAAAAATAGCGTTAAAAAGCATGGCGGGAGGGAAAAGTCCGGGTCCAGACGGATACACAGTTAAATACTATAAAAAATATATAGAGCTTTTAATACCCAAGATGAAGACTTATATGAACGCCTTGGGGAATGGGATGGAGATGAGGGGAGAATCGTTACAGGCTAATATAGTACTGATTCAGAAGGAAGATAAGGATCCCTCGCAATGTGCAAGTTATCGACCAATAGCGCTATTGAATGTAGACACTAAAATATTTGCAAAGGTGTTGGCAAATAGATTAAAAGAACTGATGCCGGAGTGGATACATAGAGATCAAGTGGGGTTTGTTCCAGGAAGAGAGGGTAGAGACAACGCTCTGAGATCACTGCTGCTTACACAAGAGGGCAAGAAAGGGAAAACCCCAATGATATTGATGTCGATAGATGCCGAGAAGGCATTCGACAGAGTAAGTTGGGGTTTTATGATGGACACCCTGGAAGCATTAGGAATGGGAGATAGAATAAGAGGGTGGATTGGAGAGTTAGATAGAGGGCCTACCGCCACCATAATGGTAAATGGAGGAAGATCAGAGTATTTTAAGATGTCAAATGGTACAAGACAGGGATGTCCATTGTCCCCACTGTTATATGTATTATCACTGGAGCCCTTGCTGTCTAGGATTAGGAAGAATATAGATATAAAAGGAATAAAGATAGGAGATAGAGAAAATAAGGTAGCGGCGTATGCGGACGATTTGATGTTCTATGTAGGAAATCCCAGAACATCACTTCCAAATTTAATGAAAGCATTCAGTGAGTATGGAGAACTGTCGAATCTGAAAATAAACCCGACAAAGACTGAAATTTTAAATATCAACCTTTAAAATGAAGAAAAGGAAAAACTAAAAGAGGAATTCCCTTTCCTTTGGAGAGATAAAGATTTAAAATATCTAGGAATAAAATTATCAGCCTCAACTACGAACTTATATAAAGCCAATTATATAGCACTATTAAATGAGATAAAGGTGGAGCTGAGAAGGGTGGGAAATGGAAACCCATCGTGGATGGCACGCATAAACCTGATAAAGATGATAATTGTCCCTAAAGTATTATACAAATTTCAAATGATCCCAATTAAGCTCCCAGAGACATATTTTAAAGAACTTAGGAAAATGATGATAAAATATATATGGAGAAATAAAAAACCTAGAATAGGCTATGAGATATTGACTAGAAGTAAAGAGAGAGGAGGATTGGGAGTACCAGATTTCAGGAGATATTATAGAGCGGGGATTATTGCGAGAATTTTTGACTGGATCCATAATCCGGAGAAAAGTTGGGTTAAAACTGAGAAAGCACTGAGTGGAATAAGTTTAAGTAAAAGTATTTGGGTACCAGCACAATATAGGGAATTAGAGGAGAGCACTAGTAAGTATACTTTGAATGTTCTAAAAGAATGGGATTTATTACACAGACAAAAAGGGTGGGTTTTTAATTCACAATTAATACCACTTAGGAACACAAAATATTTGATCCCGGGTATGGATAGTATAGCAGGGAAATGGATTATAAAACAAGAGGCGCAATTGAGAGATATATTGGTAGGGGAGGAAATTGGGTCATATAAGGATATGGAAGACAGAAAGGGAGAAGTTTTTAATAAGATGGATAGATTAAGATATTACCAACTGAAGTATTTTTTTGAGAGTCTCCCTAAGCCCATAAGAACTAGAAAGGATTGAAACCCATTTGAGAGATTATTTGAGACACGGGGAAATGGTAGACACGGAATGGCAAAAATACACAAGATATTATTGGAGATTGACACTGACACAAAATTAATGCACATAGAGAAATGGGAAAGAGATATAGGAAGGAAAATAGAGGAGGAGGAGAAGAGGAAAATGTTCACATTAATTCATGAAAATATTAGTATGAGGGAAGTAGAAGTAAATTATAAGTGTTTGAATAGATGGCACATTACCCCTAATGTAGAGCACAAGATGAATACGGAGATGTCACGGATGTGTTGGAGAGGATGTGGTGAGGTTGGCACGTGGTATCACATGTGGTGGGAGTGTTCAGAAATACAGGTGTTTTGGCGGAAGATAGTTTATGTAATAGGGAAAATGACTAAAATCAATATAGGATTGGATCCAGAACTATGTCTCCTCCATATCTCGAAGCTCTCTACGAAAGTATACAAGAGTCTCGGGATATGGCAATACTTGACCGCAGCAAAGAGTCTGATCCCAGGTTCTGGAAGAAAAGAGAGGTGCCAACTTACGAGGATTGGATAAGTAGAGTAAATCAGCTATCCGGGACAGAAAGATTGTATTATACATATGAGGACAAGTTGGAGTTGTATAATAAAAAATGGAAAGTCTGGGAAGAATATAAAGTAAAGATGAAATATATGAGGAGATAATATTCCTGGAAGTGGAATTAGAATAGGGTTTAGGAAGAATAGAAAGATATGGAGTTAATGAGAGAAAAAGGAAAGTGGAGCGTGGGTGGGAGAGGGAAGGGGGGGAGGGGAGGGGGAGTTTTGGGAGGGGGGGTGGTAAGAAAAGGAAGTTTATATATATGGTCAAATAAATCATATAAATTACTGTTTTGATAATTATAATAATAGAAATGTTGAAATGACATGTATAAGACTTGAAAATAAATAAATATTTATAAAAAAAAAAAAAAAGAAGCTCCATAAGCCCTTCATATCAAAGAATCAGAATATGCTGAGAAGAGGTCAGAAGTGTAATGTGAAACATAGCTTTTTAATGTACAATAAAGACTATACAGAAAAAAGGTCAGGAGTACAACATACACTACCCAGAGAATGGGTCAAAAGTATAATGTACAGTGTAACACAGACTATAGAAAGATAAGAGAGGAGTTTATTGCAAAGACAATAGACAGTGCAGAGAAGGGGCCAGGAGTAACATATACTGTTTAGAGTAAACAGTTAGTGTTTGTCGGTCTTAAGTTTTTTACTTTGATTGTGAATAAGCAATGAAAAATATGTCAGCCAGAAACATGTTGAGCGTGGGGCGTCTAATGTTCTTG
The DNA here is from genome assembly GCF_062004578.1 of Staurois parvus. Taxonomy (NCBI): domain Eukaryota; kingdom Metazoa; phylum Chordata; class Amphibia; order Anura; family Ranidae; genus Staurois; species Staurois parvus. The sequence goes on along the minus strand of NW_028318005.1, from coordinate 11,882,673 downwards.
TCAGTATTGTGTCCTTTTTACATGTGTTGTGCTCTGGCCAGAGTGGATTACTTTTCTGGAACATTATTTGGTCTGAGTTTACTCTGTGGTAAAAGCGGATGCCCGGTTGGTATCTATCTATCTATCTATCTATCTATCAATCTATATATTTGTCTGTCTACTTTTCTATGCATCAAAGATAAAAGGGCTGATTGGATGTAAAGCTGATATTCAGGGCAAAAAGGTCCTGCTGTCTATCCTCCGTAAAAGGGTATACCTTCTTCCCACTTTTACAGTCGAGACTGGGCACGCAGACGGGACAGCAGTGCAGAGTTCCAACTCTTCGTTTCCGAACTCTAAGATGCGATTTACCTCTTTACACAGTGATCGACCTAGGAGAGGGATCTGCAAAGAGGGATCAGCCTCTAAGAGACGTACTTGCGAACAGTATAGAAGCTCCATAAAGAAGGGGGTGGAGGGGAGAGAAGTTTTTTTTTTTTTTTTTTTTTTTCTCTCTGCCCCTCCGTTTCCCTAATTTGCCTCCTGTTTCATCCTTCAGTCCTCTAGCTTTGCTCTAATTCTTCCCCTTTTTGTTAAGAAGTACAAGTAGAAAGGGGTCAATAGGGAGATCTGGATGGAGGGGAGGCTAGCCATGGGAGGAGTGTAGCACTAAGGACCAAATCAAAGGTGGATGTTAGTTCCACAAATGATGAATAGGCAAAGTGAAGGCCTAAAAAGAGGGGGGAGGGGGGGGAGGGATGGTGGTGAGGTTGGGGGGAGGGGATGGAGGGGAGGGAGAGGGGAGGGATTGTGGGAAGAGGGGGGGGAGGGATAAGGGGAGAGAAAAGGTTAGCGGGATAAATACGCTCTACAGGTATAAGAAAGAGGAAAGTAAGGAGGAAAAGGAGTCAGGAGGAAAAGAGTAAGATGGAAGAAATCCAATATATAACCTATAATGTAAAAGGGCTAAATTGTCCAGGAAAGAGATTTAGGTTATTTAAAGAACTACAACATAGAAAATCCTCAGTGATATTCTTGCAAGAAACACACTTAGAGATAGAGTCGAAGGTTAGACTGAGAACCAGATACTTTCCGACATGGTTTTATGCGGATTCACCAATTAAAAGAGCAAAAGGAGTTGCTATAGGCTTTGCTAAAAATATAAGGTTTGTGGTTGAGGAGAGATTGACGGACCCGGAGGGAAGGTTCCTATTTTTGAGAGGTAAATTACAGGGAATTGAGTGCACAATAGCAAATATATATAGTCCAAATAAGAAGCCAGTGACATTTGTGAGAGAAGTGTTGAAGAGATTGATGGACTTTAAAAAAGGGTGTATGTTAGTGGCGGGTGATTTTAACCTCTGTATAGACCTGAAGATGGATACCACTTCCTGTGTGAGGAGAGAGGAAAGCAAGTCCTTGAGAAGGTTAAAAAAAAGGATGCATGAGTGTCAACTGGTGGACATCTGGAGAATTAGGAATATGAAAGAGAGAGATTATACTTTCTTTTCGCAAGTACATGAGACTTATTCTAGACTAGATTACATATTAGTAGAACACCAAATGATAGAATGGGTGGGGGAAGTAAAAATAGGAGTAAGCACCCTATCGGATCATGCCCCGGTAGAAATGAGGTTAAGATGGGGTAGAGAAGAGAGAGAGGGATATGTGTGGCGGATGAATGAGGCACTCCTCATGGATGAAGAGATTAGTCGAAGAATTGAGAGGGAAATTGAGTGGTTTTTTGAAGAGAACGAGACAGAGGATGTATCGGTAGCAACGGTGTGGGAAGCTCATAAAGCTTACATCAGAGGTCTGCTCATTGCAATGGGGGCAAAAAAGAATAAAGAAAGGAAAGAAAAGATAAATAGATTATTAAATGAAATAAATGATCTTGAACAGGTGCATAAAAGGGAAAGATCTAAGGAGATAATGCAGGGGTTAATAAAGAAGAAAGAAGAACTAGAGAATGTAATGGAGGAAGAAAAAAGAAGAGTCTTTAATAAAATAACATGTGAAAGGTATAGATGGGGAGATAGGCCGGGAAAGTATTTAATGAGAACTTTAAGAAAGAAGAAAAATAGAAATTATATTGAGAAAATAAGAAACCCCAAGGGTGAATTTCTACACTCAACTAAGGATATTGCCAGAATATTTAAAGAGTATTACAATGAGTTGTATAATATTATACCCCAGGATAAGTTTAAGAAAATGGAAATAGTAAATAGGGGGAAAAGAAAGATATACCTAGAGGAAGCAGGTCTACCGAAATTAAGAGAAATACAACTGAACTCTTTAGAGGAAGAAATAACTTCAGAGGAAATAAAAATAGCGTTAAAAAGCATGGCGGGAGGGAAAAGTCCGGGTCCAGACGGATACACAGTTAAATACTATAAAAAATATATAGAGCTTTTAATACCCAAGATGAAGACTTATATGAACGCCTTGGGGAATGGGATGGAGATGAGGGGAGAATCGTTACAGGCTAATATAGTACTGATTCAGAAGGAAGATAAAGATCCCTCGCAATGTGCGAGTTATCGACCAATAGCGCTATTGAATGTAGACACTAAAATATTTGCAAAGGTGTTGGCAAATAGATTAAAAGAACTGATGCCGGAGTGGATACATAGAGATCAAGTGGGGTTTGTTCCAGGAAGAGAGGGTAGAGACAACGCTCTGAGATCACTGCTGCTTACACAAGAGGGCAAGAAAGGGAAAACCCCAATGATATTGATGTCGATAGATGCCGAGAAGGCATTCGACAGAGTAAGTTGGGGTTTTATGATGGACACCCTGGAAACATTAGGAATGGGAGATAGAATAAGAGGGTGGATTGGAGAGTTAGATAGAGGGCCTACCGCCACCATAATGGTAAATGGAGGAAGATCAGAGTATTTTAAGATGTCAAATGGTACAAGACAGGGATGTCCATTGTCCCCACTGTTATATGTATTATCACTGGAGCCCTTGCTGTCTAGGATTAGGAAGAATATAGATATAAAAGGAATAAAGATAGGAGATAGAGAAAATAAGGTAGCGGCGTATGCGGACGATTTGATGTTCTATGTAGGAAATCCCAGAACATCACTTCCAAATTTAATGAAAGCATTCAGTGAGTATGGAGAACTGTCGAATCTGAAAATAAACCCGACAAAGACTGAAATTTTAAATATCAACCTTTAAAATGAAGAAAAGGAAAAACTAAAAGAGGAATTCCCTTTCCTTTGGAGAGATAAAGATTTAAAATATCTAGGAATAAAATTATCAGCCTCAACTACGAACTTATATAAAGCCAATTATATAGCACTATTAAATGAGATAAAGGTGGAGCTGAGAAGGGTGGGAAATGGAAACCCATCGTGGATGGCACGCATAAACCTGATAAAGATGATAATTGTCCCTAAAGTATTATACAAATTTCAAATGATCCCAATTAAGCTCCCAGAGACATATTTTAAAGAACTTAGGAAAATGATGATAAAATATATATGGAGAAATAAAAAACCTAGAATAGGCTATGAGATATTGACTAGAAGTAAAGAGAGAGGAGGATTGGGAGTACCAGATTTCAGGAGATATTATAGAGCGGGGATTATTGCGAGAATTTTTGACTGGATCCATAATCAGGAGAAAAGTTGGGTTAAAACTGAGAAAGCACTGAGTGGAATAAGTTTAAGTAAAAGTATTTGGGTACCAGCACAATATAGGGAATTAGAGGAGAGCACTAGTAAGTATACTTTGAATGTTCTAAAAGAATGGGATTTATTACACAGACAAAAAGGGTGGGTTTTTAATTCACAATTAATACCACTTAGGAACACAAAATATTTGATCCCGGGTATGGATAGTATAGCAGGGAAATGGATTATAAAACAAGAGGCGCAATTGAGAGATATATTGGTAGGGGAGGAAATTGGGTCATATACGGATATGGAAGACAGAAAGGGAGAAGTTTTTAATAAGATGGATAGATTAAGATATTACCAACTGAAGTATTTTTTTGAGAGTCTCCCTAAGCCCATAAGAACTAGAAAGGATTAAAACCCATTTGAGAGATTATTTGAGACACGGGGAAATGGTAGACACGGAATGGCAAAAATACACAAGATATTATTGGAGATTGACACTGACACAAAATTAATGCACATAGAGAAATGGGAAAGAGATATAGGAAGGAAAATAGAGGAGGAGGAGAAGAGGAAAATGTTCACATTAATTCATGAAAATATTAGTATGAGGGAAGTAGAAGTAAATTATAAGTGTTTGAATAGATGGCACATTACCCCTAATGTAGAGCACAAGATGAATACGGAGATGTCACGGATGTGTTGGAGAGGATGTGGTGAGGTTGGCACGTGGTATCACATGTGGTGGGAGTGTTCAGAAATACAGGTGTTTTGGCGGAAGATAGTTTATGTAATAGGGAAAATGACTAAAATCAATATAGGATTGGATCCAGAACTATGTCTCCTCCATATCTCGAAGCTCTCTACGAAAGTATACAAGAGTCTCAGGATATGGCAATACTTGACCGCAGCAAAGAGTCTGATCCCAGGTTCTGGAAGAAAAGAGAGGTGCCAACTTAGGAGGATTGGATAAGTAGAGTAAATCAGCTATCCGGGACAGAAAGATTGTATTATACATATGAGGACAAGTTGGAGTTGTATAATAAAAAATGGAAAGTCTGGGAAGAATATAAAGTAAAGATGAAATATATGAGGAGATAATATTCCTGGAAGTGGAATTAGAATAGGGTTTAGGAAGAATAGAAAGATATGGAGTTAATGAGAGAAAAAGGAAAGTGGAGCGTGGGTGGGAGAGGGAAGGGGGGGAGGGGAGGGGGAGTTTTGGGAGGGGGGGTGGTAAGAAAAGGAAGTTTATATATATGGTCAAATAAATCATATAAATTACTGTTTTGATAATTATAATAATAGAAATGTTGAAATGACATGTATAAGACTTGAAAATAAATAAATATTTATAAAAAAAAAAAAAAAGAAGCTCCATAAGCCCTTCATATCAAAGAATCAGAATATGCTGAGAAGAGGTCAGAAGTGTAATGTGAAACATAACTTTTTAATGTACAATAAAGACTATACAGAAAAAAGGTCAGGAGTACAACATACACTACCCAGAGAATGGGTCAAAAGTATAATGTACAGTGTAACACAGACTATAGAAAGATAAGAGAGGAGTTTATTGCAAAGACAATAGACAGTGCAGAGAAGGGGCCAGGAGTAACATATACTGTTTAGAGTAAACAGTTAGTGTTTGTCGGTCTTAAGTTTTTTACTTTGATTGTGAATAAGCAATGAAAAATATGTCAGCCAGAAACATGTTGAGCGTGGGGCGTCTAATGTTCTTGTCAGTATTGTGTCCTTTTTACATGTGTTGTGCTCCGGCCAGAGTGGATTACTTTTCTGGAACATTATTTGGTCTGAGTTTACTCTGTGGTAAAAGCGGATGCTCGGTTGGTATCTATCTATCTATCTATCTATCTATCTATCAATCTATATATTTGTCTGTCTACTTTTCTATGCATCAAAGATAAAAGGGCTGATTGGATGTAAAGCTGATATTCAGGGCAAAAAGGTCCTGCTGTCTATCCTCCGTAAAAGGGTATACCTTCTTCCCACTTTTACAGTCGAGACTGGGCACGCAGACGGGACAGCAGTGCAGAGTTCCAACTCTTCGTTTCCGAACTCTAAGATGCGATTTACCTCTTTACACAGTGATCGACCTAGGAGAGGGATCTGCAAAGAGGGATCAGCCTCTAAGAGACGTACTTGCGAACAGTATAGAAGCTCCATAAAGAAGGGGGTGGAGGGGAGAGATGTTTTTTTTTTTTTTTTTTCTCTCTGCCCCTCCGTTTCCCTAATTTGCCTCCTGTTTCATCCTTCAGTCCTCTAGCTTTGCTCTAATTCTTCCCCTTTTTGTTAAGAAGTACAAGTAGAAAGGGGTCAATAGGGAGATCTGGATGGAGGGGAGGCTAGCCATGGGAGGAGTGTAGCACTAAGGACCAAATCAAAGGTGGATGTTAGTTCCACAAATGATGAATAGGCAAAGTGAAGGCCTAAAAAGAGGGGGGAGGGGGGGGGAGGGATGGTGGTGAGGTTGGGGGGAGGGGATGGAGGGGAGGGAGAGGGGAGGGATTGTGGGAAGAGGGGGGGGAGGGATAAGGGGAGAGAAAAGGTTAGCGGGATAAATACGCTCTACAGGTATAAGAAAGAGGAAAGTAAGGAGGAAAAGGAGTCAGGAGGAAAAGAGTAAGATGGAAGAAATCCAATATATAACCTATAATGTAAAAGGGCTAAATTGTCCAGGAAAGAGATTTAGGTTATTTAAAGAACTACAACATAGAAAATCCTCAGTGATATTCTTGCAAGAAACACACTTAGAGATAGAGTCGAAGGTTAGACTGAGAACCAGATACTTTCCGACATGGTTTTATGCGGATTCACCAATTAAAAGAGCAAAAGGAGTTGCTATAGGCTTTGCTAAAAATATAAGGTTTGTGGTTGAGGAGAGATTGACGGACCCGGAGGGAAGGTTCCTATTTTTGAGAGGTAAATTACAGGGAATTGAGTGCACAATAGCAAATATATATAGTCCAAATAAGAAGCCAGTGACATTTGTGAGAGAAGTGTTGAAGAGATTGATGGACTTTAAAAAAGGGTGTATGTTAGTGGCGGGTGATTTTAACCTCTGTATAGACCTGAAGATGGATACCACTTCCTGTGTGAGGAGAGAGGAAAGCAAGTCCTTGAGAAGGTTAAAAAAAAGGATGCATGAGTGTCAACTGGTGGACATCTGGAGAATTAGGAATATGAAAGAGAGAGATTATACTTTCTTTTCGCAAGTACATGAGACTTATTCTAGACTAGATTACATATTAGTAGAACACCAAATGATAGAATGGGTGGGGGGAAGTAAAAATAGGAGTAAGCACCCTATCGGATCATGCCCCGGTAGAAATGAGGTTAAGATGGGGTAGAGAAGAGAGAGAGGGATATGTGTGGCGGATGAATGAGGCACTCCTCATGGATGAAGAGATTAGTCGAAGAATTGAGAGGGAAATTGAGTGGTTTTTTGAAGAGAACGAGACAGAGGATGTATCGGTAGCAACGGTGTGGGAAGCTCATAAAGCTTACATCAGAGGTCTGCTCATTGCAATGGGGGCAAAAAAGAATAAAGAAAGGAAAGAAAAGATAAATAGATTATTAAATGAAATAAATGATCTTGAACAGGTGCATAAAAGGGAAAGATCTAAGGAGATAATGCAGGGGTTAATAAAGAAGAAAGAAGAACTAGAGAATGTAATGGAGGAAGAAAAAAGAAGAGTCTTTAATAAAATAACATGTGAAAGGTATAGATGGGGAGATAGGCCGGGAAAGTATTTAATGAGAACTTTAAGAAAGAAGAAAAATAGAAATTATATTGAGAAAATAAGAAACCCCAAGGGTGAATTTCTACACTCAACTAAGGATATTGCCAGAATATTTAAAGAGTATTACAATGAGTTGTATAATATTATACCCCAGGATAAGTTTAAGAAAATGGAAATAGTAAATAGGGGGAAAAGAAAGATATACCTAGAGGAAGCAGGTCTACCGAAATTAAGAGAAATACAACTGAACTCTTTAGAGGAAGAAATAACTTCAGAGGAAATAAAAATAGCGTTAAAAAGCATGGCGGGAGGGAAAAGTCCGGGTCCAGACGGATACACAGTTAAATACTATAAAAAATATATAGAGCTTTTAATACCCAAGATGAAGACTTATATGAACGCCTTGGGGAATGGGATGGAGATGAGGGGAGAATCGTTACAGGCTAATATAGTACTGATTCAGAAGGAAGATAAAGATCCCTCGCAATGTGCGAGTTATCGACCAATAGCGCTATTGAATGTAGACACTAAAATATTTGCAAAGGTGTTGGCAAATAGATTAAAAGAACTGATGCCGGAGTGGATACATAGAGATCAAGTGGGGTTTGTTCCAGGAAGAGAGGGTAGAGACAACGCTCTGAGATCACTGCTGCTTACACAAGAGGGCAAGAAAGGGAAAACCCCAATGATATTGATGTCGATAGATGCCGAGAAGGCATTCGACAGAGTAAGTTGGGGTTTTATGATGGACACCCTGGAAGCATTAGGAATGGGAGATAGAATAAGAGGGTGGATTGGAGAGTTAGATAGAGGGCCTACCGCCACCATAATGGTAAATGGAGGAAGATCAGAGTATTTTAAGATGTCAAATGGTACAAGACAGGGATGTCCATTGTCCCCACTGTTATATGTATTATCACTGGAGCCCTTGCTGTCTAGGATTAGGAAGAATATAGATATAAAAGGAATAAAGATAGGAGATAGAGAAAATAAGGTAGCGGCGTATGCGGACGATTTGATGTTCTATGTAGGAAATCCCAGAACATCACTTCCAAATTTAATGAAAGCATTCAGTGAGTATGGAGAACTGTCGAATCTGAAAATAAACCCGACAAAGACTGAAATTTTAAATATCAACCTTTAAAATGAAGAAAAGGAAAAACTAAAAGAGGAATTCCCTTTCCTTTGGAGAGATAAAGATTTAAAATATCTAGGAATAAAATTATCAGCCTCAACTACGAACTTATATAAAGCCAATTATATAGCACTATTAAATGAGATAAAGGTGGAGCTGAGAAGGGTGGGAAATGGAAACCCATCGTGGATGGCACGCATAAACCTGATAAAGATGATAATTGTCCCTAAAGTATTATACAAATTTCAAATGATCCCAATTAAGCTCCCAGAGACATATTTTAAAGAACTTAGGAAAATGATGATAAAATATATATGGAGAAATAAAAAACCTAGAATAGGCTATGAGATATTGACTAGAAGTAAAGAGAGAGGAGGATTGGGAGTACCAGATTTCAGGAGATATTATAGAGCGGGGATTATTGCGAGAATTTTTGACTGGATCCATAATCCGGAGAAAAGTTGGGTTAAAACTGAGAAAGCACTGAGTGGAATAAGTTTAAGTAAAAGTATTTGGGTACCAGCACAATATAGGGAATTAGAGGAGAGCACTAGTAAGTATACTTTGAATGTTCTAAAAGAATGGGATTTATTACACAGACAAAAAGGGTGGGTTTTTAATTCACAATTAATACCACTTAGGAACACAAAATATTTGATCCCGGGTATGGATAGTATAGCAGGGAAATGGATTATAAAACAAGAGGCGCAATTGAGAGATATATTGGTAGGGGAGGAAATTGGGTCATATAAGGATATGGAAGACAGAAAGGGAGAAGTTTTTAATAAGATGGATAGATTAAGATATTACCAACTGAAGTATTTTTTTGAGAGTCTCCCTAAGCCCATAAGAACTAGAAAGGATTGAAACCCATTTGAGAGATTATTTGAGACACGGGGAAATGGTAGACACGGAATGGCAAAAATACACAAGATATTATTGGAGATTGACACTGACACAAAATTAATGCACATAGAGAAATGGGAAAGAGATATAGGAAGGAAAATAGAGGAGGAGGAGAAGAGGAAAATGTTCACATTAATTCATGAAAATATTAGTATGAGGGAAGTAGAAGTAAATTATAAGTGTTTGAATAGATGGCACATTACCCCTAATGTAGAGCACAAGATGAATACGGAGATGTCACGGATGTGTTGGAGAGGATGTGGTGAGGTTGGCACGTGGTATCACATGTGGTGGGAGTGTTCAGAAATACAGGTGTTTTGGCGGAAGATAGTTTATGTAATAGGGAAAATGACTAAAATCAATATAGGATTGGATCCAGAACTATGTCTCCTCCATATCTCGAAGCTCTCTACGAAAGTATACAAGAGTCTCGGGATATGGCAATACTTGACCGCAGCAAAGAGTCTGATCCCAGGTTCTGGAAGAAAAGAGAGGTGCCAACTTACGAGGATTGGATAAGTAGAGTAAATCAGCTATCCGGGACAGAAAGATTGTATTATACATATGAGGACAAGTTGGAGTTGTATAATAAAAAATGGAAAGTCTGGGAAGAATATAAAGTAAAGATGAAATATATGAGGAGATAATATTCCTGGAAGTGGAATTAGAATAGGGTTTAGGAAGAATAGAAAGATATGGAGTTAATGAGAGAAAAAGGAAAGTGGAGCGTGGGTGGGAGAGGGAAGGGGGGGAGGGGAGGGGGAGTTTTGGGAGGGGGGGTGGTAAGAAAAGGAAGTTTATATATATGGTCAAATAAATCATATAAATTACTGTTTTGATAATTATAATAATAGAAATGTTGAAATGACATGTATAAGACTTGAAAATAAATAAATATTTATAAAAAAAAAAAAAAAGAAGCTCCATAAGCCCTTCATATCAAAGAATCAGAATATGCTGAGAAGAGGTCAGAAGTGTAATGTGAAACATAGCTTTTTAATGTACAATAAAGACTATACAGAAAAAAGGTCAGGAGTACAACATACACTACCCAGAGAATGGGTCAAAAGTATAATGTACAGTGTAACACAGACTATAGAAAGATAAGAGAGGAGTTTATTGCAAAGACAATAGACAGTGCAGAGAAGGGGCCAGGAGTAACATATACTGTTTAGAGTAAACAGTTAGTGTTTGTCGGTCTTAAGTTTTTTACTTTGATTGTGAATAAGCAATGAAAAATATGTCAGCCAGAAACATGTTGAGCGTGGGGCGTCTAATGTTCTTGTCAGTATTGTGTCCTTTTTACATGTGTTGTGCTCTGGCCAGAGTGGATTACTTTTCTGGAACATTATTTGGTCTGAGTTTACTCTGTGGTAAAAGCGGATGCCCGGTTGGTATCTATCTATCTATCTATCTATCTATCAATCTATATATTTGTCTGTCTACTTTTCTATGCATCAAAGATAAAAGGGCTGATTGGATGTAAAGCTGATATTCAGGGCAAAAAGGTCCTGCTGTCTATCCTCCGTAAAAGGGTATACCTTCTTCCCACTTTTACAGTCGAGACTGGGCACGCAGACGGGACAGCAGTGCAGAGTTCCAACTCTTCGTTTCCGAACTCTAAGATGCGATTTACCTCTTTACACAGTGATCGACCTAGGAGAGGGATCTGCAAAGAGGGATCAGCCTCTAAGAGACGTACTTGCGAACAGTATAGAAGCTCCATAAAGAAGGGGGTGGAGGGGAGAGAAGTTTTTTTTTTTTTTTTTTTTTTTCTCTCTGCCCCTCCGTTTCCCTAATTTGCCTCCTGTTTCATCCTTCAGTCCTCTAGCTTTGCTCTAATTCTTCCCCTTTTTGTTAAGAAGTACAAGTAGAAAGGGGTCAATAGGGAGATCTGGATGGAGGGGAGGCTAGCCATGGGAGGAGTGTAGCACTAAGGACCAAATCAAAGGTGGATGTTAGTTCCACAAATGATGAATAGGCAAAGTGAAGGCCTAAAAAGAGGGGGGAGGGGGGGGAGGGATGGTGGTGAGGTTGGGGGGAGGGGATGGAGGGGAGGGAGAGGGGAGGGATTGTGGGAAGAGGGGGGGGAGGGATAAGGGGAGAGAAAAGGTTAGCGGGATAAATACGCTCTACAGGTATAAGAAAGAGGAAAGTAAGGAGGAAAAGGAGTCAGGAGGAAAAGAGTAAGATGGAAGAAATCCAATATATAACCTATAATGTAAAAGGGCTAAATTGTCCAGGAAAGAGATTTAGGTTATTTAAAGAACTACAACATAGAAAATCCTCAGTGATATTCTTGCAAGAAACACACTTAGAGATAGAGTCGAAGGTTAGACTGAGAACCAGATACTTTCCGACATGGTTTTATGCGGATTCACCAATTAAAAGAGCAAAAGGAGTTGCTATAGGCTTTGCTAAAAATATAAGGTTTGTGGTTGAGGAGAGATTGACGGACCCGGAGGGAAGGTTCCTATTTTTGAGAGGTAAATTACAGGGAATTGAGTGCACAATAGCAAATATATATAGTCCAAATAAGAAGCCAGTGACATTTGTGAGAGAAGTGTTGAAGAGATTGATGGACTTTAAAAAAGGGTGTATGTTAGTGGCGGGTGATTTTAACCTCTGTATAGACCTGAAGATGGATACCACTTCCTGTGTGAGGAGAGAGGAAAGCAAGTCCTTGAGAAGGTTAAAAAAAAGGATGCATGAGTGTCAACTGGTGGACATCTGGAGAATTAGGAATATGAAAGAGAGAGATTATACTTTCTTTTCGCAAGTACATGAGACTTATTCTAGACTAGATTACATATTAGTAGAACACCAAATGATAGAATGGGTGGGGGAAGTAAAAATAGGAGTAAGCACCCTATCGGATCATGCCCCGGTAGAAATGAGGTTAAGATGGGGTAGAGAAGAGAGAGAGGGATATGTGTGGCGGATGAATGAGGCACTCCTCATGGATGAAGAGATTAGTCGAAGAATTGAGAGGGAAATTGAGTGGTTTTTTGAAGAGAACGAGACAGAGGATGTATCGGTAGCAACGGTGTGGGAAGCTCATAAAGCTTACATCAGAGGTCTGCTCATTGCAATGGGGGCAAAAAAGAATAAAGAAAGGAAAGAAAAGATAAATAGATTATTAAATGAAATAAATGATCTTGAACAGGTGCATAAAAGGGAAAGATCTAAGGAGATAATGCAGGGGTTAATAAAGAAGAAAGAAGAACTAGAGAATGTAATGGAGGAAGAAAAAAGAAGAGTCTTTAATAAAATAACATGTGAAAGGTATAGATGGGGAGATAGGCCGGGAAAGTATTTAATGAGAACTTTAAGAAAGAAGAAAAATAGAAATTATATTGAGAAAATAAGAAACCCCAAGGGTGAATTTCTACACTCAACTAAGGATATTGCCAGAATATTTAAAGAGTATTACAATGAGTTGTATAATATTATACCCCAGGATAAGTTTAAGAAAATGGAAATAGTAAATAGGGGGAAAAGAAAGATATACCTAGAGGAAGCAGGTCTACCGAAATTAAGAGAAATACAACTGAACTCTTTAGAGGAAGAAATAACTTCAGAGGAAATAAAAATAGCGTTAAAAAGCATGGCGGGAGGGAAAAGTCCGGGTCCAGACGGATACACAGTTAAATACTATAAAAAATATATAGAGCTTTTAATACCCAAGATGAAGACTTATATGAACGCCTTGGGGAATGGGATGGAGATGAGGGGAGAATCGTTACAGGCTAATATAGTACTGATTCAGAAGGAAGATAAAGATCCCTCGCAATGTGCGAGTTATCGACCAATAGCGCTATTGAATGTAGACACTAAAATATTTGCAAAGGTGTTGGCAAATAGATTAAAAGAACTGATGCCGGAGTGGATACATAGAGATCAAGTGGGGTTTGTTCCAGGAAGAGAGGGTAGAGACAACGCTCTGAGATCACTGCTGCTTACACAAGAGGGCAAGAAAGGGAAAACCCCAATGATATTGATGTCGATAGATGCCGAGAAGGCATTCGACAGAGTAAGTTGGGGTTTTATGATGGACACCCTGGAAACATTAGGAATGGGAGATAGAATAAGAGGGTGGATTGGAGAGTTAGATAGAGGGCCTACCGCCACCATAATGGTAAATGGAGGAAGATCAGAGTATTTTAAGATGTCAAATGGTACAAGACAGGGATGTCCATTGTCCCCACTGTTATATGTATTATCACTGGAGCCCTTGCTGTCTAGGATTAGGAAGAATATAGATATAAAAGGAATAAAGATAGGAGATAGAGAAAATAAGGTAGCGGCGTATGCGGACGATTTGATGTTCTATGTAGGAAATCCCAGAACATCACTTCCAAATTTAATGAAAGCATTCAGTGAGTATGGAGAACTGTCGAATCTGAAAATAAACCCGACAAAGACTGAAATTTTAAATATCAACCTTTAAAATGAAGAAAAGGAAAAACTAAAAGAGGAATTCCCTTTCCTTTGGAGAGATAAAGATTTAAAATATCTAGGAATAAAATTATCAGCCTCAACTACGAACTTATATAAAGCCAATTATATAGCACTATTAAATGAGATAAAGGTGGAGCTGAGAAGGGTGGGAAATGGAAACCCATCGTGGATGGCACGCATAAACCTGATAAAGATGATAATTGTCCCTAAAGTATTATACAAATTTCAAATGATCCCAATTAAGCTCCCAGAGACATATTTTAAAGAACTTAGGAAAATGATGATAAAATATATATGGAGAAATAAAAAACCTAGAATAGGCTATGAGATATTGACTAGAAGTAAAGAGAGAGGAGGATTGGGAGTACCAGATTTCAGGAGATATTATAGAGCGGGGATTATTGCGAGAATTTTTGACTGGATCCATAATCAGGAGAAAAGTTGGGTTAAAACTGAGAAAGCACTGAGTGGAATAAGTTTAAGTAAAAGTATTTGGGTACCAGCACAATATAGGGAATTAGAGGAGAGCACTAGTAAGTATACTTTGAATGTTCTAAAAGAATGGGATTTATTACACAGACAAAAAGGGTGGGTTTTTAATTCACAATTAATACCACTTAGGAACACAAAATATTTGATCCCGGGTATGGATAGTATAGCAGGGAAATGGATTATAAAACAAGAGGCGCAATTGAGAGATATATTGGTAGGGGAGGAAATTGGGTCATATACGGATATGGAAGACAGAAAGGGAGAAGTTTTTAATAAGATGGATAGATTAAGATATTACCAACTGAAGTATTTTTTTGAGAGTCTCCCTAAGCCCATAAGAACTAGAAAGGATTAAAACCCATTTGAGAGATTATTTGAGACACGGGGAAATGGTAGACACGGAATGGCAAAAATACACAAGATATTATTGGAGATTGACACTGACACAAAATTAATGCACATAGAGAAATGGGAAAGAGATATAGGAAGGAAAATAGAGGAGGAGGAGAAGAGGAAAATGTTCACATTAATTCATGAAAATATTAGTATGAGGGAAGTAGAAGTAAATTATAAGTGTTTGAATAGATGGCACATTACCCCTAATGTAGAGCACAAGATGAATACGGAGATGTCACGGATGTGTTGGAGAGGATGTGGTGAGGTTGGCACGTGGTATCACATGTGGTGGGAGTGTTCAGAAATACAGGTGTTTTGGCGGAAGATAGTTTATGTAATAGGGAAAATGACTAAAATCAATATAGGATTGGATCCAGAACTATGTCTCCTCCATATCTCGAAGCTCTCTACGAAAGTATACAAGAGTCTCAGGATATGGCAATACTTGACCGCAGCAAAGAGTCTGATCCCAGGTTCTGGAAGAAAAGAGAGGTGCCAACTTAGGAGGATTGGATAAGTAGAGTAAATCAGCTATCCGGGACAGAAAGATTGTATTATACATATGAGGACAAGTTGGAGTTGTATAATAAAAAATGGAAAGTCTGGGAAGAATATAAAGTAAAGATGAAATATATGAGGAGATAATATTCCTGGAAGTGGAATTAGAATAGGGTTTAGGAAGAATAGAAAGATATGGAGTTAATGAGAGAAAAAGGAAAGTGGAGCGTGGGTGGGAGAGGGAAGGGGGGGAGGGGAGGGGGAGTTTTGGGAGGGGGGGTGGTAAGAAAAGGAAGTTTATATATATGGTCAAATAAATCATATAAATTACTGTTTTGATAATTATAATAATAGAAATGTTGAAATGACATGTATAAGACTTGAAAATAAATAAATATTTATAAAAAAAAAAAAAAAGAAGCTCCATAAGCCCTTCATATCAAAGAATCAGAATATGCTGAGAAGAGGTCAGAAGTGTAATGTGAAACATAACTTTTTAATGTACAATAAAGACTATACAGAAAAAAGGTCAGGAGTACAACATACACTACCCAGAGAATGGGTCAAAAGTATAATGTACAGTGTAACACAGACTATAGAAAGATAAGAGAGGAGTTTATTGCAAAGACAATAGACAGTGCAGAGAAGGGGCCAGGAGTAACATATACTGTTTAGAGTAAACAGTTAGTGTTTGTCGGTCTTAAGTTTTTTACTTTGATTGTGAATAAGCAATGAAAAATATGTCAGCCAGAAACATGTTGAGCGTGGGGCGTCTAATGTTCTTGTCAGTATTGTGTCCTTTTTACATGTGTTGTGCTCCGGCCAGAGTGGATTACTTTTCTGGAACATTATTTGGTCTGAGTTTACTCTGTGGTAAAAGCGGATGCTCGGTTGGTATCTATCTATCTATCTATCTATCTATCTATCAATCTATATATTTGTCTGTCTACTTTTCTATGCATCAAAGATAAAAGGGCTGATTGGATGTAAAGCTGATATTCAGGGCAAAAAGGTCCTGCTGTCTATCCTCCGTAAAAGGGTATACCTTCTTCCCACTTTTACAGTCGAGACTGGGCACGCAGACGGGACAGCAGTGCAGAGTTCCAACTCTTCGTTTCCGAACTCTAAGATGCGATTTACCTCTTTACACAGTGATCGACCTAGGAGAGGGATCTGCAAAGAGGGATCAGCCTCTAAGAGACGTACTTGCGAACAGTATAGAAGCTCCATAAAGAAGGGGGTGGAGGGGAGAGATGTTTTTTTTTTTTTTTTTTCTCTCTGCCCCTCCGTTTCCCTAATTTGCCTCCTGTTTCATCCTTCAGTCCTCTAGCTTTGCTCTAATTCTTCCCCTTTTTGTTAAGAAGTACAAGTAGAAAGGGGTCAATAGGGAGATCTGGATGGAGGGGAGGCTAGCCATGGGAGGAGTGTAGCACTAAGGACCAAATCAAAGGTGGATGTTAGTTCCACAAATGATGAATAGGCAAAGTGAAGGCCTAAAAAGAGGGGGGAGGGGGGGGGAGGGATGGTGGTGAGGTTGGGGGGAGGGGATGGAGGGGAGGGAGAGGGGAGGGATTGTGGGAAGAGGGGGGGGAGGGATAAGGGGAGAGAAAAGGTTAGCGGGATAAATACGCTCTACAGGTATAAGAAAGAGGAAAGTAAGGAGGAAAAGGAGTCAGGAGGAAAAGAGTAAGATGGAAGAAATCCAATATATAACCTATAATGTAAAAGGGCTAAATTGTCCAGGAAAGAGATTTAGGTTATTTAAAGAACTACAACATAGAAAATCCTCAGTGATATTCTTGCAAGAAACACACTTAGAGATAGAGTCGAAGGTTAGACTGAGAACCAGATACTTTCCGACATGGTTTTATGCGGATTCACCAATTAAAAGAGCAAAAGGAGTTGCTATAGGCTTTGCTAAAAATATAAGGTTTGTGGTTGAGGAGAGATTGACGGACCCGGAGGGAAGGTTCCTATTTTTGAGAGGTAAATTACAGGGAATTGAGTGCACAATAGCAAATATATATAGTCCAAATAAGAAGCCAGTGACATTTGTGAGAGAAGTGTTGAAGAGATTGATGGACTTTAAAAAAGGGTGTATGTTAGTGGCGGGTGATTTTAACCTCTGTATAGACCTGAAGATGGATACCACTTCCTGTGTGAGGAGAGAGGAAAGCAAGTCCTTGAGAAGGTTAAAAAAAAGGATGCATGAGTGTCAACTGGTGGACATCTGGAGAATTAGGAATATGAAAGAGAGAGATTATACTTTCTTTTCGCAAGTACATGAGACTTATTCTAGACTAGATTACATATTAGTAGAACACCAAATGATAGAATGGGTGGGGGGAAGTAAAAATAGGAGTAAGCACCCTATCGGATCATGCCCCGGTAGAAATGAGGTTAAGATGGGGTAGAGAAGAGAGAGAGGGATATGTGTGGCGGATGAATGAGGCACTCCTCATGGATGAAGAGATTAGTCGAAGAATTGAGAGGGAAATTGAGTGGTTTTTTGAAGAGAACGAGACAGAGGATGTATCGGTAGCAACGGTGTGGGAAGCTCATAAAGCTTACATCAGAGGTCTGCTCATTGCAATGGGGGCAAAAAAGAATAAAGAAAGGAAAGAAAAGATAAATAGATTATTAAATGAAATAAATGATCTTGAACAGGTGCATAAAAGGGAAAGATCTAAGGAGATAATGCAGGGGTTAATAAAGAAGAAAGAAGAACTAGAGAATGTAATGGAGGAAGAAAAAAGAAGAGTCTTTAATAAAATAACATGTGAAAGGTATAGATGGGGAGATAGGCCGGGAAAGTATTTAATGAGAACTTTAAGAAAGAAGAAAAATAGAAATTATATTGAGAAAATAAGAAACCCCAAGGGTGAATTTCTACACTCAACTAAGGATATTGCCAGAATATTTAAAGAGTATTACAATGAGTTGTATAATATTATACCCCAGGATAAGTTTAAGAAAATGGAAATAGTAAATAGGGGGAAAAGAAAGATATACCTAGAGGAAGCAGGTCTACCGAAATTAAGAGAAATACAACTGAACTCTTTAGAGGAAGAAATAACTTCAGAGGAAATAAAAATAGCGTTAAAAAGCATGGCGGGAGGGAAAAGTCCGGGTCCAGACGGATACACAGTTAAATACTATAAAAAATATATAGAGCTTTTAATACCCAAGATGAAGACTTATATGAACGCCTTGGGGAATGGGATGGAGATGAGGGGAGAATCGTTACAGGCTAATATAGTACTGATTCAGAAGGAAGATAAAGATCCCTCGCAATGTGCGAGTTATCGACCAATAGCGCTATTGAATGTAGACACTAAAATATTTGCAAAGGTGTTGGCAAATAGATTAAAAGAACTGATGCCGGAGTGGATACATAGAGATCAAGTGGGGTTTGTTCCAGGAAGAGAGGGTAGAGACAACGCTCTGAGATCACTGCTGCTTACACAAGAGGGCAAGAAAGGGAAAACCCCAATGATATTGATGTCGATAGATGCCGAGAAGGCATTCGACAGAGTAAGTTGGGGTTTTATGATGGACACCCTGGAAGCATTAGGAATGGGAGATAGAATAAGAGGGTGGATTGGAGAGTTAGATAGAGGGCCTACCGCCACCATAATGGTAAATGGAGGAAGATCAGAGTATTTTAAGATGTCAAATGGTACAAGACAGGGATGTCCATTGTCCCCACTGTTATATGTATTATCACTGGAGCCCTTGCTGTCTAGGATTAGGAAGAATATAGATATAAAAGGAATAAAGATAGGAGATAGAGAAAATAAGGTAGCGGCGTATGCGGACGATTTGATGTTCTATGTAGGAAATCCCAGAACATCACTTCCAAATTTAATGAAAGCATTCAGTGAGTATGGAGAACTGTCGAATCTGAAAATAAACCCGACAAAGACTGAAATTTTAAATATCAACCTTTAAAATGAAGAAAAGGAAAAACTAAAAGAGGAATTCCCTTTCCTTTGGAGAGATAAAGATTTAAAATATCTAGGAATAAAATTATCAGCCTCAACTACGAACTTATATAAAGCCAATTATATAGCACTATTAAATGAGATAAAGGTGGAGCTGAGAAGGGTGGGAAATGGAAACCCATCGTGGATGGCACGCATAAACCTGATAAAGATGATAATTGTCCCTAAAGTATTATACAAATTTCAAATGATCCCAATTAAGCTCCCAGAGACATATTTTAAAGAACTTAGGAAAATGATGATAAAATATATATGGAGAAATAAAAAACCTAGAATAGGCTATGAGATATTGACTAGAAGTAAAGAGAGAGGAGGATTGGGAGTACCAGATTTCAGGAGATATTATAGAGCGGGGATTATTGCGAGAATTTTTGACTGGATCCATAATCCGGAGAAAAGTTGGGTTAAAACTGAGAAAGCACTGAGTGGAATAAGTTTAAGTAAAAGTATTTGGGTACCAGCACAATATAGGGAATTAGAGGAGAGCACTAGTAAGTATACTTTGAATGTTCTAAAAGAATGGGATTTATTACACAGACAAAAAGGGTGGGTTTTTAATTCACAATTAATACCACTTAGGAACACAAAATATTTGATCCCGGGTATGGATAGTATAGCAGGGAAATGGATTATAAAACAAGAGGCGCAATTGAGAGATATATTGGTAGGGGAGGAAATTGGGTCATATAAGGATATGGAAGACAGAAAGGGAGAAGTTTTTAATAAGATGGATAGATTAAGATATTACCAACTGAAGTATTTTTTTGAGAGTCTCCCTAAGCCCATAAGAACTAGAAAGGATTGAAACCCATTTGAGAGATTATTTGAGACACGGGGAAATGGTAGACACGGAATGGCAAAAATACACAAGATATTATTGGAGATTGACACTGACACAAAATTAATGCACATAGAGAAATGGGAAAGAGATATAGGAAGGAAAATAGAGGAGGAGGAGAAGAGGAAAATGTTCACATTAATTCATGAAAATATTAGTATGAGGGAAGTAGAAGTAAATTATAAGTGTTTGAATAGATGGCACATTACCCCTAATGTAGAGCACAAGATGAATACGGAGATGTCACGGATGTGTTGGAGAGCATGTGGTGAGGTTGGCACGTGGTATCACATGTGGTGGGAGTGTTCAGAAATACAGGTGTTTTGGCGGAAGATAGTTTATGTAATAGGGAAAATGACTAAAATCAATATAGGATTGGATCCAGAACTATGTCTCCTCCATATCTCGAAGCTCTCTACGAAAGTATACAAGAGTCTCGGGATATGGCAATACTTGACCGCAGCAAAGAGTCTGATCCCAGGTTCTGGAAGAAAAGAGAGGTGCCAACTTACGAGGATTGGATAAGTAGAGTAAATCAGCTATCCGGGACAGAAAGATTGTATTATACATATGAGGACAAGTTGGAGTTGTATAATAAAAAATGGAAAGTCTGGGAAGAATATAAAGTAAAGATGAAATATATGAGGAGATAATATTCCTGGAAGTGGAATTAGAATAGGGTTTAGGAAGAATAGAAAGATATGGAGTTAATGAGAGAAAAAGGAAAGTGGAGCGTGGGTGGGAGAGGGAAGGGGGGGAGGGGAGGGGGAGTTTTGGGAGGGGGGGTGGTAAGAAAAGGAAGTTTATATATATGGTCAAATAAATCATATAAATTACTGTTTTGATAATTATAATAATAGAAATGTTGAAATGACATGTATAAGACTTGAAAATAAATAAATATTTATAAAAAAAAAAAAAAAGAAGCTCCATAAGCCCTTCATATCAAAGAATCAGAATATGCTGAGAAGAGGTCAGAAGTGTAATGTGAAACATAGCTTTTTAATGTACAATAAAGACTATACAGAAAAAAGGTCAGGAGTACAACATACACTACCCAGAGAATGGGTCAAAAGTATAATGTACAGTGTAACACAGACTATAGAAAGATAAGAGAGGAGTTTATTGCAAAGACAATAGACAGTGCAGAGAAGGGGCCAGGAGTAACATATACTGTTTAGAGTAAACAGTTAGTGTTTGTCGGTCTTAAGTTTTTTACTTTGATTGTGAATAAGCAATGAAAAATATGTCAGCCAGAAACATGTTGAGCGTGGGGCGTCTAATGTTCTTGTCAGTATTGTGTCCTTTTTACATGTGTTGTGCTCTGGCCAGAGTGGATTACTTTTCTGGAACATTATTTGGTCTGAGTTTACTCTGTGGTAAAAGCGGATGCCCGGTTGGTATCTATCTATCTATCTATCTATCTATCTATCTATCTATCAATCTATATATTTGTCTGTCTACTTTTCTATGCATCAAAGATAAAAGGGCTGATTGGATGTAAAGCTGATATTCAGGGCAAAAAGGTCCTGCTGTCTATCCTCCGTAAAAGGGTATACCTTCTTCCCACTTTTACAGTCGAGACTGGGCACGCAGACGGGACAGCAGTGCAGAGTTCCAACTCTTCGTTTCCGAACTCTAAGATGCGATTTACCTCTTTACACAGTGATCGACCTAGGAGAGGGATCTGCAAAGAGGGATCAGCCTCTAAGAGACGTACTTGTGAACAGTATAGAAGCTCCATAAAGAAGGGGGTGGAGGGGAGAGATGTTTTTTTTTTTTTTTTTTTTTCTCTCTGCCCCTCCGTTTCCCTAATTTGCCTCCTGTTTCATCCTTCAGTCCTCTAGCTTTGCTCTAATTCTTCCCCTTTTTGTTAAGAAGTACAAGTAGAAAGGGGTCAATAGGGAGATCTGGATGGAGGGGAGGCTAGCCATGGGAGGAGTGTAGCACTAAGGACCAAATCAAAGGTGGATGTTAGTTCCACAAATGATGAATAGGCAAAGTGAAGGCCTAAAAAGAGGGGGGAGGGGGGGGAGGGATGGTGGTGAGGTTGGGGGGAGGGGATGGAGGGGAGGGAGAGGGGAGGGATTGTGGGAAGAGGGGGGGGAGGGATAAGGGGAGAGAAAAGGTTAGCGGGATAAATACGCTCTACAGGTATAAGAAAGAGGAAAGTAAGGAGGAAAAGGAGTCAGGAGGAAAAGAGTAAGATGGAAGAAATCCAATATATAACCTATAATGTAAAAGGGCTAAATTGTCCAGGAAAGAGATTTAGGTTATTTAAAGAACTACAACATAGAAAATCCTCAGTGATATTCTTGCAAGAAACACACTTAGAGATAGAGTCGAAGGTTAGACTGAGAACCAGATACTTTCCGACATGGTTTTATGCGGATTCACCAATTAAAAGAGCAAAAGGAGTTGCTATAGGCTTTGCTAAAAATATAAGGTTTGTGGTTGAGGAGAGATTGACGGACCCGGAGGGAAGGTTCCTATTTTTGAGAGGTAAATTACAGGGAATTGAGTGCACAATAGCAAATATATATAGTCCAAATAAGAAGCCAGTGACATTTGTGAGAGAAGTGTTGAAGAGATTGATGGACTTTAAAAAAGGGTGTATGTTAGTGGCGGGTGATTTTAACCTCTGTATAGACCTGAAGATGGATACCACTTCCTGTGTGAGGAGAGAGGAAAGCAAGTCCTTGAGAAGGTTAAAAAAAAGGATGCATGAGTGTCAACTGGTGGACATCTGGAGAATTAGGAATATGAAAGAGAGAGATTATACTTTCTTTTCGCAAGTACATGACACTTATTCTAGACTAGATTACATATTAGTAGAACACCAAATGATAGAATGGGTGGGGGAAGTAAAAATAGGAGTAAGCACCCTATCGGATCATGCCCCGGTAGAAATGAGGTTAAGATGGGGTAGAGAAGAGAGAGAGGGATATGTGTGGCGGATGAATGAGGCACTCCTCATGGATGAAGAGATTAGTCGAAGAATTGAGAGGGAAATTGAGTGGTTTTTTGAAGAGAACGAGACAGAGGATGTATCGGTAGCAACGGTGTGGGAAGCTCATAAAGCTTACATCAGAGGTCTGCTCATTGCAATGGGGGCAAAAAAGAATAAAGAAAGGAAAGAAAAGATAAATAGATTATTAAATGAAATAAATGATCTTGAACAGGTGCATAAAAGGGAAAGATCTAAGGAGATAATGCAGGGGTTAATAAAGAAGAAAGAAGAACTAGAGAATGTAATGGAGGAAGAAAAAAGAAGAGTCTTTAATAAAATAACATGTGAAAGGTATAGATGGGGAGATAGGCCGGGAAAGTATTTAATGAGAACTTTAAGAAAGAAGAAAAATAGAAATTATATTGAGAAAATAAGAAACCCCAAGGGTGAATTTCTACACTCAACTAAGGATATTGCCAGAATATTTAAAGAGTATTACAATGAGTTGTATAATATTATACCCCAGGATAAGTTTAAGAAAATGGAAATAGTAAATAGGGGGAAAAGAAAGATATACCTAGAGGAAGCAGGTCTACCGAAATTAAGAGAAATACAACTGAACTCTTTAGAGGAAGAAATAACTTCAGAGGAAATAAAAATAGCGTTAAAAAGCATGGCGGGAGGGAAAAGTCCGGGTCCAGACGGATACACAGTTAAATACTATAAAAAATATATAGAGCTTTTAATACCCAAGATGAAGACTTATATGAACGCCTTGGGGAATGGGATGGAGATGAGGGGAGAATCGTTACAGGCTAATATAGTACTGATTCAGAAGGAAGATAAAGATCCCTCGCAATGTGCGAGTTATCGACCAATAGCGCTATTGAATGTAGACACTAAAATATTTGCAAAGGTGTTGGCAAATAGATTAAAAGAACTGATGCCGGAGTGGATACATAGAGATCAAGTGGGGTTTGTTCCAGGAAGAGAGGGTAGAGACAACGCTCTGAGATCACTGCTGCTTACACAAGAGGGCAAGAAAGGGAAAACCCCAATGATATTGATGTCGATAGATGCCGAGAAGGCATTCGACAGAGTAAGTTGGGGTTTTATGATGGACACCCTGGAAGCATTAGGAATGGGAGATAGAATAAGAGGGTGGATTGGAGAGTTAGATAGAGGGCCTACCGCCACCATAATGGTAAATGGAGGAAGATCAGAGTATTTTAAGATGTCAAATGGTACAAGACAGGGATGTCCATTGTCCCCACTGTTATATGTATTATCACTGGAGCCCTTGCTGTCTAGGATTAGGAAGAATATAGATATAAAAGGAATAAAGATAGGAGATAGAGAAAATAAGGTAGCGGCGTATGCGGACGATTTGATGTTCTATGTAGGAAATCCCAGAACATCACTTCCAAATTTAATGAAAGCATTCAGTGAGTATGGAGAACTGTCGAATCTGAAAATAAACCCGACAAAGACTGAAATTTTAAATATCAACCTTTAAAATGAAGAAAAGGAAAAACTAAAAGAGGAATTCCCTTTCCTTTGGAGAGATAAAGATTTAAAATATCTAGGAATAAAATTATCAGCCTCAACTACGAACTTATATAAAGCCAATTATATAGCACTATTAAATGAGATAAAGGTGGAGCTGAGAAGGGTGGGAAATGGAAACCCATCGTGGATGGCACGCATAAACCTGATAAAGATGATAATTGTCCCTAAAGTATTATACAAATTTCAAATGATCCCAATTAAGCTCCCAGAGACATATTTTAAAGAACTTAGGAAAATGATGATAAAATATATATGGAGAAATAAAAAACCTAGAATAGGCTATGAGATATTGACTAGAAGTAAAGAGAGAGGAGGATTGGGAGTACCAGATTTCAGGAGATATTATAGAGCGGGGATTATTGCGAGAATTTTTGACTGGATCCATAATCCGGAGAAAAGTTGGGTTAAAACTGAGAAAGCACTGAGTGGAATAAGTTTAAGTAAAAGTATTTGGGTACCAGCACAATATAGGGAATTAGAGGAGAGCACTAGTAAGTATACTTTGAATGTTCTAAAAGAATGGGATTTATTACACGGACAAAAAGGGTGGGTTTTTAATTCACAATTAATACCACTTAGGAACACAAAATATTTGATCCCGGGTATGGATAGTATAGCAGGGAAATGGATTATAAAACAAGAGGCGCAATTGAGAGATATATTGGTAGGGGAGGAAATTGGGTCATATAAGGATATGGAAGACAGAAAGGGAGACGTTTTTAATAAGATGGATAGATTAAGATATTACCAACTGAAGTATTTTTTTGAGAGTCTCCCTAAGCCCATAAGAACTAGAAAGGATTAAAACCCATTTGAGAGATTATTTGAGACACGGGGAAATGGTAGACACGGAATGGCAAAAATACACAAGATATTATTGGAGATTGACACTGACACAAAATTAATGCACATAGAGAAATGGGAAAGAGATATAGGAAGGAAAATAGAGGAGGAGGAGAAGAGGAAAATGTTCACATTAATTCATGAAAATATTAGTATGAGGGAAGTAGAAGTAAATTATAAGTGTTTGAATAGATGGCACATTACCCCTAATGTAGAGCACAAGATGAATACGGAGATGTCACGGATGTGTTGGAGAGGATGTGGTGAGGTTGGCACGTGGTATCACATGTGGTGGGAGTGTTCAGAAATACAGGTGTTTTGGCGGAAGATAGTTTATGTAATAGGGAAAATGACTAAAATCAATATAGGATTGGATCCAGAACTATGTCTCCTCCATATCTCGAAGCTCTCTACGAAAGTATACAAGAGTCTCGGGATATGGCAATACTTGACCGCAGCAAAGAGTCTGATCCCAGGTTCTGGAAGAAAAGAGAGGTGCCAACTTAGGAGGATTGGATAAGTAGAGTAAATCAGCTATCCGGGACAGAAAGATTGTATTATACATATGAGGACAAGTTGGAGTTGTATAATAAAAAATGGAAAGTCTGGGAAGAATATAAAGTAAAGATGAAATATATGAGGAGATAATATTCCTGGAAGTGGAATTAGAATAGGGTTTAGGAAGAATAGAAAGATATGGAGTTAATGAGAGAAAAAGGAAAGTGGAGCGTGGGTGGGAGAGGGAAGGGGGGGAGGGGAGGGGGAGTTTTGGGAGGGGGGGTGGTAAGAAAAGGAAGTTTATATATATGGTCAAATAAATCATATAAATTACTGTTTTGATAATTATAATAATAGAAATGTTGAAATGACATGTATAAGACTTGAAAATAAATAAATATTTATAAAAAAAAAAAAAAAGAAGCTCCATAAGCCCTTCATATCAAAGAATCAGAATATGCTGAGAAGAGGTCAGAAGTGTAATGTGAAACATAGCTTTTTAATGTACAATAAAGACTATACAGAAAAAAGGTCAGGAGTACAACATACACTACCCAGAGAATGGGTCAAAAGTATAATGTACAGTGTAACACAGACTATAGAAAGATAAGAGAGGAGTTTATTGCAAAGACAATAGACAGTGCAGAGAAGGGGCCAGGAGTAACATATACTGTTTAGAGTAAACAGTTAGTGTTTGTCGGTCTTAAGTTTTTTACTTTGATTGTGAATAAGCAATGAAAAATATGTCAGCCAGAAACATGTTGAGCGTGGGGCGTCTAATGTTCTTGTCAGTATTGTGTCCTTTTTACATGTGTTGTGCTCTGGCCAGAGTGGATTACTTTTCTGGAACATTATTTGGTCTGAGTTTACTCTGTGGTAAAAGCGGATGCCCGGTTGGTATCTATCTATCTATCTATCTATCTATCTATCTATCTATCTATCTATCTATCAATCTATATATTTGTCTGTCTACTTTTCTATGCATCAAAGATAAAAGGGCTGATTGGATGTAAAGCTGATATTCAGGGCAAAAAGGTCCTGCTGTCTATCCTCCGTAAAAGGGTATACCTTCTTCCCACTTTTACAGTCGAGACTGGGCACGCAGACGGGACAGCAGTGCAGAGTTCCAACTCTTCGTTTCCAAACTCTAAAATGCGATTTACCTCTTTACACAGTGATCGACCTAGGAGAGGGATCTGCAAAGAGGGATCAGCCTCTAAGAGACGTACTTGCGAACAGTATAGAAGCTCCATAAAGAAGGGGGTGGAGGGGAGAGATGTTTTTTTTTTTTTTTTTTTTTTTCTCTCTGCCCCTCCGTTTCCCTAATTTGCCTCCTGTTTCATCCTTCAGTCCTCTAGCTTTGCTCTAATTCTTCCCCTTTTTGTTAAGAAGTACAAGTAGAAAGGGGTCAATAGGGAGATCTGGATGGAGGGGAGGCTAGCCATGGGAGGAGTGTAGCCCTAAGGACCAAATCAAAGGTGGATGTTAGTTCCACAAATGATGAATAGGCAAAGTGAAGGCCTAAAAAGAGGGGGGAGCGGGGGGAGGGATGGTGGTGAGGTTGGGGGGAGGGGATGGAGGGGAGGGAGAGGGGAGGGATTGTGGGAAGAGGGGGGGGAGGGATAAGGGGAGAGAAAAGGTTAGCGGGATAAATACGCTCTACAGGTATAAGAAAGAGGAAAGTAAGGAGGAAAAGGAGTCAGGAGGAAAAGAGTAAGATGGAAGAAATCCAATATATAACCTATAATGTAAAAGGGCTAAATTGTCCAGGAAAGAGATTTAGGTTATTTAAAGAACTACAACATAGAAAATCCTCAGTGATATTCTTGCAAGAAACACACTTAGAGATAGAGTCGAAGGTTAAACTGAGAACCAGATACTTTCCGACATGGTTTTATGCGGATTCACCAATTAAAAGAGCAAAAGGAGTTGCTATAGGCTTTGCTAAAAATATAAGGTTTGTGGTTGAGGAGAGATTGACGGACCCGGAGGGAAGGTTCCTATTTTTCAGAGGTAAATTACAGGGAATTGAGTGCACAATAGCAAATATATATAGTCCAAATAAGAAGCCAGTGACATTTGTGAGAGAAGTGTTGAAGAGATTGATGGACTTTAAAAAAGGGTGTATGTTAGTGGCGGGTGATTTTAACCTCTGTATAGACCTGAAGATGGATACCACTTCCTGTGTGAGGAGAGAGGAAAGCAAGTCCTTGAGAAGGTTAAAAAAAAGGATGCATGAGTGTCAACTGGTGGACATCTGGAGAATTAGGAATATGAAAGAGAGAGATTATACTTTCTTTTCGCAAGTACATGAGACTTATTCTAGACTAGATTACATATTAGTAGAACACCAAATGATAGAATGGGTGGGGGAAGTAAAAATAGGAGTAAGCACCCTATCGGATCATGCCCCGGTAGAAATGAGGTTAAGATGGGGTAGAGAAGAGAGAGAGGGATATGTGTGGCGGATGAATGAGGCACTCCTCATGGATGAAGAGATTAGTCGAAGAATTGAGAGGGAAATTGAGTGGTTTTTTGAAGAGAACGAGACAGAGGATGTATCGGTAGCAACGGTGTGGGAAGCTCATAAAGCTTACATCAGAGGTCTGCTCATTGCAATGGGGGCAAAAAAGAATAAAGAAAGGAAAGAAAAGATAAATAGATTATTAAATGAAATAAATGATCTTGAACAGGTGCATAAAAGGGAAAGATCTAAGGAGATAATGCAGGGGTTAATAAAGAAGAAAGAAGAACTAGAGAATGTAATGGAGGAAGAAAAAAGAAGAGTCTTTAATAAAATAACATGTGAAAGGTATAGATGGGGAGATAGGCCGGGAAAGTATTTAATGAGAACTTTAAGAAAGAAGAAAAATAGAAATTATATTGAGAAAATAAGAAACCCCAAGGGTGAATTTCTACACTCAACTAAGGATATTGCCAGAATATTTAAAGAGTATTACAATGAGTTGTATAATATTATACCCCAGGATAAGTTTAAGAAAATGGAAATAGTAAATAGGGGGAAAAGAAAGATATACCTAGAGGAAGCAGGTCTACCGAAATTAAGAGAAATACAACTGAACTCTTTAGAGGAAGAAATAACTTCAGAGGAAATAAAAATAGCGTTAAAAAGCATGGCGGGAGGGAAAAGTCCGGGTCCAGACGGATACACAGTTAAATACTATAAAAAATATATAGAGCTTTTAATACCCAAGATGAAGACTTATATGAACGCCTTGGGGAATGGGATGGAGATGAGGGGAGAATCGTTACAGGCTAATATAGTACTGATTCAGAAGGAAGATAAAGATCCCTCGCAATGTGCGAGTTATCGACCAATAGCGCTATTGAATGTAGACACTAAAATATTTGCAAAGGTGTTGGCAAATAGATTAAAAGAACTGATGCCGGAGTGGATACATAGAGATCAAGTGGGGTTTGTTCCAGGAAGAGAGGGTAGAGACAACGCTCTGAGATCACTGCTGCTTACACAAGAGGGCAAGAAAGGGAAAACCCCAATGATATTGATGTCGATAGATGCCGAGAAGGCATTCGACAGAGTAAGTTGGGGTTTTATGATGGACACCCTGGAAGCATTAGGAATGGGAGATAGAATAAGAGGGTGGATTGGAGAGTTAGATAGAGGGCCTACCGCCACCATAATGGTAAATGGAGGAAGATCAGAGTATTTTAAGATGTCAAATGGTACAAGACAGGGATGTCCATTGTCCCCTCTGTTATATGTATTATCACTGGAGCCCTTGCTGTCTAGGATTAGGAAGAATATAGATATAAAAGGAATAAAGATAGGAGATAGAGAAAATAAGGTAGCGGCGTATGCGGATGATTTGATGTTCTATGTAGGAAATCCCAGAACATCACTTCCAAATTTAATGAAAGCATTCAGTGAGTATGGAGAACTGTCGAATCTGAAAATAAACCCGACAAAGACTGAAATTTTAAATATCAACCTTTAAAATGAAGAAAAGGAAAAACTAAAAGAGGAATTCCCTTTCCTTTGGAGAGATAAAGATTTAAAATATCTAGGAATAAAATTATCAGCCTCAACTACGAACTTATATAAAGCCAATTATATAGCACTATTAAATGAGATAAAGGTGGAGCTGAGAAGGGTGGGAAATGGAAACCCATCGTGGATGGCACGCATAAACCTGATAAAGATGATAATTGTCCCTAAAGTATTATACAAATTTCAAATGATCCCAATTAAGCTCCCAGAGACATATTTTAAAGAACTTAGGAAAATGATGATAAAATATATATGGAGAAATAAAAAACCTAGAATAGGCTATGAGATATTGACTAGAAGTAAAGAGAGAGGAGGATTGGGAGTACCAGATTTCAGGAGATATTATAGAGCGGGGATTATTGCGAGAATTTTTGACTGGATCCATAATCAGGAGAAAAGTTGGGTTAAAACTGAGAAAGCACTGAGTGGAATAAGTTTAAGTAAAAGTATTTGGGTACCAGCACAATATAGGGAATTAGAGGAGAGCACTAGTAAGTATACTTTGAATGTTCTAAAAGAATGGGATTTATTACACAGACAAAAAGGGTGGGTTTTTAATTCACAATTAATACCACTTAGGAACACAAAATATTTGATCCCGGGTATGGATAGTATAGCAGGGAAATGGATTATAAAACAAGAGGCGCAATTGAGAGATATATTGGTAGGGGAGGAAATTGGGTCATATAAGGATATGGAAGACAGAAAGGGAGAAGTTTTTAATAAGATGGATAGATTAAGATATTACCAACTGAAGTATTTTTTTGAGAGTCTCCCTAAGCCCATAAGAACTAGAAAGGATTGAAACCCATTTGAGAGATTATTTGAGACACGGGGAAATGGTAGACACGGAATGGCAAAAATACACAAGATATTATTGGAGATTGACACTGACACAAAATTAATGCACATAGAGAAATGGGAAAGAGATATAGGAAGGAAAATAGAGGAGGAGGAGAAGAGGAAAATGTTCACATTAATTCATGAAAATATTAGTATGAGGGAAGTAGAAGTAAATTATAAGTGTTTGAATAGATGGCACATTACCCCTAATGTAGAGCACAAGATGAATACGGAGATGTCACGGATGTGTTGGAGAGGATGTGGTGAGGTTGGCACGTGGTATCACATGTGGTGGGAGTGTTCAGAAATACAGGTGTTTTGGCGGAAGATAGTTTATGTAATAGGGAAAATGACTAAAATCAATATAGGATTGGATCCAGAACTATGTCTCCTCCATATCTCGAAGCTCTCTACGAAAGTATACAAGAGTCTCAGGATATGGCAATACTTGACCGCAGCAAAGAGTCTGATCCCAGGTTCTGGAAGAAAAGAGAGGTGCCAACTTAGGAGGATTGGATAAGTAGAGTAAATCAGCTATCCGGGACAGAAAGATTGTATTATACATATGAGGACAAGTTGGAGTTGTATAATAAAAAATGGAAAGTCTGGGAAGAATATAAAGTAAAGATGAAATATATGAGGAGATAATATTCCTGGAAGTGGAATTAGAATAGGGTTTAGGAAGAATAGAAAGATATGGAGTTAATGAGAGAAAAAGGAAAGTGGAGCGTGGGTGGGAGAGGGAAGGGGGGGAGGGGAGGGGGAGTTTTGGGAGGGGGGGTGGTAAGAAAAGGAAGTTATATATATGGTCAAATAAATCATATAAATTACTGTTTTGATAATTATAATAATAGAAATGTTGAAATGACATGTATAAGACTTGAAAATAAATAAATATTTATAAAAAAAAAAAAAAAGAAGCTCCATAAGCCCTTCATATCAAAGAATCAGAATATGCTGAGAAGAGGTCAGAAGTGTAATGTGAAACATAGCTTTTTAATGTACAATAAAGACTATACAGAAAAAAGGTCAGGAGTACAACATACACTACCCAGAGAATGGGTCAAAAGTATAATGTACAGTGTAACACAGACTATAGAAAGATAAGAGAGGAGTTTATTGCAAAGACAATAGACAGTGCAGAGAAGGGGCCAGGAGTAACATATACTGTTTAGAGTAAACAGTTAGTGTTTGTCGGTCTTAAGTTTTTTACTTTGATTGTGAATAAGCAATGAAAAATATGTCAGCCAGAAACATGTTGAGCGTGGGGCGTCTAATGTTCTTGTCAGTATTGTGTCCTTTTTACATGTGTTGTGCTCTGGCCAGAGTGGATTACTTTTCTGGAACATTATTTGGTCTGAGTTTACTCTGTGGTAAAAGCGGATGCCCGGTTGGTATCTATCTATCTATCTATCTATCTATCTATCTATCAATCTATATATTTGTCTGTCTACTTTTCTATGCATCAAAGATAAAAGGGCTGATTGGATGTAAAGCTGATATTCAGGGCAAAAAGGTCCTGCTGTCTATCCTCCGTAAAAGGGTATACCTTCTTCCCACTTTTACAGTCGAGACTGGGCACGCAGACGGGACAGCAGTGCAGAGTTCCAACTCTTCGTTTCCGAACTCTAAGATGCGATTTACCTCTTTACACAGTGATCGACCTAGGAGAGGGATCTGCAAAGAGGGATCAGCCTCTAAGAGACGTACTTGCGAACAGTATAGAAGCTCCATAAAGAAGGGGGTGGAGGGGAGAGATGTTTTTTTTTTTTTTTTTTTTTCTCTCTGCCCCTCCGTTTCCCTAATTTGCCTCCTGTTTCATCCTTCAGTCCTCTAGCTTTGCTCTAATTCTTCCCCTTTTTGTTAAGAAGTACAAGTAGAAAGGGGTCAATAGGGAGATCTGGATGGAGGGGAGGCTAGCCATGGGAGGAGTGTAGCCCTAAGGACCAAATCAAAGGTGGATGTTAGTTCCACAAATGATGAATAGGCAAAGTGAAGGCCTAAAAAGAGGGGGGAGGGGGGGGAGGGATGGTGGTGAGGTTGGGGGGAGGGGATGGAGGGGAGGGAGAGGGGAGGGATTGTGGGAAGAGGGGGGGGAGGGATAAGGGGAGAGAAAAGGTTAGCGGGATAAATACGCTCTACAGGTATAAGAAAGAGGAAAGTAAGGAGGAAAAGGAGTCAGGAGGAAAAGAGTAAGATGGAAGAAATCCAATATATAACCTATAATGTAAAAGGGCTAAATTGTCCAGGAAAGAGATTTAGGTTATTTAAAGAACTACAACATAGAAAATCCTCAGTGATATTCTTGCAAGAAACACACTTAGAGATAGAGTCGAAGGTTAAACTGAGAACCAGATACTTTCCGACATGGTTTTATGCGGATTCACCAATTAAAAGAGCAAAAGGAGTTGCTATAGGCTTTGCTAAAAATATAAGGTTTGTGGTTGAGGAGAGATTGACGGACCCGGAGGGAAGGTTCCTATTTTTCAGAGGTAAATTACAGGGAATTGAGTGCACAATAGCAAATATATATAGTCCAAATAAGAAGCCAGTGACATTTGTGAGAGAAGTGTTGAAGAGATTGATGGACTTTAAAAAAGGGTGTATGTTAGTGGCGGGTGATTTTAACCTCTGTATAGACCTGAAGATGGATACCACTTCCTGTGTGAGGAGAGAGGAAAGCAAGTCCTTGAGAAGGTTAAAAAAAAGGATGCGTGAGTGTCAACTGGTGGACATCTGGAGAATTAGGAATATGAAAGAGAGAGATTATACTTTCTTTTCGCAAGTACATGAGACTTATTCTAGACTAGATTACATATTAGTAGAACACCAAATGATAGAATGGGTGGGGGAAGTAAAAATAGGAGTAAGCACCCTATCGGATCATGCCCCGGTAGAAATGAGGTTAAGATGGGGTAGAGAAGAGAGAGAGGGATATGTGTGGCGGATGAATGAGGCACTCCTCATGGATGAAGAGATTAGTCGAAGAATTGAGAGGGAAATTGAGTGGTTTTTTGAAGAGAACGAGACAGAGGATGTATCGGTAGCAACGGTGTGGGAAGCTCATAAAGCTTACATCAGAGGTCTGCTCATTGCAATGGGGGCAAAAAAGAATAAAGAAAGGAAAGAAAAGATAAATAGATTATTAAATGAAATAAATGATCTTGAACAGGTGCATAAAAGGGAAAGATCTAAGGAGATAATGCAGGGGTTAATAAAGAAGAAAGAAGAACTAGAGAATGTAATGGAGGAAGAAAAAAGAAGAGTCTTTAATAAAATAACATGTGAAAGGTATAGATGGGGAGATAGGCCGGGAAAGTATTTAATGAGAACTTTAAGAAAGAAGAAAAATAGAAATTATATTGAGAAAATAAGAAACCCCAAGGGTGAATTTCTACACTCAACTAAGGATATTGCCAGAATATTTAAAGAGTATTACAATGAGTTGTATAATATTATACCCCAGGATAAGTTTAAGAAAATGGAAATAGTAAATAGGGGGAAAAGAAAGATATACCTAGAGGAAGCAGGTCTACCGAAATTAAGAGAAATACAACTGAACTCTTTAGAGGAAGAAATAACTTCAGAGGAAATAAAAATAGCGTTAAAAAGCATGGCGGGAGGGAAAAGTCCGGGTCCAGACGGATACACAGTTAAATACTATAAAAAATATATAGAGCTTTTAATACCCAAGATGAAGACTTATATGAACGCCTTGGGGAATGGGATGGAGATGAGGGGAGAATCGTTACAGGCTAATATAGTACTGATTCAGAAGGAAGATAAAGATCCCTCGCAATGTGCGAGTTATCGACCAATAGCGCTATTGAATGTAGACACTAAAATATTTGCAAAGGTGTTGGCAAATAGATTAAAAGAACTGATGCCGGAGTGGATACATAGAGATCAAGTGGGGTTTGTTCCAGGAAGAGAGGGTAGAGACAACGCTCTGAGATCACTGCTGCTTACACAAGAGGGCAAGAAAGGGAAAACCCCAATGATATTGATGTCGATAGATGCCGAGAAGGCATTCGACAGAGTAAGTTGGGGTTTTATGATGGACACCCTGGAAGCATTAGGAATGGGAGATAGAATAAGAGGGTGGATTGGAGAGTTAGATAGAGGGCCTACCGCCACCATAATGGTAAATGGAGGAAGATCAGAGTATTTTAAGATGTCAAATGGTACAAGACAGGGATGTCCATTGTCCCCACTGTTATATGTATTATCACTGGAGCCCTTGCTGTCTAGGATTAGGAAGAATATAGATATAAAAGGAATAAAGATAGGAGATAGAGAAAATAAGGTAGCGGCGTATGCGGATGATTTGATGTTCTATGTAGGAAATCCCAGAACATCACTTCCAAATTTAATGAAAGCATTCAGTGAGTATGGAGAACTGTCGAATCTGAAAATAAACCCGACAAAGACTGAAATTTTAAATATCAACCTTTAAAATGAAGAAAAGGAAAAACTAAAAGAGGAATTCCCTTTCCTTTGGAGAGATAAAGATTTAAAATATCTAGGAATAAAATTATCAGCCTCAACTACGAACTTATATAAAGCCAATTATATAGCACTATTAAATGAGATAAAGGTGGAGCTGAGAAGGGTGGGAAATGGAAACCCATCGTGGATGGCACGCATAAACCTGATAAAGATGATAATTGTCCCTAAAGTATTATACAAATTTCAAATGATCCCAATTAAGCTCCCAGAGACATATTTTAAAGAACTTAGGAAAATGATGATAAAATATATATGGAGAAATAAAAAACCTAGAATAGGCTATGAGATATTGACTAGAAGTAAAGAGAGAGGAGGATTGGGAGTACCAGATTTCAGGAGATATTATAGAGCGGGGATTATTGCGAGAATTTTTGACTGGATCCATAATCAGGAGAAAAGTTGGGTTAAAACTGAGAAAGCACTGAGTGGAATAAGTTTAAGTAAAAGTATTTGGGTACCAGCACAATATAGGGAATTAGAGGAGAGCACTAGTAAGTATACTTTGAATGTTCTAAAAGAATGGGATTTATTACACAGACAAAAAGGGTGGGTTTTTAATTCACAATTAATACCACTTAGGAACACAAAATATTTGATCCCGGGTATGGATAGTATAGCAGGGAAATGGATTATAAAACAAGAGGCGCAATTGAGAGATATATTGGTAGGGGAGGAAATTGGGTCATATAAGGATATGGAAGACAGAAAGGGAGAAGTTTTTAATAAGATGGATAGATTAAGATATTACCAACTGAAGTATTTTTTTGAGAGTCTCCCTAAGCCCATAAGAACTAGAAAGGATTGAAACCCATTTGAGAGATTATTTGAGACAC
This sequence comes from Staurois parvus, assembly GCF_062004578.1. Taxonomy (NCBI): domain Eukaryota; kingdom Metazoa; phylum Chordata; class Amphibia; order Anura; family Ranidae; genus Staurois; species Staurois parvus. The sequence continues at coordinate 11,846,499 of NW_028318005.1, read as the reverse complement.
GGGGAAATGGTAGACACGGAATGGCAAAAATACACAAGATATTATTGGAGATTGACACTGACACAAAATTAATGCACATAGAGAAATGGGAAAGAGATATAGGAAGGAAAATAGAGGAGGAGGAGAAGAGGAAAATGTTCACATTAATTCATGAAAATATTAGTATGAGGGAAGTAGAAGTAAATTATAAGTGTTTGAATAGATGGCACATTACCCCTAATGTAGAGCACAAGATGAATACGGAGATGTCACGGATGTGTTGGAGAGGATGTGGTGAGGTTGGCACGTGGTATCACATGTGGTGGGAGTGTTCAGAAATACAGGTGTTTTGGCGGAAGATAGTTTATGTAATAGGGAAAATGACTAAAATCAATATAGGATTGGATCCAGAACTATGTCTCCTCCATATCTCGAAGCTCTCTACGAAAGTATACAAGAGTCTCAGGATATGGCAATACTTGACCGCAGCAAAGAGTCTGATCCCAGGTTCTGGAAGAAAAGAGAGGTGCCAACTTAGGAGGATTGGATAAGTAGAGTAAATCAGCTATCCGGGACAGAAAGATTGTATTATACATATGAGGACAAGTTGGAGTTGTATAATAAAAAATGGAAAGTCTGGGAAGAATATAAAGTAAAGATGAAATATATGAGGAGATAATATTCCTGGAAGTGGAATTAGAATAGGGTTTAGGAAGAATAGAAAGATATGGAGTTAATGAGAGAAAAAGGAAAGTGGAGCGTGGGTGGGAGAGGGAAGGGGGGGAGGGGAGGGGGAGTTTTGGGAGGGGGGGTGGTAAGAAAAGGAAGTTATATATATGGTCAAATAAATCATATAAATTACTGTTTTGATAATTATAATAATAGAAATGTTGAAATGACATGTATAAGACTTGAAAATAAATAAATATTTATAAAAAAAAAAAAAAAGAAGCTCCATAAGCCCTTCATATCAAAGAATCAGAATATGCTGAGAAGAGGTCAGAAGTGTAATGTGAAACATAGCTTTTTAATGTACAATAAAGACTATACAGAAAAAAGGTCAGGAGTACAACATACACTACCCAGAGAATGGGTCAAAAGTATAATGTACAGTGTAACACAGACTATAGAAAGATAAGAGAGGAGTTTATTGCAAAGACAATAGACAGTGCAGAGAAGGGGCCAGGAGTAACATATACTGTTTAGAGTAAACAGTTAGTGTTTGTCGGTCTTAAGTTTTTTACTTTGATTGTGAATAAGCAATGAAAAATATGTCAGCCAGAAACATGTTGAGCGTGGGGCGTCTAATGTTCTTGTCAGTATTGTGTCCTTTTTACATGTGTTGTGCTCTGGCCAGAGTGGATTACTTTTCTGGAACATTATTTGGTCTGAGTTTACTCTGTGGTAAAAGCGGATGCCCGGTTGGTATCTATCTATCTATCTATCTATCTATCTATCTATCAATCTATATATTTGTCTGTCTACTTTTCTATGCATCAAAGATAAAAGGGCTGATTGGATGTAAAGCTGATATTCAGGGCAAAAAGGTCCTGCTGTCTATCCTCCGTAAAAGGGTATACCTTCTTCCCACTTTTACAGTCGAGACTGGGCACGCAGACGGGACAGCAGTGCAGAGTTCCAACTCTTCGTTTCCGAACTCTAAGATGCGATTTACCTCTTTACACAGTGATCGACCTAGGAGAGGGATCTGCAAAGAGGGATCAGCCTCTAAGAGACGTACTTGCGAACAGTATAGAAGCTCCATAAAGAAGGGGGTGGAGGGGAGAGATGTTTTTTTTTTTTTTTTTTTTTCTCTCTGCCCCTCCGTTTCCCTAATTTGCCTCCTGTTTCATCCTTCAGTCCTCTAGCTTTGCTCTAATTCTTCCCCTTTTTGTTAAGAAGTACAAGTAGAAAGGGGTCAATAGGGAGATCTGGATGGAGGGGAGGCTAGCCATGGGAGGAGTGTAGCCCTAAGGACCAAATCAAAGGTGGATGTTAGTTCCACAAATGATGAATAGGCAAAGTGAAGGCCTAAAAAGAGGGGGGAGGGGGGGGAGGGATGGTGGTGAGGTTGGGGGGAGGGGATGGAGGGGAGGGAGAGGGGAGGGATTGTGGGAAGAGGGGGGGGAGGGATAAGGGGAGAGAAAAGGTTAGCGGGATAAATACGCTCTACAGGTATAAGAAAGAGGAAAGTAAGGAGGAAAAGGAGTCAGGAGGAAAAGAGTAAGATGGAAGAAATCCAATATATAACCTATAATGTAAAAGGGCTAAATTGTCCAGGAAAGAGATTTAGGTTATTTAAAGAACTACAACATAGAAAATCCTCAGTGATATTCTTGCAAGAAACACACTTAGAGATAGAGTCGAAGGTTAAACTGAGAACCAGATACTTTCCGACATGGTTTTATGCGGATTCACCAATTAAAAGAGCAAAAGGAGTTGCTATAGGCTTTGCTAAAAATATAAGGTTTGTGGTTGAGGAGAGATTGACGGACCCGGAGGGAAGGTTCCTATTTTTCAGAGGTAAATTACAGGGAATTGAGTGCACAATAGCAAATATATATAGTCCAAATAAGAAGCCAGTGACATTTGTGAGAGAAGTGTTGAAGAGATTGATGGACTTTAAAAAAGGGTGTATGTTAGTGGCGGGTGATTTTAACCTCTGTATAGACCTGAAGATGGATACCACTTCCTGTGTGAGGAGAGAGGAAAGCAAGTCCTTGAGAAGGTTAAAAAAAAGGATGCGTGAGTGTCAACTGGTGGACATCTGGAGAATTAGGAATATGAAAGAGAGAGATTATACTTTCTTTTCGCAAGTACATGAGACTTATTCTAGACTAGATTACATATTAGTAGAACACCAAATGATAGAATGGGTGGGGGAAGTAAAAATAGGAGTAAGCACCCTATCGGATCATGCCCCGGTAGAAATGAGGTTAAGATGGGGTAGAGAAGAGAGAGAGGGATATGTGTGGCGGATGAATGAGGCACTCCTCATGGATGAAGAGATTAGTCGAAGAATTGAGAGGGAAATTGAGTGGTTTTTTGAAGAGAACGAGACAGAGGATGTATCGGTAGCAACGGTGTGGGAAGCTCATAAAGCTTACATCAGAGGTCTGCTCATTGCAATGGGGGCAAAAAAGAATAAAGAAAGGAAAGAAAAGATAAATAGATTATTAAATGAAATAAATGATCTTGAACAGGTGCATAAAAGGGAAAGATCTAAGGAGATAATGCAGGGGTTAATAAAGAAGAAAGAAGAACTAGAGAATGTAATGGAGGAAGAAAAAAGAAGAGTCTTTAATAAAATAACATGTGAAAGGTATAGATGGGGAGATAGGCCGGGAAAGTATTTAATGAGAACTTTAAGAAAGAAGAAAAATAGAAATTATATTGAGAAAATAAGAAACCCCAAGGGTGAATTTCTACACTCAACTAAGGATATTGCCAGAATATTTAAAGAGTATTACAATGAGTTGTATAATATTATACCCCAGGATAAGTTTAAGAAAATGGAAATAGTAAATAGGGGGAAAAGAAAGATATACCTAGAGGAAGCAGGTCTACCGAAATTAAGAGAAATACAACTGAACTCTTTAGAGGAAGAAATAACTTCAGAGGAAATAAAAATAGCGTTAAAAAGCATGGCGGGAGGGAAAAGTCCGGGTCCAGACGGATACACAGTTAAATACTATAAAAAATATATAGAGCTTTTAATACCCAAGATGAAGACTTATATGAACGCCTTGGGGAATGGGATGGAGATGAGGGGAGAATCGTTACAGGCTAATATAGTACTGATTCAGAAGGAAGATAAAGATCCCTCGCAATGTGCGAGTTATCGACCAATAGCGCTATTGAATGTAGACACTAAAATATTTGCAAAGGTGTTGGCAAATAGATTAAAAGAACTGATGCCGGAGTGGATACATAGAGATCAAGTGGGGTTTGTTCCAGGAAGAGAGGGTAGAGACAACGCTCTGAGATCACTGCTGCTTACACAAGAGGGCAAGAAAGGGAAAACCCCAATGATATTGATGTCGATAGATGCCGAGAAGGCATTCGACAGAGTAAGTTGGGGTTTTATGATGGACACCCTGGAAGCATTAGGAATGGGAGATAGAATAAGAGGGTGGATTGGAGAGTTAGATAGAGGGCCTACCGCCACCATAATGGTAAATGGAGGAAGATCAGAGTATTTTAAGATGTCAAATGGTACAAGACAGGGATGTCCATTGTCCCCACTGTTATATGTATTATCACTGGAGCCCTTGCTGTCTAGGATTAGGAAGAATATAGATATAAAAGGAATAAAGATAGGAGATAGAGAAAATAAGGTAGCGGCGTATGCGGATGATTTGATGTTCTATGTAGGAAATCCCAGAACATCACTTCCAAATTTAATGAAAGCATTCAGTGAGTATGGAGAACTGTCGAATCTGAAAATAAACCCGACAAAGACTGAAATTTTAAATATCAACCTTTAAAATGAAGAAAAGGAAAAACTAAAAGAGGAATTCCCTTTCCTTTGGAGAGATAAAGATTTAAAATATCTAGGAATAAAATTATCAGCCTCAACTACGAACTTATATAAAGCCAATTATATAGCACTATTAAATGAGATAAAGGTGGAGCTGAGAAGGGTGGGAAATGGAAACCCATCGTGGATGGCACGCATAAACCTGATAAAGATGATAATTGTCCCTAAAGTATTATACAAATTTCAAATGATCCCAATTAAGCTCCCAGAGACATATTTTAAAGAACTTAGGAAAATGATGATAAAATATATATGGAGAAATAAAAAACCTAGAATAGGCTATGAGATATTGACTAGAAGTAAAGAGAGAGGAGGATTGGGAGTACCAGATTTCAGGAGATATTATAGAGCGGGGATTATTGCGAGAATTTTTGACTGGATCCATAATCAGGAGAAAAGTTGGGTTAAAACTGAGAAAGCACTGAGTGGAATAAGTTTAAGTAAAAGTATTTGGGTACCAGCACAATATAGGGAATTAGAGGAGAGCACTAGTAAGTATACTTTGAATGTTCTAAAAGAATGGGATTTATTACACAGACAAAAAGGGTGGGTTTTTAATTCACAATTAATACCACTTAGGAACACAAAATATTTGATCCCGGGTATGGATAGTATAGCAGGGAAATGGATTATAAAACAAGAGGCGCAATTGAGAGATATATTGGTAGGGGAGGAAATTGGGTCATATAAGGATATGGAAGACAGAAAGGGAGAAGTTTTTAATAAGATGGATAGATTAAGATATTACCAACTGAAGTATTTTTTTGAGAGTCTCCCTAAGCCCATAAGAACTAGAAAGGATTGAAACCCATTTGAGAGATTATTTGAGACACGGGGAAATGGTAGACACGGAATGGCAAAAATACACAAGATATTATTGGAGATTGACACTGACACAAAATTAATGCACATAGAGAAATGGGAAAGAGATATAGGAAGGAAAATAGAGGAGGAGGAGAAGAGGAAAATGTTCACATTAATTCATGAAAATATTAGTATGAGGGAAGTAGAAGTAAATTATAAGTGTTTGAATAGATGGCACATTACCCCTAATGTAGAGCACAAGATGAATACGGAGATGTCACGGATGTGTTGGAGAGGATGTGGTGAGGTTGGCACGTGGTATCACATGTGGTGGGAGTGTTCAGAAATACAGGTGTTTTGGCGGAAGATAGTTTATGTAATAGGGAAAATGACTAAAATCAATATAGGATTGGATCCAGAACTATGTCTCCTCCATATCTCGAAACTCTCTACGAAAGTATACAAGAGTCTCGGGATATGGCAATACTTGACCGCAGCAAAGAGTCTGATCCCAGGTTCTGGAAGAAAAGAGAGGTGCCAACTTAGGAGGATTGGATAAGTAGAGTAAATCAGCTATCCGGGACAGAAAGATTGTATTATACATAGGAGGACAAGTTGGAGTTGTATAATAAAAAATGGAAAGTCTGGGAAGAATATAAAGTAAAGATGAAATATATGAGGAGATAATATTCCTGGAAGTGGAATTAGAATAGGGTTTAGGAAGAATAGAAAGATATGGAGTTAATGAGAGAAAAAGGAAAGTGGAGCGTGGGTGGGAGAGGGAAGGGGGGGAGGGGAGGGGGAGTTTTGGGAGGGGGGGTGGTAAGAAAAGGAAGTTTATATATATGGTCAAATAAATCATATAAATTACTGTTTTGATAATTATAATAATAGAAATGTTGAAATGACATGTATAAGACTTGAAAATAAATAAATATTTATAAAAAAAAAAAAAAAGAAGCTCCATAAGCCCTTCATATCAAAGAATCAGAATATGCTGAGAAGAGGTCAGAAGTGTAATGTGAAACATAGCTTTTTAATGTACAATAAAGACTATACAGAAAAAAGGTCAGGAGTACAACATACACTACCCAGAGAATGGGTCAAAAGTATAATGTACAGTGTAACACAGACTATAGAAAGATAAGAGAGGAGTTTATTGCAAAGACAATAGACAGTGCAGAGAAGGGGCCAGGAGTAACATATACTGTTTAGAGTAAACAGTTAGTGTTTGTCGGTCTTAAGTTTTTTACTTTGATTGTGAATAAGCAATGAAAAATATGTCAGCCAGAAACATGTTGAGCGTGGGGCGTCTAATGTTCTTGTCAGTATTGTGTCCTTTTTACATGTGTTGTGCTCTGGCCAGAGTGGATTACTTTTCTGGAACATTATTTGGTCTGAGTTTACTCTGTGGTAAAAGCGGATGCCCGGTTGGTATCTATCTATCTATCTATCTATCTATCTATCTATCTATCTATCAATCTATATATTTGTCTGTCTACTTTTCTATGCATCAAAGATAAAAGGGCTGATTGGATGTAAAGCTGATATTCAGGGCAAAAAGGTCCTGCTGTCTATCCTCCGTAAAAGGGTATACCTTCTTCCCACTTTTACAGTCGAGACTGGGCACGCAGACGGGACAGCAGTGCAGAGTTCCAACTCTTCGTTTCCGAACTCTAAGATGCGATTTACCTCTTTACACAGTGATCGACCTAGGAGAGGGATCTGCAAAGAGGGATCAGCCTCTAAGAGACGTACTTGCGAACAGTATAGAAGCTCCATAAAGAAGGGGGTGGAGGGGAGAGATGTTTTTTTTTTTTTTTTTTTTTTCTCTCTGCCCCTCCGTTTCCCTAATTTGCCTCCTGTTTCATCCTTCAGTCCTCTAGCTTTGCTCTAATTCTTCCCCTTTTTGTTAAGAAGTACAAGTAGAAAGGGGTCAATAGGGAGATCTGGATGGAGGGGAGGCTAGCCATGGGAGGAGTGTAGCACTAAGGACCAAATCAAAGGTGGATGTTAGTTCCACAAATGATGAATAGGCAAAGTGAAGGCCTAAAAAGAGGGGGGAGGGGGGGAGGGATGGTGGTGAGGTTGGGGGGAGGGGATGGAGGGGAGGGAGAGGGGAGGGATTGTGGGAAGAGGGGGGGGAGGGATAAGGGGAGAGAAAAGGTTAGCGGGATAAATACGCTCTACAGGTATAAGAAAGAGGAAAGTAAGGAGGAAAAGGAGTCAGGAGGAAAAGAGTAAGATGGAAGAAATCCAATATATAACCTATAATGTAAAAGGGCTAAATTGTCCAGGAAAGAGATTTAGGTTATTTAAAGAACTACAACATAGAAAATCCTCAGTGATATTCTTGCAAGAAACACACTTAGAGATAGAGTCGAAGGTTAGACTGAGAACCAGATACTTTCCGACATGGTTTTATGCGGATTCACCAATTAAAAGAGCAAAAGGAGTTGCTATAGGCTTTGCTAAAAATATAAGGTTTGTGGTTGAGGAGAGATTGACGGACCCGGAGGGAAGGTTCCTATTTTTGAGAGGTAAATTACAGGGAATTGAGTGCATAATAGCAAATATATATAGTCCAAATAAGAAGCCAGTGACATTTGTGAGAGAATTGTTGAAGAGATTGATGGACTTTAAAAAAGGGTGTATGTTAGTGGCGGGTGATTTTAACCTCTGTATAGACCTGAAGATGGATACCACTTCCTGTGTGAGGAGAGAGGAAAGCAAGTCCTTGAGAAGGTTAAAAAAAAGGATGCATGAGTGTCAACTGGTGGACATCTGGAGAATTAGGAATATGAAAGAGAGAGATTATACTTTCTTTTCGCAAGTACATGAGACTTATTCTAGACTAGATTACATATTAGTAGAACACCAAATGATAGAATGGGTGGGGGAAGTAAAAATAGGAGTAAGCACCCTATCGGATCATGCCCCGGTAGAAATGAGGTTAAGATGGGGTAGAGAAGAGAGAGAGGGATATGTGTGGCGGATGAATGAGGCACTCCTCATGGATGAAGAGATTAGTCGAAGAATTGAGAGGGAAATTGAGTGGTTTTTTGAAGAGAACGAGACAGAGGATGTATCGGTAGCAACGGTGTGGGAAGCTCATAAAGCTTACATCAGAGGTCTGCTCATTGCAATGGGGGCAAAAAAGAATAAAGAAAGGAAAGAAAAGATAAATAGATTATTAAATGAAATAAATGATCTTGAACAGGTGCATAAAAGGGAAAGATCTAAGGAGATAATGCAGGGGTTAATAAAGAAGAAAGAAGAACTAGAGAATGTAATGGAGGAAGAAAAAAGAAGAGTCTTTAATAAAATAACATGTGAAAGGTATAGATGGGGAGATAGGCCGGGAAAGTATTTAATGAGAACTTTAAGAAAGAAGAAAAATAGAAATTATATTGAGAAAATAAGAAACCCCAAGGGTGAATTTCTACACTCAGCTAAGGATATTGCCAGAATATTTAAAGAGTATTACAATGAGTTGTATAATATTATACCCCAGGATAAGTTTAAGAAAATGGAAATAGTAAATAGGGGGAAAAGAAAGATATACCTAGAGGAAGCAGGTCTACCGAAATTAAGAGAAATACAACTGAACTCTTTAGAGGAAGAAATAACTTCAGAGGAAATAAAAATAGCGTTAAAAAGCATGGCGGGAGGGAAAAGTCCGGGTCCAGACGGATACACAGTTAAATACTATAAAAAATATATAGAGCTTTTAATACCCAAGATGAAGACTTATATGAACGCCTTGGGGAATGGGATGGAGATGAGGGGAGAATCGTTACAGGCTAATATAGTACTGATTCAGAAGGAAGATAAAGATCCCTCGCAATGTGCGAGTTATCGACCAATAGCGCTATTGAATGTAGACACTAAAATATTTGCAAAGGTGTTGGCAAATAGATTAAAAGAACTGATGCCGGAGTGGATACATAGAGATCAAGTGGGGTTTGTTCCAGGAAGAGAGGGTAGAGACAACGCTCTGAGATCACTGCTGCTTACACAAGAGGGCAAGAAAGGGAAAACCCCAATGATATTGATGTCGATAGATGCCGAGAAGGCATTCGACAGAGTAAGTTGGGGTTTTATGATGGACACCCTGGAAGCATTAGGAATGGGAGATAGAATAAGAGGGTGGATTGGAGAGTTAGATAGAGGGCCTACCGCCACCATAATGGTAAATGGAGGAAGATCAGAGTATTTTAAGATGTCAAATGGTACAAGACAGGGATGTCCATTGTCCCCACTGTTATATGTAATATCACTGGAGCCCTTGCTGTCTAGGATTAGGAAGAATATAGATATAAAAGGAATAAAGATAGGAGATAGAGAAAATAAGGTAGCGGCGTATGCGGATGATTTGATGTTCTATGTAGGAAATCCCAGAACATCACTTCCAAATTTAATGAAAGCATTCAGTGAGTATGGAGAACTGTCGAATCTGAAAATAAACCCGACAAAGACTGAAATTTTAAATATCAACCTTTAAAATGAAGAAAAGGAAAAACTAAAAGAGGAATTCCCTTTCCTTTGGAGAGATAAAGATTTAAAATATCTAGGAATAAAATTATCAGCCTCAACTACGAACTTATATAAAGCCAATTATATAGCACTATTAAATGAGATAAAGGTGGAGCTGAGAAGGGTGGGAAATGGAAACCCATCGTGGATGGCACGCATAAACCTGATAAAGATGATAATTGTCCCTAAAGTATTATACAAATTTCAAATGATCCCAATTAAGCTCCCAGAGACATATTTTAAAGAACTTAGGAAAATGATGATAAAATATATATGGAGAAATAAAAAACCTAGAATAGGCTATGAGATATTGACTAGAAGTAAAGAGAGAGGAGGATTGGGAGTACCAGATTTCAGGAGATATTATAGAGCGGGGATTATTGCGAGAATTTTTGACTGGATCCATAATCCGGAGAAAAGTTGGGTTAAAACTGAGAAAGCACTGAGTGGAATAAGTTTAAGTAAAAGTATTTGGGTACCAGCACAATATAGGGAATTAGAGGAGAGCACTAGTAAGTATACTTTGAATGTTCTAAAAGAATGGGATTTATTACACAGACAAAAAGGGTGGGTTTTTAATTCACAATTAATACCACTTAGGAACACAAAATATTTGATCCCGGGTATGGATAGTATAGCAGGGAAATGGATTATAAAACAAGAGGCGCAATTGAGAGATATATTGGTAGGGGAGGAAATTGGGTCATATAAGGATATGGAAGACAGAAAGGGAGAAGTTTTTATTAAGATGGATAGATTAAGATATTACCAACTGAAGTATTTTTTTGAGAGTCTCCCTAAGCCCATAAGAACTAGAAAGGATTGAAACCCATTTGAGAGATTATTTGAGACACGGGGAAATGGTAGACACGGAATGGCAAAAATACACAAGATATTATTGGAGATTGACACTGACACAAAATTAATGCACATAGAGAAATGGGAAAGAGATATAGGAAGGAAAATAGAGGAGGAGGAGAAGAGGAAAATGTTCACATTAATTCATGAAAATATTAGTATGAGGGAAGTAGAAGTAAATTATAAGTGTTTGAATAGATGGCACATTACCCCTAATGTAGAGCACAAGATGAATACGGAGATGTCACGGATGTGTTGGAGAGGATGTGGTGAGGTTGGCACGTGGTATCACATGTGGTGGGAGTGTTCAGAAATACAGGTGTTTTGGCGGAAGATAGTTTATGTAATAGGGAAAATGACTAAAATCAATATAGGATTGGATCCAGAACTATGTCTCCTCCATATCTCGAAGCTCTCTACGAAAGTATACAAGAGTCTCAGGATATGGCAATACTTGACCGCAGCAAAGAGTCTGATCCCAGGTTCTGGAAGAAAAGAGAGGTGCCAACTTAGGAGGATTGGATAAGTAGAGTAAATCAGCTATCCGGGACAGAAAGATTGTATTATACATATGAGGACAAGTTGGAGTTGTATAATAAAAAATGGAAAGTCTGGGAAGAATATAAAGTAAAGATGAAATATATGAGGAGATAATATTCCTGGAAGTGGAATTAGAATAGGGTTTAGGAAGAATAGAAAGATATGGAGTTAATGAGAGAAAAAGGAAAGTGGAGCGTGGGTGGGAGAGGGAAGGGGGGGAGGGGAGGGGGAGTTTTGGGAGGGGGGGTGGTAAGAAAAGGAAGTTTATATATATGGTCAAATAAATCATATAAATTACTGTTTTGATAATTATAATAATAGAAATGTTGAAATGACATGTATAAGACTTGAAAATAAATAAATATTTATAAAAAAAAAAAAAAAGAAGCTCCATAAGCCCTTCATATCAAAGAATCAGAATATGCTGAGAAGAGGTCAGAAGTGTAATGTGAAACATAGCTTTTTAATGTACAATAAAGACTATACAGAAAAAAGGTCAGGAGTACAACATACACTACCCAGAGAATGGGTCAAAAGTATAATGTACAGTGTAACACAGACTATAGAAAGATAAGAGAGGAGTTTATTGCAAAGACAATAGACAGTGCAGAGAAGGGGCCAGGAGTAACATATACTGTTTAGAGTAAACAGTTAGTGTTTGTCGGTCTTAAGTTTTTTACTTTGATTGTGAATAAGCAATGAAAAATATGTCAGCCAGAAACATGTTGAGCGTGGGGCGTCTAATGTTCTTGTCAGTATTGTGTCCTTTTTACATGTGTTGTGCTCTGGCCAGAGTGGATTACTTTTCTGGAACATTATTTGGTCTGAGTTTACTCTGTGGTAAAAGCGGATGCCCGGTTGGTATCTATCTATCTATCTATCTATCTATCTATCTATCTATCTATCTATCAATCTATATATTTGTCTGTCTACTTTTCTATGCATCAAAGATAAAAGGGCTGATTGGATGTAAAGCTGATATTCAGGGCAAAAAGGTCCTGCTGTCTATCCTCCGTAAAAGGGTATACCTTCTTCCCACTTTTACAGTCGAGACTGGGCACGCAGACGGGACAGCAGTGCAGAGTTCCAACTCTTCGTTTCCGAACTCTAAGATGCGATTTACCTCTTTACACAGTGATCGACCTAGGAGAGGGATCTGCAAAGAGGGATCAGCCTCTAAGAGACGTACTTGCGAACAGTATAGAAGCTCCATAAAGAAGGGGGTGGAGGGGAGAGATGTTTTTTTTTTTTTTTTTTCTCTCTGCCCCTCCGTTTCCCTAATTTGCCTCCTGTTTCATCCTTCAGTCCTCTAGCTTTGCTCTAATTCTTCCCCTTTTTGTTAAGAAGTACAAGTAGAAAGGGGTCAATAGGGAGATCTGGATGGAGGGGAGGCTAGCCATGGGAGGAGTGTAGCCCTAAGGACCAAATCAAAGGTGGATGTTAGTTCCACAAATGATGAATAGGCAAAGTGAAGGCCTAAAAAGAGGGGGGAGGGGGGGAGGGATGGTGGTGAGGTTGGGGGGAGGGGATGGAGGGGAGGGAGAGGGGAGGGATTGTGGGAAGAGGGGGGGGGAGGGATAAGGGGAGAGAAAAGGTTAGAGGGATAAATACGCTCTACAGGTATAAGAAAGAGGAAAGTAAGGAGGAAAAGGAGTCAGGAGGAAAAGAGTAAGATGGAAGAAATCCAATATATAACCTATAATGTAAAAGGGCTAAATTTTCCAGGAAAGAGATTTAGGTTATTTAAAGAACTACAACATAGAAAATCCTCAGTGATATTCTTGCAAGAAACACACTTAGAGATAGAGTCGAAAGTTAGACTGAGAACCAGATACTTTCCGACATGGTTTTATGCGGATTCACCAATTAAAAGAGCAAAAGGAGTTGCTATAGGCTTTGCTAAAAATATAAGGTTTGTGGTTGAGGAGAGATTGACGGACCCGGAGGGAAGGTTCCTATTTTTGAGAGGTAAATTACAGGGAATTGAGTGCACAATAGCAAATATATATAGTCCAAATAAGAAGCCAGTGACATTTGTGAGAGAAGTGTTGAAGAGATTGATGGACTTTAAAAAAGGGTGTATGTTAGTGGCGGGTGATTTTAACCTCTGTATAGACCTGAAGATGGATACCACTTCCTGTGTGAGGAGAGAGGAAAGCAAGTCCTTGAGAAGGTTAAAAAAAAGGATGCATGAGTGTCAACTGGTGGACATCTGGAGAATTAGGAATATGAAAGAGAGAGATTATACTTTCTTTTCGCAAGTACATGAGACTTATTCTAGACTAGATTACATATTAGTAGAACACCAAATGATAGAATGGGTGGGGGAAGTAAAAATAGGAGTAAGCACCCTATCGGATCATGCCCCGGTAGAAATGAGGTTAAGATGGGGTAGAGAAGAGAGAGAGGGATATGTGTGGCGGATGAATGAGGCACTCCTCATGGATGAAGAGATTAGTCGAAGAATTGAGAGGGAAATTGAGTGGTTTTTTGAAGAGAACGAGACAGAGGATGTATCGGTAGCAACGGTGTGGGAAGCTCATAAAGCTTACATCAGAGGTCTGCTCATTGCAATGGGGGCAAAAAAGAATAAAGAAAGGAAAGAAAAGATAAATAGATTATTAAATGAAATAAATGATCTTGAACAGGTGCATAAAAGGGAAAGATCTAAGGAGATAATGCAGGGGTTAATAAAGAAGAAAGAAGAACTAGAGAATGTAATGGAGGAAGAAAAAAGAAGAGTCTTTAATAAAATAACATGTGAAAGGTATAGATGGGGAGATAGGCCGGGAAAGTATTTAATGAGAACTTTAAGAAAGAAGAAAAATAGAAATTATATTGAGAAAATAAGAAACCCCAAGGGTGAATTTCTACACTCAGCTAAGGATATTGCCAGAATATTTAAAGAGTATTACAATGAGTTGTATAATATTATACCCCAGGATAAGTTTAAGAAAATGGAAATAGTAAATAGGGGGAAAAGAAAGATATACCTAGAGGAAGCAGGTCTACCGAAATTAAGAGAAATACAACTGAACTCTTTAGAGGAAGAAATAACTTCAGAGGAAATAAAAATAGCGTTAAAAAGCATGGCGGGAGGGAAAAGTCCGGGTCCAGACGGATACACAGTTAAATACTATAAAAAATATATAGAGCTTTTAATACCCAAGATGAAGACTTATATGAACGCCTTGGGGAATGGGATGGAGATGAGGGGAGAATCGTTACAGGCTAATATAGTACTGATTCAGAAGGAAGATAAAGATCCCTCGCAATGTGCGAGTTATCGACCAATAGCGCTATTGAATGTAGACACTAAAATATTTGCAAAGGTGTTGGCAAATAGATTAAAAGAACTGATGCCGGAGTGGATACATAGAGATCAAGTGGGGTTTGTTCCAGGAAGAGAGGGTAGAGACAACGCTCTGAGATCACTGCTGCTTACACAAGAGGGCAAGAAAGGGAAAACCCCAATGATATTGATGTCGATAGATGCCGAGAAGGCATTCGACAGAGTAAGTTGGGGTTTTATGATGGACACCCTGGAAGCATTAGGAATGGGAGATAGAATAAGAGGGTGGATTGGAGAGTTAGATAGAGGGCCTACCGCCACCATAATGGTAAATGGAGGAAGATCAGAGTATTTTAAGATGTCAAATGGTACAAGACAGGGATGTCCATTGTCCCCACTGTTATATGTAATATCACTGGAGCCCTTGCTGTCTAGGATTAGGAAGAATATAGATATAAAAGGAATAAAGATAGGAGATAGAGAAAATAAGGTAGCGGCGTATGCGGATGATTTGATGTTCTATGTAGGAAATCCCAGAACATCACTTCCAAATTTAATGAAAGCATTCAGTGAGTATGGAGAACTGTCGAATCTGAAAATAAACCCGACAAAGACTGAAATTTTAAATATCAACCTTTAAAATGAAGAAAAGGAAAAACTAAAAGAGGAATTCCCTTTCCTTTGGAGAGATAAAGATTTAAAATATCTAGGAATAAAATTATCAGCCTCAACTACGAACTTATATAAAGCCAATTATATAGCACTATTAAATGAGATAAAGGTGGAGCTGAGAAGGGTGGGAAATGGAAACCCATCGTGGATGGCACGCATAAACCTGATAAAGATGATAATTGTCCCTAAAGTATTATACAAATTTCAAATGATCCCAATTAAGCTCCCAGAGACATATTTTAAAGAACTTAGGAAAATGATGATAAAATATATATGGAGAAATAAAAAACCTAGAATAGGCTATGAGATATTGACTAGAAGTAAAGAGAGAGGAGGATTGGGAGTACCAGATTTCAGGAGATATTATAGAGCGGGGATTATTGCGAGAATTTTTGACTGGATCCATAATCCGGAGAAAAGTTGGGTTAAAACTGAGAAAGCACTGAGTGGAATAAGTTTAAGTAAAAGTATTTGGGTACCAGCACAATATAGGGAATTAGAGGAGAGCACTAGTAAGTATACTTTGAATGTTCTAAAAGAATGGGATTTATTACACAGACAAAAAGGGTGGGTTTTTAATTCACAATTAATACCACTTAGGAACACAAAATATTTGATCCCGGGTATGGATAGTATAGCAGGGAAATGGATTATAAAACAAGAGGCGCAATTGAGAGATATATTGGTAGGGGAGGAAATTGGGTCATATAAGGATATGGAAGACAGAAAGGGAGAAGTTTTTATTAAGATGGATAGATTAAGATATTACCAACTGAAGTATTTTTTTGAGAGTCTCCCTAAGCCCATAAGAACTAGAAAGGATTGAAACCCATTTGAGAGATTATTTGAGACACGGGGAAATGGTAGACACGGAATGGCAAAAATACACAAGATATTATTGGAGATTGACACTGACACAAAATTAATGCACATAGAGAAATGGGAAAGAGATATAGGAAGGAAAATAGAGGAGGAGGAGAAGAGGAAAATGTTCACATTAATTCATGAAAATATTAGTATGAGGGAAGTAGAAGTAAATTATAAGTGTTTGAATAGATGGCACATTACCCCTAATGTAGAGCACAAGATGAATACGGAGATGTCACGGATGTGTTGGAGAGGATGTGGTGAGGTTGGCACGTGGTATCACATGTGGTGGGAGTGTTCAGAAATACAGGTGTTTTGGCGGAAGATAGTTTATGTAATAGGGAAAATGACTAAAATCAATATAGGATTGGATCCAGAACTATGTCTCCTCCATATCTCGAAGCTCTCTACGAAAGTATACAAGAGTCTCAGGATATGGCAATACTTGACCGCAGCAAAGAGTCTGATCCCAGGTTCTGGAAGAAAAGAGAGGTGCCAACTTAGGAGGATTGGATAAGTAGAGTAAATCAGCTATCCGGGACAGAAAGATTGTATTATACATATGAGGACAAGTTGGAGTTGTATAATAAAAAATGGAAAGTCTGGGAAGAATATAAAGTAAAGATGAAATATATGAGGAGATAATATTCCTGGAAGTGGAATTAGAATAGGGTTTAGGAAGAATAGAAAGATATGGAGTTAATGAGAGAAAAAGGAAAGTGGAGAGTGGGTGGGAGAGGGAAGGGGGGGAGGGGAGGGGGAGTTTTGGGAGGGGGGGTGGTAAGAAAAGGAAGTTTATATATATGGTCAAATAAATCATATAAATTACTGTTTTGATAATTATAATAATAGAAATGTTGAAATGACATGTATAAGACTTGAAAATAAATAAATATTTATAAAAAAAAAAAAAAAGAAGCTCCATAAGCCCTTCATATCAAAGAATCAGAATATGCTGAGAAGAGGTCAGAAGTGTAATGTGAAACATAGCTTTTTAATGTACAATAAAGACTATACAGAAAAAAGGTCAGGAGTACAACATACACTACCCAGAGAATGGGTCAAAAGTATAATGTACAGTGTAACACAGACTATAGAAAGATAAGAGAGGAGTTTATTGCAAAGACAATAGACAGTGCAGAGAAGGGGCCAGGAGTAACATATACTGTTTAGAGTAAACAGTTAGTGTTTGTCGGTCTTAAGTTTTTTACTTTGATTGTGAATAAGCAATGAAAAATATGTCAGCCAGAAACATGTTGAGCGTGGGGCGTCTAATGTTCTTGTCAGTATTGTGTCCTTTTTACATGTGTTGTGCTCTGGCCAGAGTGGATTACTTTTCTGGAACATTATTTGGTCTGAGTTTACTCTGTGGTAAAAGCGGATGCCCGGTTGGTATCTATCTATCTATCTATCTATCTATCTATCTATCTATCAATCTATATATTTGTCTGTCTACTTTTCTATGCATCAAAGATAAAAGGGCTGATTGGATGTAAAGCTGATATTCAGGGCAAAAAGGTCCTGCTGTCTATCCTCCGTAAAAGGGTATACCTTCTTCCCACTTTTACAGTCGAGACTGGGCACGCAGACGGGACAGCAGTGCAGAGTTCCAACTCTTCGTTTCCGAACTCTAAGATGCGATTTACCTCTTTACACAGTGATCGACCTAGGAGAGGGATCTGCAAAGAGGGATCAGCCTCTAAGAGACGTACTTGCGAACAGTATAGAAGCTCCATAAAGAAGGGGGTGGAGGGGAGAGATGTTTTTTTTTTTTTTTTTTTTTTTTCTTTCTGCCCCTCCGTTTCCCTAATTTGCCTCCTGTTTCATCCTTCAGTCCTCTAGCTTTGCTCTAATTCTTCCCCTTTTTGTTAAGAAGTACAAGTAGAAAGGGGTCAATAGGGAGATCTGGATGGAGGGGAGGCTAGCCATGGGAGGAGTGTAGCACTAAGGACCAAATCAAAGGTGGATGTTAGTTCCACAAATGATGAATAGGCAAAGTGAAGGCCTAAAAAGAGGGGGGAGGGGGGGGAGGGATGGTGGTGAGGTTGGGGGGAGGGGATGGAGGGGAGGGAGAGGGGAGGGATTGTGGGAAGAGGGGGGGGGAGGGATAAGGGGAGAGAAAAGGTTAGCGGGATAAATACGCTCTACAGGTATAAGAAAGAGGAAAGTAAGGAGGAAAAGGAGTCAGGAGGAAAAGAGTAAGATGGAAGAAATCCAATATATAACCTATAATGTAAAAGGGCTAAATTGTCCAGGAAAGAGATTTAGGTTATTTAAAGAACTACAACATAGAAAATCCTCAGTGATATTCTTGCAAGAAACACACTTAGAGATAGAGTCGAAGGTTAGACTGAGAACCAGATACTTTCCGACATGGTTTTATGCGGATTCACCAATTAAAAGAGCAAAAGGAGTTGCTATAGGCTTTGCTAAAAATATAAGGTTTGTGGTTGAGGAGAGATTGACGGACCCGGAGGGAAGGTTCCTATTTTTGAGAGGTAAATTACAGGGAATTGAAGACACAATAGCAAATATATATAGTCCAAATAAGAAGCCAGTGACATTTGTGAGAGAAGTGTTGAAGAGATTGATGGACTTTAAAAAAGGGTGTATGTTAGTGGCGGGTGATTTTAACCTCTGTATAGACCTGAAGATGGATACCACTTCCTGTGTGAGGAGAGAGGAAAGCAAGTCCTTGGGAAGGTTAAAAAAAAGGATGCATGAGTGTCAACTGGTGGACATCTGGAGAATTAGGAATATGAAAGAGAGAGATTATACTTTCTTTTCGCAAGTACATGAGACTTATTCTAGACTAGATTACATATTAGTAGAACACCAAATGATAGAATGGGTGGGGGAAGTAAAAATAGGAGTAAGCACCCTATCGGATCATGCCCCGGTAGAAATGAGGTTAAGATGGGGTAGAGAAGAGAGAGAGGGATATGTGTGGCGGATGAATGAGGCACTCCTCATGGATGAAGAGATTAGTCGAAGAATTGAGAGGGAAATTGAGTGGTTTTTTGAAGAGAACGAGACAGAGGATGTATCGGTAGCAACGGTGTGGGAAGCTCATAAAGCTTACATCAGAGGTCTGCTCATTGCAATGGGGGCAAAAAAGAATAAAGAAAGGAAAGAAAAGATAAATAGATTATTAAATGAAATAAATGATCTTGAACAGGTGCATAAAAGGGAAAGATCTAAGGAGATAATGCAGGGGTTAATAAAGAAGAAAGAAGAACTAGAGAATGTAATGGAGGAAGAAAAAAGAAGAGTCTTTAATAAAATAACATGTGAAAGGTATAGATGGGGAGATAGGCCGGGAAAGTATTTAATGAGAACTTTAAGAAAGAAGAAAAATAGAAATTATATTGAGAAAATAAGAAACCCCAAGGGTGAATTTCTACACTCAACTAAGGATATTGCCAGAATATTTAAAGAGTATTACAATGAGTTGTATAATATTATACCCCAGGATAAGTTTAAGAAAATGGAAATAGTAAATAGGGGGAAAAGAAAGATATACCTAGAGGAAGCAGGTCTACCGAAATTAAGAGAAATACAACTGAACTCTTTAGAGGAAGAAATAACTTCAGAGGAAATAAAAATAGCGTTAAAAAGCATGGCGGGAGGGAAAAGTCCGGGTCCAGACGGATACACAGTTAAATACTATAAAAAATATATAGAGCTTTTAATACCCAAGATGAAGACTTATATGAACGCCTTGGGGAATGGGATGGAGATGAGGGGAGAATCGTTACAGGCTAATATAGTACTGATTCAGAAGGAAGATAAAGATCCCTCGCAATGTGCGAGTTATCGACCAATAGCGCTATTGAATGTAGACACTAAAATATTTGCAAAGGTGTTGGCAAATAGATTAAAAGAACTGATGCCGGAGTGGATACATAGAGATCAAGTGGGGTTTGTTCCAGGAAGAGAGGGTAGAGACAACGCTCTGAGATCACTGCTGCTTACACAAGAGGGCAAGAAAGGGAAAACCCCAATGATATTGATGTCGATAGATGCCGAGAAGGCATTCGACAGAGTAAGTTGGGGTTTTATGATGGACACCCTGGAAGCATTAGGAATGGGAGATAGAATAAGAGGGTGGATTGGAGAGTTAGATAGAGGGCCTACCGCCACCATAATGGTAAATGGAGGAAGATCAGAGTATTTTAAGATGTCAAATGGTACAAGACAGGGATGTCCATTGTCCCCACTGTTATATGTATTATCACTGGAGCCCTTGCTGTCTAGGATTAGGAAGAATATAGATATAAAAGGAATAAAGATAGGAGATAGAGAAAATAAGGTAGCGGCGTATGCGGACGATTTGATGTTCTATGTAGGAAATCCCAGAACATCACTTCCAAATTTAATGAAAGCATTCAGTGAGTATGGAGAACTGTCGAATC
This sequence comes from Staurois parvus, assembly GCF_062004578.1. NCBI lineage: Eukaryota > Metazoa > Chordata > Amphibia > Anura > Ranidae > Staurois > Staurois parvus. The sequence goes on along the minus strand of NW_028318005.1, from coordinate 11,825,996 downwards.
TGAAAATAAACCCGACAAAGACTGAAATTTTAAATATCAACCTTTAAAATGAAGAAAAGGAAAAACTAAAAGAGGAATTCCCTTTCCTTTGGAGAGATAAAGATTTAAAATATCTAGGAATAAAATTATCAGCCTCAACTACGAACTTATATAAAGCCAATTATATAGCACTATTAAATGAGATAAAGGTGGAGCTGAGAAGGGTGGGAAATGGAAACCCATCGTGGATGGCACGCATAAACCTGATAAAGATGATAATTGTCCCTAAAGTATTATACAAATTTCAAATGATCCCAATTAAGCTCCCAGAGACATATTTTAAAGAACTTAGGAAAATGATGATAAAATATATATGGAGAAATAAAAAACCTAGAATAGGCTATGAGATATTGACTAGAAGTAAAGAGAGAGGAGGATTGGGAGTACCAGATTTCAGGAGATATTATAGAGCGGGGATTATTGCGAGAATTTTTGACTGGATCCATAATCCGGAGAAAAGTTGGGTTAAAACTGAGAAAGCACTGAGTGGAATAAGTTTAAGTAAAAGTATTTGGGTACCAGCACAATATAGGGAATTAGAGGAGAGCACTAGTAAGTATACTTTGAATGTTCTAAAAGAATGGGATTTATTACACAGACCAAAAGGGTGGGTTTTTAATTCACAATTAATACCACTTAGGAACACAAAATATTTGATCCCGGGTATGGATAGTATAGCAGGGAAATGGATTATAAAACAAGAGGCGCAATTGAGAGATATATTGGTAGGGGAGGAAATTGGGTCATATAAGGATATGGAAGACAGAAAGGGAGAAGTTTTTAATAAGATGGATAGATTAAGATATTACCAACTGAAGTATTTTTTTGAGAGTCTCCCTAAGCCCATAAGAACTAGAAAGGATTGAAACCCATTTGAGAGATTATTTGAGACACGGGGAAATGGTAGACACGGAATGGCAAAAATACACAAGATATTATTGGAGATTGACACTGACACAAAATTAATGCACATAGAGAAATGGGAAAGAGATATAGGAAGGAAAATAGAGGAGGAGGAGAAGAGGAAAATGTTCACATTAATTCATGAAAATATTAGTATGAGGGAAGTAGAAGTAAATTATAAGTGTTTGAATAGATGGCACATTACCCCTAATGTAGAGCACAAGATGAATACGGAGATGTCACGGATGTGTTGGAGAGGATGTGGTGAGGTTGGCACGTGGTATCACATGTGGTGGGAGTGTTCAGAAATACAGGTGTTTTGGCGGAAGATAGTTTATGTAATAGGGAAAATGACTAAAATCAATATAGGATTGGATCCAGAACTATGTCTCCTCCATATCTCGAAGCTCTCTACGAAAGTATACAAGAGTCTCGGGATATGGCAATACTTGACCGCAGCAAAGAGTCTGATCCCAGGTTCTGGAAGAAAAGAGAGGTGCCAACTTAGGAGGATTGGATAAGTAGAGTAAATCAGCTATCCGGGACAGAAAGATTGTATTATACATATGAGGACAAGTTGGAGTTGTATAATAAAAAATGGAAAGTCTGGGAAGAATATAAAGTAAAGATGAAATATATGAGGAGATAATATTCCTGGAAGTGGAATTAGAATAGGGTTTAGGAAGAATAGAAAGATATGGAGTTAATGAGAGAAAAAGGAAAGTGGAGCGTGGGTGGGAGAGGGAAGGGGGGGAGGGGAGGGGGAGTTTTGGGAGGGGGGGTGGTAAGAAAAGGAAGTTTATATATATGCTCAAATAAATCATATAAATTACTGTTTTGATAATTATAATAATAGAAATGTTGAAATGACATGTATAAGACTTGAAAATAAATAAATATTTATAAAAAAAAAAAAAAAGAAGCTCCATAAGCCCTTCATATCAAAGAATCAGAATATGCTGAGAAGAGGTCAGAAGTGTAATGTGAAACATAGCTTTTTAATGTACAATAAAGACTATACAGAAAAAAGGTCAGGAGTACAACATACAACATACACTACCCAGAGAATGGGTCAAAAGTATAATGTACAGTGTAACACAGACTATAGAAAGATAAGAGAGGAGTTTATTGCAAAGACAATAGACAGTGCAGAGAAAGGGCCAGGAGTAACATATACTGTTTAGAGTAAACAGTTAGTGTTTGTCGGTCTTAAGTTTTTTACTTTGATTGTGAATAAGCAATGAAAAATATGTCAGCCAGAAACATGTTGAGCGTGGGGCGTCTAATGTTCTTGTCAGTATTGTGTCCTTTTTACATGTGTTGTGCTCTGGCCAGAGTGGATTACTTTTCTGGAACATTATTTGGTCTGAGTTTACTCTGTGGTAAAAGCGGATGCCCGGTTGGTATCTATCTATCTATCTATCTATCTATCTATCTATCTATCTATCTATCTATTTGTCTGTCTACTTTTCTATGCATCAAAGATAAAAGGGCTGATTGGATGTAAAGCTGATATTCAGGGCAAAAAGGTCCTGCTGTCTATCCTCCGTAAAAGGGTATACCTTCTTCCCACTTTTACAGTCGAGACTGGGCACGCCGACGGGACAGCAGTGCAGAGTTCCAATTCTTCGTTTCCGAACTCTAAGATGCGATTTACCTCTTTACACAGTGATCGACCTAGGAGAGGGATCTGCAAAGAGGGATCAGCCTCTAAGAGACGTACTTGCGAACAGTATAGAAGCTCCATAAAGAAGGGGGTGGAGGGGAGAGATGGGTTTTTTTGTTTTTTTTCTCTCTGCCCCTCCGTGTCCCTAATTTGCCTCCTGTTTCATCCTTCAGTCCTCTAGCTTTGCTTTAATTCTTCCCCTTTTTGTTAAGAAGTACAAGTAGAAAGGGGTCAATAGGGAGATCTGGATGGAGGGGAGGCTAGCCATGGGAGGAGTGTAGCCCTAAAGACCAAATCAAAGGTGGATGTTAGTTCCACAAATGATGAATAGGCAAAGTGAAGGCCTAAAAAGAGGGGGGAGGGGGGGAGGGATGGTGGTGAGGTTGGGGGGAGGGGATGGAGGGGAGGGAGAGGGGAGGGATTGTGGGAAGAGGGGGGGGGAGGGATAAGGGGAGAGAAAAGGTTAGCGGGATAAATACGCTCTACAGGTATAAGAAAGAGGAAAGTAAGGAGGAAAAGGAGTCAGGAGGAAAAGAGTAAGATGGAAGAAATCCAATATATAACCTATAATGTAAAAGGGCCAAATTGTCCAGGAAAGAGATTTAGGTTATTTAAAGAACTACAACATAGAAAATCCTCAGTGATATTCTTGCAAGAAACACACTTAGAGATAGAGTCGAAGGTTAGACTGAGAACCAGATACTTTCCGACATGGTTTTATGCGGATTCACCAATTAAAAGAGCAAAAGGAGTTGCTATAGGCTTTGCTAAAAATATAAGGTTTGAGGTTGAGGAGAGATTGACGGACCTGGAGGGAAGGTTCCTATTTTTGAGAGGTAAATTACAGGGAATTGAGTGCACAATAGCAAATATATATAGTCCAAATAAGAAGCCAGTGACAATTGTGAGAGAAGTGTTGAAGAGATTGATGGATTTTAAAAAAGGGTGTATGTTAGTGGCGGGTGATTTTAACCTCTGTATAGACCTGAAGATGGATACCACTTCCTGTGTGAGGAGAGAGGAAAGCAAGTCCTTGAGAAGGTTAAAAAAAAGGATGCATGAGTGTCAACTGGTGGACATCTGGAGAATTAGGAATATGAAAGAGAGAGATTATACTTTCTTTTCGCAAGTACATGAGACTTATTCTAGACTAGATTACATATTAGTAGAACACCAAATGATAGAATGGGTGGGAGAAGTAAAAATAGGAGAAAGCACCCTATCGGATCATGCCCCAGTAGAAATGAGGTTAAGATGGGGTAGAGAAGAGAGAGAAGGATATGTGTGGCGGATGAATGAGGCACTCCTCATGGATGAAGAGATTAATCGAAGAATTGAGAGGGAAATTGAGTGGTTTTTTGAAGAGAACGAGACAGAGGATGTATCGGTAGCAACGGTGTGGGAAGCTCATAAAGCTTACATCAGAGGTCTGCTCATTGCAATGGGGGCAAAAAAGAATAAAGAAAGGAAAGAAAAGATAAATAGATTATTAAATGAAATAAATGATCTTGAACAGGTGCATAAAAGGGAAAGATCTAAGGAGATAATGCAGGGGTTAATAAAGAAGAAAGAAGAACTAGAGAATGTAATGGAGGAAGAAAAAAGAAGAGTCTTTAATAAAATAACATGTGAAAGGTAAAGATGGGGAGATAGGCCGGGAAAGTATTTAATGAGAACTTTAAGAAAGAAGAAAAATAGAAATTATATTGAGAAAATAAGAAACCCCAAGGGTGAATTTCTACACTCAACTAAGGATATTGCCAGAATATTTAAAGAGTATTACAATGAGTTGTATAATATTATACCCCAGGATAAGTTTAAGAAAATGGAAATAGTAAATAGGGGGAAAAGAAAGATATACCTAGAGGAAGCAGGTCTACCGCAATTAAGAGAAATACAACTGAACTCTTTAGAGGAAGAAATAACTTCAGAGGAAATAAAAATAGCGTTAAAAAGCATGGCGGGAGGGAAAAGTCCGGGTCCAGACGGATACACAGTTAAATACTATAAAAAATATATAGAGCTTTTAATACCCAAGATGAAGAGTTATATGAACACCTTGGGGAATGGGATGGAGATGAGGGGAGAATCGTTACAGGCTAATATAGTACTGATTCAGAAGGAAGATAAAGATCCCTCGCAATGTGCGAGTTATCGACCAATAGCGCTATTGAATGTAGACACTAAAATATTTGCAAAGGTGTTGGCAAATAGATTAAAAGAACTGATGCCGGAGTGGATACATAGAGATCAAGTGGGGTTTGTTCCAGGAAGAGAGGGTAGAGACAACGCTCTGAGATCACTGCTGCTTACACAAGAGGGCAAGAAAGGGAAAACCCCAATGATATTGATGTCGATAGATGCCGAGAAGGCATTCGACAGAGTAAGTTGGGGTTTTATGATGGAGACCCTGGAAGCATTAGGAATGGGAGATAGAATAAGAGGGTGGATTGGAGAGTTAGATAGAGGGCCTACCGCCACCATAATGGTAAATGGAGGAAGATCAGAGTATTTTAAGATGTCAAATGGTACAAGACAGGGATGTCCATTGTCCCCACTTTTATATGTATTATCACTGGAGCCCTTGCTGTCTAGGATTAGGAAAATATAGATATAAAAGGAATACAGATAGGAGATAGATAAAACAAGGTAGCGGCGTATGCGGACGATTTGATGTTCTATGTAGGAAATCCCAGAACATCACTTCCAAATTTAATGAAAGCATTGAGTGAGTATGGAGAACTGTTGAATCTGAAAATAAACCCGACAAAGACTGAAATTTTAAATATCAACCTTAAAAATGAAGAAATGGAAAAACTAAAAGAGGAATTCCCTTTCCTTTGGAGAGATAAAGATTTAAAATATCTAGGAATAAAATTATCAGCCTCAACTACGAACTTATATAAAGCCAATTATATAGCACAATTAAATGAGATAAAGGCGGAGCTGAGAAGGGTGGGAAATGTAAACCCATCGTGGATGGCACGCATAAACCTGATAAAGATGATAATTGTCCCTAAAGTATTATACAAATTTCAAATGATCCTAATTAAGCTCCCAGAGACATATTTTAAAGAACTTAGGAAAATGATGATAAAATATATATGGAGAAATAAAAAACCTAGAATAGGCTATGAGATATTGACTAGAAGTAAAGAGAGAGGAGGATTGGGAGTACCAGATTTCAGGAGATATTATAGAGCGGGGATTATTGCGAGAATTTTTGACTGGATCCATAATCCGGAGAAAAGTTGGGTTAAAATTGAGAAAGCACTGAGTGGAATAAGTTTAAGTAAAAGTATTTGGGTACCAGCACAATATAGGGAATTAGAGGAGAGCACTAGTAAGTATACTTTGAATGTTCTAAAAGAATGGGATTTATTACACAGACAAAAAGGGTGGGTTTTTAATTCACAATTAATACCACTTAGGAACACAAAATATTTGACCCAGGTATGGATAGTATAGCAGGGAAATGGATTATAAAACAAGAGGCGCAATTGAGAGATATATTGGTAGGGGAGGAAATTGGGTCATATAAGGATATGGAAGACAGAAAGGGAGAAGTTTTTAATAAGATGGATAGATTAAAATATTACCAACTGAAGTATTTTTTTGAGAGTCTCCCTAAGCCCATAAGAACTAGAAAGGATTGGAACCCATTTGAGAGATTATTTGAGACACGGGGAAATGGTAGACACGGAATGGCAAAAATACACAAGATATTATTGGAGATTGACACTGACACAAAATTAATGCACATAGAGAAATGGGAAAGAGATATAGGAAGGAAAATAGAGGAGGAGGAGAAGAGGAAAATGTTCACATTAATTCATGAAAATATTAGTATGAGGGAAGTAGAAGTAAATTATAAGTGTTTGAATAGATGGCACATTACCCCTAATGTAGAGCACAAGATGAATACGGAGATGTCATGGATGTGTTGGAGAGGATGTGGTGAGGTTGGCACGTGGTATCACATGTGGTGGGAGTGTTCAGAAATACAGGTGTTTTGGCGGAAGATAGTTTATGTAATAGGGAAAATGACTAAAATCAATATAGGATTGGATCCAGAACTATGTCTCCTCCATATCTCGAAGCTCTCTACGAAAGTATACAAGAGTCTCGGGATATGGCAATACTTGACCGCAGCAAAGAGTCTGATCCCCAGGTTCTGGAAGAAAAGAGAGGTGCCAACTGAGGAGGATTGGATAAGTAGAGTAAATCAGCTATCCGGGACAGAAAGATTGTATTATACATATGAGGACAAGTTGGAGTTGTATAATAAAAAATGGAAAGTCTGGGAAGAATATAAAGTAAAGATGAAATATATGAGGAGATAATATTCCTGGAAGTGGAATTAGAATAGGGTTTAGGAAGAATAGAAAGATATGGAGTTAATGAGAGAAAAAGGAAAGTGGAGCGTGGGTGGGAGAGGGAAGGGGGGGAGGGGGAGTTTTGGGAGGGGGGATGGTAAGAAAAGGAAGTTTATATATATGGTCAAATAAATCATATAAATTACTGTTTTGATAATTATAATAATACAAATGTTGAAATGACATGTATAAGACTTGAAAATAAATAAATATTTATAAAAAAAAAAAAAAAGAAGCTCCATAAGCCCTTCATATCAAAGAATCAGAATATGCTGAGAAGAGGTCAGAAGTGTAATGTGAAACATAGCTTTTTAATGTACAATAAAGACTATACAGAAAAAAGGTCAGGAGTACAACATACACTACCCAGAGAATGGGTCAAAAGTATAATGTAGGTTGTGCGCTTACCACAAGTACACACAATATGAGCATTGTATGTAATTAACAGCAACCGGGCATCATGGTCTGGTCAACAGCCTGGGCACCATCTGGTCATATATGGACATCTGGGTCACAGGTACACCGCTGTCCAGGCCCCCTCTGGCTTTCAAATCCAAAACGCCACCTTGCATAAGCTCATTACAAAACAAGCCGGGAAGCAAGAAAGCGCTAATAGTGAAGTACGTTTATTTAAGAACACAAGACATAAACAAAGCAACCAGAACTCACATCGACATAATATAAATACAGGCCCACATAAATAGGCTCCCTGGTGGTCAGTGGTTCACTCAACATGCAACGCATACAAATCAAAGTCCAATGTACAGAACCCTGGTGGCTAGTGGTATCACAAGTACAAAGCCATAGAGTATAGTGAGTAGTAATGCAAATATACTCATCCAGGTCTGGTGAGGTAGTTCCCTGGTGGCTAGTGGGTCCCTAGTAGCAAAAGGCGTCAATAGGGTGGATCCCCTAACATGTTTCGAGCTAAAGCTCGTTTTCAAAAAAAAAAGGTCCTGCTGTCTATCCTCTGTAAAGGGGTATACCTTCTTCCCCCTTTTACAGTCGAGACTGGGCACGCCGACGGGACAGCAGTGCAGAGTTCCAACTCTTCATTTCCAAACTCTAAGAAGCGATCTACCTCTTTGCAGATCCCTCTCCTAGGTCGATCACAGTGTTAGGAGGGATCAGCCTCTAAAAGACGTACTTGTGAACAGTATAGAAGCTCCATAAGCCCTTCAAATCAAAGAATCAGAATATGTTGAGAAGAGGTCAGAAGTGTAATGTGGAACAGCTTTTTAATGTACAATAAAGACTATACAGAAAAAAGGTCAGGAGTGCAACGTACAACATACACTACACAGAGAATGGGTCAAAAGTATAATGTACAGTGTAACACAGACTATAGAAAGATAAGAGAGGAGTTGAATGCACAGCATAGACAATGCAGAGAAGGGGCCAGGAGTAACGTATACTGTTTAGAGTAAACAGTTAGTGTTTGTCGGTCTTAAGTTTTTTACTTTGATTGTGAATAAGCAATGAAAAATATGTCAGCCAGAAACATGTTGAGCGTGGGGCGTCTAATGTTCTTGTCAGTTTTGTGTCCTTTTTACATGTGTTGTGCTCTGGCCAGAGTGGATTACTTTTCTGGAACATTATATTTGGTCTCAGTTTACTCTGTGGTAAAAGCGGATGCCCGGTTGGTGTCTATCTATCTATCTATCTATCTATCTATCTATCTATCTATTTGTCTGTCTACTTTTCTATGCATCAAAGATAAAAGGGCTGATTGGATGTAAAGCTGATATTCAGGGCAAAAAGGTCCTGCTGTCTATCCTCCGTAAAAGGGTATACCTTCTTCCCACTTTTACAGTCGAGACTGGGCACGCCGACGGGACAGCAGTGCAGAGTTCCAACTCTTCGTTTCCGAACTCTAAGATGCGATTTACCTCTTTACACAGTGATCGACCTAGGAGAGGGATCTGCAAAGAGGGATCAGCCTCTAAGAGACGTACTTGCGAACAGTATAGAAGCTCCATAAAGAAGGGGGTGGAGGGGAGAGATGGTTTTTTTTTTTTTTTTTTCTCTCTGCCCCTCCGTGTCCCTAATTTGCCTCCTGTTTCATCCTTCAGTCCTCTAGCTTTGCTCTAATTCTTCCCCTTTTTGTTAAGAAGTACAAGTAGAAAGGGGTCAATAGGGAGATCTGGATGGAGGGGAGGCTAGCCATGGGAGGAGTGTAGCCCTAAAGACCAATCAAAGGTGGATGTTAGTTCCACAAATGATGAATAGGCAAAGTGAAGGCCTAAAAAGAGGGGGGAGGGGGGGAGGGATGGTGGTGAGGTTGGGGGGAGGGGATGGAGGGGAGGGAGAGGGGAGGGATTGTGGGAAGAGGGGGGGGGGATAAGGGGAGAGAAAAGGTTAGCGGGATAAATACGCTCTACAGGTATAAGAAAGAGGAAAGTAAGGAGGAAAAGGAGTCAGGAGGAAAAGAGTAAGATGGAAGAAATCCAATATATAACCTATAATGTAAAAGGGCCAAATTGTCCAGGAAAGAGATTTAGGTTATTTAAAGAACTACAACATAGAAAATCCTCAGTGATATTCTTGCAAGAAACACACTTAGAGATAGCGTCGAAGGTTAGACTGAGAACCAGATACTTTCCGACATGGTTTTATGCGGATTCACCAATTAAAAGAGCAAAAGGAGTTGCTATAGGCTTTGCTAAAAATATAAGGTTTGAGGTTGAGGAGAGATTGACGGACGCGGAGGGAAGGTTCCTATTTTTGAGAGGTAAATTACAGGGAATTTTGAGTGCACAATAGCAAATATATATAGTCCAAATAAGAAGCCAGTGACAATTGTGAGAGAAGTGTTGAAGAGATTGATGGATTTTAAAAAAGGGTGTATGTTAGTGGCGGGTGATTTTAACCTCTGTATAGACCTGAAGATGGATACCACTTCCTGTGTGAGGAGAGAGGAAAGCAAGTCCTTGAGAAGGTTAAAAAAAAGGATGCATGAGTGTCAACTGGTGGACATCTGGAGAATTAGGAATATGAAAGAGAGAGATTATACTTTCTTTTCGCAAGTACATGAGACTTATTCTAGACTAGATTACATATTAGTAGAACACCAAATGATAGAATGGGTGGGAGAAGTAAAAATAGGAGAAAGCACCCTATCGGATCATGCCCCAGTAGAAATGAGGTTAAGATGGGGTAGAGAAGAGAGAGAAGGATATGTGTGGCGGATGAATGAGGCACTCCTCATGGATGAAGAGATTAATCGAAGAATTGAGAGGGAAATTGAGTGGTTTTTTGAAGAGAACGAGACAGAGGATGTATCGGTAGCAACGGTGTGGGAAGCTCATAAAGCTTACATCAGAGGTCTGCTCATTGCAATGGGGGCAAAAAAGAATAAAGAAAGGAAAGAAAAGATAAATAGATTATTAAATGAAATAAATGATCTTGAACAGGTGCATAAAAGGGAAAGATCTAAGGAGATAATGCAGGGGTTAATAAAGAAGAAAGAAGAATTAGAGAATGTAATGGAGGAAGAAAAAAGAAGAGTCTTTAATAAAATAACATGTGAAAGGTATAGATGGGGAGATAGGCCGGGAAAGTATTTAATGAGAACTTTAAGAAAGAAGAAAAATAGAAATTATATTGAGAAAATAAGAAACCCCAAGGGTGAATTTCTACACTCAACTAAGGATATTGCCAGAATATTTAAAGAGTATTACAATGAGTTGTATAATATTATACCCCAGGATAAGTTTAAGAAAATGGAAATAGTAAATAGGGGGAAAAGAAAGATATACCTAGAGGAAGCAGGTCTACCGCAATTAAGAGAAATACAACTGAACTCTTTAGAGGAAGAAATAACTTCAGAGGAAATAAAAATAGCGTTAAAAAGCATGGCGGGAGGGAAAAGTCCGGGTCCAGACGGATACACAGTTAAATACTATAAAAAATATATAGAGCTTTTAATACCCAAGATGAAGAGTTATATGAACGCCTTGGGGAATGGGATGGAGATGAGGGGAGAATCGTTACAGGCTAATATAGTACTGATTCAGAAGGAAGATAAAGATCCCTCGCAATGTGCGAGTTATCGACCAATAGGGCTATTGAATGTAGAAACTAAAATATTTGCAAAGGTGTTGGCAAATAGATTAAAAGAACTGATGCCGGAGTGGATACATAGAGATCAAGTGGGGTTTGTTCCAGGAAGAGAGGGTAGAGACAACGCTCTGAGATCACTGCTGCTTACACAAGAGGGCAAGAAAGGGAAAACCCCAATGATATTGATGTCGATAGATGCCGAGAAGGCATTCGACAGAGTAAGTTGGGGTTTTATGATGGACACCCTGGAAGCATTAGGAATGGGAGATAGAATAAGAGGGTGGATTGGAGAGTTAGATAGAGGGCCTACCGCCACCATAATGGTAAATGGAGGAAGATCAGAGTATTTTAAGATGTCAAATGGTACAAGACAGGGATGTCCATTGTCCCCACTGTTATATGTATTATCACTGGAGCCCTTGCTGTCTAGGATTAGGAAAATATAGATATAAAAGGAATACAGATAGGAGATAGAGAAAATAAGGTAGCGGCGTATGCGGACGATTTGATGTTCTATGTAGGAAATCCCAGAACATCACTTCCAAATTTAATGAAAGCACTGAGTGAGTATGGAGAACTGTCGAATCTGAAAATAAACCCGACAAAGACTGAAATTTTAAATATCAACCTTAAAAATGAAGAAAAGGAAAAACTAAAAGAGGAATTCCCTTTCCTTTGGAGAGATAAAGATTTAAAATATCTAGGAATAAAATTATCAGCCTCAACTACGAACTTATATAAAGCCAATTATATAGCACTATTAAATGAGATAAAGGCGGAGCTGAGAAGGGTGGGAAATGGAAACCCATCGTGGATGGCACGCATAAACCTGATAAAGATGATAATTGTCCCTAAAGTATTATACAAATTTCAAATGATCCTAATTAAGCTCCCAGAGACATATTTTAAAGAACTTAGGAAAATGATGATAAAATATATATGGAGAAATAAAAAACCTAGAATAGGCTATGAGATATTGACTAGAAGTAAAGAGAAAGGAGGATTGGGAGTACCAGATTTCAGGAGATATTATAGAGCGGGGATTATTGCGAGAATTTTTGACTGGATCCATAATCCGGAGAAAAGTTGGGTTAAAATTGAGAAAGCACTGAGTGGAATAAGTTTAAGTAAAAGTATTTGGGTACCAGCACAATATAGGGAATTAGAGGAGAGCACTAGTAAGTATACTTTGAATGTTCTAAAAGAATGGGATTTATTACACAGACAAAAAGGGTGGGTTTTTAATTCACAATTAATACCACTTAGGAACACAAAATATTTGACCCAGGTATGGATAGTATAGCAGGGAAATGGATTATAAAACAAGAGGCGCAATTGAGAGATATATTGGTAGGGGAGGAAATTGGGTCATATAAGGATATGGAAGACAGAAAGGGAGAAGTTTTTAATAAGATGGATAGATTAAAATATTACCAACTGAAGTATTTTTTTGAGAGTCTCCCTAAGCCCATAAGAACTAGAAAGGATTGGAACCCATTTGAGAGATTATTTGAGACACGGGGAAATGGTAGACACGGAATGGCAAAAATACACAAGATATTATTGGAGATTGACACTGACACAAAATTAATGCACATAGAGAAATGGGAAAGAGATATAGGAAGGAAAATAGAGGAGGAGGAGAAGAGGAAAATGTTCACATTAATTCATGAAAATATTAGTATGAGGGAAGTAGAAGTAAATTATAAGTGTTTGAATAGATGGCACATTACCCCTAATGTAGAGCACAAGATGAATACGGAGATGTCATGGATGTGTTGGAGAGGATGTGGTGAGGTTGGCACGTGGTATCACATGTGGTGGGAGTGTTCAGAAATACAGGTGTTTTGGCGGAAGATAGTTTATGTAATAGGGAAAATGACTAAAATCAATATAGGATTGGATCCAGAACTATGTCTCCTCCATATCTCGAAGCTCTCTACGAAAGTATACAAGAGTCTCGGGATATGGCAATACTTGACCGCAGCAAAGAGTCTGATCCCCAGGTTCTGGAAGAAAAGAGAGGTGCCAACTGAGGAGGATTGGATAAGTAGAGTAAATCAGCTATCCGGGACAGAAAGATTGTATTATACATATGAGGACAAGTTGGAGTTGTATAATAAAAAATGGAAAGTCTGGGAAGAATATAAAGTAAAGATGAAATATATGAGGAGATAATATTCCTGGAAGTGGAATTAGAATAGGGTTTAGGAAGAATAGAAAGATATGGAGTTAATGAGAGAAAAAGGAAAGTGGAGCGTGGGTGGGAGAGGGAAGGGGGGGAGGGGAGGGGGAGTTTTGGGAGGGGGGATGGTAAGCAAAGGAAGTTTATATATATGGTCAAATAAATCATATAAATTACTGTTTTGATAATTAGAATAATACAAATGTTGAAATGACATGTATAAGACTTGAAAATAAATAAATATTTATAAAAAAAAAAAAAAGAAGCTCCATAAGCCCTTCATATCAAAGAATCAGAATATGCTGAGAAGAGGTCAGAAGTGTAATGTGAAACATAGCTTTTTAATGTACAATAAAGACTATACAGAAAAAAGGTCAGGAGTACAACATACACTACCCAGAGAATGGGTCAAAAGTATAATGTAGGTTGTGCGCTTACCACAAGTACACACAATATGAGCATTGTATGTAATTAACAGCAACCGGGCATCATGGTCTGGTCAACAGCCTGGGCACCATCTGGTCATATATGGACATCTGGGTCACAGGTACACCGCTGTCCAGGCCCCCTCTGGCTTTCAAATCCAAAACGCCACCTTGCATAAGCTCATTACAAAACGAGCCGGGAAGCAAGAAAGCGCTAATAGTGAAGTACGTTTATTTAAGAACACAAGACATAAACAAAGCAACCAGAACTCACATCGACATAATATAAATACAGGCCCACATAAATAGGCTCCCTGGTGGTCAGTGGTTCACTCAACATGCAACGCATACAAATCAAAGTCCAATGTACAGAACCCTGGTGGCTAGTGGTATCACAAGTACAAAGCCATAGAGTATAGTGAGTAGTAATGCAAATATACTCATCCAGGTCTGGTGAGGTAGTTCCCTGGTGGCTAGTGGGTCCCTAGTAGCAAAAGGCGTCAATAGGGTGGATCCCCTAACATGTTTCGAGCTAAAGCTCGTTTTCAAAAAAAAAAGGTCCTGCTGTCTATCCTCTGTAAAGGGGTATACCTTCTTCCCCCTTTTACAGTCGAGACTGGGCACGCCGACGGGACAGCAGTGCAGAGTTCCAACTCTTCATTTCCAAACTCTAAGAAGCGATCTACCTCTTTGCAGATCCCTCTCCTAGGTCGATCACAGTGTTAGGAGGGATCAGCCTCTAAAAGACGTACTTGTGAACAGTATAGAAGCTCCATAAGCCCTTCAAATCAAAGAATCAGAATATGTTGAGAAGAGGTCAGAAGTGTAATGTGAAACAGCTTTTTAATGTACAATAAAGACTATACAGAAAAAAGGTCAGGAGTGCAACGTACAACATACACTACACAGAGAATGGGTCAAAAGTATAATGTACAGTGTAACACAGACTATAGAAAGATAAGAGAGGAGTTGAATGCACAGCATAGACAATGCAGAGAAGGGGCCAGGAGTAACGTATACTGTTTAGAATACACAGTTAGTGTTTGTCGGTCTTACGTTTTTTAGTTTGATTGTGAATAAGCAATGAAGAATATGTCAGCCAGAAACATGTTGAGCGTGTGGCGTCTAATGTTCTTCTCAGTATTGTGTGTTTTTTACATGTGTTGTGCTCTGGCCAGAGTGAATTACTTTTCTGGCACATTATTTGGTCTGAGTTTACTCTGTGGTAAAAGCGGATGCCCGGTGGGGGTCTATTTATCTATCTATTTGTCTGTCTATTTTTCTATGGATCAAAGATAAAAGGGCTGATTGGCTGTAAAACTGATACTCCAGGCAAAAAGGTCCTGCTGTCTATCCTCTGTAAAAGGGTATACCTTCTTCCCACTTTTACAGTCGAGACTGGGCACGCCGACAGGACAGCAGTGCAGAGTTCCAACTCTTCGTTTCCGAACTCTAAGATGCGATTTACCTCTTTACACAGTGATCGACCTAGGAGAGAGATCTGCAAAGAGGGATCAGCCTCTAAGAGACGTACTTGCGAACAGTATAGAAGCTCCATAAGCCCTTCATATCAAAGAATCAGAATATGCTGAGAAGAGGTCAGAAGTCTAATGTGAAAGATAGCTTTTTAATGTACAATAAAGACTATACAGAAAAAGGGTCAGGAGTACAACGTACAACATACACTACCCAGAGAATGGGTCAAAAGTATAATGTACAGTGTAACACAGACTATAGAAAGATAAGAGAGGAGTTTAATGCACAGCATAGACAATGCAGAGAAGGGGCCAGGAGTAATATATACTGTTTAGAGTACACAGTGATTGTCGGTCTTACGTTTATTACTTTGATTGTTAATAAGCAATGAAAAATATGTAAGCCAAAAACATGTTGAGCGTGTGGCGTCTAATGTTCTTGTCAGTATTGTGTCCTTTTTACATGTGTTATGCTCTGGCCAGAGTGGATTACTTTTCCTGCACATTATTTGGTCTGAGTTTACTCTGTGGTAAAAGCGGATGCCCAGTGGGGGTTTATCTATCTATATATTTGTCTGTCTATTATACTATGGATCAAAGATAAAATGACT
The DNA here is from genome assembly GCF_062004578.1 of Staurois parvus. Taxonomy (NCBI): domain Eukaryota; kingdom Metazoa; phylum Chordata; class Amphibia; order Anura; family Ranidae; genus Staurois; species Staurois parvus. Next base: position 11,810,254 of record NW_028318005.1, on the reverse strand, counting down.
GCTTGGCTATAAAGCTGATACTCCGAACAAAATGGTCCTGCTGTCTATCCTCCGTAAAGGGGTATACCTTCTTCCCCCTTTTACAGTCGAGACTGGACACACCGACGAGACAGCAGTGCAGAGTTCGAACTCTTTGTTTCCGAACCCTAAGAAGCGATCTACCTCTTTGCAGATCCCTCTCCTAGGTCGATCACAGTGTAAAGAGGGATCAGCCTCAAAAAGACGTACTTGCGAACAGTATAGAAGCTCCATAAGCCCTTCATATCAAAGAATCAGAATATGTTGAGAAGAGGTCAGAAGTGTAATGTGAAACAGCTTTTTAATGTACAATAAAGACTATACAGAAAAAAGGTCAGGAGTGCAACGTACAACATACACTACACAGAGAATGGGTCAAAAGCATAATGTACAGTGTAACACAGACTATAGAAAGATAAGAGAGGAGTTTAATGCACAGCATAAACAGTGCAGAGAAGGGGCCAGGAGTAACATATACTGTTTAGAGTACACAGTGAGGTAAACCAGATTCACTCATGGCAACCGATACAGAAATCTATGTATTACTCCCAAGTGCAAATGGGAAGCCTGCAGTCCAAATGTGTTCATATATCCAAAGGCTCTGTTCTCACTTGTCCATTGTGGGTACACATGCACAATTGCACACTGTGCAGCCCTTTATCAGGTGCACAGCATTACTAATAATTTTTAATGGCACCTCCATACGCCATGCTAATGTGTGTACATTCATGTGTGCCAAAACATATGGTACTTTATTACATTTTAATGTGGTGCGATTTTTAATAGAGGCCAGGGAATTATTTTGTACATTTCTTGTGCATAGCGCAGTCCATTGAAATTAATGGGCTGCCCAAACATGACACGCAGACTGCGGCCGGCCAGTTCTGGGAGGGCGTCATATGACGTCCTCTCAGAACGTGCCCTCCCGCACGCCCCCAGGGGCGCGCACCCGGCGATCTACAATCTCAAACTAGATTCACTCGTGGCAACCGATACAGAATGGGCTGCCCAAATATGACGCACAGAAACACACAGAAAGTTTTTGTTTAACCACTCGCCGACTGCAGATAGCCAATTGATGGCTTCACTGCGGCCGGCCAGTTCTGGGAGGGCGTCCTATGGACACAGCTGATCACGTGATGTGGTAAAAGGTCAATCATAGTGGCCTTTTACCAGATTAGCCCTGTTCAATGACAGAGCAGATCACTGGTAAATGCAGTTGTGTGAGGAAAATACTGCCGATAACTGGCAATTGTCAGAGGATGAATCAGCACTGATCATCAGTGCCCTGATGATCAGTGTCCATCAGTGCCACCCACCCGTGCCTAGCAGTGCCACCCACCTGTGCCTAGCAGTGCCACCCACCTGTGCCCATCAGTGCTGCCAGTCAGTGCTGCTCATTAGTGCCGCCTATCTGTGCCCATCATTGTTGCATAACAGTGCCGCCTCATCAGTGCCGCATATCAGTGCTGCTTATCAGTGCCCATCAGTGCTGCCTATCAGTGCCACCTATCAGTGCTGCCTATCAGTGCAGCCTCATCAACGCACATTAGTGAAGGAGAACAATTACCTGTTTGCAAAATTGTATAATAGAAACAAAGAAACATTTTTTTTTCCAAAATTTTTACTCTTTTTTTGTTTATAGCACAAAAAATAAAACACCCAGTGGTGATTAAATACCACCAAAAGAAAGCTCTATTTGTGTGAAAAAAATGATACAAATTTCATATGGGTACAATGTTGCATGACTGCGCAGTTGTCATTCAAAGTGCGACAGCGCTGAAAGCTGAAAATTGGCCTGGGCAGGAAGGGGGTATAATTGCCCGGTAGGCAAGGGGTTAAAATCTATGTATTATACTTATGATGGAGTGGAATCACCACTCTCTTCCAGGGTTACAGAGCCATTAGGATCTTCAGTATCCAGCATATTCAGTAGGCCCCATTCACACCTAAGCGTTTTGAAAAAGCACAGAAAATCCCAAGTATGTACATGCATTTACAAAATGCGCATAACATGCATGTGACGCTTGTGGTGCCATTCACTGGTAATGGCACCTCAAACGCAGTAAGCAGACATGTTTCTGCATGTGGAAAAGTGCACAAAAATCGTGTCAAAACGCACAAAGTTCAATGCTGAAAAAGCTACATGCACTACTTTGGCGCGTGTGTTGTGCGTACGGAAGCCCATTGAAATGAATGGGCTGCCCTATGCGTGTAGTACACAAATACACACAAAAAAGTGCTCTTTTTACCTGCGTCCACAAAATGCAGTTTATAGATACAGGATAAAAAAAATTACAAAGGAAAAAAATCTTTTACAATTATGGTGGTGGCCTTTGGGGTGTAGTATGTGTCATTATTTGTCTGTACTACAGTCCCAGCTGCCCACACCATACATGGCAGGAAGGGGGCACTTTACCAGGATAAAGAGATGTGGACTGCTCAGCTCCGCCCACTCACATGCTGGCTTAGCTGCTAATGACAGTTTTGAAACTGCACCCAAAATCGCCATTCATACATGTATTATCAGCCCAGAAGCCATTGGCTGCCCCTCTGGGCTGTTCTGTGGCTACTACTGCTCTGAATTACATCCCCAGCTGCCCACACTGCACCTAGAAGGGAATAGGTCCCTTCACCGTAACAAACATGGCCGCCGGAGTCCTCAGCTCCGCCCCATTTAGCTACTTAGCAAGTAATGACAGCTTTAAAACAGGAAACAAAATCAGCATTGGTACATAAATAATCAGCCCAAAAGCCATGAGATGTCACTCTGGGGTGTGCCCACACTGTACATAGAAAGGAATGAGTTCTTTTACCATAACAAAGATGGCCGCCGAAGTCCTCAGTTCAAATCACACAGATGCTGGGTTAGCAACTAATGACAGCTTTGAAACTTGAATAAAAATCGGCATTCAAACATGTACAAACATTACAAAATGCATGAACTGCCCCTCCAGAGTGTACTGTGGCGATTACTACTCTGAATGACATTCACGGCTGCCCACACTGTATATAGAGGAGAATAGGTCACTGTACCTTAACAAAGATGGTCATCGTAGTACTCGTCTCCGCCTCTCCTTGGCTCCTCCTCTCATATGGCCCAGTCTGTGGTGTCTTCATAACTGACGGAGGTGGAGCTTCAGCCCAGCAGTCCACTCCTCTCGATGAGAAGGCAGCAAATGAATAGTTGCTAGGGACTCCAGAGTACTTAGCAACCGAGGTTTGCTCCGCCCCCTGCTGTGCCTGACTCCTCCCACTTCCCTCTCCCTGATTGGCTGACTTCTGGAACTTGTCAGGTGTAATGGGGGTTGTGATAGGAGCTGTATTGAGCTATGGGGAGGGGGACTGTGATCTATGGGGGACCTCAGAGGGGATCTAGCTCTGTATACACAAGCATTGCTATAGAAATGTCTGTCATCTCATGTACAGGTGATCATGACATCACACTCTGCGTTCTATGGACACTTTACTACTTTGTTGTCAGAGGTTTTATATAAAGTGACCCTTCCCCCTCCCCCCACACTTTGTATCATTGCACTCCTCCCCCTCCGCTGTCACAGATGGACATTTTATTTCATTATTCTATTTATTATTCTACTTTTTTTGGCATTTTTTCTTAAATTTGTTTATTGCTGTAATATCTTTTTTTCTTGTCCCCTCACATTTACAGGTGATCATGACATCACACTCTGCTTTCTATGGACACTTTGCTACTTTTGTTTGTCAGTTTTCTTTTAAAGTGACCCTCTCCCCCCCCCCCCCCCCCCCCGCGCACTTTGTATCATTGCACTCCTCCCCCTCACTGTCACAGATGGACATTTCTTTGTATTTCTTTTATGGATTATTCGCCTTTTTTGTATTTCTTTATTAATTTTTGTAATACCATTTTCCTTGTCCCCTCCCACCACTGGCAGGACTCTCCGACATCCTCCTGGAATACTGATGTCATGCATCCCAGGAAGCCTCGGGGTCCTGTACAACGCATGCGCTGCTGTGCATCATCAGGGCTCTGGCAGTCTCTTCCTGATTCTTGCAGCTGTAGCCATGATGCTGCACTTTGTCCAATGCGTGCCATCAGGGGGACGGCTACAAGAACCCGGGAGAGACCGCGGCCCCTTGATGATGTACCAAAACACCTGACTGTTTCGTGAGCGCAGCAAAATTGTAACTTTTTATGTGTATTTATGAAACGTTGTGGTGCCATTCATTGTTAATGACATCACAAACACAGCAAGCACACGCGTGTTGTTCCACTTGGCAGACGTGTCAAAACGCACAAAGCTTCATGCTACTTTGGCACGTGTGTCATGTGTAGGGCCGCCTACTGAAATGAATGCGATTTTGCATGCGTTCATGGAATGTACTTTATAGCTTACAAAAAATGATAAAGGAAGTCATTCTTTTACCAGAACAAAGAGCTCTGAGCGCTTGGCTCCACCCCGCAACATTGTGCTGGGCTGGCAGATTATCACAGCTTTGTACCAAAACTGCTATTCATGGATGTATGGATGTGTATGGATGATGGCAACAGCCATCAGGGGTCCCTCTGGGGTGTATTGCAGCTATTACTGATCTGCACCACATTCCCTGCTGCCAACACCAGACATTGGAGTGAAAGGGTCACTTTACCATAAAAGAGATGGCCGCTGGAGTGCTCAGCTCCACCTCCCATCCTTGGCTCCACCTCCCATCCTTGGCTCCACCTCCCATCCTTGGCTTCACCTCTCATCCTTGGCTTCACCTCTCATCCTTGGCTCCACCTCTCATCCTTGGCTCCACCTCTCACTCAGTCTCTGTAATCCTTCAAACTTACTGAAAGCTCTTCAGAAAATGGCAGACCTGGACTGTCAGCCCACCAATCTGCAGCGCTGGATCCCCACTGAGCAGCGGTCAATGATTGCTAGGAACGCCAGCGTACTTAGCAACTTCTTAACAACCAATGGTGTCTTGTATATGCCTTGTCCCCTGCAGCACACTTCCTCCCAGTTCCCGTCTCCTGTCTGCCCTTCTTCAGGGACATATTGGTCAGGCACTGGGCACTGTGATGGGCTCTACTGATCTATGGGGCTACTTTGATCCATGAGGGAACTCTGATCTATGGGGGGTATTCTGATGATGCAAATGATCTGTGGGGGTACTCTGATGTATGTGGGCACTCTGATCTATGGGGATACTCTGACTGGGGTACCTGATTTGTGGGGGTACTCTGATCTGTAGATGCACTCTATGGGGTTCTCTGATTGGAGCACCTGATCTATGGGGGTACTCTGATGAGGGCAACTGATCTTTGTGGGTACTCTGATTTGTGGGGGTACTCTGATCTGTAGAGGCACTCTATGGCGGTACTCTGATTGGGGCACCTGATCTGTGGGGGTACTCTGATTGGGGCACCTGATCTGTGGGGGTACTCTGATTGGGGCACCTGATCTGTGGGGGTACTCTGATTGGGGCACCTGATCTGTGGGGGTTCTCTGATTGGGGCACCTGATCTGTGGGGGTACTCTGATTGGGGCACCTGATCTATGGGGGTACTCTGATCTATGGGGGTGCTCTGATCTATGGGGGTGCTCTGAATGGGGCACCTGCAATTCTGCAGCATAGAGGGGGTATGTTTTTTTTTAGTACCCCCATACATCTCAGACTGATGCTGCAGTGTGGCGGGGGTATAAATGTTTGTTTTTTGAGAACCCCAAAGTTCTCCTTTAATTGACCTCCTACTTGATGGTGCCTAGTTAGTTCCATGTGTGACACCAGACTACAGCATGACATTAGGTAAGGGGTGCATTCTTCCTACTGACCACCAATGTGAGGGACACTTTTGCAATTGACCCTGATTAAACTCGTAAGTTGTCCTTGGCTCCACCTGTCACTCAGGCTCCGTTGACCAATACATTTCCTGAAGATTCTTCAATAAAGGGCAGACCTAGACTGTCAGCCTGCCAATCAGCAGCACCGGATTCCCGCTAAGCAGCAGTGAATGGTTGCTAGGGGTTTCTTTAGCAATTGATGAAGCCCCATTTGCTCCACCCCCTGCGGCATGCTTCTCTCCTCTAGTTCCTGCCCCTGCCTGGCTGGCTACAAGGACTTGTCAGGTATAATGGGTGCCGTGATAGGAGCTGTGCTGATCTATGGGGAGGGGGACTCTGATCTATGGGGGAACTCAGAGGGAATCTAGCTCTGTATGCACAAGCATTCCTATAGAAATGTACATTTACAAGTGATAATGATAATAAAATCTGCTTTCTATGGACAGTTTGTAACGTTTTTTTAAAAAAGTTCTGTTTAAAGGGAACCTTCACCCTCCCCACCCACTTTGTATAATTGCACTCCTACCCCCTCCACTGTCACAATTGAATATTTTTTAATTTCTTATTCTACTTTTTTGCATTTTGTATGAAACTTTTTTGTGGTAATACCTTTTTTCTTGTCCTTTCCCGCCACTGCCAGGAGCATTCCAGGAAGCCTTGGGGTCCTGTACAACGCATGCGCTGCTGTGCATCATCGGCTCTGGCTGTTTCTTCCTGGTTCTTGCAGCTGTATCCCTGATGTTACACTGTGGCACGTGCATGCCATCAGGGGGACAGCTACAAGAATCCGGAAGACACATCGGCCCCTCGATGTAAGTAAACAAGATGGAGGCATGGTGAACAGCTTGCAGCGAATTTCAGCTGGAGAGGCGGTATAATTAGAAAACCCCTCTGCAGTGTAAAGAGCAGGCTCTATGGCAATCTGCATCAAGTGTCTTGGAGCTGCAGCGGCTGGGCAGTAGCCATCGCATGCATCAATGATTGCAGCGAATCTGGTTGGGTCTCTGTTAGTTATGGTTCAACAAGTAATATCAGTTCTCTGTATAGGTAAACCAGATTCACTCATGGCAACCGATACAGAAATCTATGTATTACTCCCAAGTGCAAATGGGAAGCCTGCAGTCCAAATGTGTTCATATATCCAAAGGCTCTGTTCTCACTTGTCCATTGTGGGAACACATGCACAATTGCGCACTTTGCAGCCCTTTATCAGGTGCACAGCATTACTAATAATTTTTAATGGCACCTCCATGCGCCACGCTAATGTGTGTACATTCAAAATTTTTACTCTTTCTTTGTTTATAGCACAAAAAATAAAACACCCAGTGGTGATTAAATACCACCAAAAGAAAGCTCTATTTGTGTGAAAAAAACGATACAAATTTCATATGGGTACAATGTTGCATGACTGCGCAGTTGTCATTCAAAGTGCGACAGCGCTGAAAGCTGAAAATTGGCCTGGGCAGGAAGGGGGTATAAGTGCCCGGTAGGCAAGGGGTTAAAATCTATGTATTGTACTTATGATGGAGTGGAATCACCACTCTCTTCCAGGGTTACAGAGCCATTAGGATCTTCAGTATCCATCATATTCAGTAGGCCCCATTCACACCTGAGCGTTTTGTAAACGCACAGAAAATCCCAAGTATGTACATGCATTTACAAAATGCGCATAACATGCATGTGACGCTTGTGGTGCCATTCACTGGTAATGGCACCTCAAACGCAGTAAGCAGACATGTTTCTGCATGTGGAAAAGTGCACAAAAATCGTGTCAAAACGCACAAAGTTCAATGCTGAAAAAGCTACATGCACTACTTTGGCGCGTGTGTTGTGCGTAGGGAAGCCCATTGAAATGAATGGGCTGCCCTATGCGTGTAGTACACAAATACACACAAAAAAAGTGCTCTTTTTACATGCGTCCACAAAATGCAGTTTATAGATACAGGATAAAAAAAATTACAAAGGAAAAAAATCTTTTACAATTATGGTGGTGGCCTTTGGGGTGTAGTATGTGTCATTATTGTCTGTACTACAGTCCCAGCTGCCCACACCATACATGGCAGGAAGGGGGCACTTTACCAGGATAAAGAGATGTGGACTGCTCAGCTCCGCCCACTCACATGCTGGCTTAGCTGCTAATGACAGTTTTGAAACTGCACCCAAAATCGCCATTCATACATGTATTATCAGCCCAGAAGCCATTGGCTGCCCCTCTGGGCTGTTCTGTGGCTACTACTGCTCTGAATTACATCCCCAGCTGCCCACACTGCACCTAGAAGGGAATAGGTCCCTTCCCCATAACAAACATGGCCGCCGGAGTCCTCAGCTCCGCCCCATTTAGCTACTTAGCAAGTAATGACAGCTTTAAAACTGGAAACAAAATCAGCATTGGTACATAAATAATCAGCCGAAAAGCCATGAGATGTCACTCTGGGGTGTGCGGGTACTATTTCTGCTCTGAATTACATTCCCGGCTGCCCACACTGTACATAGAAAGGAATGAGTTCTTTTACCATAACAAAGATGGCCGTTGAAGTCCTCACTTCCACCCACACAGATGTTGGGTTAGCAACTAATGACGGCTTTGAAACTTGAATCAAAATCAGCATTCAAACATGTACAAACATTACAAAATGGATGATCTGCCCCTCCAGAGTGCACTCTGGCGATTACTACTCTGAATGACATTCACGGCTGCCCACACTGTATATAGAGGAGAATAGGTCACTGTACCTTAAAAAAGATGGTCATCGTAGTACTCGTCTCCGCCTTTCCTTGGCTCCTCCTCTCATATGGCCCAGTCTGTGGTGTCTTCATAACTGACGGAGGTGGAGCTTCAGCCCAGCAGTCCACTCCTCTCGATGAGAAGGCAGCAAATGAATAGTTGCTAGGGACTCCAGAGTACTTAGCAACCGAGGTTTGCTCCGCCCCCTGCTGTGCCTGACTCCTCCCACTTCCCTCTCCCTGATTGGCTGACTTCTGGAACTTGTCAGGTGTAATGGGGGTTGTGATAGGAGCTGTATTGAGCTATGGGGAGGGGGACTGTGATCTATGGGGGACCTCAGAGGGGATCTAGCTCTGTATACACAAGCATTGCTATAGAAATGTCTGTCATCTCATGTACAGGTGATCATGACATCACACTCTGCTTTCTATGGACACTTTACTACTTTGTTGTCAGAGGTTTTATATAAAGTGACCCTTCCCCCTCCCCCCACACTTTGTATCATTGCACTCCTCCCCCCCCGCTGTCACAGATGGACATTTTATTTCATTATTCTATTTATTATTCTACTTTTTTTGGCATTTTTTCTTAAATTTGTTTATTGCTGTAATATCTTTTTTTCTTGTCCCCTCACATTTACAGGTGATCATGACATCACACTCTGCTTTCTATGGACACTTTGCTACTTTTGTTTGTCAGTTTTCTTTTAAAGTGACCCTCCCCCCCCCCCCCCCCCCGCGCACTTTGTATCATTGCACTCCTCCCCCTCACTGTCACAGATGGACATTTCTTTGTATTTCTTTTATGGATTATTCGCCTTTTTTGTATTTCTTTATTAATTTTTGTAATACCATTTTCCTTGTCCCCTCCCACCACTGGCAGGACTCTCCGACATCCTCCTGGAATACTGATGTCATGCATCCCAGGAAGCCTCGGGGTCCTGTACAACGCATGCGCTGCTGTGCATCATCAGGGCTCTGGCAGTCTCTTCCTGATTCTTGCAGCTGTAGCCATGATGCTGCACTTTGTCCAATGCGTGCCATCAGGGGGACGGCTACAAGAACCCGGGAGAGACAGCGGCCCCTTAATGATGTACCAAAACACCTGACTGTTTCGTGAGCGCAGCAAAATTGTAACTTTTTATGTGTATTTATGAAACGTTGTGGTGCCATTCATTGTTAATGACATCACAAACACAGCAAGCACACACGTGTTGTTCCACTTGGCAGACGTGTCAAAACGCACAAAGCTTCATGCTACTTTGGCACGTGTGTCATGTGTAGGGCCGCCTACTGAAATGAATGCGATTTTGCATGCGTTCATGGAATGTACTTTATAGCTTACAAAAAATGATAAAGGAAGTCATTCTTTTACCAGAACAAAGAGCTCTGAGCGCTTGGCTCCACCCCGCAACATTGTGCTGGGCTGGCAGATTATCACAGCTTTGTACCAAAACTGCTATTCATGGATGTATGGATGTGTATGGATGATGGCAACAGCCATCAGGGGTCCCTCTGGGGTGTATTGCAGCTATTACTGATCTGCACCACATTCCCTGCTGCCAACACCAGACATTGGAGTGAAAGGGTCACTTTACCATAAAAGAGATGGCCGCTGGAGTGCTCAGCTCCACCTCCCAACCTTGGCTCCACCTCCCATCCTTGGCTCCACCTCTCATCCTTGGCTTCACCTCTCATCCTTGGCTTCACCTCTCATCCTTGGCTCCACCTCTCACTCAGGCTCTGTAATCCTTCAAACTTACTGAAAGTTCTTCAGAAAATGGCAGACCTGGACTGTCAGCCCGCCAATCTGCAGCGCTGGATCCCCACTGAGCAGCGGTCAATGATTGCTAGGAACGCCAGCGTACTTAGCAACTTCTTAACAACCAATGGTGTCTTGTATATGCCTTGTCCCCTGCAGCACACTTCCTCCCAGTTCCCGTCTCCTGTCTGCCCTTCTTCAGGGACATATTGGTCAGGCACTGGGCACTGTGATGGGCTCTACTGATCTATGGGGCTACTTTGATCCATGAGGGAACTCTGATCTATGGGGGGTATTCTGATGATGCAAATGATCTGTGGGGGTACTCTGATGTATGTGGGCACTCTAATCTATGGGGATACTCTGACTGGGGTACCTGATTTGTGGGGGTACTCTGATCTGTAGATGCACTCTATGGGGTTCTCTGATTGGAGCACCTGATCTATGGGGGTACTCTGATGAGGGCAACTGATCTTTGTGGGTACTCTGATTTGTGGGGGTACTCTGATCTGTAGAGGCACTCTATGGCGGTACTCTGATTGGGGCACCTGATCTGTGGGGGTACTCTGATTGGGGCACCTGATCTATGGGGGTACTCTGATCTATGGGGGTGCTCTGAATGGGGCACCTGCAATTCTGCAGCATAGAGGGGGTATGTTTTTTTTTAGTACCCCCATACATCTCAGACTGATGCTGCAGTGTGGCGGGGGGTATAAATGTTTGTTTTTTGAGAACCCCAAAGTTCTCCTTTAATTGACCTCCTACTTGATGGTGCCTAGTTAGTTCCATGTGTGACACCAGACTACAGCATGACATTAGGTAAGGGGTGCATTCTTCCTACTGACCACCAATGTGAGGGACACTTTTGCAATTGACCCTGATTAAACTCGTAAGTTGTCCTTGGCTCCACCTGTCACTCAGGCTCCGTTGACCAATACATTTCCTGAAGATTCTTCAATAAAGGGCAGACCTAGACTGTCAGCCTGCCAATCAGCAGCACCGGATTCCCGCTAAGCAGCAGTGAATGGTTGCTAGGGGTTTCTTTAGCAATTGATGAAGCCCCATTTGCTCCACCCCCTGCGGCATGCTTCTCTCCTCTAGTTCCTGCCCCTGCCTGGCTGGCTACAAGGACTTGTCAGGTATAATGGGCGCCGTGATAGGAGCTGTGCTGATCTATGGGGAGGGGGACTCTGATCTATGGGGGAACTCAGAGGGAATCTAGCTCTGTATGCACAAGCATTCCTATAGAAATGTACATTTACAAGTGATAATGATAATAAAATCTGCTTTCTATGGACAGTTTGTAACTTTTTTTTAAAAAAGTTCTGTTTAAAGGGAACCTTCACCCTCCCCACCCACTCTGTATAATTGCACTCCTACCCCCTCCACTGTCACAATTGAATATTTTTTAATTTCTTAGTCTACTTTTTTTGCATTTTGTATGAAAATTTTTTGTGGTAGTACCTTTTTTCTTGTCCTTTCCCGCCACTGCCAGGAGCATTCCAGGAAGCCTTGGGGTCCTGTACAACGCATGCGCTGCTGTGCATCATCGGGGCTCTGGCTGTCTCTTCCTGGTTCTTGCAGCTGTATCCCTGATGTTACACTGTGGCACGTGCATGCCATCAGGGGGACAGCTACAAGAATCCGGAAGACACAGCGGCCCCTCGATGTAAGTAAACAAGATGGAGGCATGGTGAACAGCTTGCAGCGAATTGCAGCTGGAGAGGCGGTATAATTAGAAAACCCCTCTGCAGTGTAAAGAGCAGGCTCTATGGCAATCTGCATCAAGTGTCTTGGAGCTGCAGCGGCTGGGCAGTAGCCATCGCATGCATCAATAATTGCAGCGAATCTGGTTGGGTCTCTGTTAGTTATGGTTCAACAAGTAATATCAGTTCTCTGTATAGGTAAACCAGATTCACTCATGGCAACCGATACAGAAATCTATGTATTACTCCCAAGTGCAAATGGGAAGCCTGCAGTCCAAATGTGTTCATATATCCAAAGGCTCTGTTCTCACTTGTCCATTGTGGGAACACATGCACAATTGCGCACTTTGCAGCCCTTTATCAGGTGCACAGCATTACTAATAATTTTTAATGGCACCTCCATGCGCCACGCTAATGTGTGTACATTCATGTGTGCCAAAATATATGGTACTTTATTACATTTTAATGTGGTGCGATTTTTAATAGAGGCCAGGGAATTATTTTGTACATTTCTTGTGCATAGCGCAGTCCATTGAAATTAATGGGCTGCCCAAACATGACACTCAGACTGCGGCCGGCCAGTTCTGGGAGGGTGTCATATGACGTCCTCTCAGAACGTGCCCTCTCGCACGCCCCCAGGGGCGCGCACCCGGCGATCTACAATCTCAAACTAGATTCACTCATGGCAACCGATACAGAATGGGCTGCCTTAATATGACGCACAGAAACACACAGAAAGTGTTCTGTTTAACCACTCTCCGACCGCAGATAGCCAAATGATGGCTTCACTGCGGCCGGCCAGTTCTGGGAGGGAGGCCTATGGACACAGCTGATCACGTGATGTGGTAAAAGGTCAATCACAGTGGCCTTTTACCAGATTAGCCGTGTCCAATGACACAGCAGATCACCGGTAAATGCAGTTGTGTGAGGAAAGTACTGCCGATAACTGGCAATTGTCAGAGGATGGATCAGCACTGATCATCAGTGCCCGGATGATCAGTGTCCATCAGTGCCACCCACCTGTGCCTAGCAGTGCCACCCACCTGTGCCTAGCAGTTCCACCCACCTGTGCCCATCAGTGCTGCCAGTCAGTGCTGCTCATTAGTGCCGCCTATCTGTGCCCATCATTGTTGCATAACAGTGCCGCCTCATCAGTGCCGCATATCAGTGCTGCTTATCAGTGCCCATCAGTGCTGCCTATCAGTGCCACCTATCAGTGCTGCCTATCAGTGCAGCCTCATCAACGCACATTAGTGAAGGAGAACAATTACCTGTTTGCAAAATTGCATAATAGAAACAAAGAAAAACTTTTTTTTCCAAAATTTTTACTCTTTCTTTGCTTATAGCACAAAAAATAAAACACCCAGTGGTGATTAAATACCACCAAAAGAAAGCTCTTTTTGTGTGAAAAAAATGATACAAATTTCATATGGGTACAATGTTGCATGACTGCGCAGTTGTCATTCAAAGTGCGACAGCGCTGAAAGCTGAAAATTGGCCTGGGCAGGAAGGGGGTATAAGTGCCCGGTGGGCAGGAAGGGGGTATAAGTGCCCGGTAGGCAAGGGGTTAAAATCTATATATTATACTTATGATGGAGTGGAATCACCACTCTCTTCCAGGGTTACAGAGCCATTAGGATCTTCAGTATCCAGCATATTCAGTAGGCCCCATTCACACCTGAGCGTTTTGTAAACGCACAGAAAATCCCAAGTATTTACATGCATTTACAAAATGCGCATAACATGCATGTGACGCTTGTGGTGCCATTCACTGGTAATGGCACTTCAAACGCAGTAAGCAGACATGTTTCTGCATGTGGAAAAGTGCACAAAAATCGTGTCAAAACGCACAAAGTTCAATGCTGAAAAAGCTACATGCACTACTTTGGCGCGTGTATTGTGCGTAGGGAAGCCCATTGAAATGAATGGGCTGCCCTATGCGTGTAGTACACAAATACGCACAAAAAAAGTGCTCTTTTTACCTGCGTCCACAAAATGCAGTTTATAGATACAGGATAAAAAAAATTACAAAGGAAAAAAATCTTTTACAATTATGAGGGTGGCCTTTGGGGTGTAGTATGTGTCATTATTTGTCTGTACTACAGTCCCAGCTGCCCACACCATACATGGCAGGAAGGGGGCACTTTACCAGGATAAAGAGATGTGGACTGCTCAGCTCCGCCCACTCACATGCTGGCTTAGCTGCAAATGACAGTTTTAAAACTGCACCCAAAATCGCCATTCATACATGTATTATTAGCCCAGAAGCCATTGGCTGCCCCTCTGGGCTGTTCTGTGGCTACTACTGCTCTGAATTACATCCCCAGCTGCCCACACTGCACCTAGAAGGGAATAGGTCCCTTCCCCATAACAAACATGGCCGCCGGAGTCCTCAGCTCCGCCCCATTTAGCTACTTAGCAAGTAATGACAGCTTTAAAACTGGAAACAAAATCAGCATTGGTACATAAATAATCAGCCGAAAAGCCATGAGATGTCACTCTGGGGTGTGCGGGTACTATTTCTGCTCTGAATTACATTCCCGGCTGCCCACACTGTACATAGAAAGGAATGAGTTCTTTTACCATAACAAAGATGGCCGTTGAAGTCCTCACTTCCACCCACACAGATGTTGGGTTAGCAACTAATGACGGCTTTGAAACTTGAATCAAAATCAGCATTCAAACATGTACAAACATTACAAAATGGATGATCTGCCCCTCCAGAGTGCACTCTGGCGATTACTACTCTGAATGACATTCACGGCTGCCCACACTGTATATAGAGGAGAATAGGTCACTGTACCTTAACAAAGATGGCCATCATAGTATTCGTTTCCGCCTCTCCTTGGCTCCTCCTCTCATATGGCCCAGTCTGTAGTGTCCTCATAACTGACGGAGGTGGAGCTTCAGCCCAGCAGTCCACTCCTCTCGATGAGAAGGCAGCAAATGAATAGTTGCTAGGGACTCCAGAGTACTTAGCAACCGAGGTTTGCTCCGCCCCCTGCTGTGCCTGACTCCTCCCACTTCCCTCTCCCTGATTGGTTGACTTCTGGAACTTGTCAGGTATAATGGGGGTTGTGATAGGAGCTGTATTGAGCTATGGGGAGGGGGACTGTGATCTATGGGGGACCTCAGAGGGGATCTAGCTCTGTATACACAAGCATTGCTATAGAAATGTCTGTCATCTCATGTACAGGTGATCATGACATCACATTCTGCGTTCTATGGACACTTTACTACTTTGTTGTCAGAGGTTTTATATAAAGTGACCCTTCCCCCTCCCCCCACACTTTGTATCATTGCACTCCTCCCCCTCCGCTGTCACAGATGGACATTTTATTTCATTATTCTATTTATTATTCTACTTTTTTTGGCATTTTTTCTTAAATTTGTTTATTGTCGTAATACCTTTTTTTATTGTCTCCTCACATTTACAGGTGATCATGACATCACACTCTGCTTTCTATGGACACTTTGCTGCTTTTGTTTGTCAGTTTTCTTTTAAAGTGACCCTCTCCCCCCCCCCCCCCCCCCGCACACTTTGTATCATTGCACTCCTCCCCCTCACTGTCACAGATGGACATTTCTTTGTATTTCTTTTATGAATTATTCGCCTTTTTTGTATTTCTTTATTAATTTTTGTAATACCATTTTCCTTGTCCCCTCCCACCACTGGCAGGACTCTCCGACATCCTCCTGGAATACTGATGTCATGCATCCCAGGAAGCCTCGGGGTCCTGTACAACGCATGCGCTGCTGTGCATCATCAGGGCTCTGGCAGTCTCTTCCTGATTCTTGCAGCTGTAGCCATGATGCTGCACTTTGGCCAATGCGTGCCATCAGGGGGACGGCTACAAGAACCCGGGAGAGACAGCGGCCCCTTGATGATGTACCAAAACACCTGACTGTTTCGTGAGCGCAGCAAAATCGTAAGTTTTTATGTGCATTTATGAAACGTTGTGGTGCCATTCATTGTTAATGACATCACAAACACCTCAAGCACACATGTGTTGTTCCACGTGGCAGACGTGTCAAAACGCACAAAGCTTCATGCTACTTTGGCACGTGTGTCATGTGTAGGGCCGCCTACTGAAATGAATGCGATTTTGCATGCGTTCATGGAATGTACTTTATAGCTTACAAAAAATGATAAAGGAAGTCATTCTTTTACCAGAACAAAGAGCTCTGAGCGCTCGGCTCCACCCCGCAACATTGTGCTGGGCTGGCAGATTATCACAGCTTTGTACTAAAACTGCTATTCATGGATGTATGGATGTGTATGGATGATGACAACAGCCATCAGGGGTCCCTCTGGGGTGTATTGCAGCTATTACTGATCTGCACCACATTCCCTGCTGCCAACACCAGACATTGGAATGAAAGGGTCACTTTACCATAAAAGAGATGGCCGCTGGAGTGCTCAGCTCCACCTCCCATCCTTGGCTCCACCTCCCATCCTTGGCTCCACCTCTCATCCTTGGCTCCACCTCTCATCCTTGGCTCCACCTCTTACTCAGGCTCTGTAATCCTTCAAACTTACTGAAAGCTCTTCAGGAAATGGCAGACCTGGATCGTCAGCCCGCCAGTGTGCAGTGCTGGATCCCCACTGAGCAGCAGTCAATGATTGCTAGGAACGCCAGCGTACTTAGCAACTTCTTAGCAACCAATGATGTCATGTGTATGCCTTGTCCCCTGTAGCACACCTCCTCCCCGTTTCCGTCTCCTGTCTGCCATTCTTCACGAACATATCGGATAGGCACTGGGCACTGTGATGGGCTCTACTGATCTATGGGGCTACTCTGATCTATGAGGGAACTCTGATCTATGAGGGGTATTCTGATGACTGCAACTGATCTGTGGGGGTACTGTGATGTATGTAGGCACTCTTATCTATGTGGGTACTCTGATTGGGGCACCTGATCTGTGGGTCTACTCTGATCTATGAGGGAACTCTGATCTATGGGTATACTCTGATGACAGCAACTGATCTGTGGGGGTACTTGAATCTATGGGGGGCACTCTTATCTATGGGGGTACTCTCAGGCACCTGATCTGTGGGAGTACTCTGATCTATGGGGGCACTCTGATCTATGAGGGTACTCTGATGAAGGCAACTGATCTGTGGGGGTTCTCTAATCTATGGGGACACTCTAATCTATGGGGTTACTCTGAGGTACCTGATCTGTGGGGGTACTCTGATCTATGGGAGTACTCTGATTTGGGCACCTCATCTATGGGGGTTCTCTGGTGGGGGCAACTGATCTGTGGGGGTACTCTGATCTATGGGATACTCTAATGAGAGCATCTGATCTATTGGGGTACTCAGATGGGAGCACCTGATCTATTGGGGTACTCAGATGGGAGCACCTGATCTATGGGGGTACTCAGATGGGAGCACCTGATCTATGGGGGTACTCAGATGGGAGCACCTGATCTATGGGGGTACTCAGATGGGGCAGCTGTTCTGTGAAGGTTTAGAGGTGAATCCCAGGATAAGCAAATATTGTCTAAATACAAGAGTCCTGTGTATTCTTCTTGAATCTCAATGTGTTTGGTTTATTTCTTCCAGATCTGCGTAGTAATCCAGTGTGAACTTTTCCCTCTGTGCAGGAGCTTCCTGTAATAAAGACCGCTCACTGCTGCTCTCTCTCTTTGCACAGGGTGACTGGTCTTGTCTCTGCCCCTCTGGTGGTTTTCTGAAGGCAGCTTGCGATGGATGGGTCCTGCCTGGTCCCGCCCACAGCTCTGCTCTCTGCACAGGCTATGTACAGAACAGTGAAGATGTCACTGCTACGTGTACAAGATAATATCTGGGTTTGCAAAGGCATATGGTGCTCCCAAAGTGGACATCCTTTGTGGCTATTAGGAATTATATATTTTAAAGTGTTTGTGCTCGGAGTTCAGCTGTAAACCTAAAAATGAAGATGCCTTTTTTAACCAATATATTGTGTTTGAAAAATGTTACTAAAAGTATTTTTTAAACAGGTATCCCAGTGAAGCTCCCAGCAGAGCACATAGTAAGGGGCCAGATCGATAAATCGCCTTTACAGAATAATACTTCATCTGTAATCAACATTCTAGTGTACTGCACAGAGGTAAGAATTGATGGGCTACTCATAGATTTACTTCAGTTATTTAAAAGTGACCTACGGGAACACAGCTAAATCCACAAATGAGATCCATACAAGGGAGCCGTCTTACCTGCCAAAGGATTTGTGCTTCTGTCCGTACACTGGTGATAGTTACACAGCTCCCACACACAGCACAACACGGTCTAGATGGGCTTTTCTCTGATACAATTAAAGTGATTATAAAGGTTTGATTATTTTTTTCATATAATAAACATGTTATACTTACCTGTTCTGGCACAGCAGCCCAGGATCCTCCTCTTCTGGGGTCCCCCGCCAGCACTCCTGGCTCCTCCTCCCTTCCAAGTGCCACCACAACAAGCTGCTTGCTATGGGGGCACTCGCACGGGTTTGATCCCGAGCTGAGCTGTGTGCGTCTATTAATACACACACTGCAGTTCAGCCTCGCCCCTGGTCCCTTGAGTGACAGCAACAGGAGCCAAAGGAGTTGGTTGCGGACAGCTGCAGCATCACAGTGATGCTGCAGCATAGAAGTGGGTAAGTATGTTTGTTTTTTTTTAGTACCCCAATACATCTCAGACTGATGCTGCATTGTGGCGGGGAGTATGGATGTTTGTTTTTTGAGAACCCCCAGATTTTCCTCTAATTGACCTCCTATTTGATGGTGCCTGGTTAGTTTCATGTGTGACACCAGACTACAGCATGACATTAGGTAAGGGGTGCATTCTTCCTACTGACCACCAATGTGAGGGACACTTTTGCAATTGACCCTGATTAAACTTGTAAGTAAAGGTTCCCGAAAACCTGAAAATTATTTTTTTTTTTATACTGTTAGAGGATTTACGATAGAAAAAGCCTGGTTTAGACCTTCCTGTAATCTCCTCACCACCCCTACTAGATGCATTGTTCTCCCAGCTTTAGAGGGAACACTACATTTAGCAATTTGCCTGGGTGCTCACAGGATTGGGCCTTCCTTTTCTAAGATTTCCCATCACATTCTCTCTCAGTGATAACCCAGCTCCCTATCTGATCTATCTACATGTCTGAATCTTATATCTAAATTAAGATTTTTTGCAGTTTGAATCAAGATTGCAATAAAGATTGAGACATGAGTTGTACTTAACATTTCCTCTATTTTTCCAGAAATTTTTGTCTAGAATGGGGTCACCATAACCGGCCTACTGCAAGATTTTTTCCAGCCAACGACTAGTGGCAGTGACTTATCCTTAATGTGCACAGACCTGGGTTTCAGCCCAACAGAGGCTGCCTATGGTCTCTGCTTTGACTTGATGTAAGAGGGGACTCTGATGGGAACCCAGATGAAAGGATTACCCTGATATAAGTGGATACTCTAATGTAAGGGGGACTGTGATATAAGGGGGGATTCTGATGTAAAAGTGGACTCATTTCTTTATTAAATTTTTTTGGTTTTGGCCCACAAATATTTGTAAAATAACCAATATAGCCATCATACTGAAAGGTTCGGAGACCCCTGCTTTAGTCGAAATCTGTGGACACTGATGTAAAGGGGAGCTCTACAGACTCTGAGGTAAGGAGGAACTCTGCAAACTCTTATGTAAGGGGGGGTCTCTAGTGACCAGGGAACCTCTTACACCAGAGTTCCCCTTTACACCAAGTCAGTAACATTCCCCTTTACATCAGGGTCCAAAGAGTTCCCCTTTACATAAGGGTCCGGAGAGTTCCCCTTTACATCAGGGTCCGGAGAGTTCCCCTTTACATCAGGGTCTGCAGAGTTCCCCTTTACATCAGGGTCCAGAGAGTTCCCCTTTACATCATGGTCCAGAGAGTTCCCCTTTACATCAGGGTCCAGAGAGTTCCCCTTTACATCAGGGTCTGCAGAGTTCCCCTTTACATCAGGGTCCAGAGAGTTCCCCTTTACATCAGGGTCCAGAGAGTTCCCCTTTACATCAGGGTCCAGAGAGTTCCCCTTTACATCAGGGTCCGGAGAGTTCCCCTTTACATCAGGGTCTGCAGAGTTCCCCTTTACATCAGGGTCCGGAGAGTTCCCCTTTACATCAGGGTCCAGAGAGTTCCCCTTTACATCAGGGTCCAGAGAGTTCCCCTTTACATCAGGGTCCAGAGAGTTCCCCTTTACATCAGGGTCCAGAGAGTTCCCCTTTACATCAGGGTCCAGAGAGTTCCCCTTTACATCAGAGTCCGGAGAGTTCCCCTTTACATCAGGGTCTGCAGAGTTCCCCTTTACATCAGAGTCCAGAGAGTTCCCCTTTACATCCGGGTCCAGAGAGTTCCCCTTTACATCAGGGTCCAGAGAGTTCCCTTTACATCAGGGTCTGGAGAGTTCCTCTTTACATCAGGGTCCAGAGAGTTCCCCTTTACATCAGGGTCCGGAGAGCTCCCCTTTACATCAGGGTCCAGAGAGTTCCCCTTTACATCAGGGTCTGCAGAGTTCCCTTTACATCGGGCTCCGTAGAGTTTCTCCTTGCACTATAAGGCAAATCCTGTAGACTCTGATGTACTGTAAAGGGGAACTCTGATGTAAAGGGGTCTCTGGGAAGGCTGGGAACTCTGATGTATGAGGGGATTCTAATGTAATGACAGGAAGGGGGCACGCTGCAGAACATGTGAGAGGGCCCCTCTGCAGTACCATAATAAAGGGCCCCAGGCTCGGATCAGGGGGATCCTTCATGGTTTTTTGCACCAGGGCCCTGAAGGTTGTAGTTACGCCTTTGGCTTGCAGGAATTTACTAGACGTCAGCTGCTCTGACCCAGAATCTTGGGTGTTTTGTTTGACACAGTGTAGGTACAACCATACACTCAAGTTGATGGGTATGCTGACAGGTCCATAATCTGGGTCTCCTAGCTGTCCGTTTTCCTCTTTCTCCTCATAAAGCCCCTTGCTTTCTCGTTCCGTGCACGTTTCTCGCACCGCATCCAAAACCCACTGATCTGCTGTGGGTGCCAATAATTTGTTAATGGCACCCCAAACAGATTGCAAACACAGTGCATTTGCCCACCCCCAGATCGCAGTACCATGTGATTTGGTGCTGTGTGTTTTTGAAAATTAGTGCGCGCTTTACTTTATGTGCAATCTAGTGCAAGTGCAGCCTATTCAAATGAATGGGCTGAAACTCGCACCGTTCTGAATGGCGTAGGAATGTGTGCGATTCAGGTGTGAACCGGCCCTAAAATTCCCAGTCGTTTTTCTTTTTTACTTTGGTATCGGTTACAAGTCCATACACAAGGGGTTTTTTTTTTAGTTTTAAAATTTATATAATTATAGACTGAGACACTGTCATGACCTCTGAACAGTTTATAGGCCGCATTTAAGCCAGCCATAGACAAATCTAAACCTGGCTGATTCAGCAGGAACCGGACGAATTTCAATCCTTCTATGATCAGACTGGTAGAACTGAAGTCGAGCTATCTATTGATTGACTTCAGTGCAACCAGACTGTGTTTTTTCTTTTTTTTTTTTTTCTTTTGTTCGATCACTATAGGCACCAGCATTGATCAATGTATTCTGACAGCGGTGAAACCTTCCGCCATCAGAATACAATAGCACAGTGGGAGGGATTCCCCAAACACAGACTGTGTTGATAGAGAAATCAAGCAATTTCCTTTCCTTCAACCCATGGTAAATGTATGGCCTGCCTTAGACCATGTATATTTAGTGTGCAACATGCAGCATGGTCCCTATTCATCAGTGGCCAATGGCACTTTAAACCCCCAAAACAATCCCAAAATCGTTGCCGATTAGTAGCACTTTAACCCCAGCTCTGACCCTGGAGAAACAAATTCCACCATCATTGGTGGTCAGTAGCACTTTAACACTTTAAGACCCCCTACCTTCACCTTCCATCTGCTGATCCTTCTTCCTACTGTGTTTACAAATATTTAGTGCTCCCTTTACTCTCCTTCAGCAACTGTGAATTGGCTGAATGTTTGTAAACACTAGCAGTATTTACACCTGTGATGACTTTGATTAGTTCACAGTGATCACAAGGTACTGAGCCACTCTGATTGGCTCTGTACATTGTGCATGTGATCTGAGCTGTTCAATGGCAGCCATTTATGGAAGCGCTGGCCACCCATGTGTGTTTTTTGAAGAGCCATTTATTCCAGCCCATTAGAAAATAGCGTCCATCTCCCCACCATTTTTTTTTTTACAATACGGCAGGGTATTGAGCCGATTAAAGTGATCTGTCACCACAGGTTAGCTTGCAAAAAATAAACAGCACTGTAATAGGACAGGCACTATACTTACCTTTGCAGTGTCCTGTATATTGAAACGCACTTCTGGGTGTTTGCCAAAATACAGACCACAGTGTTTTTGTAAACATTTACACAGGAAACGTGACCTCCACTTCCTTGAGTTGTGTCTATTGGTTGTTTGTTATATTAAGCACTTTTCCGCCGCCCTATAGTAGAAATACAGCTACAGGGCGGCAAGGCTGTGCAAAATCACGTATATATACATGATTTTGCACTTCCGGGTAGGGGGCACACGTGCATTGACAGCTGTTGATCATTGGGTCCCAGCCAGTGATTCCCTGCCGGGACCCAGCGATCGCTGAGGAACACTGACTGGGGAGAGACCTGTATCTAAACGCTAGAACCTTCACATAAACCAATTAATTTACACGTAATGGGATTTTTTCTCCAGCAAAAATATGGAGCAGTATACATTTTGGCCTAAATTTATGCCGAAATTTGATTTTTAAATTTGTTTTACTAGATATGTTTAACCGCCTCCCGCCTGCCATATAGTACAATGATGGGCGCAAGGCGGTTCTCTCGTTCAGGGAGGACGTCATATGACGTCCTCCCATTCTAACTGTGCATGCGCGGCTCCGGGAGCGCGCAGCGCGGCGATCGTTGGTGCGCTGTGTCCCTTCGGATACAGCAGATCACCGATCAATGGAAAGAGCCGTATATGTCGGCTTGGTCATGTGATCAGCTGTGTCCAATCACAGCTGATCACATGTAAATAGGGAAATGCCGGTTATCGGCATTCCTCACGAGCTTTCACGCTGACAGCTCCAGAGGAGAGCAGAGCCGGTAATCGGCATTCCTCGGAGGGGACATGTGCACTGATCATCAAGGCACTGATGATCAGTGTGCCCTGATGATCTGTGTAGCCCCAGCAGTGCCACCTGTCAGTGTCCATCACTGTGAGCTGTCAGTGCTCATCCATGCCACCTGCCAGTGCCCGTCAGTGCCACATCAATGCCACATATCAGTGCCATTCTGAGCTGCCTTTCAGTGTCACCCATCAGTGCATCAGTGCCACCTATAAGTGCTGCCAATCAGTGCCATCTATCAGTGCCAGTTAGTGCCGCTTATCAGTGTGCATCAGTGCCACCTAACAGTGCCAGTCAGTGCCACCTAACAGTGCCAGTCAGTGCCGCCTATCAGTGCCGCCTATCAGTGCCTTATATGAGTGCTGCCTTTCAGTGCCCATCAGTGATGCCTGTCAATGCCCATCAGTGCCACCTACCAGTGCCTCCCCATCAGTGCCACCTATCAGTGCCCATCACTGCAGCCTCATTAGCACACATCAGTAAAGGAGAAAAATCACTTATTTACAACATTTTATAACAAAAACTAAGAAAAACTTTTTTTTTTTAATTTTCAGTGGTTTTTGGTTTGTTTAAGAAAAAATAAAAAAACCCAGAGGTGATTAAATGCCACCAAAATAAAGCTCTGTCACAAAAAAATTATAAAAATTTCATATGGGTACAGTGTTGCATGACCGCGCAATTGACATTCAAAGTGTGACACCGCTGAAAGCTGAAAATTGGCCTGGGCAGGAAGGGGGTATAAGTGCCCTGTAGGCTAGCGGTTAATAACCAAAAGTAAAAAATATTGCTTTTTTCTCAAAATTCACGGTCTTTCTTTGTTTATAGCGCAAAAAAATAAAAAACACAGAGGAGATCAAATACCACCGAAAGAGAGCTCTATTTGTGGGAAAAAAAGGCTGTAAATTTAATTTGGGTGCAGCGTTGCATGACTGCACAATTGTCAGTTAAAGTAATGCAGCGCCGTATCGCAATAAATGGCCTGGTCAGGAAAGGGGGCAAATCATCTGCAGGGCAAGTGGGTAAAGTTCATTAAATAAAGAATAAAGGTGGAGTCCACTAAAACAAAGTTGGAGTGGAGGTCACATGTTTCCTGTCCAGAGTGGAGCTCCAGTCTGCGGCTAGGCCCCTTTAAAAAATATACACAGGAAAGATGTGACAGGAAACACGTGACCTCCACTTCCTTGCCTTGTGTCTATGAGTTGTTTGTTACATTAAAGTTCAATAAATTCAAAAAAAGTTGAAGTGGAGGACACGTGTTCTGTCGAGTGGAGCTCCACGCTGTAGACTTTGCCAGTGTTTACATTAAAGTTCATTAAAAAAAAAAAAAAAAGTGGAGGTCACGTGTTTCCTGTAGAAAACAGAGTTCCGTTCTGCAGCTACCCCCCTCAGCATGTGCAGGGCTGTGCTGACATCTGATGGGTAGAGGGAGGTGATGGCTCTGCCCTGGAAGAGGACCTGTCTGCTTGTGTGTGGGCTCATCTGTCACATTACTGGCCTCCACATCCCCTCTGCAGGGAGGAGGCACTCAGTGCCCTGGTGAGTCCTTTATGTAGATAATTATGGGGACATGAAGGTGACATGAGAGGACAGGGAGTGCACCGCCTGTAAATCCTGCATGGATAGCAGGTGAAGCATGTGTTCTTCCACCCTAAACTGAGAGTTCAGAGTTTGGTAGACATTAGTGAGATCTCTACGTTGAGTACCCGGGTCTGTACACCTGCTGTGCTCATTATGAGGGGTTCCCACCATCCCTGTGCTGAGTTCCTGGGTCTGTACACCCGCTGTGCCCATTATGAGGGGTTCACACCATCCACGTGCTGAGTTCCTGGGTCTGTACACCCGCTGTGCCCATTATGAAGGGTTCCCACCATCCCTGTGCTGAGGTCCTGGGTCTGGGCACCCGCTGTGCCCATTATGAGGGGTTCCCACCATCCCTGTGCTGAGTTCCCTGGTCTGTACACCCGCTGTGCCCATTATGAGGGGTTCCCACCATCCCTGTGCTGAGTTCCCGGGTCTGTACACCTGCTGTGCCCATTATAAGGGGTTCACACCACTCCTGTGCTGAGTTCCCAGGTCTGTACACCTGCTGTGCCCATTATGAGGGGTTCCCACCATCTCTGTGCTGAGTTCCCGGGTCTGTACACCTTCTGTGCCCATTATGAGGGGTTCTCACCATCCCTGTGCTGAGTTCTCGGGTCTGTATGCCTGCTCTGCCCATTATGAGGGGTTCCCACCATCCCTGTGCTGAGTTCCCGGATCTGTACACCCGCTGTGCCCATTATGAGGGGTTCCCACCATCCCTGTGCTGAGTTCTCGGGTCTGTATGACTGCTCTGCCCATTATGAGGGGTTCCCACCATCCCTGTGCTGAGTTCCCGGGTCTGTACACCCGCTGTGCCCATTATGAGGTGTTCCCACCATCCCTGTGCTGAGTTCCCGGGTCTGTACACCTGCTGTGCCCATTATGAGGGGTTCCCACCGTCTCTGTGCTGAGTCCCGGGTCTGTACACCCTCTGTGCCCATTATGAGGGGTTCCCACCATCCCTGTGCTGAGTTCCCGGGTCTGTACACCCGCTGTGCCCATTATGAGGGGTTCCCACCATCCCTGTGCTGAGTACCCGGGTCTGTACGCCTGCTCTGCCCATTATGAGGGGTTCCCACCGTCTCTGTGCTGAGTTCCCGGGTCTGTACACCCACTGTGCCCATTAATCACATTAACGTCAACTGACCCTATTGGGAACTGGAAGTGTATAAGAAATTATAAATGGATGATTGTTCTGGAATCCCTGTTATGCCCCGGGGGTCTCATCGGGCCCTCCGACTCCATCACTGCATAGGACGTCTATAGGTCAGGTCGGTTCTATTGACGCACTGATACCCTTTTTTTTTTATTGGTAGATACCGATACTTTGCACTGCGATTTGCATCCATACAATATAAATGGGCGCAAATCGCACTGCAAAGAACCGCATGTGACTTGATCAGGAATGTGGTGCGATTCCTTGTCCAAACTGCATGCGGTTTCCCACACAGCCAGGCTTGTCATAGTTACTTTGAGCCTGAGTTCACATAGGAGGGGTGGGGGAAACAACCCTGCACCGATCCCCGCTATCAATCAACGAAAAGCTGCTTCACAGGTCTGGGGATTTGCAATCCTTGGGGGCTACTCTTCTCCCTTTGCAGGGATAACAGTACAGGCTAGACAGCTACTGATTGGTCAGCACTGTCCATGTGACAGTGCTGACCAATCTGAAGCCACCTAGCCCATACAGTCATCCCTGCAAGGAGAGGCGAGAAAGCTGCAGGGATTGCAAATCCCCAGACCTGTGAAGCAGCTTTTCGTTGCTTGACAACGGGGATCGGTGCAGGGAGGTTTCCCGCACTGCTCCTGACAGCAGGGATCGGCAATCTGGTACAGCGGGACTGGGGGGGGGGGGGGTGAGGAGGAGGTCCAGTGGATGGCTGGAACTGTTGGAGGCTGGGGAGAGAGCCATGGGAGAGGCAGGAGAAGCCAAAGCCGCAGCCACTGATGTCAACAGTCAGATCAGGAGCTGGTGGAACCCGCCATGCAGGGAGGTTTCCCCCACCCCTCCTATGTGAACTCAAGCTCAAAGTTACTATGACAAGCTTGGCTTCATGCAGGAGCAGTGGGGAAACCGCATGTGATTTGGACAGGAATCGCATTGCATTGCATTCCTGTTCAAATTGCATACGGTTCTTTGCATTGGGATTTGCACTCAGTAATTTTGTGCCACAAAGTATTGGTGTCCGGTATTGGGAGCATTTTCACCAGTACGAGTTCTCTGTATCGGCACTGACACCTGTATCGGCACTGGTGCATCCCTATTAGGTTCTAGGGTTACATTGGGAAATATGTATCACGGTGTTGTTTCCCTTGCGGTAGATACCAGGAGATTCTGCAAACACAGGATAAAACAAAGAAGGTTAAGAAGGAAGACCGAGACCGGCAAAGCATCCTGAGGAACCCGGGGGTCGTCACCGTCAGTAGACACAGCAAGGAGGAGCTGTGCCAGCATCTGGCTCAGAATGTTGTCTACAAGGAAGGTAAACCAAACCACAAAGGATGGCGCTCTACCGGACCTGGGAGCACTCACTGACATCCATGTGCAGGCTGCTGGATTCCTTCGAAGTCTTCAGTGAAGGGCTGCCCTGTCCTCTTCCTGTTGCTGAACTTCCAGCGCTGTGGGAGGATAACCGCTTTAAAGCGGAGCTCCACCCAAAAGGGGAAGTTCCGCTTTAAGGATTAAATTTAATTTTAATTTTTCCAGAGCAGCCTGTTTTTCTTTTGAGGTTTCCTGTGGGTTTTTCTTTATATCCCGAAGAATTCTTCTGGCAGTTATTGCTGCAATCTTTCTTGGTCTACCTGACCTTAGCTTGGTATCAAGAGATCCCCGAACTTTCCCCTTCTTACTAGGTGATTTATCAGTACTGATTGGCATAGGCAAGACTTTGGACATCTTTATATGTCCTTTTCCATCTTTATAAAGTTCCATTACCTTGTTACGCAGGACTTTTGACAGTTCTTTTCTGATCCCCATGGCTCAGTATTTAGCCTAGTCAGTTCTTCCACGTAAGAGCTAACAAACTCATTGACTATTTATACACTGACACTAACTGCAATTTAAAAAGCCACAGATGTTGGACATTACCTCTAATTGGCATTTTAGCCCGTGTGTGTGTCACCTTGTGTGTTTGTACCAAGGCCAACATTCCAGGGGAGGGAAACTTTTGATCCGGGCCGTTTGTGTGATTTCTGTTATCATTATGATTTAAAAAGGAGCCAAACAACTCTGTGATAATAAATAGCTTCATATGATCATCATCCTTCAGTAAAAGGGCATTTTTTGGCATGATCAGTCATATTTTCAATATCAATGCAAAAATTTCACAATTTCTGCCAGGGTATGCAAACTTTTGAGCACAGCTGTGTGTGTGTATATATATATATTTTTTTCTTCTTCTTCTTAAATGTCTGTCTTTTTTTGTTTATATAATCAAAAACCCCAGTGGTGATCAAATGCCACCAAAAGAAAGCCCAATTTGTGTGAACAAAAATTATATAAATTTTATCTGGGTACAGTGTTGCATGATGACACAATTGCCAGTTTAAATTAGCACAGTGCTGAATAGCAAAAAAAAAAAAATGGCCCGGTCATGAAAGGGGTAAAATCTTCCGGTGCTCAAATGATTAACTAAACTTCGACTTTAGGACCGGTTCCCATGGTTCTGCACGTTTCCATGCAAAAAAAAAAAAGGTATGGCAGGTGCGACTTTTAACCCCTTCACTCCGGCCGCACACAAATGTGAGCCCTGCACGCTCTCAGCACACGTCTGGTACTCACGGAAAGGTCCTGGTCTGCTCTTTCGATCGGAACCTTTCCTAATCATGTGACCGCCGTGACGACGCGTCACGCCAGTCACATGATCCCTAAAACACGCCCCGCCTCCCGTCTTCTGAAACTCTTAAAGGGCCGGGAGGTGCCGGCGGGAAGGGGTTAAGATCGCTTCGCACCAAATCACTGTGGTACCATGTGTTTTGGTGGCTGTGAATACACCCACGTTTCCAAGATGCACGGGGGCAAATCTGTAGCCAGCAGCACGTCCCTGTGCAGTGTGGGAAAACACGCACTTCCACGTATGTTCCCACACCGTGATTGGTGTGATCCAGCAGCCCTTAATGTTCTTCTATTTAGATCTAGAATAAAGATGTAGAATGATTAGGAGAGTATTAATAAAGAGTAATTGGGGAGGTAACCCCCCCCCCCCCTGCTATTTTTACAATTGGCATCTTGTGTGTTACTCTTTGAGGCACCTTTTTGAAAGTCCAGGTGTTGAGTTTTTCTCTTTTGAATATTTTAGATCTAGAATACCCTTTTTATTTTACTGACTACAGCATTATTCTGTTTTTTTAGGTCCGATCCTTGCCATTAACAAACCACAAGGACTGTCGATCACAGGTACACACCCATTGTATACAACAGTAATGACAGCCTGTCCCCACTCCACATTGATGTAAACCAGAGATCGGATCATGAACCTTTAAAGCTGAACTCCGGGATTAGCAAATGTGGTCTAAATACGTTCGCCCTGTGTATTCTTCCTGGAATCTTGCTGTGCTTTTGTGTATTTTTTTCACATCTGTGCAGTATTCCAGAGTGAAACTTTGGCTTCCTGTAATAAAGACCAGTCACTGCTGCTCTCTCTCCTTGTGCAGGGTGACTGGTCTCGACTCCGCCCCCTCCTGTTTTCTGCAAGCAGCCTGTAGTGGGTGGGGCTTGCTGGGTCCCTCCCACAGCTCTGCTCTCTACACGGGCTATCTACAACACACTGATGATGTCACCACTACATTTCCACAGTAATATCCCGGTTTTTAAAGGCGTTTGGTGCACACAAATGGATTTTTATTCAATGTGGCTATTGAGGAATATATTAAAATGTATTTTTTTTTTCTGCCAACTTTAAGGCTTCGTTCACGTCTGGGAGTTTTTGCAATTTCAAAGCGCCCTGCTAAAATGACAAATCGCACAACACGAATTTCAGATGCCATTCATTTTAAAGGCACCTAAAAACGCAGTGGGGTTCTGCGATGATTGTCATGCAATAAATCGTGCTGCAATTGCATCACGTAAAGCTCGTTGCCTGTCTTGGAAATTCGCTTTAACGAATTTCTCCTTACCGTGAGTACTCGCAGTTGGATGCGCAGAAATCCCCCATAAAGCTGTGCGAATCTCGCTTACCACGACTGCAGCTAAACTACACAATTCCTGCCCATCCAACTGGGTTAGCTTCTGTTGATATGTGAGTGATTGGAGCTCCGTTACCCAGGAATGATCACACGACACTCTAAGGCTGCTGTTGGAATTCACATAGAGGAAGTTTTCATTCTCCCCTTTGGTTTTATTACAAATACACACACGCCCCCCCACATGAATAAGGTCAAACCCCTCCCACCGAACAATGCAATGGGGAGTGCCTATACACAGGATGTACATTCCGATTGGAGCATAGCCTTTCTTATTATCTATCACTGGTCCTCCCCCATGAGCCTTCTGAGGTCAGCAGACTTCCTCCCCTTCCCCCCATGAGCCCTCTATGGAGAGCATATCTCCTCCCCTTCCCCCCATGAGCCCTCTATGGAGAGCATATTTCCCAGCTCCTAGCAGTATGTCCATTCCCTGTACAAGCATCCCCTAGGAACATCAGTCTGTACCTGGATGGGCCCGATACGATCTTTATTAAAACACATCCATCCGGATACAGTTCAGGTCGGTAATGGGTTGTAAGATATACATAAGCCTACACGTGGAGTTCGTACCGCTTGGCGCCTTGCGTTACGAAGTCCATGTGGTACTATGCTGCTGATATGTGGATACAGGCCCGCGGTCTACTGCCAGCGGCATTCGCATCGAATGCCGTGGTGGTATACACGCCGGTCTATAAGCGCAGATCCGTCATCTCATCCATTACCGAGCTGAGTACTGTAATACATACATTGTACATGCGCATGGCCCAATTGCAGCCTTCAGAGCTTTGATTAAGCCACATGAGAGACATATGAATAACACTCATATATGACACATTTAAAGTTCAACCAACAATACAAAATTTCCATGACATTGCCCAAAAAGGAGCTTCTTTTGGGCGACAAGCTTCGCTGTGATTGTAGCGCGAATTTCTGCTCTACATTTATGGCAGAACCGCACCACGCTTTTGGGTGCCAGTAAAATGAATGGCATCTAAAAGATCGCATCACAAAGAAAGATCACGTCACAAAGTGAAGTGCAACGTTTCGGAGCCTAGCAGGACCCCTTCATCAGGCATTTGAAGGGGTGACGAAGGGGTCCTGAACGACTCCGAAACGTTGCACTTTTCTTTGCGATGTGATCTTTTTGGAATGAAAACCTTTTTGGACCATATCGAGATCCGTGCTGTGCTGGCGAATATGTACGTTTAACACAGCAAACACTTTACTCCTGCGCTAGGAAAGGACTCAGTAGACCCAATAGGAATGTTCTGGAATTTTCTGGAATATGCACTGCTTGCTGCCCTCAACAGACCGGGGTCCGAATACACTGGATACAAATGGAGAAACAGAAAAAGGGCGCACCGACCTAGTGCATTATCGTTTAAAATAATTTATTAAAGAAACAAAAATAGGTATCATACTCACAATGGACATAATAACACAGGCATGTCAAACTGAACAAGATGTATGATCCAAACAACACGATGGAACCCTGGATGACCAACTGGCTAATGTGTTTCGAGGACACAACCTCTTCCTCAGAGCCAACCTTTGTGAGTATGATACCTATTTTTGTTTCTTTAATAAATTATTTTAAACAATAATGCACTGAATATGTACGTTTTCCTATGGTGTTTCCAGTCCCAGCTGGCAGTCAGTACAGCGCCCTCTATTGATGAGCCGTACTGCCAGGAATGTGTGCGAAGGGAATATAGTTATTGTCAGTTAAGCAGAGAGCTGTGAAAATCATGAGCGGAATCACGCTGATTCTGCCTGCGACTCAAAACTCCCAGTGTGAACGGAGCCTAAAGTGTAAGTTCAACCTTTTAAGAGACAATGAAAAGGTGAACTTACACCGTACAGCCTCCCCACCTTCCCCCTGGTCCCCTCTGTACTTACCTCTTTGTGTGATGAGCCATCAGTGCCCAGGCAGCCAGTATAGCAGTCTGGTGATTTGAAATCTCTGCTCTTCTCTGTGCATCACTTCCAGGATGGATCAGAATGGTTCTGATTGGTCAGCACCAGCACAAAGCATCCATCCTGGAAGCCCTGCAGAGAGAAGAGGGAGAATCTCTGGAACACTACACCGGCTGTGTGTGTACTGACAGCTCATCAGTACAACGGGGAACGGGAGGTAGGGTGTTTGGTCACCCTTTATTTTTTTTTTTCTGAGAAGTTGAACTAAACCTTCAAAGGATCTAAAGCCAATTGTTTGTTTTTTTGTTTTATTTTTCTTTTTTTAGATGGAGTGCAGAATACTGGGGAAATTCACCCTCTCTATTTGTCCTGATGACCATCTACACTTGGACAGAAAGTAATGGGAAATTTTTACAGCTGTCACCGAAACAGGAATAGTGAAGACCTCTTCCAATGGAGACACCAGGTGATTTCCTCTTACTTCCTTTGTCTCCTTGGGACAGGAAGTGAAGAGAAATCTCCCCAAAGGGACGTGTGTGATGTCAGCTGTCATCCAGCATGTAGCAATGTATTAGACTGGAGTTAGAGCAGTGTCTGTATTGGCCAATCAGATCCTTCCCTGTATGGCGGTGGTGTCATCTAGTCTCATTTCCTGTTAACAATGTTTCCTTTATCTGCAGGAACTTCAGAGGAGATCTCTCTGGTGTCTCTACTACCGGATCTACAGCAGTTGTTGGAGGTCAAACCTGAACTGCATGTTGTGAAAGCAGCACCTAAGTACATATGCGATATTATTATTTTCTGTGTATGGTAGTCACATTCTTACAGCCTCCAGCCAGAACTCCGGCTTTCCATGCAGTCTTGCACAGTTGTATACAGGGCCGGGACAAGGGGTGGGCAGGAGGGGCAGCTGCCCTGGGCACTGTGGTCATGCATAGCTAGTAAGCATGCAGATTAGTGCTCAGTTTTTTTTTTTTTAACTCTTTTTTGGGGGGGGGATTCTTGCTGACACATAATGGTTATACATCTTGGAGGGGGGGTGCAGTTTGGCATGTTTCACCTAGGCCACGGGTGTCAAACTGGTGGCCCTCCAGCTGTTGCCAAACTACAAGTCCCAGGAGGCATTGCAATATTGACAATTACAAGAATAACTCCCAAAGGCAGAGGCATGATGGGACTTGTAGTTTCTCAACAGCTGGAGGGCCGCCAGTTTGACACCCCTGCCCTAGGCTCCAGATTACCTCCTCGTCTGGACTGAAATCACTTCTTCTGATTTCACTGCACACTGTGAGCTTCTCACAACGTGCATTAGAAGCTGCAGCAATTCAAATAGAGCCTGCCTCATTTTCTGAGTGGAGGACATCCAGCATCATCTAGCACTTTTCTCCCCAGCCTGACTGTCCCTGGCCCACCCCTTCAATCTCTGGAATTCAGTTTTTATAATCATGGAGCCTCAGCATTACATGTAGGCATTACCTAGGGTGATCTGCATGCAAACACAGCCCACCTAGCAACACCCATCAAGGTATTTTGATATTTGCATAACTCCTCCCAAGAGCCTCCTTCAAAGTTTCTCATCAGTAATGTCACAAACGAACATCGACTTGACTCCACTAACCATTAGAAAATGAAACAAATGTGCCAAAGAAATAACCTTTTCAAAAGGCATTCTAGTGATGTATGGCCATCTTTATGTCCCACCCCACCAGACATGTAACCCATATGAGTGCACTTCTGTAGGATGGCTGTCATCTGTTCTCCTCAGGGTGGATAAAAATCAATGATTTTTTTTTAAAAATCAAAAAAAATCGGATTTTTTTTTTTATTTAAATCGGATTTTTTTGATTTGAATCGGATTTTTTTGAATAAAATGCTTTTTGAGGAAAATATATTACCATCCAAAGGTTATTCCATCATGAAATAAAGATTAGTTTTTAATCTATGTAGAATAAGGCTGTATATGTTTAATTTTTTTGGTAAATAAATTCCATGAATCCATTCACAATGTCATGCTCTTCCAGAGGTTTTTGTAAGATTATTGGGCAGTTTCTCTGCCTACAAGATATTATCACAGATGCTTGGTTTACTTTTGCAGTTCTCAAAACTGAATTTGACTCAGCGGAGATCACATGCCTCTTCTTCACAGCAAAAATGTTATAACATGAACAGAGTTAAGAAAAAGACCTCAATCCTAACTTCTACAAACCTATGAATACAGAATCAACCCCTTCAGTGCTAAGTTTCAAGAAGTTCAGTGAATAGAATAGAAACAATATTTTTCTGATTGTTTGGAGTGGAATAGATCTGCACAAGAAGAAAGTGAAACTAAGTGTGAGGAGGAAGGGCTGACAGTCTAAGTTTCTTAAAATATATATATTTTGTTTAGCCAAATTAGTTGACAAACATGGATGTTTGTTTAACTAGCTGCCGACCGCAGATAGTCGAATGACGGCTGCACTGCGGCCGGCCAGTTCTGGGTGGACGTCATATAACGGCCTCCCAGAACGCGCCCCAGGGGGCGCGCACCCGGCGATCTCCGTGATAGCTGTGTCCTACGGACACAGCTGATCACGTGATGTGGTAAAAGGCCAATCACAGCGGCCTTTTACCACGTGATCAGCGGTGTCCAATGACACGCTGATCAGAGGGAAATGCAAGTGTCGGTTCTCGGCTGCACTTTCCTCACGCTGTCAGATCGTGAGGAAAGTACTGCCGAGAACCGGCAGTTGTCAGAGCGGGGATCGGCACCGATCATCAGGGCACTGATGATCGGTGCCCAGCAGTGCCACCCGCAAGTTTCGCCCACCTGTGCCCAGCAGTGCGCCCACTAGCTCCGCCCACCTGTGCCCAGCAGATCACCCACCTGTGCCCAGCAGTGCACCCACCTGTGCCACTCTGCAGTGCCACCTACCTGTGCCCACCAGTGCCACCCACCTGTGCCCACCCAGCAGTGCAGCCCAGCAGTGCCGCCAGTCAGTGCCCAGGGGTTGTGCCAGTCAGTACCGCCAGTCAGTGCCCAGCAGTGATGCCAGTCAGTGCCGCCAGTCAGTACCCATCATCAGTGTCACATATCAGTGCTGCATATTAGTGCCGCCTATCCGTGACACCTCATTAGTGCTGTCTATCAGTGCCGCCTATCCGTGACACCTCATTAGTACTGCCTATCAGTGCCCTTTAGTGCTGCCTATCAGTGCCGCCTATCAGTGCTGCCTCATCAACGTACATCAGTGAAGGAGAAAAAATACCTGTTTGAAAAATTTTATAATAGAAACAAAGAAACTTTTTTGTTTTCAAATTTTTTGCACTTTTTT
Source organism: Staurois parvus (assembly GCF_062004578.1). Classification (NCBI taxonomy): domain Eukaryota; kingdom Metazoa; phylum Chordata; class Amphibia; order Anura; family Ranidae; genus Staurois; species Staurois parvus. The sequence goes on along the minus strand of NW_028318005.1, from coordinate 11,775,092 downwards.
TATTTATAGCGCAAAAAGTAAAGTGCCCAGCGGCGATTAAATACCACCAAAGGAAAGCTCTATTTGTGAGAAAAAAATGATCAAAATTTCATATGGGTAATATGTTGCATGACCGCGCAATTGTCAATCAAAGTGCGGCAGCGCTGAAAGCTGAAAATTGGCCTGGTAAATAAGGGGGTATAAGTGCCCGGTAGGCAAGTGGTTAAGCAAATAACATATGCTGGAATGTTATTGTTTCAGTTGAATAAATCTATTTAAATTGTTATTATTAAGGTAATGATTATTTTTCTCCTTCCTAAGTACAACAGAAAAGTTGTCCAAATATGAAAGATTAACCTATTAAACTGGGGATAAAAAAACTAATATGAAAAGTTGTTATTCTAAAAATCTTCATCTACTTGCATATTAAAGTTATACCAGCAAGAATTAGTCTTTATGTAGAAAACTAGGATTTAAATCAAGCCTTACTGACTAGTGATTTAAATCGTGATTTAAATCAGTTTGATTTAAATCAAATCCACCCTGGTTCTCCTTGTCTCTCCTGTAGGGAGAGCTCCGGGCTCGTCCTCCTCTCCACCTGCCATGTGACAACCAAGCACTTTGAAGATTTTTATTCTCGGTGTCGGAAAGCAAAGAAACCATTTACAGCGTTCTGGTGAGTTTGTGTCTTCAAGTCCTGTAAGTTATACCCAAGATGTGTGAGCATTATGTACGATGCCAAAAGAATCCAAGTGAGCCCGTATAGGGCAAAGCAACAACTGAACTCGGGCATAAGTAAATATTGCCTAAATACATTCGTCATGTTTATTTTTCCTTGTATTTTGGCGCGCTTTGTGCATTTCTTCAAGATCTCTGCAGTATTCCAGTGTGAAACGTTGGCTTCCTGTAATAAAGACCTGTCACTGCTGCTCTCTCCTTGTGCAGGGTGGCTGGTCTTGTCTCCGCCTCCTCCTGTAGTTTATTGCAGGCAGCCTGTAATGGGTGGAGCCTGCTGGACCCTTCCCACAGCTCTGCTCTATGCATAGGAATTGCACAGCACAGTGATGATGTCACTGCTACTTTTACAAAGTAATATCTGACATTTAGTACACATAGTGGTTTTATATAGTCCATTGCTACTGAGGAATATATTTGAATGAAGGTTTTTGTGCCAGTCTACTCAGCGTCTTGTACTGCCGTTCTGCGAAGAAGCATAAATAACACCTACCTCTTAGATTGTAAGCTCCCAGGCAGGGGTAGAGTGACAACTCATGGGGCCCCTGGGCAATAGGGGATCATAGGGCCTTGGGCAAACTGAAAAAAGCCTATGAAAAAGGTACCAGGGGCATCTCATGGGGCCCCCTACTGACCCCGGGCCCTCGGGCAGTGCCCGAGGTTCCAAATGGTCAGTCCGCCCCTGCTCCCAGGACCCTCTTGTATTGAACTGTATTGTTGCTGTATTGTCTCCCTTTATATTGTAAAGCGCCGAGCAAACTGTTGGCACCATAAATCCTGTATTATAATAATAATACTTCCAGATACAGGGAGCATGTGACCTGCAGCAATGGTGATTGGTCGCACAGCCACCAATGATGTGACATGGAGGCAGACAGTGAGTCTAGAGCTTATACAGGGCTTAGACTCTAACACAGGGCTTCATTTCTTTGTTTCTGGCAGCCAAATAGAACAGTTGAGGGGGCAGCTAGATGAAGCTGTTGCTTTGCTTTGCATGGGATCTCTTTAAGGTTTTAGATTTTTTTTTTGGTTCCTCAGTTAGCAGAAGCATTGTCCGCATGCTGTGTACTCTTGTTAGCCCAGATTCTGTTGAAGACAGCAATACACATGCTGAAAGTTGACCAGTTCCTGCTGAACTGGCCAACTTTTGGTACATGTGTACTGGGCTTTAGTTGGCCATTAGGCTGCTTATCTGATAGAACTGTTAGACAACCCAATGACCATCTGAAGGAGTGAACACAGCAGGCTGACAACGCTGCTGTTAATGGCAAGGATGAGCCTTAAGGTGGGAATACACGATTAGAAAATCGACCGATCGGTCATCCGACGACCAAGAGGCGTTTGTTCGTTGGTCGAAATCGTGGCCCACATTAATTATCTAAAAAAAATCGTTCATCGGGCAATGCGTACTGTTGACGTCTTCTGTACAAGTGCAAGTGATGCGGTGTGCGTGTGACCTTGTAGCCACGCCCTTCAGGCCAGAACGAGCGATATACACAACAATTACCAGCAATGAGTATAATATCGTTTATTACATGACCTACATACATAAATAGTGATACATAATATATAATCTGCAGAATTCTGGTTTCATTATCTCATTAGCACAATCTACTTTTAACATTTGGATTTTTCCTTGGTGTTTACGAAGATTCCTTGGACATAAACATCCGGGTCATCTTCTGTTTCCGCTCATGCGTGATAGCGCTTGATTGATTTGTTTCGTACGACCGTCATACCACCGCATAGAAAATCGGCCATTCGTATGCAAAACGACAACATTTTTTGTTCACAATATCGTTATCGTTTAACACATCCTGCTCGTACTTATATAGCGCCATCAATTTATGCAGCACTTTACATATACAGTCAGGTCCATAAATATTGGGACATCGACACAATTGTAACATTTTTGGCTCTATACACCACCACAATGGATTTGAAATGAAACAAACAAGATGTGCTTTAACTGCAGACTGTCAGCTTTAATTTGAGGGTATTTACATCCAAATCTGGTGAACGGTGTAGGAATTACAACAGTTTACATATGTGCCTCCCACTTGTTAAGGGACCAAAAGTAATGGGACAATTGGCTTCTCAGCTGTTCCACGGCCAGGTGTGTGTTATTCCCTCATTATCCCAATTACAATGAGCAGATAAAAGGTCCAGAGTTCATTTCAAGTGTGCTATTTGCATTTGGAATCTGTTGCTGTCAACTCTCAAGATGAGATCCAAAGAGCTGTCACTATCAGTGAAACAAGCCATCATTAGGCTGAAAAAACAAAAAAAACCCATCAGAGAGATAGCAAAAACATTAGGCATGGCCAAAACAACTGTTTGGAACAACACAAAAAGACCAGGAAGACCATGGAAAACAACTGTGGTGGATGACCGAATTCTTTCCCTGGTGAAGAAAAGACCCTTCACAACAGTTGGCCAAATCAAGAACACTCTCCAGGAGGTAGGTGTATGTGTGTCAAAGTCAACAATCAAGAGAAAACTTCACCAGATTGAATACAGAGGGTTCACCACAAGATGTAAACCATTGGTGAGCCTCAAAAACAGGAAGGCCAGATTAGAGTTTGCCAAACGACATCTAAAAAAGCCTTCACAGTTCTGGAACAACATCCTATGGACAGATGAGACCGAGATCAACTTGTACCAGAGTGATGGGAAGAGAAGAGTATGGAGAAGGAAAGGAACTGCTCATGATCCTAAGCATACCACCTCATCAGTGAAGCATGGTGGTGGTAGTGTCATGGCGTGGGCATGTATGGCTGCCAATGGAACTGGTTCTCTTGTATTTATTGATGATGTGACTGCTGACAAAAGCAGCAGGATGAATTCTGAAGTGTTTCGGGCAATATTATCTGCTCATATTCAGCCAAATGCTTCACAACTCATTGGACGCCGCTTCACAGTGCAGATGGACAATGACCCAAAGCATACTGTAAAAGCAACCAAAGAGTTTTTTAAGGGAAAGAAGTGGAATGTTATGCAATGGCCAAGTCAATCACCTGACCTGAATCCGATTGAGCATGCATTTCACTTGCTGAAGACAAAACTGAAGGGAAAATGCCCCAAGAACAAGCAGGAACTGAAGACGGTTGCAGTAGAGGCCTGGCAGAGCATCACCAGGGATGAAACCCAGCGTCTGGTGATGTCTATGCGTTCCAGACTTCAGGCTGTAATTGATTGCAAAGGATTTGCAACCAAGTATTAAAAAGTGAAAGTTTGATTTATGATTTTTATTCTGTCCCATTACTTTTGGTCCCATAATAAGTGGGAGGCACATATGCAAACTGTTGTAATTCCTACACCGTTCACCTGATTTGGATGTAAATACCCTCAAATTAAAGCTGGCAGTCTGCAAATAAAGCACATCTTGTTAGTTTAATTTCAAATCCATTGTGCTGGTGTATAGTGCCCCATCATTGGTATCAGTGGGAGGAGGAATAGTGCCCCATCATTGGTATCAGTGGGAGGAGGAATAGTGCCCCATCATTGGTATCAGTGGGAGGAGGAATAATGCCCCATCATTGGTATCAGTGGGAGGAATAGTGCCCCATCCTTGGTGTCAGTGGGGGGAGGAATAGTGCCCCATCCTTGGTGTCAGTGGGGGGAGGAATAGTGCCCCATCCTTGGTGTCAGTGGGGGGAGGAATAGTGCCCCAATAGGGAACATGCATACTCCATGTAGTTAGTGTCGTGGCTGGGATTTGAATAAAGACTTCTTATGAATAATGGCCCCTTATTTTTCAGTGTGATCACTTTGGGAGTGCCAGACCCAGCGGAAGGGGATGTAAAAGTATCTCTAAAGGAGGAAAGTATTAAAGATCTAAGGCTGGTAAGTTGATTTGATGTCTCATTGGATTTGAGCAGCTTGTGGCCCTTTGGGGATTGAAGCTGAACTCCAGCCTTCCCTTCAGTCTTGTTGTACAGCTCCTCTCCTGTACTGTAATTGCTTACTCTGATTTCACTGCACACTGTGAGCTTCTCCTAGTGGCGTCCCGAGGCAGGTGCGGGGGGTGCGGTCCGCACCGGGTGACACCGACTGCAAGGGGTGACACCGGACCCACTCCACAAAAAGGTAAGTTGTAAAACAAGCCGACAATTGTCTGCTTTCTTTACAACTTTTTCTTGGAGCGGATCCGGTGTCACCCCGTATAGGTTGCATGCGGACGATCCTGCGGTGTGACACCGGTGTATTGGCAAGATGTGTCTCCCATGTAGATATGTCCCCCTAAAGCAACTGTGCATGTCCTGGTTTCAGGCACGATCAATCGATGATAGGGCTACTGCTATAATCTATTGATCGTGCCTGAAACCGGGACATGCGCAGTTGTACCGGACCCGCTCCAAGAAAAGGTAAGTTGTAAAGAAAGCTGACGATCCCCGCAGGATGGATCATATCTGCGGATTGAGCATAATAGATTGTAGTCCGATCCATTATGCTCAATCTGCAGATCCGATCTATTCTGTGGGGATCGTCGGAGGGGGTCTCACCAAGTGTTACCGCACCGGGTGACACCAACCCTAGGGACGCCCCTGGCTTCTCCCATTGTTCATTAGAAGCAGATCACATGGGGCCTGTCTCGTTTTCTGGCTGGAGGACATTCAGCACCCTCTAGGCCAGCGGTTCTCAACCTGGGGGTCGCGACCCCTTTGGGGGACGAACGACGCTTCCACAGGTGTCGCCTAAGACCATCAGAAAACACATATTTCCGATGGTCTTAGGAACCGAGACACCGCTCCTCTAGCCGTCTCCAGGTGTGGGCGGGATGACATGCCGCCCCTGTCATCTGGACACACCCCGGGATCAATCCTCGTCTGTGATTGGCCGCTGGAACTATAGCTCAGGAGAGGCACACAGGCGGCCAATCACCGGCGAGGAGGAGGAGCTTGGAGAGGAGGAGCCAAGCGGCACCGCGAAGATCGAGCGAGTGAAGAGGAGGAGAGCGGCCGGAGAAGGAAGACAGCTGACAGGTAAGTGTCGATACCATGGGAGAGGGAGGGAGCGAGCGAGCCCAGGCTGGAGCAGGGATCAGCAAGGTAAGTATCATTGGTGTCAGTGGGAATAGTGCCCCATCATTGGTGTTACTAATACCAATGATGGGGCACTATTCCTCCCACTGACACCAACGATGGGACACTATTCCTCCCACTGACACCAATGATGGGGCACTATTCCTCCCCCACTGACACCAAGGATGGGGCACAATTCCTCCCCCCACTGACACCAAGGATGGGGCACAATTCCTCCCCCCACTGACACCAAGGATGGGGCACTATTCCTCCCCCCACTGACACCAAGGATGGGGCACTATTCCTCCCCCCACTGACACCAAGGATGGGGCACTATTCCTCCCCCCACTGACACCAAGGATGGGGCACTATTCCTCCCCCCACTGACACCAAGGATGGGGCACTATTCCTCCCCCCACTGACACCAAGGATGGGGCACTATTCCTCCCCCCACTGACACCAAGGATGGGGCACTATTCCTCCCCCCACTGACACCAAGGATGGGGCACTATTCCTCCCCCCACTGACACCAAGGATGGGGCACTATTCCTCCCCCCACTGACACCAAGGATGGGGCACTATTCCTCCCCCCACTGACACCAAGGATGGGGCACTATTCCTCCCCCCACTGACACCAAGGATGGGGCACTATTCCTCCCCCCACTGACACCAAGGATGGGGCACAATTCCTTCCCCCCACTGACACCAAGGATGGGGCACTATTCCTCCCCCCACTGACACCAAGGATGGGGCACTATTCCTCCCCCCACTGACACCAAGGATGGGGCACTATTCCTCCCCCCACTGACACCAAGGATGGGGCACTATTCCTCCCCTCTTGGACACCAAGGATGGGGCACTATTCCTCCCCTCTTGGACACCAAGGATGGGGCACTATTCCTCTCCTCTTGGACACCAAGGATGGGGCACTATTCCTCCCCCCACTGACACCAAGGTTGGGGCACTATTCCTCCCCCCACTGACACCAAGGATGGGGCACTATTCCTCCCCCCACTGACACCAAGGATGGGGCACTATTCCTCCCCCCACTGACACCAAGGATGGGGCACTATTCCTCCCCCCACTGACACCAAGGATGGGGCACTATTCCTCCCCCCACTGACACCAAGGATGGGGCACTATTCCTCCCCTCTTGGACACCAAGGATGGGGCACTATTCCTCTCCTCTTGGACACCAAGGATGGGGCACTATTCCTCCCCTCTTGGACACCAAGGATGGGGCACTATTCCTCCCCTCTTGGACACCAAGGATGGGGCACTATTCCTCCCCCCACTGACACCAAGGATGGGGCACTATTCCTCCCCCCACTGACACCAAGGATGGGGCACTATTCCTCCCCCCACTGACACCAAGGATGGGGCACTATTCCTCCCCCCACTGACACCAAGGATGGGGCGCTATTCCTCTCCCCACTGACACCAAGGATGGGGCGCTATTCCTCCCCCCACTGACACCAAGGATGGGGCGCTATTCCTCCCCCACTGACACCAAGGATGGGGCGCTATTCCTCCCCCCACTGACACCAAGGATGGGGCGCTATTCCTCCCCCCACTGACACCAAGGATGGGGCGCTATTCCTCCCCCCACTGACACCAAGGATGGGGCGCTATTCCTCCCCCCACTGACACCAAGGATGGGGCGCTATTCCTCCCCCCACTGACACCAAGGATGGGGCGCTATTCCTCCCCCCACTGACACCAAGGATGGGGCGCTATTCCTCCCCCCACTGACACCAAGGATGGGGCGCTATTCCTCCCCCCACTGACACCAAGGATGGGGCGCTATTCCTCCCCCCACTGACACCAAGGATGGGGCGCTATTCCTCCCCCCACTGACACCAAGGATGGGGCGCTATTCCTCCCCCCACTGACACCAAGGATGGGGCGCTATTCCTCCCCCCACTGACACCAAGGATGGGGCGCTATTCCTCCCCCCACTGACACCAAGGATGGGGCGCTATTCCTCCCCCCACTGACACCAAGGATGGGGCGCTATTCCTCCCCCCACTGACACCAAGGATGGGGCGCTATTCCTCCCCCCACTGACACCAAGGATGGGGCGCTATTCCTCCCCCCACTGACACCAAGGATGGGGCGCTATTCCTCCCCCCACTGACACCAAGGATGGGGCGCTATTCCTCCCCCCACTGACACCAAGGATGGGGCGCTATTCCTCCCCCCACTGACACCAAGGATGGGGCGCTATTCCTCCCCCCACTGACACCAAGGATGGGGCGCTATTCCTCCCCCCACTGACACCAAGGATGGGGCGCTATTCCTCCCCCCACTGACACCAAGGATGGGGCGCTATTCCTCCCCCCACTGACACCAAGGATGGGGCGCTATTCCTCCCCCCACTGACACCAATGACGGGGCGCTATTCCTCCCACTGACACCAATGACGGGGCGCTATTCCTCCCACGGACACCAATGACGGGGCGCTATTCCTCCCACTGACACCAATGACGGGGCGCTATTCCTCCCACGGACACCAATGACGGGGCGCTATTCCTCCCACGGACACCAATGACGGGGCGCTATTCCTCCCACGGACACCAATGACGGGGCGCTATTCCTCCCACGGACACCAATGACGGGGCGCTATTCCTCCCACGGACACCAATGACGGGGCGCTATTCCTCCCACGGACACCAATGACGGGGCGCTATTCCTCCCACGGACACCAATGACGGGGCGCTATTCCTCCCACGGACACCAATGACGGGGCGCTATTCCTCCCCCCACGGACACCAATGACGGGGCGCTATTCCTCCCCCCACTGACACCAAGGACGGGGCACTATTCCTCCCCCCACTGACACCAAGGACGGGGCACTATTCCTCCCCTCTTGGACACCAAGGACGGGGCGCTATTCCTCTCCTCTTGGACACCAAGGATGGGGCGCTATTCCTCCCCCCACTGACACCAAGGATGGGGCGCTATTCCTCCCCCCACTGACACCAAGGATGGGGCGCTATTCCTCCCCCCACTGACACCAAGGATGGGGCGCTATTCCTCCCCCCACTGACACCAAGGATGGGGCGCTATTCCTCCCCCCACTGACACCAAGGATGGGGCGCTATTCCTCCCCCCACTGACACCAAGGATGGGGCGCTATTCCTCCCCCCACTGACACCAAGGATGGGGCGCTATTCCTCCCCCCACTGACACCAAGGATGGGGCGCTATTCCTCCCCCCACTGACACCAAGGATGGGGCGCTATTCCTCCCCCCACTGACACCAAGGATGGGGCGCTATTCCTCCCCCCACTGACACCAAGGATGGGGCGCTGTTCCTCCCCCCACTGACACCAAGGATGGGGCGCTGTTCCTCCCCCCACTGACACCAAGGATGGGGCGCTGTTCCTCCCCCCACTGACACCAAGGATGGGGCGCTGTTCCTCCCCCCACTGACACCAAGGATGGGGCGCTGTTCCTCCCCCCACTGACACCAAGGATGGGGCGCTGTTCCTCCCCCCACTGACACCAAGGATGGGGCGCTGTTCCTCCCCCCACTGACACCAAGGATGGGGCGCTGTTCCTCCCCCCACTGACACCAAGGATGGGGCGCTGTTCCTCCCCCCACTGACACCAAGGATGGGGCGCTGTTCCTCCCCCCACTGACACCAAGGATGGGGCGCTGTTCCTCCCCCCACTGACACCAAGGATGGGGCGCTGTTCCTCCCCCCACTGACACCAAGGATGGGGCGCTGTTCCTCCCCCCACTGACACCAAGGATGGGGCGCTGTTCCTCCCCCCACTGACACCAAGGATGGGGCGCTGTTCCTCCCCCCACTGACACCAAGGATGGGGCGCTGTTCCTCCCCCCACTGACACCAAGGATGGGGCGCTGTTCCTCCCCCCACTGACACCAAGGACGGGGCGCTGTTCCTCCCCCCACTGACACCAAGGACGGGGCGCTGTTCCTCCCCCCCACTGACACCAAGGACGGGGCGCTGTTCCTCCCCCCACTGACACCAAGGACGGGGCGCTGTTCCTCCCCCCACTGACACCAAGGACGGGGCGCTGTTCCTCCCCCCACTGACACCAAGGACGGGGCGCTGTTCCTCCCCCCACTGACACCAAGGACGGGGCGCTGTTCCTCCCCCCACTGACACCAAGGACGGGGCGCTGTTCCTCCCCCCACTGACACCAAGGACGGGGCGCTGTTTCCCCCCATGCCCCACTGACACCAAGGACGGGGCGCTGTTCCTCCCCCACTGACACCAAGGACGGGGCGCTGTTCCTCCCCCCACTGACACCAAGGACGGGGCGCTGTTCCTCCCCCCACTGACACCAAGGACGGGGCGCTGTTCCTCCCCCCACTGACACCAAGGACGGGGCGCTGTTCCTCCCCCCACTGACACCAAGGACGGGGCGCTGTTCCTCCCCCCACTGACACCAAGGACGGGGCGCTGTTCCTCCCCCCACTGACACCAAGGACGGGGCGCTGTTCCTCCCCCCACTGACACCAAGGACGGGGCGCTGTTCCTCCCCCCACTGACACCAAGGACGGGGCGCTGTTCCTCCCCCCACTGACACCAAGGACGGGGCGCTGTTCCTCCCCCCACTGACACCAAGGACGGGGCGCTGTTCCTCCCCCCACTGACACCAAGGACGGGGCGCTGTTCCTCCCCCCACTGACACCAAGGACGGGGCGCTGTTCCTCCCCCCACTGACACCAAGGACGGGGCGCTGTTCCTCCCCCCACTGACACCAAGGACGGGGCGCTGTTCCTCCCCCCACTGACACCAAGGACGGGGCGCTGTTCCTCCCCCCACTGACACCAAGGACGGGGCGCTGTTCCTCCCCCCACTGACACCAAGGACGGGGCGCTGTTCCTCCCCCCACTGACACCAAGGACGGGGCGCTGTTCCTCCCCCCACTGACACCAAGGACGGGGCGCTGTTCCTCCCCCCACTGACACCAAGGACGGGGCGCTGTTCCTCCCCCCACTGACACCAAGGACGGGGCGCTGTTCCTCCCCCCACTGACACCAAGGACGGGGCGCTGTTCCTCCCCCCACTGACACCAAGGACGGGGCGCTGTTCCTCCCCCCACTGACACCAAGGACGGGGCGCTGTTCCTCCCCCCACTGACACCAAGGACGGGGCGCTGTTCCTCCCCCCACTGACACCAAGGACGGGGCGCTGTTCCTCCCCCCACTGACACCAAGGACGGGGCGCTGTTCCTCCCCCCACTGACACCAAGGACGGGGCGCTGTTCCTCCCCCCACTGACACCAAGGACGGGGCGCTGTTCCTCCCCCCACTGACACCAAGGACGGGGCGCTGTTCCTCCCCCCACTGACACCAAGGACGGGGCGCTGTTCCTCCCCCCACTGACACCAAGGACGGGGCGCTGTTCCTCCCCCCACTGACACCAAGGACGGGGCGCTGTTCCTCCCCCCACTGACACCAAGGACGGGGCGCTGTTCCTCCCCCCACTGACACCAAGGACGGGGCGCTGTTCCTCCCCCCACTGACACCAAGGACGGGGCGCTGTTCCTCCCCCCACTGACACCAAGGACGGGGCGCTGTTCCTCCCCCCACTGACACCAAGGACGGGGCGCTGTTCCTCCCCCCACTGACACCAAGGACGGGGCGCTGTTCCTCCCCCCACTGACACCAAGGACGGGGCGCTGTTCCTCCCCCCACTGACACCAAGGACGGGGCGCTGTTCCTCCCCCCACTGACACCAAGGACGGGGCGCTGTTCCTCCCCCCACTGACACCAAGGACGGGGCGCTGTTCCTCCCCCCAGTGACACCAAGGACGGGGCGCTGTTCCTCCCCCCAGTGACACCAAGGACGGGGCGCTGTTCCTCCCCCCAGTGACACCAAGGACGGGGCGCTGTTCCTCCCCCCAGTGACACCAAGGACGGGGCGCTGTTCCTCCCCCCAGTGACACCAAGGACGGGGCGCTGTTCCTCCCCCCACTGACACCAAGGACGGGGCGCTGTTCCTCCCCCCACTGACACCAAGGACGGGGCGCTGTTCCTCCCCCCACTGACACCAAGGACGGGGCGCTGTTCTCCCCCCACTGACACCAAGGACGGGGCGCTGTTCCTCCCCCACTGACACCAAGGACGGGGCGCTGTTCCTCCCCCCACTGACACCAAGGACGGGGCGCTGTTCCTCCCCCCACTGACACCAAGGACGGGGCGCTGTTCCTCCCCCCACTGACACCAAGGACGGGGCGCTGTTCCTCCCCCCACTGACACCAAGGACGGGGCGCTGTTCCTCCCCCCACTGACACCAAGGACGGGGCGCTGTTCCTCCCCCCACTGACACCAAGGACGGGGCGCTGTTCCTCCCCCCACTGACACCAAGGACGGGGCGCTGTTCCTCCCCCCACTGACACCAAGGACGGGGCGCTGTTCCTCCCCCCACTGACACCAAGGACGGGGCGCTGTTCCTCCCCCCACTGACACCAAGGACGGGGCGCTGTTCCTCCCCCCACTGACACCAAGGACGGGGCGCTGTTCCTCCCCCCACTGACACCAAGGACGGGGCGCTGTTCCTCCCCCCACTGACACCAAGGACGGGGCGCTGTTCCTCCCCCCACTGACACCAAGGACGGGGCGCTGTTCCTCCCCCCACTGACACCAAGGACGGGGCGCTGTTCCTCCCCCCACTGACACCAAGGACGGGGCGCTGTTCCTCCCCCCACTGACACCAAGGACGGGGCGCTGTTCCTCCCCCCACTGACACCAAGGACGGGGCGCTGTTCCTCCCCCCACTGACACCAAGGACGGGGCGCTGTTCCTCCCCCCACTGACACCAAGGACGGGGCGCTGTTCCTCCCCCCACTGACACCAAGGACGGGGCGCTGTTCCTCCCCCCACTGACACCAAGGACGGGGCGCTGTTCCTCCCCCCACTGACACCAAGGACGGGGCGCTGTTCCTCCCCCCACTGACACCAAGGACGGGGCGCTGTTCCTCCCCCCACTGACACCAAGGACGGGGCGCTGTTCCTCCCCCCACTGACACCAAGGACGGGGCGCTGTTCCTCCCCCCACTGACACCAAGGACGGGGCGCTGTTCCTCCCCCCACTGACACCAAGGACGGGGCGCTGTTCCTCCCCCCACTGACACCAAGGACGGGGCGCTGTTCCTCCCCCCACTGACACCAAGGACGGGGCGCTGTTCCTCCCCCCACTGACACCAAGGACGGGGCGCTGTTCCTCCCCCCACTGACACCAAGGACGGGGCGCTGTTCCTCCCCCCACTGACACCAAGGACGGGGCGCTGTTCCTCCCCCCACTGACACCAAGGACGGGGCGCTGTTCCTCCCCCCACTGACACCAAGGACGGGGCGCTGTTCCTCCCCCCACTGACACCAAGGACGGGGCGCTGTTCCTCCCCCCACTGACACCAAGGACGGGGCGCTGTTCCTCCCCCCACTGACACCAAGGACGGGGCGCTGTTCCTCCCCCCACTGACACCAAGGACGGGGCGCTGTTCCTCCCCCCACTGACACCAAGGACGGGGCGCTGTTCCTCCCCCCACTGACACCAAGGACGGGGCGCTGTTCCTCCCCCCACTGACACCAAGGACGGGGCGCTGTTCCTCCCCCCACTGACACCAAGGACGGGGCGCTGTTCCTCCCCCCACTGACACCAAGGACGGGGCGCTGTTCCTCCCCCCACTGACACCAAGGACGGGGCGCTGTTCCTCCCCCCACTGACACCAAGGACGGGGCGCTGTTCCTCCCCCCACTGACACCAAGGACGGGGCGCTGTTCCTCCCCCCACTGACACCAAGGACGGGGCGCTGTTCCTCCCCCCACTGACACCAAGGACGGGGCGCTGTTCCTCCCCCCACTGACACCAAGGACGGGGCGCTGTTCCTCCCCCCACTGACACCAAGGACGGGGCGCTGTTCCTCCCCCCACTGACACCAAGGACGGGGCGCTGTTCCTCCCCCCACTGACACCAAGGACGGGGCGCTGTTCCTCCCCCCACTGACACCAAGGACGGGGCGCTGTTCCTCCCCCCACTGACACCAAGGACGGGGCGCTGTTCCTCCCCCCACTGACACCAAGGACGGGGCGCTGTTCCTCCCCCCACTGACACCAAGGACGGGGCGCTGTTCCTCCCCCCACTGACACCAAGGACGGGGCGCTGTTCCTCCCCCCACTGACACCAAGGACGGGGCGCTGTTCCTCCCCCCACTGACACCAAGGACGGGGCGCTGTTCCTCCCCCCACTGACACCAAGGACGGGGCGCTGTTCCTCCCCCCACTGACACCAAGGACGGGGCGCTGTTCCTCCCCCCACTGACACCAAGGACGGGGCGCTGTTCCTCCCCCCACTGACACCAAGGACGGGGCGCTGTTCCTCCCCCCACTGACACCAAGGACGGGGCGCTGTTCCTCCCCCCACTGACACCAAGGACGGGGCGCTGTTCCTCCCCCCACTGACACCAAGGACGGGGCGCTGTTCCTCCCCCCACTGACACCAAGGACGGGGCGCTGTTCCTCCCCCCACTGACACCAAGGACGGGGCGCTGTTCCTCCCCCCACTGACACCAAGGACGGGGCGCTGTTCCTCCCCCCACTGACACCAAGGACGGGGCGCTGTTCCTCCCCCCACTGACACCAAGGACGGGGCGCTGTTCCTCCCCCCACTGACACCAAGGACGGGGCGCTGTTCCTCCCCCCACTGACACCAAGGACGGGGCGCTGTTCCTCCCCCCACTGACACCAAGGACGGGGCGCTGTTCCTCCCCCCACTGACACCAAGGACGGGGCGCTGTTCCTCCCCCCACTGACACCAAGGACGGGGCGCTGTTCCTCCCCCCACTGACACCAAGGACGGGGCGCTGTTCCTCCCCCCACTGACACCAAGGACGGGGCGCTGTTCCTCCCCCCACTGACACCAAGGACGGGGCGCTGTTCCTCCCCCCACTGACACCAAGGACGGGGCGCTGTTCCTCCCCCCACTGACACCAAGGACGGGGCGCTGTTCCTCCCCCCACTGACACCAAGGACGGGGCGCTGTTCCTCCCCCCACTGACACCAAGGACGGGGCGCTGTTCCTCCCCCCACTGACACCAAGGACGGGGCGCTGTTCCTCCCCCCACTGACACCAAGGACGGGGCGCTGTTCCTCCCCCCACTGACACCAAGGACGGGGCGCTGTTCCTCCCCCCACTGACACCAAGGACGGGGCGCTGTTCCTCCCCCCACTGACACCAAGGACGGGGCGCTGTTCCTCCCCCCACTGACACCAAGGACGGGGCGCTGTTCCTCCCCCCACTGACACCAAGGACGGGGCGCTGTTCCTCCCCCCACTGACACCAAGGACGGGGCGCTGTTCCTCCCCCCACTGACACCAAGGACGGGGCGCTGTTCCTCCCCCCACTGACACCAAGGACGGGGCGCTGTTCCTCCCCCCACTGACACCAAGGACGGGGCGCTGTTCCTCCCCCCACTGACACCAAGGACGGGGCGCTGTTCCTCCCCCCACTGACACCAAGGACGGGGCGCTGTTCCTCCCCCCACTGACACCAAGGACGGGGCGCTGTTCCTCCCCCCACTGACACCAAGGACGGGGCGCTGTTCCTCCCCCCACTGACACCAAGGACGGGGCGCTGTTCCTCCCCCCACTGACACCAAGGACGGGGCGCTGTTCCTCCCCCCACTGACACCAAGGACGGGGCGCTGTTCCTCCCCCCACTGACACCAAGGACGGGGCGCTGTTCCTCCCCCCACTGACACCAAGGACGGGGCGCTGTTCCTCCCCCCACTGACACCAAGGACGGGGCGCTGTTCCTCCCACTGACACTAATGACGGGGCACTATTCCTCCCACTGACACCAATGACGGGGCACTATTCCTCCTCCAAAATTACAGTTATGAAGTAGCAACGAAAATAATTTTATGGTTGGGGGTCACCACAACATGAGGAACTGTATTAAAGGGTCGCGGCGTTAGAAAGGTTGAGAACCACTGCTCTAGGCCTTTCCTCCCCAGCCTGACTGTCCCTGGCCCAACCCTTTCATTCATTGGATTTCAGTTTTTTCCAATCATGCAGGCTCAGGATCACTTGGGGGTGTTACCTAGGGGGGTCTGCATACAAATAAAGCCTGACTCGGAATGCCCACTGCTCCCACTAATCAAGACACTTTAATATTTGCATAACTCCTCCCAAGAACCAGCTCATTGTTTTCTTAGGCACTGAGGGCTCTTGAAAGGAGTACTAAAGCAGGGGGCTGTGGTGTATTTAGGAAACTACTGTATGTACAGCACCTTGTTGGCCCCTCACAATAGCCATGATCTGCCTGCACTGCATAGAGAAGCACAGACACCCAGTGATCGTGTCACTGGGTCTAAAATAAGGTATGCAATGAAAAGATTTTATTTAAAAATGTCATTAGCATGTTGCTGGGGGAAGGAGGTATGAAATAAGCAGATGTGTTGAGTTATTTTTCTGTGTAGATGCAGTTTATGATTTTTGTACAGGTCATTCTAGTGACTGACCCATCCAAAGGGAGCCTGGAGAGGAGAGAATTGAAGGAGACATGTACATTCTATAAGGTTCTGGACTCTGTGGATGGTTGTTCTTTGTTACAGCTGCAGCCCATGAAAGGTACATCATAAATGCTCTGTAGGCTCAATGATAGTCAGTGGTGAGACGTTTGCATGTCCTGGAACCCCTGTACTGCTCTATGTAACAAGGCCAGAGGGCAAAGGCAGCGCACCTGTGGTGGAAGGCCATGTACAGTATATTTTCAATGAGTGCGTAGTGCTCTAACCTCTTGGTGCTGGCGCCTCCCGGCCCTTTTAAGGGTTTCAGAAAACTGGGAGGCGGGGTTTAGGATCATGTGACCGCCGTGACACGTTGTAACGGCGGTCACATGATCGGGAAAGGTCTCGATCGAAAGTGGAGATCGGGATATTTCCGTGAGTACCAGACATGTGTCCTGGGAGCGTGCAGGGCGGGCACTCTCAGCACATATGTTCTTTTTTAATAGAACGCAAATGTGTGGCCGCTCGGCGTCTAGGCCCAAACGCCGGCAGGCCGGACATTTGGGTTCGGCCGGCATGAAGAGGTTAAATGTAAATCCAATTGCTAAAATCACATACAAGCTTTTCAAATCTGCAACTTTTCATTCTAATAATTCCTGCTGATCCTGCCATGAATGTACTTGTGCAGGCACTTCCTGTTACAGGGCGACAACGCTCTGTCTTTGTCTACCAGTTGTGCTCCTATGTTGTCACACTGTAACACGACCTCTTACAGAGATTACAAGTGGCTGTTTGAACCCACATCACACAGGCATGGTCTACTGCTGTCATCAGGAAACCCACCCTGAGAAATGTTATGCAGCCATCACTGGAGTGCATGTAGACAGGAAGAAGCTGCAGGAGATCAGAAGTAACAAAGGATACATAAAGATTGTTTTATCCAGTTTACTAACGTTTACAAAAAAATAGTAAATGCACATTATTTAGCAGGTAAAAGATGTGCATTTCATTTTTTTTTTTTATTCCCCCCCCCAATGTGTTGAACATAATTTACAGCAGCGGTGTCCACAATTTCTAAATAAAGGGCAAGATTACTGTCCTTCAGACTTTAGGGGGGCTAGACTGTAGCCGGTAGGAGAAACAGGCGTCCTGGTGTCAGTGGAGTAAATGCTACACTGTTAGTATTGGGAGAGTAATAGTGGTCCTTCATTGGTGTCAGTTGAAGCAATAGTGCCTCATTATTGGTATTCGTAAGAGAAATAGTGCCCCATCGGAGGTATCAGTGAGAGGAATGGTGCCCCATCATTGGTGTCAATGGGAGGAATAGTGCCCCATCATTGGTATCAGTGAGAGGAATAGTGCCCCATCATTGGTATCAGTGGGGGGAACAGTGCTCCATCATTGGTATCAGTGAGAGGAATAGTGTCCCATCATTGGTGTCAGTGGGAGGAATAGTGCCCCATCATTGGTATCAGTGGGAGGAATAGTGCCCCATCATTGGTGTCAATGGGAGGAATAGTGTCCCATCTTTGGTGTCAATGGGAGGAATAGTGCCCCGTCATTGGTGTCAGCGAGAGGAAGGGTGCCCCGTCATTGGTGTCAGCGGGAGGCATAGTGCCCCGTTATTGGTGTCAGCGAGAGGAATAGTGCCCCGTTATTGGTGTCAGCGAGAGGAAGGGTGCCCCGTCATTGGTGTCAGCGGGAGGAGTAGTGCCCCGTCATTGGTGTCAGCGGGAGGAGTAGTGCCCCGTCATTGGTGTCAGCGGGAGGAGTAGTGCCCCGTCATTGGTGTCAGCGGGAGGAGTAGTGCCCCGTCATTGGTGTCAGCGGGAGGAGTAGTGCCCCGTCATTGGTGTCAGCGGGAGGAGTAGTGCCCCGTCATTGGTGTCAGCGGTAGGAGTAGTGCCCCGTCATTGGTGTTAGCGGGAGGAGTAGTGCCCCGTCATTGGTGTCAGCGGGAGGAGTAGTGCCCCGTCATTGGTGTCAGCGGGAGGAATAGTGCCCCGTCATTGGTGTCAGCGGGAGGAATAGTGCCCCGTCATTGGTGCCAGCGGGAGGAGTAGTGCCCCGTCTTTGGTGCCAGCGGGAGGAGTAGTGCCCCGTCTTTGGTGCCAGCGGGAGGAGTAGTGCCCCGTCTTTGGTGCCAGCGGGAGGAGTAGTGCCCCGTCTTTGGTGCCAGCGGGAGGAGTAGTGCCCCGTCATTGGTGTCAGCGGGAGGAATAGTGCCCCGTCATTGGTGTCAGCGGGAGGAATAGTGCCCCGTCATTGGTGTCAGCGGGAGGAATAGTGCCCCAACATTGGTGTCAGCGGGAGGAATAGTGCCCCGTCATTGGTGTCAGCGGGAGGAATAGTGCCCCGTCATTGGTGTCAGCGGGAGGAATAGTGCCCCGTCATTGGTGTCAGCGGGAGGAATAGTGCCCCGTCATTGGTGTCAGCGGGAGGAGTAGTGCCCCGTCATTGGTGTCAGCGGGAGGAGTAGTGCCCCGTCATTGGTGTCAGCGGGAGGAGTAGTGCCCCGTCATTGGTGCCAGCGGGAGGAGTAGTGCCCCGTCTTTGGTGCCAGCGGGAGGAGTAGTGCCCCGTCTTTGGTGCCAGCGGGAGGAGTAGTGCCCCGTCTTTGGTGCCAGCGGGAGGAGTAGTGCCCCGTCTTTGGAGCCAGCGGGAGGAGTAGTGCCCCGTCTTTGGTGCCAGCGGGAGGAGTAGTGCCCCGTCTTTGGTGCCAGCGGGAGGAGTAGTGCCCCGTCTTTGGTGTCAGCGGGAAGGGTAGTGCCCCGTCATTGGTGTCAGCGGGAAGGGTAGTGCCCCGTCATTGGTGTCAGCGGGAGGAGTAGTGCCCCGTCATTGGTGTCAGCGGGAGGAGTAGTGCCCCGTCATTGGTGTCAGCGGGAGGAGTAGTGCCCCGTCATTGGTGTCAGCGGGAGGAGTAGTGCCCCGTCATTGGTGTCAGCGGGAGGAGTAGTGCCCCGTCATTGGTGTCAGCGGGAGGAGTAGTGCCCCGTCATTGGTGTCAGCGGGAGGAGTAGTGCCCCGTCATTGGTGTCAGCGGGAGGAGTAGTGCCCCGTCTTTGGTGCCAGCGGGAGGAGTAGTGCCCCGTCTTTGGTGCCAGCGGGAGGAGTAGTGCCCCGTCTTTGGTGCCAGCGGGAGGAGTAGTGCCCCGTCTTTGGTGCCAGCGGGAGGAGTCGTGCCCCGTCTTTGGTGCCAGCGGGAGGAGTCGTGCCCCGTCTTTGGTGCCAGCGGGAGGAGTAGTGCCCCGTCATTGGTGTCAGCGGGAGGAGTAGTGCCCCGTCATTGGTGTCAGCGGGAGGAGTAGTGCCCTGTCATTGTTAATGAGAAGAATAGTGTCCCATCATTGGTGTCAGTGAGGAGAATGTGGGTGTCCCGTTGTCTGTCAGGAACTACAGTATCCCCCACTGTTCCTGACAGTGAAGGGAAATAGTGTCCCAAGGGCCGGATAAAGCCAAGAAAAAGGCCACATCTGGCCCCCGGGCCGCAGTTGGGAGACCACTGTCTTACAGTCACCTAAAAATGGAATTGCTCCTTTTGGGGAGGATTATTTGCATTTATCATTATTTTATATTTTTTACTACTTTTTATTTGCAGTCTTTAAAGACCAGCTGCTGGTTCAATGCACCCTGAAGTTTTGTCCAGTACTTGGCGATCACACGTACAGCATGCGGGTAGTAAAGATTTTGGGAAAGGACATCTATATCCCCTTTGATGTGGCTCTTCCACAAACTCAGGTAGATGCTTGGCTGATTTTCTTAAAGAGTACCTGTCACATTTCCAGTATAAATAATGTTCTAGAGCCAGTATACAAAATCTTACAACGTGAAGCGTTGCTGCTCTTTGCCGAAATGTGAACTCCAGGCAGATATAAGACACAATTGAATGCAGCTCTGTTATCATTCCGTGTATTTTGTAACCCCTTCCAGCCCAGCCCAGGGTCTCTGTATCAGGGTCTTTATGCCTGGTGGGTGGGAAAGACCAGCCGATCGTGTGATCATTGCAATTGCCTATCAGTGGTTATGTGATTGTGAGCCAGTCCTGCCAGCTTCCAATCATTAAGGGCTCATGTACACTGCAGCTGATAAACTGACGTTCAGGAGCCATTCAGCATTTTTTTCTGCAGCCCCTGAACTCTCCTTTATGTTTTCCTATGTGTCCATGTACACAGAGTCGTTTACAGTCATTTACAGGCAGTTGAGTTTACAGTTGTTTTTTTGAACGCACCAAACTGGAGTAGATTTTACCAGCGTTTCAAACGCTTGTAAACGTGGTTAACTGCGTTTATAAGCATTTGCGTTTAGAAGCATTTTTTTAACTGGTCCATATCCAGATGCTGTCCAGAGCCTTTTTTCATCATCAGAAATGCATGCAAAGTGTTTTCACTTTTTTACTGTTTTTCAGTGCATTCTGGGCGTTTGGGAAGGTCTCCTGAGGTTATCTTTTAAAAATGCTTCTAAACACAAACGTGCATAAACACGGTATGCAAACGCAGCTAAACTGATGTTTTTTTAACCTACGTTTTACAGCAGTCAGTTTCCATAGTTCAGAAGAGTTTTCCAAACACCCCGTGTACATGAGCCCTTATAGAGACCAAAGGCTGTCTTTGACAGCTTGGTCACTGTGCTGGGTATACGACGTGAGCACGCCTTCAATTCATAAAGCTCTGCCTTCCACGGACGCATATATGAGATGTGTGGGTTCTAAAGCCCACTCATTTTGCATTACGTGAACGGCAAGAGGTTAATGTAAGCAGTGTAAGTGCCTGAATGTGACTCAGTATCAGCATCTTGTAGTTCCTCAAACAGCAGAGCTCAGACTGGGAGTAAGAGAAACAGCATAAAGGAGGCAGTAATGTTTGCTGCATTTCCTTTTGCTGTGGCGTATCCCGATAGGAGGAGAGAGTGAAGTGCCAGAGTTCAGCCTATCAAACCTACTGCTTTTCTATTCACTTTTCAGTCACAGGGGGTGTAGGGGAATAAGGTCTGTAAGTATTAACTACTGCAATAAAAAAAACAAAGGGCAAACGTGAAATTCTGTTTGAAACTGGACAAATCTGCCACAGAGACATTTGACATGATTCAGAAAGTTTATGGCAATGCTGCAATGAGTTGGTTGAAGTGTTTTGAGTAGCACATGTGCTTCAAGAGCAGAAGAACATCACTGGAAGACGAGGAGAGATCAGGAAGACCTTCAACAAGCTCAACCCTCGAAAATGTCGAAACCAATCGGCAATTTGTGCATGATGATCATTGGAGAACAATCCACAACATTGCTGCCATTGTCGGTATATCATACGGCAGTGTTTCTCAACCTTTTTTACAGTTTAGGCACCCTTAAAAATGGACAATCCCGAGGCACCCTTAAAAATGATGGACAATCCCGAGGCACCCTTTTAAAATGGACAGTCTTGAGGCACCCCATTCTAAAAGTGAAATGTTTTATATAACGCAGCAACATCCACACATGTAGGACACCCAACATTAGAGGGGATTCATTCTTCCAAAGCAAATACACTTTTGCACACTGGTACTGACTAGTATTCCCATGTTTCTCCTCTCCCTCAGTTTTTCTCCATCACTGAGCTAATGTGACCCCAGCACTGATGGAGGGGGGCAGGGAAGGGTCAAACTAGGATGCTGTGCAGGCAGCTGACATCCTGCTTTTCAACTGATGATGTCATTGGTTGTCAGGATGCTGGCACCTAGAAGGTCACAATGTTGCACAATGAAAACCCTGTGGCTTTGTGTAACTAAAAGGCAGGCTTGTATACAAGTTTTGGGCATTTGGCCAAGGCACCCCTGAAGAAACATGAAGGCAGTCCAGGCTATCCTCATGTGTGATTTGAACATGTGACATGTGTTGGTTATGTGTTAGAGAAGACACTGGTAGCTTGTGATGAGGCAGAACTCTGCCTTTACTTGTGTGGCTTAAGTTACAAACATACAGAACACATTTCAGCAAACTGTGACAGCAGACATCTTGGTTTGAGATGAGAGAGAAGAATAGAGAACCAACAAGTTTTACACATATGCACAACTAATAACCTTAGTGTACAGTGCCATCTACTGGTCAAGTGATATTAACATACAACACTATATATAGTACATTATAGTACATTGTGTTGCATTCCCAACAACATGTTGCTGCCAAGTTCGACCCCAGGCTGCAATTATCTCACTTCTGCACTCACCAAATCTGGCTCCTGCAGACTTTACCCTCTTTGTAAAGAAGAGATCCAAGAATAGCAGAAGGTGCTTGATGCGCTTTGAAAAGAAGACCTCCAGGACACATTCCAGAAGTGACCGGAACACTGGGAGCGCTGTATTGCTGTGCAAGGGGACTATGTTGAAGGTGGAAGTGTGTGAACGTAGATAAAGTACTTTCTTGTAAACAGTGGTAGTCGCCAAACCTTTTGATACCATCTCATCTGTATTGTAGCTGTAGGTATATGCCTAGAGTTCTGCTTTAATATTTGTTTAAAATTATGTTTATGACGAGACCTATAATAAAAAATAAACACAAGAAAATTTATTTTTATTTAATAACATACTACGGCATTGAAGAGCAAAAAGTGATGATAATCATTTAGACCCTGTTGGCATTCCAGACTCATTGGGAGACATAATTTCACTTCAGACAGCCAAAATGAAAGCTCAACTCTAGGCAAATGGTCACCCAGTCAGGGCAAAAGTAAACAAAACAACTCGGGCTGCAGGGGTGAGCCTGGGCTTTAAACTCCAACCAAAATGTATCTCTAGCTTTAGATGGCTTGAGGAAGAATTGCATTTCTGTCAGGCTTTTATTTCTGCCTGTGAACCTGTTTGATAGACTTCCCCCTTAATTCCTGTTCACCAAATAAAAGGGATTATCACCGTGACAGAAAGGCGCAGATAGTAAACCATTTCAGATGTTCTAACCCCTCTTCACGGCTTAAATTGTATTGTTGTTTGTGTCCCTATTGGAGACATTTCCCATCCTAATAAATCATCTCAATAGGAAAACCTATCCATTGTATTTATCCAACACCAGAGAAGTTTACTGAACATTGTGGTAACAAACCGATTCATGTTTGTCTTGGTTTTCTCCAGCGGGTAGAAGAGAGGATTCTTCGTAAGATGCATTTTTCAAGCCAGCTGATGCATCGGATGCCTCTTCACCTCCACCTTCACCAGCTGTTAATGCCAAAGGATCCTCGAGGGAGGTACCCTGCACATATCCAGGCTCCACCCCTGCCCTTCTTCCAGCGGACAATGGAACTCTTGGGACTTAGGATGCAAAATTAACCTGCTTGCATTAAGCATGGTTTCATCTGCAGATGGATTTCAGGATTGTCTAAGCCAGCAATGGGTAAACTACGGCCCGCGGGCCGTATACAGCCCGGCGGACCTTTTAATCCGGCCCGCGGAGCTAGGCTCCCGCTAGGCTCCTCTCACAGTCTGCCCTGAAGACCGGTGTAGCATGAAAATCTGTCTCCTATGAGGATCTGTCCCCCTCGACGTATCTGCGCATGTGCCGGAGATCGCCGATCGGCTGCTAATGCCTGAAACTGGCACATGCGCAGATACGTTGAGGGGGACAGATCCTCATAGGAGACAGATTTTCATGCTACACCGGAACGGCGCGAGAATACGGCGATAGGAACGCGCGAAGCAAAGGTAAGTGAATTGACACGGGGGACTTGGGGACTTAATATGGGGGATGAATTAATATGGGGAATGAATTACTATATGGGGGATGAATTACTATATGGGGGATGAATTACTATATGGGGGATGAATTACTATGCTTACTATGGGGGAATATTACTATACTTACTATGGATGACACATACACATCATTCATCTACTCTTGGTCTGGCCCCCAGGTCCAATATATGAACCCATTGCGGCCCTCAAGTCAAAAACTTTGCCCACCCCTGGTCTAAGCCATTTCCAACTGTATCATGATTTCACTGTGGACTTTTAACTGTAGCTCCCTGCAGAATATATTTTTTGGGGACAATTTGAGTGATCCCAAAACACATACAATAAGTAGCCTCGTTTCTGGATTTACAAAATAGTTTTTTTGTTTTGTTTTGTTTTTTTTAACTGTAATGCAACTTAAAATGACAGTGTCACTTCATGCTCTTAATTATGACTTCATTGTTTTTTTAACACATAAACACATGTAATGATAAAACATCACCTTTTCTAATGTTGGCCTCCAAGCATAGGTTGATGTGACTGTGGGCAAAATACAATAAAAAGATGTGCAATACCATATAGATAAAGTAATAGAAGTACCACTCCTCCACTAAAAGTTCAGAATGGGATTTTATTTAAAAATCTTCATAGGAAAGTCAACGTGTTTCAGGTGCTGTAAGAGTCCCCCTTTGTCAGGGCTGAGAAGGACCTAAAATCTGAACCGTGGACCATGCAATAACAGAGGTATGGACAATATCCATCTCCTGTCTACATGTGTGATTTCACTGCAGAATGAACAGTGTTGTCACCATTTTAACCACTTCCCGTCCAGCACATGTCCATAAACGGCTGGGCGGGAGCAGTGCAGGAGCGGGTTGCCGTTCATAAATGGCGCCTGCATTTTGAGCCTGTCTGTGCTCCATGGGAGCGTGCAGCACCGCAATCTGGTGTCTGCTTTGTCCTCCGGACACAGCGGAACACTGATCGCTGTACGGGACCTCAGTGATCACATGAATAGTAGTAAGCAAGATGTCACTTCCTGACATCATTGCTTACTACTAGTGAAATCTGTGAATGATCACAGAGATCACACGCTACAAGGCTATTCACAACAGCCTTGTACCATGTGACAAGCTGTGACCAATTGCAGCTCTCGCAGTAGGAGAAATGATTGCTTTTACAGCCTTTATGGTGTATTCAAAAAAAATCTTCATCAGGCAGTATATTTAAAAAAAAAACTAATAAAAATATTAAAAAATAATAAATTATACATAATTAAAATAAATGATCATTTTTGGTTATACAGTGAAGGAAATAGAAATTTGATCCCCTGCTGATTTTGAATGTTTGCCCACTCACAAAGAAATGATCAGTCTAAAAATCAAATGGTGTATTGTAACACTGAGAGAGAGAATAGTAACAAAAAATTCGAAAGAAATGCATGGCTAACAAATGATGCACTGATTTGCATGTTCACGAGGGAAATAAGTATTTGATCCCCTTCACAAAACATGACTTAGTGCTTGGTGGCAAATCCCTTGTTGGCAATCACAGAGGTCAGACGTTTCCTGTAGTTGGCCACCAGGTTTGCACACATCTCAGGAGGGATTTTGGCCCACTCCTCCTGGCAGATCCTCTCCAAGTCCTTAAGGTTTGGTGGCTGACGTTTGTCAACTCAAACTTTCAGCTCCCTCTACAGATTTTTAATGGGATTAAGGGGTGGAGACTGGCTAGACCACTCTTCTTGAGCCACTCCTTTGTTGCCTTGGCTGTGTGTTTTGGGTCATTGTCATGCTGGAACACCAATCCAAGACCCATTTTCAATGCCCTGGCTGAGGGAAGAAGGTTCTCACCCAAGATTTGATGGTACATTGCCCCGTCCATCATCCCTTTGATGCAGTGCAGTTATCCTGTCCCCTTAGCAAAAAAAACACCCCCAAAGCAGAATGTTTCCACCACCATGTTTGACAGTTGGGATGGTGTTCTTGGGGTTATAGGCAGCATTCCTCTTCCTCTAAATTTGTTGAGTTGATGCCAAAGAGCTCGATTTTGGTCTCATCTGACCACAACACTTTCAACCAGTCCTCCTCTGCATCATTCAGATGTTTAGTGGCAAACTTCAGACATGTGCTTTCTTGAGCAGAGGGACCTTGTGGGCACTGCAGGATTTCAATCCTTGTCAGCATAGTGTGTTACCAATTGTTTTCTTGGTGGCTGAAGATCATTGACAAGATCCTCACATGTAGTTCTGGGATGATTCCTCACTGTTCTCATGATCATTGACACTCCACGAGGTGAGATCTTGCATGGTGCAACAGACCTAGGGAGACTTACAGTTGTTTTGCGTTTCTTCCATTTCACAAATGATTACACCAACTGCTTGGTGTTACTTTGGTAGCCCAGTCCAGCCTTGTGTAGGTCTACAATCTTGTCCCTGACATCCTTGGACTGCTCTTTGGTCTTTGCCATGGTGGAGAGTTTGGAATCTAATTGTTTGATTGCTCCTGTGGACAGGTGTCTTTTATACAGGTAATTAAATGAGATTAGCAGAACTCCCTTTAAGAGACTGCTTCTAATCTCAACTTGCTACCTGCATAAAAGACATCTGGTAGCCAGAAATCCTGCTGAACGCATTTCCTTCACTGTATCCGGTTTAACCTACCGGGCACTTTTACCCCCTTCCTGTCCAGACCAATTTTCAGCTTTCAGCAGTCTTATACTTTGAATGACAATTGTGCGGTCATGCAACATTGTACCCAAACTAAATTTTTATCTTTTTTTTTTTTTTTTTTTTTAGATAAATAGAGCTTTCTTTTGGTGGTATTTAATCACCAGTGGGGTTTTTATTTTTTGCTAAACAAACCAAAAAAGACCAAACATTGTTTTAGTTTTTTAGCTTTTTTAGTTTTGTTATAAAGTTTTTAAAAAATTAATTTGTCTCCTTCACTGATTGGCACAGATAGGCTGCACTGATGAGGAGCCACTGATGAGGCTGCACTGTTAGGTGGCACTGATTCAACTGATGGGCAAAATGAACAGCCTCTTTACCTTTAGTAAATCAACCCCATGAAGTTTCCTGATCTGACTGTAACCAGCTGGATCAAGGATCCCGATCCTGGACTCTAAGGCCTGGTTCAAACAAGTGCAATGCGTTTTTGAGGAGATTGTGCCTAAATGGTTAGCACTTCCACCTGGCAGAACTAGGGTCATTGGTTCGTATGCCAACCTCGGCACCACCTGCCTGGAGTTTGCATGTTCTCCCTGTGCCTGCCTGGGTTTCCTCCGGGTACTCTGGTTTCTTCCCACACTCCAAAGACATGCTGGTAGGTTAATTGGCTCCTGTCTAAATTCGCCCTAGTATGTGTATGAATGAATGTGAGTTAGGGACCTTAGATTGTACACCCCTTGAGGGTTAGGGACCGATGTGAATGTACAATATATATGTAAAGCGCTGCGTAAATTGATAGCGCTATATAAGTACCTGAAATAAATAAATTTGAAGTGCAACTTGTGAGTGATTTTGACATGATTTTACTCCTGTGGATTTCATGCAGTTTCATCCCTAGTAGTCAAGGTGTTGCTGCTTTACCTGGATGGAGAGTTGAAGGTTAAAAAACATGAAATCACTTTCCAGATCGCATCAGAATCGAATATACGTGCAATTTCTATGTGATTCCTTTGAACTCTATGGGGCCAAAATTGTTCTGGAATCGCATCAAAGTTCCAAAATTGCTCCATGCTGAGTTGCATTCATGTAAATAGACATCATTGAGAACAATGTGATTTCCATCATCATGCAATTCTGTGCGACTCAAGTCTGAACCAGGACAGAGGCCTTACAGGGAATATGAATGAAATAGCCAGAAGAAAACACATGATAAGCAGTTATAAAACTTTATTTGCACAGAGCTGGGACAACCAGCACCATCACATTTCTCCAGGGAGATAAAGGTAGATAGTGAGAGAAGAGTGCATTTTTCTGCAGTGATTGTTCATTTTCCAAACAGTTTTACATCAATCAGTACAGAAAAAGTATATATCACAGTCTCATGTATGCAATAGTAAAGCACAGTGTATGCACCATGTTTAGCCTGTAGGGGGCCTCACAAACAGCACGGGTCATATAGTCTCTGAGGGCGTATGTCTGGTCAAAGTTATAAAAAAAAAAAGTATTCAGTACATCTCTTCAATATGTGCACAGTTCCCTATATTTTCTTTCTCTTTAAAAAAGTACCAAAAAATACCTGTTGAACCTGTCCGAAATCCAGTGTGCTCATGACTTCTTTTAGTGAACTGACACCGCTGCCTCTGCTGCACTGAAATCCCAAGGAAAGAGAAAATAGGGGCGCCAATCTAAGTGCAGCATTAGAAGTAATTTATTGCAAGGTTAAAAATATTAGCAACTCACTAGACATAAGTTGTTAAAAGGCATGTCACCCTCGAACGGGGTCCTGAAGGATCCAGGAGCCGATATGCAGCACAGCGAGTCTGGGCGTCCGGATGGTAGCTGAGAGCAGGTTCTCTGAGGCTCAGGAAGCGGCCGGCCACGATGAAGGAACCAGCCTGGAGCACAAATGGCACTGAAGTGGACATGACGTAACGCGTTTCCAAGCACAGCTTATTCTTCAGGCCTTTAGGAGGTCTGAAGAAGAAGCTACGCTTCGAAACGCATTACTGCCCCGTTTCACGCCATCACGCTCTGACGTCATGTCTACTCCAGCGCCATCTCCGCTCCAGGCTCGTTCCTTCATCGTGGTCGGACGCTTCCTGTGCCTCAGAGAACCTGCTCTCAGCTACCAACGGGACGCCCAGACTCGCTGTGCCGCATACCGGCTTCTCGATCCTTCAGGACCTTGTACAAGGGTGCCTTTTATCAACTTATGTCTAGTGAGTTGCTAATATTTTTAACCTTGCAATAAATGACTTTTAATGCTGCACTTAGATTGGCGCCCCCATTTTCTCTTTCCCTGTTTACAGAGTTCAGCTTTACTCTAAGGGTGCTGCCGCTGATGCTACCATTTATTGCCCACTACCCCCCCTGATTAACCACAGCCTGTCCAACAATCCCTCTCCCTTTAATTCCCCTGGCTATAAGTTTGACTTTATTTACGGACTTGTTATTGAACATTTCGCTGGATTTTTATTGGACTTTTAAGTTACTTTGGCTATACCCCTCCAACACCAAAATACCGATATATTTTGCTGAAATCCCAAGCAGTGTTGTCAGTCCTGTCTGAGTTTTCCTCTGCTTGACTACAGTACACTTTTCCCTAGGGTTATGGAGAGGGGAAGGTGTTTTGTAATCCAGCAGAGAAGAGCTTGGAAGAGCTGACAACACTGTTTGGGAGTTCAGTGCAGCAGAGGCAGCGTTGTCACCTCACTACAGAAAGTTGGGAGCTCATTGGATTTCTGGCAGATTTGATTGGTTTTTTTCTGTACTTTCAGCATTTTTAAAGAGATAAAACAGTGAAATTTGCATTTATGGCAGAAATATGTTGAATATGTTTTTAAAGAGGGAAGCTCGGAGAAGGTAGCACCAGTGAAGACACCAGTGAAGACTGTGGAATGGCCCAAACACCCAGGGTCCTGGGCTTCTTAGAGGCTGATTGTAAAGACAGCAACAGCAGCAGTATTAGAAGACATTGGATGACTCAGTTTAAAGTGCTAATTTTTTTTGGTGCAGAGAAGCTACTAGTTCAATACTTTGAGTCACCCCTTGGATCAAGAATGTAGAGAAAGTCACAGAAGAGTCAAATCCTGAGTGCTTTTTCCAGGTCACAAGTTATTGAAGCAAGAAACAGCCAGGCAGCCAACATTTTCAGATAGACCCATCAACAATGGCAGCCTCCATGTTTCTCTAAAACAAACCTGCCACTCCCCCAACTGATATGGCTATGTTTACCAATGAAGATAAGACAGCACCGGGTTCTGATTGGTTACATGAGTCTTCCACTGCAGGGCCCCCGAGGAGCCTCAACAACTCCGTGGCCTACAATATTCAACTTTCTGTCTTTGGAGATGTTGAGGCTGAAAATGTCCCCAAACATCCCACAATGCAATGTGTATATAGGGAGGTGCAGGAAGCGATTCCAACTGCTGACTTTTGAAAAAGTCAGTGTTTGCATATTGCATGTTTTACAGTATCATGCCGCAGCGACAGATTCTAATGCAAGAGATACCTTTCAATACTGTCTAGTCTGCATTGGTAAGGTCTGAGTTGGTGATAGGTTGACTTTAGAGAGACTCTGTCACCTTAAAAAAAAAAATATAGGCACTGTATACCTGCAGCTTTCATGTTTTTAAGGTGACAGAGTCTCTTTAAAACCAAAGGTCGATGCATGGACTGACAGGTGAGATCACAGCAGCAAGGATGTGATGATGGCGGTTCCTCGTGCCGAGAGCTGTTGTGCTCCTCCGTGGAACCTGCTGAGATGCGTCCCTTTGGATAGCTGGAAGCGGATTGGTTTAGGGGGGAGTTTGGTGCTCTTACAACAGCTACATGTGGCTTGCAGAGAGGAGATTCCCTTACAGAACAGGCAGGGCATCCGATGGGAGTCAAGTCCTGCATGATAAAGAAGGTTAGTTTAGTAACAAGGTCTATTTTACATATAGGGGATACCAGCATCATTTTCTATATGTTCTATTAGGGACACAGCTCTAAATTCCATGTTATGGCTATACTGCCACCTACAGGAGGATCTGGACACTAACATTCAAGATTATTATTATTATTATACAGTATTTATAAAGCGCCGATAGTTCGCTCAGTGCTGTACATTACAAAGGGGGACAGAACAATAACAATACAATGCAAAACATGAGAGGATCGAGGGCCCTGCTCTTTCGAGCTTACAATCTAGGAGGGAGGGGATGGTGGTACAGGAGGAGATAGCTGTGGGGGATGGAGTGGTAGGAAGAGTGGAGGAGGTCGGCAAGTTAGCAGGGGGTGGGGTAGGCTTCCCTGAAGAGATGGGTTTTCAGGGTGCACCTAAAGGAGAGGAGAGTACGTGATAATCTGATGGGTTGGGGCAGGGAGTTCCAGAGGATGGGTGACACCCTGGAGAAGTCCTGGAGGCGGGCATGGGAGGAGGAGACCAGGGAACTAGAGAGAAGGAGGTCTTGTGACGAGCGGAGAGTGCGTGCTGGGTGGTACTTGGATATTAGGTCAGTGATGTAGTTCAGGGCAGTATGGTGGACAGCTTTGTACGTCACTGTTAGGATTTTGAATTTGATCCATTGCGCAATCGGAAGCCAGTGGAGGGATTGGCAGAGGGGGGTGGCGGAAATGGAGCGGTTGGAAAGGTGAATGAGTCTGGCAGCCGTATTCAGGATGGACTGAAGCGGGGATAGCCAGCGGCGAGGCAGGCCAGTGAGGAGGGAGTTGCAGTAGTCGAGTCGTGATATGATGAGGAAGTGGATGAGCTGTTTAGTGGTTTCTGGGGTTAGGAACGCGCGTATTTTGGCGATGTTGTGGAGGTGGAGTCTGCACGAGTTTGTTAAAGATTGGACTGTTAAAGATGTCAGTACACTATAGGTAGATCAGGGGTGTCAAACTGGCGGCCCTCCAGCTGTTGCGAAACTACAAGTCCCATCATGCCTCTGCCTTTGGGAGTCATGCTTGTAACTGTCAATCTTGCAATGCCTCATGGGACTTGTAGTTTGGCAACAGCTGGACGGCCACCAGTTTGACACCCGTGAGGTAGATAATCAACCTCACCTAGCATGCTCAGTTTAGTGTAGAGTACTCAGAAGAAAGGAATTTTTTCTTTTATTTTGTTTCATGTTGGATTCATTCATTAAATACCATATTTTTAGCTAAAAAAAAATGGGGGGAAATGTCTGTGCAGAGCCATGCAAAGCAGTGTGCTTACAGTTGAAAGCACCCACACAGCACATAATATGAAACAGCACACAGTTAACCCTTTGATCGCCCCATATAATGACCCCTTCCTGCCCAGTGCCTTTAGTGCAGTATCAGTGCTTTTTTTATTAGCACTAACTACTGTATTAGTCTCACTGGGGATATCAGTGGCAGTTAATCAGTTCCCCCCCAGAATGCTTGCTGCAGTCCCGCTATAAGTTGCTGATCACCACCCAGACATGTAGCAAAATACATTTTGGCTTAAATTTATGACGAAATTTGATTTTTTTAATTTTTTTACTGGACATGTTTAATAGCTAAAAGTGAAAAATATTGTTTTTCTCAAAATTGTTGGTCTTTTTGTTTAAAGTGCAAAAAACTAAAAACGCACAGGTGATCAAATACCACCGGAAAAAAGCTCTATTTGTGGGAAAAAAGGACATAAATTTCATTTGGGTGCAGTGTTGAATGACCGCGCAATTGTCAGTTAAAGTACTTGCGATTAGGACTCTCCTGGATCCTGGATGGCAGAAAGGTTTCTATATGCTTTATGCGATGGAAAGATGTTTTTAATGTAAGCAGTATGATTAAAAGTTTGGATCTTAGTATGTGGCAGTATTACACTATGATTTGTTCCTTATATATGGGTATCTGACTGGCGTATATGGTGGAAACATATCTGAGTTGCTAGGGTGGAAGGATCCATACAGTGTTATAGGATCAAAGCAAACCCTGAGGACATCTGCAAGAGGATTTATATCATCAGGCAATTTCTGTGGATTGAGATCAAAGCATAAATTGTTTTGAATATTGGTAAGGGTATTCACTCCTTACCCTGATAGAAGTGTGCACTGTGTTATGAGTTTTTGAGCACAGTAGAGTGTTTCACATGCATGGTTTTGCACTGTATATTGCATGTGTATGTGGTTTGATATATACACTTGTTTTCACTTGGGTGAATATTACTGGAGTGATTTCACATGTAAATTTTTGATTTATAAAGGATAATGCACTGTGTATATTTTTTTTTTGAGGTAATCAAGTTTTTGCAAGCAGCGGAGAGTTTTTACACTTGAATCAATTTTTGGACTACACGTATTTATTTATTTATTTTATTGGGATATTGGATATATATATTTTTTTTTTTTTGGACATTTCGGTTTTCAATTTTTTAATTATTTTCATATAGATTTTGGACTTTAATTTGAAATTATTATCTAATGAAGGGTTTCATTTATTAATTTTCACTGAGCATATTTATGTTTATATTTGTACACCTCTAAGGGTAGAGGTGAAGTGTGCTTAAAAAGAGTTGGGGAGAATTAGTGATCTACATTTACTATAGTTAATCAGTCCCCCCCCAGAATGCTCGCTGCAGTCCCGCTATAAGTTGCTGATCACCACCCAGACATGTAGCAGAATACATTTTGGCTTAAATTTATGACGAAATTTGATTTTTTTTATTTTTTTACTGGACATGTTTAATAGCTAAAAGTGAAAAATATTGTTTTTCTCAAAATTGTTGGTCTTTTTGTTTAAAGTGCAAAAAACTAAAAACGCACAGGTGATCAAATACCACCGGAAAAAAGCTCTATTTGTGGGAAAAAAGGACATAAATTTCATTTGGGTGCAGTGTTGAATGACCGCGCAATTGTCAGTTAAAGTAATGCAGCGCCGTATCGCAAAAAATGGCCTGGTCAGGAAGGGGGGGTAAATCCTCTGGAGGGCGAGGGGTTAAACAAATGAATACGAAAGCATTCGTTGTTTTCATTATAATTCTTTCACATTTGTTGAAATTTGCTATTGTGATTCAGAGATTCTGATACATCTGAATCTCTGAATAACAAAAATTTTGTCGGAATTTCAATTTGTAATGAAATGATTCATACATGTCTAGTTGGAGATATTGGCTTTACCACAGCCCTTGGGTAGCCCTTATACGTCAAATGGAAAAGCGATCGCCATTAAAAGTGTACTATCCAGTTAAAGTTCACCCTGTCAAAAAATAAAAGTCAGCAGCTACAAAAACTGTAGCTCCTGACTTTTAATAAAAAACAGCCACTTACCTGTCCCTCGGTCCCGCGGTGTGTCCCCCGTAGCCCGTTTCACCGGCTGTCCTGTATTCCAGGAGGCCGGCATCTTCAGTGTGGGCACCCGGCTGTGACAGCTTGCGGCTTCACAGCCGAGTACCCACTGCGCATGTGCGAGTAGCACTGCGCTTCCTGAATGGTCCTGTAGTCTTCTGGGACCTGTCACATGTCCCAAAAGACTACAGGGAGGGAGGACACCTTCCGCTTTCGATCGCCTAGGCAATCGGACCGGAAATGGGAGCGGGTACCTGTCAAATTCGGGTACCCGCTCCTCCCCACCCCCCAAAGGTACTAATCCTTAATAGGGAGCGGGGAAGCAGTCCTTAAAGCGGAACTTACCTTTTGGGTGGAGCTCCGCTTTAAAAACTAGAAGCAATCAACCAATTAAACTCCTTCTTGGACAAATTATGAGTGTATGTTTTATAAATGACAGATCTCTTTACCTGCCCTCGTCACCCTCTTAAGAAGCTGTATTTCTCCTGAGTCAAGGCTTGTAATCTTCAGATCCAAACGTGATGCATCTTTCTGCCCAATCAGGTGTTTTGTTAAAGAAGGCTTTTCCGAAACACACAGCTTAGGAGTGGCAAGCAAACGTTGGTGAAGCTGTATGACTTTTGCTGTGCTTACTCCTTGCATGAGCGATTTTGTGTTCTTGTGATCAACACCAAACTTCTCAGAAAGCCTGACCAACTCTACGCTCTCTGATCCGCACCGAGCTTCTGTCGTTGCTTTGTTTTCTTTATCTATGACTGTGGTTTTTGCCCTGTTCAAGGTGTGCAGTGTTTTGGTACGATAATTTGCTTTGAATGTTGAATATGGGATGGCGGGTGGGTGTCTGGTGGTATCATGAGGCCCAACAAAGCTTGTTGCTGTTGACACCTTGGCTTGCACCATGGAGAGAGATCTTTGGTGGTTGATCAGGTGAGTCATGCCTGGGTTGACAAGGTTAGTGGGTTGTCTTGGAAGAGGGACACGTGGATTTTTCACCATGGCTCCTTCAACCAGCAAATTTATCCCAATGTATTGAGGGATGTCTACTGCAGCCTGTAACACAATCAAGATGTTACCACAGTTCTCCATTGCTGGTCTTTTATAGTGCAAGAAGTGAAAAGTAACTGATGTTATTGATAGCTTTCAGAAGTGGTGGTCCACTTATACACAGTGCCTTGAAAAAGTATTCATATCTCTTGAAATTTTCCACATTTTGTTATGTTCCAACCAAAAATGTAAATGTGTCTGATTGGTATTTTATGTGATAGACCAACACAAAGTGGCACATACCGTATTTTTCGCTCCATAAGACGCACTTTTTTCCCCCCAAAAAAGGGGGGAAAATGTCAGTGCGTCTTATGGAGCGAATATGGAGCGGCCGGTTCGGTATTTCCACTGCCGCCGTGTCAGAATACCGGGGCGGCCGCTCAGCTCTACAGCGGGACCTTATAGAGATGACTGCTGACCTTTGGAGAGGGAGGGGGAGCGGGTACCTGAATTTGACAGGTACCCGCTCCCACTTCCGTGGAGTTGTTCTTTCATCTTACCCGTTCCTCTATCCAGCGGCGCGGTCTTCCTGGCTTCTGTAGTGTGGGCATGACAGCCGGGTGCCAAGTGCGCATGCGCAAGAAGCGGTGCTTTTTGTGAATGGTAAGGCGGCACCTGGGACACATGACAGATCCCAAAGCCGCCGGACCAATCACAAAGCGCAAGTGCTTCTCGCTCATGCGCACTGGGCACCCGGCTGTCATGCCGAGCACCATTACAGAAGCCGGGAAGACAGCGCGCGGCTGGATAGAGAAACAGGTAAGATGAAAGAACAACTCCGCGGAAGTGGGGGCGGGTATCTGTCAAATTCAGGTACCCGCTCCCCCCCTCCCCAAAGGTCAGCAGTCATCTGTACTGTCCACAGTCTCTGGTCATCCCCTGTACTATCCACAGTCTCTGGTCATCCCTGTGCTGTCCGCAGTCTCTGGTCATCTCCTGTACTATGCCCGCAGTCTCTGGTCATCCCCTGTGCTGTCCGCAGTCTCTGGTCATCTCCTGTACTGTGTCCGCAGTCTCTGGTCATCTCCTGTACTGTGTCCGCAGTCTCTGGTCATCCCTGTACTGTGTCCGCAGTCTCTGGTCATCCCTGTACTGTGTCCGCAGTCTCTGGTCATCCCTGTACTGTGTCCGCAGTCTCTGGTTATCCCTGTACTGTGTCCGCAGTCTCTGGTCATCCCTGTACTGTGTCCGCAGTCTCTGGTCATCTCCTGTACTGTGTCCGCAGTCTCTGGTCATCTCCTGTACTGTGTCCGCAGTCTCTGGTCATCTCCTGTACTGTGTCCGCAGTCTCTGGTCATCTCCTGTACTATGTTTGCAGTCTCTGGTCATCTCCTGTACTGTGTCTGCAGTCTCTGGTCATCTCCTGTACTGTGTCTGCAGTCTCTGGTCATCTCCTGTACTGTGTCTGCAGTCTCTGGTCATCTCCTGTACTGTGTCTGCAGTCTCTGGTCATCTCCTGTACTGTGTCTGCAGTCTCTGGTCATCTCCTGTACTGTGTCCACAGTCTCTGGTCATCTCCTGTACTGTGTCCGCAGTCTCTGGTCATCTCCTGTACTATGTCTGCAGTCCATTAGTTCAGAATTTTTTTTTCCTGTTTTCTGCCTCTAAAACCTAGGTGCGTCTTATGGTCAGGTGCGTCTTATGGAGCGAAAAATACGGTAATTGTGAAGTGGAAGGAAAATGAGAAATGGTTTTCCAAATGTTTTACAAATAAATATGTGAAAAGTGTGGCGTGCATTTGTATTCAGCCCCCCAGAGTCAATACTTTGTAGGACCACCTATCACTGCAATTACAGCTGCAAGTCTTTTTGAGGATGTCTCTACCAGCTTTGCACATTCAGAAAGGAACATTTTTGCCCGTTCTTCTTTGCAAAATAGCTCAAGCTCTGTCAGATTGGATGGAGAGCGTCTTTGAACAGCAATTTTCAAGTCTTGCCACAGATTCTCCATTGGATTTAGGTCTGGACTTTGACTGGGCCATTCTAACACATCTGTTTCCCTCTTGAACAAAATTGTATTGTAACTGTATAGTCTACCTTCATTTTCTAAAGCACTGTGCAAACTATTGGCGCTATAGAAATCATGTATTATAATAATAATAAATATGCTTTGATCGGAACAATTCCATTGTAGCTCTGGCTGGTTGTTTCGGGTCGTTGTCCTGCTGGAAGCTGAACCTCCGCCCCAGTCACAAGTCTTTTGCAGACTCTAACAGGTTTTCTTCCAAGATTGCTCTGCATTTAGCTTCATCCATCTTCCCATCAACTCTGACCAGCTTCCCTGTCCCTGATGAAGAAAAGCATCCTCACAACATGATGCTGCCACCACCATGTTTCACGATGGGGGTGGTGTGTTCAGGGTGATGTGCGGAGTTAGTTTTCCGCCACACATAGCGTTTTGCTTTTAGGCCAAAAAGTTCAATTTTGTTCTCATCTGACCAGAGCACCTTCTTCCGCATGTTTGCTGTGCCCCCCCCCCCCCACATGCCTTCTCGCAAACAGCAAATGGGACTTATGGCTTTCTTTCAACAATGGCTTTCTTCTTTCCACTCATCCATAAAGACCAGATTTGTGGAGTGCACGATTATTAGTTGTCCTGTGGACAGATTCTCCCACCTGAGCTGTGGATCCCTGCAGCTCCACCAGAGTTACCATAGGCTTCTTGGCTGCTTCTATGATTATTACTCTCCTTGCCCAGCCTTTCAGTTTAGGTGGACTTCCATGTCTTGGTAGGTTGGCAGTTGTGCCATACTCTTTCCATTTTTGGATGATGGATTGAACAGTGTTCCGTGAGATGTTCAAAGCTGGGGATATTTTTTTATAACCTAACCCTGCTTTAAACTTCTCCACAACTTTATCCCTGACCTGTGTGATGTGTTCCTTGGCCTTCATGATGCTGTTTGTTCACTAATGTTCTCTAACAAACTTCTGAGGGCTTCACAGAACAGCTGTATTTACACTGAGATTAAATCACACACAAGTGGACTCTATTTACTAATTAGGTGACTTCTGAAGACAATTGATTCCACTAGATTTTAGTTAGGGTTATCAGAGTAAAGGTAAAAAAGTGTGAAAACCATTTATCATTTTCCTTCCACTTCACAATTATGTGCCACTTTGTGTTGGTCTATCACATAAAATCCCAATTAAAAATACATTTACGTTTTTGGTTGTAACATGACAAAATGTGGAAAATTTCAAGGGGTATGAATTCTTTTTCAAGGAACTGTAGGTGGGAGGTTTCTCTTGGAACTAGATCAGGTAACTACTAGTCAACTCCACTGGGGATGACATCCTGAGGAAGACCAAAAACTCACGTATGTGACTGAATCTCCTAGATGGCCTGAAAACTTTCTGGAATTTAGCAGGGTGGGAGTGGTGCCATCTCATTATGTATATCTAAAATTACACGTTAAGGCCTCATGCACACAGGACGTTTTAAAAAAGCTCCTCCTCTTGGCAGCTGCGTTTTGGCAAAAAAAACGCCTGACTCTTATCAAAGTGTCTAACAGTTTTACAGGCATTTAGGCGCGTTTACAGGTGTCAAGTGCTTTGGCGATAACCCATTTCATTGGCGAGAATTATAAGCGCCTATCATTAATACGCGTTTAGACACATCAAGCATTTTTCTGACAAAACGCTGCTGCTCCTGGACGCACTGGCCATGGGTTTTTTTTCCTGCTGGTAAACACTACTGCCACTAAAAGCTCCTAATGTTTGTGTGCATGGATACATAGGATAACATGGAGGGCTGAAAACGCCCCTAAAAGTAGCTGCAAAAAGCCCCTGTGTGCATGAGGCCTGAAGGGGCCATGGTCTGGACCCTGTTCCATGGCTGCTTTTTCTTTCTCTGTCATAGCATGCGGTGGGTTCCTGGCCCTTAGGTCAAGATGGTATTTCATAATTATGACAGGACAAGGAAGTTCAACCATGTTAGAGATTCCGCCAACCGCATCCATCTGCCTGTAACTTGGATGATCTCAACACATATGGAACAACTAGAACTATTTTGTTGTACAGTATTGCAATGCTAGGGTCTAGGGTGCAGTTCTTATCAGGTCCCAATCATCTGCATGGAGTCTGTATCTGCTCTCTGTGTTTGCACAGTTTTCTTCCATGTGCTCCTGTGTTTCTTCCATGTGCTCCACCGGCCTCTTTATTAGGTACACCTGTTCAATTGTGTGGTAACACAAACTACTAATCAGCCAATCACATGGCAGTAACTCAATGCATTTAGGCATCTAGATGTGGTGAAGACAATTTGCTGAAGTTCAAACCGAGCATCAGAATAGGGAAGAAAGGGGATTTAAGTGACTCTGGATGTGGCCTGGTTGTTGGTGTCAGACAAGCTGGTCTGAGAATTTCATAACTGCTGATCTACTGGGATTATCACGCACAACCATCTCTAGGGTTTACAGAGAATGGTCCGAAAAAGAGAAAATATCCAGTGAGCGGATGTTGTGTGGACGAAAATGCCTTGTTGATGTTAGAGGTCTGAGGAGAATGGGTAGACTGGGGTTTGAGATCATAGAAAGGCAACAGTAACTAAGATAACCACTCGTTACAACCAAGGTATGCAGAAGACCATCTCTGAATGCACAATACGTTGAACCTTAAAACGGATGCGCTACAGCAGCAGGCGACCACACCGGGTGCCACTCCTGTCAACTAAGAACAGGAAACGGAGGTTACAATTCGCACAGGCTCACCAAAATTGGACAAACGAAGATTGGAAAAATGTTGCCTGTTCTAATGAGTCTCGATTTCAGCTGCGACATTCAGATGGTAGGGTCAGAATTTGGTGTAAATAACATGAAAGTATGGATCCATCCTGCCTTGTATCAACAGTTCAGGCTGTTGGTGGTGGTGTAATGGTGTGAGGGATATATTCTTCACACACTTTGGGCCCCTTAGTACCAACTGTGCATCGTTTAAAAGCCATGGCCTACCCGAGTATTGTTGCTGACCATGTCCATCCCTTTATGACTACAGTGTCCCCATCTTCTGATGGCTATCTCCAGCAGGATAATGCACCGCGTCACAAAGCTCAAATCATCTCAAACTGGTTTCTTGAACATGAAAATGAGTTCACTGTACTCCAATGACCTCCACAATCACCAAATCTCAATCCAATAAAGCACCTTTGGGGATGTGGTGGACCGGGAGATTCGCATCATGGAAGGGCAGCCGCCAAATCTGCAGCAACTGCGTAATGCTATCATGTCAATATGGGCCAAAATCTCTGAGGAATGTTTCCAACATCTTGTTAAATCTATGCCACAAAGAATGGAGGTAGATCTGAAGGCAAAAGGGAGTCCAACCTGGTTCTAGCAAGGTGTACGTAATAAAGTAGCTGGTGAGTGTATCTCTAAAGTAGATTCATAGGCGCTTGACACATGTTGACTACTAGCTCTTCAGGGTCTGTGAGGTGCTAGATAATAATTGGCTGCATATAATACTCCAACATCAACCACTCTCCATTCCTAACCAATAAATTAGTCTTAGGTGGGCTGACTCTTTTGATGTAATGAATTGTGGCAGAGAAAACGAAACTTCCAGACAAAATGGATTGGGTACGCCAGTATGGCAAGGTATGGTAGGACATAAGGCCATGTGATTCTTGTTCTCTCACCTCTACCTCTGGATTTGGCACCCGGTTTAACAATCCAGATGTTTCTGTCTCCTTCAATGTCCAGCTGTGGGTTCATGTCTGCCAATCGTCTTAAAACATGATCACACTGGTCCACATAGGAGGACGATTGGTCTATCACAGCTCCATCACTGCAATGAGATAGGAAGTGATTATTTAACAGCCAGAACATACTGTACTATTATAATGT
Organism: Staurois parvus; assembly: GCF_062004578.1. Classification (NCBI taxonomy): domain Eukaryota; kingdom Metazoa; phylum Chordata; class Amphibia; order Anura; family Ranidae; genus Staurois; species Staurois parvus. The sequence continues at coordinate 11,734,347 of NW_028318005.1, read as the reverse complement.
TACGGTAGGTATTTCCGGTTCCATGATTCCATTCACCCATCCCCCCAAGCTACACATTCCAGTCATGACCAAGCATTGGGGCTTGTTACCTTGTTCTGCTAGCATATTCTACGAGGCAAGACAACATACTGCAAACCTTCATCTCCTAAACAACTTTATTTAGTCAAGAAACACTTCAACCTGCTCTTCCATTCTGATGCATTTTTATTATCTGTCTGTCCAGTCCAAAGATTGACACAGCCCCATCATACATCACAGCCAGGTGAATATGCCACTTACAGTTCAGAAATACAGTGATGTCCTCTTTCTACTCCTATCCCACTGATTGGATAAAGATAGCAGCAGACTGTTGAGATCATCCTCCTGCTTGCTCTTCCTCTCATCTTGTTCCCTTTTAGTATATTTGCATGCAGCACACCTGAAGTGTTCCTACGGCTATTCCTACCTCTAGGTTTGAACAAGGACCGCAAGAGGCCGCTACCAAGTCATATTCAGGTTGTTACACTAGTTGCATTTTAAAAAATGTATTAACTTATTAATGAATACCTCCCAGAATTAAACAATGTTTTTTTTATAAAAATCAAGTGATATTTTTTTTTTTGGTGAAGTTACTCAGCTCCATTTCAGTACTACAGAAGTCATGCTATGGTGGCACCTTACACCCAGCTCCAGTGATCAGAATATTCTGGAGGGGATATATAGACAAATAGAGCCCTGGAGGTGCGAGTGAGGAATCCTTCCATATCCATCTTATTAACCTCCCTAGCGGTATGATTCTTTCCGATTTTTTGTGCTGAAAGCGGTACCATTTTTTCGCATGGAAATAGTTTTTTATTGTAGGCTGTAATTTTTAGGAAAATTTCCTCACAAATCATTATCATTCAATTCTGCAAGTGGTTCTGATTTACTATCGCTGTTCTCTAGCTGATCTAAAACCGCTTTTGACGTAAAGGGACACTTTTTGGACGCCATGGACGTTTCTCAGTTTCCAGGCAGAAAGAACAGAGAAAATGCAGGCAGGGCACAGGACAAAGCACTAGGGACAATATGTATGTGAAATGGGATGAAACAGCAATGTTTTACTATGTAAAATTGAAAAAAATAAAATGACGTTTTTTAAATTTTTTAAATTTCCCTCCGCTGGCGGCGCCCGTATGTCCCGACGTCACGGGAACCGGAACACAGAAGCCGGATGCCGGCATCGGCCGGAGGAGATGGCCGGGGACGCTACAGGGGACACATCGAGGGAACGAAGGACAAGGTAAGTGCTGCACGGACTCCCTATGCAGCGCCGCATGGTAAGCCCGAGTGTAGCTCGGGGATAACGCTTGTGGTACTGAAATTTTACCCCGAGCTACACTCGGGAAAACCGCCAGGGAGGTTAAGCAGCATTGTGGAGAGACACCAGGTGGATCATTAGCATACAACAACATGCAACCAGCTGAGTGAGAGATCTGGAGCAGGAGTAGTTTTCATCTGTCCTGTCAGGACAAAAAGTGTTTTTTGCCTATTTATATATCAGGGAAAAATTGGAGGTGAGCGCAATATATATTAATATTCATCGGTGTTTTTCCCCATTTGGTGACACGAGTTTTTGGATTTATCAAGAGGACTGTTCATTTAGCACACAAATTGTTTGCATCAAGGCTATTATATTATATTGTTTTTGTTATTTTAATATGTTTTTGAGTATATAGTTTGATTATGAACTGATAATCACTGTTGCAAATTTTTTTATATAATTAATTTAGCACGGGAGCACAGCACTAAATATTATTATTCATTAATAATATAATTTTTATTTTGAATGTTTTTTTTTATATCTGCCTGGAATTTTGAGTTCACGCCAGATGTCTGATAATATAAAAATGACATCATGTTTGGATGTAAAAAAAAAAATTACATCATAAATGATTCCTTGGGTGTTCACTTACTGGATGACCTGATAATAATGACGCAGAAATTCTTCCCACGCTGTATCTGTCATGATGGAAGCTGAGCATGTTTCCATGTCAATGTCATCATGTTCCAGGCTGTTCAGGTAGGCCTCACAGGCCTGGATGGCGGTACTGATCACCTGAGCTGACAAACGTCCTCCATGTTTATTTGTTCTTTTGGCATCTGCAGACAAAAAGAAAACAAGAAAAATACAAGTAGAGCTTGGGCAGTGGTATGAATGATAATAACCAATCAAGTTCCTTCTTTCATTTTCTAGAGGGTATCTTTCAGAAATCTCCCTAATAGCATGAATCTCAATGGACCTAGCTTACCTAAAGCATGTCAAGGGGTCCACAGAAACTGCAGAAAGATACTGCGGAGTTACATAGGTTCCCTATAGTGGGCACAGTGGCCTAATGGAGATGGCATCAGCCTCCAGAGCTCATGCTTTCTCCATTAGAGAAAAATACAAGTAGAGCTTGGGCAGTGGTGTGAACGATAATAACCAATCAAGTTCCTTCTTTCATTTTCTAGAGGGTATCTTTCAGCAATCTCCCTCATAGCAAGAAACTCAATGGACCTAGCTTACCTATAGCACATCAGGGGGTGCACAGAAACTGCAGAAAGATACTGCTGAGTTACATAGGTTCCCTATAGTGGGCCCAGTGGCCTAAAAGAGCCTCCAGAGCTCATGCTTTCTCCATTAGAGAAAAATACAAGTAGAGCTTGGGCAGGGGTGTGAAAGATAATAACCAATCAAGTTCCTCTTTTCATTTTCTTATCTACGATAAAAGAGATGAAACCTCTCTGGCTGCTATGGGCAAAAGGACATTTTTTTTGTTTGCTCCAATTTTTTTTAGAGGGTATCTTTCAGCAATCTCCCTAACAGCAAGAATCTCAATAGACCTAGATTACCTATAGCACGTCAAGGGGTCCACAGAAACTGCAGAAAGATACTGCGGCGTTACATAGCTTCCCTATAGTTGGCCCAGTGGCCTAATGGAGAAGGCAGTGGTGTATGTAGGTTTTGTACTGCCCTAGGCAACACAAAAATCGCCCCCCCCCCTGTATAGAGAGCCTGACACCAACCAACACCACTTCCCCACCACCGTGGTGGAGAGAGCCTGAGACCTTGACCAACAACACCCCTGCCCCCCCTACCTGAAAGAGCCTTCTACTACCATTGCCCCCCATACACCGCCTTCCCCACCTGGCAAGAGAGAGAAAGACGCTCGCCTTCACAGCTCTGGACATCCTTGAGAATGAGAGTTGGGCTTTGCATATACTGTCAACCAGCCCGCAGCCTCTTTCAGATCCCACCTGATCCCCATGCCGCATGTGTCCCTTCTTCAGTCCCTTCTTCCAGGGGACAGTGCTGCCCCCCTGAAAAATGCTGCCCTAGGTAAATGCCTTGTTTGCCTTGTATATACGCCCCTGGGAGAAGGCATCAGCCTCCAGAGCTGGAGATTGTGGGTTCAAGTCCCACCTGGGTCATCACATGGTTTATAGTACAATTCAATTACCTCATTCAGAATGGCAACATAATAGAAATATGCATGCAGTGTTTAGGTCAATTGTGAGTTTGAACTGAAAGTGAATCTAAAGTGACCTCGTTAGGGGAAAAGTATGGGGGCTCCCCTTGTTGACTATCTCCTTGAGAATAGTTGTCATGTTGATACATTATCTTTAAAGTGGTTGTAAACCCTTCCATATACCCAGTGAAGTGACTGGCCTCTGGTGATACAAATCCTCCTACATATGTTGTACATAAGTTGTACCTGTTTATCTGCAGTATTCTCTTCTCTGTATCAGTTCAAAGTCCAGTTTTTTTAAAGCCTGAGTTAAAAAAAAAATAAAAAAAGGGGGTGCAGAGTTGAAGTTACACTCTGCAGAGCTCAGTGAGGAGAGCTCTGTAGAACTGATTGGACGGAAAAGACACCACCCTCCAGAAAACTCAAAGGAACAGAGCTGAGGCTGTCAACTGAAGGTCCCTCCCCTGTCACCATTTTTCTTTTGGTGTCAGGAAAATTTGTCAGAAGCGATTCATGCTGATAGCAGAAAACAATGCAGAAGACAGAAATGACACTTAGTGCTCTGAAATGAGTACACACTATAGAAGGATATGCTTTGTTCATAGTTCATGTCTGTGGTTTACAAGCATTTTAATACTTTCTGAATCACTGATCTGGAACAAGAGATAAGGAATTCCAACATTATACAGCAGGTCAGTGACTCAAAGGTATTAGAACCAGGTACAGCCAGGGAACTACAACTAGTAGTAGTAAGTCATATTCAGCTGAACTTCAATGTTGAAGACATTTCGTAGCGTCTACAAGCCACTTCTTCAGCTCCAATGGTTAGCAGGAAGATACCCCAACATTTAATCCTACATCAGTAGCACAGACACCTTAATCCAATTACCAAGAAATATATAGATGTTGATTGTCCAAGAACTGGATCGGAGATGGGAAAGTTGTGGTACCACCAAGTTCTAGTTAAGTATCACATCTTTTCTCACCTCCCATCCTGTTCTTGGTCAATCAACATCTACACGTTTCATGGTAACTGGCTCTGATGAAGGGAGTTCGTCTCCTGAAATGCGTTAGCTTACCTCACTAAGGGTCTATCGTCACTTTGGACTGTTATTATGGACTCTTCTTGTCTGTTTTTATCCCCCATCGGTTTGTGAGTATGCATTTTTATGCTTTATATTAAATTCTTGGTGTACTACGTCAATGCACTAAGAGAGTGTGCCCTGTTTTGATTTTGTTACCTGGATTAATATGTCTGTGCGTATGGATGCTGGGTTATCTTCCTAACATCCGGTAGAACTGAAGAAGTGGCTTGTAGAAGCTACAAATGTCTTCAACATTACAGAACAATTCAGGTGCAATGTGACTACTACTAGTTATACCATGGCCTGGATAAATGAGACCCTTCAATGACACCAGGAACCAATATTTTCAAAACAGGCCCAGCAGTTCCCATACTCGAGATAAACATGTCTATTCTCAGGCAATGTACGGAAAAACACTTGTTTTTGGCCACCATCTTCTTTATTTTTATATGTTCTTCTGTTTTTATTTATCTGGTGACAGGTACGTTTTACATCAGTCCAATGCCAACATGTTGGGATCTGTTTTTACCTAGTTCATTCTTTGGATTAGTTGCATTCTCCGGGATCAACGCGATGATCTCTGTATCTGTAGCCGAAATGCTTCTTCTTCCCGACACTCTCTTGAGAATACTCCGAGCAGCCGTAAGCCAGAAATCTTCTAAAGGTTAAAATTCCCACGGAAATGGATATATTTATTGTGCAAAGTGAAATTTTAGAAAGAATGTGTTGTGATTTTATAATTATTTTATTTGTAATTTGGTAGTTATAAAATCTTACACAGAAATATTTCCCATATACTGTAGTATTGTGCTGTAGAACAGACCATTACGTCTACAGATCCTGACTTTGGACCAAACAGAGTGACAGCTGAAGAAAAAAGAAGGACTATACATAAGGGGCCTTGATGGTCACCCATTTAGGGTTTGTCTCAGAGTTTACTGACTGATGGTGTCCATCCCAGAGGACAATGGATATCACAGCAACTAGACCTTATGCTGGACTCAAGAACCCCTCAACACTTGTGTGGCTTGTGGAAATATTCCACCTGGCTTTCTAACACTCTCTTAAAGTGTTACTAAACCCAACACCTGCATTCACTTTATCTGGTCTCCCCGGACCCTGCATTCACTATATCTGGTCTCCCTGGAACCTGCATCCACTATATCTGGTTTCCCCAGACCCTGTATTCAGTATATCCTGTCTCCCCGGATCCTGCATTCACTATATCCGCTCTCCCCGGACCCTGCATTCACTATATCTGGTCTCCCCGGACCCTGCATTCACTATATCTGGTCTCCCCGGACCCTGCATTCACTATATCTGGTCTCCCCCGGACTCTGCATTCACTATATCTGGTCTCCCAGGACCCTACATTCACTATATCTGGTCTCCCCCGGAACCTGCATTTACTATATCTGGTTTCCCCAGACCCTGCATTCACTATATCTGGTCTTCCCGGACCCTGCATTCACTATATCTGGTCTCCCAGGACCCTACATTCACTATATCTGGTCTCCCCGGACCCTGCATTCACTATATCTGGTCTCCCCGGACCCCGCATTCACTATATCCGCTCTCCACGGACCCTGCATTCACTATATCTGGTCTCCCTGGACTCTGCATTCACTATATCTGGTCTCCCAGGACCCTACATTCACTATATCTGGTCTCCCCCGAAACCTGCATTTACTATATCTGGTTTCCCCAGACCCTGCATTCACTATATCTGGTCTTCCCGGACCCTGCATTCACTATATCTGGTCTCCCAGGACCCTACATTCACTATATCTGGTCTCCCCGGACCCTGCATTCACTATATCTGGTCTCCCCGGACCCCGCATTCACTATATCCGCTCTACCCGGACCCTGCATTCACTATATCTGGTCTTCCCGGACCCTGCATTCACTATATCTGGTCTCCCAGGACCCTACATTCACTATATCTGGTCTTCCCAGACCCTGCATTCACTATATCTGGTCTCCCACAGTACACACAACATAGAAATGCAATTATTTTAATAAATATAAACTGCTAAATACCTTTTCTCATCAGTAGTTAGAGCAGTCTTGTGACTTCTATCAGTGTCCGACTGAGCACTGGTTAAAGCTTGTAGGAGGAGTTTTAGTTCACCCTTGATTGTCCTATGAGGCTGCATGACCCCTAACCCTCTGTTTGGAGAGTGCTGATTGGCCCTGTGCTAATCACATGCACTCTCCCAGAGAAAATAAAACTCACCAAACTGAGCATGTGCAGCATGCCCCCAAGGATCTGTACTATCAGCAGATGGATTGGGGACAGTAGAAGAAGGGGAGGATCAGAGAAGACAGGATCAAACATCCTTTGTAAGCAATGCGGAGGATTAACCCCTTGGGTTCCACAGTGAGTATAACAAGCATGCTTTACTGCATATACAGACTGATTTTACTGTTGTTGGTTTAGTAACACTTTAATAGGGTAGACATGATATTTAAGGGACTTCTCTCTCTGGCCACATATTACAGGTAACATTGAAGACTGCAAAATGTAACACTCTACTAAGAATTGCTGAGATCCATCCTTATGACATGGAGAAGTAGAAGGGGCGCTCAAAGGGCATAGAGAATGGAATTTGGGCACCCCCTTTTATTGATAAATAGCAATAGGTCCAGCGCTATGGTGTACAAACTCCTAACATGTGGCTGCCAGCACCTAAAAATCATATCCAAAAAGAGATACAACCAATCAAAGTTATGTACACATGGATGTGCTACAAAACACCTCCCCCATATGTGATATATGATGGGTATGCAAAAAATTCTAAGCTATAAAATAAACCCACAAAAACAAAACAGATCAACATAACAAACGTGTCACTATTAAGCACTTTATTGGACTTTTAATTAACACCATATAGGACTTTTATAATGTCATATATTGTAATGGGGGGAGGTGTGTTGTAGTTCCACACAAAATTGTGTTTATTAACTGTTTGTTGTTGCATGACTAATGATATTTGGTTGGATTTACACTGAATAAATATGTTCTGAGGATGGTGAAACATTAGGATTTAATAGTACATATATTTTGGTAATTTTAACACCATGTGGATTTTTATCTTTATTTGTTTTGTTTTTGTGCGTTAATTTTATAGTTTATAATTTTTTTGCATACCCATCATATATCACATATGGAGGAGATGTTTTGTAGCACTGCATCCACATGTATATAACCTCCTTGTACTTCCCATGTACACAAAGTCTTAGAGGTGATAAAAGGCCTTACCAATGAAAGTCCTCTTCTCATCTTCAGCCCCCAGTCTGTAGCAACGAGGAAAAAAGGAATCAGGGTCGGCTTCGTCTCCCCGGACCCCGCATTCACTATATCCGGTCTCCCCGGACCCCGCATTCACTATATCCGGTCTCCCCAGACCCCGCATTCACTATATCCGGTCTCCCCGGACCCCGCATTCACTATATCCGGTCTCCCCGGACCCCGCATTCACTATATCCGGTCTCCCCGGACCCCGCATTCACTATATCCGGTCTCCCCGGACCCCGCATTCACTATATCCGTTCTCCCCGGACCCCGCATTCACTATATCTGGTCTCCCCGGACCCCGCATTCACTATATCCGGTCTGCCCGGACCCCGCATTCACTATATCCGGTCTCCCCGGACCCCGCATTCACTATATCCGTTCTCCCCGGACCCCGCATTCACTATATCCGGTCTCCCCAGACCCTGCATTCACTATATCCGTTCTCCCCGGACCCTGCATTCACTATATCCGTTCTCCCCGGACCCCGCATTCACTATATCCGGTCTCCCCAGACCCTGCATTCACTATATCTGGTCTCCCTGGACGCCAGCTTTTGCACCTAGTTCACATCCACTTTATCTAACAAAAAGGTCACACTATACTAAATGTTTTGCCTGCTGAAGCAAAGGAAAGTAGTTGTTAAAAAGGTAGCATTGAGCTTAATGGATAGGTTCACCTTTTACTTGTTACATGTTCCACCTGTTTTTAGGGTGAAACATGTAACATGTTCCTATAGCTGTAGCTGCGCCCGCTGCCCCCCCCCCCCATTTCTCTGACATAATATGGGGAGAAGTCCCCCCTGTACTATCTGTCAGATTTGAAAACCTCTGCACACGGTATTACTTCCTATTGTCCTCTGCACTTTGTATTACTTCCTACTGACCTCTGCACTCTGCATTACTTGTTACTCAACTCTGCACCAGGGGCGGACTGACCATTTGAGTACTCTGGCACTGCCCAAGAAATTCCCCTGGTACCTTTTATAGGCTTTTTTTGAGTGTGGGCAAGGACACAGGGGCCCTATGATCCCCTATTGCCCGGGGGCCCCGTGAGTTGTCAGCCGCCCCTGCTCTGCACTCTGCATTACTTACTCCTGACCGCTGTGCTATCCTAACTAAATAATATATTGCTCTGATGGGCCGATCCTAGCCAACCAGAGCAAATCTCAGCCCAACCAGTCAGGCCAGAACTCAAGGCAGCCAGGACAGAGCCAAATGTACCTAGCTTATAATCAAGGACCGGATTCGCCACCAGCAACAATCATGTTGGCTCAGGGCACCTCTCATCATACTCCTGCAACACGAACGAGATGGGGTATCGTTCACCTGTACAACAAATGTGTTCAGCCATTTTGATTAACTACATGCTCCCAGCCAAAATACCCTCCTCCAGGAATAGAAGAATGTCCACACAATCAGCCTTTTGAATGCTTTACTATGCTCAGTTCTTCCCCATACACACGTACACCTCTTCCTCTTTTCATCAGACATTAGCATTACTGTTCAGTTCAAACTCAAAGTTAACAATGCTTCCATTTATCTCATCCTTTGGTTTCCTGAGATGGGTTCTCATTGGGGCCTATATTAGGCCTACCCTGAGGGGCATGCTCCACTCAGACTGTGTACCTACATGGTGTTGTTTTGCAGACTTCCAGTCAACCCACTATGGTTCTTCCGGGACCCTGCTTATAAAGAGATAAGCTGGCCCAATCCACAGTACCCACCCAGGGGTGGTGTCTCGCTAAAAGAGGTACTAATCCTTGCTTACAAGCCAGCTCTTTATTTTTTTTTGAAGTGGAATTTGTTTTGTTGCTGGGCAGAATTAAAATGCAAAATGCGGCAAAAAAGCACTACCATGCATTTCAGCAGCTTCTCCATTGAACTCTATTGCAGCAAAAATGCTGCTTTTTGCTTTTAAAAAAGTCCCTGACCCTTTCCAAAAATGCAGCAGCTCAAAAAAGCATAGATGTGAACATGTTCCATAGGAAACCATGTTGAATGAACTGCAGTGCGTTTCTGCAAAAAGCACTAAAAAATGCGTTGTTGTGAACAGAGCCTAATGCTAGACTGCAGCATGCGTCATTTTTTAATTTGCCTATAGTTCCACTAACCTCAACTGACAGACTCTTTACAAGAGATCACTGAGGAACAGGGGCGTACTGACCATTTGGAAACTCGGGCAGTGCCCGAGGGCCCGGGGTCAGTAGGGGGCCCCATGAGATGCCCCTGGTACCTTTTTCATAGGCTTTTTTGAGTTTGGGCAAGGACCAGTGGTGTATTTAAGTTTAGTGCTGCCCTAGGCAACACAACCCCCATGGAGAGACCCTGACACCAGCCAACACCCCCCTTCCCCACGAAGAGAGCCTGACATTGACCAACAACACCCCAGTCCCCCGCCCATCCCCACGTGAGAGAGCCTTCCACTACCACCGCCCCCCATACACTGGCAAACCCCCCCCCCCCACCCTGGCAAGAGATAAGACACCCACCTTCACAGCTCCCTGGGAACAAGAGTCATGCTCTGCAGACACCATCAAGCAGCCCGCAGCCTCTCTCAGATCCCACCTGGTCCCCGTGCTGCGCGTGTCCCTTCTTCCTTTCCTTCTTTCAGGGGATGGCACTGCCCCACTGAGAAATGCCACTGCCCCCCTGAAAAATGTTGTTGCCCCCCTGAAAAATGCCGCCCTAGACAACTGCCTTGTTTGCCTTGTGGTAAATACACCCCTGGCAAGGACACAGGGGCCCCATGATCCCCTATTGCCTAGGGGCCCCATGAGTTGTCAGTCCGCCCCTGCTGAGGAAAAAAAGTCAACTGACAGTTATAGCAGACTCTGTGCAGCCTTACATTGAGGGAAATTAAATCAAATGACAGTTGACCCTTTGCAGTAGTTCAATGACAGATGTTTAAGGGCAAATTATTTTGTACTATATAAAGCGGGTCATCTTAAAGGGTCTACTATTTGTTAGTCAATAAAACAAGGTGGAAACTATGCAAAACTGTACATAAATTAAAAGACAGCAGCGAACACATAAGAGCATATCCTCTCTAATTACATGCAATACAATAATACGTTTTGCGCTGATAAAACTAATAAAATGATCAATAATTGTTAACAGAAATATTTAAAAAAAATTGTGCATAAAGGAAAGTCCACAGAAATTAGGGCCTGCCTAATTATATACAATTGAAAGTGTCGTTTAGGTTTGACCTCATATTATATGGTTTTTGGTAAATCTATAGCACAAATCTCAAGAAAATTGTATAATGTATGGCCAGTCTAAGACAATACAATTTTCTTGAGAATTTTGCTATAGATTTACCAAAAACCATATAATATAAGTTGCGCCTTTCAGTGCCACCTCATCAGTGCCGCCTATCAGTGCCCGTCGGTGCTGCCTATCAGTGCAGCCTCATCACCGCACATCAGTGAAGGAGAAAAATTACCTGTTTGCAAAATTTTATAATAGAAACAAAGAGAAAAACATTATTTTTTCAAAATTTTTGCTCTTTTTTTGTTTATAGTGCAAAAAATAAAACACCCAGTGGTGAGTACATACCACCAAAAGAAAGCTCTATTTGTGTGAAAAGAAATGATAAATATTTCATATGGGTACAGTGTTGCATGACCAAGCAATTGTCACTCAAAGTGCGACAGTGCTAAAAGCTGAAAATTGGCCTGGGCAGGAAGGGGGTAGAAGTGCCCGGTAGTCAAGTGGTTATTTGTTTCATATGCAAAAAATATGCACAGGGCCTTTGTTATAATTACAATCATTTTTCCAGATAGCCTACGTTTTCTGCCCATCATGGTGCTATAGGTAGGGGGTGGAGGGTCTTCCTGCTAGAGCCCCAGGGAGCAGAGAAGACCTCCACAGAATTTGTTCTTTCGCGTTGAATCCTACACAGACTGTGCAAATGATTAATTTTTTTTATTATTTTTGTAACTTCCCATACTGGAGATTGGGATCTCATGCTGCAATAACTACTACAAGAATAGCTTTGTGGGACATGTTGACCAATATTACAGAGTGTGCAGCCAAGACAAGTGTTTATTACACATATATTGTTAGCGGGTTAAAGGTGGCATTAGAATTTTGTTTTTCTGTCATGCAATAACAATATTTCATAATATCCAAAGAAAACCTTTTATTCAATTATATGTTAAAAGCACTTTTCTTTTTACAAAACACACAATAATCATCTTGATTTAAAGCTGAAATCCGGAACACTTTCTATGTAAATAAATTCATCAATAGCCATAAAGGTTATATACTTTTTGTGCACCAAATGCCTTTACAAACCCAGGTATTACCTTGTAAATGTAGCGGTGACATTATCACTGTGCTGTACATAGCTTGTGCGGAGAACAGAGCTGTGGGTGGGGTTCAGCACAACCCACCCACTACAGGCTGCCTGCAGAAAACTACAGGAGGGGCGGAGACAAGACCAGTCACCCTGCACAAGGAAAGAGCAGCAGTGACTGGTCTTTATTACAGGAAGGTCCTGCACAGAGGTAAAGTGTCACACTGAATTACTGCACAGATCCGGAAGAAATACACGAAACACACCACAATTCAAGTAATAATACACATGTATTTCATATTTAGACAATATTTTCTTATTCTGGAGTTATGCAATGCAATCCAGTGTTCCTCAACTGGGCTGCCATGGCACCCTGGGGTGCTGTTTACGTTCCCTTGGGTGCCGTAAGCAGTTTGCCCTGGAACAGTGGAATGAGTTGCCATGGTGCAAACGGGGCCCACCACCAGCACCATAGCAACCAATGATGATCTAGGACAGTACACACAGTGTTATATGGTGCTAAGGTGACCAACCCACCCGCTCCATGGCTACTCATGACACTCATCCAGAGCAGGCGGCATACAGGACCAACTCCCAGCACTCAGGCGAGGATAGAAGTCTGGTTCCCCCAGACCTGTTCCACCTTCTGCCCTCTGCTTGCCCTGCTGGAGCCAAATGGTAGTGCTCTGCTGGGGAGAGGGGATTGTGTGATGGGGGGATTGTGTGATGGGGGGATTTGTGATGGGGGGACTCTGATGTGATGAGAAGACTCAATGATGAGGTGAATCTGATGTGATGCGGGGCTCTGACGTATAGGGAGAACTCTGATGAGATGGGAAGACTCTGAAGCTATGGGGGTACTCTGACGTGATGGGGATACTAAGAAGTGATGGGGGAATCTGACATGAAGGGGCAAATCTGAAGTATACAAAAACTCTGTTGAGATGGGGGACACAGATGTTATGGGGGTACTATGACATTATAGGGGACTCTAAACATATAGGGGGGACTGTGATATATAGGGAAAACTCTGATGAGATGGGGGACTCTGACTTATAGGGTGAAGTCTAATCAGATGGGGGTACACTGACTTTATGGAGGTACTCTGACAAATAGGGAGAACTCTGATGAAATGGGGAGACTCTAGTATTATAGGGGTACTCTGACATGATGGGGGACTCTAAACATATAGGGGGGACTCTGATATATAGGGAGAACTCTGATGAGATGTGGGGACTCCGGCATGATGTGGGGGACTCTGATGTATAGGGTGAACTCTGACGTATAAGGTGGACTCTGAATAATGGAGAGGACTCTGATGAGATGGGGAGACTCTGGTGTTATGGGGGTACTCTAATATACAGGGGGATTTGGACATATAGGGAGGACTCTGACAAATAGGGAGAACTCTGATGAGACGTGGCACTCTTATGTTATGGGGGTAAACTCTGATATGACTGGGGACTTATGGGGGTATTCTGACGTGATGGAGGGACGCTGACATATAGGGGGGACTCTGACAAATAGGGAAAGCTCTGATGAGATGAGGGGATTGATGGCGGGACTCTGATTTATAGGGGGGGCTCTGATATATGGGGATAACTCTGATGAGATGGGGGGACTCTGACGTTATGGGAGTACTCCGACATGATGGGGGAACTCTGACATGCAGAGCACTCTCATATGATGGGGGGGACTCTAACATTTAAGGGTTACTTTAATACATATGGAGAACACTGATGATATGATGGGGGGGGGAGAGGGGGCTCTGATGTGATTGGTGAATCACCATGATGGGGCTTCTGATGTGAAGGTACTTTCATCGAGGTGGTTGTGTGCATTGTTCCAGGCTCAGGTTACCCTTTGATTGGTAACATTTATTTTTTTTACATTTTAGACTGGGGTGCTGCGGCATTTTGCATACTTGTATCTAAAGGTCCCTGACTGAGAAAAGGATGAGAAATGCTGGTCCAATCAGGTGCAATATGTGAACAGGGATATGCTGAAGAGAAAATTCACTCGATTTGTTGTGCGAATATTCTCAGCTCCTTTTGTACAGCAGTCATTGAGTAAGAGATATAGAGATATGCAGGCCATAGATGGGTTGAAAATCGGCCGATTTTCGCTCCGTTAATGGGTTAATTGGTCGGCTGTTTTTCTGGATTTTGTCAGATTTTTTTGATCGGTTAATTTGGAAAAAAATTGGCCAATTTTGCCGATCGGCCGATTTTCGCGGCAATGATGGGCAAATCGGCCGATCTTTTTACCGATAAAAAATTTGATCATGAGCCGTGACCTGCAAGAAAAAGAAGAAGAAAAATATAAAGAAAGAAGAAAAAGAAGAATAAGAAAAAGAAGAATAAGAAAAAAATAAGAAGAGAAAGAAGAAGAAGAGAAAGAAGAATTCCAGTCCGCTATTATATTTGACATTAAAAAATATTGCAGTTGCAACAATGTATCTATTTGTATCTGAAAAAAACCCCATCTGTATCTGAAATGGATATAAATAGATACAATGTTGCAACCACAATACTTTTTAATGTCAAATATAATAGCGGGGCTCTCTTCAGGGACAGAAGTAATTAAATGCCAGCCGTAGATGGGACGAAAATCGGCCGATTTTTTTTTACTGTTGGTGGTAACGTCAGCCTATTGAACGACCGATTTTTTGTTTTTTTGTTAAAAAAAGTCCGGTTTTCTCCCCGTCTATGGCCTGCATTAGGCTCCGTTCACACCAATGCGTTTTTTAGTGCTTTTTGCAGAAACGCACTGCAGTCCATTTAACATAGTTTCCTGTGGAACATGTTCACATCTACGCTTTTTTGAGCTGCTGCATTTTTGGAAAGGGTCAGGGAATTTTTCAAAAGCAAAATGCAGAATTTTTGCTACAGTAGAGTTCAATGGAGAATCTTCTGAAATGCATGGTAGTGCTTTTTTGCCACGTTTTGTGTTTTGCATTTTGCATTTATATGGGCAGCTCAGTGGCTAAATGATTAGCACTTCTGCCTGGCAGTACTAGGGTCGTTGGTTTGAATCCCAACCACGGCCCCAACTGCCTGAAGTTTGCATGTTCTCCCTGTGCCTGCGTGGGTTTCCTCCGGGTACTCTGGTTTCCTCCCACACTCCAAAGACATGCTAGTAGGTTAATTGGCTCCTGTCTAAATTGGCCCTAGTATGTGTATGTATGAATGTAAGTTAGGGACCTTAGATTGTACACCCCTTGAGGGTTAGGGACTGATGTGAATGTACAATATATATGTAAAGCGCTGCGTAAATTTACAGCGCTATATAAGTACCTGAAATAAATAAATATTCTGCCCAGCTAAACAAAAAATCCACTTTAAAAAAACAGAGAAAAAAAATGCAAAATGCTGTAAAAACACATCAAAAAAGCTTGTAGAAAAACGCAAAACAAGCTTCGAAAAGCACTGCAAAATGGACAAAAAGCAAACTGCATAGGTGTGAATGGAGCCTTACACAGCACTGATTCACCCAGCAGACCCACCCACCCTACATATGAGGTTCTCTCTGGAATGTGGATGAAGTGACTTTCTCCCGTTAGCACTTTTGCAATGTTTTCAGCACAGCCTTGGTATCTCACTGAGCAATCTAATTGTACTATACATGGTGATACAGAGGAGACAAGAAGCTTCCAGGACCAAGTTGGTTATCACTCCACCTTGTATAGGTGTTATAAATCTGTATATAGCCCTACAGAACAGACAGTGCACATGTGCTTTTGTGCTTCACTGCAACAAGGAAGCAGGAAACTTTATTCAGAGAAAAGACATAGAGTATACCATAGATGCAGCTACAAATGTATAAACACTGCCATCTGCTGGTTGAAGAGCATATCTCTACTGAATACTGATGTAGTTATTGCACAAAATACATGAACTCTGTATTCCAACAATAAGCATCTTGTATGGAGCATCTACACAAAACTGAAATATCAGTTCTGGACAGACTGACCCAAGAATTAAACCTTCTTTTTATGAGAACACTAAACCATCAGCTTCTGCCTTCTTATCATACCAACCATTCATAATCCTTGAAGATTAATTATTTTGTGAAAATAATCTTCCAATCTTCTAAATGAAATAGCAGCCGCTGGGAGGTGACTCAAAGAGTGACCATTATTCTCTGCAGCCATGGGCTGTGGACCCTCTATGGATGCTGGTAATGTAGACCTTCAATTATTACAAATACAAATGTATTATTATTTCTAGTCTAGTAACATTCCTAAGGGTTGGATTCTTGCAAGAATTTCTGCAAGCAATAATGCTGGGCTGGGTATGGCCAGGAAGTGAGGGAAAAGCTCCCCAACAGGGACACAGGCAGACAATAATGAAAATAATCCATAAAATAAATTTTATGTTATTCTTACATACCATCATGTAACAATTCCTTCTCTCCCTTAGCTGTACGAGACTGTAGAGACTGGTAAGACCATTTTCTTCTATATCATGCTAGTGGTTTTGGTGTCAAACTGCAGCCCTCCAGCTTTTGCAGAACTACAAATCCCATGAGGCATTTCAGGGCTGACAGTGGAAACCATGACTCCCAAAGGCAGAGGCATGATGGGATTTGTAGTTGCTCAACAGCTGGAGGGACACAGTTTGACACCTGTGGGTGGCATTGGACATCACTCAGAAGGCGTGTATCAAAAAAAAGAGTAGTCCATTGAAACTGCATGTACTGTACATATGTTCTGTGTGAATTAACCTGCATTGGATCATTAGTTTTAGGGATTTTTTGTACAATGTATAAAGCTGTGCCTGTTCTGCAAATGAGACAAAATCGAATGTTCTTAAGGTATTGTCATTTCTGCTTGAATGTTCTTAGGCTGCGGTCAAAAGGTATTTTCTCTTCTGGTCAAATGAACTGTAGCTACTGTTTTAGGCTTTTTTTAGCCCAAAGACAAGACAAGTTAAGTTAAAAAAAAAATAGCATAAATGAAAAACATTTGCAAAGGTAATACCTTTATTATTTTTTTATGGTCATTTTTTATTTATATTTTATATATTTTAATATTATATATTCTATTATTATTTTTTATAATATTTAATAATATATTGTTGTATATCATAAACGTGCAGCGCTGTAAACTCATGAAACATAAACATCTTATCTCATACTTGGATAAATGACATTAGCAGTTTTCACTGCCTGCTCTATAATATTTGTGGTTGTCACGGACTCTCAGTAATTCATTTATTTATTTGATTGCACTATTTACACACTTGTTTGCACTTTATATATTCGAGTATGATATAAGTTATTTATGTTTCATGAGTTTACAGCGCTGCACTTTTATGATATACGTTTACATTGGGACAGTTACCGATACCTTAACTGCTAGCAGCTATTTAATTTATCCGTAATTAATTTATTTACATAATTTTACATATATTTTTTTAGAACTTGCTTTTATACTCTCTTTTTGTGTGAATTTATGAATATCTAAATTATTACCTATACCTTACAGTACTAACGACTACTAGGTATAACACTAACTATTAGATCTCATTATATGCATTCGCTTATATTTCATTAAATAATATATTATTATATATTAAGTATATATTTATTTGTATTTATTTTTTAAAAAATTCCATTATTTCTAATTTATATTTATTTTTATTATTTTATTTTATTTGACTTCTATTCAAATGCTGTATATTTAGGCAGCAATTTTTTTTTAAATGAAACCCTCTCTTTACAGTGTGAGATGCCTAAAATTTGTGAAGGCTTCTGGCAAAAGCAGTGAGCCAATCACACAAGCAGGAAATGAGAGTTCTGGGGCCATTGTGTACACCAACAATGCATAGAACATCTCTTGGTTACAGTATCACAAAGAAGCAACCTTGGTAGATTAGGGTCTGTAAAGATTAAGGGTCCATACACACTGTCTTAAAAAAAAAACGCCAGTGCTCTTGGCAGAAATAAATCTCTAATTTTGAGCATTTTTTATACTAGCGTTTAGGAGCGTTCAGCATTGTTTCTGCCAGAAAACTGCTCTCAAAAACGAAAAACAGAAGTTTTTTTTTCTGCCTCTAAACGCTGAGCTTAAAATATGCCTGTAAAACGACCTAACGTGCATGGACACATAGGGGTTTATTTACTAAAGCTGGAGAGTACAAAATTAGTTGCACTTCTGCATACAAACCAGTCAGCTTCCAGGTTTTATTGCCAAAGCTTCATTGAAGAAGCTGAAGTTAGAAGCTGATTGGCTGCCATGCACAGCTATACCAGAATCTGAGGGAACCAGTGTTAGTAAATCTACCCTATAGGATCACATTAGTTGCTTCTACAGGCAAAACACTAAATTCCTCTAGGAGCAGCCTTTTTGTAAGCCAGTGTGCATGGACCCAAAAATATAATAGAATATATAACTACTTGATTGTGTTGCAATTCGTTTTTTTTAGCCAAAATTGAGGTTTTCTCAAGGCTAGGTTCACATATACTATATTGCCAAAAGTATTGGGACGCCTGCCTTTACACGCACATGAACTTTAATGCCATGCCAGTCTTAGTCCGTAGGGTTCAATATTGAGTTGGCCCACCCTTTGCAGCTATAACAGCTTCAACTCTTCTGGGAAGGCCGTCCACAAGGTTTAGGAGTGTGTCCATAGGAATGTTTGCCCATTCTTCCAGAAATGCATTTGTGAGGTCAGGCACTGATGTCCGATGAGAAGGCCTGGCTCGCAGTCTGCGCTCTAATTCATCCCAAAGGGAGTTCTATGGGGTTGAGGTCAGGACTCTGTGCAGGTCAGTCATGTTCCTCTACCCCAGTGCTTCTCAATTATTTTCTGTCATGCCCCCCCTAGGAAGAAGAAAACATTTTGCGCCCCCCGCGCGACTGTAAATAGTATCATTTGTCTATAAAATTGTTATAAGTACACCTCTGCATAACACTGTATCCTTATTAACGTATAAGAGAATAAAAAAAGAAAGAAATGTAGATCAATTTACAACAAAGAATAGCATTATTAACTGTAGCAGAAAAGATTTAAAGTGCATTAGAAATTCAAAAAAAATTAAATCCTTAATTAAACTATAAACATTTTTTGATTGGACATGTCAAACCATATGATACTGAAAAAATACATAAAATCAATAAATAATAATGAATTCAAACCGATCACCAACATTTACTTAGGACCTAATCATTGGCGCCCCATCATTGGTGTCAGTGGGAGGAATAGTGCCTCATTATTGGTGTCAGTGGGAGGAATAGTGTCCCAACATTGGTGTCAGTGGGAGGAATAGCGTCCCATCATTGGTGTCAGTGGCAGGAATAGTGTCCCAACATTGGTGTCAGTGGGAGGAATAGCGCCCCATCATTGGTGTCAGTGGGAGGAATAGCGCCCCATCATTGGTGTCAGTGGAATAGTGTCCCAACATTGGTGTCAGTGGGAGGAATAGTGTCCCAACATTGGTGTCAGTGGGAGGAATAGTACCCTATCAGTGGGGAGAGGAATAGTGCCCCATTGTTGGTGTCAGTGGGGGGGGGGAATAGTGCCCCATCGTTTGTGTCAGTGGGAGGAATAGTGCCCCATCGTTGGTGTCAGTGGGAGGAATAATGCCCCATCATTAGTATCAGTGACACCAATGATGCGGCACTATTCTTCCCACTGACACCAATGACACTTGCTGACCCCTGTTGCAGTATGGTGCTGCTGCAGCCAGCATATGTGGTTGCAGCAGCACCTCTGCACTGCACACTTACCGGCTTTTCCCTCACTCGATTTTCGCGGGTCCGCTCGGCTCCGCCTCCTCGCCCGTGATTGGCCGCTTGTGTACCTTTCCTGAGCTACAGTTCTGGCAGCCAATCACCGGTGAGGAGGCAAAGCCGAGCGGCAGGAGTGAGGGAGTGGCCGGAGTGACGGAAGGAGCAGCGCTTCCTGGATGGATCATCGTGGGAGCCAGGTAAGAGACAGCAGCCCTCTGCCCACCCCTGTACTTAGTGTCCCTTCTGTCGGAAGGGGGGGGGGGCGGCGGCGGCACAGTGCCGCCCCCCTAAAAAGTTCCATCCTAACGTATACCGGCGTATAAGACGACCCCCGACTTTTGAGAAGATTTTCAAGGGTCAAAAAGTCGTCTTATACGCCGGAAAATACGGTATGTTCCCCGAGGTCAAACGCGCCCCCCTTGACAGAGCCTCGCGCCCCACTATTTGAGAAGCACTGCTCTACCCAAACTCACTCATCCATGTCTTTATGGACCTTGCTTTGTTCACTGGTGTGCAGTCATGTTGGAACAGGAAAGGGCCATCCCCAAACTGTTCTCACAAAGTTGAGAGCATGAAATTGTCTAAAATGTCTTGGTATGCTGCCGCCTTAAGTGTTCCCTTCACTGGAACTAAAGGGCCAAGCCCAACCCCTGAAAAACAACCCCACACTATAATCCCCCCTCCACCAAACTTTCCACTTGGTCCATCAGATTGCCAGACAGAGAGACGTGATTTGTCACTCCAGAGAACATGTCTCCACTGCTCTAGAGTTAAGTGGCAGCGTGCTTTACACCACTGCATTGAAGGGGCTGCTTACGCACAAAACACAGCTCGCAATAGGGTGAACCGAGCCCTTATTATGTGTCTAAAATTTGTTAAAACAGTATCATTTGAATTCAGTAGTATTGTTCATGTACAAATGCTAAATTCATTACATTCATAGTCATTCCACTTTTGTACTGAGATGTTCTATAGAAGCAGGATGAGAATACAAACGAATATCTAATTATTAACTTCATTTATTTTTTTCTGTTTCATTTGTTTCACAATATGACTAGGAATGACAGTGAGGGCAGGTAAGATTTTGGTGATGCTTGTATTTTGTGTATTTCTATTAGCAGTCATGGACTGAATTGAAACCTTCCTCTTGAATTAGATTTTGAATAGAACTTTCTGCCATGTTTAAAGCTCAACTGAACTTTCAGTTAAAATCAGCTAAATACTGTATATTCCAAGTATGTAAAAAATGGTGCGCAGAGTCTTACGGTAAAAGTGGAACTAAACCCATCCATTTAACAGTTACATTCAAGGCATACCAGGAATGCCAAATTTGCTTCTGCTCCCAACCAAACTGTCAAACCATCAAATGGCTGGTGTCATAACTGATCACATGTGCAGCATCACGGCATTTGCAGATCAAACAGAATCAACTTTCTTGGCTGTAAAGGATAGGAGGGTTTTGTTTTGCTTTACAAAGCAATTTTCTTTACAAAGCAGGAACAACCTTAGAAGAAAAGTCTGTCCTCTGTGTGGAAGCAGAGGTCTCTCTGCAGAGGTCTAACACATCCCCTTCTAAGTTAGACCTAGAGCTGTCCAGTCAGCAAGGTTCATAAGACTTGCTACCTGGAGGGCTCTCGGTGTGACTATGTAAGGGGATGTGTTGGAACTCTGCAGAGAGATCATTGCTTCCACGCAGAGATCAAGGGTCCTTCTTCTGCAGCATGCTGGCAAGGGACTGGCTTTACTACTCAAGCTGTGGCTACTCCCAAGGAAAATGAACTGTAAGACTTTAAAGATCTTCTGTTTTGATTCACCTGGAATGTATTTAGTGGATTTAAACCAAAGGCTCAATTGAGTTCTAAAGGAAACAATCAAATTATTTTTTGTAATATTTCTTTTGCTAAAGGTCCCTTCCATATAGGGAACATAAATACACATTTCCATCAGCCTATTTCTAAGAAAGTAAAACTCTCAACCCAGTGCTCAAAAATGTGTCCCTATCCTATATAATATGTTCTTAGGACATATTTTCATCTGACCAAACTAGTAATAGTCCCAGATTTTACCAGTAGGTGGTGCTAAAGGTAAAATTGTAATTATGGCTTAGCACCTAACTGGAAAAATAAATATTTGCGGGAGTAGAATTTGCTTTATCTTTTTACACAGAGGGGTCAAAAGACGAATCATTTTCATCTATGATTAAATCTTTTTAACATAAACAATGAGGCATTTGCTATTGATCTCTATGCACGATGTTAGTTGACATATTACAGCTCTGCTCTTGGCAAACAGCTAACCACACATTTGAAATACATACAGTATCTCACAGAAGTGAGTACACCCCTCACATTTTTATAAATATTTTATTATATCTTTTCATGTGACAACACTGAAGAAATGACACTTTGCTACAATGGAAAGTAGTCAGTGTACAGCTTGTATAACTGTAAATTTGCTGTCCTCTCAAAATAACTCAACACACAGCCATTAATGTCTAAACCGCTGGAAACAAAAGTGAGTACTCCCCTAAGTGACAATGTCCAAATTGGGCCCAATTAGCCATTTTCCCTCCCAGGTGTCATGTGACTCGTAAGTGTTACAAGGTCTCAGGTGTGAATGGGGAGCAGGTGTGTTAAATTTGGTGTTATCGCTCTCACTCTGTCATACTGGTCACTGGAAGTTCAACATGGCACCTCATGGCAAAGAACTCTCTGAGGATCTGAAAAAAAGTAATGCTGCTCTACATAAAAATGGCCTAGGCTATAAGAAGTTTGCCAAGACCCTGAAACTGAGCTGCAGCACTGTGATCAAGACCATACAGCAGTTTAACAAGACAGGTTTCACTCATAACAGGCCTCGCCAAGGTCGACCAAAGAAGTTGAGTGCACGTGCTCAGAGTCATATCCAGAGGTTGTCTTTGGAAAATAAACATATGAGCAGTGGTGTTTCTAGGTGGGTGCGGGGGCTGCGAGCCGCACTGGGTGACACCAATCGCACGGGGTGACACCCACGGTTTTACTGACACCAAAATTAAAAAAATAGCAGAAATTATATTTTGGCCCTCTCCGTGAGCTTTTGCAAGGCAATGGCACCAAATTAATTTCAAACGAATAATAAGAGCATGTGCTGGCGCCGGGATTAAGGAACGGTAAGGAACTGGCAGTTCCAAACTACGCATGTCATGAGTCGGAGCCTTGGAGGCTCAGAGTCAGAGCCAATCAGCTTCACTGAAGATTTATAGAAAAATAAAAAATAACATTATTTTATTGCAGTTCTTAAATGCTGTTAGGAAGGATGTTAGGAAGTGTTAACTGATTTTGCAAGTTGCAACTACTGGATTGGGACTCCAGGAGGTGCAACGGGGACACAGGGAGGGGAAGAGCCCAGCCAGGCTGTTTGTGCATGAAAGGGACCGCCCACCTCTGGAGGGGTGACACCATGTGTTACCGCACCAGGTGACACCAACCCTAGGGATGCCTCTGCATATGAGTGCTGCCAGCATTGCTGCAGAGTTTGAAGGGGAGGGGGATCAGCCTGTCAGTGCTCAGATCATACGCCGCACACTGCATCAATTGGTCTGCATGGCTGTCGTCCCAGAAGGAAGCCTCTTCTAAAGATGATGCACAAGAAAGCCTGCAAACAGTTTGCTGAAGACAAGCAGACTAAGGATATGGATTACTGGAACCATGTCCTGTGGTCTGATGACACCAAGATCAACTTATTTGGTTTAGATGGTGTCAAGTGTGTGTGGCGGCAACCAGGTGAGGAGTACAAAGACAAGTGTCTTGCCTACAGACAAGCATGGTGGTGGGAGTGTCATGGTCAGGGGCTGCCGGCACTGGGGAGCTACAGTTCATTGAGGGAACCATGAATGCCAACATATACTGGGACATACTGAAGCAGAGCATGATCCCCTCCCTTCGGAGACTGGGCCACAGGGCAGTATTCCAACATAATGATCCCAAACACACCTTCAAGACAACCACTGCCTTGCTAAAGAAGCTGAGGGTAAAGGAGATGGACTGGCCAAGCATGTCTCCAGACCTAAACCCTATTAAAGCATTTGTGCGGCATCCTCAAACAGAAGGTGGAGGAGCGCAAGGTCTCTAACATCCACCAGCTCCGTGATGTCATCATGGAGGAGTGGAAGAGGACTCCAGTGGCAACCTGTGACGCTCTGGTGAACTCCATGCCCAAGAGGGTTAAGTCGGTGCTGGAAAATAATGGTGGCCACACAAAATATTGACACTTTGGGACAAATTTGGACATTTTCACTTAGGGGTGTACTCACTTTTGTTGCCAGCGGTTTAGACATTAATGGCTGTGTGTTGAATTATTTTGAGGAGACAGCAAATTTACACTGTTATACAAGCTGTACACTCATTACATTACATTGTAGCAAAGTGTAATTTCTTCAGTGTTGTCACATGAAAAGATAATAAAATATTTACAAAAATGTAAGGGGTGCACTCACGTCTGTGAGATATTGTATATGAGAGTCATATATGACGGGTTTGGATTCTGTCCATCCATTCCTGAGCTTTAAACAGACCTGCCAGACTGTACACTGTACATATGGTCTTTTCCCTTGGCCTGTGATTGGACAGTGAAGGAGGAGCAGCAAGACTCCCCCCCCCCTTCCCCGCTCACTGTACTGTGGTGGTTTATGTAAGGATTTATTCTACTTGTAAAGGGCGGTGTCCCTTTCCCTTAGATGAAATATTATAGTGCCTCCAGCCGTTAAAATACGGCAAATATTTAGTAAACCAATAATTTGGACACCTTGATAATTTGATCACCACTTATTATTAGACCTTGAATTCTTTTAGTCAGTATGATTTCGTACCATACACACAAAATTTGCCTTATAATAGATAAATATAAAAATTTATTTATGTACAAAAATTATATATATATTAACACAAAACGCAAAAGACTGGTGATGAATGAATACTGATACACACGGTCAAAGATATACTATACCAATATCATACACAATATAATGTTTCTAAATAATGGGAAACAATATAACAATCTTCTAGATGATAATGATTATAAAAATTTAAATCTAGTAATAACTAATAATTTTAGAGTATTTCAGAGGTTATTTTCTCTCATCACGTGGCCATAGCAATGGAAGAAGATATTCCCTGATAAATTATACTCTAATTACTAATATTTAATAATTTATGAAATGTGAAAAATTTGTAATATGACACCGACAATATCTAACAATAATACGGGATCTCTCTATATTTATATGTAACCACCCAATACAGTTGTGATCACTCTAAGGTAATTCTTATTACTCTACACAACAGAGAAAATATGCAATGCAAAATTAAATGGACAGTCTCACCACACCCGGAATTCAGACTATGACACTTTCCCAATGGATTCAGCTGGCAATGGAACGCCTTCAGGGATGACCACAGGGGGAAGTGAGATATAGTTCAATAGTGTAGGAAAATGTAGGAAGTTAGAGGTACAGAGATTTAGAAATTTAGTAAAGTTTTAGAAGTTTGAAAAGAGTTAATCGGTAGCTCTTCAGATGGATTTCAGCCTCGTCAGATTTCCTTCAGCTTGTCTCTCTTTGCTGTTTTTCAGTGAGGTTCTTCAGTGAGTTTTTTTTCAATGAGGTTTTTTCTTCAAATCAGGTGCATGGGTTTTTATACCATCTAAACTATTGTTCTAAGAGACCCTCCCACCAGGCTTTTTGATTGGCTGGTTGAGAAATGTATGTATTTAAGCTATCTCTCACCTGTCCACTAAGTGGCAGTCAGAGCTCATAGAACAATTTGAGTATTTATGATGACTCATACCTCGGGTGGAACTCAAGGTGATTTCAGGTATTAAATATACGTCTTATCCAGATATATATAGGTGATCATAGCTATAATGTTCTAAATAGGAACCATGGAATATATGTGTATATTCAGTTATTCATCTCCCTGATATACAAACTTGTGTGAAAGCATTTGTTTCCTGGTAAGACATACAACTGCTGCTAATTCACAATATATCTTCCTTTTCCTCATCTCAATACTCAATTTAGTGATATACAATCCCCATTCTGCTGAATATTTTGTGGTGTGTGAAACATATTCTTTATAACATCCATTGATAATATGCTTTTTTGGTAATATCTCTGTGGGTAGATATATCCAGTTCTTAGCCTTATATGTCCTGAATTTAACCTTTTTGTTTTAGAACCAAAATTCCCATGAGGAGAAAAGACCCTCTGTTTACCTGTCTATTGTGTTGGAGTCAGAGTAAACAACCATTTATACTTTCAACCTTAGTGGATAATAGCATATTGTGACAGTTCGAGAAGTTTGTTGGTTCATCACACTCTGCAAGGTTTTGGGTAAACTTTCAACCAGTTGAGTTTCCGTCTCATTATTGTTCACTTGTTATGACTTAATGTTTGAAGGTCTAAGTCCTATTTGACTGTCTATTTAACTTTTGTAGACGTCTTCAACTCAACCCCAATATATAAACAGTATTTGTTGACATATCCACACTTTAGCTATTCTCATAGTCTCCAATTTAAACTTTTTATAAACCTAGTCTTAGACCACCTGTGGATAGTCAAACAGTCTATTGTCTTGGAAAAAGCTCACTTCACCCATTATTTGCATGTCTTAGTTGGAGGGTCCTTTGAATTTTCAACCAAAAAGAGTTAACCCTTAACGGGCAGCTAGGCTGGTTTGTTTTTGAAATAAAGTTATGTTTTTGATACATAATTTCAAAAGTCACTACAAAATCCCCCTTTTTTGGGGTACAGGCACGTATAGATGGGTGTCTGTATTGCAAACCATGAGTGGGACTTTTGACTAGGGTGACCGTTCGTCTTCTCATATGGGGTGAATGAAAATAAAGAATTTTTAATAGAAAAAGTGGCAGCGGTGATGCTGGTTTGGTCCTCAACTTGACTCGGCGTTCTCAGACGGACACTTCTGATGACGATCCTGGTTTTGCGATGAGGCCGGCCTGGCCTGGCACATCCACCTTGGGATCCATGGGTCCTCCGCACGACAGGTCTCTTAGACGGTCTCCTAGGCGGGTCCTTTCCTCTGGACTGGCCCTTGGTGGCCTGGGACATCAGGTTATCGTCTCCGGATCGATCTCTGGCATCTGGTCTTTCCCACAGGACATTATAGCTTCCTTCTAGGGTCTGGTCATTGACACCTCCGATCGCCGGTCTGGTCATCGTCTGGGCCTTCATTTCTAAATTATTAAAATGAACAGTTTAAGTATTGGATATATATAAAATTATATTACTGGATCCTGTAAGGCAAAAGATAAATAATATATGTTCAAAAGAAATTTAATAATGATCTCAATATCTCCAGATAGGAACTGGTGGGTTAGTCTTCCAACAACTGCAATTGAGACTTCGGATGGCAAGCACGTAATTGATTGATGTGCACCCATCTATCACTGATTTCACCATACCGGGGAATCTGTAATTTATATGCGACCGGAGAGATTTTATCAATGATAGAGAACGGACCTTTCCAAGATGGAAGGAATTTCCGTTCCTTGATCTGGTCTCTTGCGAAGTTGTATAGATAGACCTTGTCACCAATCTCATATTCCTTCTTAGAGGTTTTGAGATCATAGTATGTCTTAGCACTAGTTGCAGCTCTTTCCAAATTTCGCTGGGCAAAAGCAAAAGCATATTGCAAATGTTTACGTAAATCCTCTATGTACTGGTGTGTGGTGGTGGCATTGATCAAATTTTGATCTGTAGTGTGATACAATAAGTGCTGGGGCAGTACCATCCGTCTACCTGTCATCAGTTCAAAGGATGACATTTTTGTAACTGTATTCGGAGTAGCCCTCAACGCCATCAGGACCAGCGGAAGTTTGACATCCCAATCCTTGCCTGTTTCCTTAACAAATTTCTTAAGGACGTTAACGATGGTCTGATTGTATCATTCTACACCACCACTAGAGGCTGGCCGATAGGCGATATGCAATTTCCTTTTAACCCCCAAAATTTTCCACAATTTGGCCATCACTTCGCTAGTGAAGTGTGATCCTCTGTCAGACTCTATCCTCTGTGGGAGACCAAAACGTGAAAAGACATGATTTATTAATAATGCAGCACATGTCTCGGAGCTATTATTCGGTGCTGGTATACATTCGACATACTTGGTGAATAAACATGTAACTGTTCACATATACCGATTTCCTCGTGAAGATTTTGTTACAGGCCCAATAAAATCCATTTGAAGGTCTGACCAAGGCATACATATCCCCCTTTTCTGGAGAGGTGCTCTGTGAGTTGGTTTGGTAGGTTGAAATTGGGGACATATTAGGCAACCTTGGCAGTACTCCTTCACATCACGTAACATATGAGGCCAGTAGGCATAATCCCGCAGGATCTCATACGTGATTTTCTCTCCACGATGCCCGGAAGTAGGAGCATCATGGGCATGCTGTAGCATTAAACCTCTAAATTTAAGTGGGACGACCCATTGTTGTACGCCACCCTTTGAGGTTCGTATCAACAATCCCTGGTACAAAGTGAATTGGGATTTGGATTTCATTAAGATACGTAAATCCTCCTTCCCACTACATACTTCCTTATTTATGGGATTTTGGTTGGGATCTTCTATATGACTATAAAACAAGCCAATTATTGGGTCTTCTTTTTGGGCAGTAATTAAATCCTCACTAGGAGATTCGTGACTCCACTGTAATGTATTTGGATCACCAGCTGTTCTGGCCTGTTGCCTGGTGATGGCTTCAACCTGTACGGTACCTAAAAATTGATCGATGTCTAACAATTTACCGGTGATTGCCCCTTCCTTGGCTAAAGAATCGGCCAGATCATTCCTTTCTTTCTCGGCACCTAGAACCTTGGAGTGGCCTTTGGTCTTCTTGAAGTGTAGGGTGATATCATTGGACCTTACCAGTTCATCGATGTGACAAAAGAGCTTACCATGTTTCACGGGTTTGTGATTACTCTTGGTCATGTTGTTTCGCTTCCACCTAGGGAAATACTCCACAAAACTATTCCTGACATAATTGGAATCGGTTATGATGGCACATTCTTTAATGTTGAACTCTATAGCCATCTCAACTGCTCTAAGGATTGCAGTGAGTTCAGCAACCTGACTGCTTTTTGGTCCAAGTTTGTATCCCACAGAAATTGGGGTGACACCTTGGGTCCAAACGATTCCAATACCTGCCACTAGTTGGAGCTGTTCCCCATCCTTATGATGAAAAGCACAACCATCTACATATACACACGGCAGCTGTTTACAGTATTCTTCATCATAAACCTTGTAGGGAGAGAACAGTTGTTCTTCCAAAAAGTCAGTGTCCGGGGCCTCCATAGCAGGCGTAGTTGCGGAACAATCATGGAGCTCGGCTAGGCCCTGGGCTACTGGACTTTCCTTGTTCTGTTTATAATGAATTTCAAGAGGCCACCCTTGCAAAGACAAAGTCCAAGCAGTGATGCGGCTATTAGACACATTTCCTCCCCTGATACGTTCACTCTTTAAATACTGTAAAGGCTGGTGTGCCGTTTCAACAATGATTCTCTCTCCTTGAATGTAACTGCGGAAATTCTGTAATGCCCACACGGTGGACAATAGAGCTTTTTCACAGTCACTGAATTTTACCTCTACCGGGGACAACGTTTTACTGGCATAGGCAATCACTTTACTGACATCATCTCGTTTCTGGTAAAGAACGGAACTCATACTTACCTGCGTAAACCCTGTCTCTAGATAGAAGTTTTTACCCCCTTTGGGATATCCGAGACACGGCGCTTGTGTAAGACGTTCCTTTAACTCCTTCATGGCGTCTTCCTGTTTCTTACCCCACGACCATTCGACATCCTTCTTCAGTAGGTGAAGCAGTGGCTTGCTTATCTCGGCGTAATTATCAATAAACTTACGCGAGTAGTTTACCATACCTAGGAATGATCTCAATTCTTTAAGGTTAGTAGGGACTTTACAGTTTAGAACCGCCTCTACCTTCTTCTTTTGTGGGTTCAAACCTTCAGCAGTAACTTCATGGCCTAGGAAGTTTACCTTTGTGCGACACCACTGGGCTTTTTGTAAGGACAGTTTAACTCCTGCTGCTTTCAATTGGCCCAAAACATGCCGAAGTTCTGTAATGTGCTTGGCCATATCAGTACTTTTGATCAAGATATCGTCCACATATGCCAACGTCCCCCTTTCGAAGGCGTCTGGCATGGCCTTGTGCATAAACACAGCAAATTCATGTCCGGAATTTATGAATCCGAAAGGCATTCGCACCCAACAATACTGTCGATTTCCAAAACTGAAGGCCAGTTTGTATTGGTCTTCCTCACTCACCTTAATGGTCCAATACCCTTGTGCACAATCCAAGGCTGTGAAAACTTGGGATCCTTGGAGCTGGGCTAGACATTGGTCTATGTATGGGACAGGCCATCCTGACATGTACACACGTTTGTTCAGCTGACGGAGGTCAGCGCCCAACCGCCATTGTCCATTGGGTTTTAAAATACCCAGGATCGGGTGGTTATAGGAGCTGTGGATGGGCCTAATTATTCCCCTTTCATGTAACTTCCTGATAATCTCAGCTAGAGATTCATAGGAAGCTAATGGCAACCTATACTGTCTTACGAATACTGGTGGGGCATCTGTATCTGTTTGGATCCTAGCGATGTGTAGGTCAGTAGTCCCACAATCGTAAGAATCCTTGGCAAAGATCTCTTGGAATTCAAGGAGAAGCTCTCGGAGCAATTGTCGGTCGAGATCATTGGAACACGCATTGGCGAGGGCCACCATCTCTTCAACTAACTCCTTGAATCCAGGAAAGCTTTCCGGCTGACCTATCTCATATGCCTCTTCAAGTTTTGTGGTGAGGTCATTGGGCATGTGATGTGTGTGTGTGTTCTCCTGCCATTCGTGTCCTTTGGGGTACTCTTGTTCTTTGATTGGGTGATCAAAGACAATTGATGTCTCTTCGATTCGACAGGTACCATCTTTAGAATCGAAAGGATAAATGGACTCTATGGTGAAAATACCCTCTGGTAATGAATGGAATGTTTGTTCAATTAATTGTTCCTCCGACAAATATTCATCGGGGATGAGTCCAATCACCTGGTTAGTGACCCCAAAGGTGTAATATTCAGTCTCTACTGCTAGACCAATAAGGGTCTCTTTGGGTAAGACGATGTCCTGGTTGGACAGATTATGTATGTAAATGTACATTGGGGACTGATGTGTGTTGACTAGGGGCGTGTGTGTAATGTTCAGTCCTTCCCCCTGCATTTTATGGGAGAGGCATACTAATGCATCTGACCCCTTCAGTCTATGTCCCTTTTTAACTTGGATGGGGAGTATGAAATTATTTATGCCCTTAGGAATTGTAATCTTTTGGGCTACCTGGACTTCAACAGCATAAGGCATCTGTTGCTGGGATTTTAAAGCTAAGTCCAGATTTTGGTATTTCTCGGGGTCCCCCTTTAGTCGACTCCATAAACAGTCATTAATTAGGTCGACTTGCATTGCAAATCGATGTAATACATCGTTGCCAAAATACATTTTAGTTTGGGGATTATCCAAGACTAGGAACACATGGGTGGCTGTTTTGTTTCCTACAGTGACGTTTAAGAGACACCTAGCTATTGAATTGTAATCATCAGAGTCATCAATGGAGTCTGAAATCCAATGACGCTGAGGTGTGGAGAAACAGATCATTTCCATTTCAGTCAGGTGTTTTATCAGCCCGTGGCTTACAAAGCTGTGTTCCTGTCTCAAATCTAGTTTGGCATATTTTGACCTATTAAGACCATTTATCCGGATGGGGATAAACAAGTCGCTGTTAACCCTTTCAATGCCTGTCAAGAATTGGGTGTGATCTCCCCCTTTTCTTGGTTTATCCTCCTGATGAAAAGATATCGTAAGGATGTCATCTTGGAGGGAAATATCTTTTATTTTATCTTGGGGAATTCTAAAAATGTGATCCTCATCTCTTCTGATAGGGTTATGGTCATCAGGCTTGATAACCGTTACATCAGGAAGTTGACTGTTCCTGAAATGGATTTCTAATGATCCAGGCCTTTCTTCCACCAGGTGGCAGTGTTGTCGGGAATGGGGAGTTTTAAGTTTCCCATATTTAATCGGGGTATTTACCTGTGACCACAGTACTTGGTTCACACAGTCAACTATTGTGTTCAGCCTTTTTAGAAAGTCCATCCCAATAATCATGTGGTGCTGGGAGATACTGGCAATGATGATGGGGTGTCTCAGTTCCTTATTACCCAGTTTCAGTTTAAGCCAGGCGGTACCCGTAACTTGTAAAGGGTCTCCACCTACACCAATCAATGAGCTGTCAAAGCTTTTAAGTCTTGGCTTAGTGGGCATGACATTCGCCACTTTATTAAAATGTTCCTGTGACATGATGGTTGCTTGGGATCCAGTGTCTATTAGGCCGACAATAGAAAGATCACTGGCATCCTGCACCTGCACCGTGGCATAATATCTCCCATCAGATTCAGTCAGCTCACACATGAAATTGGCGTGGTTGAAGATCTGTGGGCCCTTCAATGACATATGATTGGCTCTTATCTCACCGCATGTGGTGGACACATCACTCTTATCCTCCCTGGTGGGATTCTTGGACTGTTTCAAGACAGAAGCACAACTAGAAGTTGGTGCTCCGTCTGGCTCGTCAATCCCGACGACTTCCGATGCCGCGACTATATTAGGGGCAATAGATGGACACCGAAAAACAGGAGAATCGTTAATAACCAACAACTGGTCCCCCTTTGCCCGAGAACTAGATTCTCCATTAGTAGGCGTGTCAGGGACGGGACACACATCTCCTGTCATTTGACTCAGTGTTCTCCCCTGTTTGTTTAAGGCTTGGTTGCCTGTTAATTCTGTGACCCTTGGTTGGTCACAGGAGTTGTTCCTAAAAAAGGATTGGAAGAATTGTTAGTGACAAGCCGGTCTATTTGTTCAGCCATTTTGCTGACCTGTGCCTCTATTTGCTCAATACGCTTAGAGGAGTCATTCTGTTGATTCTCCCTTTTCCTGTACTTACGTTTGTATTTTGGACGTGACTGGTAATGAGACTCAGAGTCAGAACTACTGCTCCGGTCCCGACGCCATTTTTCTCTCTGAGGTTTCGGGTTCTCCCTGTCATTGAGGGGAGCCTGGGGTACTGTATCCACCCTTTGAGCTTGAGGGTGTTCTTGGCGTGGAGGGAATCTTTGGAAGTCAGAGTTCCTACCAAAATTGGGATTCTTATTGAAATTATGGTTCCTATTGAAATTGGGGTTCCCATAAAAATTTCCATGTTGGTCTTGGCGAGGATAGTAGAACCTCCGAGGATACCATTGACTCCTTTGATTCCCATCACTATACTGGCCCTTACCATACTTTTTATTCTTCTCACTTCCACTACCGTAGTTCCCTTGCTTTTGTCTATCCTTCCTCACCCACTGGTTTTGGGGTGCAAAGTTATGGACCTCCTTCACTTGCTGGGTTTGAGGTACAAATCTAGGGGAACCATTGGTTTTACCCCCACGGACTACTTCTGCATATGATTTCTTCTCTGCCTGCAAATTTGGATTTGGAGGGGAAACGGTAGTGGCTGCTACTATCCTGGGACTATTTTTGGGTTCTCTTTTTATCCCGCCCTCTCTGGACTGTTGGATTGAGAACAGATCACTCTCTCTCACCAACCAATCAAGAGAGCATCCCTTTCTGTAATCCTGAGCAAGTCCCAATTTTATGTAAGCGGGTAATGCTTCATAAAATAAGGTCTTGAATTCTGGCTGGTCAGGATTGGGATCCTTTTCAGCCAGGAAATAGGCATTTCTGAGGACAGCCAGAAATTCTGCAGGACTTTGGTGAGGACCACACTTTAAATTGTAGGCCGCAGCCTTGGCAGAGGTTACAGTTTTATAAGGCCCAAATTCCATGTGGCACTTATGTTTAACCTCTCTCCAGGACTGATTGGAATAGGTCCTCAAGGTATCAAAAAATTGCCGGTACTTTTCTTCAAATACCCATGGCAGCAATTCTATTTTGGTGTGGTCATCTCTAATGCCCAGAATTTCTAACGTCTGTTCGTATGTTTTCATGTGTTCGGTGATCTCAAGGGACCCTTTCTTAGTAAACATAGGAACAGTGTCCTTCAGGAACTTAATGACCTTTGGGGTGTCATATCTTCTGAATGACCCCTGGGATTTCGCTTCTTGCCTATATGAAAACCTCATACTTTTCTTCTGAGCGCTCTGGAGTGTATCTTGGGAGCCTAGGGGGCGACCTATATTCTGTCTCTGCCTCACTATCAGGTACTTCACTGTGATATGGGTATCCCCGCTCATCAGCCTCCTGCTTGACTGGGTTGGTCCGGTTTTGGACTCCAGAATTTATTTGGGCCGTTAACCTCACAATCTGCTCCTCCAGAGTTTTCTGCTC
Organism: Staurois parvus; assembly: GCF_062004578.1. NCBI lineage: Eukaryota > Metazoa > Chordata > Amphibia > Anura > Ranidae > Staurois > Staurois parvus. The sequence continues at coordinate 11,700,016 of NW_028318005.1, read as the reverse complement.
AGATTTTATCAACGCAAGTTCTGACTGGTCATGCTTATCCCCTGGGTGGACTTTAATTTCAACAGGAGATAACCTTTCTGATCTGAAGTACTCCACTTCATCTTTTAAATCCTGATATTTCTTTTGAAATCGTTTCAATTCCTGAAAATTTCTTTCATACAGGTCTTGAGCACTTTGAAAGTCTCTGACCAATCTATCTTGATACTCCTTGGATTCGTCTAAACGAATACCGGCATGACCAAGCTTCCCTTTCAAAGACTCAATGTCCTGATTTCTGCTTTCCAACAAGAGGCGGGCTTCTGACAACTCTTCCCTTAAAGTTATGGTTTGCTGGGCAGCTCCAGTGCTCATAAACCATAACATAGGCCAGGCTTCTAAGAGAAGTCTGTCATGGTTTTTATCACTTTCTGCTCTAGCAAATGCTACTAAAAACTCAATAACCCGACCCTTTTGGTTCAACAGGTCCTCAAATGTGCTTATAGCTTGGAAGAGGTGGATCCGTGATTACTGGATGCCATTTTGATACAAAATATATGTTTGACAAAGTGTACAAATATACAATCACCAGTGCATTTTGTATTATGGTACGATTTCTATGGATCTCAGCAGTGCCTTCAAATTTATCCTGTGGTGGTTTATGTAGGGATTTATTCTACTTGTAAAGGGCGGTGTCCCTTTCCCTTAGATGAAATATTATAGTGCCTCCAGCCGTTAAAATACGGCAAATATTTAGTAAACCAATAATTTGGACACCTTGATAATTTGATCACCACTTATTATTAGACCTTGAATTCTTTTAGCCAGTATGATTTCGTACCATACACACAAAATTTGCCTTATAATAGATAAATATAAAAATTTATTTATGTACAAAAATTATATATATATTAACACAAAACGCAAAAGACTGGTGATGAATGAATACTGATACACACGGTCAAAGATATACTATACCAATATCATACACAATATAATGTTTCTAAATAATGGGAAACAATATAACAATCTTCTAGATGATAATTATTATAAAAATTTAAATCTAGTAATAACTAATAATTTTAGAGTATTTCAGAGGTTATTTTCTCTCATCACGTGGCCATAGCAATGGAAGAAGATATTCCCTGATAAATTATACTCTAATTACTAATATTTAATAATTTATGAAATGTGAAAAATTTGTAATATGACACCGACAATATCTAACAATAATACGGGATCTCTCTATATTTATATATAACCACCCAATACAGTTGTGATCACTCTAAGGTAATTCTTATTACTCTACACAACAGAGAAAATATGCAATGCAAAATTAAATGGGCAGTCTCACCACACCCGGAATTCAGACTATGACACTTTCCCAATGGATTCAGCTGGCAATGGAACGCCTTCAGGGATGACCACAAGGGGAAGTGAGATATAATTCAATAGTGTAGGAAAATGTAGGAAGTTAGAGGTACAGAGATTTAGAAATTTAGTAAAGTTTTAGAAGTTTGAAAAGAGTTAATCGGTAGCTCTTCAGATGAATTTCAGCCTCGTCAGATTTCCTTCAGCTTGTCTCTCTTTGCTGTTTTTCAGTGAGGTTCTTCAGTGAGTTTTTTTTCAATGAGGTTTTTTCTTCAAATCAGGTGCATGGGTTTTTATACCATCTAAACTATTGTTCTAAGAGACCCTCCAACCAGGCTTTTTGATTGGCTGGTTGAGAAATGTATGTATTTAAGCTATCTCTCACCTGTCCACTAAGTGGCAGTCAGAGCTCATAGAACAATTTGAGTATTTATGATGACTCATACCTCGGGTGGAACTCAAGGTGATTTCAGGTATTAAATATACGTCTTATCCAGATATATATAGGTGATCATAGCTATAATGTTCTAAATAGGAACCATGGAATATATGTGTATATTCAGTTATTCATCTCCCTGATATACAAACTTGTGTGAAAGCATTTGTTTCCTGGTAAGACATACAACTGCTGCTAATTCACAATATATCTTCCTTTTCCTCATCTCAATACTCAATTTAGTGATATACAATCCCCATTCTGCTGAATATTTTGTGGTGTGTGAAACATATTCTTTATAACATCCATTGATAATATGCTTTTTTGGTAATATCTCTGTGGGTAGATATATCCAGTTCTTAGCCTTATATGTCCTGAATTTAACCTTTTTGTTTTAGAACCAAAATTCCCATGAGGAGAAAAGACCCTCTGTTTACCTGTCTATTGTGTTGGAGTCAGAGTAAACAACTATTTATACTTTCAACCTTAGTGGATAATAGCATATTGTGACAGTTCGAGAAGTTTGTTGGTTCATCACATTCTGCAAGGTTTTGGGTAAACTTTCAACCAGTTGAGTTTCCGTCTCATTATTGTTCACTTGTTATGACTTAATGTTTGAAGGTCGAAGTCCTATTTGACTGTCTATTTAACTTTTGTAGACGTCTTCAACTCAACCCCAATATATAAACAGTATTTGTTGACATATCCACACTTTAGCTATTCTCATAGTCTCCAATTTAAACTTTTTATAAACCTAGTCTTAGACCACCTGTGGATAGTCAAACAGTCTATTGTCTTAGAAAAAGCTCACTTCACCCATTATTTGCATGTCTTAGTTGGAGGGTCCTTTAAATTTTCAACCAAAAAGAGTTAACCCTTAACGGGCGGCTAGGCTGGTTTGTTGTTGAAATAAAGTTATGTTTTTGATACATAATTTCAAAAGTCACTACAGTACTCTCTCCTCCTGTCAGCATGTTCATGTCAGCACACGTGTTTGCAGCAGACCTGATTGGCTCTCCTTCTCATGCACAGCGGATTACTAGAGACTGATACCAAACCAAATCCAGGTGTCTTTAAAGAAAATCTGTCCTTGGAAAAAATTCTTAAAGCTAAAGCTAAATTCTTAAACCACCTGAAGGCAAAAGCAGGCAGCCAAATGTCAGGTGGCAAATATATATTTGAAAAGTTTGTTTCAATATATGAAAAAAACTCATAAATGTTTTTCGAAATCTCTTTCTTATAATACAGACCACCAACACAGACAACGCATGTAGGTGAGCCTGGAGTCGACAACATGGAAGATGGCATGAATAGGTAAGTAGAATGAATGGAGCCACTGAGCACCACGTGAGAGGTGGGGGTGGGGAGAATTTACCTGTACAGCTTCCTCACTATACATCCCATCTTGTATTTTACATATGCTGCCTAAAAAGATCCAAAGGTAAGCAAGAGCATGGAGATCAAAGTATAACTAAAGGTAAAACATTGTTTTCTTTAGTTTTTGATGGAGTGGAGAGGGACTAGAACCCCTGTCAGCTTTGTATTGCTGTCTGTGTCCCCCTCTCTTCTTGTCCCGTTTACCATTATTGATGAGAGTGAAAGAAAATCCCAATTTTTGGGTTGTCACCAGAAAAGGGACAGAGGGGAAATCTTCCAATGGGGAGACTAGTTCCTCTCATTTCTCATTTTGGCTATGGGAAAGGAAGTGAAGGGAAATCTCCACAATGGGACACAGATGGCAAAAAAAACCTGACAGGGGTTATAAACCTCCCTCTGTTATAACAGTGTGTCCGGTGTTCAATATTTTATAGTTACAGTGATTTCTGCTAATATTATTATACACTGCTCAAAACAAAAATTGAAGGAACATTTTTTAATCAGAGTATAGTATCAAGTCAGTGAAACTCCTGGGATATTGATCTGGTCAGTTAAGTAGCAGAGGGGGTTGTTTTTCAGTTTCAGCTGCTTTGGTGTTAATGAAATTAACAACAGGTGCACTAGATGGGCAACAAAGAGATGACCCCCAAAAACAGGAATAGTTTTACAGGTGGAGACCACTGACATTTTTTTCCCTACTCATCTTTTTCTGTCAGTGTCACTGCTGGTATCATGAGGCGATACCTGGACCCTACAGAGGTTGCACAGGCAATCCAACTCCTCCAGGATGGCACATCAATACGGGCCATTGCCAGAAGGTTTGCTGTGTCTCCCAGCACAGTCTCAAGAGCATGGAGGAGATTCCAGAAGACAGGCAGTTACTCTACGAGAGCTGGACAGGGCCGTAGAAGGTCCTTAACCCATCAGCAGGACCTGCTCCTTTGTGCAAGGAGGAACAGGATGAGCATGAAGGTGGCCTAAGGACCCGACATCCTCTAGTGGGCCCTGTGCTCACTGCCCGGCACCATAGAGCTCGATTGGCATTTGCCATTGAACATCAGAATTGGCAGGTCCACCACTGGCGCCCTGTGCTTTTCACAGATGAGAGCAGGTTCACCCTGAGCACGTGACAGACGTGAAAGGGTCTGGAGAAGCCATGGAGAACGTTATGCTGCCTGTACCATCGTTCAGCATGACGGTTTTGGTGGTGGGTCAGTGATGGTCAGCAAGCCCAGACGGCAATCTACGGGTTGCTGAGCCCCAATCTAGTATTAGCATTCTACAAGGGAGGCAGGGGGGAGGGGAAATGAGTCACATGCTCCTCCCTTACCAGAAGCTCCTGATACTGGTGGATGAATGAAGTGGCGGAAGAGTGAAGGAAAGGTGAGTACGCCCAGCTGGGTAGGTGGGTAGGTTGGTAGATAAGTGGACTCGTGGCTTACTAGTAACTAATTCTAATGAAAATCTTTAACGTTTATCTAAATTCAGGAATAAAAATGTAATATATTGCAGCTCCTTGGATGTGGTGGCTGTATTATTTTTTTTTTCCTTCAGGCTTTTTTTTCCTTTTTTTCACTTATTGATCCTGCTGGTAACTCACTTTCTATTCCTAGTGTGACAACACTTATTTCTGTACTTTATCAATAGAGCAGTGTTGTCACCCTAGGATGGGACTAGGGAACATCTCCCCCTCTCCTCTTCTCCATAACATGGGGGTGTTCTGTTGTCCACAAAGATGGCTGTGAGCATTGTAACTGATAACAGTCCACACAGAGAGAGAGAGCTCAGTACGTTATCAGCTCATAAGATTTCTGGCAGGATCAACAAGATTTTTTAGTACTTAATAAACAGATATAACAAAATGAATTAAATGTTATATTTAACAGACCAAAAAGTTCATTGGGGACAAAAAAAATCAATACTTTTTCTTTAGACAGTTTAACGCATTAGGCCAATTTGAAAAAACATCCCTGTTGTTAAAGAATATGTATCCCAATCACTACAATCTCATATAAGATTTACCATATTAAAGCAACCGAAAAGAGGGTTTTTAAAACCATTTTAAATTTGCAGCTTTTATTAAAATACTATCTGGTGATCCTGACATGACAGTCCTTGTTCAGACACTTCCTAGTACAGGGTGACAACATGCTGTCTCTACCTCCCAGCTGCACTGTCACCCTGTCACATGCCAATGCAATTGAAACTACAAGCAACTGTTCAAATGCACATTGCACAGGCATGGTACATTGCTGTCACCATCCTGAGAAATGCCATACAGCTATCGCTGGTGTGCACGTAGACAGGTAGAGGCTGCAAAGAAGATGCAGAAAATCAGCAACACTAAAAAGCAACAAAAAATGGGTGAAAACTGTACTTTATTTAAAAATGGCAAATGTTTATGATAAAAAAATCATTGTAATATAATTATTAAAAAAAATAATTTGACATCACATTGCAGATACTGGTGGCACCTAGGGGAATACTCTATTATTTGAAGACTTGAGAAAAGAATGTATCAATGGAATGGGAAAACAAGATTCAACGTATTACAAATATACATACAAATGTTTATTCAACTGAGACTGTCCTAAATACACTTTCTTTACGCACCATGCCATTCTAAAATAAATAAATAAACAAAATAAGATTCTTATTAAGTGTATAGCTGTGTTTATTTCAATGTTCTTCTAAAATGCAAAGACTGAATAATGTATTTTTGTGATGGATTAAAACCTCAGTGTGGATTTCCATTTCTCCACTAGCTGGCAGTGACACACCAGTTATTGAACCAGTCTGTTCTACAATGTAAGCAGTGAAAACATACTGTACTGTATATGATTGGGCTTATTATAATCAGTGTAAATTTCTATTTCTCCACTAGCTGGCAGTAACACACCAGTTATTGGACCAGTTTATTTCAATGATCTTAAACAGGGGTCTTTAAACTTTCTAAACAAAAAGCCAGTATAACTTTTTCATTGTGATCTCTCACATTATATTATTTATGGTTATAGAGCTGACAATATCTGCAAATGCTTTCCTAATCTTCACATGTCTTAATGACCTTTACTTTCTCATAACCTTGTGATGTCTCATCTTACATTACTCTGGCCTCTATGCATCTCTGTACATTTATTGGACATAGACATGAACTTTTACTGTTTAAACACCGAATAAAACTGTTTCAGCATAAACAAAGGGCAGTTTAATGTCCTTCAAATTTTAGGAGGGGCAGACTGTGGCCAGCAGGAGTAGAAATTGTCTTGGTGCCAGTGGTAGTAAACAATGTTTTCTTTTTGGTAATAGGGGGAGGAATAGTACTGCATTTTTGGTGTCAGTGGGAGGAATAGTGCCCCATCACTGGTATTAGTGGGAGGAATAGGGCCTCATTGATGGTGTCAGTAGGAGGAATAGTGCCTCATTGTTGGTGTCAGTGGGAGGAATAGTACTCCATTGTTGGTGTCAGTGGAAGGAATAGTGCCTCATTATTGGTATTAGTGGGAGCAATAGTGCCTCATCGATGGGGTCAGTGGGAGGAATAGTACCTTGTTGTATGTGTCAGGGGCAGGAACTAGTCCCCACTGTAGCTGACAGTGGGGGGTATAACGGCCCATGGGCTGGAAAAAAACAAGCAAAGGGTTGGATCCAACCCCTAGACCACAGTTTGGAGACCACTAAAATGAAAGGTGTGAAAAATACAGTATATAATTGTGATGAATTGCAACCTTAGTGTGAATTCTTATTCCTCCACTAGGTGCAGAAGTAACGCATTGTTTATTGAACCTATTTATTTAAATGTTCTAAAACAGAGGTCTCCAAATCTTCTAAACAAAGGGCCAGTTTACATGCCTTCAAACTTTAAGGGGGGGGGGGGGGAGCTACTGCGACCATTGGGAGTAGAAAAGGTTTCAATGTCAGTGTGAAAAAAAATGCCCCATCGTTGGGGTCAGTTGGAGAAATTGTGCCCTAAGGGCTGGATAAGGGCAATCAAAGGGCCGCATCTGGCCCCTGGGCCGCAGTTTAGAGACCACTGTTCTACTATGTAAGGCAGGGGTTCCTTGCGCAATGAGTAGTTTCTGCCTCTCAGGTAAGTTCCCACTGACACCATTGATCTTTTTAGCTATCTGTAAGGGGGTAATTCTTCCTAATGGTATAGAGGTGGTCATCCTGTGCCCTACCTGCAATGACCCCAAAAAAAGTGGCCGCAAACACCTGACTATATTCCCAAATAGTGAAAACAAATAAAAGAATGAAAGGGTGCTGCGCTACTTAGTGTATGAACAATGCGCCATAAAAACATAAATAGAATATGTACTGAATACAGATATGCCCCTCATCCAAGTGTAAACATAACATATCCAAAAAGCATGTGAATGGGTGCAAACAATGACAAAAACGGCAGCACACTATAATGTGCTGGTGACAGGGGTGAACATAATAATAATGATGATGTGTATAATGGGATAAAAAATACCAAAAAATACCAATAAATAAAGTGACTCAGTCCCAAAAATATGACAGTCCCAAAACACAGAAAAAAAACACAGTAAATCTTCAGTGCACGCTGTGAAACATCCAGTGCTGCAAAACTATACAAAAATATCCTCCACTAAGTAGGGCAGCACCCTTTCACTCTTTTAACTCTTCCCAATGACCACAAGTGTAGGGAGCATTCTTACCTCTGACTATCACACTAATGTATCATGAATTGTAACTAAAGTCCTTTTTAGCAGGGGTTCCCTGAGACTGGAAAGTTATGTCAAGGGTTCCTCTGCATTGAAAAAGGTTGAAATAGGCTGATGTAAGGAGTGAAAAAACATAAAGATTGTGACATATTATTCCCTTAGTGTAATGTCCTATTCTTCCACTAGGTGGAAGTCTCATACCAGTTATTGAACTAGTTTAAATATTTCAATGATCTTATAAAGTAAAAAATACAGTACTGTATATGATTATGATCTGATGGGGGGCACAGTCTCTGATGGGGGTGCTGCTTCAGATCGAGTGCGGCTTAGAACGAGTGCATAGAAGAAGCAGTTAAACGCAGCAGTTGAACTAAAGCAGGAGAACTCAAGCAGCAGGAAGACACAACAACAGCAAGAAGCTCTACTGCATGCTGGAAGACTGCAAGCAATCACCCTGGGAAACCTCTTACATGCCTGAGACCCACTCCGTGTACCTTTATATAATACACCCCCTCTTCTCCTTATCATATTACTATCCTCTGTTCCCAAATCTCATTTCTTTACCCCTCTGCTCCACCCCACAACCTGTACATCTCCCCCTCACTGCTATCATCTCCCTACTATTGCTCTCTTCACCTCCCCAAAATGCCTCTTCCACTCCTCCTTCTCATTTTCCTCTCCTCCGTTCCCAAAATCCATTCACTATATCCCTCTGCCCCTCCCAAACAATTGTATATTGTGTCCTCACTGCTTCCTTCGCCCCTCTATGGCACCCACCACCTCCTCCTATTACTCCGCTCTCCCACTGACCCCAACACCTCCACTAGGAGTTTCTCATGCTCCTGCACATCCCGCTCCCATGCCACCTTTCTCACCCTTCTCCTCCTCCTAGCCGCGGGGGACATCTCCCTGAATCCTGGCCCTCCACCTCCCTCACCCGCTCAACACCCTCCCACGTCCACGTCCTACTGCAACCCCCGCAACTTAGTATCTGTCCCCCTGCTCCCTAAAATCTCCTTCCCCCCCGTTTTCATGTGCACTCCTGAACGCCCGTTCGGTGTGCAACAAGCTTACCGCCATCCACGACCTCTTTGTTTCCCGCTCCCTCAACCTCCTAGCGATCACGGAAACCTGGATCCAGCCCACTGACTCTACCTCCCCTGCTGCACTCTCCTACGGAGGTCTCACCTGGACCCACTCACCCAGGCCTAACGGTCGTAAAGGTGGTGGGGTTGGTCTGCTCCTGTCACCGCAGAGCACCTTCCGAGTCCTCCCAAACCCCCCCCTCCCTATCCTTCTCCTCCTTCGAGGCCCACTGCGTCCGACTATTCTCCCCAACCCCCCTGAAGATTGCTGTGATATACCGGCCTCCTGGATCCATACCCCGCTTCCTGGATGACTTCTCCTCCTGGCTACCCTTCTTCCTCTCCTCTGAGCTACCCACCATCATCCTTGGGGATTTCAACATCCCTGTCAACCTCGACAACCCAGACACAGCCCGTCTCCTCCACCTAACCTCCTCCTTTGCACTTGCACAGTGCATACAATCCACCACCCACTCCGACGGAAATATCCTGGACCTTGTCTTCTCCAACCGCTGCGCTCCCCACAACCTCACTAACACCCCCTTCCCTCTCTCTGACCACAACCTGATCACCTTCTCTATCTCCTCGTCCTCCAACGCCTACCCCTCCAAATGTCACACTACTACCAGCCGTAACCTCCGCAACCTTAACCCTGCCTCCCTCTACTCTGCAGCTGATCAACTCCACGACCGCATCCTCCCCCTGTCCTGCCCCGACTTGGCTTTGACCGCCTACAACAATGCGCTCTCAACAGCCCTTGACTCACTAGCGCCTTTAACCACACGCAACATCAGACCCCGACCGCTCCAGCCCTGGCAGACTGATCACACCAAAACCCTCAAACGACAAAGTCATGCCCTGGAGCGACTATGGCGCAAAACCAAATCCCAACAAGCCTTCACCAGCTATAAATCTGCCTTCCGCACCTACACCTCCTCCCTCCATGCTGCCAAACAGGCCTACTTCTTGACCCTCATCAAGGCCCTCTCCTCCAATCCTCGCCGACTCTTCTCTGCCTTCAACTCTCTACTCTCTCCACCCCCACCTCCACCCAGCACCTCACTCACTGCCCTTGAGATTGCCAATCACTTCAAAAACAAGATTGACACAATTCGCAAGGACATTGCCGCAACTCACACACCCTCTCAACCCGTCCCCTCTCACACAGCTACCCCCTTATCCCCCCTCCCCCTCGACATAACCCGCAGGGACTTCGTCGCTGCTCAAACTCTCTCCAGCCCCTTCACCCTCACTCAGCTACCCCCTCATCACCCCTCTCCCATGGCCCCACCACTGCTCTGACCTCCTCTTCCACCCCACCCTACATTCCTCATACTGAAGCTCCCCCCACACTCCGCACCTTTGACCTTACTACCATCGAGGAAGTCTCCAAGATCCTCTCTGATGCCCACCTCACCACCTGCCCCCTCGACCCTATCCCCTCACAACTCCTACAACCTTCCTCCTCCTCCATCCTACGCTCCCTCACCCACATCTTCAATCTCTCCCTCTCCTCAGGCACTTTCCCCTCCCCTCTGAAACATGCACACATCACCCCCATACTTAAAAAGCCCTCCCTGGACCCCAATGACCCGAACAACCTCAGACCCATCTCCCTGCTCCCATTTACATCTAAACTCCTCGAGCGCCTAGTCTACACCCGCCTATGCTCTCACCTCAACGACAACAACCTCCTCGATCCCCTACAGTCCGGCTTCCATCCCCTACACTCCACCGAAACCGCCTTACTCAAACTCTCCAACGACCTGCTAACCGCCAAAGCTAATGGCCACTATTCAGTGCTCCTACTCCTTGACCTCTCTGCGGCCTTCGACACAGCACCCCCTCCTCCTCAAAAAACTACACTCCCTCGGCCTCAGAGATTCTGCTCTCTCCTGGCTCTCATCCTACCTGTCACAACGCTCCTACAGCGTTACCTATAATGCTACCACCTCCCCCTCACTCCCCCTCTCTGTTGGGGTCCCTCAAGGCTCTGTCCTCGGGCCCCTTCTCTTCTCCATCTATACCTCCTCCCTTGGCCAACTCATACACTCTCACGGCTTCAACTACCACCTCTATGCCGACGACACACAAATCTATCTCTCAACCCCCCACCTCACCCCCTTGGTCTCAGCCCGAATCACACACCTACTGAGCGACATATCAATCAAACACAGATAATAAACAATAAAACAGTGACTGTGTGCTAATAGAGCCACTGGATGGTGGCTATGAAGTGAAGGAAGTGAAACAGTCCAATGGAGGAGTGCTCTTAAGATCCAGGATGATCCTCAGACGTCCAATATTAGGAACCGTCAGGTGATAAAAAATGTAAAGACTGCGCACTCACCAGATACGCAATCTTTATGCGCATTTGTGTATAATATCACTGGACCTCCTGTGTCATCATCCTGGTCTGGTCAAATCTGGTCAGCATATCCTCCCTTGCCTGATATCCGGATAGATGCAGCTATTCCATGGATCTGGCTGGCTCCCACCAGAACTCAAATAAACAGAAAAGGCCACATAGTGTGATATCCTCAGGTATCTTTATTGTAGGCAAAGGATAGCAGGAAAACCAACATGTAAAAAATTACTGACCCAGATGCAAAATCAAAGATGGCCGCCGGGGCCCCTCGTGGTGCCGGCGGTGAAGCGTCCAACCTGCTGTAGCTCTCCCTGACGCGTTTCGAGCGAAGGCTCGTACTCATAGGGGTGCAGCTTACAGTGGTGGACGCAAATGACAATTTTAAATACGAGCGATGGCGCATGCGCAGTACGCCGTGCGCCATCTTTCCTATGCTGAATGTCCGCGCGACGGGCGCCATTTTATTGTAGCCCAACCCGATGGCGCATGCGCAAACGCCCTGTCGTCGGGTACGCAGAGACAACCAGCAGAAACGAATGCTATGAGCACCAGGGATGACTCACTCATATGCTATAAGCGCCAGAGATGATCAAATCAATAATTTGACGCTATAGATCATCTATCTAGACACGGAAATTAATAAAGTACGAGAGAAACTCATTCCATTTAAAGATAGGAATGACTATCAATCAGAATCTGAGAAACTCAAACAATTTTTAGAACACACGGAAAAGGAACAAAAGACAAAAAAATGTAAGAAATACATACGTGATCATAGGGACTATGCCGAAAATAAAGTTTTTAAATGGCAAACAGACTTAGATGAACCCACGAATGAGCCTCCTATACCCATGGAGACTAATTCATATACATCTAAACCAAAGAAAAATAATAAAGGCGGGAGGGTCCCCAATCATTCTCGTCATACATATCATCACCAATCTCAGCCATCTGGGGAAACTAGGGTCACCTATAATAGTAATATACCCACGTCCAACCGTTTTGAACCACTGAGGTCTATGTCAGACAACAATATAGGCTCAAGAAACTATGATTGGTATCCCAATCAAGGTTATAGGGATAACCAATTCAAGAAACCATTTCAACAACAGGGTACTGGACCCCCCAACAATAATTATAACAGAGGGTATGGCAATTATAACTCCCCGAGAAGGAATTATGGAGCCTCATATAGACAGGATGAGTTCAGGACACCTACACCTAGAACACCTCAGCAGTCATTTAGGCAACCACCATATGCCCCACCATATAGAAATGATACTTACTATCCTCCTACAACTAACCATTCCACATATCAAAATGAGAATTGGAATCCCACTCCGGTTCATTTTTTAGACCAGGAAAGCTCACGCAAAAGAAACGTTCGAGCAGGGGAAAAAAGGGAGGCAAAAGGGTCAACAAACCCAAAAAAGAGGAAACTATAAAGGGTAAAGGGATTTTTAATCTTAGTGGGAAAATATTAACTTCCCAAGAGTTGGATTTATTAGATAGGGGATTAAAATTTGCACCAAATAACAAATTGGACAAATTCCATACATATATTGACATACATAGATTTGTAAGATCAATATCTTTGAAAAAATATTTTCACTCGAACCCTATCGCTAGAAATAACACTAGCATGAACACTTATTCTAACCTAAGGAATGCTTCCCTATTCAATCCTCCCCCACAAAATTATAGTTATATTAATGCCTTCAAAGAAACGGTACTGAAGGATTTAGCTGCTGTGAAGGTAAAGAACCATAAAAATCAGCATGGGACTTCCAAAGCTATTAACTCCCTCCTTGACCAGAAAGACCTAGTCATAAGGCCTGCGGATAAGGGAGGAGGAGTTGTACTAATGAATAAAGATAGCTACAATAAGGAAGTATATAATATTCTTGGAGATGTAGACACATACTGCCGTTTACCAAAGAATCCTTTGAGTACATATAAAAAATCACTTAAAAACATTATTGCCAAAGGCTATTCGGATAATGTTATAAATAAGAAAGAGAAGGAGTTTTTATGTCCATCGGCTCCTAGGATACCAGTTATGTACATTCTCCCTAAAATACATAAGAACCTAGAGAACCCTCCCGGTAGACCTATCATAAGCGGTATTGGATCTCTGTGCTCTCGAGTAGGACAATACATAGATTATTTCCTACAACCGCTAGTACGGAAAACGCCATCCTATCTGAGAGACACTAAACAAGTGTTACAAGACATCCAAGGTCTTTATGTTGATAAGGATACATTTCTAGTTACAGCTGATGTGGCTTCTCTGTACACGAGCATTGACCACACAGAGGGTATGCAAGCAGTGGATTTTTATCTTAATGAATCTACTTTGCCTCTTCTTCATAAAAAATTTATACTTACCCTTCTGGATTTCGCTATGACTAGAAACTATTTTTGGTATGACAGTAATTTTTACCTACAAACTAGGGGCGTGGCTATGGGAGCGAAATTCGCTCCAAGCCTGGCAAATCTGTTCATGGCTAGATGGGAGGAGGACATTATATATGCCAGGGATTGGCCAGAATTATACTTCTATAGACGATATATTGATGACATACTGCTTATCTGGAAAGGGGATGAACAAACATTGGTTAACTTTTTCGGTACCCTTAATAACAACACTTTAAATATTAAATTAACCTTTGACTACAGTAAGATTAGTGTGAATTTCTTGGATCTGACATTAATGAACCAAGAGGGCACCCTAATAACCTCCTCCTTCTTCAAAGGAACAGATCGGAATGGATACATTCCCATTAGCAGTTGCCATCATCCACTATGGCTTTCAAACATACCGAAAGGGCAATTCTTAAGGCTGAGAAGAAACTGTACCTCTGTTGATACCTTTTTGTCACAGGCATCTATATTAAAAAATAGATTCTTGGAAAAGGGATACGATGAGATATGTCTTACTCGCACTATGCATGAGATAGGAAATATGGATAGAGATTCTCTGCTTGTTAACAATACCTCACAAAAGTCACAAAAAATCTGCCCCTTTGTTACTACTTTTTCTAGACAATACAGGACGATTTCTAGAATCATTAATCAGAACTGGAAGATTTTGAAGGCGGATCCAGTGCTAACTAATATCCTTCCTGATAGACCTGAGATTACTTATAGAAGAGCACAATCTCTGAGAAATCTTATAGCCCCAAATATTATCGACCCTCCTAGGAACACTTCCTTTTTGAATAATATTACTGGTTTCTTCCCATGCAACAAGTGTATTATATGCACCTGTAATGGCAAAAGGAAAAAGAGGGTCGACAATTTTCTATCAACTAGTACTGGCAGGACATTTAAAATTAAAAACTTTATATCATGCTACAGCAAAAATGTCGTGTATCTTTTGCAATGTCCGTGCAAAAAACAGTACGTTGGGCGCACCATTAGAAGACTTAGGGATAGACTCCGTGAACACGTTAACAACATAAAAAAGGGCTTTAAAGATCATTCTTTATCATTACACTACAGGACCCATCATAACAGGGACCCATCTTCATTGCAGTTTGTGGGTATTGACACAGTGCAAGCCCATTGGAGAGGCATAAATAAGAAAAGAGCAGTCTCGCAAATGGAAACGAAATGGATATTCCAGATGGACTGTATGCGCCCCAATGGACTTAATATAGAATTGGATATCAATAGTTTCATTGATAACAGCTGATTGGGACTATCTAGATATCTTTCTATAT
This sequence comes from Staurois parvus, assembly GCF_062004578.1. Taxonomy (NCBI): domain Eukaryota; kingdom Metazoa; phylum Chordata; class Amphibia; order Anura; family Ranidae; genus Staurois; species Staurois parvus. Next base: position 11,684,990 of record NW_028318005.1, on the reverse strand, counting down.
ACACATATGTATTTTTGCCATTGATCCTAGTGTGTATTTCACTTAATATTATATAACTTTATTCCTTTGTTATTCTGATGATATATTTTTGTTATTCAGGTAATTTTAATATTTAATGTTTTATTATTCTAACTTTCTACATGCACTAATGACCGATGGGTCTACAGATGTATGTATTATTTTATATTTGTATTGATTATATATACTGTGGATTTATGTATTTTTGGATTTTTAGTATTCAGGTATAACTTTATATATATGGGTACTTATGTTTGGCAGACTTTTTGCCAACGTTTACATATGTATGACCACCAGGTTCTCACATGAATATAATCTTTTAATTTTTTAACTTAATAATTTTTTAATTCATTTATGTGAATATAGTTTTTCATACGGAGTATCTATACATTTGCATTACTGTTGTTGTGATAAACACGGGCTATATAACATGAATTTGGATCTGTTCATTAAGATCCATCTTTGTTCTTGCCCATAATTATATTATCTTGGTTGGTTTCCACATAGGTGATCTATAGCGTCAAATTATTGATTTGATCATCTCTGGCGCTTATAGCATATGAGTGAGTCATCCCTGGTGCTCATAGCATTCGTTTCTGCTGGTTGTCTCTGCGTACCCGACGACAGGGCGTTTGCGCATGCGCCATCGGGTTGGGCTACAATAAAATGGCGCCCGTCGCGCGGACATTCAGCATAGGAAAGATGGCGCACGGCGTACTGCGCATGCGCCATCGCTCGTATTTAAAATTGTCATTTGCGTCCACCACTGTAAGCTGCACCCCTATGAGTACGAGCCTTCGCTCGAAACGCGTCAGGGAGAGCTACAGCAGGTTGGACGCTTCACCGCCGGCACCACGAGGGGCCCCGGCGGCCATCTTTGATTTTGCATCTGGGTCAGTAATTTTTTACATGTTGGTTTTCCTGCTATCCTTTGCCTACAATAAAGATACCTGAGGATATCACACTATGTGGCCTTTTCTGTTTATTTGAGTTCTGGTGGGAGCCAGCCAGATCCATGGAATAGCTGCATCTATCCGGATATCAGGCAAGGGAGGATATGCTGACCAGATTTGACCAGACCAGGATGATGACACAGGAGGTCCAGTGATATTATACACAAATGCGCATAAAGATTGCGTATCTGGTGAGTGCGCAGTCTTTACATTTTTTATCACCTGACGGTTCCTAATATTGGACGTCTGAGGATCATCCTGGATCTTAAGAGCACTCCTCCATTGGACTGTTTCACTTCCTTCACTTCATAGCCACCATCCAGTGGCTCTATTAGCACACAGTCACTGTTTTATTGTTTATTATCTGTGTTTGATTTATCATTTTGCTAAGATGTAGCGCTGCACCCCCCCCTTTTTATATTTATGTCCCTGAAGGTTTGATACGGTGCCTTTCTGGTGTACAGCCGCTGCTCATTATATCTATTTCAAGCGCTCGCTTATTTTCTGTTTTCTTGAGCGACATATCAGACTGGATGTCGCTCCACTTCCTTAAATTGAACCTCTCCAAAACCGAGTTTCTTTTCTTCCCCCCAGCCCGGACACCACCCCCCATTGATTTCTTCGTCACATGCAACAACGCTACCATCAAACCCGCCCTGCAGGCCAGAGTACTGGGTGTCATTCTGGACTCCAACCTATCCTTCCAGCCCCAAGTCCAATCTTTAACAAACTCGTGCAGACTCCACCTCCGCAACATCGCCAAAATCCGCACGTTCCTAACCCCAGAAACCACTAAACAGCTCATCCACTCCCTCATCATATCACGACTCGACTACTGCAACTCCCTCCTCACTGGCCTGCCTCGCCGCTGGCTATCCCCGCTTCAGTCCATCCTGAATACGGCTGCCAGACTCATTCACCTTTCCAACCGCTCTGTCTCCGCCACCCCCCTCTGCCAATCCCTCCACTGGCTTCCGATTGCGCAACGGATCAAATTCAAAATCCTAACGCTGACGTACAAAGCTGTCCACCATACTGCCCCGAACTACATCACTGACCTAATAACCAAGTACCGCCCAGAACGCACACTCCGCTCCTCACAAGACCTCCTTCTCTCTAGTTCCCTGGTCTCCTCCTCCCATGCCCGCCTCCAGGACTTCTCCAGGGTGTCACCCATCCTCTGGAACTCCCTGCCCCAACCCATCAGATTATCACCTACTCTCCTCTCCTTTAGGCGCACCCTGAAAACCCATCTCTTCAGGGAAGCCTACCCCACCCCCTGCTAACTTGCCGACCTCCTCCACTCTTCCTACCACTCCATCCCCCACAGCTATCTCCTCCTGTGCCACCACCCCCTCCCTCCTAGATTGTAAGCTCGAAAGAGCAGGGCCCTCGAACCCCTCGTGTATCACATTGTATTGGTATTGTTCTGTCACATGTTCTGTCCCCCTTTGTAATGTACAGCGCTGAGCGAACTATTGGCGCTTTATAAATACTGTATAATAATAATAATAATAGTAATGTTAGTGTAACTTCCTATTTTTCTATTAGGTGGCAGTAGCACACCTTTTATTGAACAAATTTCAGTATTATGACTTTAGTGTAACTTCCTATCTGTCCACCAGGTGGCAGTAACACGCCGGTTATTGAACCAGTTTATTTCATGGTTCTGAAATGTAAGGAGTGAAAACTATAGCATTGTGATGTTTTCTATCGCTAGTGTAAATTCCTATTTGTCCACTAGATGGCAGTAACACACCAGGTTTTGTACTGCATAGAATATACTTTAGCTGTAGGAAGTCACAAGTCACAGTTTCTAGGGGGACAATTTACAAAGTTACGCCCGCAGGACACAGTCCATAGAGGTCATGCGTAGTTCTTATTTTGTCTCCATTTCGGAGCCATTTTGCGGAGGACATTGCAGCCAATATGAATGGTTCTTTGGTCCTCTTACATATGGCGGTCGCCTTGGATCCTGGAGAACTCGCTGCCCCGGCAGTGCAGACATGTTTGGTTAGCCATGTGCAGGTTTGTCTTTCCTCTGGTGTTCGGTGTGAGAGGTGTCCAGGTGGAGGGATGGTGAGTGTAGTGGCTCCGGGGTGTAGGACATACAGAGTACAGAGGGTTATGGTGATTCTTATAGGTTGTCTGGATTATAGAGCTGAGAAGAAAGGCTGGTGTACATGTGATAGAGGAAAGCCAGGGGCTGCCATGGCTGACCTCCTCCTACAATACACATCTCCTGGCTCTGGCTGGCTGCAGTACTTCCCAGATGACTGAGCTGAGAGAAGGATGAGGATGTCAGTGCGGCCCGCTCTCCTGTACAGATGAGTCAGGTTCATGGAAGAAAGATTCCAGGTCCCCGGAAGTGATCTAATGTGAGCGCCATCCTGTGTACTGTGAGCTCAGGACTGGCAATGATGATGCACCCTAAGGGTGGTGTGTCCATGACAACCTGGGCTCACAGGAAGTGGGCTGTATAATGCCAGCTGTCAATAAGGTGGTATTATCCCCAAACATGAAATATATTGCAGCTTACCATTCACTAGATGTGCTAAATTAGTCTTTTTTCCCCCTCTGTTTTCACCAGGTGATCTGGCCAGTAACACACCTCCTGTATTAGAGTGCCCCCACTCTGGATGAAGGAGCATAGGGGGCACGTTTGGGCACTTCCACTAGTTTCTATTAGGGAGCCTATATATCTAAATGGAAGCATTTTATTTTCCTGTGATTTATATTCCTAGAAATAACTGGATTGTGTAAACATGGAAGGGCGACCCGTTCCATCGGAACCAGTTTCATGTGAAAGGACTGTGCTGAAGAACCCCTCTGAGTATCAGTACCTGAAGATCCAGCTGTGAGTTGCTCAGGCACAATACACTAAATATAATTATAGATGAACTTGGCCATATTTGGATCCTAGTCTGAACCCAAGGAGCGAACCTGCCAGGAAGCTGTCGCCTGTACTGGTCCAATCATCGGTGGCCGAGTAATTCCCTGCAGCTGCACATATACCAGGGGCGTGTATACATCTGGCTGTGGAGTGGGGAATGCCTTAGCTGCAGATGATTAGCCCAGTACAGGTAACAGTTCCTGATGGGCTTGCTGACCTGGGTTCAGGCTAGGATCCAACCACGCCCGTGTTCATCCCTAATTATAGGAGCTCTGTGTACTTACTGATATACTTGTGTTTGGTCTGCAGAGTATTTCAGCGTGAAGGTGTCAAGCTGACTGCAGCTCAGTACAAATCACTGATTGTGTCTGCTGTAAAGGAATTGCATGGAGAGGTAAGTACCGGTTGTGTCTGATCTTCATGGACTGTCCACTTTTATGGCTTCCAGTACCAGGATAGAAGACTGAGAATTTTTCTTCACATCCCTACATGACAAAATTGTTAATCTCCCATCACCATAACTTCCTATGCTCTTTAGTAAAAAAAAAGCACACAGCCGACTAGGCTGACACTGTTCACTGGTGTTCAGATGTAATTACATATAAAGCAGTCATGTGTGCAGGGATGGATCCGTGCCTATAGACACAGAGGGGTTGATTTACTGCAACTGAAGAGGACAAAATCTGGTGCAGCTCTGCATAGAGACCAATCGGCTTCCAGGGTTTTTGTCAAAGCTTAACTGAACAAGCTGAATTTAGAAGCTGATTGGCTACCGTGCACTGCTGCACCAGGTATTGCACTCTCCAGTTTTAGTAAATCAACCCCAGAATGTCCATGTCCTGGAGCGCACATCCATCCCGAACAGCAGATAACCACTCCATGTGCAATTACATGCAAACAGATACAGACCTTGTCAGCCTGTTATTGATTTATACAGGTTTCCTGCCCTTCCACTGCTGATTGGAACACCTGTGTTACCTCCGCAGAACTATGTTGGTCTGGGCAGTGTACGGCCCAAATCAGCTGTGTGCATGAGCCCATCATTGGAATTATTTTCACTTTTCTGATTTTAGTATTTTTTTTTAATTGATTTCAAGCATACAGCATAGCAGCCACGTTTCCATGGATCTAGTAGTGCATAGTCTCAGTGCAGTGTGTGTAGGGCTCTGTTCACGCCTATGCAGGTGTTTCTGTATTTTGGTGCATCACATTTAGGGTATACATTCATTTTGTTTGGCTTCTCATGTGCGAAAGTTGACTTTTTTTCCCCTTAATCCCACTGCACCAAAACACATCACACACATTTTAGCAAGGTGTGTTGGGGTGTCGCTATGTGCCTGCAAAAAGGATGCACGCTTTTTGTTCATTGCGGGAATTCATGTGATTTTTTTCATGCATTACCACATCACACAAATGTGAACTTAGCTTTACAGTTGTATTCAGTGCAAGACTATCATTCAGTTGGAATGATTCACGACAACTGATTCTGTTTGTGAATAATTGTCTTTATCCCTTTGGTTCTTCAATGTGGATGCTAATCAGTAAACCACTCTATCAGAGGCCACCCTATCTGTACATGAAAAAAAAGCATAAAAATGTGGCACAGCAGGCACAACACATGTAAATATGTGAACTCATAGTAAAAATGGTCCTCTTAACAATTGAAGTGGTTGTAAACCCTTAGGGCCAGTTCACACTACATGCATTTCAGTTGCTTTTTTTCTGCCTCCACATTACACAGAAAGTAGGTTATATGGTTGTCAATGTCATAGTTCACATCAGTGCTTGCAGTTCCAGTTGCAGAAAAAAAGTAGAACAGATTGCATTTTTCCTGCACAGAACTGTATTGGAACGCAGTAAAACGCACTGGAATGCACCAAAAGTGCACTGAATTGCACATGTCCCTATTTAAATTGAAGAGAAAAAAGGGTGAAAAAGCGCATCTGGACTGCGTTTCTATGGTGTGAATTGGCCCTTTCACATACCCAGTGAAGTGACTAGCCTCAGGTGATACACAGAGATGAAACAAATCCTCCTTCATAAGTTGGACCTGTTTATCTACAGCTATCTGTCCTCTAAATCCATTCAAAGTGCAGAATTTACACAGGATCTCTCAGCTCTGAATTACAGGGGTCGGGGAGCTGAAGTTACACTCAGTGAGAAGCGTTTCCAAAGCCGATTAGAGGGAAGGGACACACACCCTCCTTCACACAGCACACAGGAACATTGCCAAGGCTGTCAGTTACAGGATGTGCCCTCTCCTGTCATCTTTTTTCTCTTGGGGTCAGGAAAACTTGTCACAAGTGACTGCAGATAGAGGAACAAGGCAGCAAAAAGAAATTACGCTTAGTGCCCTGGGTGATACAAATACACAATATAGAAGGATATATGTTGTTCATATTTCATGTCAGAGGTTTACAACCACTTTAACTCAAATTGAGAACTGCCTGAGGGTGCATTGTAGTTTCCTTTTTAACTGATTGTGACATGCAGAATACTCCATTGTTACCTGTGATTTTATCTTATTTTTCTGTGATTGGTTATAATTGCCTGTCTCATTATTAACTGGTGTAAAGAGCAACTAATAGACAGACACTAAGGACTCATTTTCTGTGCGTGAATCCACCTCAGAGCTGCATGTAGGCAGCTCATAGAAGTGGATTCACACGCAGTAGCTGCACGAACACAGAACCTGTGCATTCGGATCCATGCACCTGCTTGCATGTGAAATTATGACATGTGATTGTGTCTGTGAAGCCGCTGCACGTGCATCCACCTCTGTGGGCTGTCTGTATGAAGTTCCAAGTTGGATAACACGCAGCAGGCAGCAGCTTAGATCGGAGGATGGGTCTGATCTAGGGTTGCCACCTCATCCTTTTAAACCCGAACACTTATTAATTACACCGGTTCTGAGGCTTATTTAATGCAGACAAGGCACTATGTGAGTTTAATTGCCTCCTTAATCAGCCACAGAACCTGTGTAATTAATAAGTGTTTGGGTTTATACGGATGAGGTCTGATCACTCGTATGAATGAGCCCCTATGAATAAAATATTTCATCCCTGGCCATAATATGTAAAGCCAACACTTTTTGTTTTGGAAAGAGTATCAAGAGCTAAAACCCCTTTGCAGTTATTTTGCTGCATTTGCTCATCTGGGGACATTACTTCCTGTCCTGGAAATGCAACAGAAAGTGAGAGGAAATCCATTTCAGGGAACAGAAATTCCATTTAGAAATTTGCCACAGGAACAGCTGTCCCCATTGGAAGACTTTTCCTCACCTCTTTCTCTGGAGACAACACTTACATTTTGGATTTTTGCTCATTTATTGTCATGACAGAGGGGTGAATCTACCTATCATAGTCAGAGACCTCAATAAAAACATGACAGAGGTTTTAACTTTTCCCTACACTAGCTAAAAAAAATCCTTTATATACAGTTTAGTTCATGACAATTTCTGCTATTCAGTCCACTGAGTTATCCTTTTCTTTGTGTTTTTGTTTCTAGGTGGGAGCCTCTTGTCCCTTGGACTTGTTAAAATATGATGATAAGACGTTGTGTGCAATATTGAGAATCAACAGCAGGTATGTGAAGAACGTGTAAAGGAAGTGTGTGTGTATGTATGTATGTATGTGTAAGGTATTTGCTAAGAGGCATGGCGAGTGTTTTTCAGATCTAATTTGTTGCCACATGTTTCTGAAAAATGAAGAAAGAAAACAAAACATTTTCTTTTTTTTTCAAAACCCTGGTGACAAACATTTTATCTGTAAAATACTCCCCATGCCTCTTATCAAATTCCTTGGGTGTCTACTTTCCAAAAGGGGTCATTTGTACTATGAGGAAATATGCCCTTTGAAAGCCTGGAGGTGGTCATTGGTTTTTGGGGGCATGTATGTAGCTAGGCTGCCAAAATGTCTCTCACATGTGGTATGGCCATACTTGTAAGAAGTAGAATAATGTGTTTTGGGGTGTTATTCCACATATACCCATGGCATGTGCGAGCAATATATCATTAAAGTGACAACTTTGTGTACAAAAAAAAAGTCATATTAAAACCACTTCCAGTCCGGGCACTTTTACCCCCTTCCTGTCCAGGCCAATTTTCAGCTTTCAGCGCTATCACACTTTGAATGACAATTGTGCGGTCATGCAACACTGTACCCATATGAATTTTTTAGCATTTTTTTGAGACAGATAAAGCTTTATTTTGATGGTATTTATTCACCGCTCGGATTTTTATTTTTTTTGCTATGTAAATGAAAATGTCCAAAAATTTTGAAAAAAATTGTTTTTCTTATAAAATTTTGCAAATAAATATTTCATAATAAATCTTGACCAAAATTTATTCCATTATCTCTTTAGTAAAAAAAAAAAACCCAAATTAGTCTATAACCAAAAATTATAATGTTTAAACATTTTTTTTTTTACATTTTTATTTTATTTTCTTATATTTATTTTTATATACATACTGTCACCCTAGCAGTACAGTGTCAACATGGTGACACTGTACTACTTGTGTGTGGGGGGGGGGGTGATGAAGATTATTTTTTTTTTTTTTTATTTTACACTGATTGCTTTTACACCCATAAAGGCTGTAAAAGCAAACATTTCTCCTTCTCTCTGGCTGCATTGTTGCAGCCATTGAGAACTACTGTGTGAGCTGTGATTGATCACAGCTTGTCACATGGTACAAGGCTGTTGTGAATAGCCTTGTACCATGTGACCTCTGTGATCATTCATAGATTTCACACATAGTAAGCAGAGGTGTCAGAAATTACATCTTGCTTACTACTCTCCATGTGATTACTGATTGGCCAATCAGTGATCACATGATCGGGACCTTGCACAGAGGTCCCGTCTGACGATCGGTATTCCACTGTACCCGGAGGACACAGCGGGCACCGGGTTGCAGTGCTGCGCGCTCCCAGGGAGCGGGCACAAGCAGGGGGCAGGGAGGCTGTTTATAAATGGCCACCTGACCCTGCACTGCCACCGTCCAGACGTTTATATACAACAGCTGGACAGGAGGTGGTTATTATGGGAGGTAGAGGGCACTATTTTGGTTAGGCAATCTACAGCTGGCTGGAAATTTGGGAGGAGGGAGGCCATCACCCAGTGGTTGGGAACCACTTCCCAGGTGAGTCAAAGTACACGTAGTACTTTGTCCCATGTTTTAGGTGCTTTTTAACCTTAGTTATGAGGTCCGACCTACCCCTCCTTCTTTCCTGCCGCAGCCGAATAAACAAAAGCTAGAAAAGAGATGATTGATTCATTGCTGCAGCTTGTCTCGGCTATCAGTACTTTCCATTGGTTGAGAATTTCTGCCATAGGGGATAGATCTGTAAACTAAAATTCTAAAGATGGATGTTTTTTATAAAGCAAGCACATAGGATCATACATTTGCAATTTTTTTCAAAAGGTCTTATACTATTTGCAAAACTAAACACATACAGTGGGGAAAATAATTCTTTGATCCCCTGCAGATATTTGACGTTTTGCCACTTACAAAGAAATGGTCTATAATTTTTATTATGGGTGTGTTTTAAATGATAGAGACAGAATATCAATAAAAAAAACCCAGAAAAATCACATGATACAAATGTTATAAATTGAGCTGCAGTTCAGCGAGTAAAATAACTATTTGATCCCCAAGCAAAACATGACTTAGTACTTGGTGGAGAAACCCTTGTTGGCAAGCACATTGAGGTAAGATGTTTCTTTTAGTTGGTTACCAGGTTTGCACACATCTCGGGAGGAATTTTGATCCACTCTTCTTTACAGATCTTCTCTTCAGGTTTCATGGCTGTTGCTTGGCAACTTGAAGTTTCAGCTCCCTCCAAAAATGTTCTGTAGGATTGAGGTCTGGAGTCTGGCTAGGCCACTCCATGACCTTAATGTGCTTCTTCTTGAGCCACTTAATGCAGCAAAGTCAACCTGTATCTTTAGTAGAGAAATGTCCCCTAAAGCATAATGTTTCTACCTCTGTGCTTGACTGTAGGGACGGTGTTCTTGGGGTCACAGTCAGCATTTTTCTTCCTCCAAACACCGCAAATTGAGTTAATGGCAAAAGAGCTCAATTTTGGTCTCATCTGACCACAGTACTTTGTCCCAATCCTTCTCTGAATCATTTAGATGTTCATTGGCAAACTTCAGACAGGCCTGTACATGTGTCTTCTTAAGGAGGGGGACCTTGCGGGGACTGCAGGATTTCATTACGGCGTATTGTGTTACCAATGGTTTGTCTGGTGACTGTGGTCCCAACTGCCTTGAGATCATTCACAAGCTCCTCCCATATAGGTCTGGGCTGATCCCTCACTTTTTTCATGATCATCCTTACCCCATGAGGTGAAAGCTTGCATGGAGCTCCACACTGAGGGCGATTGATAGTTATTTTGTATTTCTTCCATTTGTGAATAATTGCTCCAACAGTAGTATCCTTCTCACCAAGCTTCTTGCTAATGGTCTTGTAGCCCATTCCAGCCTTGCGCAGCTCTACAATCTTTTCCCTGATGTCCTTTGACAGCTCTTTAGGTTTAATGGTGAGTTTGAATGGAAGAAAGAGATTCTGTGGACAGGTGTCTTTTATACACATAACAAGTTGTCGTTGGGAGTGCCTTCTTAAATTGACATGACTGGCTATGTGCTCATGTGGTACACAGATTAGTCTGTGGGATCCAGAATTATTGTTGGTCGGTAGGGGATCAAATACTTATTTTACTCACTGAATTGCAACTCAATTTATAACGTTTTGTATCATGTGTTTTTTCTGGAATTTTGGTTGATATTTTGCCTGTATCTTTTAAAACACACCTACGATAAAAGCTATAGACCCTTCATTTCTTTGTAAGTGGGCAAACCTAAAAATTCTGCAGAGGATCAAATACTTATTTTCCTCACTGTATGTAAACAAACCTCTAATTGCAGATGAGTAAGTTAGGAGACTGCTTTAATGCAAAGAGGTAGGATTAGAATCGTTTTCCCAACATTTAAAAATTGCACAATCCAAGGGGGTCTCGTCTTTCATTGAAAAGGAGTCTTTACATACTAAGCATGAGATCTTATCTATGGAGAATTGTGTGATTAGTTTAAAGTTCTATACTTGCTAGCAGCACACTATTGTAAATGTATTTTCAGAACTCCATATTATGTATTGTCAATGGTTTATTGCATGTCTGATTAAGTTGACATTCTTTTCTTGCAGTGGATTTGTGAAGCAGAACCAGGAGTGCTCTTTGCGTGTTTTACAGGTAAACCTATCTGACAAGCTGTCACTGTACAGAACAATAACACTGGGTTTTCATGCAGGTCTGAGATCAGAAGCTCCTGCCAGTGAACTTTCTAACTGGACAGACTTGTTCTGTGATCCTTCTGAGCTTCTGGAATGGAAACAAAACCTAACACACCACAGATTTATTGTTACTGTTCAAGTTCATGTTTGCAAGAAAGCATACCTGGTATTTATATGCAGCTATAAAGTAGCATTTAAATATTAAGGGATCAGTCCATCACAAACATATCAGGTTTTTTTTTTTTTTTTCATCATAGAATGCCGGGGCTGAACAAATCCCAGGAACCAGGTAGACAATGTCTCTAACCTTTTGAGGTCCACTCTAGTTAGTGTATCTGGCTCCTGGGTTAGACAGACTGGAATTCATCTACATTTGTTCACCCCTGCAGTATGCATTATATTGCATCCTGGCATGACAGGTCTCAAAAGCATATAAAATTACATATAAAACTATAAACGCAAGCAGTGTTTATAAAATATACAAACATATTGATTCATGTTGATTATTAAATAAAGTATTATTTTTTCTCTATATATATAGGTTTCTCCCTTCTTGTTGGCACTGGCAGGTAACAGCAGAGAACTAGTCCTTGACTAGCTATTTTGAAAAATGTTCCGCAACTTGGTCACCCGAGGAACAATACTTGGTATTTCCAGCTGTCCATTATCATCATACAAATGGTACAACTTTGCATTGTGGCGGCCTTTACACCTGCGGGTTGGTGATAGTGCTGAGCTCCTTAGGATCTTCACTCAGAAGGACGTCGCCCTGTTCTCTGAACTTACTGGGGATACGAACCCACTGCACCTGGATGAGGAGTTTGCCAAGAAGACAAGATTTGGGAAACCTGTTGTTCATGGTGTTCTACTCAATGGCCTAGTGTCTGCGGTCCTGGGCACTAAACTACCTGGGGGAGGCTGTGTGCTTCTCTCCCAGGACATTCACTTTCCAGCTCCATTACATGCTGGGGAAGAGGTTGTAGCAAGAGCACAGATTACATCTCTAAAGAAATCCTTGGCTTTTATTAGAGTATCTTGTGTTGCAACGCAAAGCGGACAGACTGTAATGGAGGGGACAGTAAAAGCTCTTGTGCCTGAAGACTGATTCTGTAGTTCAACAGCAAAGAAGGAAAAAAGCTGAAATGTGTCCATTCTGTTCAAAACCATATCTTGCCTAGGCATAGAGTGTTGTGATGGCAGACTTTGCGTCAACATTTTGGAAACAATATTTTTTACTTTCTGCTCTAAACCATATCCAATAAAAAAAAAAAATTCACGTAAAAAAAAGTCAAGTTTGTTCAGAAATTTAGGCCAAAATGTATTCTGCTACATATTTTTGTAAAAATACCAATAAGTGTACAGTTGCAAGAAAAAGTATGTGAACCCCTTGGGATTACGTGGAGTTTTGCATGAGTTGGGCATAAAATGTGCTCTGAACGTCATCTAAGTCACAACAATAGAAGAACACAGTCTGCTGAACATAATACTACACAAACATTAGATGTTGCCATGGTTTAATTGCACATAACATTTATTTTATGTCCTGTCTTTTTAGCACACTACACTTTTTGTGAATGAGTATCGGTACTATGTACCTCATGCACATGGGGGGGCCGGGATCTGGGGGCCCCCTTGTTAAAGGGGGATTCCAGATTCCGATAAGCCCCCTGCCCGCAGGCCCCCACAACCATGCCCCTTTGACAGAAGCTGGTCGATTGGCTGGCTTCTGTCAGACGGGCTGCCATACACACAGGCCGAATGTCGGCCAGTTTCTATTGAACCGGCCAATGCCACCTGACATTCGGCCCGTGTGTACAAGGCTTTGCCTAGGTACAGTGGCTAAGAAATGAAGGTTCAGCACGGAGACAACTTTGGAATATGTAGTTCTTTAATTTCTTATAATTCTTGGCTGTGCTGATTTGTTTCAAGTTTCTGTAAATTGGATTTATTAGGCTCATGCACACTGGGTGTTTTAATAATGCTGGTATGTAAAGTCATGTTTAAAAACGTTTTTTAGCGTTTAGTGGCATTTTGCTGTATTTTTTCGTGTTTGCATTTTTTTTAGAGGTTTTTTTTACCGCGCAAAAAATTTTTTGTGGTAAAAAAAAAAGTCCAAAAACGCTGGTTTACCACGATTTACTATTTTTCAGCGTTAAAGCGTTTTTATAGCTAAAAAACTCTTCTAGAAACCAACTAGTTCTGAGGGGTTTTCCAGCCAAAAAACACCTCTGCCAGACAACATTGATTTACAGTCTATTCGTGCATGGACACATAGGATAACATGCTGGGGGTTTACTGGCTGTAGAAAAAAACCCTCAAAGCCAAAAACAGCCGCTGTAAAACGTCCAATGTGCATGAGGACTAAAAGATAACGATTCACAATACAATGTACAGTGAGGAACAGAAGTATTTGAACACCCTGCGATTTTGCAAGTTCTCCCACTTAGAAATCATGGAGGGGTCTGAAATTCACATTGTAGGTGCATTCCCACTCTGAGAGACAGAATTTAAAAAAAAATTCAGGAAATCGCATTGTATGATTTTTATGATTGTATGTGATTTTCTGAATTTTTTTTTTTTAAATTCTGTCTCTGAGTGGGAATGCACCTACAATGTAAATTTCAGACCCCTCCATGATTTCTAAGTGGTAGAACTTTCAAAATCGCAGGGTGTTCAAATATTTCTGTAAGTCAATAAAAATACAGAACAATTGGAAATTAAATGTGCCCAAGTAAGGAATATAAGAATAAATCTAGTGTGGAGTAATAGTGTTGTTTTTTTTAATGCTGGATGATTGCTCTGAGAATTAGCTGTTCATGATTCTTCTGTCATAAAAATTATATGTCTGCCCATTCATTTCATGTTCTACAGAACTATAGACACCTGCGCTGATTCTCTGCACACAGATGTATGGATATTGGAAGAAGTGCTGTACTGTCACTGCTGAATTTCACACTAAAGTCTGTTTCCTCTCTTTCCGCACAAGGTCTAAGGACCATGGACCTGGATGTACTGAATATGTTCCTAATAGCTGGAGGTACTTTGCTGATCCCGATTTTGGCTTTTGTGACTTCCTTTTTCCTGTGGCCCGCCGCTCTCATCAAGATTTATTATTGGTAAGGCTGCGCTATTGAATGTGAGATGAAAATGCACGCACTGTAATATAGGACACTAGTATATGGTACCTGGAGCCCAAAAGTAGTGATTCTGATGATTACAAACGCCCACTGGTGACTGTTCTCTTAAAGGCTGAACTCCAGGAAACTTGAAATCATCCCTTGTAGCACACTGCAAAGGTTCAAGTAGAACTACAGGCAACACTATTTTACATTTTAGATAGAGTAAGGGAGGTTATTAACCCCTCTCAGTTTATTTTTTGCCATCTGTGTCCCATTGAGGAGATTTCCCTTCACTTCTTGTCCCATTGTCAGACAGGAAGTGATCGGAAATCCCTGCAAATTAAAGGAATTCCTTGGGGACGTCCAGGTCACCAGAACTAATGTCCCCATTGGAAGATTTCCCCTCTATTCCTTTTCTGGGGACAGCCCAAAATTAACCCCTCTCAGTTTATTTTATGCCATCTGTGTCCCATTGGGGAGATTTCCCTTCACTTCTTGTCCCATTGTCAAACAAGAAGTGATTGGAAATCCCTGCAAATTAAGGGAATTCCTTGGGGACTTCCAGGTCACCAGAACTAAATGTCCCCATTGGAAGATTTCCCCTCTGTTACTTTTCTGGGGACAGCCCAAAATTTGAGATTTTCTTGTACTTTCACTGATAAACCGAACAAACAGAGAAGGTGAATCTCCCTAACTGGGACACAGACTTCAATAGAAAACTGACAGGGGTTCTAATCCCTCTCCACTCTATGCAAAAACTAAAAGAAGGTTTGCCTAGTTATACTTTAACTGTTTGTTTATGTCTAGGGGGTTGTTAAAGCAGTTTTACCTACCCGACCCTCTGCTCCTGCAGGCTCCTAAGCACTGCTAGACCAGTCCCCACAGCCTCTTCTCCCTGCACTCTTTTAACCTGGATCTCCTCCCTGTCTATGTACAATGATGTACTTGTCTGTTTTTTATACTATGCTTTCATTCTTAAATATATGAAAATCAAAACGTTAGCTGTTTGGAGTGCTGCCTACTATTTATTTATGGAAGTATGATTCCTGGGTCTTTCTTGAGGAAAACCAATCTGTGGTTCTATGGAATTAACCCTTTATGCACTGAGGTTGTGATTTGGATGTGCATTAGGTTACCTTTTGTTTTACACAACCACATGGTTGCCCTTTGCATGGTATAAACTAAGCTAAAGTTCCTGGGAGCCAGGACTCAGGATGTCGAGAACCACAATAAACATGGTCAGGGGGCTGACCCCAGGGATTGACTCCCCATACCTTGATCTGCACTGTGTCTCTATATCGAGGCATATGATGATTCTGTATACTATTCTTATGTTATTTCTGCCTGTCAATATTTTGCCATATGTTGTGCCCATTCTGAAGCCCATCACTCTGAAACAAACTGCCAAGAGACTAACCGGAATCTCCTTGATAATTAACTACCAAATGAGTATTTATTTTAACAGATTTAACAGTTTGACAAGATCAATGTACAGTCATAGGCATAGTTCTCATTATAGCTCAGCCCTAAAATTGATTTGATTTCATTAAAGTGTTACTAAACCCACAACAGTAAAATCAGTCTGTATATGCAGTAAAGCATGCTTGTTATACTCACTGTGGAACCTAAGGGGTTAATCCTCCGCATTGTGTAAAAAGGCCCTTTGACCCTTTCTTCTCTGTTCCTCCTCTTTTTCAAGCAACCTGCTCTTATCTCCTGAGAAGACAGACATTTTGCACATGCTCAATTTGGTGTGTATTGCTAGAGAGGTTTTTTTTTTTTTTTGGGAGAGTGCATGTGATCAGCACAGGGCCAATCAGCACAGGTCAGGGGTTTTGCATCCTCCTAGAGCAGAATGAAAACTCCTACAAGCTTTAACATGTGCTCGGCTGGACACTGCTGGAAGTCACAAGACTGCTGTAACTGCTGATGAGAAAAGGTATTTAGCAGTTCACTAAAATGGTTGCACTTCCATGTGATGTGTACTGTGGAAGACCAGAAATAGTGAATGCGGGGTCCTGGGTTTATTAACACTTACAGGAAACTGTGAATGAATGATGTGGCTATTTGGGCGGAGCCCCACATAGCCTTGCTAATTTTAAAAAGTGACAGCGGGTGCAGGGAGTGGATCCCCTGCCAGATGTCACATGGAGGGAGTGGATGAGGGGAAAGAAGGTGCAGGAGCTGGAACATGCTACATGTTCCACCTTAAAAACTTGACCTATACTAAACTTCTCCTACAAGCTTTAGCTAGTGCTTGGCTGGACACTGATAGAAGTCACAAGACTGCTCTCACTGCTGAGAAAAGGTATTTAGCAGTTTATATTTACTAAAATAATTGCATTTCCATGTTCTGTGTACTGTGGGAGACCGGATATAGTGGATGCGGGGTCCTGGGTTTAGTAACACTTTAATTTGTCTGATTGTGATTTCCAGTGCTGACACGTGTTCTTTGTTTCAGGTACTGGCGCAGGGCCTTGGGAATGCAAGTAAAATTTGCCAACTATGGAAACTACAGATTCTGCTACACATGTTGAGGTAGACCGGGGCCCAAACCATCCATCCTTATGTTACATGGATTTTCTGCCCATAAGGACATGTGGCTGGCTATAGCCAAGGTGAGAGAGGACATTAACCTTGTTTATTGGAATATTTAATTGCTCATAGCTATATATTGGAAGTGAGTTGATTGAAAAAAAAAAAAACCTGATAAACCATATGTGAAGCAGAAGTGGACCAGTTCCCTATATTCAGGGCTTTATTCATCGTAATGGTACTTGCAGGCCAGTGCCTAGAGTAGCATGGTAAGGGGTGCAGAACCAATCCTCAAAATTAGGAGAGGAGTCCTAAGGCTCAATATAGTTCAAGAAACATTTTTTCCTTCTCCTATTTGGTGCCTAGCTATATGAAGTGCTGGTGACTATACAAAGTTCCAGCAGTTCCTAGTGGTGAAGGAGATTGCCAGCACCCTCATGTCTCTACCATATTTCTGCTGGCTGTCGAGCCAGATAATAGTAGGATTGGGTGTAGAGATGTTGTGTGAGGAAGGGGCCCAGCTCTGACACTACGTAGAGGTGTTGAAGCTCTTCCCTTTTAGAAGAGACCAATTCAGGTGTAGAGGGGTAAATGAAAGCTGCTGCAGTTATATTTCCTTGTGCATAGGACATGAAAACAAGGCTAAGTGACTCCACTATGCAAGAAAACATAGGAACTGGGTGCAGAAAAATGTCAGTCGGTGCTCTGGACTGATGAATCAAAATTTGAAATATTTGGCTGTAGCAGGCAGCAGTTTGCTTGTGAAGAGCTGGAGAGCAGTGCAATGAGTGTCTGCAGGCAACTGTGAAGCATGGTGGAGGATCCTTGCAAGTTTGGGGCTGCCTGTCTGCAAATAGAGTTGGAGAATTGGTCAGGACCAATGGTGTCCTTAATGCTGAAAAATACAAGCAGATACTTCTCTATCATGCCATACCATCGGGGATGCGTATGATTGGCCCCAAATGTATTCTACAGCAGGTCAACAACCCCAGACATACAGCTAATGTCATTAAGAACTACCATCAGTGTAAAGAAGAACAAAGTGTAAAGAGTCCTGGAAGTGATGGTTTGGCCCCCACAGAGCCCTGATCTCAACATCATGGAGTCTGTTTGGGATTACATGAAGAGACAGAAGGATTTGAGGCAGCCTACATCCACAGAAGATCTGAGGTTAGTTCTCCAAGATGTTTGGAACAACCTACCTGCCGAGGTCCTTCAAAAACAAGAGTACAAGTGCACCTATTACTATTATACAGGATTTCTAAAGCACCAACAGTTTTTGCAGCGCTTTGCAAAATTAAGGCAGACATTACAGTTCTAATACAATTTGGTACCAGAAGAAACAGAGGGCCCTTCTTGTTAGAGCGTACAACCTAGAAGAATTGATGCTGTTTTGAAGGCAAAGTGTGGTCACACCAAACTTTTGTTTGGTTTGGATTTCTCTTCTGCTCATTTACTTTCCATTTTGATAAGTGGAACTAACACTTTTTCTGAAATAATTCTTATTTTACAATATTTCTTACACCTGCCTATGACTTATGCACAGTACTGTATATATACTGTATATTGCTGATGTGAATATAGTCCGTTTAGAAATGCTGTTTATTTACAGTTCCTTCCTAAGAACTTGCATCTGATTTGTGTGGATCTACCCGGTCATGAAGGTACCACGCGCTCACCCTTCGATGACTACTCAGTCATCGGACAGGTGAACCGGATACACCAGGTACTTGCTTATACTATGTTATGTCTGTAAATGGAATAGGGTGAATTAACTAATAATGATTGGGGTGGATGGAGGGGGTGTTTCATGTTGTTTTAGGTTATAAGATTTTGGAACATTCTTATATTCTGAGATTATATTTTACTGTTCATCTTGAAAGTAAAAAGGCCATTGTACCCAAAACACATACCGTATTTTTCGCTCCACAAGACGCACTTTTTCCCCCTCAAAAATGGGGGGAAATGTGTGTGCGTCTTATGGAGCGAATATGGAGCGGCTGGCCTGGTATTCCCGCCGCTGCTGTGTCAGAATACCGGGCCGGCCGCTTGGCTCTACTGTGCAGAAGAACCCGCTCCTTGGTCCTACCTGTCCCGCGGTCCAGTGGTGTTCCGCTTTCACCGGCCGTCTTCTCTCCCTCACGCCGGCATCTTCAGTGCCGGCACCCGGCTGTAACCGCTTGCGCTTCACAGCCGGGTGCCCACTGTGCATGCGTGAGAAGCGCTGCACTTTCTGAATGGCCCCATAGTCTTCAGGGACCTATCGCATGTCCCACAATACTACGGGGAGGGAGGGGGGAGGACATCTACACGGAAGTAGTAGTGGGTACCTGTCAAATTCGGGTACCCGCCCCCCCCCCTCCCCAAAGGTCTGCAGTCTCTGGTCATCTCCTGTACTGTATCCACAGTCTCTGGTCATCTCCTGTACTGTGTCCGCAGTCTCTGGTCATCTCCTGTACTATGTCCGCAGTCTCTGGTCATCTCCTGTACTATGTCCGCAGTCTCTGGTCATCTCCTGTACTATGTCCGCAGTCTCTGGTCATCTCCTGTACTATGTCCGCAGTCTCTGGTCATCTCCTGTAGTATGTCCGCATTCTCTGGTCATCTCCTGTAGTACGTCCGCAGTCTCTGGTCATCTCCTGTAGTACGTCCGCAGTCTCTGGTCATCTCCTGTAGTACGTCCGCAGTCTCTGGTCATCTCCTTTTACTATGTCCGCAGTCTCTGATCATCTCCTGTACTGTGTCTGCAGTCTCTGGTCATCTCCTGTACTATGTCTGCAGTCCATTGGTTCAGAATATTTTTTTTCTTGTTTTCCTCCTCTGTTTTCCCTCTTCTATGCAAAAACCCATTCCTCTCATCTCAGAAGGTCACTATACTCTATGAGCTGTGAGTTTGTAGTGTATCGCTCCAAACTCTCACAGGACTCCTTTTAGAAATGCAGTCAAAACGCAGTGCAGTTTAATTGCATGTATGTGAACCACCTCCATAGGAACACCTACTATCTGGCCTGTCATGGGAATCTGTGTCCATGAAAATGCATCACTCTTTGTTTAAAAGTTACCATTCTCGGTGGATTGGATTGGTGAATTAAGATGGGCTAACATAAAGTTCTATCCAGGACAAAATGCTGTTCTGGGTATCCTCTTTTGCCTACTTTGGGGCCAGTTACCTAGTTATTTAGTAATGTGATTTCTGTTGAAACTATAACAATTAAATGAGATGATTTTCTCCTTCAACAATATTCACATGAACAAATGTCTAGGTAGGAGGCCCTTTTATTTTACTTTTGGATAGAAGGAGGAAGAGTTAATACCTATCTCAGGTTTATATTGCTGTCTCTGTGTTTTTATTGAAGACTTTTCTCTGGTGACTGCTATTCCAGAGACAAGGTATAATGAGAAAAGTGGTTGTACACTGCCGAAATAAAAAAATGAACAAAGCAAACCATTCTATAGTGTGTACATGCCTCAATCCAAAACACTTAGTGTGATTTCTGTCTCCTTTCTCCTTCCTCTGCTATCTGCACTTCTGACAGTTGATGCCGACTCCAAGGGATCCAGGGGGAAGGGAAGGATGCTCCAGGACACAGCCTGTGATAGACAGCCTCAGCTGTCCATGTTTCCTTATGAGACTGTGATGAGGGGGGTGTCCATTCCACAGCTGTTCCCTCTGTGCTGTGGTGCGTGACATCAAAGCCCCCCAACTTCTGACAATCAGAAATTCTGTGTAAAGTGTATACTTTAGAAGGCTGTACAAGACAGAGGGCTGCAGATAAACAGGTACAGCTTACATATCATCTCTGTGTATCATCTGAGGCTATTCTCTTCTCTGGGTATATGTAAGGGTTTACAACCATTTTCAACTTGAAAGAAGACAGCAGTAAAAAATCTGACATAGATTGTAATCCTTCTTCAGTCTATTTAAAACTAAAATGTAAGGCATGGACGAGAGCTACTCTTTAAGAGATGCAAACTTAGGCTTGAAATGCGAAACGTACTTCATACTGAACCCTACATGAGCTGAAGTTTATTTTGTAGGATTCATTTGAAGATCATCACATGCAATGCCTAACTAATGTAATTATTTGGTCAGAATTCTCCCCTGATGACAGCAGTGCTCACAGCTATGAATTAGTTTGTGGCTTTCTAAAATATTATCATCTGATGTGATATTTAAAAACAGAGGATTGGTGAGCCCCTAAGCTCTGCTCAACCTTGAAGCCAGCTTCAACACAACTACGTAACTGTTCCATAAATGTATTTGTGAATGTAAATCTGATGTGAGGAAGAACAACAAAATCACATTAACAGCACTCTGATAAATTGCTCTTGCTGATAAACACATGTCACATTCTCTTCTACAGATCTGCCACTGCTCCCTAATTCTTCCCAGATTAAAATCTTCCCTGTCATGCCACGTCTAAGATGATTACATTCCATCTGCTTCATCTTTCACTTAATAGAATCAAAAAGCTCAGGCAAAGTTGTGATGAATTTAACAAAACACATCCTCGTGAATTAATGTCATAATTATCATTTCATCTTTGAATGTACTACCATTGTAACCTAATTACCTGAAAATGTTACTAATTCAAAGGTATGCTCCAAGCCATCAAGATTTACCTCTTAATTTAGAAAATACAGCTCAGAAGTACTTCTTTTATTGCCTACATTTGGCATTCATTTTGTCCAGCTAGCTACCATGTTTATGAAATCCCTTTGAATGTCAGTATTCATGTTTTGTTAAAAACCCAAAATCTGATCACTCAGAACATCAGGCCAAGTGTTTCCTGGCTCTGGGCACCACCCTCTGTAGTTCTAAAGCTTAATGAGAAAATTGGACGACCAAATGTCTGATTTTTCATAAAAGCGCAAATCATGATGTAGTCGGAATGGTATTGACTTGTGAGAAAATGCTAGCCTGACAAAGGAAAAAGTAGGCAAATGTAGCTACGTACTAGTAGAAGAGGAAGTGTAGGGTCCTTCTTTGCTTCTGATCACGCTCATTTTTTTTCTATTCAATTATTTCCATATGATTACTGTACACATTAAATGAAAATCGGACATTGTGTTTACGTACAATAAAAGTTTTATAGCTTGCACCCTCAGTTTTTGTTGTCCGAAAAGTCGGAATTGGCTATTGAAAGCACAATACTAACTATCAGATAATTGGCGATTGTTCCTCGTACGGAAATTGACACAAAATTTTCTTATCGTGTGCATGGGTCATTAGAAAAGGATTTCAAGGATTAATGTTATGCAACCAACTTCCAAAAAGAGAATAAAAATTTGGCTTCTAGATAGTGCTCACACAATCGACCACACTGTATTGTTTATGGGTAACGTAAGTAAAGCTGACAGGTACACTTTAAAGCAATTGTTGTTTGTCAATGGGAAATGGTGAATGAAAATGTTTCCAAAATCTTCATGGGTTATTCCTCTCTGACAGATCATTTTTAATGCACTTTTACATGTACTTAACATAAATTAAGAGCCTTGATCAGCTCCCACTCTGCCTTTTTTTCTTTACCTCCTATTCAATGAGCAGCAAACACTCTGCCTTCTCTCTCATCTCTTTCCTGATTCATAATCTGCTCCCATTTGGTCTATTTTCTTTTTCCTGATCCATGATCAGCTCCCACTTTGCCTTCCCTCCCCCCCCCCCCCCCCCAGTCCATGATCAGCTCCCATCTTCCATCTTTGTCTTCCCCAGTCAAAGATTGACTCCAGCTCTTTCACCTTCCTCTTCCTCCCCAAATCTATAATCAGCTCCCACTCTGTTTCCTCTGCTTTCCTCAGAAAGTCCATGATCAGCTTCCACTTTGCCTCATTTCTTTTTTTCCCCATATTCCTTTCTTTACTCCTACCTCTGCCCTTTCTTCCTGGTCTATGAAAAGCTGCCACTCTGTCTCCCCTCTTTTTCCTGGCTCTGGAATGGCTTACGCACTTCGGCAATAAGCCTTAGTCATGGCTATGACTAAGGCTTATTGCCAAAATGCGTAAGCCATTTTATATGCACATTTTACTTGTTCAATAAAGTTTATTATTCGGGAAGACGAGTGCCAGCTATACCAATCTTAATCATTCAGTTGCATCTCTGCTGGGAAAACACACAGAGCCAGAGCACCGACATTCCACCTTTTGTGGGGATTATTTCTTGGCATAGCACCTACTTCTTAACATGCTCAGCTCTTACTCTGCCTCCTCTCATTTTTATCTAGTCCATAATGAGCTCTCACTCTGCCTCCTCTCTTATTCCCATGGTCCACAGTAAGCTCCCACTCTGCCTCTCCACCGTCCTCAATAAGCTCCCAATCTGCCTCCAGCCATCCTCAATAAGCTCCCAATCTGCCTCCAGCCATCCTCAATAAGCTCCCACTCTGCCTCCTCTCTCTTTCCCTCTGTTCACAATAAGCTCTCACTCTGCTTCCGCTCTCTTTCCTGCTTCCTCAATAAGCTCCCACTCTGCCTCCTCTCTCTTTCCTCCCATCCTCAATAAGCTCCCACTCTGCCTCCTCTCTCTTTCCTGCCATCCTCAGTAAGCTCCCACTCTGCCTCCTCTCTCTTTCCTGCCATCCTCAGTAAGCTCCCACTCTGCCTCCTCTCTCTTTCCTGCCATCCTCAGTAAGCTCCCACTCTGCCTCCTCTCTCTTTCCTGCTATCCTCAATAAGCTCCCACTCTGCCTCCTCTCTCTTTCCTGCCATCCTCAATAAGCTCCCACTCTGCCCCCTCTCTCTTTCCTGCTTCCTCAATAAGCTCCCACTCTGCCTCCTCTCTCTTTCCCACTGTCCACAATAAGCTCCCACTCTGCCTCCTCTCTCTTTCCCACTGTCCAAAATAAGCTCCCACTCTGCCTCCTCTCTCTTTCCCACTGTCCAAAATAAGCTCCCACTCTGCCTCCTCTCTCTTTCCCACTGTCCACATTAAGCTCCCACTCTTCCTCCTCTCTCTTTCCTGCTTCCTCAATACGTTCCCACTCTGCCTCCTCTCTCTTTCCTCCCATCCTCTATAAGCTCCCACTCTGCCTCCTCTCTCTTTCCTGCCATCCTCAGTAAGCTCTAACTCTGCCTCCTCTCTCTTTCCTGCCATCCTCATTAAGCTCCCACTCTGCCTCCTCTCTCTTTCCTGCCATCCTCATTAAGCTCCCACTCTGCCTCCTCTCTCTTTCCTGCCATCCACAATAAGCTCCCACTCTGCCTCCTCTCTCTTTCCCACTGTCCACAATAAGTTTCCACTCTGCCTCCTCTCTCTTTCCCACTGTCCACAATAAGCTCCCACTCTGCCTCCTCTCTCTTTCCTGCTATCCTCAATAAGCTCCCACTCTGCCTCCTCTCTCTTTCCCACTGTCCACAATAAGTTCCCACTCTGCTCCTCTCTCTTTCCCACTGTTCCCAATAAGCTCCCACTCTTCCTCCTCTCTTTAGTCTCCAATCTATGATAAGCTCTTTCTCTTCCTCTTCATCTTTCCTCCTGGTTAAAGATCAGCTCCTACTCTGCCTTCTATCTCTTCTCCCCGTGTTCTGTGTTTGGCTACTCCTCTTTTCTACCTGTACCATTTGTCTGCCTCTTATAGAGTCTCATCCATGTTCTTCAACTGCTGCTACTTACAATTGTGTTGTTCTGTGGTGTCGGAGCCTCCCCCAGAAAACTACCGGCAAAACCGATTTGCATTAAGCTAATGTGTCATATTTAGGATAACACGTTTTCTTCCTTGACAGTTTGTTGAGAGCATAAACCTGAACAAGAGGCCTTTCCATCTTGTTGGTACATCGATGGGTGGTAGTGTGGCCAGGGTATACGCTGCTCAGTATCCAAAAGACATTGGCAGTTTGACTCTAATTTGTCCTGCAGGTAAGTCCCAATAATCACATGTTTACCACTTCTGGGCTGGATCAGTTGTGCTTTCCTGTGATGTATGAATGTAACCCTTAATCATGTTATTATGTAAAGTATCAATTGGAATGTCAGATACGTATATGACCTACAGGCTGACAGGCTATTGTCGACTTTGTAGGCACATGTTAATAAAAATAACAGGGTGTACTTAATAGAAAAGTATAAGTATTTCATAATTATTTAGCATTTCAAGTTGTTTTTCTAAATTATGAAATAAATATATAATTTTAAATCCCCCCCCCCCCCCAACAAAAAAAAATAGTGTAGCTATATTACAAAAACTGTTAATTATGTTTTTACAGATCCTCATAGGCATAAAAATGATTATATAACCACCACTTGTTCCTAAATGTTATCTCACTGCTTGCTTTCTGATGCCTTTACTTTACCTTCACTATTCACCACCCAAATCCTAGAGGTACCAGCATTTCAACTCTGTAGATCAGAGCACTGTGACACGAAAAGGACTTTCTTATGTACTTAAGCATGCAGCCAAGCAAAGGGGTGTGTTTGCCTGCACAGGACTGTGCATCTGCATGCAGGCAGTCCCTTTCATGTCAACTGGGATGCAGCAGCTGAACAGACACAGCCACTGCGCCCAATTTGACATCCATGCGGGTGCAGATGTGTATCCCAGAATGCAGACAGTGTGAGTTCAGGGACACACACCCAAATGCACCAGCACCCACACTGATGTACAATAGGTATTAGTGGCTGTGTCCAGGCAGCCACTGCATCCCAATAGATATTATTTTATTTATTTATTTCAGATACTTGGATAGCGCCGTCAATTTATGCAGCGCTTTACATATATGTTGTACATTCACATCAGTCCCTAACCCTCAAGGGGTGTACAGTCTAAGGTCCCTAACTTACATTCATTCATACACATACTAGGGAAAATTTAGACAGGATCCAATTAACCTGCCAGGATGTCTTTGGAGTGTAGGAGGAAACCGGAGTACCCGAAAGAAACCCACGCAGGCACAGGGAGAACATGCAAACTCCAGGCAGGTGGTGACATGGTTGGGATTCAAACCAATGACCTTAGTACTGCCAGGCGGAAGTGCTAACTGTAGCAATCGTGCGCACAAATATGGACGCGGACGTCCATGTTGCTAAAGATCCTCCATCTTGTGTCATTCTCACTACAAAACCAGCCCCCTCCCTTTCTGTTGAGTGGCAGGTGGTCTGGTGTGGCTGAGTTCAGGAGTGCACAGGGCACAGCTGGATACCCTTCATGGTTGTAAACCCAATTAGCTGATGCCAGGGTGTCTGTCCCACTCCTTGCTCTGAAGCTGATCGTAAAGCTATAAACCCGTCAGTCACTGGACTTCAAAAGCATTCCGGGATAGCAGTAAAACATCTCATTTGGAGACCATACACTTTCATAATTTCTCGTAAGAAATACGTACAAGAATACAAAGCATATATTCAGAGAGGTCAAGTCACCTGATACCTTACACCCCTAGATTTCGTCTACCCGGGAGCAGAAAGCTATATCTCTTTAACCGTCACAGCCAGATATGTCATATCTGGTGTCTGGACGTTCAGAATATCATTCTGAATATTATCTTGCCAGTGGCTAGGCTGCTGCATGCACCTATAGAAGGTTATTGACCATGATATAAACTGAGAGGGATTTGGTCATAGCCTGAGTTCCCCGCCTAAACACCCCTCCCCAAATGAGGCAATTGGTTCTCTGCTTTAAGGAGACACCCTGCTGGGTTCCTAGAAAAAGGCTGGTATGCCTGGGGAAAAAGATGAAGAGATTTCTTCACATCAGGAACCAACTTTGGGAGAAACGGTACCCTCTTGCTCAGGACCCTTGAATCTGCTGAAACCCATTAGTCTGGCAAGTATTCTACCTCTCTAAACTTCTCTGCTGTGTTATTGCTCTCTATATATATATATATATATATATATATATATATATATATATATATATATGCTACAGCTTTTTCTGTAAATATTTTTATTGCACCATTTTGACCTTTTTAGTAATAAATCCTATTTTCTGAAAAGTGTTTAACTGTTTCTAAAGCTCTTTAATGCAAACCAAGAATCCCTGTCTCTGAAGAGCGCTACTGTGTGATTTAAACTTCTGCATACATCTGCCTGCGGTGGCAGTGTGTATACAGATGCTTATTCAAACATCATAGTGTTACTACTAAGATTGGCCAGTTTCCTCCTACTCTGTACAAAAAGGCGGTGGTGGCAGTGTGAAGGATTAATTGCGTAATTAACCTGACCCAGTAACAATCGCTCTCAGGCTGCGGCACATGGATTGTGGTCCAGTGAGCTGGAAAATCTTTGTGCAGGTTGTAGCTGAGCGTGGCATTGTTACGCACGTGACAGCGCGGTTTTAGATTGGCTAGTCCTTCAGTCACAAGTTGGTGAGAAGGGCTGGGGGTCTGACGCCGCGCCCGTCACATTAACCATTTAGCCACTGTGCTGCCCATAAATTGGGCTGCCTGCATACAGATGGACAGAACACCTATGCATCCCGTGTCCATAGCTTGTGTTATAAACTTTATTTATATTTGAAAATGAGCTACAGAATGCTTATGAGCAAGGAGTGTGTGTGGGGAATGGGGGACTGGGAAGAGGCAATATCGAGTGTTTTTTTTTTTTTCTTTTGGAAGCCGGCTGAAGTTCAGCTTTAAGGATTTTTTAATGACTGCAGAATTTGATTTATTATGAGGTTTTTATATCTACCTGTAAATCTGCTTTTCAAATTATTCTTTAAAGTGACCTTGTCGACACAGGACTCATTTTATAGAATTCTAAACAAGCATGTTAATACAAGAGTCACTATACCTTTTCAGTGGCCCATTTGTTAAAACGCTGCCAGTTCCAGGTGTGTGAAATACCTGTTCCCTGACCGCATGCTGTGGATTTCCCGTCGTCTCATACATCACTACAGGACATATGAGTTGACAGGAAGAACCACAGCTTGTGGGGAACCAGGTATTCCACCCATCTGACCGGTCAAATACCTGCAGTGCCAAGTAACTAGCATAGAAACGGCTTTTCAACAAATGGGTCTACCCAAAGTACAGTGATTTCCTTCAGCAGGTATGTAATTCTATATAAGTGAGTCTGTGCTGATGGTGTCACTTTAACCCCCAAGTAAGCCAATATTAGTCAAATTAATGCACGTTTAACCAAAAAAAGTCAATACTGTATATGACAGTTTTTTGGTTTTTATTACTCCGCGGGGTAATGAATCTCTGCGAGTTGGTGCTGACCGAACCTGATGAAATAAAAGGCTATCTAATGCTGGCCATTCATTACTCAGAAAAAAACTGAGCTGGTTTCCCCATCCACACAGTCGAGGTGAATGGAAAAATCCTCCCCTTGTGTCTTTGTAATCTGACAGCTGACTCTCCCTTCATCAGAATACACTGATCAGTGCTGCAGCCCATTGGCAGCATGGCTGATCAAGCAGGGAATTTCCAACAATCTCGTTTATGAAAAGTCAATCGATAGATCGACTTCTCCTGAACAGGAATTGCCATACATGTATTGAAATGTGGCCATTTCTTGTTTATTTTTCTTGTCTTTTTTAATTCTCAATGATTAGGTCTACAGTATCCGACAGAAAGCAAATTCCTGAAACAGCTACAGGACTTAAAAGAATCTGGAGAAGAAAATCCAAAAATCCCCCTCATTCCATCCACTGCAGAAGAGATGGAGCAGATGATGAAACTGTGCTCGTATGTCCGCTTTAAGATTCCACAGCAGGTAAATGGTGCTGACTACACAGAACTGGGGGACATTTATTGAGTAAATTGGTGACACATATAATATTTATTTATTTCAGGTACTTATATAGCGCCGTCAATTTACACAGCGCTTTACATACAAATATTGTACATTCACATCAGTCCCTAACCCTCAAGGGGTGTACAATCTAAGGTCCCTAACTTACATTCATACATACACATATTAGGGCCAATTTAGACAGGAGCCAATTAACCTACCAGCATGTCTTTTGGAGTGTGGGAGGAAACCGGAGTACCCGGAGGAAACCCACGCAGGCACAGGGAGAACATGCAAACTCCAGGCAGGTGGTGCCGTGGCTGGGATTTGAACCATTGACCCTAGTACTGCCAGGAGGAAGTGCTAACCATTTAGCCACTGTGCCCGTATAGCCCGTATAGACTCAGATCAGGTTGCCTCTCATTTAGCCTGTGCAATAGTTTTATTTGCGGACCTCCACTGCACCAATGAAACTGGGAAAACATCTGAGACAGATTTACAAATTCAGATTTATCACTGTAGACAAGACAGTTTTTTATTCTAAACAGACGCAACTTTGGGATAAGCAAATATTGTCTAAACACAAGTGATCAGGTCTATTGGGTCCCTCCTGCACACGTACAGCACAGCAGTGATGACACTGCTACTTTTAATAAGGTAATAACTGGGTTTGCAAAAGCATTTGAGGAACACAAAGTGCATTTATATTCTTTGTGACTATTGAGTACAATATTTAAAGCAATTCTAAAGGGTTTTTTTTTTTTTGTAAAATAACAAACATGTCTGTACTTACCTGCTGTGTGCAGTGGTTTTGCACACAGCAGCCTGGATCCTCCTCATCTTGGGTCCCCTACAGGCTCTCATGGCTCCTCCTGTCTGTCGGGTGCCCCCACAGCAAGCAGCTTGCTATGGGGACACCCGCTGCTCCGTGTGTCCAATCACACACGGAGCTACCCTCTCCTCATTGGCTGACTTGCCGTGATTGACAGCAACAGGAGCCAATGGCTCCCGCTTGCTGTCTCAGCCAATAAGGAGGCAGAGACTCAGGACAGCCGAGGCTGTCATTCACATTGCTGGATTGCAAGGCTCAGGTAAGTATTGAGAGGGCTGGGGGGGGGGGGGGCGGGGGGGGCTGCTGCACGAAAAACCTTCAGGTAAAAAAACCTTCAGCCTTTACAATCACTTTAAAGCTGAAGTTTAATCTAGTAGTTTTGGCCTTTTCTGGCACCTCCTTTTCCCCCCTCAGCAACATTTTTATTTGCACCATTTTGCACCGACGTAACACAAATATGTGGCCTCACAGAACTGGGCTTTTTAGGGTGGGGTCGCATATTTGCACACCTGTCTTTGTGCTGAGAGCGCACCGCACTGAGAGCACCGGGTCCCATTCTAATGATCGGGACTCGGGACTCTCGATTCTGGGTCACATGATCGCTGTGATAGCCTCTGATTGGCTATCACAGTGATCAGTCACTGTACAGCACGGCCCCCTTGTTTTTTCTCTCTCTATGAATGGAGGATAGAGATACATTGTATCTCTAACTCCTGGCATAGAGGGAAAAAAATGTTTGTAAAATAAAAAAAAATATAAATAAATATTAAAAAATAAAAGAAAAAATACCTAGATCAAGGTTTGATCTAGTTCAGTGCCAGGGTTAGTGTTTGGGTCAAGGTCAGGGTCAAAGGTCAGGATTAGTGTTAATGTCAGTGTCTGTGTGTTTTTAGGTAAAAAAAAAAAAAGACAAAAACAAAATGTGCGCTATTGTTTCTTGGCTGTACTACGGCTACAAACAACAAATAACAAACACATATATGGTATCGCTGCGATCGTCAAGAGCTGGAGAATTTCTTTTGGGTTGTTCTTTGGTGGTAGGTTATGGTAGTAGCAAGAAACACACTGCTAAATAAAAAAAAGTATTTTTTTTTTTTACTATTTTGGGCCAGTTTTCCTTTGATAATAAAAAAAAAATCAGGAGATCTCCATTACCATTTACCACCAAATGAAAGCCCAATTTGTCCTGAAAAAAACAAGGTATAATTCACCTGGATGTACAAAGTAGTTGTGATGATATGTACAGCTTTACTAACACATGTCAACGTTGCAAAATTGTGCTTAGGCATTTAGATTTGTTTTACCCTTAGGCGTGAAGGGGTTAAGAAACTCTTTTAAATAAAACATTTCTGTTTTCATTACATATCTTATTTTAGACCCAGTGACATGACTGGTCTCTGTGTATCTCTATGCAATCTGGCAGATCATGACAGGTGGGAGGGGCTGACAGGGTGCAGGCATAGCTTCCTGAAAACAGGAAGCGGTGCTAATGCCTGCATGTGATGCTGAGCCTCATTGACTGAAAAACTTGAAATCCAATAAGGGGTGGGCTAAGGACAGGCAGGCTGAGGAAAAAAGTGCTAGGTGATGCTTGATGTCCTCCAGCCAGAAAATGAAGCTGACTTGATACGACTTGCTGCAGCTTCTAGTGCACATGTGGAAAGCTCACAGTGTGCAGTAAAATCAGAATAAGTAATTCTCAGTACAGGAGAACCTGTTTACAATAGCTACATGAATCTGTTGCCCGCACCAACATTTGTGTGGAGTCACATCAGAATTTTAAAGAACACCTTAGACACTTTTATGAATTCCCCTAATAGACTTTGCAATGAGAACTTTATGTATTGCCCAGAGACAGTAATTGAACCATCCACTGTCCAAATGTAATGTTCCTGGTTTGAATCTGATTAGTTGTTCCCCAGACATAACAGACATATTGATAAATGAGACCCATCAAAGCACCTGGTGGCAAGAAAGTTTTTCAAGCATCATTTTTATTTATGACAGTCCAGGAAACGCTGTTGTTTGTTAGATTTGACCACGTGACGTTTTTTTCAGATCTGCTGCTGATAAAATCTCTCTTCGTATGGGTAGACCGAGCTAATGTTCATTTCATAATACAGCATAATCTGAGCTATTTTCAGCCTGGTCTGCACAGATGGCAGTGGGTAGCAGGGATTGACAGTGAGAACCATGTGTGCGTCTGGGGGCTCTCAGCTAGTGCCTCAGCCATAATACATAACTCTGGTCTATCTGAGTAGAAAGGAGGCACACTGTATCTAGGAAACCTGGTCATTTCCTTATCTGGAACTTTTCTGTATGGGAAATTCCTATAGGAAACATAGAAGTTACACCTTTTACATTTAGTGTTACTAAACCCACAACAGTAAAATCAGTCTGTATATGCAGTAAAGCATGCTTGTTATACTCACTGTGGAACCTAAGGGGTTAATCCTCTGCATTGTATAAAAACGCTGTTTGATCCTGACTTTGATCCTCCCCTTGATCCTCCCCTTCTTCCAGTCTCCCCCTCTTATCTCCTGATAAGACATATGGTGTGGAGACACTCTGCACATGTTCAGTTTGGTGCGTATTGCTAGAGAGGTTTTTATTTTTTCTTTTGAGAGTGCATGTGATCAGCACAGGGCCAATCAACACTGTCCAGACAGAGGTCAGGAGTTCTGCATCCTCCTAGAGCAAAATGAAAACTACAAGCTTTAACATGTGTTCGGCTGGACACTGCTAGAAGTTTGCTCTAACTGCTGATGAGAAAAGGTATTTAGCAGTTTATATTTACTAAAATAAATAATTGCACTTCCATGTTCTGTGTACTGTGGGAGACTAGAAATAGTGAATGCGGGGTCCTGGGTTTAGTAACATTTAAAGGGCCATTCCACTGAAATGTGATATTTTGGTTAGGGCTGGACCCAATGAGCCACTCTTTTCTAAAATGTCATGAAAATGATACTCCAGCAGTGAAACTTCCCTGTCATAATTCCGAACCTAAAGCAGAACTTAAACTGAAAATGTTTTTTAAAGGCTAAGTTCACCTTTACATAAAAATAATAAATGCAAATTTTTTTTGCAGGTAAAAAATGTGCATTATTTTTTTTTTAAATGGGACATGGTTTATAAAACTGGGAGCTGATCGCAGGTGCCGTGCCAGGCTGCTGCAAACACTGTGCAGCTCTGTTGCCCGTACCTCTGTATGCAGTGTGAATGAACTATGGGCATGCTGATCAGCAAGCACACAGTTCATTTAAACTGCAAAGATGTCTGCCACAGTGGGTGACAGTACTTGTAGTTTATTCAGTCACAGGAAACTGTGAATGAATGATATGGTTGTGTGAGCGCAGCCCTGCACAGCCGTGCTACATTTAAAAAGTGACAGCAGGTGCAGGGAGTGGATCCTCTGTCTGATGTCACATGGAGGGAGAGGATCGGGGGAAAGAAGGTGCAGGAGATGGAACGTTCTACATGTTCCACCCTAAAAACTTGACCTATAATTAATTAATATTCATATAAAAGCAAACAACACCCATCCAACTATGTCTCCATGCTTTATTTTGTTGAGAAATTGCTCTGAAAAATACCCCCCAGCATTTCTAGCTGTAGCTATCATCAGTAAGGGCAGATGATTCATGGAGCAGCATTTAGTTCTTGGAATCCTTTGCTCAGGTGTGAATTCAGGAGGGTGTGCTTAGTTGAGAAATTCATTGCTTCCCTCCTCCAGATGAATAATATAATGGCAATGAAGACTCTTGGGATTCATGAAATGATTTTTGCCTAGGCCAGGAACCAGGAAGCAACTGAAGACGTTAAAAAAAAAAGTTTAAAATGAGTAAACATGATATACCTTCCTATCTATTTACTATTGCTAGCAGAAAAAGGATTAAAAATAGTTCATGTGGATTGAGAGAGTCTAGTTCCACTTTGAAGGTATAATCCACATCAGTGATATGTGTGGCACTACCCCATAAGGAGCCACTGAGTTTTCTGGTCCCCTATAGCTGCACAGCTAGGCAAAACACATTTTTCAACTTCCATTCAGAGTCAGTATCTAGTCCTCTGGGCTTGTTTTTGTTGTTTTATTTCACGTAAACAACTTGGATAATGTCTAGGGGTATATGGCAGGGCTCAAAACTACTAGCCAGGCCTTAAGAGTTACTCGCCACCAGTTGCCTTACCAAACCCCTACCTTGCCCCGCTCCTAATTCCGTCCCTAAACATGCCCCCATAAATTATCTCATGAAATTACACTGTTAAATGTTTTATGCAGAATTAAGGTACAAAAATAGGTGTCCCCCTTTACATAGGTGTCCCCATCAGAGTCTCCCTTTACATCGGGTGTCCCCATCAGAGCCCCCCGTTACATCAGGTGTCCCTATCAGTGTCCTCCTTTACATCAGGTGTCCCCCTTTACATCGGGTGTCCCCATCAGAGTCCCCCTTTACATCGGGTGTCCCCATCAGAGTCCCTCTTTACATTGGGTGTCCCATCAGAGCCCCCCTTTACATCAGGTGTCTCCAAATGGTAAGCATCCACTTACATGAGGGACGATTCTGATCTGCAGGCTCAGTTGTATTCCTGTTTGCTACCTTGCCAGCCCATTATTACACATCCAGCTGGCAGCTCTTTGTCTTGGCTTTCTCCTCTCCTGCTCTTGCTGCTGGGGGGAGACATAATAAAACAAGACTGGGCTGGGGATGGAGCAGAGTCTCAGAGGAGTGAAGTCCCTAGGCGGGGGAGAGCACTCTTTTCCCGCAGGGAGCCGCCACACAGCCAGTGCACAATCAGGAACCCACAAGAGCATTGAGTCCCGTACCGACATGCAGGAAATACAAGCAGATGGAGGGCTTAGGCGGAGTTGTGGGGGAGAAGGGAGAGAGAGCAAAACATTGGGGGAGGAAGAGGCACCGGAGGAATGTCAGCAGCCGCTCCTATCCTGGTGCCCTAAGTGGACACACTCGCCCCACATTATTTTCACTTGCCAAATGCGAGCAGGTGAGTGATAATTTTGGGCCCTGGTATATGGGACGCCAAATTTGACTTAAAACCAGCAACTCTGATGACAAACTTCCTATTTTATGTACAAAAAGGATGGATCCTGGACTCTACTCCCTCCAAAGTGACTTTTGTCTCTTAATGGATCAGTTACAAAGTCTCTTTAAAGGAGCACTTGGTTCCCTTTAAGTAAATATCTTCAGACCCCAGCTGGAAACTACCCACCCACCTGGCTGCCTTGAAGAGTATCTCAGAGCAAGGAATTCCATGTATGGCACCTGGCAGCCCTCTCCCTTGTATCCTATGGTTTTGCATAAGACTGCTTGTTCAGGCCTTGTAACTGTGCTAGTCCTACATGCTGAACAAGGTACCCTCTGGATAGGACTTGTGGTGCAGGTCCCAGTTCCCTGTAGTCCCTTCCCAGGCTATACGAAAGCATCTCAACAATCCATCTTTCATCCAACTCCCAGACTCCTGCTGCTAGCAAGGCTCTTCCATACTTATGGGTCTGTCTGCCACACTGCCAGGCCTCCTGCCTGGGGTTGGCCAGACTCCCATGGATATGCAGATCTCAGTCTCCACCCCTCCGCCCAGTAGCTTGAAGAATATCCTGGAAGACTCCAGAACCTTGGGGATGTACTAGAGACCTGACCAGTAGAGTCCTCTAGCCTGACCTAAAGTAACACAATCAGACTTGCTTACTTCACTACTGTGAGCCAAACTGAATTTAATTCTCTAGCACCCATAGGGGGCACTACATATGTATTTTAGTTAGGGCCAGAACCTGATGGCGATATGTTTTGAATATTACAACAATGGAACCTCCATGCCTTAATTTCCAGCTCCCAGAAGTATAGTTGTACACCTGTAGCTGTTTGCTCTAATTTGAATACCTCCAAATATGTCACTGATGCCTGGTGCAGGGATGAGTTGTGAGGATGGCAAAGTAGCCCTGGATTTCTTTTAAAGGAACATTGAATTATGTTAAACTTGTCTGCTTAAAAGCAGGACTTTTATTTTGCACAGATACATAGCAAGCAGTTTCCCATGATATTAGGGCCCATTCACACTAGAGCAGTGATTTGACATTTTTCAAATTGGAAGAATGCCAGTCATCACTAGGGCACATAGAAAATATGTGGGTATTGTAGTCAACAATAGACATATTATTGGCATTCAGAAATAAATACATATATTATTAAACCATGAAAAGCCAATGGCATTATCTGTAGCCCTCAGAAAATAACCTTAATTGTTGTGAGATAAAAAGAGAATATTTCCAAGAAATTAATCCAGCTGAGAAAATGTGAAGATCACAGGATAATAGGATGTATTGCTGCGCCAAGTGTGTAGATCTATCCACCAATTATAGGGGAACAATATCAGATGTACACAAAGAGACTAAAATAAAGGTGAAGGATTTTGTTTCAAGGCTAGCATTCCAGCAATTCCAGAGTTAACTCACTGTGTTTATTTCAAAGCTTCCTACAAAATGCCCTCTATCAAGTATTTAGGAGAGACAGACAGTTTGTCCAATAATGTTACCTAGGTTTGTACCCCTGAGGAAGAGGCTTCTGGGTAAACATCATTGTTATATACTTGATCCACTGCATCAGACACTAGGAGTTTCATTATAGGTTAGTCCAGTGGTTCTTAACCTTGAGATCAGGGCCCAGTAAATGTAGCCAAAACTATGACTGGGAATACAAAACATGTATTGAAAGTCTGGAAGGGTCTGGATGGGGCTGGTTGTCACTGTGGATGGGAATTCTGGAGTTGGTAGGGGGACTCTTCAGCAGACTTGGTGGCCGTGATGGGGATGAGGTTTCGGGAGGAAGCTGGGGGGCACTGTGGGACACTGATGTGGTATGAGGGCACTCTGAAGGTCTGGAAGCTCTACAGCAGGCTGTGGGCACTGTGGGAGGCTAGTTGGCACTGTGGGAGGTTGGGGGGCACTGTGGAGGCTGAGGGCTCATAGTAGGCTTGAAGGCACTGTGGGCCACTATGGGCAGTTAGGTGGCACTATGGAAGCTGGGAGGCACTGTAGGAGGTTAAGGGATCCAAAGCTGACTGGAGGCTTGGGAGAAAGGAAGGAAGGGCCCAGCAGTGGGCCGCAGCCATGTCCTGTGGTTGAGAACAACTGAGTTAGACAGTATGTGAAAAAGATGACTGAAGGGTTTGGTGGTTTTCATATGTGCTTTGATTTTTAGCTTCTTAAAACAGATGCAGTTAATTTTGCTGGGGAGCATTGGCAGTCCTTGCAAACATTTCCGTCTCCTGAAATCTTTGTACAAATAAACTGTACCTTGCCACTATATATTTGGCACTACTGCTTATGATGCATGTGATTTTACCCCAAACCTCGTTGTGATCTATAATCTTCAGCAATTGACCTAACCTACGTTTTCATCTGAAAATCTAAACCTTTACCTAATCCTTATTCCAATTTTGCCAAAAGTTCTAATCCATCCTAATCCTTTTTTGTGCACAAAAAAGATGATAATTTTCCCAGGGCTGTGTTACCATACCTTTTTCTCTTGTGTCTTGTTGGAGGGGGCAATTGGTAGTAGAACAGGGCTTTGTTTCCCGCCATTTTGAGGGCTGTGATCTTATGACTGGTGTGGGATGGGGATATTCAGGAAGCAGCAACAGAGGTGGAGGAAGCACAGATCAGCAGAATGAGGGAAGCAGAAGCAGGGAGATCCTTGCACTGTAGATCCTCTGGTTTCCTACAGCTTTCTCTCCAGTAGGCCATCAGGTGAACAATGAGGGAGCAGTAGTGACATCACCAAACTCAATTCAAATATAATTACTAGATCAGTCATTAGAGGCAGGTGTGGGTAGGATATACCTTAAATATTCTCACATATGTGCAACAATGAGGCTGTAGATCCAGCAGTGCCTAGGCAGAGTCACATGTCAGGATGTGCACTATTTTGGAGAAGGAATTAAAAATGGTAGTATTTTCTAAGTGCTGCTTAGGCACAATTAACCTTTTCCTTTAAGATGGCAAATCTTTAATTTTTTACTTGTAATTTAAAGCGTTGCTTAACCCATGACCCTGCATTCACTATATCTGGTCTCCGACAGTACACACAACATGGAAATGCAATGATTTAAGTAAATATAAACTGATAAATACCTTTTCTCATCAGCAGTATATAGCAGTCTTGTGACTTTTATCAGTGTCTAGCTGAGCACTGGTTAAAGCTTGTAGAACGAGTTTTCATTCTGCTCGGACTGTCCTATGAGGCTGCATAACCCCTGACCCTCTGTCTATAACATTTTTTTCAACCCACTGTAGTGCAAGGTGGCACAGCCTACCTGAGAGTGGCAACTCAGCCCTGATTTCAGGAGCAATGCAGCATCATTGCCACACCATCACAGGAAGCTGCATTGGCTGATTTCACTGGTAGGTTCAACAGGTATTTGTGGGCCCTTGCAGGGGGACTGAGAGAAAACTGTAAGTGCAGATACAGATTATTATACAGGAATTATATAGCGCCAACAGTTTGCTCAGCGCTTTACAATATAACGGGAGACAATACAGTTCAATACAAGAGAGTTAGGAGGGCCCTGATCCTTGGAGCTTACAATCTAAGAATGCACATACAGTATAATTAATTGCTGTGATTTATATTCTTTAATGAAAGGTCCTAGTTCAACTACAAGGAAGTGCTATGAGAGTGTCTGTCTGCTACATTCATAGCCCCAGTGTTGTAAAAAGAGAAAAACTGCAGAGGAAAGCCATGAAACCAGTCTGCACTTAATTATTTCTAAGTTGAATTAGTAACACATCCTTAATGTTTAATCCAATTGAAACATTTTTATTCCTAGGTGCTTCAAGGACTCGTTGATGTTCGCATTCCTCATAATGAATTTTACAGAACGTGTAAGTGACAGTCTATCTGCTGTAAGAGATTAGAAAATTACTGTATTCGGCTAGGTTCACATGGCAGCAGTCTTTAAAAAGTGATCCATATTGGATAAATATGTACAGTCCTGAATGCCTTTTTTTTTTTTTTATTTTTTTTATTTTTTTTTTTTTTGCCAAATGTCAATTTTGCATGGAACGAACACACCAGAACTACAAGCCAAGCATTATTTGACTTGCAGGTGCAGCACCGTCCCATGAACTTTAATGGACAGGTTTGACAGGCAGCACCACCTGCCAATACAACAAGCCAAGTTAAATAGTGTGTATGATCCCCTCTTGCTGCCTTGTTAGGCTTTTGGGGGAACGGAAAAATGCACCAGAAGCGCCCATATTAACAGCCTGTTTGAATAAGGTCTAAAGACGTTGCTACTTTTTACCTCCAGGGAAGGTTTTATTTTCCGCAAACACAGTGATTTATAAAGAATAAAAACATATATTATTGTATGTAAACAATGAATGCAATTAACATATATATATATATATAGTAAACAGACTTCATCTAAAATAAATAAGGCTGGCCATGCATACATTTTCTTTCGTTCTATCAGCGGGTTAAACAAAAGAAAATAAATCAATTCCCCCATCCACAAAGGCATCCGCACCATCAGAATACACTCATCAGGACCTCTGGCGATAGCCAGCAACACTGATCAAGCAACAATTTGTCAACAGGCTTCCAAAAGAAGTTCATTGAGAGACAGGCTTCTGTACAGCAACCTGCCCATAGATGAATCAAAATTTGTCAGGTCCCTGCTGAACCAGTTGAATTTTGATCCATCTATGGCCCGCTTTACGCTAGTCCACAATCTTACAGATTTACACAGTGCTTAAACTCAACATGTTTCGTTATATGTGGTTGCTTCTTTGGGATAGGCACTAAAATATGGGCTTATTCATATTAATCCAATCAGAAGTCTGAATAATATGACTGCAAAAAATTATATCAAATCATTTTACATATATTACACATTAGAGTCACAAAAACATAAAAAAAATAGATTAGAAAGGTTGTCCACAAAATCCATGACGTATAAAAGAAAAAGGGAAAAAAAGGGGGGGGGGGGAATCCCATAGTGAAGCATGAGGACATTGATACTTTTAAGAGTACATAAAAAAGGGAGAGAGCTGAAAATAAAATAGAGTGGAAAATTGTTGGCCAATCAGCGCCCACATCCAATTAGATGATGAAGATTCCTCCATCTGCACTGTATACAGTGGAGACTGTATCAGCTTTTTCCAATAGTGTATATCCAGCTTTACTCTACAAAAGGCCCCATTTAAATCATAACTAAGAACAAAAATGTAATATTTTACAGTTTACCAGTACTTCGACAAAGACCAAGAAAAATGCTATCTTTCATATGTAAACTACTAATGTAAACTACTAATCCCATCACCCCACTCAGGGATAGGAACTGTGCTATTTGCACGAATACCATATAAAAATAAAGTTAAAAAAATCTTGAAAAAAGGAAACTATCGCAGCCACCATC
Source organism: Staurois parvus (assembly GCF_062004578.1). Taxonomy (NCBI): domain Eukaryota; kingdom Metazoa; phylum Chordata; class Amphibia; order Anura; family Ranidae; genus Staurois; species Staurois parvus. Next base: position 11,645,256 of record NW_028318005.1, on the reverse strand, counting down.
TAAGGTTTAGTAAGCTGCTAATTATTACATTTTTGTGTTTGAGTTTAGCTATGTTTTAATTGTGAGCATATTGTTGTTGAGTTGATAATGGTGACAACTAACAAGCAATATTTTGTTCAGTGTTTTTAGATTTGGTTGCTGAAAAATCACGTCACATTCTTCAAAAAAGCATGGACAAAATTACAGTTCCCACCCAGATCATCTGGGGTCGACAGGACCAGGTGGGTCTCTTTGCTCTATTTGTGACATATGTATAGTATATAGAAACATAGTTAAAAGTGTTCCTAAATCCAGGACCCTGAATTCACTATATCTGGTCTCCCACAGAACACAGAACATGGAAATGTTATTATTTTAGTAAATATAAACTACTAAATACCTTTTCTCATCAGCAGTATATAGCAGTCTTGTGACTTCTATCAGTGCCTAGTTGAGCACTGGTTAGAGCTTGAAGGAGGACTTTTCATTCTCCTCTGACTGTCCTATGAGGCTGCATAACCCCTAACCCTCTGTCTGGACAGTGCTGATTGGCCCCTTGCCGATCACATACACCCTCCCAAAGAAAAAAACTCTCTTGCAATACACACTAAACTGAGCATGTGCAGAGTGACTCCTAGGGCTCTGTACCATCAGCACATGGATTGGGGACAGTTGAAGAAGGGGAGGAACAGAGAATACAGGATCAAACAGCCTTTTTACACAATGTAGATTATTAGCCCCTTAGGTTCCACAGTGAATATAACACGCATGCTTTACTGCATATACAGACTGATTTTACTGTTACGGGTTTAGTAACACTTTAAGTGAGTTTTGTTTCATACCTGGGTGTACAGCATGTTAGATCATGTCGCAGGGTAAAATTCTATTTTATAATGTTCAACAATGCCCCCAAACTCTAAAGCTTCCTAAACTAACAGTAATTTTAGAATGTCCAACAATGTTCCCAAACTCCAAAGCATCCCAAACTAGTTCTACGTTCTATAACCAGTGCATAAGCTAACCACCGCTTCCAGTTTATGGATTTCCCTGCATCTTTAATATGTTTCATTCATTATTCCTCTGTCACAGGTCTTGGATGTTTCTGGAGCAGAAGTCTTGTCCAGTGCCATACCTGGAAGCCAGGTGGAGATCCTAGAGAACTGTGGTCACTCAGTAGTGATGGAAAGACCCAGAAAAACAGCCAAGCTCATGATGGACTTTTTATCCTCCCTTCAAACCACAGAGAACAATAAAAAACATGATTAACAATCAGGAAATGCCTGGGACAACTCTGCTCCTCTCTGTATACTGTACCACTCTGAGTTTCTCAGGGGATCTTGTAGAACTCTTAGGAAAGTAGTTTAGTTCCTTGTGAACACAAGACTGGGACTTCAGTATCTGCCTGTAAAGTCCACATGCAGATCCCTTCCAATGTGTCAGAGGCTTACGATAATGCATGTGACGGACATGGATGATTATGGTATGGTATGCTGATGGTGATTCCAAAGTCAACATGATCTTTTAAAATTTAAAGCGTGCAAACGGAAACCAGTCACAAATGTGATGCACCGAAACTCTCCACCCAACACTTTAAAACCACTATAAATGCAGGATGATCTTTTGAACCTGTTTATTATATGCAATGTACTGCTGTTGCAGAAATATTTGTTGATAGGGCCTCAAAGGTAGAAGACTTCCCTTACTGTGATGCTGGTGAGTCATTGTGCAATGGAAGTACCAGTCCTTCAAGCTGCTGAGATATACAAGTATGAGCACACTGCTTGGAATGTGTGCAATATACTATATGAATATTTTGGTACCGTGCCTTCAAAGCAGTATTGTGTAGACAACACAATACACCAATCAGCTTTGATAACATGCGCACTGTGATCTAAGGGACTGCATGATGTAAATGATCAGAAGCCACACCTGCTTCCATGAAATATCACACTCAGAGAAATACAAATTAATGTCCTTAACTGATATGCAAATTTTCATGTTCACATCAGCCACAAAAAGGACTGAACAATTTACAGAGCTGTATTTTAGTATTTGCCATTGAGACTGATGATCTTGTATACGTCTCATAATATGGATATTATTTGTTATGTAGATATTACAATCGGATGTTCTTACCAAGACGTGGGATAAGAATATTGAGGTTGATTTACTAAAGGCAAATAGGCTGTTCACTTTGCAAAGGAAGTTTCACTTTGCAAAGAATACCCAATCTTGTACAAGGAAAATAAAAAACAAACAAACAGCTTTTTGTGCTTGCACATGATTGAATGATGGAAGTCCGGGACAAATTCCCTTGCAAAGTGAGCCATCTATTTGCCTTTAGTAAATCAACTCCATGGAGTTTAATTCAAATGACTGCCATGGTTCATAGAGAAAGCTAAAGTGGCCTATCAAGTTATAACACGTGTGCCTGAAAGGTGACTTTAGCATGCCTAATAGTACCATGGGCAAAATCAGAAAATACATATGTGATGCAGTATGTATTAGCATTAACACAGCTGTTTACGTATTTCTCAGCTACACCCCCCTCCCCCCCCCAACATAGAATTATTACCTATTGATCCTGGCAATAGCTGTTTTTTTTTTTTCACTTCTTTTAACAGGCCAAGCTGTCCCGCACAGGTATCAGTTGTAGGGGTTGGAACAAGCTGTGTAAAATCGAGAGGGGTACTGATTCATATGATTTAGGCTGGGTTCACACTGTTGCACTGAGTTAGTGCATGTGTGTTGCTGCTTGTGATCCTGATCATTACATGCGTTGCATTCAGACAGTCTATTCATTTGAATGGCCTGCTTACTGCACCAAAAAAAGGTGCTTGTACTATTTTTGTATCATGAAATGCTGCACACCGCACAGTAGTATATTACTGTCCATTGTGCTGCGCTGCAATGTACATTTGTTTTTAAGGTGCGTTTCGGTGCCTTTAAGAATGAATGGCATCACAGTGCATCAAATCACAAAACACGTTTTTGCATGTTGCATTAATGTACACTTAAGCTAGGTTCACATCTGTGCAGGTGGTGCCTCTGCAGATCTGCACGAAAATCCATGCAGCCGCACCACCCGCACAGAGAAATGCGGACCCGTGGACGGGTGCCATTAGTTCTAATGGCACGCCGCCCGCACTGGAAAACGCAACCTTACTGGGACCCGAGGTTCCCGTGTGGGCTGCGCGTTCAGGAGAAGTGCAGGGATTTCTTCTCTGCGTGCTGTAGGGCAAGGGAATCCATTCAAATGAATGGGCTCTCGTGCCCGCGCAAAACGCGACACGCACGGCTGCATATATGTGAACCAGGGCTAATACGTGTTACCACAGTGCAAGAGTATGAACCCAGCCTAAACCATTTTTCCACAAGAAAAAAAAAACTGTTGTAATGGCCTTTTTAGTGTAATCACCAGTTTGGCTTTAATTTTGTTGACATTTCTTAAAGCCCAACTTCAAGCAGATAAAAAAATGATCCCTTGCAGTGGTGCTGTACACCCCAGACCCCCCCCTTTACAGCTCATTTTGTCTAGGGAAAAGGGGAAAGTTTTATTTACCTGATCCTCCAGCAGACAGTGCTCCCCTGCCATGGTGGACTGTCCTTCGGCATCCTCACGTCCAAAGCAGGTCTATGGACCCTACTCTGGTCTTCATGACCTCAGGGAATGTAGGGGTGCAGAAGCTGCAAGGACTAGTCTAGGGGGGGAAGGAGCAGAGGATCGAGTAAGTATATTTTCTGTTATTATTCCCCTAGACATAAATGAGCAATTAACCCTTGCAGTGTGGGCACAGCCCTGCTGCAAGGAACAGTTTTTTATGTGCCCGTGGTTGGACTTTACAGTCAATGTAGGATTACATGGTTTGAGACTACCCAATCGCAGGGTGACAACACTCTATGTGATTTAACTGCAGAGCGAACTGTGTTGTCCTATTATAGGAAGTGAAAATACAACAGATCTACTGCCATGATCAGGTAATAAAACTGTTACGGGGGGGACCCTGAATAACAAAACTGCTGCTAGTTGCTAGTGACATGTTCATCATATACAGTATGTAATTTATTATGTCACCCACTTTATCTACTTGATGGATCAGAGCCAGTGGTCGATTCCCAGGTCCCTGCATCCCCTGATGTCTACTGTAGCCACCTGGGTTATTGCTTGGAATGTTGGCAATGATGTGGGTTGGGGCTGTATGTATTACTGCCTAAAGCAATAAAGATGACCTGCCACTTTCTAATATGTTATTCATCTATCAGTTTGATGAAAATAAAGACAATTTGAAAGCAGTAAAACACTGGTTGTAGGTGGAGGAGAGCGGTGTTTGATCGGCGGCAGGGTTGATCCTTTTGTTTTTAAGAATTTTGAAGTCACCTTAAGACTGCAATACATTAACAACCACTAATGAGTTATTACCAGCCGCTCAACAGCATAACTTATGAGTGTGTCACAATTTCTGGGGACCATCACCCTACGTGAATGAATGTATGGAACAATAAACTACCTTTTGCATTAAAAAGCAGAACAATTCCACCTGTCAGCCTTATTTATGAACAGTGTAATTCTTATTGAGACTGAACACAAGACCCAACAAATTGTCTGGCATTTAAGTCCTGGCACTGTGCACATTTTCCCACAATTGACGTTCGGTATGAAATTATGATCTCCACACAACGCCTACCCAAATTTGTTCAATAAACAGCAGGTTGCTTAGTAACTAGGCATTTCTTACCATCAGAAATTAAACCGTAAGATAGAAATACATCAATCATGCTATAATAATTAGCACTGACATAGAAAATACTGTTATCTAATGTACTTTATATGCCAAGTGATTTCTTCCAATCTTCCTTCTAACCGCTTTCATCCCTCCTAACAAGGCCATGTCCTCCAGTCCTACCTAGTCTGGAATTATTGTGTTTAATGTCAAAGCAGACACTTTTCGAATTTGAGAAAACCCCACTATATGTTTGTTATATGTTCCCATTCACACAGCATACCTAAAAATATATACATTTTACCCTTTAGATCAGTCATTTTCAGCTAGGGTTCCGCCAGAAGTTGTTAGGGGCTCCTTGAGCTGTGGTTAATTGGTCTCCCATCTGATGGTGCCTACAAAGTTCCAGGTCCATCATCACTTGACAGAGCCAGGTAGAATGACACCAATGATCTTTAAAGCTGACTTCAAGGGTGGCATTCTAACCACCACTATAAGGGGGACATTCATCCACGGACCACCAATGTAAGATAAATGTTTTCAATTACCATAGTAATGAAAGTGCCATGTGTACATAAATGTCTATGCAGAACAGCAAAAAAGTTCATAGGAGTCAAATTTTTCGAGTTACCTGCAATGGACTAACCTTAGCAGGGGTTCCCTGAGATGTGACAATTATTTCAAGGGTTCCTCTTGGTTAAAAAAGGTAGAGAAAGGCTGGTTTAGATGTTCCCCAGGAGAAGGCCTCATGACAGACTGCAAACATTTTTGAACAATTTCAGAATGACTCTGCTCCAAAGGATCTATTTATAAAACATTTGTTGGACAAATGCCCACCCATTTGTGCAGGTCACATGAATTTTGGCTGTAAATTCTGAAATAGATTTATTCCTATAATAGTCACCTCCGTCTAGTAGCCTGGATGTGGTATATTTTCTCATTATTTCAGAAAACTATGTTGCATTTTGGCCACTACATGGAGATGAAGATAATATAAATGAATCTATTACAGCAATTATGGCTAAAATTTGAAATCTGTGATATTCATGCAACAAATGTTTTTAAACCTTTTCCCGTCCGTACTATAGGCATTGCTCCCCAGTTCTGGGAGGACATCAATGGACATGTGCGCCTCCCCCTGGAGCATGCATTGAGTGCACTCTGTGACCGCTGTGTCTTTTGGACAAATGTCCAAATGTCTTTTGGGGAAATCACAGCAGCCCTATACAATGAGATCAGCTGTGTCCAATCACAGCTAGTCACATGTAAACAGGCTTGTCTGACAGGATACAGTGAGTACATTGCTTATACTGATAATCAGGGCATAATCGTCTGATAAACAAAAGATCTGTCATTGCTGGCAGCGATGCTGCCACCAATGTCCACGAAAAACAATAAAAATAAATGTGGAGATCCGCAAAAAACGGCCGACGGGCTGGAGTGCTTATTGACCGATTTTTCGTGCGGACGAAAATTCGGCCGATAAATGACCCGTCTATGACTTGCCTTAATAATATGTAATAATGGTAAATAAACAAGACACCTAAAGAAGTGTCACCTTAAAAACATGCTGGGTAATGGTTAGCTTCTACTTCCTCTTCCTTATCCGTCAGATAAAGGAAGGATTTAGATATGGGACAAGCATTGAAAGGTCTTGTGTCCTGTTATCACCAGGTTCAGATTTATACTTTCTTCCGTTCCGGGTGAACAGTCTTGTGCCATCCACCTCATGCCTAACCATCAGTGCCACCCAAGGCACACTGAAGCTGGAGGCGGAGAGGCTGACGATTAGAAGAGAGGTGCAAGGTGTTGCCTGTACTGCTCACATTGCACACTGTTCTTCAAAGCATCAACAATAAACATTTAACAAGCTTAGAACCACTTGTTCAGAACCAATCTGAACACAGATTGTAGAAGGGTGCAGGCTGTAGCTTTAACCTCCCTGGCGGTATGATTATTTCAGATTTTTGGTGCTGAAAGCGGTACCATTTTTTTGCATGGAAATATGTATTTTTTTTATTGTAGGCTGTAATTTTTAGGAAAAACTCACTGAAATCTGTCCGAACAAGAGTCTAGTAAACATCCCGGGTATGATAAAATTTGAAACACAAAATCATAAATTATAATTTAATAATCATAAAAATAATATAAAAATAATAAAAAATTTAATTCAATAATATAATCAAACCAAAAACACTGAAATGTGAAATAGAGCGCCAAGTTCGCACATTGCTGAGCTCAGTCGCAAAATCGTTTTCAGTTTCTGATGACGAATTTCCCCCACGAATCATTATCACTCAATTCTGCAAGTGGTTCTGATTTACTATCGCTGTTCTCTAGCTGATCTAAACCGCTTTTGACCTAAAGGGACACTTTTTGGACGCCATGGACATTTCTCAGTTTCCAGGCAGAAAGAACAGACAAAATGCAGGCAGGGCGCAGGACAAAGCACTAGGGACAATATGTATGTGAAATAGGTTGAAACAGCAATGTTTTACTGTGTAAAATGTAAAAAAAAAAAAGTGACATTTTTTAAAATTTTTAAATTTCCCGCCGGCGGCGCCTGTACGTCCCGACGTCACAGGGACAGGACACAGAAGCTGGATGCCGGCATCGGCCGGAGGAGATGGCCGGGGACGCTGCAGGGGACACATCGTGGGAGCGCAGGGTAAGGTAAGTGAAGAACACATGCCGGAGCAGTGCCGCAGGGTAAGCCCGAGTGTAGCTCGGGGTTACCGCTTTTGGTACTGAAATGTTACCCCGAGCTACACTCGGGAATACCGTCAGGGAGGTTAAACCAGATTTTAGCAAGCCAAAAGTCTTGTAAATGCTTGTGTAAAGCTAAAGTCAGTACATTTAGCTGGATTCACACAGGGGCTTGATAAAAAAAAAAGCAACTAGCTCCTGTAAGCACAGTATAATAAAGTATGTATTGGAGGACCAATGGCCTTCGGCGTGTATGAGAATCAGTGGTCCAAAGTTAGGTCTTGAAAGGCAGCTGTCTGTTGACAGAGGTATGACAATGATATCTCGGGGGTAGTCTGTGGGGTATGTGAAAGATGAGAGCATCACAAAAGTTTGATAAGTCCAGTGAGAAATTTTATTTGGCATGAAAAGGAAGAGGTCAACACATTTCCAAGGCTCAAAACTCCTCTCCCTTCATCAGGGCTGGGAAATGACATCTTAGTTGCTGGTGAAGGGAGCGTTTTAAACCTCTAACATTTGTTGGGTTGTGGCACTCTCATTTTTCAAATATTCCACATTTATTTACACAAGGATATTGGAAGTTTTTTTTCTGGGACAAAAAGACACACCAATCAGCCATAACATTTTGTCCACTGACAAGAAAAGTGAACAATGATTATCTTGTCACAATAGCACCTGAAAGTGTGTGAGATATATTAGGCAACAAGTGTACATATTGTCCCTGAAGCTGATGTGTCAAAAGTGGAAAAAACCCAGCAAAGCATGATCCAATTTGCTCCTGCAGGGAAAAAACATCCTTCCTGATCCCTCGAGAGCCAATCGGATATTCCCTGGATCAAGTTAACATGTTAGTAACCAGTTATATTCTGTGTATCTAAGAAAAAATACAGGCCTTTTTTAAAGCAATCCACTGAGCTGACCAGAACCAACACTTGAGTCCATTTCACATTTTCACAGCTCTTACTGTAAAGAAACCTTTCTGTATTTGGAGATTAATTTTCCCCCAGATGTAAAGAGTGCCTCCTTGTCCTCTGCGATGACCTCAGGGTAAAAAAATCTACACCGAATTCACTATATGAACCACTGATGTATTTATACATGGTGATCATATCCCCCCCTTAAATTAAATTCCTTTAATATTTTAAATTGGATCATGCTTTGCTGGTTTTTTTTGCCTTTCTCTGGATCAATTGTGGGTATAGGATTATAACTTTTTTTTTTGAACTGGATGGTCTTTTGTCTTTTTTTCAGCCAGACTAACTATGCAACTATGTAACTTTCCTCATAACTGAGCTCCTCCATGCCTCTTTCCAGTTTGGTTGGCCTTCTCTGCACTTTCTCCAGTTCCCCAATGTTCTTTTTGTGAATTGGTGCCCAAAACTGAACTGCATATTCCAGATGAGGTATTACTAATGATTTGTACAGGGGTAAAATGATATCCCTCTCTCTGGAGTCTATACCTCTCCTAATACAAGAGAGGATTTTGCTCACTTTAGAAACCGCAGCTTGGTATGTGAGCATCAAACTGGACAGATACCACAGCATCCCTACAGAGGTCCAGTGGAGTCAATGCCTCCATAGGTCAGGGTTTTTTTGGGGTCAAAAGGGGGACTTCCTCAACATTAGGTTGGTGTTCATAATTTTCCAGCTGATCAGTGTAGGTATATTTTAGAGATCTCTTCCAGCAAGACTGGCAGGACTCTGCATTGAACCCTGCACACATCTCATAACCTTTATCCCAGTGTAGAGAGAATTATAATCTGGCTACATTCCTGACCTATAGTCTAGATCACTGTGCTCTGTGCCATTATCTTATCGCTCGTGTAAAAAGTCCGACCTCTAAGGCCATAACATGTATGAAATATACAGAATACATTGTAATACAGACTTCATATTAATAAACATTCTCACGGCACAGCCTGTCCAAGACTAGGGCCTTGGCATTGTCAGTAATTATTATGTGCCAGGCCCAGCCATAGACAGCAATGGGTTTCTCATGGCATGTGCCTGGGATGACCAAAACTCTCTGTAGCCAGGCCTAGTGCATGCATAAAAGGTACAGGGAATGTCAGACTCCATGGAAGGCTGCATTCACACTGGAGCATTTTGTGAACGCTTGCAAAAGCGCATTTTTGCACGCAGGGAAAACATGTCACACTCATGATGCCATTCATTGTTAATAGCACCCCAAAAACAGCAAGCAGATGTGCATTTTCATATGTGATAAAACATATGTCAAAGTGCATGGTTTAAAAACGCATGAAGTTCAACTCCCAAAAGGGTACATGAGTTACTCTGGCGTGTCTGCAGCATGTAGGGGAGTCCATTGAAATGAATGGGCTGCCTTATACGTGTAGCATAAAAATGTGCCACAAAAAAACCCGCACATTTACAAAATGCCAGGTGTGAACCTAGCCAGATGTTGGCCAATAGGAGGGAAGAATTCAATGCTGTCGCTGGGGATGGAAGAGTGGCTGATCGGACAGACAGCTGGAGCGGCCGAGGGGAGGGACCCTGTAGGAGATTGTTTCATGTTAGCTCCTGTCCACAGGGTGACAACGATGCTGTGCATTTTCAGTGCAGAATGAACAGTGTGGGCACCTGGTGAAGGAAATGGAAAAATAACAGATCTACTGGCAGGTGATATGACTGTTTCTGGGGAAGGGGGTGTAGAAAAAAGAATGTTGCATTAGTAGTAGAACTGTATTTAAAAAACTAAAAACAGGTCGGCTTTTTATTGCAGAGTACATGCAATATCTCTTCTACAGTAAAGTACACTTACCTGTCTATTCGCAATCCTCTGCAGAATGTACACTGTGCTGTGCGTGTCCAGGCAGCGTGCCGGGCTGACTGTATTCCTGAGCCAACCACTCATAATGGCTGTAGACTGGCACCCAGAAGGACCAAGGGGGAAGATGCCAGGAACAATGCCAACGGGCTTGGACCATTGGAACCAACTGATGGAAACTGACAAGCAGATTTCACTTGCAGAGACATCAGTTTACATCAGTTTTCATGCGCTCTGCAATGAGTATTATACACGTTGCAGATTTCTGCACAGTAAAAATCTGCACGTGATACTAGTGTGGTGTGAACAGGGCACATAGAGAACAATGAATTCTGTTGTGCCCTTGCAGAACGCTTGCAGAAAACCTGACGTCTCTACACCATAGTGTGAATGACCCCTTAAGGCTTGGTTCACATATGCATTTTGCGTTTGACGCTCTCTCCAGTGTTTTTTGCAGTTGGTTTTGCGTTTTTCTACATGCATTTTTGACGTGTTTTTACAGAGTTTTGCGTTTTGTTTAGCTTTTTTTTTTTGTTGAAGTGGAATTTTTTTTGTTGCTGGGCAGAATAAAAATGCAAAATGCGGCAAAAAAGCACTACCATGCATTTCAGCAGCTTCTCCATTGAACTCTATTGCAGCAAAAATGCTGCTTTTTGCTTTTAAAAAAGTCCCTGACCCTTTACAAAAATGCAGCAGCTCAAAAAAGCGTAGATGTGAACATGTTCCATAGGAAACCATGTTGAATGGACTGCAGTGCGTTTCTGCAAAAAGCACTAAAAAACACATTGGTGTGAACAGAGCCTAATGCTAGACTGCAGCATGCGTCATTTTTTAATTTGCCTATAGTTCCACTAACCTCAACTGACAGACTCTTTACAAGAGATCACTGAGGAACAGGGGCGTACTGACCATTTGGAAACTCGGGCACTGCCCAAGGGCCCAGGGTCAGCAGGGGGCCGCGTGAGATGCCCCTGGTACCTTTTTCATAGGCTTTTTTGAGTTTGGGCAAGGACTAGTGGTGTATTTAAGTTTTGTGCTGCCCTAGGCAACACAACCCCCATGGAGAGACCTTGACACCAGCAAACACCCCCCTTCCCCACGAAGAGAGCCTGACATTGACCAACAACACCCCAGTCCCCCGCCCATCCCCAGGTGAGAGAGCCTTCCACTACCACCGCCCCCCATACACTGGCAAACCCCCCCCCCACCTTGGCAAGAGATAAGACACCCACCTTCACAGCTCCCTGGGAACAAGAGTCGGGCTCTGCATACACCATCAAGCAGCCCGCAGCCTCTCTCAGATCCCACATGGTCCCCATGCTGCGCGTGTCCCTTCTTCCTTTCCTTCTTTCAGGGGATGGCACTGCCCCCCTGAAAAATGCCACGGCCCCCTGAAAAATGCCGCTGCCCCCCTGAAAAATGCCACCCTAGACAACTGCCTTGTTTGCCTTGTGGTAAATACACCCCTGGCAAGGACACAGGGGCCCCATGATCCCCTATTGCCCGAGGGCCCCATGAGTTGTCAGTCCGCCCCTGCTGAGGAAATAAAGTCAACTGACAGTTATAGCAGACTCTGTGCAGCCTTACATTGAGGGAAATTAAATCAAATGACAGTTGACTCTTTGCAGTAGTTCAATGACAGATGTTTAAGGGCAAATTATTTTGTACTATATAAAGCGGGTCATCTTAAAGGGTCTACTATTTGTCAGTCAATAAAACAAGGTGGAAACTATGCAAAACTGTACATAAATTAAAAGACAGCAGCGAACACATAAGAGCATATCCTCTCTAATTACATGCAATACAATAATACGTTTTGCGCTGATAAAACTAATAAAATGATCAAAATTGTTTACAGAAATATTTTAAAAAAATTGTGCATAAAGGAAAGTCCACAGAAAATGAAAAGGATGTAAGCCTCCTCTGAAAAAAAACAAATATAGTATTATAAACTATTATAAACAAATTTAGTCCACATTGAGTGAATCAAAAGTATTAGTTCTCCACAACATCTCTCTTCATCCGCTAACATCATTGTCACCCACCACCACAGTGAGGATTAGATAGAAACATATGTTTGTCCCAAGCATGTTTGAAGCTATTTACTGTTGACTGGCTCACTCCATCTGCTGGAAGTTTATTCCAAGCCTCAACTATTCTTTCAGTAAAATATTACTTTCTGAGATTAGTTTTGAACTTTCCTCCAGTTAGTTTAGGGTCATGTCCCCGTGTTCTTGATTTTGATTTCCTGGTGAAAATGCTGCCCTCTGGACTTGTTCTCTTGATTTTATCAATATATTTATGTAAGTGAGGTCTCCACAACTGGACACAGCATTCTAAATGAGGTCTAATTAAAGAGCTATGTAGGGGAATCAGGACCTCTTTCCTCCTGCTGGTGACCCCTCTAGTGATGAATTCTAGCATTCTATTTGCTTTCCCCACTGCCTGGCCACACTGTTTGCTCATTTTGCAATCATCTGAAATAAGTACCCCCAAGTCCTTTTCCTCTGTAGTGCTGGCCCATGTTGTACTCTCTCTAGGGATTCTTTCTCCCTAGGTGCATTATTTTACATTTAGAAACATTGATCTGCAATTTCCACTTTTTTGATTAATCTTCCAGCAATGCTAAATCATGTTCCATGTTAAACACCTCCAGGGATATCAACCCTATCACACACCTTTGTGTCATCAGCAAAAAGACAAACGTTACCCAACAAACCTTTAGTTCTATCACTATACAATTTTCTTACAATTTTCTTACAATTTCCTTTAGATTTACCTTCAACTATGTAATGCAAGGGCCTGTCTAATTGCATACAATTGAAAGTGTCATTTAGGTTTGACCTCATATTATATGGTTTTTGGCTCAAGAAAATTGTATAATGTATGGCCAGTCTTACATATAGATTGAATAGAACAGGATTGTCAAGGTCCTACCTTTTCCCAGAGGTTATGTTACTCCATGTGCTGGCATCCATCTTGGATTTCTGCTGAGCATGATGGGAATCTTTCATGCCTTCAGGTCTCTGAGGTCCATCCCCCAGAGGGGTGTGGCTGAGTACATATAAGCCTGGGATCTGCACATGCTCTTTGCACTTGTGTCTTGTGTCTTGGTCTTGCTACAGCTCTGTGTATATGCTTGTGACTCTTCTGGTATTCTGACTCGGCTTGTTACTAAGACCATTCTCTGTGTTTTCCTTCGATCTGACCTTCCGTTGCTGAACCCGACCCGTGACCTGTGATTCTCTGTCTACTGTTCTGTACTGTTTTGTCCCGTTGTTGTTGACCCGGCTTGCCTGACTACGCTATTGTCATTCTCACCAGCTACACGCCATTGGCGGCGGCCATTACCGCAGCTGGGGTGTCTCGGGGGCCGCGACCTGGTTCCTGGCTGCGTCAAGTCCATCCCCACCATCAGGGGCCCTGGTGAAGGGCAGCCTGGGACTTAGACTCCGCGCCCTGAGGGACTTCGGTCTGTTGCTGGTGGTTGTCGTCAGCCAGTGCGTTACCCTGCCACTAGGCCTACCTGTCCGTTCCACAGCCCTGCCCTGACAAGGACTTAGTACGGAGCCTTGATATAGACCACTAGTGACTGGTCTTTGTTCCGAGTGAACCCCATTTACAGCCACACTCTGGTATCTATGCTTTAGTAAACTGCATATCCACTGAACCACCCAAGGGCTAAGTCCAAGTTTGTCCAATGTTTGTATTAGATGCGGCCTTACCAGATGTAAAGACCCCCATATTCAGAGTGGTTTTAAGCCCTCTATACGTTCAACCTCAAAGGCAACTCTCCACATCAGTCCCAGCACTATTCACCAGTACTGCTCTTCAGATGTATGGTAAGCTCAACATAGGTAAGTATAGTCATCCAAATATGCATACCCATCACGTTTACTGACCAAAGATATTTTTTTATAACCTTCTACCCATCCAGTCCTGAGATTTGTTCCCATCATACAACAAACTCCTGTCTGCCAGGGCGGGAGACCTGATTTCCCTCCGCTAAAGTTCAGTAACACTTCCTGGTCTTGTCCCTCCCCCAGCCTATAATTGGACAGTGAAAGGAGAAGTGGAAAACTGGTGAGCTCATCTCTCTATCTCTCTCATAAGGTCTACAGCACAACTGATTGGTTTCTTGTGCTGCGTCTCCCTCTACCAGTCTTAGCTATACTGTACAGGGGATTTTATGAGAATGATACTGACTCAAATTCAAATACTTACCCCACCTGCATATAAAATAATAACATGGTAATGAATACAGAGTTGCATTAATTTGTGTCTTTTTTTTTTATTAACCACTTGCCGACAGCAGATAGCTGAATGACGGCTTCGCTGCGGCCAGCCAGTTCTGGGAGGGTGTCATATGACGTCCTCCTAGAACGTGCCCACCCGGCAATCTCTTTGAATGCTGTGTCCTATGGACACAGTTGATCATGTGAGGTGGTAAACGGCCAATCACAGCGGCCTTTCACCACGTGATCAGCCATGTCCAATGACACAGCAGATCACCGGTAAATGCAGTTGCCAGTTCTCGGCTGCACTTTCTTCACACTGTCACAGCATGAGGAAAGTACTGCCAATAACCGACAATTGTCAGGGGAGGGATCAGCACCGATCATCAGGGCACTGATGATCAGTGCCCTGATGATCGGTGCCCGGCAGTGCCACCCACCAGTGCCGCCTATCTGTGCCCAGCAGTGCCACCCACAAGTGCCCAGCAGTGCCACCCATTAGTGCCCATCAGTGATGCCCAGCAGTGCTGCCAGTCAGTGCCCAGCAGTGCTGCTAGTCAGTGCCCAGCAGTGCCGCCAGTCAGTGCCATCAGTCAATGCCACCTATCAGTGCCGCCTATCAGTGCCCATCATTGTTGCATATCAGTGCCAGCTCATAAATTGTGCCTTTCAGTGCCACCTCATCAGTGCCGCCTATCAGTGCCCGTCAGTGCTGCCTATCAGTGCCCGTCAGTGCTGCCTATCAGTGCAGCCTCATCAACGCACATCAGTGAAGGAGAAAAATTACCTGTTTGCAAAATTTTATAATAGAAAAAAAGAGAAACTTTTTTTTTTTAAATTTTTGCTCTTTTTTTGTTTATAGTGCAAAAAATAAAACACCCAGCGGTGAGTACATACCACCAAAAGAAAGCGCTATTTGTGTGAAAAAAATGATAAACATTTCATATGGGTACAGTGTTGCATGACTGGGCAATTGTCACTCAAAGTGCGACAGTGCCAAAAGCTGAAAATTGGCCTGGGCAGGAAGGGGGTAGAAGTGCCCGGTAGTCAAGTGGTTATTTGTTTCATATGCAAAAAATATGCACAGGGCCTTTGTTATAATTCCAATCATTTTTCCAGATAGCCTACGTTTTCTGCCCATCATGGTGCTATAGGTAGGGGGTGGAGGGGGATGGAGGGTCTTCCTGTTAGAGCCCCAGGGAGCAGAGAAGACCTCCACAGAATTTGTTCTTTGAATCCTACACAGACTGTGCAAATGATTAATTTTTTAAATAACTTTTGTAACTTCCCATACTGGAGATTGGGATCTCATGCTGCAATAACTACTACAAGAATAGCTTTGTGGGACATGTTGACCAATATTACAGAGTGTGCAGCCAAGACAAGTGTTTATTACACATATATTGTTAGCGGGTTAAAGGTGGCATTACAATTTTGTTTTTCTGTCATGCAATAACAATATTTCATAATATCCAAAGAAAACCTTTTATTCAATTATATGTTAAAATCACTTTTCTTTTTACAAAACACACAATAATCATCTTGATTTAAAGCTGAAATCCTGAACACTTTCCATGTAAATAAATTCATCAATAGCCATAAAGGTTATATACTTTTTGTGCACTAAATGCCTTTACAAACCCAGGTATTACCTTGTAAATGTAGCGGTGCCATTATCACTGTGCTGTACATAGCTTGTGCAGAGAACAGAGCTATGGGTGGGGTTCAGCACAACCCATCCACTACAGGCTGCCTGCGGAAAACTACAGGAGGGGGCGGAGACAAGACCAGACACCCTGCACAAGGAAAGAGCAGCAGTGACTGGTCTTTATTACAGGAAGGTCCTGCACAGAGGTAAAGTGTCACACTGAATTACTGCACAGATCCGGAAGAAATACACAAAACACACCACGATTCAAGTAATAATACACATGTATTTCATATTTAGACAATATTTTCTTATTCTGGAGTTATGCAATGCAATCCAGTGTTCCTCAACTGGGCTGCCATGGCACCCTGGGGTGCTGTTTACGTTCCCTTGGGTGCCGTAAGCAGTTTGCCCTGGAGCAGTGGAATGAGTTGCCATGTTGCAGACGGGGCCCACCACCAGCACCATAGCAACCAATGATGATCTAGGACAGTACACACAGTGTTATATGGTGCTAAGGTGACCAACCCACCCGCTCCATGGCTACTCATGACACTCATCCAGAGCAGGCGGCATACAGGACCAACTCCCAGCACTCAGGAGAGGATAGAAGTCTGGTTCCCCCAGACCTATTCCACCTTCTGCCCTCTGCTTGCCCTGCTGGAGCCAAATGGTAGTGCTCTGATGGGGAGAGGGGATTGTGTGATGGGGGGACTCTGATGTGATGAGAAGACTCAATGATGAGGTGAATCTGATGTGATGCGGGGCTCTGACGTATAGGGAGAACTCTGATGAGATTGGAAGACTCTGAAGCTATGGGGGTACTCTGACATGATGGGGATACTCTGTCATGGTGGGGGTACTCAGAAGTGATGGGGGAATCTGACATGAAGGGGCAAATTTGAAGTATACAAAAACTCTGTTGAGATGGGGGACACAGATGTTATGGGGGTACTATGACATTATAGGGGACTCTAAACATATAGGGGGGACTGTGATATATAGGGAAAACTCTGATGAGATGGGGGACTCTGACTTATAGGGTGAAGTCTAATCAGATGGGGGTACACTGACTTTGTTGGATTTTTAGACACATATAATACTTCTAGTGTCTTGAGGCGATAATGAATGAAAGAGCCATTGAAATAAAAATGAAGTGTGATTTTATTCTATCACACAATGGTGTAAAATAAACAATGTAAAGCGTATTATGAACAGTTCCATGTAGATAAAACTACTGTAGAAATAAAAGGCAACCGTTTAAAGATAAAGTCACCATTATCTGTCATGGCTGTCCTTGCCATGTGCGATTCTCCATGTCCTTGTCCAACACAGAGTCCGAGAAAGAAGAAGCCGGACGTGACGATAATGATGATCTCTTGTCTTGCAGCACCTGTTCCAGCATCTCAGAAAGTTCTTATGAACAGCCATGTGTGTGTGTGTTATGTATGAAAGAGTGTCGTGTTAGCGTGAGTGTGAGCGAGTTCCTTCTTGTCTTTTATGAGGCAAATGTACGTCATAGTTAGTGATCTTAATACCTTCTATGGAAATTATTACTGCTTAGCAAAGCCATTTCATATAAGGAAGGGATGCTATACATATGATGTTTGATGGACAGGAACATATGTATGCTGATGTACTAATGATGTAACCCTCAGCTATATATTTAAAGAATAATATAGCTTAAGAACATATCAATGTATAATCACTAAACTATATATGTATCAATGTTAGAAACGTATACTAAATACACACAGATACTATTAAAATACATAATGTAATAGTAAGTCACTTCTAATAACCTTGACATACTGTAACTACCAGATACTTTATGCCTAAATATAGTATACTCAACCTTCAACTGATTTAGCTAGTTCAGCTTAACTTATTCATATCTTTTTCAGTCTCAGTTTAATTGAAGAATACTAATACTACCATTTGTCAAAAGACCATTTACACATATTAATATTAATTATGACTAATCATAAAAACCAAATATTTTGCAAGCTTGCCATCAATATAAGTGCCGAATCATAATTTAGATTTATTACAGACTTTATGGAGGTACTCTGATGTATAGGGGGACTCTGACATATGGAGGACTCTAAACATATAGGGGGGACTCTGATATATAGGGAGAACTCTGATGAGATGTGGGGACTCTGGCATGATGTGGGGGACTCTGATGTATAGGGTGAACTCTGACGTATAAGGTGGACTTTGACTAATAGGGAGGACTCTGATGAGATGGGGAGACTCTGGTGTTATGGGGGTACACTAATATATAGGGGGATTTGGACATATAGGGAGGACTCTGACAAATAGGGAGAACTCTGATGAGACGTGGCACTCTTATGTTATGGGGGTAAACTCTGATATGACTGGGGACTCTGGCGTTTTATGGGGGTATTCTGATGTGATGGAGGGACGCTGACATATAGGGGGGACTCTGACAAATAGGGAAAGCTCTGATGAGATGAGGGGATTGATGGCGGGACTCTGATTTATAGGGGGGGCTCTGATATATGGGGATAACACTGATGAGATGGGGGACTCTGACGTTATGGGAGTACGCTGACATGATGGGGGAACTCTGAGATGCAGAGTACTCTCATATGATGGGGGGGACACTAACATTTAAGGGTTACTCTAATACATATGGAGAACACTGATGATATGATGGGGGGGGGGCTCTGATGTGATTGGTGAATCACCATGATGGGGCTTCTGATGTGAAGGTACTTTCATCGAGGTGGTTGTGTGCATTGTTCCAGGCTCAGGTTACCCTTTGATTGGTAACATTTATTTTTTTTACATTTTAGACTGGGGTGCTGCGGCATTTTGCATACTACAAGTATGCAAAATGCCGCAGCACCCCAGTCTAAAATGTAAAAAAAATAAATGTTACCAATCAAAGGGTAACCTGAGCCTGGAACAATGCACACAACCACCTCGAAAGGGTGCCCTGACTGAGAAAAGGATGAGAAACGCTGGTCCAATCAGGTGCAATATGTGAACAGGGATATGCTGAAGAGAAAATTCACTTGATTTGTTGTGTGAATATTCTCAACTCCTTTTGTACAGCAGTCATTGAGTAAGAGATATAGAGTTATGCAGGCCATAGATGGGTTGAAAATCGGCCAATTTTTGCACCGTTAATGGGTTAATTGGTCGGCTGTTTTTCTGGATTTTGTCAGATTTTTTTGATTGGTTAATTTGGAAAAAAATTTTGCCGATTTTTTTTTGGAAAAAAATTTTGCCGATCGGCCGATTTTCGCAGCAATGATGGGCAAATCGGCCGATCTTTTTACCGATAAAAAATTTGATCATGAGCCATGACCTGCAAGAAAAAGAAGAAGAAAATTAAAAGAGAAAGAAGAAAAAGAAGAAGAAAAAAAATAATAATAAGAAAAAAAATAATAAGAAGAAAAAAAATAAGAAGAAGAGGAAGAGAAAGAAGAAGAGAAAGAAGAAGAGAAAGAGAGAAGAAAGAAGAAGAAGAGAAAGAAGAAGAGAGAAGAAGAAGAAGAAGAAGATAAAGAAGAAGAATTCCAGTCCCCTATGTGGGAGCTCGCTTCAAGTGGTAGAGCTCTTCTTCAAAACACAGCAACTCGCATCTGTTTAAGGGCCTTTTTGCCCAATTTTATTTACAAGAAAGTTCAAATAAACAAGAATGCTTCCCACGCAGGGGTATCCATCATCAAGCAAATTAATAGTATTCAGCCTCCTGGCTTGCAAGCAGTTTTAAGTCTGCCTCCTGCAGACTCTTCCCAAAAGGTTCTTTTGGCACCCAGCGAACCTTTAGCACACAGCTATTCTGTAGCAGCCCCTTGCTGCTTTTGGCTTCCACCTCTCCTAGGTGTAGCCCACCTGACTCCACGGCAGAGACCTCCTGTCTGCCGGGGTGGAGCCCGCCTGACTCCTATCTGCCGGGGTGGAGCCCAGAACTATGGTCAGGACTCTATAAAAAGGCCTGCACACACCTGTGCAATCACTGTGCTGGGGGTTCTCAAAACCCGGACCCCGGATTGGAGATTTCATCCCTCCCAGATCTCTTTGAAATCTCCAGGCTCCAGATCCCAAAACAAACTTAATGGATAAATGAGGAAACGGAAAAGCCAGTTTCCTCTGCAATACATTAACTCTCTGGAGCCCCTCAACCTGCCTGGTTGAGAATCCAGGGTTTTCAACGTGAGTTTGACCGTGGCAGGACACCGCACTGCCACACCTATTATATTTGACATCAAAAAGTATTGCGGTTGCAACAATGTGTCTATTTGTATCCGGGGAAAAAACCCCATCTGTATCCGAAATGGATATAAATAGATACAATGTTGCAACCACAATACTTTTTAATGTCAAATATAATAGCGGGGCTCTCTTCAGGGACAGAAGTAATTAAATGCCGGCTGTAGACGGGAAGAAAATCGGCCGATTTTTTTTTTACTGTTGGTGGTAACGTCGGCCTATAGAACGACCGATTTTTCATTTTTTTTGTTAAAAAAAGTCCGGTTTTCTCCCCGTCTATGGCCTGCATTAGGCTCCGTTCACACCAATGCGTTTTTTAGTGCTTTTTGCAGAAATGCACTGCAGTCCATTTAACATAGTTTCCTATGGAACATGTTCACATCTACGTTTTTTTGAGCTTCTGCGTTTTTGGAAAGGGTCAGGGACTTTTTCAAAAGCAAAAAGCAGCATTTTTGCTACAGTAGAGTTCAATGGAGAATCTTCTGAAATGCATGGTAGTGCTTTTTTGCCACGTTTTGCATTTTGCATTTATATGGGCAGCTCAGTGGCTAAATGGTTAGCACATCCGCCTGGCAGTACTAGGGTTGTTGGTTTGAATCCCAACCACGGCACCACCTGCCTGGAGTTTGCATGTTCTCCCTGTGCCTGCGTGGGTTTCCTCCGGGTACTCCTGTTTCCTCCCACACTCCGAAGACATGCTAGTAGGTTAATTGGCTCCTGTCTAAATTGGCCCTAGTATGTGTATGTATGAATGTAAGTTAGGGACCTTAGATTGTACACCCCTTGAGGGTTAGGGACTGATGTGAATGTACAATATATATGTAAAGCGCTGCGTAAATTTACAGCGCTATATAAGTACCTGAAATAAATAAATATTCTGCCCAGCTAAACAAAAAATCCACTTTAAAAAGCAGAGAAAAAAATGCAAAATGCTGTAAAAACACATCAAAAAAGCGTGTAGAAAAATGCAAAACAAGCTTCGAAAAGCACTGCAAAATGGACAAAAAGCAAACTGCATAGGTGTGAATGGAGCCTTACACAGCACTGATTCACCCAGCAGACCCACCCACCCTACATATGAGGTTCTCTCTGGAATGTGGATGAAGTGACTTTCTCCCGTTAGCACTTTTGCAATGTTTTCAGCACAGCCTTGGTATCTCACTGAGCAATCTAATTGTACTATACCTGGTGATACAGAGGAGACAAGAAGCTTCCAGGACCAAGTTGGTTATCACTCCACCTTGTATAGGTGTTATAAATCTGTATATAGCCCTACAGAACAGACAGTGCACATGTGCTTTTGTGCTTCACTGCAACAAGGAAGCAGGAAACTTTATTCAGAGAAAAGACATAGAGTATACCATAGATGCAGCTACAAACATATAAACACTGCCACCTGCTGGTTGAAGAGCATATCTCTACTGAATACTGATGTAGTTATTGCACAAAATACATGAACTCTGTATTCCAACAATAAGCATCTTGTATGGAGCATCTACACAAAACTGAAATATCAGTTCTGGACAGACTGACCCAAGAATTAAACCTTCTTTTTATGAGAACACTAAACCATCAGCTTCTGCCTTCTTATCATACCAACCATTCATAATCCTTGAAGATTAAATATTTTGTGAAAATAATCTTCCAATCTTCTAAATGAAATAGCAGTCGCTGGGAGGTGACTCAAAGAGTGACCATTATTCTCTGCAGCCATGGGCTGTGGGCCCTCTGTGGATGCTGGTAATGTAGACCTTCAATTATTACAAATACAAATGTATTATTATTTCTAGTCTAGTAACATTCCTAAGGGTTGGATTCTTGCAAAACCTTCTGCAGGCAATAATGCTGGGCTGGGTATGGCCAGGAAGTGAGGGAAAATCTCCCCAACGGGGACACAGGCAGACAATAATGAAAATAATCTGTAAAATAAATTTTATGTTATTCTTACATACCATCATGTAACAATTCCTTCTCTCCCTTAGCTGTACGAGACTGTAGAGACTGGTAAGACCATTTTCTTCTATATCATGCTAGTGGTTTTGGTGTCAAACTGCAGCCCTCCAGCTTTTGCAGAACTACAAATCCCATGAGGCATTTCAGGGCTGACAGTGGAAACCATGACTCCCAAAAGCAGAGGCATGATGGGACTTGTAGTTTCTCAACAGCTGGAGGGATGCAGTTTGACACCTGTGGGTGGCATTGGACATCACTCAGAAGGCGTGTATCAAAAAAAAGAGTAGTCCA
The DNA here is from genome assembly GCF_062004578.1 of Staurois parvus. Lineage (NCBI taxonomy): Eukaryota > Metazoa > Chordata > Amphibia > Anura > Ranidae > Staurois > Staurois parvus. Next base: position 11,622,687 of record NW_028318005.1, on the reverse strand, counting down.
TTGAAACTGCATGTACTGTACATATGTTCTGTGTGAATTAACCTGCATTGGATCATTAGTTTTAGGGATTTTTTGTACAATGTATAAAGCTGTGCCTGTTCTGCAAATGAGACAAAATCGAATGTTCTTAAGGTATTGTCATTTCTGCTTGAATGGTCTTAGGCTGCGGTCAAAAGGTATTTTCTCTTCTGGTCAAATGAACTGTAGCTACTGTTTTAGGCTTTTTTTAGCCCAAAGACAAGACAAGTTAAGTTAAAAAAAAAATTGCATAAATGAAAAACATTTGCAAAGGTAATACTTTTATTATTTATTTTATGGCCATTTTTTACTTATATTTTATATATTTTAATATTATATATTCTATTATTATTTTTTATAATATTTAATAATATATTATTGTATATCATAAACGTGTAGTGCTGTAAACTCATGAAACATAAACATCTTATCTCATACTTGGATAAATGACATTAGCAGTTTTCACTGCCTGCTCTATAATATTTGTGGTTGTCACGGACTCTCAGTGATTCATTTATTTATTTGATTGCACTATTCACGCACTTGTTTGCACTTTATATATTCGAGTATGATATAAGTTATTTATGTTTCATGAGTTTAGAGCACTGCACTTTTATGATATACGTTTACATTGGGACAGTTAGCGATACCTTAACTGCTAGCAGCTATTTAATTTATCCGTAATTAATTTATTTACATAATTTTACATATAATTTTTTAGAACTTGTTTTTATACTCTCTTTTTGTGTGAATTTATGAATATATAAATTATTACCTATACCCTACAGTACTAACGACTACTAGGTATAACACTAACTATTAGATCTCATTATATGCATTCGCTTATATTTCTTTAAATAATATATTATTATATATTAAGTATATATTTATTTGTATTTATTTAAAAAAAATTTCCATTATTTCTAATTTATATTTATTTTTATTATTTTATTTTATTTGACTTCTATTCAAATGCTGTATATTTAGGCAGCAATTTTTTTTTAAATGAAACCCTCTCTTTACAGTGTGAGATGCCTAAAATTTGTGAAGGCTTCTGGCAAAAACAGTGAGCCAATCACACAAGCAGGAAATGAGAGTTCTGGGGCCATTGTGTACACCAACAATGCATAGAACATCTCTTGGTTACAGTATCACAAAGAAGCAACCTTGGTAGCTTAAGGTCTGTAAAGATTAAGGGTCCATACACACTGTCTTAAAAAAAAAACGCCAGTGCTCCTGGCAGAAATAAATCTCTAATTTTGAGCATTTTTTATACTAGCATTTAGGAGCGTTCAGCATTGTTTCTGCCAGAAAACTGCTCTCAAAAACGCAAAACAGAAGTTTTTTTTTCTGCCTCTAAACGCTGAGCTTAAAATATGCCTGTAAAACGACCTAACGTGCATGGACACATAGGATCACATTAGTTGCTTCTACAGGCAAAACACTAAATTCCTCTAGGAGCAGCCTTTTTGTAAGCCAGTGTGCATGGGCCCAAAAATATAATAGAATATATAACTACCTGATTGTGTTGCAATTTGTTTTTTTAGCCAAGATTGAGGTCTTCTCAAGGCTAGGTTCACATATACTATATTGCCAAAAGTATTGGGACGCCTGCCTTTACACGCACATGAACTTTAATGCCATCCCAGTCTTAGTCCGTAGGGTTCAATATTGAGTTGGCCCACCCTTAGCAGCTATAACAGCTTCAACTCTTCTGGGAAGGCCGTCCACAAGGTTTAGGAGTGTGTCTATGGGAATGTTTGCCCATTCTTCCAGAAATGCATTTGCGAGGTCAGGCACTGGTGTCGGATGAGAAGGTCTGGCTAGCAGTCTCCGCTCTAATTCATCCCAAAGGTGTTCTATGGGGTTGAGGTCAGGACTGTGCAGGCCAGTCATGTTCCTCTACCCCAAACTCGCTCATCCATGTCCTTATGGACCTTGCTTTGTGCACTGGTGTGCAGTCATGTTGGAACAGGAAAGGGGCCATCCCCAAACTGTTCTCACAAAGTTGAGAGCACAAAATTGTCCAAATTGTCTTGGTATGCTGCCGCCTTAAGATTTCCCTTCACTGGAACTAAGGGGCCAAGCCCAACCCCTGAAAAACAACCCCACACTATAATCCCCCCTCCACCAAACTTTACACTTGGTCCATCAGATTGCCAGACAGAGAAACGTGATTTGTCACTCCAGAGAACATGTCTCCACTGCTCTAGAGTTAAGTGGCAGCGTGCTTTACACCACTGCATTGAAGGGGCTGCTTACGCACAAAACACAGCTCGCAATAGGGTGAACCGAGCCCTTATTATGTGTCTAAAATTTGTTAAAACAGTATCATTTGAATTCAGTAGTATTGTTCATGTACAAATGCTAAATTCATTACATTCATAGTCATTCCACTTTTGTACTGAGATGTTCTATAGAAGCAGGATGAGAATACAAATCAATATCTAATTATTCACTTCATTTATTTTTTTCTGTTTCATTTGTTTCACAATATGACTAGGAATGACAGTGAGGGCAGGTAAGATTTTGGTGATGCTTGTATTTTGTGTATTTCTTTTAGCAGTCATGGACTGAATTGAAACCTTCCTCTTGAATTAGATTTTGAATAGAACTTTCTGCCATGTTTAAAGCTCAACTGAACTTTCAGCTAAAATCAGCTAAATACTGTATATTCCAAGTATGTAAAAAATGGTGCGCAAAGTCTTACGGTAAAAGTGGAACTAAACCCATCCATTTAACAGTTACATTCAAGGCATACCAGGAATGCCAAATTTGCTTCTGCTCCCAACCAAACTGTCAAACCATCAAATGGCTGGTGTCATAACTGATCACATGTGCAGCATCACGGCATTTGCAGATCAAACAGAATCAACTTTCTTGGCTGTAAAGGATAGGAGGGTTTTGTTTTGCTTTACAAAGCAATTTTCTTTACAAAGCAGGAACAACCTTAGAAGAAAAGTCTGTCCTCTGTGTGGAAGCAGAGGTCTCTCTGCAGAGGTCTAACACATCCCCTTCTAAGTTAGACCTAGAGCTGTCCAGTCAGCAAGGTTCATAAGACTTGCTACCTGGAGGGCTCTCGGTGTGACTATGTAAGGGGATGTGTTGGAACTCTGCAGAGAGATCATTGCTTCCACGCAGAGATCAAGGGTCCTTCTTCTGCAGCATGCTAGCAAGGGACTGGCTTTACTACTCAAGCTGTGGCTACTCCCAAGGAAAATGAACTGTAAGACTTTAAACATCTTCTGTTTTGATTCACCAGGAATGTATTTAGTGGATTTAAACCAAAGGCTCAATTGAGTTCTAAAGGAAACAATCAAATTATTTTTTGTAATATTTATTTTGCTAAAGGCCCCTTCCATATAGGGAAGATGAATACACATTTCCATCAGCCTATTTCTAAGAAAGTAAAACTCTCAACCCAGTGCTCAAAAATGTGTCCCTATCCTATATAATATGTTCTTAGGACATATTTTCATCTGACCAAACTAGTAATAGTCCCAGATTTTACCAGTAGGTGGTGCTAAAGGTAAAATTGTAATTATGGCTTAGCACCTAACTGGAAAAATAAATATTTACGGGAGTAGAATTTGCTCCATCTTTTTACACAGAGGGGTCAAAAGACGAATCATTTTCATCTATGATTAAATCTTTTTAACATAAACAATGAGGCATTTGCTATTGATCTCTATGCACGATGTTAGTTGACATATTACAGCTCTGCTCTTGGCAAACAGCTAACCACACATTTGAAATACATACAGTATCTCACAGAAGTGAGTACACCCCTCACATTTTTGTAAATATTTTATTATATCTTTTCATGTGACAACACTGAAGAAATGACACTTTGCTACAATGTAAAGTAGTCAGTGTACAGCTTGTATAACTGTAAATTTGGTGTCCACTCAAAATAACTCAACACACAGCCATTAATGTCTAAACCGCTGGAAACAAAAGTGAGTACACCCCTAAGGGACAATGTCCAAATTTGGCCCAATTAGCCATTTTCCCTCCCCGATGTCATGTGACTCATTAGTGTTACAAGGTCTCAGGTGTGAATGGGGAGCAGGTGTGTTAAACTTGATGTTATCGCTCTCACTCTGTCATACTGGTCACTGGAAGTTCAACATGGCACCTCATGACAAAGAACTCTCTGAGGATCTGAAAAAAAGTAATGTTGCTCTACATAAAAATGGCCTAGGCTATAAGAAGCTTGCCAAGACCCTGAAACTGAGCTGCAGCACTGTGACCAAGACAATACAGCAGTTTAACAAGACAGGTTTCACTCATAACAGGCCTCGCCAAGGTCGACCAAAGAAGTTGAGTGCACGTGCTCAGAGTCATATCCAGAGGTTGTCTTTGGAAAATAAACATATGAGCAGTGGCATCTCTAGGTGGGTGCGGGGCTGCGAGCCGCACCGGGTGACAAAAATCGCACGGGGTGACACACCAAAATTAAAAAAATAGCAGAAATTATATTTTGGCCCTCTCCGTGAGCTTTTGCAAGGCAATGGCACCAAATTAATTTCAAACGAATAATAGCATGCGGCGGCGCCGGGATTAAGGAACGGTAAGGAACTGGCAGTTCCAAACTGCGCATGTCATCGGAGTGGGAGCCTTGGAGGATCAGAGTTGGAGCCAATCAGCTTCACTAAAGACTTATATAAAAATTAAAAATAACATTATTTTATTGCAGTTCTTAAATGCTGTTAGGAAGGATGTTAGGAAGTGTTAACTGATTTTGCAAGTTGCAACTACTGGATTGGGACTCCGGGAGGTGCGACAGGGACACAGGGAGGAGAAGAGACCAGCTAGGCTGTTTGTGCATGAAAGGGACCGCCCACCTCTGGAGGGGTGACACCACGTGTTACCGCACCAGGTGACACCAACCCTAGGGACATTTCTGCATATGAGTGCTGCCAGCATTGCTGCAGCATTTGAAGGGATGGGGGGGGTCAGCCTGTCAGTGCTCAGATCATACGCCACACACTGCATCAAATTGGTCCGCATGGCTGTCGTCCCAGAAGGAAGCCTCTTCTAAAGATGATGCACAAGAAAGCCTGCAAACAGTTTGCTGAAGACAAGCAGACTAAGGACATGGATTACTGGAACCATGTCCTGTGGTCTGATGACACCAAGATCAACTTATTTGGTTCAGATGGTGTCAAGCGTGTGGCGGCAACCAGGTGAGGAGTACAAAGACAAGTGTGTCTTGCCTACAGACAAGCATGGTGGTGGGAGTGTCATGGTCAGGGGCTGCATGAGTGCTGCCAGGACTGGGGAGCTACAGTTCATTGAGGGAACCATGAATGCCAACATGTACTGTGACATAGTGAAGCAGAGCATGATCCCCTCCCTTCAGAAACTGGGCCACAGGGCAGTATTCCAACATAATGATCCCAAACACACCTCCAAGACAACCATTGCCTTGCTAACGAAGCTGAGGGTAAAGGTGATGGACTGGCCAAGCATGTCTCCAGACCTAAACCCTATTGAGCATTTGTGCGGCATCCTCAAACAGAAGGTGGAGGAGCGCAAGGTCTCTAACATCCACCAGCTCCGTGATGTCATCATGAAGGAGTGGAAGAGGACTCCAGTGGCAACCTGTGAAGCTCTGGTGAACTCCAAGAGGGTTAAGTCGGTGCTGGAAAATAATGGTGGCCACACAAAATATTGACACTTTGGGACAAATTTGGACATTTTCACTTAGGGGTGTACGCACTTTTGTTGCCAGCGGTTTAGACATTAATGGCTGTATGTTGAGTTATTTTGAGGGGACAGCAAATTTACACTGTTATACAAGCTGTATACTCATTACATTACATTGTAGCAAAGTGTCATTTCTTCAGTGTTGTCACATGAAAAGATAATAAAGTATTTACAAAAATGTGAGGGGTGCACTCACGTCTGTGAGATATTGTATATGAGAGTCATATATGACGGGTTTGGATTCTGTCCATCCATTCCTGAGCTTTAAACAGACCTGCCAGACTGTACACTGTACATATGATCTTTTCCCTTGGCCTGTGATTGGACAGTGAAGGAGGAGCAGCAAGAATCCCCCCCCCTTCCCCGCTCACTGTACTCTCTCCTCCTATCAGCATGTTCATGTCAGCACACGAGTTTGCAGCAGACCTGATTGGCTCTCCTTCTCCTGCACAGAGGATTACAAGAGACTGATACCAAACCAAATCCAGGTGTCTTTAAAGAAAATCTGTCCTTGGAAAAAATTATTAAAGCTAAAGCTAAATTCTTAAACCACCTGAAGGCAAAAGCAGGCAGCCAAATGTCAGGTGGCAAATATATATTTGAAAAGTTTGTTTCAATATATGAAAAAAACTCCTAAATGTTTTTCGAAATCTCTTTCTTATAATACAGACCACCAACACAGACAACACATGTAGGTGAGCCTGGAGTCGACAACATGCAAGATGGCATGAATAGGTAAGTAGAATGAATGGAGCCACTGAGCACTACGTGAGAGGTGGGGGTGGGGAGAGTTTACCTGTACAGCTTCCTCACTATACATCCCATTTTGTATTTTACATATGCTGCCTAAAAAGATCCAAAGGTAAGCAAGAGCATGGAGATCAAAGTATAACTAAAGGTAAAACATTGTTTTCTTTAGTTTTTGATGGAGTGGAGAGGGACTAGAACCCCTGTCAGCTTTGTATTGCTGTCTGTGTCCCCCTCTCTTCTTGTCCCGTTTACCATTTTTGATGAGAGTGAAAGAAAATCCCAATTTTTGGGTTGTCACCAGAAAAGGGACAGAGAGGAAATCTTTCAATGGGGAGACTAGTTCCTCTCATTTCTCGTTTTGGCTAAGGGAAAGGAAGTGAAGGGAAATCTCCAAAATGGGACACAGATGGCAAAAAAAACCTGACAGGGGTTATAAACCTCCCTCTGTTATAACAGTGTGTCCGGTGTTCAATATTTTATAGTTACAGTGATTTCTGCTAATATTATTATACACTGCTCAAAACAAAAATTGAAGGAACATTTTTTCTTTTACAAAAAGCTTTATTGAATAACAAGCAAAGATGAACAGGCAGTCAAAGCAAAAATTCAATGTCCAACATGTACACATTACAATAAGTGAAGGGGAACTGATGCAAGGCATGCATAAATAAAAGCAAAATCCGAAAAGTTTACAAAGGTGCCCTGAGGGAAGGGATGAGGAGGGAGGTTGGGAAGGAACGGATAACAGACCTTTGTGGGTCAATAATAATATAAACTCCAAAGGGAAGTATTGCTACATCAACATTATAAAAAACAGGAGAGGCCTGAGAAAAGACTGCATAAAAAAAAAACAATACATATTCATGACCTAGAATGTAAAAAGGAATCTAGATTGCATAAATAGCCTTGCGGATGCAGCACAGAGAGCAGCAGGCACAATCTGTAAAATATGTGTAAGGACAGAGTAAACAGAAGAGTAGAAAAAGACAAATAGTAGAGATACATGGACAACACACACAGACACTCAAAAAAAAAAAAAAACGGAGAGGGAGGGGCCCCGGGGGGATCACAGCAGAATCCATCCTCATATCGATAGAAGGGGAAGGAACATTTTTTAATCAGAGTATAGTATCAAGTCAGTGAAACTCCTGGGATATTGATCTGGTCAGTTAAGTAGCAGAGGGGGTTGTTAATCAGTTTCAGCTGCTTTGGTGTTAATGAAATTAACAACATGTGCACTAGATGGGCAACAAAGAGATGACCCCCAAAAACAGGAATAGTTTTACAGGTGGAGACCACTGACATTTTTTTCCCTACTCATCTATTTCTGTCAGTGTCACTACTGGTAGCATGAAGCGATACCTGGACCCTACAGAGGTTGCACAGGCAATCCAACTCCTCCAGGATGGCACATCAATACGTGCCATTGCCAGAAGGTTTGCTGTGTCTCCCAGCACAGTCTCAAGAGCATGGAGGAGATTCCAGGAGACAGGCAGTTACTCTACGAGAGCTGGACAGGGCCGTAGAAGGTCCTTAACCCATCAGCAGGACCTGCTCCTTTGTGCAAGGAGGAACAGGATGAGCATGAAGGTGGCCTAAGGACCTGACATCCTCTAGTGGGCCCTGTGCTCACTGCCCAGCACCATAGAGCTCGATTGGCATTTGCCATTGAACATCAGTATTGGCAGGTCCACCGCTGGCGCCCTGTGCTTTTCACAGATGAGTGCAGGTTCACCCTGAGCACGTGACAGACGTGAAAGGGTCTGGAGAAGCCATGGAGAATATTATGCTGCCTGTACCATCGTTCAGCATGACGGTTTTGGCGGTGGGTCAGTGATGGTCTGGGGAGGCATATCCATGGAGGGACACACAGACCTCTACAGGCTAGACAATGGCACCCTGACTGCCATTAGGTATCGGGATGAAATCCTTGGACCCATTGTCAGACCCTACGCTAGTGCAGTGGGTCCTGTGTTCCTCCTGGTGCACGACAATACCCGGCCTCATGTGGCGAGAGTATACAGTCAGGTCCATGAATATTGGGACATCGACACAATTCTAAATTTCTGGCTCTATACACCACCACAATGGATTTGAAATGAAACAAACAATATGTGCTTTAACTGCAGACTGTCAGCTTTAATTTGAGGGTATTTACATCCAAATCAGGTGAACGGTGTAGGAATTACAACAGTTTGCATATGTGCCTCCCACTTGTTAAGGGACCAAAAGTAATGGGACAATTGGCTTCTCAGCTGTTTCATGGCCAGGTGTGTGTTATTCCCTCATTATCCCAATTACAATGAGCAGATAAAAGTCCAGAGTTCATTTCAAGTGTGCTACCTGCATTTAGAATCTGTTGCTGTCAACTCTCAAGATGAGATCAAAAGAGCTGTCACTATCAGTGAAGCAAGCCATCATTAGGCTGAAAAAACAAAGCAAACCCATCAGAGAGATAGCAAAAACATTAGGCGTGGCCAAAACAATTGTTTGGAACATTCTTAAAAAAAGGAACGCACCGGTGAGCTCAGCAACACCAAAAGACCCGGAAGACCGCGGAAAACAACTGTGGTGGATGACCGAAGAATTCTTTCCCTGATGAAGAAAACACCCTTCACAACAGTTGGCCAGATCAAGAACACTCTCCAGGAGGTAGGTGTTTGTGTGTCAAAGTCAACAATCAAGAGAAGACGTCACCAGAGTGAATACACAGGGTTCACGACAAGATGTAAACCATTGGTGAGCCTCAAAAACAAGAAGGCCAGATTAGAGTTTGCCAAACGACATCTAAAAAAGCCTTCACAGTTCTGGAACAACATCCTATGGACAGATGAGACCAAGATCAACTTGTACCGAGTGATGGGAAGAGAAGAGTATGGAGAAGGAAAGGAACTGCTCATGATCCTAAGCATACCACCTCATCAGTGAAGCATGGTGGTGGTAGTGTCATGGCGTGGGCATGTATGGCTGCCAATGGAACTGGTTCTCTTGTATTTATTGATAATGTGACTGCTGACAAAAGCAGCAGGATGAATTCTGAAGTGTTTCGGGCAATATTATCTGCTCATATTCAGCCAAATTCTTCAGAACTCATTGGACGCTGCTTCACAGTGCAGATTGACAATGACCCAAAGCATACTGCAAAAGCAACCAAAGAGCTTTTTAAGGGAAAGAAGTGGAATGTTATGCAATGGCCAAGTCAATCACCTGATGTGCTTTAACTGCAGACTGTCAGCTTTAATTTGAGGGTATTTACATCCAAATCAAGTGAACGGTGTAGGAATTACAACAGTTTGCATATGTACCTTCCACTTGTTAAGGGACCAAAAGTAATGGGACAAGTGGCTTCTCAGCTGTTCCATGGCCAGGTGTGTGTTATTCCCTCATTATCCCAATTACAATGAGCAGATACAAAGTCCAGAGTTCATTTCAAGTGTGCTATCTGCATTTAGAATCTGTTGCTGTCACTATCAGTGAAGCAAGCCATCATTAGGCTGAAAAAACAAAACAAACCCATAAGAGAGATGACCGAAGAATTCTTTCCCTGATGAAGAAAACACCCTTCACAACAGTTGGCCAGATCAAGAACACTCTCCAGGAGGTAGGTGTATGTGTGTCAAAGTCAACAATCAGGAGAAGACTTCACCAGAGTAAATGCAGAGGATTCACCACAAGATGTAAACCATTGGTGAGCCTCAAAAACAGGAAGGCCAGATTAGAGCTTGCCAAACGACATCTAAAAAAGCCTTAACAGTTCTGGAACAACATCCTATGGACAGATGAGACCAAGATCAACTTGTACCAGAGTGATGGGAAGAGAAGAGACGTACTTGCAAACAGTATAGAAGCTCAATAAGCCCTTCATATCAAAGAATCAGAATATGCTGAGAAGAGGTCAGAAGTGTAATGTGAAACATAGCTTTTTAATGTACAATAAAGACTATACAGAAAAAAGGTCAGGAGTACAACGTATAACATACACTACCCAGAGAATGGGTCAAAAGTATAATGTACAGTGTAACACAGACTATAGAAAGATAAGAGAGGAGTTTAATGCACAGCATAGACAATGCAGAGAAGGGGCCAGGAGTAATATATACTGTTTAGAGTACACAGTTAGTGATTGTCGGTCTTACATTTTTTACTTTGATTGTGAATAAGCAATGAAAAATATGTGAGCCAAAAACATATTGAGCGTGTGGCGTCTAATGTTCTTGTCAGTATTGTGTGTTTTTTACATGTGTTGTGCTCTGGCCAGAGTGAATTACTTTTCTGGCACATTATTTGGTCTGAGTTTACTCTGTGGTAAAAGCGGATGCCCGGTGGGGGTTTATCTATCTATCTATGTGTCTGTCTATTTTTCTATGGATCAAAGATAAAAGGGCTGATTGGCTGTAAAACTGATACTCCAGGCAAAAAGGTCCTGCTGTCTATCCTCCGTAAAAGGGTATACCTTCTTCCCACTTTTACAGTCGAGACTGGGCACGCCGATGGGACAGCAGTGCAGAGTTCCAACTCTTTGTTTCCGAACTCTAAGATGCGATTTACCTCTTTACACAGTGATCGACCTAGTAGAGGGATCTGCAAAGAGGGATCAGCCTCTAAGAGACGTACTTGCGAACAGTATAGAAGCTCCATAAAGAAGGGGGGTGGAGGGGAGAGATTTTTTTTATTTTTTTTTTCTCTCTGCCCCTCCGTGTCCCTAATTTGCCTCCTGTTTCATCCTTCAGTCCTCTAGCTTTGCTCTAATTCTTCCCCTTTTTGTTAAGAAGTACAAGTAGAAAGGGGTCAATAGGGAGATCTGGATGGAGGGGAGGCTAGCCATGGGAGGAGTGTAGCCCTAAGGACCAAATCAAAGGTGGATGTTAGTTCCACAAATGATGAATAGGCAAAGTGAAGGCCTAAAAAGAGGGGGGAAGGATGGTGGTGAGGTTGGGGGGAGGGGATGGAGGGGAGGGAGAGGGGAGGGATTGTGGGAAGAGGGGGGGGGAGGGATAAGGGGAGAGAAAAGGTTAGCGGGATAAATACGCTCTACAGGTATAAGAAAGAGGAAAGTAAGGAGGAAAAGGAGTCAGGAGGAAAAGAGTAAGATGGAAGAAATCCAATATATAACCTATAATGTAAAAGGGCTAAATTGTCCAGGAAAGAGATTTAGGTTATTTAAAGAACTACAACATAGAAAATCCTCAGTGATATTCTTGCAAGAAACACACTTAGAGATAGAGTCGAAGGTTAGACTGAGAACCAGATACTTTCCGACATGGTTTTATGCGGATTCACCAATTAAAAGAGCAAAAGGAGTTGCTATAGGCTTTGCTAAAAATATAAGGTTTGTGGTTGAGGAGAGATTGACGGACCCGGAGGGAAGGTTCCTATTTTTGAGAGGTAAATTACAGGGAATTGAGTGCACAATAGCAAATATATATAGTCCAAATAAGAAGCCAGTGACATTTGTGAGAGAAGTGTTGAAGAGATTGATGGACTTTAAAAAAGGGTGTATGTTAGTGGCGGGTGATTTTAACCTCTGTATAGACCTGAAGATGGATACCACTTCCTGTGTGAGGAGAGAGGAAACCAAGTCCTTGAGAAGGTTAAAAAAAAGGATGCATGAGTGTCAACTGGTGGACATCTGGAGAATTAGGAATATGAAAGAGAGAGATTATACTTTCTTTTCGCAAGTACATGAGACTTATTCTAGACTAGATTACAAATTAGTAGAACACCAAATGATAGAATGGGTGGGGGAAGTAAAAATAGGAGTAAGCACCCTATCGGATCATGCCCCGGTAGAAATGAGGTTAAGATGGGGTAGAGAAGAGAGAGAGGGATATGTGTGGCGGATGAATGAGGCACTCCTCATGGATGAAGAGATTAGTCGAAGAATTGAGAGGGAAATTGAGTGGTTTTTTGAAGAGAACGAGACAGAGGATGTATCGGTAGCAACGGTGTGGGAAGCTCATAAAGCTTACATCAGAGGTCTGCTCATTGCAATGGGGGCAAAAAAGAATAAAGAAAGGAAAGAAAAGATAAATAGATTATTAAATGAAATAAATGATCTTGAACAGGTGCATAAAAGGGAAAGATCTAAGGAGATAATGCAGGGGTTAATAAAGAAGAAAGAAGAACTAGAGAATGTAATGGAGGAAGAAAAAAGAAGAGTCTTTAATAAAATAACATGTGAAAGGTATAGATGGGGAGATAGGCCGGGAAAGTATTTAATGAGAACTTTAAGAAAGAAGAAAAATAGAAATTATATTGAGAAAATAAGAAACCCCAAGGGTGAATTTCTACACTCAACTAAGGATATTGCCAGAATATTTAAAGAGTATTACAATGAGTTGTATAATATTATACCCCAGGATAAGTTTAAGAAAATGGAAATAGTAAATAGGGGGAAAAGAAAGATATACCTAGAGGAAGCAGGTCTACCGAAATTAAGAGAAATACAACTGAACTCTTTAGAGGAAGAAATAACTTCAGAGGAAATAAAAATAGCGTTAAAAAGCATGGCGGGAGGGAAAAGTCCGGGTCCAGACGGATACACAGTTAAATACTATAAAAAATATATAGAGCTTTTAATACCCAAGATGAAGAGTTATATGAACGCCTTGGGGAATGGGATGGAGATGAGGGGAGAATCGTTACAGGCTCATATAGTACTGATTCAGAAGGAAGATAAAGATCCCTCGCAATGTGCGAGTTATCGACCAATAGCGCTATTGAATGTAGACACTAAAATATTTGCAAAGGTGTTGGCAAATAGATTAAAAGAACTGATGCCGGAGTGGATACATAGAGATCAAGTGGGGTTTGTTCCAGGAAGAGAGGGTAGAGACAACGCTCTGAGATCACTGCTGCTTACACAAGAGGGCAAGAAAGGGAAAACCCCAATGATATTGATGTCGATAGATGCCGAGAAGGCATTCGACAGAGTAAGTTGGGGTTTTATGATGGACACCCTGGAAGCATTAGGAATGGGAGATAGAATAAGAGGGTGGATTGGAGAGTTAGATAGAGGGCCTACCGCCACCATAATGGTAAATGGAGGAAGATCAGAGTATTTTAAGATGTCAAATGGTACAAGACAGGGATGTCCATTGTCCCCACTGTTATATGTATTATCACTGGAGCCCTTGCTGTCTAGGATTAGGAAGAATATAGATATAAAAGGAATAAAGATAGGAGATAGAGAAAATAAGGTAGCGGCGTATGCGGACGATTTGATGTTCTATGTAGGAAATCCCAGAACATCACTTCCAAATTTAAGGAAAGCATTGAGTGAGTATGGAGAACTGTCGAATCTGAAAATAAACCCGACAAAGACTGAAATTTTAAATATCAACCTTTAAAATGAAGAAAAGGAAAAACTAAAAGAGGAATTCCCTTTCCTTTGGAGAGATAAAGATTTAAAATATCTAGGAATAAAATTATCAGCCTCAACTTCGAACTTATATAAAGCCAATTATATAGCACTATTAAATGCGATAAAGGTGGAGCTGAGAAGGGTGGGAAATGGAAACCCATCGTGGATGGCACGCATAAACCTGATAAAGATGATAATTGTCCCTAAAGTATTATACAAATTTCAAATGATCCCAATTAAGCTCCCAGAGACATATTTTAAAGAACTTAGGAAAATGATGATAAAATATATATGGAGAAATAAAAAACCTAGAATAGGCTATGAGATATTGACTAGAAGTAAAGAGAGAGGAGGATTGGGAGTACCAGATTTCAGGAGATATTATAGAGCGGGGATTATTGCGAGAATTTTTGACTGGATCCATAATCCAGAGAAAAGTTGGGTTAAAATTGAGAAAGCACTGAGTGGAATAAGTTTAAGTAAAAGTATTTGGGTACCAGCACAATATAGGGAATTAGAGGAGAGCACTAGTAAGTATACTTTGAATGTTCTAAAAGAATGGGATTTATTACACAGACAAAAAGGGTGGGTTTTTAATTCACAATTAATACCACTTAGGAACACAAAATATTTGATCCCGGGTATGGATAGTATAGCAGGGAAATGGATTATAAAACAAGAGGCGCAATTGAGAGATATATTGGTAGGGGAGGAAATTGGGTCATATAAGGATATGGAAGACAGAAAGGGAGAAGTTTTTAATAAGATGGATAGATTAAGATATTACCAACTGAAGTATTTTTTTGAGAGTCTCCCTAAGCCCATAAGAACTAGAAAGGATTGAAACCCATTTGAGAGATTATTTGAGACACGGGGAAATGGTAGACACGGAATGGCAAAAATACACAAGATATTATTGGAGATTGACACTGACACAAAATTAATGCACATAGAGAAATGGGAAAGAGATATAGGAAGGAAAATAGAGGAGGAGGAGAAGAGGAAAATGTTCACATTAATTCATGAAAATATTAGTATGAGGGAAGTAGAAGTAAATTATAAGTGTTTGAATAGATGGCACATTACCCCTAATGTAGAGCACAAAATGAATACGGAGATGTCACGGATGTGTTGGAGAGGATGTGGTGAGGTTGGCACGTGGTATCACATGTGGTGGGAGTGTTCAGAAATACAGGTGTTTTGGCGGAAGATAGTTTATGTAATAGGGAAAATGACTAAAATCAATATAGGATTGGATCCAGAACTATGTCTCCTCCATATCTCGAAGCTCTCTACGAAAGTATACAAGAGTCTCGGGATATGGCAATACTTGACCGCAGCAAAGAGTCTGATCCCAGGTTCTGGAAGAAAAGAGAGGTGCCAACTTAGGAGGATTGGATAAGTAGAGTAAATCAGCTATCCGGGACAGAAAGATTGTATTATACATATGAGGACAAGTTGGAGTTGTATAATAAAAAATGGAAAGTCTGGGAAGAATATAAAGTAAAGATGAAATATATGAGGAGATAATATTCCTGGAAGTGGAATTAGAATAGGGTTTAGGAAGAATAGAAAGATATGGAGTTAATGAGAGAAATAGGAAAGTGGAGCGTGGGTGGGAGAGGGAAGGGGGGGAGGGGAGGGGGAGTTTTGGGAGGGGGGATGGTAAGAAAAGGAAGTTTATATATATGGTCAAATAAATCATATAAATTACTGTTTTGATAATTATAATAATAGAAATGTTGAAATGACATGTATAAGACTTGAAAATAAATAAATATTTATAAAAAAAAAAAAAAAAAGAAGCTCCATAAGCCCTTCATATCAAAGAATCAGAATATGCTGAGAAGAGGTCAGAAGTGTAATGTGAAACATAGCTTTTTAATGTACAATAAAGACTATACAGAAAAAAGGTCAGGAGTACAACATACACTACCCAGAGAATGGGTCAAAAGTATAATGTACAGTGTAACACAGACTATAGAAAGATAAGAGAGGAGTTTATTGCAAAGACAATAGACAGTGCAGAGAAGGGGCCAGGAGTAACATATACTGTTTAGAGTAAACAGCTAGTGTTTGTCGGTCTTAAGTTTTTTACTTTGATTGTGAATAAGCAATGAAAAATATGTCAGCCAGAAACATGTTGAGCGTGGGGCGTCTAATGTTCTTGTCAGTATTGTGTCCTTTTTACATGTGTTGTGCCCTGGCCAGAGTGGATTACTTTTCTGGAACATTATTTGGTCTGAGTTTACTCTGTGGTAAAAGCGGATGCCCGGTTGGTATCTATCTATCTATCAATCTATATATTTGTCTGTCTACTTTTCTATGCATCAAAGACAAAAGGGCTGATTGGATGTAAAGCTGATATTCAGGGCAAAAAGGTCCTGCTGTCTATCCTCCGTAAAAGGGTATACCTTCTTCCCACTTTTACAGTCGAGACTGGGCACGCAGACGGGACAGCAGTGCAGAGTTCCAACTCTTCGTTTCCGAACTCTAAGATGCGATTTACCTCTTTACACAGTGATCGACCTAGGAGAGGGATCTGCGAAGAGGGATCAGCCTCTAAGAGACGTACTTGCGAACAGTATAGAAGCTCCATAAAGAAGGGGGTGGAGGGGAGAGATGTTTTTTTTTTTTTTTTTCTCTCTGCCCCTCCGTGTCCCTAATTTGCCTCCTGTTTCATCCTTCAGTCCTCTAGCTTTGCTCTAATTCTTCCCATTTTTGTTAAGAAGTACAAGTAGAAAGGGGTCAATAGGGAGATCTGGATGGAGGGGAGGCTAGCCATGGGAGGAGTGTAGCCCTAAGGACCAAATCAAAGGTGGATGTTAGTTCCACAAATGATGAATAGGCAAAGTGAAGGCCTAAAAAGAGGGGGGGGGGAGGGATGGTGGTGAGGTTGGGGGGAGGGGATGGAGGGGAGGGAGAGGGGAGGGATTGTGGGAAGAGGGGGGGAGGGATAAGGGGAGAGAAAAGGTTAGCGGGATAAATACGCTCTACAGGTATAAGAAAGAGGAAAGTAAGGAGGAAAAGGAGTCAGGAGGAAAAGAGTAAGATGGAAGAAATCCAATATATAACCTATAATGTAAAAGGGCTAAATTGTCCAGGAAAGAGATTTAGGTTATTTAAAGAACTACAACATAGAAAATCCTCAGTGATATTCTTGCAAGAAACACACTTAGAGATAGAGTCGAAGGTTAGACTGAGAACCAGATACTTTCCGACATGGTTTTATGCGGATTCACCAATTAAAAGAGCAAAAGGAGTTGCTATAGTCTTTGCTAAAAATATAAGGTTTGAGGTTGAGGAGAGATTGACGGACCCGGAGGGAAGGTTCCTATTTTTGAGAGGTAAATTACAGGGAATTGAGTGCACAATAGCAAATATATATAGTCCAAATAAGAAGCCAGTGACATTTGTGAGAGAAGTGTTGAAGAGATTGATGGACTTTAAAAAAGGGTGTATGTTAGTGGCGGGTGATTTTAACCTCTGTATAGACCTGAAGATGGATACCAGTTCCTGTGTGAGGAGAGAGGAAAGCAAGTCCTTGAGAAGGTTAAAAAAAAGGATGCATGAGTGTCAACTGGTGGACATCTGGAGAATTAGGAATATGAAAGAGAGAGATTATACTTTCTTTTCGCAAGTACATGAGACTTATTCTAGACTAGATTACATATTAGTAGAACACCAAATGATAGAATGGGTGGGGGAAGTAAAAATAGGAGTAAGCACCCTATCGGATCATGCCCCGGTAGAAATGAGGTTAAGATGGGGTAGAGAAGAGAGAGAGGGATATGTGTGGTGGATGAATGAGGCACTCCTCATGGATGAAGAGATTAGTCGAAGAATTGAGAGGGAAATTGAGTGGTTTTTTGAAGAGAACGAGACAGAGGATGTATCGGTAGCAACGGTGTGGGAAGCTCATAAAGCTTACATCAGAGGTCTGCTCATTGCAATGGGGGCAAAAAAGAATAAAGAAAGGAAAGAAAAGATAAATAGATTATTAAATGAAATAAATGATCTTGAACAGGTGCATAAAAGGGAAAGATCTAAGGAGATAATGCAGGGGTTAATAAAGAAGAAAGAAGAACTAGAGAATGTAATGGAGGAAGAAAAAAGAAGAGTCTTTAATAAAATAACATGTGAAAGGTATAGATGGGGAGATAGGCCGGGAAAGTATTTAATGAGAACTTTAAGAAAGAAGAAAAATAGAAATTATATTGAAAAAATAAGAAACCCCAAGGGTGAATTTCTACACTCAGCTAAGGATATTGCCAGAATATTTAAAGAGTATTACAATGAGTTGTATAATATTATACCCCAGGATAAGTTTAAGAAAATGGAAATAGTAAATAGGGGGAAAAGAAAGATATACCTAGAGGAAGCAGGTCTACCGAAATTAAGAGAAATACAACTGAACTCTTTAGAGGAAGAAATAACTTCAGAGGAAATAAAAATAGCGTTAAAAAGCATGGCGGGAGGGAAAAGTCCGGGTCCAGACGGATACACAGTTAAATACTATAAAAAATATATAGAGCTTTTAATACCCAAGATGAAGAGTTATATGAACACCTTGGGGAATGGGATGGAGATGAGGGGAGAATCGTTACAGGCTAATATAGTACTGATTCAGAAGGAAGATAAAGATCCCTCGCAATGTGCGAGTTATCGACCAATAGC
This sequence comes from Staurois parvus, assembly GCF_062004578.1. Taxonomy (NCBI): domain Eukaryota; kingdom Metazoa; phylum Chordata; class Amphibia; order Anura; family Ranidae; genus Staurois; species Staurois parvus. The sequence goes on along the minus strand of NW_028318005.1, from coordinate 11,604,167 downwards.
GCTATTGAATGTAGACACTAAAATATTTGCAAAGGTGTTGGCAAATAGATTAAAAGAACTGATGCCGGAGTGGATACATAGAGATCAAGTGGGGTTTGTTCCAGGAAGAGAGGGTAGAGACAACGCTCTGAGATCACTGCTGCTTACACAAGAGGGCAAGAAAGGGAAAACCCCAATGATATTGATGTCGATAGATGCCGAGAAGGCATTCGACAGAGTAAGTTGGGGTTTTATGATGGACACCCTGGAAGCATTAGGAATGGGAGATAGAATAAGAGGGTGGATTGGAGAGTTAGATAGAGGGCCTACCGCCACCACAATGGTAAATGGAGGAAGATCAGAGTATTTTAAGATGTCAAATGGTACAAGACAGGGATGTCCATTGTCCCCACTGTTATATGTATTATCACTGGAGCCCTTGCTGTCTAGGATTAGGAAGAATATAGATATAAAAGGAATAAAGATAGGAGATAGAGAAAATAAGGTAGCGGCGTATGCGGACGATTTGATGTTCTATGTAGGAAATCTAAGAACATCACTTCCAAATTTAATGAAAGCATTGAGTGAGTATGGAGAACTGTCGAATCTGAAAATAAACCCGACAAAGACTGAAATTTTAAATATCAACCTTTAAAATGAAGAAAAGGAAAAATTAAAAGAGGAATTCCCTTTCCTTTGCAGAGATAAAGATTTAAAATATCTAGGAATAAAATTATCAGCCTCAACTACGAACTTATATAAAGCCAATTATATAGCACTATTAAATGAGATAAAGGTGGAGCTGAGAAGGGTGGGAAATGGAAACCCATCGTGGATGGCACGCATAAACCTGATAAAGATGATAATTGTCCCTAAAGTATTATACAAATTTCAAATGATCCCAATTAAGCTCCCAGAGACATATTTTAAAGAACTTAGGAAAATAATGATAAAATATATATGGAGAAATAAAAAACCTAGAATAGGCTATGAGATATTGACTAGAAGTAAAGAGAGAGGAGGATTGGGAGTACCAGATTTCAGGAGATATTATAGAGCGGGGATTATTGCGAAAATTTTTGACTGGATCCATAATCCGGAGAAAAGTTGGGTTAAAATTGAGAAAGCACTGAGTGGAATAAGTTTAATTAAAAGTATTTGGGTACCAGCACAATATAGGGAATTAGAGGAGAGCACTAGTAAGTATACTTTGAATGTTCTAAAAGAATGGGATTTATTACACAGACAAAAAGGGTGGGTTTTTAATTCACAATTAATACCACTTAGGAACACAAAATATTTGATCCCGGGTATGGATAGTATAGCAGGGAAATGGATTATAAAACAAGAGGCGCAATTGAGAGATATATTGGTAGGGGAGGAAATTGGGTCATATAAGGATATGGAAGACAGAAAGGGAGAAGTTTTTAATAAGATGGATAGATTAAGATATTACCAACTGAAGTATTTTTTGAGAGTCTCCCTAAGCCCATAAGAACTAGAAAGGATTGAAACCCATTTGAGAGATTATTTGAGACACGGGGAAATGGTAGACACGGAATGGCAAAAATACACAAGATATTATTGGAGATTGACACTGACACAAAATTAATGCACATAGAGAAATGGGAAAGAGATATAGGAAGGAAAATAGAGGAGGAGGAGAAGAGGAAAATGTTCACATTAATTCATGAAAATATTAGTATGAGGGAAGTAGAAGTAAATTATAAGTGTTTGGGCTCTTCGGATACCTCCCCCCTTACGCAATGGGAAGCTCATAAATGTGTTATCCGGGGTTGCCTTATAGCGGCAGCAACGAGACGTAAGAAAGACAGACAGCAACGTTTGAAGCTACTTACAGATATGATACGCTCTCTGGAGAGCGCACATAAACAGACTCTGGCTGCGTCGACTCTTTCGGAACTCACAAGTGCTCGCTTGCGACTTCTTACTGAGCTGGGCAAAGTAGTCAAGAAAAGATTCATCCTCTCCCAAAAGCTTTATTATGAGTTTGCCAATAAAAGTGGGAGGTTTCTTGCTCGGGCTCTTCGGGAAAAACGATCCCATATGACTATACATAAAATAAGAGGCCCTGACGGTGTGATGGCCACGTCCAATCCTGATATTGCCTCTCAGTTCGAACATTTTTATAAGTCCCTTTATAATCTTCCACCAGAACGTCCCCCGATGCACATTGACAGGCCTAGAGCGTCCCTAATCTCTGAATTTCTTCGTCTTCATGGTCCAAACGCTCTCTCTGAGGAGACGGTTCTATCGCTGGACCAAGATTTGACCTTAAGCGAATTGCAGTGCGCGGTACGGCAGTTGAAAACGGGCAAAAGTCCGGGTCCTGACGGCTTCTCTGCGGCTTATTATAAATCCTTTCTGGACATTCTGAGTACTCCATTTCTTTCCGCTTTCAATACTCTTTCTCAGTCCCCTAGGCCACACCATAGGCTGTTGGAAGCACACATTTCCGTCATCCCCAAAAGCGGTAAAGATACCTCCCAGGTATCTAATTACAGACCCATCTCCCTGCTAAATGTGGATATTAAGTTGTTTGCAAAGATGCTTGCTAACCGACTTCTCCCTTTGCTCCCTTCCCTCATTGACTTGGATCAGGTGGGATTTATCCCTGGTAGAGAAGCTAGGGACAACACTATCAAGGCCCTTAATCTCCAACATTGGCTTTGCAAATCTAACTCTCCGGCCTTCTTCCTTTCATTGGATGCTGAGAAGGCCTTTGACAGGATTGCTTGGGATTATTTGCAGGGATCACTGATGGCTTTGGGCCTGGGCGAGAAAATGATAAACTTTATTATGACCCTATACTCGGGCCCTACCGCTCAAGTTCGGGTCAATGGACACTTATCGAACCCTTTCCGCCTGGGAAATGGCACTCGTCAGGGTTGCCCCCTATCCCCGCTTCTGTTCGTCATTTCCCTTGAACCTCTTCTGAGACAAATTCGCGCTAACCCAGATATTAAGGGGATCAGGATAGCAGACAAAGAATACAAACTTGCTGCTTATGCGGATGATATCCTCCTTTTTTTGGCTGACCCTCGCACCACCCTACCGAGTTTGCTGAAAGACTTTGCTTTTTTCCGCTTTTTGTCAAACTTGAAAATTAATTTTTCAAAGTCATACGCCCTTAACATAACCCTTCCCACTGATCTCGTCTCCTTCTGTGAGTCTCATTTTCCATTTCAGTGGGTGAAGGATGCCCTTCCATATCTTGGTGTACAACTTACTCGCAATCTGGACGACCTTTATGCCAACAATTTCTTACCGGTTTTCAAAGTCATTCAGGAAGACCTAAACAAGTGGCATCGCCCCTGCTTCTCTTGGTTTGGTAGGGCTGCCATTATTAAAATGAATATACTTCCGCGTCTCCTTTATCTCTTCCAAACTTTGCCAATTCAACTTCCATTGACATTCTTTGCTTCTTGCAAGAAACTATGTTCCTTATTTTTATGGAATCACAAGCGTCCGCGGGTCTCGTTCTCTCAGCTGACTCGTTCCAAGCTCAGCGGGGGCATTGGGCTCCCTGACCTACACCGCTATTACTGGGCGTGTCATCTTTCCCGCATAGTCGATTGGCACATTCATTCTGCTTCCAAAGACTGGGTCCTTTTGGAGAAGGCTTTTTCGCCCACTCCCCTACCATCGATCCCTTGGCTATTGCCGAAACACACACCTCAAGTTCTCCTCTCCCATCCTTTGATAGGTCCCACGTTAGCAGTTTTCCGTAAGGCCTGTAAAACGTCTTCCGTTTCGGACTCTCCTAGTCCCTTGACGTCGATCCGCCTGAATCCAGATTTTCCCCCAGGGTTGCACAAGGATTTTTTATCAAATTACTGGCCATACGCTCAGATTTTAGTAAAACATTTTCTTCACTCCGGCAAGGTGAAAACATTACAGGAGCTGAAGGTTAGCTTGAATATCCGCGAATTCCCTCTCTGGGCCTTTCTTCAGATTAGACACTTCCTGCTTTTCCATAAATCCCGCCATAATTGGACTCGCCCTGTTACTCCATTTGAATCCTTATGCTCTCAATCCGAACCGCGGAAGCATTTGATCTCTGAGATTTATCCTCTCCTAGGGGACAGCAGGACTTGCACTTCTTTCCCCTCTTGCCGTGCGTGGAACAGAGACCTAAAGACGGATTTATCAGAGTCGGATTGGGACCGCATTTTTATGTACTCCCACTCCTGCTCGAGTAATGTTTCGACGCAGGAAAATGGCTTCAAATTAGCCACTAGATGGTATCGTACTCCCTCCAGAATTCATCGGTTTAACTCTTCTGTCCCTGACGTGTGCTGGAGATGTGGGACACCTGATGGCTCTTTCTTGCATATTTGGTGGTCCTGTCCACTTATTCAACCATTCTGGCAGGAGGTCCACCGGTTGGTGACTTCAGTGACCACTCTGCCCATAGTTTTCTCTGCTGCTCAGCTATTGCTTCATCATACCCCCATTCCTAGGAGTCAATATTTCAAGTCCCTAGCGATGCATATGATCAACGCAGCCAGACTCTGTCTTCCTGTGCTATGGGGCTCCACTCACCCCCCAACTATACGCGATTGGCTCAATCGAGTAGGCAAAGTGGCGGAAATGGAGGAACTGATTGCGACTGCACTTGATCTGCCAACTAAATACTCACATGTTTGGGCCTGCTGGACCCACTTTGTAACTACCCCTGAATTCGGATCTCTCATGGGTCGGGATACCTGATTGAGCTCAGCCCTACCTCTGGTTATGCCCTTGGTTCTCTCATAATCTGTGTGGTTATGACCTCTTTTCCGGTAATTTATATTTGCCTGCTTAGCTTCGGTGAGTGTTTAAATTCTTGACACTCTCATTTATGATCTCCAATAACAATGCTGACACAAACGTCGCAGCCCGGACCCTTCGCTTCCCTCCCTTTTTTTTTTTTTTGCCTCTTATTCCCCCTTCTCCCTCTCCCCTTACTCTACCCCCCCACCCCCTTTTTTTTTTTTTTTTTCTCTCCCCCTCTTTCTCTTCTCTCTCTCTACTATGACTCCCATTCTTTTCCTTTTCTTATCCTTTTCTTTTTTTCTATTCCCCTTTTTTCTTTTCTTTCTCGACAACCTCTTAGTCTTCGATCAGGCTTAATCTTCATTTTATCCAGGATTACTTGGTATATGGTTAGCTTCTCTCCTCTAGGATAGTCAATGGTACTCACGACGTCTTCTCTTATACTACGATGCTCACTTAGCCTCATGATAGTGTACTGCTTTTGGTTTAGGCTCTGAAGGTTCATTTCCTCCATGCTTAGGCCAGTACGCCAATATTCACTTGGTGGAAGTAAGCTGTTATCACCTTCTATATTGTACATTTTTGAATCTTGAGTACTACAGGCATATCTCTGCCGTAATTTGCCATGCTTATGTTATCCATAGTGTCGCACTCTACCATGTTGTTTCTTCCTGTATTTTGGTTTAAGCTGTGTCTATGACCTGATTGATGCTGCGTGTGCATTTCTTTATATTTTCCTGTAACATGTTGTCACTTCTAAATAAACTTTTATGGAATAAAAAAAATTATAAGTGTTTGAATAGATGGCACATTACCCCTAATGTAGAGCACAAGATGAATACGGAGATGTCACGGATGTGTTGGAGAGGATGTGGTGAGGTTGGCACGTGGTATCACATGTGGTGGGAGTGTTCAGAAATACAGGTGTTTTGGCGGAAGATAGTTTATGTAATAGGGAAAATGACTAAAATCAATATAGGATTGGATCCAGAACTATGTCTCCTCCATATCTCGAAGCTCTCTACGAAAGTATACAAGAGTCTCGGGATATGGCAATACTTGACCGCAGCAAAGAGTCTGATCCCAGGTTCTGGAAGAAAAGAGAGGTGCCAACTTAGGAGGATTGGATAAGTAGAGTAAATCAGCTATCCGGGACAGAAAGATTGTATTATACATATGAGGACAAGTTGGAGTTGTATAATAAAAAATGGAAAGTCTGGGAAGAATATAAAGTAAAGATGAAATATATGAGGAGATAATATTCCTGGAAGTGGAAGTAGAATAGGGTTTAGGAAGAATAGAAAGATATGGAGTTAATGAGAGAAAAAGGAAAGTGGAGCGTGGGTGGGAGAGGGAAGGGGGGGGGAGGGGAGGGGGAGTTTTGGGAGGGGGGGTGGTAAGAAAAGGAAGTTTATATATATGGTCAAATAAATCATATAAATTACTGTTTTGATAATTATAATAATAGAAATGTTGAAATGACATGTATAAGACTTGAAAATAAATAAATATTTATAAAAAAAAAAAAAAAGAAGCTCCATAAGCCCTTCATATCAAAGAATCAGAATATGCTGAGAAGAGGTCAGAAGTGTAATGTGAAACATAGCTTTTTAATGTACAATAAAGACTATACAGAAAAAAGGTCAGGAGTACAACATACACTACCCAGAGAATGGGTCAAAAGTATAATGTACAGTGTAACACAGACTATAGAAAGATAAGAGAGGAGTTTATTGCAAAGACAATAGACAGTGCAGAGAAGGGGCCAGGAGTAACATATACTGTTTAGAGTAAACAGTTAGTGTTTGTCGGTCTTAAGTTTTTTACTTTGATTGTGAATAAGCAATGAAAAATATGTCAGCCAGAAACATGTTGAGCGTGGGGCGTCTAATGTTCTTGTCAGTATTGTGTCCTTTTTACATGTGTTGTGCTCTGGCCAGAGTGGATTACTTTTCTGGAACATTATTTGGTCTGAGTTTACTCTGTGGTAAAAGCGGATGCCCGGTTGGTATCTATCTATCTATCAATCTATATATTTGTCTGTCTACTTTTCTATGCATCATAGATAAAAGGGCTGATTGGATGTAAAGCTGATATTCAGGGCAAAAAGGTCCTGCTGTCTATCCTCCGTAAAAGGGTATACCTTCTTCCCACTTTTACAGTCGAGACTGGGCACGCAGACGGGACAGCAGTGCAGAGTTCCAACTCTTCGTTTCCGAACTCTAAGATGCGATTTACCTCTTTACACAGTGATCGACCTAGGAGAGGGATCTGCAAAGAGGGATCAGCCTCTAAGAGACGTACTTGCGAACAGTATAGAAGCTCCATAAAGAAGGGGGTGGAGGGGAGAGATGGTTTTTTTTTTTTTTTTTTCTCTCTGCCCCTCCGTGTCCCTAATTTGCCTCCTGTTTCATCCTTCAGTCCTCTAGCTTTGCTCTAATTCTTCCCCTTTTTGTTAAGAAGTACAAGTAGAAAGGGGTCAATAGGGAGATCTGGATGGAGGGGAGGCTAGCCATGGGAGGAGTGTAGCCCTAAGGACCAAATCAAAGGTGGATGTTAGTTCCACAAATGATGAATAGGCAAAGTGAAGGCCTAAAAAGAGGGGGGAGGGGGGGAGGGATGGTGGTGAGGTTGGGGGGAGGGGATGGAGGGGAGGGAGAGGGGAGGGATTGTGGGAAGAGGGGGGGGAGGGATAAGGGGAGAGAAAAGGTTAGCGGGATAAATACGCTCTACAGGTATAAGAAAGAGGAAAGTAAGGAGGAAAAGGAGTCAGGAGGAAAAGAGTAAGATGGAAGAAATCCAATATATAACCTATAATGTAAAAGGGCTAAATTGTCCAGGAAAGAGATTTAGGTTATTTAAAGAACTACAACATAGAAAATCCTCAGTGATATTCTTGCAAGAAACACACTTAGAGATAGAGTCGAAGGTTAGACTGAGAACCAGATACTTTCCGACATGGTTTTATGCGGATTCACCAATTAAAAGAGCAAAAGGAGTTGCTATAGGCTTTGCTAAAAATATAAGGTTTGAGGTTGAGGAGAGATTGACGGACCCGGAGGGAAGGTTCCTATTTTTCAGAGGTAAATTACAGGGAATTGAGTGCACAATAGCAAATATATATAGTCCAAATAAGAAGCCAGTGACATTTGTGAGAGAAGTGTTGAAGAGATTGATGGACTTTAAAAAAGGGTGTATGTTAGTGGCGGGTGATTTTAACCTCTGTATAGACCTGAAGATGGATACCACTTCCTGTGTGAGGAGAGAGGAAAGCAAGTCCTTGAGAAGGTTAAAAAAAAGGATGCATGAGTGTCAACTGGTGGACATCTGGAGAATTAGGAATATGAAAGAGAGAGATTATACTTTCTTTTCGCAAGTACATGAGACTTATTCTAGACTAGATTACATATTAGTAGAACACCAAATGATAGAATGGGTGGGGGAAGAAAAAATAGGAGTAAACACCCTATCGGATCATGCCCCGGTAGAAATGAGGTTAAGATGGGGTAGAGAAGAGAGAGAGGGATATGTGTGGCGGATGAATGAGGCACTCCTCATGGATGAAGAGATTAGTCGAAGAATTGAGAGGGAAATTGAGTGGTTTTTTGAAGAGAACGAGACAGAGGATGTATCGGTAGCAACGGTGTGGGAAGCTCATAAAGCTTACATCAGAGGTCTGCTCATTGCAATGGGGGCAAAAAAGAATAAAGAAAGGAAAGAAAAGATAAATAGATTATTAAATGAAATAAATGATCTTGAACAGGTGCATAAAAGGGAAAGATCTAAGGAGATAATGCAGGGGTTAATAAAGAAGAAAGAAGAACTAGAGAATGTAATGGAGGAAGAAAAAAGAAGAGTCTTTAATAAAATAACATGTGAAAGGTATAGATGGGGAGATAGGCCGGGAAAGTATTTAATGAGAACTTTAAGAAAGAAGAAAAATAGAAATTATATTGAGAAAATAAGAAACCCCAAGGGTGAATTTCTACACTCAACTAAGGATATTGCCAGAATATTTAAAGAGTATTACAATGAGTTGTATAATATTATACCCCAGGATAAGTTTAAGAAAATGGAAATAGTAAATAGGGGGAAAAGAAAGATATACCTAGAGGAAGCAGGTCTACCGAAATTAAGAGAAATACAACTGAACTCTTTAGAGGAAGAAATAACTTCAGATGAAATAAAAATAGCGTTAAAAAGCATGGCGGGAGGGAAAAGTCCGGGTCCAGACGGATACACAGTTAAATACTATAAAAAATATATAGAGCTTTTAATACCCAAGATGAAGAGTTATATGAACGCCTTAGGGAATGGGATGGAGATGAGGGGAGAATCGTTACAGGCTAATATAGTACTGATTCAGAAGGAAGATAAAGATCCCTCGCAATGTGCGAGTTATCGACCAATAGCGCTATTGAATGTAGACACTAAAATATTTGCAAAGGTGTTGGCAAATAGATTAAAAGAACTGATGCCGGAGTGGATACATAGAGATCAAGTGGGGTTTGTTCCAGGAAGAGAGGGTAGAGACAACGCTCTGAGATCACTGCTGCTTACACAAGAGGGCAAGAAAGGGAAAACCCCAATGATATTGATGTCGATAGATGCCGAGAAGGCATTCGACAGAGTAAGTTGGGGTTTTATGATGGACACCCTGGAAGCATTAGGAATGGGAGATAGAATAAGAGGGTGGATTGGAGAGTTAGATAGAGGGCCTACCGCCACCATAATGGTAAATGGAGGAAGATCAGAGTATTTTAAGATGTCAAATGGTACAAGACAGGGATGTCCATTGTCCCCACTGTTATATGTATTATCGCTGGAGCCCTTGCTGTCTTGGATTAGGAAGAATATAGATATAAAAGGAATAAAGATAGGAGATAGAGAAAATAAGGTAGCGGCGTATGCGGACGATTTGATGTTCTATGTAGGAAATCCCAGAACATCACTTCCAAATTTAATGAAAGCATTGAGTGAGTATGGAAAACTGTCGAATCTGAAAATAAACCCGACAAAGACTGAAATTTTAAATATCAACCTTTAAAATGAAGAAAAGGAAAAACTAAAAGAGGAATTCCCTTTCCTTTGCAGAGATAAAGATTTAAAATATCTAGGAATAAAATTATCAGCCTCAACTACGAACTTATATAAAGCCAATTATATAGCACTATTAAATGAGATAAAGGTGGAGCTGAGAAGGGTGGGAAATGGAAACCCATCGTGGATGGCACGCATAAACCTGATAAAGATGATAAATGTCCCTAAAGTATTATACAAATTTCAAATGATCCCAATTAAGCTCCCAGAGACATATTTTAAAGAACTTAGGAAAATGATGATAAAATATATATGGAGAAATAAAAAACCTAGAATAGGCTATGAGATATTGACTAGAAGTAAAGAGAGAGGAGGATTGGGAGTACCAAATTTCAGGAGATATTATAGAGCGGGGATTATTGCGAGAATTTTTGACTGGATCCATAATCCGGAGAAAAGTTGGGTTAAAATTGAGAAAGCACTGAGTGGAATGAGTTTAATTAAAAGTATTTGGGTACCAGCACAATATAGGGAATTAGAGGAGAGCACTAGTAAGTATACTTTGAATGTTCTAAAAGAATGGGATTTATTACACAGACAAAAAGGGTGGGTTTTTAATTCACAATTAATACCACTTAGGAACACAAAATATTTGATCCCGGGTATGGATAGTATAGCAGGGAAATGGATTATAAAACAAGAGGCGCAATTGAGAGATATATTGGTAGGGGAGGAAATTGGGTCATATAAGGATATGGAAGACAGAAAGGGAGAAGTTTTTAATAAGATGGATAGATTAAGATTAGAGATGAGCGAATCGAACTTGGCGAAGTGGAATTCGTTTCGAATATTAGGAAAATTTCCGAAAATTAGCAGACTTTGGATGCGCGAATCGAAATTTTTCCAAAAATGGCGGCGACATGTGCGGCGACGGAGCGGGAATCTCTGGGAAGGCGCGCAGACAAGGCGCGCTGACCCATTATGCATTCATTCATGACATGTGATCGCATTAGCCAATCAACAGCCAGCCAGCACTGTGTAATGGTCGAGCTATAAATTGCGGCCATTTTGGAATTCTCCAATAGCCTCCAGTCATTCAAGAGAGGCAGACCTGTTTGTATTGAGGGAGAGAGTTAGGGCCACAGAATCGTTACTTAGGGACACAGAACCGTTACTTAGGGACACAGAACCCTTACTTAGGGCCACAGAATCGTTACTTAGGGACACAGAACCGTTACTTAGGGCCACAGAACCGTTACTTAGGGCCACAGAACCGTTACTTAGGGACACAGAACCGTTACTTAGGGACACAGAACTGTTACTTAGGGACACAGAATTGTTTCTCATGGACAGACACAGAATTGTTACTCAGGGACAGACACAGAATTGTTACTGAGGGACACAGAATTGTTACTGAGGGACACAGAATTGTTACTGAGGAACACAGAATTGTTACTGAGGGACACAGAATTGTTACTGAGGGACACAGAATTGTTACTGAGGGACACAGAACCGTTACTTAGGGACACAGAACCGTTACTTAGGGACACAGAACCCTTACTTAGGGCCACAGAATCGTTACTTAGGGACACAGAACCGTTACTTAGGGACACAGAACCGTTACTTAGGGCCACAGAACCGTTACTTAGGGCCACAGAACCGTTACTTAGGGACACAGAACCGTTACTTAGGGACAAAGAACCGTTACTTAGGGACACAGAACCGTTACTTAGGGACACAAAACTGTTACTTAGGGACACAGAATTGTTTCTCATGGACAGACACAGAATTGTTACTCAGGGACAGACACATAATTGTTACTGAGGGACACAGAATTGTTACTGAGGAACACAGAATTGTTACTGAGGGACACAGAATTGTTACTGAGGGACACAGAATTGTTACTCAGGGACAGACACAGAATTGTTACTCAGGGACAGACACAGATTTGTTACTCAGGGACAGACACAGAATTGTTACTCAGGGACAGACACAGAATTGTTACTGAGGGACACAGAATTGTTACTGAGGGACACAGAATTGTTACTGAGGGACACAAAATTGTTACTCAGGGACAGACACAGAATTGTTACTCAAGGACAGACACAGAATTGTTACTCAGGGACAGACACAGAATTGTTACTGAGGGACACAGAATTGTTACTGAGGGACACAGAATTGTTACTGAGGGACACAGAATTGTTACTCAGGGACAGACACAGAATTGTTACTCAGGGACAGACACAGAATTGTTACTCAGGGACAGACACAGAATTGTTACTGAGGGACACAGAATTGTTACTGAGGGACACAGAATTGTTACTGAGGGACAGAATTGTTACTGAGGGACACCGAATTGTTCCTGAGGGACACAGAATTGTTACTCAGGGACACAGAATTGTTACTCAGGGACACAGAATTGTTACTCAGGGACACAGAATTGTTACTGAGGGAAACAGAATTGTTACTCAGGGACACAGAATTGTTACTGAGGGACACAGAATTGTTACTGAGGGACACAGAATTGTTACTCAGGGACAGACACAGAATTGTTACTGAGGGACACATAATTGTTACTGAGGGACACAGAATTGTTACTCAGGGACACAGAATTGTTACTCAGGGACACAGAATTGTTACTCAGGGACAGACACAGAATTGTTACTGAGGGACACAGAATTGTTACTGAGGGACACAGAATTGTTACTCAGGGACAGACACAGAATTGTTACTGAGGGACACAGAATTGTTACTGAGGGACACAGAATTGTTACTCAGGGACACAGAATTGTTACTGAGGGACACAGAATTGTTACTCAGGGACACAGAATTGTTACTCAGGGACAGACACAGAATTGTTACTGAGGGACACAGAATTGTTACTGAGGGACACAGAATTGTTACTCAGGGATACAGAATTGTTACTCAGGGACACAGAATTTTTACTGAGGGACACAGAATTGTTACTGAGGGACACAGAATTGTTACTGAGGGGCAGACACAGAATTGTTACTGAGGGACACAGAATTGTTACTGAGGGACACAGAATTGTTACTCAGGGACACAGAATTGTTACTGAGGGCCACAGAATTGTTACTGAGGGACACAGAATTGTTACTCAGGGACAGACACAGAATTGTTACTGAGGGACACAGAATTGTTACTGAGGGACACAGAATTGTTACTCAGGGACACAGAATTGTTTCTGAGGGACACAGAATTGTTACTGAGGGACAGACACAGAATTGTTACTCAGGGACACAGAATTGTTACTGAGGGACACAGAATTGTTACTGAGGGACACAGAATTGTTACTCAGGGACACAGAATTGTTACTCAGGGACAGACACAGAATTGTTACTGAGGGACACAGAATTGTTACTGAGGGACACAGAATTGTTACTCAGGGACACAGAATTTTTACTCAGGGACAGACACAGAATTGTTACTGAGGGACACAGAATTGTTACTGAGGGACACAGAATTGTTACTCAGGGACACAGAATTGTTACTCAGGGACAGACACAGAATTGTTACTGAGGGACACAGAATTGTTACTGAGGGACACAGAATTGTTACTCAGGGACAGACACAGAATGTTTACTGAGGGACACAGAATTGTTACTGAGGGACACAGAATTGTTACTGAGGGACACAGAATTGTTACTCAGGGACACAGAACTGTTACTCAGGGACACAGAATTGTTACTCAGGGACAGACACAGAACTGTTACTCAGGGACACAGAATTGTTACTGAGGGACACAGAATTGTTACTCGGGGACACAGAATTGTTACTCAGGGACACAGAATTGTTACTGAGGGACACAGAATTGTTACTCAGGGACACAGAATTGTTTAATTAAAGAGTATGTCAGACAACACGCAGAGGAGTGGCAGAGGAGGCAATGTTTTAGGAGCGAGCAGACGTGGCAGCAGAGGAAGGGGTCGAGGCAGCACTAGTTGCAGCCAGAGGCCAGTGCTCCCGGTGTCATCCAGCGGTCGTGTCTCCACCGACAACCCTGCCGTCATCGATTGGTTGGCTCGGTCGTCTTCCTCTTCCCAGGTCACCTCTGACACCTACAGCCAACGGTCGGTGGGTACGTCAGACACAACCGTTAGTTGGCATGGCCCGGGAGAAAGCACACTGAAATCACGTGTCCTCTACCTGCCCCTGTCCTTTGGTGTTCCCTCACCAAGCGAAGTATCGCATGCTGTGGGCTCAGCCCCACTGTACAGTGAGGAAGAGCTAACAGAGGGCGGTCAGGAACGGGGGGAGACATCCGCCTCTTCAGCAGCCAGGCGAAGAAGTACTGGCGGTAGCAGGTCTAGAGACAGGTCTGTCTCCTGACCCACATGCAGCCGAGGGGGCTAGTAGTGAGGCGGAGACCCTAATTGATGATGATGAGGCTGATCGCACTTGGCAGCCTCGTCGTCATCAGGCTATTGCTTCCGCATCATCAGGAGAAGAGGGTGCCAGCTTGGCAGCGAGCAAAACAGTCGGTGGGTTGCCCAGGAGGCAGCAGGGTCGCAGCAGTGTAAGTGGAGGCAAACGGCCACGGAGTAGAGCACCAGCTCCACTGCAGCCTACCACCACGGCCAGTAGTGGTGCCGGTGTGCACGGAGGAAGTAGCAGTCAGCCAGTGAGGAGTAGCGGGGGCAAAGTTTCCTACTCGGCGGTGTGGCAATTTTTCGTCAAGCCGCCCGAGGAAGTAAACGTAGCCGTATGTCGACTATGTGGCCAGAAAGTCAAGCGTGGCCAGGGGGCCCATGTTGGGACTACAGCATTGCGTCAGCATATGCAGCGTCGCCATTTGGTGGCCTGGGAAAACCGTGATAAAGATACGGCGGTTCTGCCTGCCTCAGCCCCCGCTCCATCACCCGCTCCGTTACTTGCTCCGTAACCCGACGTCAATCGCCCTCTATCAGCCAGTCAAGGCTCCAACACCTCTGCTGAGGGGAATTGTCGCTCGTTGGCATCTTCCGCTCGTTCAGATGCTCCTTCTCCTGCTACTCCTCTTCACGGATTCCGTCAGCAGTCTTTCTTGGAATCCGTTTCCAAGAGACAACAGTTTGCGAGCACGCACCCGACGGTGCAAAAGCTGAACGTCCTCCTGTCCAAGTTGCTGGTGCTGCAGTCCCTCCCTTTCCAAGTGGTGGACTCAGCACCTTTCCGAGAAATGATGGCTTGTGCCGCGCCGCGGTGGAGAGTGCCAAGCCGGCATTTCTTCGCCAAAAAGGCAGTGCCAGCCCTGCATTCACATGTAGAAGAGATGGTGGGCCAGTCTTTGAGCATGTCGGTCTCTGCCAAAGTGCACGGCAGCGCCGACGTGTGGAGCTGTAACTACGGTCAGGGACAGTACATGTCATTTACGGCCCACTGGGTGAACGTGGTGCCGGCACAGCCGCACCAGCAACTTGGACAGGTCACGCCGCTTTTGCCTCCACGTTTGCACGTCCTTGGTCCGGCAAAGATGTCCGCCTCTACCACCTCTTCTTCCGCCGTGTCCTCAGCCGCCACCCCTGTGCCAAGTCCCATTACCTGACCGGCATATCACATGTGCAGGGCGCAACGGTGTCACGCTGTGCTGCACCTGGTATGCCTTGGCGTACGTAGTCACACAGGGGAGGAACTTCTGAGTGTAATGAACAGAGAAATCGACAGATGGCTGTCTCCGCGCAAACTGAAAATCGGAACCATGTTGACCGACAACGGAAAGAACATGGTGTCTGCTCTGCGTCAAGGAAGGTTGTGCCATGCGCCATGAATGGCTCACGTGTTCAATCTGGTTGTCAAGCGGTTCCTAAAATCCACCATCCCACTGCAAGACATCCTTAAAATGTCACGTAAACTTTGCATGCATTTCAGCCATTCCTACACCGCAAAGCACACCCTCCTTGAGCTGCAGCGGCAGAACGGAATTCCACAGCATCGCCTGATCTGCGACGTTGCAACAAGGTGGAATTCAACCCTACACATGTTAGACCGCCTTTACGAACAGCGAAAGGCCATCACCGATTTCCTGATGTTACAAGCGGATAAAGGTACTCCCCTGTGTAACTTCGATGTCAGCCATTGGCAGCTCATGCGTGACACCTGCCGCTTGCTCAGGCCCTTTGAGGAGGCCACGCTATTCGTGAGTCGGCAGGACTATGGGATGAATGACGTCATTCCTCTGTTGCACGTCCTGGAACAAATGCTGTTAACAATGGCTGGTCAGGGTGCGGTAGACGTGGCGCACAGATCTCAACGCCACATGACCCCTGTGGGGGCAGGACAGGAAGAAGAGGAGGAGGTAGAGGAGGACATTGGTGCTCAGGAATTATTGAGTGAAATGGGTGGTTTTTCCACTCAGCGGACAGGAGTGGAGGAGCAGGAGCATCTGGTAGAGGAGGAGGAGACAGAGGACCCAGACGCACCGTGGCAGTATGCTGTGGAGATGGAGGCAGGGAGTCCCTCGCATTCCTTGGCACAAATGGCCCATAGCATGCTCGGTTGCTTGCGTAGCGACAGCCGAATAATAACCATCAGACAGAGGGATGACTTTTGGCTGTCCACCTTGTTGGACCCTCGCTACAGTTCAAAAATGGTGGCCTTTTTCACACCTGCTGAGAGGGAGGCCAAAATAACGTACTATAAAAACCACCTATGTAGTCAGTTGGTCTCTGCCTTTCTGCGCCAACGTCCATCCTCAGACACTGTGGGCCCTGTGTGCTCGCGTTCCGCTGCCATGGCAGCAGGGGAGGGGTGGGGTGGTAGGAGCAGTGGCAGCTCCACCAGCAGCGGCTGCCTCAGTCTGCAGTCGATGATGAGTAGCTTTCTTCACCAGCGCAGTGAGAAAACTACTAACCAGCCGCAGCAGCAGCAGCATCAGGTGGACCTGGAGCAGGACCTCAAACAACAGGCTTGGGCCTACTTGGACAACACCCTGCCAACCGAGGTAGACAATCCCCTTGACTACTGGGCAACGAAACTTGACCTTTGGCCCCAACTAGCTGAATTTGCCCTTGAAAGGCTGTCATGCCCGGCCAGTAGCGTGGCATCGGAGCGCGTGTTTAGTGCGGCAGGAGGTATTGTAACTCCGCGGAGGACACGACTGTCCACCCAAAGTGTGGAGAGACTCACATTTGTGAAAATGAATCAGGCGTGGATTAGTCTGGATTTCAAACCACCAGTTCCTGACACAACTGACTAAATCCGCCATGAATCATGCCCCAAACATGTGCCACTTTCAGGTCTCCTCACACTGCTGGTGTGTTCCATTTTGTCATAGGGTGCTGGCAGATTACGGGCCTCCCATTGCTGCTGCCAGGCCCGTAATCTGCCATGAGCCCCAGTACCGCCTCCTCATGCTGCTGCCAGGTCCAGAGTCTCTCATGGGTCCCTGTACGGCCTCCCATTGCTGGTGTCTCCATCGCCACACTCTGCCATGTGCCACTTTCAGGTCTCCTCACACTGCTGGTGCTGTCCATTTTGTCATAGGGTGCTGGCAGATTACGGGCCTCCCATTGCTGCTGCCAGGCCCGTAATCTGCCATGGGCCCCAGTACCGCCTCCTCATGCTGCTGCCAGGTCCAGAGTCTCTCATGGGTCCCTGTACGGCCTCCCATTGCTGCTGTCTCCATCGCCACACTCTGCCATGTGCCACTTTCAGGTCTCCTCACACTGCTGGTGGGTTCCATTTTGTCATAGGGTGTTGGCAGATTACGGGCCTCCCATTGCTGCTGCCAGGCCCGTAATCTGCCATGGGCCCCAGTACCGCCTCCTCATGCTGCTGCCAGGTCCAGAGTGTCTCATGGGTCCCTGTACGGCCTCCCATTGCTGCTGTCTCCATCGCCACACTCTGCCATGTGCCACTTTCAGGTCTCCTCACACTGCTGGTGCTGTCCATTTTGTCATAGGGTGCTGGCAGATTACGGGCCTCTCATTGCTGCTGCCAGGCCCGTAATCTGCCATGGGCCCCAGTACCGCCTCCTCATGCTGCTGCCAGGTCCAGAGTGTCTCATGGGTCCCTGTACGGCCTCCCATTGCTGCTGTCTCCATCGCCACACTCTGCCATGTGCCACTTTCAGGTCTCCTCACACTGCTGGTGCTGTCCATTTTGTCATAGGGTGCTGGCAGATTACGGGCCTCCCATTGCTGCTGCCAGGCACGTAATCTGCCATGGGCCCCAGTACCGCCTCCTCATGCTGCTGCCAGGTCCAGAGTCTCTCATGGGTCCCTGTACGGCCTCCCATTGCTGGTGTCTCCATCGCCACACTCTGCCGTGTGCCACTTTCAGGTCTCCTCACACTGCTGGTGGGTTCCATTTTGTCATAGGGTGCTGGCAGATTACGGGCCTCCCATTGCTGCTGCCAGGCCCGTAATCTGCCATGGGCCCCTGTACCGCCTCCTCATGCTGCTGCCAGGTCCAGAGTGTCTCATGGGTCCCTGTACGGCCTCCCATTGCTGCTGTCTCCATCGTCACACTCTGCCATGTGCCACTTTCAGGTCTCCTCACACTGCTGGTGCTGTCCATTTTGTCATAGGGTGCTGGCAGATTACGGGCCTCCCATTGCTGCTGCCAGGCCCGTAATCTCCCATGGGCCCCAGTACCGCCTCCTCATGCTGTTGCCAGGTCCAGAGTCTCTCATGGGTCCCTGTACGGCCTCCCATTGCTGCTGTCTCCATCGCCACACTCTGCCATGTGCCACTTTCAGGTCTCCTCACACTGCTGGTGGGTTCCATTTTGTCATAGGGTGCTGGCAGATTACGGGCCTCCCATTGCTGCTGCCAGGCCCGTAATCTGCCATGGGCCCCTGTACCGCCTCCTAATGCTGCTGCCAGGTCCAGAGTGTCTCATGGGTCCCTGTACGGCCTCCCATTGCTGCTGTCTCCATCGCCACACTCTGCCATGTGCCACTTTCAGGTCTCCTCACACTGCTGGTGGGTTCCATTTTTGTCATAGGGTGCTGTATGGCCTCCCATTGCTGCTGCCTCCACCGCCACACTGTGGCTCCACACTCTGGTTTTGGCCCCGTGACTGCCCAAATGAGTGAAGTGTGCGGTGATTCTAAGATCGACGGCACTCATCTGCATGTCATACTGACTGACAGTATTATTTCTCTTCCCCAGCAGACTCCAAGGGCATTTAAATTAAAGGTACAGTGTTCTGCACTAATATAAAGGCTCTCTGAAGCCTAGAAACACCCTTTTATAAGTTAAATTTGCAGCGAATATATTCGCATCGAATCGCCGAATCAGCCGAATCGAATTTTTGAATACTTCGCTCATCTCTAATTAAGATATTACCAACTGAAGTATTTTTTTGAGAGTCTCCCTAAGCCCATAAGAACTAGAAAGGATTGAAACCCATTTGAGAGATTATTTGAGACACGGGGAAATGGTAGACACGGAATGGCAAAAATACACAAGATATTATTGGAGATTGACATTGACACAAAATTAATGCACATAGAGAAATGGGAAAGAGATATAGGAAGGAAAATAGAGGAGGAGGAGAAGAGGAAAATGTTCACATTAATTCATGAAAATATTAGTATGAGGGAAGTAGAAGTAAATTATAAGTGTTTGAATAGATGGCACATTACCCCTAATGTAGAGCACAAGATGAATACGGAGATGTCACGGATGTGTTGGAGAGGATGTGGTGAGGTTGGCACGTGGTATCACATGTGGTGGGAGTGTTCAGAAATACAGGTGTTTTGGCGGAAGATAGTTTATGTAATAGGGAAAATGACTAAAATCAATATAGGATTGGATCCAGAACTATGTCACCTCCATATCTCGAAGCTCTCTACGAAAGTATACAAGAGTCTCGGGATATGGCAATACTTGACCGCAGCAAAGAGTCTGATCCCAGGTTCTGGAAGAAAAGAGAGGTGCCAACTTAGGAGGATTGGATAAGTAGAGTAAATCAGCTATCCGGGACAGAAAGATTGTATTATACATATGAGGACAAGTTGGAGTTGTATAATAAAAAATGGAAAGTCTGGGAAGAATATAAAGTAAAGATGAAATATATGAGGAGATAATATTCCTGGAAGTGGAATTAGAATAGGGTTTAGGAAGAATAGAAAGATATGGAGTTAATGAGAGAAATAGGAAAGTGGAGCGTGGGTGGGAGAGGGAAGGGGGGGAGGGGAGAGGGAGTTTTAGGAGGGGGGATGGTAAGAAAAGAAAGTTTATATATATGGTCAAATAAATCATATAAATTACTGTTTTGATAATTATAATAATAGAAATGTTGAAATGACATGTATAAGACTTGAAAATAAATAAATAAATATTTATAAAAAAAAAAAAAAGAAGCTCCATAAGCCCTTCATATCAAAGAATCAGAATATGCTGAGAAGAGGTCAGAAGTGTAATGTGAAACATAGCTTTTTAATGTACAATAAAGACTATACAGAAAAAAGGTCAGGAGTACAACATACACTACCCAGAGAATGGGTCAAAAGTATAATGTACAGTGTAACACAGACTATAGAAAGATAAGAGAGGAGTTTATTGCAAAGACAATAGACAGTGCAGAGAAGGGGCCAGGAGTAACATATACTGTTTAGAGTAAGCAGTTAGTGTTTGTCGGTCTTAAGTTTTTTACTTTGATTGTGAATAAGCAATGAAAAATATGTCAGCCAGAAACATGTTGAGCGTGGGGCGTCTAATGTTCTTGTCAGTATTGTGTCCTTTTTACATGTGTTGTGCTCTGGCCAGAGTGGATTACTTTTCTGGAACATTATTTGGTCTGAGTTTACTCTGTGGTAAAAGCGGATGCCCGGTTGGTATCTATCTATCTATCAATCTATATATTTGTCTGTCTACTTTTCTATGCATCAAAGATAAAAGGGCTGATTGGATGTAAAGCTGATATTCAGGCAAAAAGGTCCTGCTGTCTATCCTCCGTAAAAGGGTATAACTTCTTCCCACTTTTACAGTCGAGACTGGGCACGCAGACGGGACAGCAGTGCAGAGTTCCAACTCTTTGCTTCCGAACTCTAAGATGCGATTTACCTCTTTACACAGTGATCGACCTAGGAGAGGGATCTGCAAAGAGGGATCAGCCTCTAAGAGACGTACTTGCGAACAGTATAGAAGCTCCATAAAGAAGGGGGTGGAGGGGAGAGATGTTTTTTTTTTTTTTTTTTTTTTTCTCTCTGCCCCTCCGTGTCCCTAATTTGCCTCCTGTTTCATCCTTCAGTCCTCTAGCTTTGCTCTAATTCTTCCCATTTTTGTTAAGAAGTACAAGTAGAAAGGGGTCAATAGGGAGATCTGGATGGAGGGGAGGCTAGCCATGGGAGGAGTGTAGCCCTAAGGACCAAATCAAAGGTGGATGTTAGTTCCACAAATGATGAATAGGCAAAGTGAAGGCCTAAAAAGAGGGGGGAGGGGGGGGGAGGGATGGTGGTGAGGTTGGGGGGAGGGGATGGAGGGGAGGGAGAGGGGAGGGATTGTGGGAAGGGGGGGGAGGGATAAGGGGAGAGAAAAGGTTAGCGGGATAAATACGCTCTACAGGTATAAGAAAGAGGAAAGTAAGGAGGAAAAGGAGTCAGGAGGAAAAGAGTAAGATGGAAGAAATCCAATATATAACCTATAATGTAAAAGGGCTAAATTGTCCAGGAAAGAGATTTAGGTTATTTAAAGAACTACAACATAGAAAATCCTCAGTGATATTCTTGCAAGAAACACACTTAGAGATAGAGTCGAAGGTTAGACTGAGAACCAGATACTTTCCGACATGGTTTTATGCGGAATCACCAATTAAAAGAGCAAAAGGAGTTGCTATAGGCTTTGCTAAAAATATAAGGTTTGTGGTTGAGGAGAGATTGACGGACCCGGAGGGAAGGTTCCTATTTTTGAGAGGTAAATTACAGGGAATTGAGTGCACAATAGCAAATATATATAGTCCAAATAAGAAGCCAGTGACATTTGTGAGAGAAGTGTTGAAGAGATTGATGGACTTTAAAAAAGGGTGTATGTTAGTGGCGGGTGATTTTAACCTCTGTATAGACCTGAAGATGGATACCACTTCCTGTGTGAGGAGAGAGGAAAGCAAGTCCTTGAGAAGGTTAAAAAAAAGGATGCATGAGTGTCAACTGGTGGACATCTGGAGAATTAGGAATATGAAAGAGAGAGATTATACTTTCTTTTCGCAAGTACATGAGACTTATTCTAGACTAGATTACATATTAGTAGAACACCAAATGATAGAATGGGTGGGGGAAGTAAAAATAGGAGTAAGCACCCTATCGGATCATGCCCCGGTAGAAATGAGGTTAAGATGGGGTAGAGAAGAGAGAGAGGGATATGTGTGGCGGATGAATGAGGCACTCCTCATGGATGAAGAGATTAGTCGAAGAATTGAGAGGGAAATTGAGTGGTTTTTTGAAGAGAACGAGACAGAGGATGTATCGGTAGCAACGGTGTGGGAAGCTCATAAAGCTTACATCAGAGGTCTGCTCATTGCAATGGGGGCAAAAAAGAATAAAGAAAGGAAAGAAAAGATAAATAGATTATTAAATGAAATAAATGATCTTGAACAGGTGCATAAAAGGGAAAGATCTAAGGAGATAATGCAGGGGTTAATAAAGAAGAAAGAAGAACTAGAGAATGTAATGGAGGAAGAAAAAAGAAGAGTCTTTAATAAAATAACATGTGAAAGGTATAGATGGGGAGATAGGCCGGGAAAGTATTTAATGAGAACTTTAAGAAAGAAGAAAAATAGAAATTATATTGAGAAAATAAGAAACCCCAAGGGTGAATTTCTACACTCAACTAAGGATATTGCCAGAATATTTAAAGAGTATTACAATGAGTTGTATAATATTATACCCCAGGATAAGTTTAAGAAAATGGAAATAGTAAATAGGGGGAAAAGAAAGATATACCTAGAGGAAGCAGGTCTACCGAAATTAAGAGAAATACAACTGAACTCTTTAGAGGAAGAAATAACTTCAGAGGAAATAAAAATAGCGTTAAAAAGCATGGCGGGAGGGAAAAGTCCGGGTCCAGACGGATACACAGTTAAATACTATAAAAAATATATAGAGCTTTTAATACCCAAGATGAAGACTTATATGAACGCCTTGGGGAATGGGATGGAGATGAGGGGAGAATCGTTACAGGCTAATATAGTACTGATTCAGAAGGAAGATAAAGATCCCTCGCAATGTGCGAGTTATCGACCAATAGCGCTATTGAATGTAGACACTAAAATATTTGCAAAGGTGTTGGCAAATAGATTAAAAGAACTGATGCCGGAGTGGATACATAGAGATCAAGTGGGGTTTGTTCCAGGAAGAGAGGGTAGAGACAACGCTCTGAGATCACTTCTGCTTACACAAGAGGGCAAGAAAGGGAAAACCCCAATGATATTGATGTCGATAGATGCCGAGAAGGCATTCGACAGAGTAAGTTGGGGTTTTATGATGGACACCCTGGAAGCATTAGGAATGGGAGATAGAATAAGAGGGTGGATTGGAGAGTTAGATAGAGGGCCTACCGCCACCATAATGGTAAATGGAGGAAGATCAGAGTATTTTAAGATGTCAAATGGTACAAGACAGGGATGTCCATTGTCCCCACTGTTATATGTATTATCACTGGAGCCCTTGCTGTCTAGGATTAGGAAGAATATAGATATAAAAGGAATAAAGATAGGAGATAGAGAAAATAAGGTAGCGGCGTATGCGGACGATTTGATGTTCTATGTAGGAAATCCCAGAACATCACTTCCAAATTTAATGAAAGCATTCAGTGAGTATGGAGAACTGTCGAATCTGAAAATAAACCCGACAAAGACTGAAATTTTAAATATCAACCTTTAAAATGAAGAAAAGGAAAAACTAAAAGAGGAATTCCCTTTCCTTTGGAGAGATAAAGATTTAAAATATCTAGGAATAAAATTATCAGCCTCAACTACGAACTTATATAAAGCCAATTATATAGCACTATTAAATGAGATAAAGGTGGAGCTGAGAAGGGTGGGAAATGGAAACCCATCGTGGATGGCACGCATAAACCTGATAAAGATGATAATTGTCCCTAAAGTATTATACAAATTTCAAATGATCCCAATTAAGCTCCCAGAGACATATTTTAAAGAACTTAGGAAAATGATGATAAAATATATATGGAGAAATAAAAAACCTAGAATAGGCTATGAGATATTGACTAGAAGTAAAGAGAGAGGAGGATTGGGAGTACCAGATTTCAGGAGATATTATAGAGCGGGGATTATTGCGAGAATTTTTGACTGGATCCATAATCCGGAGAAAAGTTGGGTTAAAACTGAGAGAGCACTGAGTGGAATAAGTTTAAGTAAAAGTATTTGGGTACCAGCACAATATAGGGAATTAGAGGAGAGCACTAGTAAGTATACTTTGAATGTTCTAAAAGAATGGGATTTATTACACAGACAAAAAGGGTGGGTTTTTAATTCACAATTAATACCACTTAGCAACACAAAATATTTGATCCCGGGTATGGATAGTATAGCAGGGAAATGGATTATAAAACAAGAGGCGCAATTGAGAGATATATTGGTAGGGGAGGAAATTGGGTCATATAAGGATATGGAAGACAGAAAGGGAGAAGTTTTTAATAAGATGGATAGATTAAGATATTACCAACTGAAGTATTTTTTTGAGAGTCTCCCTAAGCCCATAAGAACTAGAAAGGATTGAAACCCATTTGAGAGATTATTTGAGACACGGGGAAATGGTAGACACGGAATGGCAAAAATACACAAGATATTATTGGAGATTGACACTGACACAAAATTAATGCACATAGAGAAATGGGAAAGAGATATAGGAAGGAAAATAGAGGAGGAGGAGAAGAGGAAAATGTTCACATTAATTCATGAAAATATTAGTATGAGGGAAGTAGAAGTAAATTATAAGTGTTTGAATAGATGGCACATTACCCCTAATGTAGAGCACAAGATGAATACGGAGATGTCACGGATGTGTTGGAGAGGATGTGGTGAGGTTGGCACGTGGTATCACATGTGGTGGGAGTGTTCAGAAATACAGGTGTTTTGGCGGAAGATAGTTTATGTAATAGGGAAAATGACTAAAATCAATATAGGATTGGATCCAGAACTATGTCTCCTCCATATCTCGAAGCTCTCTACGAAAGTATACAAGAGTCTCGGGATATGGCAATACTTGACCGCAGCAAAGAGTCTGATCCCAGGTTCTGGAAGAAAAGAGAGGTGCCAACTTAGGAGGATTGGATAAGTAGAGTAAATCAGCTATCCGGGACAGAAAGATTGTATTATACATATGAGGACAAGTTGGAGTTGTATAATAAAAAATGGAAAGTCTGGGAAGAATATAAAGTAAAGATGAAATATATGAGGAGATAATATTCCTGGAAGTGGAATTAGAATAGGGTTTAGGAAGAATAGAAAGATATGGAGTTAATGAGAGAAAAAGGAAAGTGGAGCGTGGGTGGGAGAGGGAAGGGGGGGAGGGGAGGGGGAGTTTTGGGAGGGGGGGTGGTAAGAAAAGGAAGTTTATATATATGGTCAAATAAATCATATAAATTACTGTTTTGATAATTATAATAATAGAAATGTTGAAATGACATGTATAAGACTTGAAAATAAATAAATATTTATAAAAAAAAAAAAAAAGAAGCTCCATAAGCCCTTCATATCAAAGAATCAGAATATGCTGAGAAGAGGTCAGAAGTGTAATGTGAAACATAGCTTTTTAATGTACAATAAAGACTATACAGAAAAAAGGTCAGGAGTACAACATACACTACCCAGAGAATGGGTCAAAAGTATAATGTACAGTGTAACACAGACTATAGAAAGATAAGAGAGGAGTTTATTGCAAAGACAATAGACAGTGCAGAGAAGGGGCCAGGAGTAACATATACTGTTTAGAGTAAACAGTTAGTGTTTGTCGGTCTTAAGTTTTTTACTTTGATTGTGAATAAGCAATGAAAAATATGTCAGCCAGAAACATGTTGAGCGTGGGGCGTCTAATGTTCTTGTCAGTATTGTGTCCTTTTTACATGTGTTGTGCTCTGGCCAGAGTGGATTACTTTTCTGGAACATTATTTGGTCTGAGTTTACTCTGTGGTAAAAGCGGATGCCCGGTTGGTATCTATCTATCTATCTATCTATCTATCTATCTATCTATCTATCTATCAATCTATATATTTGTCTGTCTACTTTTCTATGCATCAAAGATAAAAGGGCTGATTGGATGTAAAGCTGATATTCAGGGCAAAAAGGTCCTGCTGTCTATCCTCCGTAAAAGGGTATACCTTCTTCCCACTTTTACAGTCGAGACTGGGCACGCAGACGGGACAGCAGTGCAGAGTTCCAACTCTTCGTTTCCGAACTCTAAGATGCGATTTACCTCTTTACACAGTGATCGACCTAGGAGAGGGATCTGCAAAGAGGGATCAGCCTCTAAGAGACGTACTTGCGAACAGTATAGAAGCTCCATAAAGAAGGGGGTGGAGGGGAGAGATGTTTTTTTTTTTTTTTTTTTTTTTCTCTCTGCCCCTCCGTTTCCCTAATTTGCCTCCTGTTTCATCCTTCAGTCCTCTAGCTTTGCTCTAATTCTTCCCCTTTTTGTTAAGAAGTACAAGTAGAAAGGGGTCAATAGGGAGATCTGGATGGAGGGGAGGCTAGCCATGGGAGGAGTGTAGCACTAAGGACCAAATCAAAGGTGGATGTTAGTTCCACAAATGATGAATAGGCAAAGTGAAGGCCTAAAAAGAGGGGGGAGGGGGGGGGAGGGATGGTGGTGAGGTTGGGGGGAGGGGATGGAGGGGAGGGAGAGGGGAGGGATTGTGGGAAGAGGGGGGGGGAGGGATAAGGGGAGAGAAAAGGTTAGCGGGATAAATACGCTCTACAGGTATAAGAAAGAGGAAAGTAAGGAGGAAAAGGAGTCAGGAGGAAAAGAGTAAGATGGAAGAAATCCAATATATAACCTATAATGTAAAAGGGCTAAATTGTCCAGGAAAGAGATTTAGGTTATTTAAAGAACTACAACATAGAAAATCCTCAGTGATATTCTTGCAAGAAACACACTTAGAGATAGAGTCGAAGGTTAGACTGAGAACCAGATACTTTCCGACATGGTTTTATGCGGATTCACCAATTAAAAGAGCAAAAGGAGTTGCTATAGGCTTTGCTAAAAATATAAGGTTTGTGGTTGAGGAGAGATTGACGGACCCGGAGGGAAGGTTCCTATTTTTGAGAGGTAAATTACAGGGAATTGAGTGCACAATAGCAAATATATATAGTCCAAATAAGAAGCCAGTGACATTTGTGAGAGAAGTGTTGAAGAGATTGATGGACTTTAAAAAAGGGTGTATGTTAGTGGCGGGTGATTTTAACCTCTGTATAGACCTGAAGATGGATACCACTTCCTGTGTGAGGAGAGAGGAAAGCAAGTCCTTGAGAAGGTTAAAAAAAAGGATGCATGAGTGTCAACTGGTGGACATCTGGAGAATTAGGAATATGAAAGAGAGAGATTATACTTTCTTTTCGCAAGTACATGAGACTTATTCTAGACTAGATTACATATTAGTAGAACACCAAATGATAGAATGGGTGGGGGAAGTAAAAATAGGAGTAAGCACCCTATCGGATCATGCCCCGGTAGAAATGAGGTTAAGATGGGGTAGAGAAGAGAGAGAGGGATATGTGTGGCGGATGAATGAGGCACTCCTCATGGATGAAGAGATTAGTCGAAGAATTGAGAGGGAAATTGAGTGGTTTTTTGAAGAGAACGAGACAGAGGATGTATCGGTAGCAACGGTGTGGGAAGCTCATAAAGCTTACATCAGAGGTCTGCTCATTGCAATGGGGGCAAAAAAGAATAAAGAAAGGAAAGAAAAGATAAATAGATTATTAAATGAAATAAATGATCTTGAACAGGTGCATAAAAGGGAAAGATCTAAGGAGATAATGCAGGGGTTAATAAAGAAGAAAGAAGAACTAGAGAATGTAATGGAGGAAGAAAAAAGAAGAGTCTTTAATAAAATAACATGTGAAAGGTATAGATGGGGAGATAGGCCGGGAAAGTATTTAATGAGAACTTTAAGAAAGAAGAAAAATAGAAATTATATTGAGAAAATAAGAAACCCCAAGGGTGAATTTCTACACTCAACTAAGGATATTGCCAGAATATTTAAAGAGTATTACAATGAGTTGTATAATATTATACCCCAGGATAAGTTTAAGAAAATGGAAATAGTAAATAGGGGGAAAAGAAAGATATACCTAGAGGAAGCAGGTCTACCGAAATTAAGAGAAATACAACTGAACTCTTTAGAGGAAGAAATAACTTCAGAGGAAATAAAAATAGCGTTAAAAAGCATGGCGGGAGGGAAAAGTCCGGGTCCAGACGGATACACAGTTAAATACTATAAAAAATATATAGAGCTTTTAATACCCAAGATGAAGACTTATATGAACGCCTTGGGGAATGGGATGGAGATGAGGGGAGAATCGTTACAGGCTAATATAGTACTGATTCAGAAGGAAGATAAAGATCCCTCGCAATGTGCGAGTTATCGACCAATAGCGCTATTGAATGTAGACACTAAAATATTTGCAAAGGTGTTGGCAAATAGATTAAAAGAACTGATGCCGGAGTGGATACATAGAGATCAAGTGGGGTTTGTTCCAGGAAGAGAGGGTAGAGACAACGCTCTGAGATCACTGCTGCTTACACAAGAGGGCAAGAAAGGGAAAACCCCAATGATATTGATGTCGATAGATGCCGAGAAGGCATTCGACAGAGTAAGTTGGGGTTTTATGATGGACACCCTGGAAGCATTAGGAATGGGAGATAGAATAAGAGGGTGGATTGGAGAGTTAGATAGAGGGCCTACCGCCACCATAATGGTAAATGGAGGAAGATCAGAGTATTTTAAGATGTCAAATGGTACAAGACAGGGATGTCCATTGTCCCCACTGTTATATGTATTATCACTGGAGCCCTTGCTGTCTAGGATTAGGAAGAATATAGATATAAAAGGAATAAAGATAGGAGATAGAGAAAATAAGGTAGCGGCGTATGCGGACGATTTGATGTTCTATGTAGGAAATCCCAGAACATCACTTCCAAATTTAATGAAAGCATTCAGTGAGTATGGAGAACTGTCGAATCTGAAAATAAACCCGACAAAGACTGAAATTTTAAATATCAACCTTTAAAATGAAGAAAAGGAAAAACTAAAAGAGGAATTCCCTTTCCTTTGGAGAGATAAAGATTTAAAATATCTATGAATAAAATTATCAGCCTCAACTACGAACTTATATAAAGCCAATTATATAGCACTATTAAATGAGATAAAGGTGGAGCTGAGAAGGGTGGGAAATGGAAACCCATCGTGGATGGCACGCATAAACCTGATAAAGATGATAATTGTCCCTAAAGTATTATACAAATTTCAAATGATCCCAATTAAGCTCCCAGAGACATATTTTAAAGAACTTAGGAAAATGATGATAAAATATATATGGAGAAATAAAAAACCTAGAATAGGCTATGAGATATTGACTAGAAGTAAAGAGAGAGGAGGATTGGGAGTACCAGATTTCAGGAGATATTATAGAGCGGGGATTATTGCGAGAATTTTTGACTGGATCCATAATCCGGAGAAAAGTTGGGTTAAAACTGAGAAAGCACTGAGTGGAATAAGTTTAAGTAAAAGTATTTGGGTACCAGCACAATATAGGGAATTAGAGGAGAGCACTAGTAAGTATACTTTGAATGTTCTAAAAGAATGGGATTTATTACACAGACAAAAAGGGTGGGTTTTTAATTCACAATTAATACCACTTAGCAACACAAAATATTTGATCCCGGGTATGGATAGTATAGCAGGGAAATGGATTATAAAACAAGAGGCGCAATTGAGAGATATATTGGTAGGGGAGGAAATTGGGTCATATAAGGATATGGAAGACAGAAAGGGAGAAGTTTTTAATAAGATGGATAGATTAAGATATTACCAACTGAAGTATTTTTTTGAGAGTCTCCCTAAGCCCATAAGAACTAGAAAGGATTGAAACCCATTTGAGAGATTATTTGAGACACGGGGAAATGGTAGACACGGAATGGCAAAAATACACAAGATATTATTGGAGATTGACACTGACACAAAATTAATGCACATAGAGAAATGGGAAAGAGATATAGGAAGGAAAATAGAGGAGGAGGAGAAGAGGAAAATGTTCACATTAATTCATGAAAATATTAGTATGAGGGAAGTAGAAGTAAATTATAAGTGTTTGAATAGATGGCACATTACCCCTAATGTAGAGCACAAGATGAATACGGAGATGTCACGGATGTGTTGGAGAGGATGTGGTGAGGTTGGCACGTGGTATCACATGTGGTGGGAGTGTTCAGAAATACAGGTGTTTTGGCGGAAGATAGTTTATGTAATAGGGAAAATGACTAAAATCAATATAGGATTGGATCCAGAACTATGTCTCCTCCATATCTCGAAGCTCTCTACGAAAGTATACAAGAGTCTCGGGATATGGCAATACTTGACCGCAGCAAAGAGTCTGATCCCAGGTTCTGGAAGAAAAGAGAGGTGCCAACTTAGGAGGATTGGATAAGTAGAGTAAATCAGCTATCCGGGACAGAAAGATTGTATTATACATATGAGGACAAGTTGGAGTTGTATAATAAAAAATGGAAAGTCTGGGAAGAATATAAAGTAAAGATGAAATATATGAGGAGATAATATTCCTGGAAGTGGAATTAGAATAGGGTTTAGGAAGAATAGAAAGATATGGAGTTAATGAGAGAAATAGGAAAGTGGAGCGTGGGTGGGAGAGGGAAGGGGGGGAGGGGAGGGGGAGTTTTGGGAGGGGGGATGGTAAGAAAAGGAAGTTTATATATATGGTCAAATAAATCATATAAATTACTGTTTTGATAATTATAATAATAGAAATGTTGAAATGACATGTATAAGACTTGAAAATAAATAAATAAATATTTATAAAAAAAAAAAAAAAAGAAGCTCCATAAGCCCTTCATATCAAAGAATCAGAATATGCTGAGAAGAGGTCAGAAGTGTAATGTGAAACATAGCTTTTTAATGTACAATAAAGACTATACAGAAAAAAGGTCAGGAGTACAACATACACTACCCAGAGAATGGGTCAAAAGTATAATGTACAGTGTAACACAGACTATAGAAAGATAAGAGAGGAGTTTATTGCAAAGACAATAGACAGTGCAGAGAAGGGGCCAGGAGTAACATATACTGTTTAGAGTAAACAGTTAGTGTTTGTCGGTCTTAAGTTTTTTACTTTGATTGTGAATAAGCAATGAAAAATATGTCAGCCAGAAACATGTTGAGCGTGGGGCGTCTAATGTTCTTGTCAGTATTGTGTCCTTTTTACATGTGTTGTGCTCTGGCCAGAGTGGATTACTTTTCTGGAACATTATTTGGTCTGAGTTTACTCTGTGGTAAAAGCGGATGCCCGGTTGGTATCTATCTATCTATCAATCTATATATTTGTCTGTCTACTTTTCTATGCATCAAAGATAAAAGGGCTGATTGGATGTAAAGCTGATATTCAGGCAAAAAGGTCCTGCTGTCTATCCTCCGTAAAAGGGTATAACTTCTTCCCACTTTTACAGTCGAGACTGGGCACGCAGACGGGACAGCAGTGCAGAGTTCCAACTCTTTGCTTCCGAACTCTAAGATGCGATTTACCTCTTTACACAGTGATCGACCTAGGAGAGGGATCTGCAAAGAGGGATCAGCCTCTAAGAGACGTACTTGCGAACAGTATAGAAGCTCCATAAAGAAGGGGGTGGAGGGGAGAGATGGTTTTTTTTTTTTTTTTTTTTTTCTCTCTGCCCCTCCGTGTCCCTAATTTGCCTCCTGTTTCATCCTTCAGTCCTCTAGCTTTGCTCTAATTCTTCCCATTTTTGTTAAGAAGTACAAGTAGAAAGGGGTCAATAGGGAGATCTGGATGGAGGGGAGGCTAGCCATGGGAGGAGTGTAGCCCTAAGGACCAAATCAAAGGTGGATGTTAGTTCCACAAATGATGAATAGGCAAAGTGAAGGCCTAAAAAGAGGGGGGAGGGGGGGGAGGGATGGTGGTGAGGTTGGGGGGAGGGGATGGAGGGGAGGGAGAGGGGAGGGATTGTGGGAAGGGGGGGGGGAGGGATAAGGGGAGAGAAAAGGTTAGCGGGATAAATACGCTCTACAGGTATAAGAAAGAGGAAAGTAAGGAGGAAAAGGAGTCAGGAGGAAAAGAGTAAGATGGAAGAAATCCAATATATAACCTATAATGTAAAAGGGCTAAATTGTCCAGGAAAGAGATTTAGGTTATTTAAAGAACTACAACATAGAAAATCCTCAGTGATATTCTTGCAAGAAACACACTTAGAGATAGAGTCGAAGGTTAGACTGAGAACCAGATACTTTCTGACATGGTTTTATGCGGAATCACCAATTAAAAGAGCAAAAGGAGTTGCTATAGGCTTTGCTAAAAATATAAGGTTTGTGGTTGAGGAGAGATTGACGGACCCGGAGGGAAGGTTCCTATTTTTGAGAGGTAAATTACAGGGAATTGAGTGCACAATAGCAAATATATATAGTCCAAATAAGAAGCCAGTGACATTTGTGAGAGAAGTGTTGAAGAGATTGATGGACTTTAAAAAAGGGTGTATGTTAGTGGCGGGTGATTTTAACCTCTGTATAGACCTGAAGATGGATACCACTTCCTGTGTGAGGAGAGAGGAAAGCAAGTCCTTGAGAAGGTTAAAAAAAAGGATGCATGAGTGTCAACTGGTGGACATCTGGAGAATTAGGAATATGAAAGAGAGAGATTATACTTTCTTTTCGCAAGTACATGAGACTTATTCTAGACTAGATTACATATTAGTAGAACACCAAATGATAGAATGGGTGGGGGAAGTAAAAATAGGAGTAAGCACCCTATCGGATCATGCCCCGGTAGAAATGAGGTTAAGATGGGGTAGAGAAGAGAGAGAGGGATATGTGTGGCGGATGAATGAGGCACTCCTCATGGATGAAGAGATTAGTCGAAGAATTGAGAGGGAAATTGAGTGGTTTTTTGAAGAGAACGAGACAGAGGATGTATCGGTAGCAACGGTGTGGGAAGCTCATAAAGCTTACATCAGAGGTCTGCTCATTGCAATGGGGGCAAAAAAGAATAAAGAAAGGAAAGAAAAGATAAATAGATTATTAAATGAAATAAATGATCTTGAACAGGTGCATAAAAGGGAAAGATCTAAGGAGATAATGCAGGGGTTAATAAAGAAGAAAGAAGAACTAGAGAATGTAATGGAGGAAGAAAAAAGAAGAGTCTTTAATAAAATAACATGTGAAAGGTATAGATGGGGAGATAGGCCGGGAAAGTATTTAATGAGAACTTTAAGAAAGAAGAAAAATAGAAATTATATTGAGAAAATAAGAAACCCCAAGGGTGAATTTCTACACTCAACTAAGGATATTGCCAGAATATTTAAAGAGTATTACAATGAGTTGTATAATATTATACCCCAGGATAAGTTTAAGAAAATGGAAATAGTAAATAGGGGGAAAAGAAAGATATACCTAGAGGAAGCAGGTCTACCGAAATTAAGAGAAATACAACTGAACTCTTTAGAGGAAGAAATAACTTCAGAGGAAATAAAAATAGCGTTAAAAAGCATGGCGGGAGGGAAAAGTCCGGGTCCAGACGGATACACAGTTAAATACTATAAAAAATATATAGAGCTTTTAATACCCAAGATGAAGACTTATATGAACGCCTTGGGGAATGGGATGGAGATGAGGGGAGAATCGTTACAGGCTAATATAGTACTGATTCAGAAGGAAGATAAAGATCCCTCGCAATGTGCGAGTTATCGACCAATAGCGCTATTGAATGTAGACACTAAAATATTTGCAAAGGTGTTGGCAAATAGATTAAAAGAACTGATGCCGGAGTGGATACATAGAGATCAAGTGGGGTTTGTTCCAGGAAGAGAGGGTAGAGACAACGCTCTGAGATCACTTCTGCTTACACAAGAGGGCAAGAAAGGGAAAACCCCAATGATATTGATGTCGATAGATGCCGAGAAGGCATTCGACAGAGTAAGTTGGGGTTTTATGATGGACATCCTGGAAGCATTAGGAATGGGAGATAGAATAAGAGGGTGGATTGGAGAGTTAGATAGAGGGCCTACCGCCACCATAATGGTAAATGGAGGAAGATCAGAGTATTTTAAGATGTCAAATGGTACAAGACAGGGATGTCCATTGTCCCCACTGTTATATGTATTATCACTGGAGCCCTTGCTGTCTAGGATTAGGAAGAATATAGATATAAAAGGAATAAAGATAGGAGATAGAGAAAATAAGGTAGCGGCGTATGCGGACGATTTGATGTTCTATGTAGGAAATCCCAGAACATCACTTCCAAATTTAATGAAAGCATTCAGTGAGTATGGAGAACTGTCGAATCTGAAAATAAACCCGACAAAGACTGAAATTTTAAATATCAACCTTTAAAATGAAGAAAAGGAAAAACTAAAAGAGGAATTCCCTTTCCTTTGGAGAGATAAAGATTTAAAATATCTAGGAATAAAATTATCAGCCTCAACTACGAACTTATATAAAGCCAATTATATAGCACTATTAAATGAGATAAAGGTGGAGCTGAGAAGGGTGGGAAATGGAAACCCATCGTGGATGGCACGCATAAACCTGATAAAGATGATAATTGTCCCTAAAGTATTATACAAATTTCAAATGACCCCAATTAAGCTCCCAGAGACATATTTTAAAGAACTTAGGAAAATGATGATAAAATATATATGGAGAAATAAAAAACCTAGAATAGGCTATGAGATATTGACTAGAAGTAAAGAGAGAGGAGGATTGGGAGTACCAGATTTCAGGAGATATTATAGAGCGGGGATTATTGCGAGAATTTTTGACTGGATCCATAATCAGGAGAAAAGTTGGGTTAAAACTGAGAAAGCACTGAGTGGAATAAGTTTAAGTAAAAGTATTTGGGTACCAGCACAATATAGGGAATTAGAGGAGAGCACTAGTAAGTATACTTTGAATGTTCTAAAAGAATGGGATTTATTACACAGACAAAAAGGGTGGGTTTTTAATTCACAATTAATACCACTTAGGAACACAAAATATTTGATCCCGGGTATGGATAGTATAGCAGGGAAATGGATTATAAAACAAGAGGCGCAATTGAGAGATATATTGGTAGGGGAGGAAATTGGGTCATATAAGGATATGGAAGACAGAAAGGGAGAAGTTTTTAATAAGATGGATAGATTAAGATATTACCAACTGAAGTATTTTTTTGAGAGTCTCCCTAAGCCCATAAGAACTAGAAAGGATTGAAACCCATTTGAGAGATTATTTGAGACACGGGGAAATGGTAGACACGGAATGGCAAAAATACACAAGATATTATTGGAGATTGACACTGACACAAAATTAATGCACATAGAGAAATGGGAAAGAGATATAGGAAGGAAAATAGAGGAGGAGGAGAAGAGGAAAATGTTCACATTAATTCATGAAAATATTAGTATGAGGGAAGTAGAAGTAAATTATAAGTGTTTGAATAGATGGCACATTACCCCTAATGTAGAGCACAAGATGAATACGGAGATGTCACGGATGTGTTGGAGAGGATGTGGTGAGGTTGGCACGTGGTATCACATGTGGTGGGAGTGTTCAGAAATACAGGTGTTTTGGCGGAAGATAGTTTATGTAATAGGGAAAATGACTAAAATCAATATAGGATTGGATCCAGAACTATGTCTCCTCCATATCTCGAAGCTCTCTACGAAAGTATACAAGAGTCTCGGGATATGGCAATACTTGACCGCAGCAAAGAGTCTGATCCCAGGTTCTGGAAGAAAAGAGAGGTGCCAACTTAGGAGGATTGGATAAGTAGAGTAAATCAGCTATCCGGGACAGAAAGATTGTATTATACATATGAGGACAAGTTTGAGTTGTATAATAAAAAATGGAAAGTCTGGGAAGAATATAAAGTAAAGATGAAATATATGAGGAGATAATATTCCTGGAAGTGGAATTAGAATAGGGTTTAGGAAGAATAGAAAGATATGGAGTTAATGAGAGAAAAAGGAAAGTGGAGCGTGGGTGGGAGAGGGAAGGGGGGGAGGGGGAGTTTTGGGAGGGGGGGTGGTAAGAAAAGGAAGTTTATATATATGGTCAAATAAATCATATAAATTACTGTTTTGATAATTATAATAATAGAAATGTTGAAATGACATGTATAAGACTTGAAAATAAATAAATAAATATTTATAAAAAAAAAAAAAAAGAAGCTCCATAAGCCCTTCATATCAAAGAATCAGAATATGCTGAGAAGAGGTCAGAAGTGTAATGTGAAACATAGCTTTTTAATGTACAATAAAGACTATACAGAAAAAAGGTCAGGAGTACAACATACACTACCCAGAGAATGGGTCAAAAGTATAATGTACAGTGTAACACAGACTATAGAAAGATAAGAGAGGAGTTTATTGCAAAGACAATAGACAGTGCAGAGAAGGGGCCAGGAGTAACATATACTGTTTAGAGTAAACAGTTAGTGTTTGTCGGTCTTAAGTTTTTTACTTTGATTGTGAATAAGCAATGAAAAATATGTCAGCCAGAAACATGTTGAGCGTGGGGCGTCTAATGTTCTTGTCAGTATTGTGTCCTTTTTACATGTGTTGTGCTCTGGCCAGAGTGGATTACTTTTCTGGAACATTATTTGGTCTGAGTTTACTCTGTGGTAAAAGCGGATGCCCGGTTGGTATCTATCTATCTATCTATCTATCTATCTATCTATCTATCTATCTATCAATCTATATATTTGTCTGTCTACTTTTCTATGCATCAAAGATAAAAGGGCTGATTGGATGTAAAGCTGATATTCAGGGCAAAAAGGTCCTGCTGTCTATCCTCCGTAAAAGGGTATACCTTCTTCCCACTTTTACAGTCGAGACTGGGCACGCAGACGGGACAGCAGTGCAGAGTTCCAACTCTTCGTTTCCGAACTCTAAGATGCGATTTACCTCTTTACACAGTGATCGACCTAGGAGAGGGATCTGCAAAGAGGGATCAGCCTCTAAGAGATGTACTTGCGAACAGTATAGAAGCTCCATAAAGAAGGGGGTGGAGGGGAGAGATGTTTTTTTTTTTTTTTTTTTTTTTTTCTCTCTGCCCCTCCGTTTCCCTAATTTGCCTCCTGTTTCATCCTTCAGTCCTCTAGTTTTGCTCTAATTCTTCCCCTTTTTGTTAAGAAGTACAAGTAGAAAGGGGTCAATAGGGAGATCTGGATGGAGGGGAGGCTAGCCATGGGAGGAGTGTAGCACTAAGGACCAAATCAAAGGTGGATGTTAGTTCCACAAATGATGAATAGGCAAAGTGAAGGCCTAAAAAGAGGGGGGAGGGGGGGGAGGGATGGTGGTGAGGTTGGGGGGAGGGGATGGAGGGGAGGGAGAGGGGAGGGATTGTGGGAAGAGGGGGGGGGAGGGATAAGGGGAGAGAAAAGGTTAGCGGGATAAATACGCTCTACAGGTATAAGAAAGAGGAAAGTAAGGAGGAAAAGGAGTCAGGAGGAAAAGAGTAAGATGGAAGAAATCCAATATATAACCTATAATGTAAAAGGGCTAAATTGTCCAGGAAAGAGATTTAGGTTATTTAAAGAACTACAACATAGAAAATCCTCAGTGATATTCTTGCAAGAAACACACTTAGAGATAGAGTCGAAGGTTAGACTGAGAACCAGATACTTTCCGACATGGTTTTATGCGGATTCACCAATTAAAAGAGCAAAAGGAGTTGCTATAGGCTTTGCTAAAAATATAAGGTTTGTGGTTGAGGAGAGATTGACGGACCCGGAGGGAAGGTTCCTATTTTTGAGAGGTAAATTACAGGGAATTGAGTGCACAATAGCAAATATATATAGTCCAAATAAGAAGCCAGTGACATTTGTGAGAGAAGTGTTGAAGAGATTGATGGACTTTAAAAAAGGGTGTATGTTAGTGGCGGGTGATTTTAACCTCTGTATAGACCTGAAGATGGATACCACTTCCTGTGTGAGGAGAGAGGAAAGCAAGTCCTTGAGAAGGTTAAAAAAAAGGATGCATGAGTGTCAACTGGTGGACATCTGGAGAATTAGGAATATGAAAGAGAGAGATTATACTTTCTTTTCGCAAGTACATGAGACTTATTCTAGACTAGATTAC
Source organism: Staurois parvus (assembly GCF_062004578.1). NCBI lineage: Eukaryota > Metazoa > Chordata > Amphibia > Anura > Ranidae > Staurois > Staurois parvus. The sequence goes on along the minus strand of NW_028318005.1, from coordinate 11,566,108 downwards.
ATATTAGTAGAACACCAAATGATAGAATGGGTGGGGGAAGTAAAAATAGGAGTAAGCACCCTATCGGATCATGCCCCGGTAGAAATGAGGTTAAGATGGGGTAGAGAAGAGAGAGAGGGATATGTGTGGCGGATGAATGAGGCACTCCTCATGGATGAAGAGATTAGTCGAAGAATTGAGAGGGAAATTGAGTGTTTTTTTGAAGAGAACGAGACAGAGGATGTATCGGTAGCAACGGTGTGGGAAGCTCATAAAGCTTACATCAGAGGTCTGCTCATTGCAATGGGGGCAAAAAAGAATAAAGAAAGGAAAGAAAAAATAAATAGATTATTAAATGAAATAAATGATCTTGAACAGGTGCATAAAAGGGAAAGATCTAAGGAGATAATGCAGGGGTTAATAAAGAAGAAAGAAGAACTAGAGAATGTAATGGAGGAAGAAAAAAGAAGAGTCTTTAATAAAATAACATGTGAAAGGTATAGATGGGGAGATAGGCCGGGAAAGTATTTAATGAGAACTTTAAGAAAGAAGAAAAATAGAAATTATATTGAGAAAATAAGAAACCCCAAGGGTGAATTTCTACACTCAACTAAGGATATTGCCAGAATATTTAAAGAGTATTACAATGAGTTGTATAATATTATACCCCAGGATAAGTTTAAGAAAATGGAAATAGTAAATAGGGGGAAAAGAAAGATATACCTAGAGGAAGCAGGTCTACCGAAATTAAGAGAAATACAACTGAACTCTTTAGAGGAAGAAATAACTTCAGAGGAAATAAAAATAGCGTTAAAAAGCATGGCGGGAGGGAAAAGTCCGGGTCCAGACGGATACACAGTTAAATACTATAAAAAATATATAGAGCTTTTAATACCCAAGATGAAGACTTATATGAACGCCTTGGGGAATGGGATGGAGATGAGGGGAGAATCGTTACAGGCTAATATAGTACTGATTCAGAAGGAAGATAAAGATCCCTCGCAATGTGCGAGTTATCGACCAATAGCGCTATTGAATGTAGACACTAAAATATTTGCAAAGGTGTTGGCAAATAGATTAAAAGAACTGATGCCGGAGTGGATACATAGAGATCAAGTGGGGTTTGTTCCAGGAAGAGAGGGTAGAGACAACGCTCTGAGATCACTGCTGCTTACACAAGAGGGCAAGAAAGGGAAAACCCCAATGATATTGATGTCGATAGATGCCGAGAAGGCATTCGACAGAGTAAGTTGGGGTTTTATGATGGACACCCTGGAAGCATTAGGAATGGGAGATAGAATAAGAGGGTGGATTGGAGAGTTAGATAGAGGGCCTACCGCCACCATAATGGTAAATGGAGGAAGATCAGAGTATTTTAAGATGTCAAATGGTACAAGACAGGGATGTCCATTGTCCCCACTGTTATATGTATTATCACTGGAGCCCTTGCTGTCTAGGATTAGGAAGAATATAGATATAAAAGGAATAAAGATAGGAGATAGAGAAAATAAGGTAGCGGCGTATGCGGACGATTTGATGTTCTATGTAGGAAATCCCAGAACATCACTTCCAAATTTAATGAAAGCATTCAGTGAGTATGGAGAACTGTCGAATCTGAAAATAAACCCGACAAAGACTGAAATTTTAAATATCAACCTTTAAAATGAAGAAAAGGAAAAACTAAAAGAGGAATTCCCTTTCCTTTGGAGAGATAAAGATTTAAAATATCTAGGAATAAAATTATCAGCCTCAACTACGAACTTATATAAAGCCAATTATATAGCACTATTAAATGAGATAAAGGTGGAGCTGAGAAGGGTGGGAAATGGAAACCCATCGTGGATGGCACGCATAAACCTGATAAAGATGATAATTGTCCCTAAAGTATTATACAAATTTCAAATGATCCCAATTAAGCTCCCAGAGACATATTTTAAAGAACTTAGGAAAATGATGATAAAATATATATGGAGAAATAAAAAACCTAGAATAGGCTATGAGATATTGACTAGAAGTAAAGAGAGAGGAGGATTGGGAGTACCAGATTTCAGGAGATATTATAGAGCGGGGATTATTGCGAGAATTTTTGACTGGATCCATAATCCGGAGAAAAGTTGGGTTAAAACTGAGAAAGCACTGAGTGGAATAAGTTTAAGTAAAAGTATTTGGGTACCAGCACAATATAGGGAATTAGAGGAGAGCACTAGTAAGTATACTTTGAATGTTCTAAAAGAATGGGATTTATTACACAGACAAAAAGGGTGGGTTTTTAATTCACAATTAATACCACTTAGGAACACAAAATATTTGATCCCGGGTATGGATAGTATAGCAGGGAAATGGATTATAAAACAAGAGGCGCAATTGAGAGATATATTGGTAGGGGAGGAAATTGGGTCATATAAGGATATGGAAGACAGAAAGGGAGAAGTTTTTAATAAGATGGATAGATTAAGATATTACCAACTGAAGTATTTTTTTGAGAGTCTCCCTAAGCCCATAAGAACTAGAAAGGATTGAAACCCATTTGAGAGATTATTTGAGACACGGGGAAATGGTAGACACGGAATGGCAAAAATACACAAGATATTATTGGAGATTGACACTGACACAAAATTAATGCACATAGAGAAATGGGAAAGAGATATAGGAAGGAAAATAGAGGAGGAGGAGAAGAGGAAAATGTTCACATTAATTCATGAAAATATTAGTATGAGGGAAGTAGAAGTAAATTATAAGTGTTTGAATAGATGGCACATTACCCCTAATGTAGAGCACAAGATGAATACGGAGATGTCACGGATGTGTTGGAGAGGATGTGGTGAGGTTGGCACGTGGTATCACATGTGGTGGGAGTGTTCAGAAATACAGGTGTTTTGGCGGAAGATAGTTTATGTAATAGGGAAAATGACTAAAATCAATATAGGATTGGATCCAGAACTATGTCTCCTCCATATCTCGAAGCTCTCTACGAAAGTATACAAGAGTCTCGGGATATGGCAATACTTGACCGCAGCAAAGAGTCTGATCCCAGGTTCTGGAAGAAAAGAGAGGTGCCAACTTAGGAGGATTGGATAAGTAGAGTAAATCAGCTATCCGGGACAGAAAGATTGTATTATACATATGAGGACAAGTTGGAGTTGTATAAAAAAAAATGGAAAGTCTGGGAAGAATATAAAGTAAAGATGAAATATATGAGGAGATAATATTCCTGGAAGTGGAATTAGAATAGGGTTTAGGAAGAATAGAAAGATATGGAGTTAATGAGAGAAAAAGGAAAGTGGAGCGTGGGTGGGAGAGGGAAGGGGGGGAGGGGAGGGGGAGTTTTGGGAGGGGGGGTGGTAAGAAAAGGAAGTTTATATATATGGTCAAATAAATCATATAAATTACTGTTTTGATAATTATAATAATAGAAATGTTGAAATGACATGTATAAGACTTGAAAATAAATAAATATTTATAAAAAAAAAAAAAAAGAAGCTCCATAAGCCCTTCATATCAAAGAATCAGAATATGCTGAGAAGAGGTCAGAAGTGTAATGTGAAACATAGCTTTTTAATGTACAATAAAGACTATACAGAAAAAAGGTCAGGAGTACAACATACACTACCCAGAGAATGGGTCAAAAGTATAATGTACAGTGTAACACAGACTATAGAAAGATAAGAGAGGAGTTTATTGCAAAGACAATATACAGTGCAGAGAAGGGGCCAGGAGTAACATTAACTGTTTAGAGTAAACAGTGTTTGTCGGTCTTAAGTTTTTTACTTTGATTGTGAATAAGCAATGAAAAATATGTCAGCCAGAAACATGTTGAGCGTGGGGCGTCTAATGTTCTTGTCAGTATTGTGTCCTTTTTACATGTGTTGTGCTCTGGCCAGAGTGGATTACTTTTCTGGAACATTATTTGGTCTGAGTTTACTCTGTGGTAAAAGCGGATGCCCGGTTGGTATCTATCTATCTATCTATCTATCTATCTATCTATCTATCTATCTATCAATCTATATATTTGTCTGTCTACTTTTCTATGCATCAAAGATAAAAGGGCTGATTGGATGTAAAGCTGATATTCAGGGCAAAAAGGTCCTGCTGTCTATCCTCCGTAAAAGGGTATACCTTCTTCCCACTTTTACAGTCGAGACTGGGCACGCAGACGGGACAGCAGTGCAGAGTTCCAACTCTTCGTTTCCGAACTCTAAGATGCGATTTACCTCTTTACACAGTGATCGACCTAGGAGAGGGATCTGCAAAGAGGGATCAGCCTCTAAGAGACGTACTTGCGAACAGTATAGAAGCTCCATAAAGAAGGGGGTGGAGGGGAGAGATGTTTTTTTTTGTTTTTCTCTCTGCCCCTCCGTTTCCCTAATTTGCCTCCTGTTTCATCCTTCAGTCCTCTAGCTTTGCTCTAATTCTTCCCCTTTTTGTTAAGAAGTACAAGTAGAAAGGGGTCAATAGGGAGATCTGGATGGAGGGGAGGCTAGCCATGGGAGGAGTGTAGCACTAAGGACCAAATCAAAGGTGGATGTTAGTTCCACAAATGATGAATAGGCAAAGTGAAGGCCTAAAAAGAGGGGGGAGGGGGGGGAGGGATGGTGGTGAGGTTGGGGGGAGGGGATGGAGGGGAGGGAGAGGGGAGGGATTGTGGGAAGAGGGGGGGGAGGGATAAGGGGAGAGAAAAGGTTAGCGGGATAAATACGCTCTACAGGTATAAGAAAGAGGAAAGTAAGGAGGAAAAGGAGTCAGGAGGAAAAGAGTAAGATGGAAGAAATCCAATATATAACCTATAATGTAAAAGGGCTAAATTGTCCAGGAAAGAGATTTAGGTTATTTAAAGAACTACAACATAGAAAATCCTCAGTGATATTCTTGCAAGAAACACACTTAGAGATAGAGTCGAAGGTTAGACTGAGAACCAGATACTTTCCGACATGGTTTTATGCGGATTCACCAATTAAAAGAGCAAAAGGAGTTGCTATAGGCTTTGCTAAAAATATAAGGTTTGTGGTTGAGGAGAGATTGACGGACCCGGAGGGAAGGTTCCTATTTTTGAGAGGTAAATTACAGGGAATTGAGTGCACAATAGCAAATATATATAGTCCAAATAAGAAGCCAGTGACATTTGTGAGAGAAGTGTTGAAGAGATTGATGGACTTTAAAAAAGGGTGTATGTTAGTGGCGGGTGATTTTAACCTCTGTATAGACCTGAAGATGGATACCACTTCCTGTGTGAGGAGAGAGGAAAGCAAGTCCTTGAGAAGGTTAAAAAAAAAGGATGCATGAGTGTCAACTGGTGGACATCTGGAGAATTAGGAATATGAAAGAGAGAGATTATACTTTCTTTTCGCAAGTACATGAGACTTATTCTAGACTAGATTACATATTAGTAGAACACCAAATGATAGAATGGGTGGGGGAAGTAAAAATAGGAGTAAGCACCCTATCGGATCATGCCCCGGTAGAAATGAGGTTAAGATGGGGTAGAGAAGAGAGAGAGGGATATGTGTGGCGGATGAATGAGGCACTCCTCATGGATGAAGAGATTAGTCGAAGAATTGAGAGGGAAATTGAGTGGTTTTTTGAAGAGAACGAGACAGAGGATGTATCGGTAGCAACGGTGTGGGAAGCTCATAAAGCTTACATCAGAGGTCTGCTCATTGCAATGGGGGCAAAAAAGAATAAAGAAAGGAAAGAAAAGATAAATAGATTATTAAATGAAATAAATGATCTTGAACAGGTGCATAAAAGGGAAAGATCTAAGGAGATAATGCAGGGGTTAATAAAGAAGAAAGAAGAACTAGAGAATGTAATGGAGGAAGAAAAAAGAAGAGTCTTTAATAAAATAACATGTGAAAGGTATAGATGGGGAGATAGGCCGGGAAAGTATTTAATGAGAACTTTAAGAAAGAAGAAAAATAGAAATTATATTGAGAAAATAAGAAACCCCAAGGGTGAATTTCTACACTCAACTAAGGATATTGCCAGAATATTTAAAGAGTATTACAATGAGTTGTATAATATTATACCCCAGGATAAGTTTAAGAAAATGGAAATAGTAAATAGGGGGAAAAGAAAGATATACCTAGAGGAAGCAGGTCTACCGAAATTAAGAGAAATACAACTGAACTCTTTAGAGGAAGAAATAACTTCAGAGGAAATAAAAATAGCGTTAAAAAGCATGGCGGGAGGGAAAAGTCCGGGTCCAGACGGATACACAGTTAAATACTATAAAAAATATATAGAGCTTTTAATACCCAAGATGAAGACTTATATGAACGCCTTGGGGAATGGGATGGAGATGAGGGGAGAATCGTTACAGGCTAATATAGTACTGATTCAGAAGGAAGATAAAGATCCCTCGCAATGTGCGAGTTATCGACCAATAGCGCTATTGAATGTAGACACTAAAATATTTGCAAAGGTGTTGGCAAATAGATTAAAAGAACTGATGCCGGAGTGGATACATAGAGATCAAGTGGGGTTTGTTCCAGGAAGAGAGGGTAGAGACAACGCTCTGAGATCACTGCTGCTTACACAAGAGGGCAAGAAAGGGAAAACCCCAATGATATTGATGTCGATAGATGCCGAGAAGGCATTCGACAGAGTAAGTTGGGGTTTTATGATGGACACCCTGGAAGCATTAGGAATGGGAGATAGAATAAGAGGGTGGATTGGAGAGTTAGATAGAGGGCCTACCGCCACCATAATGGTAAATGGAGGAAGATCAGAGTATTTTAAGATGTCAAATGGTACAAGACAGGGATGTCCATTGTCCCCACTGTTATATGTATTATCACTGGAGCCCTTGCTGTCTAGGATTAGGAAGAATATAGATATAAAAGGAATAAAGATAGGAGATAGAGAAAATAAGGTAGCGGCGTATGCGGACGATTTGATGTTCTATGTAGGAAATCCCAGAACATCACTTCCAAATTTAATGAAAGCATTCAGTGAGTATGGAGAACTGTCGAATCTGAAAATAAACCCGACAAAGACTGAAATTTTAAATATCAACCTTTAAAATGAAGAAAAGGAAAAACTAAAAGAGGAATTCCCTTTCCTTTGGAGAGATAAAGATTTAAAATATCTAGGAATAAAATTATCAGCCTCAACTACGAACTTATATAAAGCCAATTATATAGCACTATTAAATGAGATAAAGGTGGAGCTGAGAAGGGTGGGAAATGGAAACCCATCGTGGATGGCACGCATAAACCTGATAAAGATGATAATTGTCCCTAAAGTATTATACAAATTTCAAATGATCCCAATTAAGCTCCCAGAGACATATTTTAAAGAACTTAGGAAAATGATGATAAAATATATATGGAGAAATAAAAAACCTAGAATAGGCTATGAGATATTGACTAGAAGTAAAGAGAGAGGAGGATTGGGAGTACCAGATTTCAGGAGATATTATAGAGCGGGGATTATTGCGAGAATTTTTGACTGGATCCATAATCCGGAGAAAAGTTGGGTTAAAACTGAGAAAGCACTGAGTGGAATAAGTTTAAGTAAAAGTATTTGGGTACCAGCACAATATAGGGAATTAGAGGAGAGCACTAGTAAGTATACTTTGAATGTTCTAAAAGAATGGGATTTATTACACAGACAAAAAGGGTGGGTTTTTAATTCACAATTAATACCACTTAGGAACACAAAATATTTGATCCCGGGTATGGATAGTATAGCAGGGAAATGGATTATAAAACAAGAGGCGCAATTGAGAGATATATTGGTAGGGGAGGAAATTGGGTCATATAAGGATATGGAAGACAGAAAGGGAGAAGTTTTTAATAAGATGGATAGATTAAGATATTACCAACTGAAGTATTTTTTGAGAGTCTCCCTAAGCCCATAAGAACTAGAAAGGATTGAAACCCATTTGAGAGATTATTTGAGACACGGGGAAATGGTAGACACGGAATGGCAAAAATACACAAGATATTATTGGAGATTGACACTGACACAAAATTAATGCACATAGAGAAATGGGAAAGAGATATAGGAAGGAAAATAGAGGAGGAGGAGAAGAGGAAAATGTTCACATTAATTCATGAAAATATTAGTATGAGGGAAGTAGAAGTAAATTATAAGTGTTTGAATAGATGGCACATTACCCCTAATGTAGAGCACAAGATGAATACGGAGATGTCACGGATGTGTTGGAGAGGATGTGGTGAGGTTGGCACGTGGTATCACATGTGGTGGGAGTGTTCAGAAATACAGGTGTTTTGGCGGAAGATAGTTTATGTAATAGGGAAAATGACTAAAATCAATAAAGGATTGGATCCAGAACTATGTCTCCTCCATATCTCGAAGCTCTCTACGAAAGTATACAAGAGTCTCGGGATATGGCAATACTTGACCGCAGCAAAGAGTCTGATCCCAGGTTCTGGAAGAAAAGAGAGGTGCCAACTTAGGAGGATTGGATAAGTAGAGTAAATCAGCTATCCGGGACAGAAAGATTGTATTATACATATGAGGACAAGTTGGAGTTGTATAAAAAAAAATGGAAAGTCTGGGAAGAATATAAAGTAAAGATGAAATATATGAGGAGATAATATTCCTGGAAGTGGAATTAGAATAGGGTTTAGGAAGAATAGAAAGATATGGAGTTAATGAGAGAAAAAGGAAAGTGGAGCGTGGGTGGGAGAGGGAAGGGGGGGAGGGGAGGGGGAGTTTTGGGAGGGGGGGTGGTAAGAAAAGGAAGTTTATATATATGGTCAAATAAATCATATAAATTACTGTTTTGATAATTATAATAATAGAAATGTTGAAATGACATGTATAAGACTTGAAAATAAATAAATATTTATAAAAAAAAAAAAAAAGAAGCTCCATAAGCCCTTCATATCAAAGAATCAGAATATGCTGAGAAGAGGTCAGAAGTGTAATGTGAAACATAGCTTTTTAATGTACAATAAAGACTATACAGAAAAAAGGTCAGGAGTACAATATACACTACCCAGAGAATGGGTCAAAAGTATAATGTACAGTGTAACACAGACTATAGAAAGATAAGAGAGGAGTTTATTGCAAAGACAATATACAGTGCAGAGAAGGGGCCAGGAGTAACATTAACTGTTTAGAGTAAACAGTTAGTGTTTGTCGGTCTTAAGTTTTTTACTTTGATTGTGAATAAGCAATGAAAAATATGTCAGCCAGAAACATGTTGAGCGTGGGGCGTCTAATGTTCTTGTCAGTATTGTGTCCTTTTTACATGTGTTGTGCTCTGGCCAGAGTGGATTACTTTTCTGGAACATTATTTGGTCTGAGTTTACTCTGTGGTAAAAGCGGATGCCCGGTTGGTATCTATCTATCTATCTATCTATCTATCTATCTATCTATCTATCTATCAATCTATATATTTGTCTGTCTACTTTTCTATGCATCAAAGATAAAAGGGCTGATTGGATGTAAAGCTGATATTCAGGGCAAAAAGGTCCTGCTGTCTATCCTCCGTAAAAGGGTATACCTTCTTCCCACTTTTACAGTCGAGACTGGGCACGCAGACGGGACAGCAGTGCAGAGTTCCAACTCTTCGTTTCCGAACTCTAAGATGCGATTTACCTCTTTACACAGTGATCGACCTAGGAGAGGGATCTGCAAAGAGGGATCAGCCTCTAAGAGACGTACTTGCGAACAGTATAGAAGCTCCATAAAGAAGGGGGTGGAGGGGAGAGATGTTTTTTTTTTTTTTTTTTTTTTTCTCTCTGCCCCTCCGTTTCCCTAATTTGCCTCCTGTTTCATCCTTCAGTCCTCTAGCTTTGCTCTAATTCTTCCCCTTTTTGTTAAGAAGTACAAGTAGAAAGGGGTCAATAGGGAGATCTGGATGGAGGGGAGGCTAGCCATGGGAGGAGTGTAGCACTAAGGACCAAATCAAAGGTGGATGTTAGTTCCACAAATGATGAATAGGCAAAGTGAAGGCCTAAAAAGAGGGGGGAGGGGGGGGGGATGGTGGTGAGGTTGGGGGGAGGGGATGGAGGGGAGGGAGAGGGGAGGGATTGTGGGAAGAGGGGGGGGGAGGGATAAGGGGAGAGAAAAGGTTAGCGGGATAAATACGCTCTACAGGTATAAGAAAGAGGAAAGTAAGGAGGAAAAGGAGTCAGGAGGAAAAGAGTAAGATGGAAGAAATCCAATATATAACCTATAATGTAAAAGGGCTAAATTGTCCAGGAAAGAGATTTAGGTTATTTAAAGAACTACAACATAGAAAATCCTCAGTGATATTCTTGCAAGAAACACACTTAGAGATAGAGTCGAAGGTTAGACTGAGAACCAGATACTTTCCGACATGGTTTTATGCGGATTCACCAATTAAAAGAGCAAAAGGAGTTGCTATAGGCTTTGCTAAAAATATAAGGTTTGTGGTTGAGGAGAGATTGACGGACCCGGAGGGAAGGTTCCTATTTTTGAGAGGTAAATTACAGGGAATTGAGTGCACAATAGCAAATATATATAGTCCAAATAAGAAGCCAGTGACATTTGTGAGAGAAGTGTTGAAGAGATTGATGGACTTTAAAAAAGGGTGTATGTTAGTGGCGGGTGATTTTAACCTCTGTATAGACCTGAAGATGGATACCACTTCCTGTGTGAGGAGAGAGGAAAGCAAGTCCTTGAGAAGGTTAAAAAAAAGGATGCATGAGTGTCAACTGGTGGACATCTGGAGAATTAGGAATATGAAAGAGAGAGATTATACTTTCTTTTCGCAAGTACATGAGACTTATTCTAGACTAGATTACATATTAGTAGAACACCAAATGATAGAATGGGTGGGGGAAGTAAAAATAGGAGTAAGCACCCTATCGGATCATGCCCCGGTAGAAATGAGGTTAAGATGGGGTAGAGAAGAGAGAGAGGGATATGTGTGGCGGATGAATGAGGCACTCCTCATGGATGAAGAGATTAGTCGAAGAATTGAGAGGGAAATTGAGTGGTTTTTTGAAGAGAACGAGACAGAGGATGTATCGGTAGCAACGGTGTGGGAAGCTCATAAAGCTTACATCAGAGGTCTGCTCATTGCAATGGGGGCAAAAAAGAATAAAGAAAGGAAAGAAAAGATAAATAGATTATTAAATGAAATAAATGATCTTGAACAGGTGCATAAAAGGGAAAGATCTAAGGAGATAATGCAGGGGTTAATAAAGAAGAAAGAAGAACTAGAGAATGTAATGGAGGAAGAAAAAAGAAGAGTCTTTAATAAAATAACATGTGAAAGGTATAGATGGGGAGATAGGCCGGGAAAGTATTTAATGAGAACTTTAAGAAAGAAGAAAAATAGAAATTATATTGAGAAAATAAGAAACCCCAAGGGTGAATTTCTACACTCAACTAAGGATATTGCCAGAATATTTAAAGAGTATTACAATGAGTTGTATAATATTATACCCCAGGATAAGTTTAAGAAAATGGAAATAGTAAATAGGGGGAAAAGAAAGATATACCTAGAGGAAGCAGGTCTACCGAAATTAAGAGAAATACAACTGAACTCTTTAGAGGAAGAAATAACTTCAGAGGAAATAAAAATAGCGTTAAAAAGCATGGCGGGAGGGAAAAGTCCGGGTCCAGACGGATACACAGTTAAATACTATAAAAAATATATAGAGCTTTTAATACCCAAGATGAAGACTTATATGAACGCCTTGGGGAATGGGATGGAGATGAGGGGAGAATCGTTACAGGCTAATATAGTACTGATTCAGAAGGAAGATAAAGATCCCTCGCAATGTGCGAGTTATCGACCAATAGCGCTATTGAATGTAGACACTAAAATATTTGCAAAGGTGTTGGCAAATAGATTAAAAGAACTGATGCCGGAGTGGATACATAGAGATCAAGTGGGGTTTGTTCCAGGAAGAGAGGGTAGAGACAACGCTCTGAGATCACTGCTGCTTACACAAGAGGGCAAGAAAGGGAAAACCCCAATGATATTGATGTCGATAGATGCCGAGAAGGCATTCGACAGAGTAAGTTGGGGTTTTATGATGGACACCCTGGAAGCATTAGGAATGGGAGATAGAATAAGAGGGTGGATTGGAGAGTTAGATAGAGGGCCTACCGCCACCATAATGGTAAATGGAGGAAGATCAGAGTATTTTAAGATGTCAAATGGTACAAGACAGGGATGTCCATTGTCCCCACTGTTATATGTATTATCACTGGAGCCCTTGCTGTCTAGGATTAGGAAGAATATAGATATAAAAGGAATAAAGATAGGAGATAGAGAAAATAAGGTAGCGGCGTATGCGGACGATTTGATGTTCTATGTAGGAAATCCCAGAACATCACTTCCAAATTTAATGAAAGCATTCAGTGAGTATGGAGAACTGTCGAATCTGAAAATAAACCCGACAAAGACTGAAATTTTAAATATCAACCTTTAAAATGAAGAAAAGGAAAAACTAAAAGAGGAATTCCCTTTCCTTTGGAGAGATAAAGATTTAAAATATCTAGGAATAAAATTATCAGCCTCAACTACGAACTTATATAAAGCCAATTATATAGCACTATTAAATGAGATAAAGGTGGAGCTGAGAAGGGTGGGAAATGGAAACCCATCGTGGATGGCACGCATAAACCTGATAAAGATGATAATTGTCCCTAAAGTATTATACAAATTTCAAATGATCCCAATTAAGCTCCCAGAGACATATTTTAAAGAACTTAGGAAAATGATGATAAAATATATATGGAGAAATAAAAAACCTAGAATAGGCTATGAGATATTGACTAGAAGTAAAGAGAGAGGAGGATTGGGAGTACCAGATTTCAGGAGATATTATAGAGCGGGGATTATTGCGAGAATTTTTGACTGGATCCATAATCCGGAGAAAAGTTGGGTTAAAACTGAGAAAGCACTGAGTGGAATAAGTTTAAGTAAAAGTATTTGGGTACCAGCACAATATAGGGAATTAGAGGAGAGCACTAGTAAGTATACTTTGAATGTTCTAAAAGAATGGGATTTATTACACAGACAAAAAGGGTGGGTTTTTAATTCACAATTAATACCACTTAGGAACACAAAATATTTGATCCCGGGTATGGATAGTATAGCAGGGAAATGGATTATAAAACAAGAGGCGCAATTGAGAGATATATTGGTAGGGGAGGAAATTGGGTCATATAAGGATATGGAAGACAGAAAGGGAGAAGTTTTTAATAAGATGGATAGATTAAGATATTACCAACTGAAGTATTTTTTGAGAGTCTCCCTAAGCCCATAAGAACTAGAAAGGATTGAAACCCATTTGAGAGATTATTTGAGACACGGGGAAATGGTAGACACGGAATGGCAAAAATACACAAGATATTATTGGAGATTGACACTGACACAAAATTAATGCACATAGAGAAATGGGAAAGAGATATAGGAAGGAAAATAGAGGAGGAGGAGAAGAGGAAAATGTTCACATTAATTCATGAAAATATTAGTATGAGGGAAGTAGAAGTAAATTATAAGTGTTTGAATAGATGGCACATTACCCCTAATGTAGAGCACAAGATGAATACGGAGATGTCACGGATGTGTTGGAGAGGATGTGGTGAGGTTGGCACGTGGTATCACATGTGGTGGGAGTGTTCAGAAATACAGGTGTTTTGGCGGAAAATAGTTTATGTAATAGGGAAAATGACTAAAATCAATATAGGATTGGATCCAGAACTATGTCTCCTCCATATCTCGAAGCTCTCTACGAAAGTATACAAGAGTCTCGGGATATGGCAATACTTGACCGCAGCAAAGAGTCTGATCCCAGGTTCTGGAAGAAAAGAGAGGTGCCAACTTAGGAGGATTGGATAAGTAGAGTAAATCAGCTATCCGGGACAGAAAGATTGTATTATACATATGAGGACAAGTTGGAGTTGTATAAAAAAAAATGGAAAGTCTGGGAAGAATATAAAGTAAAGATGAAATATATGAGGAGATAATATTCCTGGAAGTGGAATTAGAATAGGGTTTAGGAAGAATAGAAAGATATGGAGTTAATGAGAGAAAAAGGAAAGTGGAGCGTGGGTGGGAGAGGGAAGGGGGGGAGGGGAGGGGGAGTTTTGGGAGGGGGGGTGGTAAGAAAAGGAAGTTTATATATATGGTCAAATAAATCATATAAATTACTGTTTTGATAATTATAATAATAGAAATGTTGAAATGACATGTATAAGACTTGAAAATAAATAAATATTTATAAAAAAAAAAAAAAAGAAGCTCCATAAGCCCTTCATATCAAAGAATCAGAATATGCTGAGAAGAGGTCAGAAGTGTAATGTGAAACATAGCTTTTTAATGTACAATAAAGACTATACAGAAAAAAGGTCAGGAGTACAACATACACTACCCAGAGAATGGGTCAAAAGTATAATGTACAGTGTAACACAGACTATAGAAAGATAAGAGAGGAGTTTATTGCAAAGACAATATACAGTGCAGAGAAGGGGCCAGGAGTAACATTAACTGTTTAGAGTAAACAGTTAGTGTTTGTCGGTCTTAAGTTTTTTACTTTGATTGTGAATAAGCAATGAAAAATATGTCAGCCAGAAACATGTTGAGCGTGGGGCGTCTAATGTTCTTGTCAGTATTGTGTCCTTTTTACATGTGTTGTGCTCTGGCCAGAGTGGATTACTTTTCTGGAACATTATTTGGTCTGAGTTTACTCTGTGGTAAAAGCGGATGCCCGGTTGGTATCTATCTATCTATCTATCTATCTATCTATCTATCTATCTATCTATCAATCTATATATTTGTCTGTCTACTTTTCTATGCATCAAAGATAAAAGGGCTGATTGGATGTAAAGCTGATATTCAGGGCAAAAAGGTCCTGCTGTCTATCCTCCGTAAAAGGGTATACCTTCTTCCCACTTTTACAGTCGAGACTGGGCACGCAGACGGGACAGCAGTGCAGAGTTCCAACTCTTCGTTTCCGAACTCTAAGATGCGATTTACCTCTTTACACAGTGATCGACCTAGGAGAGGGATCTGCAAAGAGGGATCAGCCTCTAAGAGACGTACTTGCGAACAGTATAGAAGCTCCATAAAGAAGGGGGTGGAGGGGAGAGATGTTTTTTTTTTTTTTTTTTTTTTTTTTCTCTCTGCCCCTCCGTTTCCCTAATTTGCCTCCTGTTTCATCCTTCAGTCCTCTAGCTTTGCTCTAATTCTTCCCCTTTTTGTTAAGAAGTACAAGTAGAAAGGGGTCAATAGGGAGATCTGGATGGAGGGGAGGCTAGCCATGGGAGGAGTGTAGCACTAAGGACCAAATCAAAGGTGGATGTTAGTTCCACAAATGATGAATAGGCAAAGTGAAGGCCTAAAAAGAGGGGGGAGGGGGGGAGGGATGGTGGTGAGGTTGGGGGGAGGGGATGGAGGGGAGGGATTGTGGGAAGAGGGGGGGGAGGGATAAGGGGAGAGAAAAGGTTAGCGGGATAAATACGCTCTACAGGTATAAGAAAGAGGAAAGTAAGGAGGAAAAGGAGTCAGGAGGAAAAGAGTAAGATGGAAGAAATCCAATATATAACCTATAATGTAAAAGGGCTAAATTGTCCAGGAAAGAGATTTAGGTTATTTAAAGAACTACAACATAGAAAATCCTCAGTGATATTCTTGCAAGAAACACACTTAGAGATAGAGTCGAAGGTTAGACTGAGAACCAGATACTTTCCGACATGGTTTTATGCGGATTCACCAATTAAAAGAGCAAAAGGAGTTGCTATAGGCTTTGCTAAAAATATAAGGTTTGTGGTTGAGGAGAGATTGACGGACCCGGAGGGAAGGTTCCTATTTTTGAGAGGTAAATTACAGGGAATTGAGTGCACAATAGCAAATATATATAGTCCAAATAAGAAGCCAGTGACATTTGTGAGAGAAGTGTTGAAGAGATTGATGGACTTTAAAAAAGGGTGTATGTTAGTGGCGGGTGATTTTAACCTCTGTATAGACCTGAAGATGGATACCACTTCCTGTGTGAGGAGAGAGGAAAGCAAGTCCTTGAGAAGGTTAAAAAAAAGGATGCATGAGTGTCAACTGGTGGACATCTGGAGAATTAGGAATATGAAAGAGAGAGATTATACTTTCTTTTCGCAAGTACATGAGACTTATTCTAGACTAGATTACATATTAGTAGAACACCAAATGATAGAATGGGTGGGGGAAGTAAAAATAGGAGTAAGCACCCTATCGGATCATGCCCCGGTAGAAATGAGGTTAAGATGGGGTAGAGAAGAGAGAGAGGGATATGTGTGGCGGATGAATGACGCACTCCTCATGGATGAAGAGATTAGTCGAAGAATTGAGAGGGAAATTGAGTGGTTTTTTGAAGAGAACGAGACAGAGGATGTATCGGTAGCAACGGTGTGGGAAGCTCATAAAGCTTACATCAGAGGTCTGCTCATTGCAATGGGGGCAAAAAAGAATAAAGAAAGGAAAGAAAAGATAAATAGATTATTAAATGAAATAAATGATCTTGAACAGGTGCATAAAAGGGAAAGATCTAAGGAGATAATGCAGGGGTTAATAAAGAAGAAAGAAGAACTAGAGAATGTAATGGAGGAAGAAAAAAGAAGAGTCTTTAATAAAATAACATGTGAAAGGTATAGATGGGGAGATAGGCCGGGAAAGTATTTAATGAGAACTTTAAGAAAGAAGAAAAATAGAAATTATATTGAGAAAATAAGAAACCCCAAGGGTGAATTTCTACACTCAACTAAGGATATTGCCAGAATATTTAAAGAGTATTACAATGAGTTGTATAATATTATACCCCAGGATAAGTTTAAGAAAATGGAAATAGTAAATAGGGGGAAAAGAAAGATATACCTAGAGGAAGCAGGTCTACCGAAATTAAGAGAAATACAACTGAACTCTTTAGAGGAAGAAATAACTTCAGAGGAAATAAAAATAGCGTTAAAAAGCATGGCGGGAGGGAAAAGTCCGGGTCCAGACGGATACACAGTTAAATACTATAAAAAATATATAGAGCTTTTAATACCCAAGATGAAGACTTATATGAACGCCTTGGGGAATGGGATGGAGATGAGGGGAGAATCGTTACAGGCTAATATAGTACTGATTCAGAAGGAAGATAAAGATCCCTCGCAATGTGCGAGTTATCGACCAATAGCGCTATTGAATGTAGACACTAAAATATTTGCAAAGGTGTTGGCAAATAGATTAAAAGAACTGATGCCGGAGTGGATACATAGAGATCAAGTGGGGTTTGTTCCAGGAAGAGAGGGTAGAGACAACGCTCTGAGATCACTGCTGCTTACACAAGAGGGCAAGAAAGGGAAAACCCCAATGATATTGATGTCGATAGATGCCGAGAAGGCATTCGACAGAGTAAGTTGGGGTTTTATGATGGACACCCTGGAAGCATTAGGAATGGGAGATAGAATAAGAGGGTGGATTGGAGAGTTAGATAGAGGGCCTACCGCCACCATAATGGTAAATGGAGGAAGATCAGAGTATTTTAAGATGTCAAATGGTACAAGACAGGGATGTCCATTGTCCCCACTGTTATATGTATTATCACTGGAGCCCTTGCTGTCTAGGATTAGGAAGAATATAGATATAAAAGGAATAAAGATAGGAGATAGAGAAAATAAGGTAGCGGCGTATGCGGACGATTTGATGTTCTATGTAGGAAATCCCAGAACATCACTTCCAAATTTAATGAAAGCATTCAGTGAGTATGGAGAACTGTCGAATCTGAAAATAAACCCGACAAAGACTGAAATTTTAAATATCAACCTTTAAAATGAAGAAAAGGAAAAACTAAAAGAGGAATTCCCTTTCCTTTGGAGAGATAAAGATTTAAAATATCTAGGAATAAAATTATCAGCCTCAACTACGAACTTATATAAAGCCAATTATATAGCACTATTAAATGAGATAAAGGTGGAGCTGAGAAGGGTGGGAAATGGAAACCCATCGTGGATGGCACGCATAAACCTGATAAAGATGATAATTGTCCCTAAAGTATTATACAAATTTCAAATGATCCCAATTAAGCTCCCAGAGACATATTTTAAAGAACTTAGGAAAATGATGATAAAATATATATGGAGAAATAAAAAACCTAGAATAGGCTATGAGATATTGACTAGAAGTAAAGAGAGAGGAGGATTGGGAGTACCAGATTTCAGGAGATATTATAGAGCGGGGATTATTGCGAGAATTTTTGACTGGATCCATAATCCGGAGAAAAGTTGGGTTAAAACTGAGAAAGCACTGAGTGGAATAAGTTTAAGTAAAAGTATTTGGGTACCAGCACAATATAGGGAATTAGAGGAGAGCACTAGTAAGTATACTTTGAATGTTCTAAAAGAATGGGATTTATTACACAGACAAAAAGGGTGGGTTTTTAATTCACAATTAATACCACTTAGGAACACAAAATATTTGATCCCGGGTATGGATAGTATAGCAGGGAAATGGATTATAAAACAAGAGGCGCAATTGAGAGATATATTGGTAGGGGAGGAAATTGGGTCATATAAGGATATGGAAGACAAAAAGGGAGAAGTTTTTAATAAGATGGATAGATTAAGATATTACCAACTGAAGTATTTTTTTGAAAGTCTCCCTAAGCCCATAAGAACTAGAAAGGATTGAAACCCATTTGAGAGATTATTTGAGACACGGGGAAATGGTAGACACGGAATGGCAAAAATACACAAGATATTATTGGAGATTGACACTGACACAAAATTAATGCACATAGAGAAATGGGAAAGAGATATAGGAAGGAAAATAGAGGAGGAGGAGAAGAGGAAAATGTTCACATTAATTCATGAAAATATTAGTATGAGGGAAGTAGAAGTAAATTATAAGTGTTTGAATAGATGGCACATTACCCCTAATGTAGAGCACAAGATGAATACGGAGATGTCACGGATGTGTTGGAGAGGATGTGGTGAGGTTGGCACGTGGTATCACATGTGGTGGGAGTGTTCAGAAATACAGGTGTTTTGGCGGAAGATAGTTTATGTAATAGGGAAAATGACTAAAATCAATATAGGATTGGATCCAGAACTATGTCTCCTCCATATCTCGAAGCTCTCTACGAAAGTATACAAGAGTCTCGGGATATGGCAATACTTGACCGCAGCAAAGAGTCTGATCCCAGGTTCTGGAAGAAAAGAGAGGTGCCAACTTAGGAGGATTGGATAAGTAGAGTAAATCAGCTATCCGGGACAGAAAGATTGTATTATACATATGAGGACAAGTTGGAGTTGTATAATAAAAAATGGAAAGTCTGGGAAGAATATAAAGTAAAGATGAAATATATGAGGAGATAATATTCCTGGAAGTGGAATTAGAATAGGGTTTAGGAAGAATAGAAAGATATGGAGTTAATGAGAGAAAAAGGAAAGTGGAGCGTGGGTGGGAGAGGGAAGGGGGGGAGGGGAGGGGGAGTTTTGGGAGGGGGGGTGGTAAGAAAAGGAAGTTTATATATATGGTCAAATAAATCATATAAATTACTGTTTTGATAATTATAATAATAGAAATGTTGAAATGACATGTATAAGACTTGAAAATAAATAAATATTTATAAAAAAAAAAAAAAAGAAGCTCCATAAGCCCTTCATATCAAAGAATCAGAATATGCTGAGAAGAGGTCAGAAGTGTAATGTGAAACATAGCTTTTTAATGTACAATAAAGACTATACAGAAAAAAGGTCAGGAGTACAACATACACTACCCAGAGAATGGGTCAAAAGTATAATGTACAGTGTAACACAGACTATAGAAAGATAAGAGAGGAGTTTATTGCAAAGACAATAGACAGTGCAGAGAAGGGGCCAGGAGTAACATATACTGTTTAGAGTAAACAGTTAGTGTTTGTCGGTCTTAAGTTTTTTACTTTGATTGTGAATAAGCAATGAAAAATATGTCAGCCAGAAACATGTTGAGCGTGGGGCGTCTAATGTTCTTGTCAGTATTGTGTCCTTTTTACATGTGTTGTGCTCTGGCCAGAGTGGATTACTTTTCTGGAACATTATTTGGTCTGAGTTTACTCTGTGGTAAAAGCGGATGCCCGGTTGGTATCTATCTATCTATCTATCTATCTATCTATCTATCTATCTATCTATCTATCTATCTATCTATCAATCTATATATTTGTCTGTCTACTTTTCTATGCATCAAAGATAAAAGGGCTGATTGGATGTAAAGCTGATATTCAGGGCAAAAAGGTCCTGCTGTCTATCCTCCGTAAAAGGGTATACCTTCTTCCCACTTTTACAGTCGAGACTGGGCACGCAGACGGGACAGCAGTGCAGAGTTCCAACTCTTCGTTTCCGAACTCTAAGATGCGATTTACCTCTTTACACAGTGATCGACCTAGGAGAGGGATCTGCAAAGAGGGATCAGCCTCTAAGAGACGTACTTGCGAACAGTATAGAAGCTCCATAAAGAAGGGGGTGGAGGGGAGAAATGTTTTTTTTTTTTTTTTTTTTTTCTCTCTGCCCCTCCGTTTCCCTAATTTGCCTCCTGTTTCATCCTTCAGTCCTCTAGCTTTGCTCTAATTCTTCCCCTTTTTGTTAAGAAGTACAAGTAGAAAGGGGTCAATAGGGAGATCTGGATGGAGGGGAGGCTAGCCATGGGAGGAGTGTAGCCCTAAGGACCAAATCAAAGGTGGATGTTAGTTCCACAAATGATGAATAGGCAAAGTGAAGGCCTAAAAAGAGGGGGGAGGGGGGGAGGGATGGTGGTGAGGTTGGGGGGAGGGGATGGAGGGGAGGGAGAGGGGAGGGATTGTGGGAAGAGGGGGGGGAGGGATAAGGGGAGAGAAAAGGTTAGCGGGATAAATACGCTCTATAGGTATAAGAAAGAGGAAAGTAAGGAGGAAAAGGAGTCAGGAGGAAAAGAGTAAGATGGAAGAAATCCAATATATAACCTATAATGTAAAAGGGCTAAATTGTCCAGGAAAGAGATTTAGGTTATTTAAAGAACTACAACATAGAAAATCCTCAGTGATATTCTTGCAAGAAACACACTTAGAGATAGAGTCGAAGGTTAGACTGAGAACCAGATACTTTCCGACATGGTTTTATGCGGATTCACCAATTAAAAGAGCAAAAGGAGTTGCTATAGGCTTTGCTAAAAATATAAGGTTTGTGGTTGAGGAGAGATTGACGGACCCGGAGGGAAGGTTCCTATTTTTGAGAGGTAAATTACAGGGAATTGAGTGCACAATAGCAAATATATATAGTCCAAATAAGAAGCCAGTGACATTTGCGAGAGAAGTGTTGAAGAGATTGATGGACTTTAAAAAAGGGTGTATGTTAGTGGCGGGTGATTTTAACCTCTGTATAGACCTGAAGATGGATACCACTTCCTGTGTGAGGAGAGAGGAAAGCAAGTCCTTGAGAAGGTTAAAAAAAAGGATGCATGAGTGTCAACTGGTGGACATCTGGAGAATTAGGAATATGAAAGAGAGAGATTATACTTTCTTTTCGCAAGTACATGAGACTTATTCTAGACTAGATTACATATTAGTAGAACACCAAATGATAGAATGGGTGGGGGAAGTAAAAATAGGAGTAAGCACCCTATCGGATCATGCCCCGGTAGAAATGAGGTTAAGATGGGGTAGAGAAGAGAGAGAGGGATATGTGTGGCGGATGAATGAGGCACTCCTCATGGATGAAGAGATTAGTCGAAGAATTGAGAGGGAAATTGAGTGGTTTTTTGAAGAGAACGAGACAGAGGATGTATCGGTAGCAACGGTGTGGGAAGCTCATAAAGCTTACATCAGAGGTCTGCTCATTGCAATGGGGGCAAAAAAGAATAAAGAAAGGAAAGAAAAGATAAATAGATTATTAAATGAAATAAATGATCTTGAACAGGTGCATAAAAGGGAAAGATCTAAGGAGATAATGCAGGGGTTAATAAAGAAGAAAGAAGAACTAGAGAATGTAATGGAGGAAGAAAAAAGAAGAGTCTTTAATAAAATAACATGTGAAAGGTATAGATGGGGAGATAGGCCGGGAAAGTATTTAATGAGAACTTTAAGAAAGAAGAAAAATAGAAATTATATTGAGAAAATAAGAAACCCCAAGGGTGAATTTCTACACTCAACTAAGGATATTGCCAGAATATTTAAAGAGTATTACAATGAGTTGTATAATATTATACCCCAGGATAAGTTTAAGAAAATGGAAATAGTAAATAGGGGGAAAAGAAAGATATACCTAGAGGAAGCAGGTCTACCGAAATTAAGAGAAATACAACTGAACTCTTTAGAGGAAGAAATAACTTCAGAGGAAATAAAAATAGCGTTAAAAAGCATGGCGGGAGGGAAAAGTCCGGGTCCAGACGGATACACAGTTAAATACTATAAAAAATATATAGAGCTTTTAATACCCAAGATGAAGACTTATATGAACGCCTTGGGGAATGGGATGGAGATGAGGGGAGAATCGTTACAGGCTAATATAGTACTGATTCAGAAGGAAGATAAAGATCCCTCGCAATGTGCGAGTTATCGACCAATAGCGCTATTGAATGTAGACACTAAAATATTTGCAAAGGTGTTGGCAAATAGATTAAAAGAACTGATGCCGGAGTGGATACATAGAGATCAAGTGGGGTTTGTTCCAGGAAGAGAGGGTAGAGACAACGCTCTGAGATCACTGCTGCTTACACAAGAGGGCAAGAAAGGGAAAACCCCAATGATATTGATGTCGATAGATGCCGAGAAGGCATTCGACAGAGTAAGTTGGGGTTTTATGATGGACACCCTGGAAGCAGTAGGAATGGGAGATAGAATAAGAGGGTGGATTGGAGAGTTAGATAGAGGGCCTACCGCCACCATAATGGTAAATGGAGGAAGATCAGAGTATTTTAAGATGTCAAATGGTACAAGACAGGGATGTCCATTGTCCCCACTGTTATATGTATTATCACTGGAGCCCTTGCTGTCTAGGATTAGGAAGAATATAGATATAAAAGGAATAAAGATAGGAGATAGAGAAAATAAGGTAGCGGCGTATGTGGACGATTTGATGTTCTATGTAGGAAATCCCAGAACATCACTTCCAAATTTAATGAAAGCATTCAGTGAGTATGGAGAACTGTCGAATCTGAAAATAAACCCGACAAAGACTGAAATTTTAAATATCAACCTTTAAAATGAAGAAAAGGAAAAACTAAAAGAGGAATTCCCTTTCCTTTGGAGAGATAAAGATTTAAAATATCTAGGAATAAAATTATCAGCCTCAACTACGAACTTATATAAAGCCAATTATATAGCACTATTAAATGAGATAAAGGTGGAGCTGAGAAGGGTGGGAAATGGAAACCCATCGTGGATGGCACGCATAAACCTGATAAAGATGATAATTGTCCCTAAAGTATTATACAAATTTCAAATGATCCCAATTAAGCTCCCAGAGACATATTTTAAAGAACTTAGGAAAATGATGATAAAATATATATGGAGAAATAAAAAACCTAGAATAGGCTATGAGATATTGACTAGAAGTAAAGAGAGAGGAGGATTGGGAGTACCAGATTTCAGGAGATATTATAGAGCGGGGATTATTGCGAGAATTTTTGACTGGATCCATAATCCGGAGAAAAGTTGGGTTAAAACTGAGAAAGCACTGAGTGGAATAAGTTTAAGTAAAAGTATTTGGGTACCAGCACAATATAGGGAATTAGAGGAGAGCACTAGTAAGTATACTTTGAATGTTCTAAAAGAATGGGATTTATTACACAGACAAAAAGGGTGGGTTTTTAATTCACAATTAATACCACTTAGGAACACAAAATATTTGATCCCGGGTATGGATAGTATAGCAGGGAAATGGATTATAAAACAAGAGGCGCAATTGAGAGATATATTGGTAGGGGAGGAAATTGGGTCATATAAGGATATGGAAGACAGAAAGGGAGAAGTTTTTAATAAGATGGATAGATTAAGATATTACCAACTGAAGTATTTTTTTGAGAGTCTCCCTAAGCCCATAAGAACTAGAAAGGATTGAAACCCATTTGAGAGATTATTTGAGACACGGGGAAATGGTAGACACGGAATGGCAAAAATACACAAGATATTATTGGAGATTGACACTGACACAAAATTAATGCACATAGAGAAATGGGAAAGAGATATAGGAAGGAAAATAGAGGAGGAGGAGAAGAGGAAAATGTTCACATTAATTCATGAAAATATTAGTATGAGGGAAGTAGAAGTAAATTATAAGTGTTTGAATAGATGGCACATTACCCCTAATGTAGAGCACAAGATGAATACGGAGATGTCACGGATGTGTTGGAGAGGATGTGGTGAGGTTGGCACGTGGTATCACATGTGGTGGGAGTGTTCAGAAATACAGGTGTTTTGGCGGAAGATAGTTTATGTAATAGGGAAAATGACTAAAATCAATATAGGATTGGATCCAGAACTATGTCTCCTCCATATCTCGAAGCTCTCTACGAAAGTATACAAGAGTCTCAGGATATGGCAATACTTGACCGCAGCAAAGAGTCTGATCCCAGGTTCTGGAAGAAAAGAGAGGTGCCAACTTAGGAGGATTGGATAAGTAGAGTAAATCAGCTATCCGGGACAGAAAGATTGTATTATACATATGAGGACAAGTTGGAGTTGTATAATAAAAAATGGAAAGTCTGGGAAGAATATAAAGTAAAGATGAAATATATGAGGAGATAATATTCCTGGAAGTGGAATTAGAATAGGGTTTAGGAAGAATAGAAAGATATGGAGTTAATGAGAGAAAAAGGAAAGTGGAGCGTGGGTGGGAGAGGGAAGGGGGGGAGGGGAGGGGGAGTTTTGGGAGGGGGGGTGGTAAGAAAAGGAAGTTTATATATATGGTCAAATAAATCATATAAATTACTGTTTTGATAATTATAATAATAGAAATGTTGAAATGACATGTATAAGACTTGAAAATAAATAAATATTTATAAAAAATAAAAAAAAGAAGCTCCATAAGCCCTTCATATCAAAGAATCAGAATATGCTGAGAAGAGGTCAGAAGTGTAATGTGAAACATAGCTTTTTAATGTACAATAAAGACTATACAGAAAAAAGGTCAGGAGTACAACATACACTACCCAGAGAATGGGTCAAAAGTATAATGTACAGTGTAACACAGACTATAGAAAGATAAGAGAGGAGTTTATTGCAAAGACAATAGACAGTGCAGAGAAGGGGCCAGGAGTAACATATACTGTTTAGAGTAAACAGTTAGTGTTTGTCGGTCTTAAGTTTTTTACTTTGATTGTGAATAAGCAATGAAAAATATGTCAGCCAGAAACATGTTGAGCGTGGGGCGTCTAATGTTCTTGTCAGTATTGTGTCCTTTTTACATGTGTTGTGCTCTGGCCAGAGTGGATTACTTTTCTGGAACATTATTTGGTCTGAGTTTACTCTGTGGTAAAAGCGGATGCCCGGTTGGTATCTATCTATCTATCTATCTATCTATCTATCTATCTATCAATCTATATATTTGTCTGTCTACTTTTCTATGCATCAAAGATAAAAGGGCTGATTGGATGTAAAGCTGATATTCAGGGCAAAAAGGTCCTGCTGTCTATCCTCCGTAAAAGGGTATACCTTCTTCCCACTTTTACAGTCGAGACTGGGCACGCAGACGGGACAGCAGTGCAGAGTTCCAACTCTTCGTTTCCGAACTCTAAGATGCGATTTACCTCTTTACACAGTGATCGACCTAGGAGAGGGATCTGCAAAGAGGGATCAGCCTCTAAGAGACGTACTTGCGAACAGTATAGAAGCTCCATAAAGAAGGGGGTGGAGGGGAGAGATGTTTTTTTTTTTTTTTTTTTTTCTCTCTGCCCCTCCGTTTCCCTAATTTGCCTCCTGTTTCATCCTTCAGTCCTCTAGCTTTGCTCTAATTCTTCCCCTTTTTGTTAAGAAGTACAAGTAGAAAGGGGTCAATAGGGAGATCTGGATGGAGGGGAGGCTAGCCATGGGAGGAGTGTAGCCCTAAGGACCAAATCAAAGGTGGATGTTAGTTCCACAAATGATGAATAGGCAAAGTGAAGGCCTAAAAAGAGGGGGGAGGGGGGGAGGGATGGTGGTGAGGTTGGGGGGAGGGGATGGAGGGGAGGGAGAGGGGAGGGATTGTGGGAAGAGGGGGGGGGGGATAAGGGGAGAGAAAAGGTTAGCGGGATAAATACGCTCTACAGGTATAAGAAAGAGGAAAGTAAGGAGGAAAAGGAGTCAGGAGGAAAAGAGTAAGATGGAAGAAATCCAATATATAACCTATAATGTAAAAGGGCTAAATTGTCCAGGAAAGAGATTTAGGTTATTTAAAGAACTACAACATAGAAAATCCTCGGTGATATTCTTGCAAGAAACACACTTAGAGATAGAGTCGAAGGTTAGACTGAGAACCAGATACTTTCCGACATGGTTTTATGCGGATTCACCAATTAAAAGAGCAAAAGGAGTTGCTATAGGCTTTGCTAAAAATATAAGGTTTGTGGTTGAGGAGAGATTGACGGACCCGGAGGGAAGGTTCCTATTTTTGAGAGGTAAATTACAGGGAATTGAGTGCACAATAGCAAATATATATAGTCCAAATAAGAAGCCAGTGACATTTGCGAGAGAAGTGTTGAAGAGATTGATGGACTTTAAAAAAGGGTGTATGTTAGTGGCGGGTGATTTTAACCTCTGTATAGACCTGAAGATGGATACCACTTCCTGTGTGAGGAGAGAGGAAAGCAAGTCCTTGAGAAGGTTAAAAAAAAGGATGCATGAGTGTCAACTGGTGGACATCTGGAGAATTAGGAATATGAAAGAGAGAGATTATACTTTCTTTTCGCAAGTACATGAGACTTATTCTAGACTAGATTACATATTAGTAGAACACCAAATGATAGAATGGGTGGGGGAAGTAAAAATAGGAGTAAGCACCCTATCGGATCATGCCCCGGTAGAAATGAGGTTAAGATGGGGTAGAGAAGAGAGAGAGGGATATGTGTGGCGGATGAATGAGGCACTCCTCATGGATGAAGAGATTAGTCGAAGAATTGAGGGGGAAATTGAGTGGTTTTTTGAAGAGAACGAGACAGAGGATGTATCGGTAGCAACGGTGTGGGAAGCTCATAAAGCTTACATCAGAGGTCTGCTCATTGCAATGGGGGCAAAAAAGAATAAAGAAAGGAAAGAAAAGATAAATAGATTATTAAATGAAATAAATGATCTTGAACAGGTGCATAAAAGGGAAAGATCTAAGGAGATAATGCAGGGGTTAATAAAGAAGAAAGAAGAACTAGAGAATGTAATGGAGGAAGAAAAAAGAAGAGTCTTTAATAAAATAACATGTGAAAGGTATAGATGGGGAGATAGGCCGGGAAAGTATTTAATGAGAACTTTAAGAAAGAAGAAAAATAGAAATTATATTGAGAAAATAAGAAACCCCAAGGGTGAATTTCTACACTCAACTAAGGATATTGCCAGAATATTTAAAGAGTATTACAATGAGTTGTATAATATTATACCCCAGGATAAGTTTAAGAAAATGGAAATAGTAAATAGGGGGAAAAGAAAGATATACCTAGAGGAAGCAGGTCTACCGAAATTAAGAGAAATACAACTGAACTCTTTAAAGGAAGAAATAACTTCAGAGGAAATAAAAATAGCGTTAAAAAGCATGGCGGGAGGGAAAAGTCCGGGTCCAGACGGATACACAGTTAAATACTATAAAAAATATATAGAGCTTTTAATACCCAAGATGAAGACTTATATGAACGCCTTGGGGAATGGGATGGAGATGAGGGGAGAATCGTTACAGGCTAATATAGTACTGATTCAGAAGGAAGATAAAGATCCCTCGCAATGTGCGAGTTATCGACCAATAGCGCTATTGAATGTAGACACTAAAATATTTGCAAAGGTGTTGGCAAATAGATTAAAAGAACTGATGCCGGAGTGGATACATAGAGATCAAGTGGGGTTTGTTCCAGGAAGAGAGGGTAGAGACAACGCTCTGAGATCACTGCTGCTTACACAAGAGGGCAAGAAAGGGAAAACCCCAATGATATTGATGTCGATAGATGCCGAGAAGGCATTCGACAGAGTAAGTTGGGGTTTTATGATGGACACCCTGGAAGCAGTAGGAATGGGAGATAGAATAAGAGGGTGGATTGGAGAGTTAGATAGAGGGCCTACCGCCACCATAATGGTAAATGGAGGAAGATCAGAGTATTTTAAGATGTCAAATGGTACAAGACAGGGATGTCCATTGTCCCCACTGTTATATGTATTATCACTGGAGCCCTTGCTGTCTAGGATTAGGAAGAATATAGATATAAAAGGAATAAAGATAGGAGATAGAGAAAATAAGGTAGCGGCGTATGTGGACGATTTGATGTTCTATGTAGGAAATCCCAGAACATCACTTCCAAATTTAATGAAAGCATTCAGTGAGTATGGAGAACTGTCGAATCTGAAAATAAACCCGACAAAGACTGAAATTTTAAATATCAACCTTTAAAATGAAGAAAAGGAAAAACTAAAAGAGGAATTCCCTTTCCTTTGGAGAGATAAAGATTTAAAATATCTAGGAATAAAATTATCAGCCTCAACTACGAACTTATATAAAGCCAATTATATAGCACTATTAAATGAGATAAAGGTGGAGCTGAGAAGGGTGGGAAATGGAAACCCATCGTGGATGGCACGCATAAACCTGATAAAGATGATAATTGTCCCTAAAGTATTATACAAATTTCAAATGATCCCAATTAAGCTCCCAGAGACATATTTTAAAGAACTTAGGAAAATGATGATAAAATATATATGGAGAAATAAAAAACCTAGAATAGGCTATGAGATATTGACTAGAAGTAAAGAGAGAGGAGGATTGGGAGTACCAGATTTCAGGAGATATTATAGAGCGGGGATTATTGCGAGAATTTTTGACTGGATCCATAATCCGGAGAAAAGTTGGGTTAAAACTGAGAAAGCACTGAGTGGAATAAGTTTAAGTAAAAGTATTTGGGTACCAGCACAATATAGGGAATTAGAGGAGAGCACTAGTAAGTATACTTTGAATGTTCTAAAAGAATGGGATTTATTACACAGACAAAAAGGGTGGGTTTTTAATTCACAATTAATACCACTTAGGAACACAAAATATTTGATCCCGGGTATGGATAGTATAGCAGGGAAATGGATTATAAAACAAGAGGCGCAATTGAGAGATATATTGGTAGGGGAGGAAATTGGGTCATATAAGGATATGGAAGACAGAAAGGGAGAAGTTTTTAATAAGATGGATAGATTAAGATATTACCAACTGAAGTATTTTTTTGAGAGTCTCCCTAAGCCCATAAGAACTAGAAAGGATTGAAACCCATTTGAGAGATTATTTGAGACACGGGGAAATGGTAGACACGGAATGGCAAAAATACACAAGATATTATTGGAGATTGACACTGACACAAAATTAATGCACATAGAGAAATGGGAAAGAGATATAGGAAGGAAAATAGAGGAGGAGGAGAAGAGGAAAATGTTCACATTAATTCATGAAAATATTAGTATGAGGGAAGTAGAAGTAAATTATAAGTGTTTGAATAGATGGCACATTACCCCTAATGTAGAGCACAAGATGAATACGGAGATGTCACGGATGTGTTGGAGAGGATGTGGTGAGGTTGGCACGTGGTATCACATGTGGTGGGAGTGTTCAGAAATACAGGTGTTTTGGCGGAAGATAGTTTATGTAATAGGGAAAATGACTAAAATCAATATAGGATTGGATCCAGAACTATGTCTCCTCCATATCTCGAAGCTCTCTACGAAAGTATACAAGAGTCTCAGGATATGGCAATACTTGACCGCAGCAAAGAGTCTGATCCCAGGTTCTGGAAGAAAAGAGAGGTGCCAACTTAGGAGGATTGGATAAGTAGAGTAAATCAGCTATCCGGGACAGAAAGATTGTATTATACATATGAGGACAAGTTGGAGTTGTATAATAAAAAATGGAAAGTCTGGGAAGAATATAAAGTAAAGATGAAATATATGAGGAGATAATATTCCTGGAAGTGGAATTAGAATAGGGTTTAGGAAGAATAGAAAGATATGGAGTTAATGAGAGAAAAAGGAAAGTGGAGCGTGGGTGGGAGAGGGAAGGGGGGGAGGGGAGGGGGAGTTTTGGGAGGGGGGGTGGTAAGAAAAGGAAGTTTATATATATGGTCAAATAAATCATATAAATTACTGTTTTGATAATTATAATAATAGAAATGTTGAAATGACATGTATAAGACTTGAAAATAAATAAATATTTATAAAAAAAAAAAAAAAGAAGCTCCATAAGCCCTTCATATCAAAGAATCAGAATATGCTGAGAAGAGGTCAGAAGTGTAATGTGAAACATAGCTTTTTAATGTACAATAAAGACTATACAGAAAAAAGGTCAGGAGTACAACATACACTACCCAGAGAATGGGTCAAAAGTATAATGTACAGTGTAACACAGACTATAGAAAGATAAGAGAGGAGTTTATTGCAAAGACAATAGACAGTGCAGAGAAGGGGCCAGGAGTAACATATACTGTTTAGAGTAAACAGTTAGTGTTTGTCGGTCTTAAGTTTTTTACTTTGATTGTGAATAAGCAATGAAAAATATGTCAGCCAGAAACATGTTGAGCGTGGGGCGTCTAATGTTCTTGTCAGTATTGTGTCCTTTTTACATGTGTTGTGCTCTGGCCAGAGTGGATTACTTTTCTGGAACATTATTTGGTCTGAGTTTACTCTGTGGTAAAAGCGGATGCCCGGTTGGTATCTATCTATCTATCTATCTATCTATCTATCTATCTATCTATCTATCTATCTATCAATCTATATATTTGTCTGTCTACTTTTCTATGCATCAAAGATAAAAGGGCTGATTGGATGTAAAGCTGATATTCAGGGCAAAAAGGTCCTGCTGTCTATCCTCCGTAAAAGGGTATACCTTCTTCCCACTTTTACAGTCGAGACTGGGCACGCAGACGGGACAGCAGTGCAGAGTTCCAACTCTTCGTTTCCGAACTCTAAGATGCGATTTACCTCTTTACACAGTGATCGACCTAGGAGAGGGATCTGCAAAGAGGGATCAGCCTCTAAGAGACGTACTTGCGAACAGTATAGAAGCTCCATAAAGAAGGGGGTGGAGGGGAGAGATGTTTTTTTTTTTTTTTTTTTTTCTCTCTGCCCCTCCGTTTCCCTAATTTGCCTCCTGTTTCATCCTTCAGTCCTCTAGCTTTGCTCTAATTCTTCCCCTTTTTGTTAAGAAGTACAAGTAGAAAGGGGTCAATAGGGAGATCTGGATGGAGGGGAGGCTAGCCATGGGAGGAGTGTAGCCCTAAGGACCAAATCAAAGGTGGATGTTAGTTCCACAAATGATGAATAGGCAAAGTGAAGGCCTAAAAAGAGGGGGGAGGGGGGGAGGGATGGTGGTGAGGTTGGGGGGAGGGGATGGAGGGGAGGGAGAGGGGAGGGATTGTGGGAAGAGGGGGGGGGATAAGGGGAGAGAAAAGGTTAGCGGGATAAATACGCTCTACAGGTATAAGAAAGAGGAAAGTAAGGAGGAAAAGGAGTCAGGAGGAAAAGAGTAAGATGGAAGAAATCCAATATATAACCTATAATGTAAAAGGGCTAAATTGTCCAGGAAAGAGATTTAGGTTATTTAAAGAACTACAACATAGAAAATCCTCAGTGATATTCTTGCAAGAAACACACTTAGAGATAGAGTCGAAGGTTAGACTGAGAACCAGATACTTTCCGACATGGTTTTATGCGGATTCACCAATTAAAAGAGCAAAAGGAGTTGCTATAGGCTTTGCTAAAAATATAAGGTTTGTGGTTGAGGAGAGATTGACGGACCCGGAGGGAAGGTTCCTATTTTTGAGAGGTAAATTACAGGGAATTGAGTGCACAATAGCAAATATATATAGTCCAAATAAGAAGCCAGTGACATTTGCGAGAGAAGTGTTGAAGAGATTGATGGACTTTAAAAAAGGGTGTATGTTAGTGGCGGGTGATTTTAACCTCTGTATAGACCTGAAGATGGATACCACTTCCTGTGTGAGGAGAGAGGAAAGCAAGTCCTTGAGAAGGTTAAAAAAAAGGATGCATGAGTGTCAACTGGTGGACATCTGGAGAATTAGGAATATGAATGAGAGAGATTATACTTTCTTTTCGCAAGTACATGAGACTTATTCTAGACTAGATTACATATTAGTAGAACACCAAATGATAGAATGGGTGGGGGAAGTAAAAATAGGAGTAAGCACCCTATCGGATCATGCCCCGGTAGAAATGAGGTTAAGATGGGGTAGAGAAGAGAGAGAGGGATATGTGTGGCGGATGAATGAGGCACTCCTCATGGATGAAGAGATTAGTCGAAGAATTGAGAGGGAAATTGAGTGGTTTTTTGAAGAGAACGAGACAGAGGATGTATCGGTAGCAACGGTGTGGGAAGCTCATAAAGCTTACATCAGAGGTCTGCTCATTGCAATGGGGGCAAAAAAGAATAAAGAAAGGAAAGAAAAGATAAATAGATTATTAAATGAAATAAATGATCTTGAACAGGTGCATAAAAGGGAAAGATCTAAGGAGATAATGCAGGGGTTAATAAAGAAGAAAGAAGAACTAGAGAATGTAATGGAGGAAGAAAAAAGAAGAGTCTTTAATAAAATAACATGTGAAAGGTATAGATGGGGAGATAGGCCGGGAAAGTATTTAATGAGAACTTTAAGAAAGAAGAAAAATAGAAATTATATTGAGAAAATAAGAAACCCCAAGGGTGAATTTCTACACTCAACTAAGGATATTGCCAGAATATTTAAAGAGTATTACAATGAGTTGTATAATATTATACCCCAGGATAAGTTTAAGAAAATGGAAATAGTAAATAGGGGGAAAAGAAAGATATACCTAGAGGAAGCAGGTCTACCGAAATTAAGAGAAATACAACTGAACTCTTTAGAGGAAGAAATAACTTCAGAGGAAATAAAAATAGCGTTAAAAAGCATGGCGGGAGGGAAAAGTCCGGGTCCAGACGGATACACAGTTAAATACTATAAAAAATATATAGAGCTTTTAATACCCAAGATGAAGACTTATATGAACGCCTTGGGGAATGCGATGGAGATGAGGGGTGAATCGTTACAGGCTAATATAGTACTGATTCAGAAGGAAGATAAAGATCCCTCGCAATGTGCGAGTTATCGACCAATAGCGCTATTGAATGTAGACACTAAAATATTTGCAAAGGTGTTGGCAAATAGATTAAAAGAACTTATGCCGGAGTGGATACATAGAGATCAAGTGGGGTTTGTTCCAGGAAGAGAGGGTAGAGACAACGCTCTGAGATCACTGCTGCTTACACAAGAGGGCAAGAAAGGGAAAACCCCAATGATATTGATGTCGATAGATGCCGAGAAGGCATTCGACAGAGTAAGTTGGGGTTTTATGATGGACACCCTGGAAGCATTAGGAATGGGAGATAGAATAAGAGGGTGGATTGGAGAGTTAGATAGAGGGCCTACCGCCACCATAATGGTAAATGGAGGAAGATCAGAGTATTTTAAGATGTCAAATGGTACAAGACAGGGATGTCCATTGTCCCCACTGTTATATGTATTATCACTGGAGCCCTTGCTGTCTAGGATTAGGAAGAATATAGATATAAAAGGAATAAAGATAGGAGATAGAGAAAATAAGGTAGCGGCGTATGCGGATGATTTGATGTTCTATGTAGGAAATCCCAGAACATCACTTCCAAATTTAATGAAAGCATTCAGTGAGTATGGAGAACTGTCGAATCTGAAAATAAACCCGACAAAGACTGAAATTTTAAATATCAACCTTTAAAATGAAGAAAAGGAAAAACTAAAAGAGGAATTCCCTTTCCTTTGGAGAGATAAAGATTTAAAATATCTAGGAATAAAATTATCAGCCTCAACTACGAACTTATATAAAGCCAATTATATAGCACTATTAAATGAGATAAAGGTGGAGCTGAGAAGGGTGGGAAATGGAAACCCATCGTGGATGGCACGCATAAACCTGATAAAGATGATAATTGTCCCTAAAGTATTATACAAATTTCAAATGATCCCAATTAAGCTCCCAGAGACATATTTTAAAGAACTTAGGAAAATGATGATAAAATATATATGGAGAAATAAAAAACCTAGAATAGGGGGCGTGGTCTGCCGCGGCTGGAAGATGGCCGCATAGTGAGGGAGCTCCCGCCGGCCGGATCCCTCTGAACCGCAGCACTACGGAGCGGGGTGAGAGAGAGCTGCCAAGATATGGGGAAGCATGACCGGACCTCATCCGGTGCCCGATCGCGCTCCCCACGGAGCCAGGGGGTGCAGGGGAGGCACATACAGGAGCTCTTCCGCTCCCAGCAGCACAGGGACGGGCCGCAGCCATCTCCTTCTCCTTCTCCAGTTGCTTCCCCCTCCCCCCCCCTCTCTTCGGCTGCTGACAATATTAACCCTCCCTGCTCTGATATGCAGGCAGCCCCAGACACAGTGCCTCAGCATGATGTCCCCTCTGCCTCACAATCTCTGTCCCTAAGGGATCTTCAGGCTGTGGCAGCTGACATTAAGGCCACCCTGACAGCCACACTCACTGCAGCATTGGGGGAGCTGCATAATGATTTAAGGGCCATGGGTTCGCGATTGGAACACGTGGAATCCGCATCCAGGCAAACTGAATCCGCCATTATTGATTTACAACATCAGTCATCGGTGCACGCTTCAACTATCAGAGAACTACACAGGCATATTGAGGATTTAGATAACCGTGGCCGCAGGCGTAATATCAGAATCCGCGGTCTCCCAGAATCAGTAGAACATGCCGATATTCCCAAAGCAGCAATGGCCATATTCAATAACCTCCTTGGTCGCCCGCCAGTAACCCCGATTGACATCGAACGTGTGCACAGAGCGATCCGCCCCAGGAGGGGAGACGCAGACCCACCCAGGGATATCGTTTGCTGCCTAGTCAGCTTCCCGCTCAAAGAAGATGTCCTCCGCTGTGCTAGAGACAGAGGGCGCCTTTTATATGAGGGGACAGAAATACAACTTTTTCAGGACTTATCCAGCACCACCCTACGCCAGCGGCGCGCTTTACGCCCTCTTCTGGATACGCTACGTTCGCGTAGCATTCCGTACAGATGGAGGTTCCCCTTCTGTCTCTCTGTGCAGGTTGGTGGTCGCTCTCACAACCTGCGAACCCCTGAAGAACTGCCCTCTTTCTGTGCCTCCATAGACATCCCGCTGATTGACCTGCCTGATTGGTACAGCTCCATGAGACTGCCGCTATCCCAGGATTTGGTGGCCGAGGATAGTGCTATGGAATGGCGCGGCCAGTCTTATCGTAGAGGGCGGATGGCCCCATCGACCCCTCCGAGACCCCTCCTAGGGGACGCCACGACTACCTTTAGCCCGACGGCCTCTCCAGCGCACAGGAGGCCACGACGCGAAACCTAATGGTCCCTGTCCTTCCCTCAACACTGCTTCTTCGATGCATACACTGCTGAGTGTTTACGTTCTACTGCGACTGCACACCTTTTTTCATCCACTCGCCCCATATGTTCCAGTTGTGCACTGGCGCTCTATGATCAATGCTCGTCGGACTCCTACTTTACTGCCTTTCCTACTTGTTCGTCAAGATGACAGCCTGCGATTCCTGGGACTCTGTCACTATCCTGTACAAAAAATTTTGGGCCTCCACAGTTCCTTCCTGCCTTCCAAGAGCGAGCCCTCCGCCTCCAGTTGGCTATCGATTTGTGCCGTCTCCCAGCCTTCTATCTCCAATTACCATTTGGATGCATCCTGGGCACTGAAGGTCCTCCAGCCTCGTCTTCCTGGCAAGCTCTGAACTTCGCCCTCATGTCTTTGCGGACGTCCTGCTGCTCGCTTGGGGCTGTTCTGTTCTGTGATGATTTGTTCACCCTCCCCACCCTCTCCGTGGACATTGGAACGCCTGGCCTTCCCATTCCTTCGGAAGTGATTCCCGCTCCATTTGTAACGTATATTTTATATTTTCTGTGTGCATATGTTAGTGTCTTTCTTATTCCGCCGGGGGGTGGTCTGCGGGGAGGTGTGTATTGTAGGCGGGGACGGGTAACTGCTTTTTTTTTTTTTTTTTTTTTTTTTTTGGAGAGTGTCATTGTTCGTATAGTCAGTGGAGTTTGGTTGGGTGGATGAGCGCCATCTCTCCCCGCTACTGGTTAGCCATTTCAACATGGAACCATATCATTCTCTCCAGCCCGGCTTTCACTTGGCCGAATTGGCATACCTGAGGGCCTGTGTGCCTTTGCTCACCCCCATGCTCACTTCCCTCCGCCTCCTCCTCCCCACTCCTACGCCATTCCAAGAGAGGTGATGCTCTCCCCCTTTTGTTTCCCTGAGGGCGCCAGCTACTATAATTGTGTGTGGGGGGAGGGGGAGGGGGGTTTCCTGTGTCTTATTTAGTCCCCTTGATACTTATTTTTTTTTTTTTTTTTTGTGGGTTTGCTGACGGGCCTTGATCTTAGGGGGCTTCATTGGTTACTGCTGAACAGGGGCTTATTGCCGTTTTATCTGTTATTGTCATGCTCATTCATGTTTTGATAATGTTGACTTGTTATGTTTTTTGCCTTGTGATGCGGTTTGCCTGTAATATGTGCAGGGGTCTTTCGCTGTTCTCCGTTTAGCGAGGTGCCCCTTTACTGTCTTACGCTCACTTTGGCTTAGGCTGTCCTTCCCAATGCGGTCACTCTGTATGTGCCTTTACACTTCTTTAATACTACGTATAGCTAGACCCCTCGCTCGGCAATATTTCACTCGCGATACTTCTAATAAATCTGCCCAGGTCTTCTTCTTCTGCATGTTACATAACACTTCATCCCCCACGGAAGACCGGTACCCAAACCTTCCCTGTGCTCCACCCCTGCGGACTCCTGACACCTCTTATCTCTCTCGAACCCCGCCCCCTTATTCTTGCCTTATTTTTTTTTATAATTTCCCATAGGGGGCTACCGGCCGGCGGATGCGCACTTCCTGGTTTTACGCCGACCTCGTTCCCCACACAGTGAGCTCGGCGAGCTTCCACTGATCCTTTTCTTTCGGCTTCTATCTTTATCTTTTTTTTGAGCTTCTCTTTTATCTTTGTGTTTCTCTTCCTTTTTCCCGTCCTTTTCCCCTTTTCCTGTTTCTCTTTCTCTCACGTGGAACAGCGGGTCTGTTCCTCCAGCCGTATCCTATCTATTTTCTTCTTTTCCACCTCTACCCCCCCCTTTTTTTTTTTTTTTTTTTTTTTTCCCTCCCCCCTTCCTTTTCCCATCCCCCGAATCCTCGGCATACCGAAGCTTCGGACTCAGGCTTCGCCTTCCAGCAGTCATGCTTTCTTCCACCTCACAACCGGCACAATTGTCTCTGAAACTCCTTTCACTTAATATCAAAGGTCTGAACATACCCGAAAAGCGCTCTATGCTCCTCTCTTACTTACACAAACAGAAAGCGGATGTGGTCTTTTTACAAGAAACACATTTTCGCCAAGACTCCATTCCAAAGCTTTACAATTTCTGCTTCCCCACAGTCCTCCACGCCACCAACCCCCTGGCTAAGTCTAAGGGGGTTGCGATACTGTTCGCCAGACACCTCCAGTTTCATATAACGGATTCCATGGTGGACCCTGAAGGTAGATACCTGTTTATAAAGGGAGTATTCGCTAACAGACCTATCACATTCGCCAATGTCTATGCCCCCAATGTTCAACAGGTCTCCTTCATGCGCTCAATCGTCTCTGACCTAGCCGCTTTCCAGGAAGGGTTACTGATACTTGGAGGCGATCTGAATGTCCCTTTGAGCCCTCTGCTAGACTCCTCCTCGGGTAGTTCTTTTTTACCCTACAAGGCCCTCAGGCAAATACATATACAATTACAGCTTCTACAATTACATGACACCTGGCGTACACTTTACCCCACTGTTAAAGATTATACTTTTTTTTCCCCACCACACAATAAGTATTCTAGGATAGACTATTTTTTTTTGTCGCAACCAGATCTCCCTCTCCTCCATGCTGCTACCATAGAACCGATGGTCCTTTCCGATCATCATCCCATCTCCATGACGCTACGGTTCCCCATCTCGCACCCGCGCTCCAAATACTGGCGTTTGGATGCTTCCCTTCTTGCAGATGCCGCTATTGTTCAAGAGCTCCGCTCTAGTATGGTTGAATATTTTTCCTTGAATAGCTCGTCAGACACCTCATCCATCACACGATGGGAGGCCCACAAGTGTGTCATTCGGGGCAATCTCATAGCCATTGCGACGAGACGTAAGAAAGCCAAACAGGAGCGTCTGAAGCTCCTCTCAGATAGGATCCGCTCTTTGGAAAGAGTACACAAACAGACTCTGGCTGCGTCGACTCTTTTGGAACTCATGAGTACACGCACGCAGCTTCTCACGGAACTGGGTAAGGTGGTTAGAAAAAGATTCATTCTTTCACATAAGCTGTATTACGAGTTCGCAAACAAGAGCGGGAAATTTCTAGCCAGAGCTCTTCGTGAAAAACGGGCTAGTATGACGGTGCATAAAATCAGAGGCTCTGATGGCATTGAGGCTACATCCAACCCCGATATTGCCGCCCATTTTGAACGCTACTATAAATCTCTCTACAACCTCCCTCAGGAACGCCCCCCTATCCATTCGGACAGATCTAGAACTGCCTTGATCTCTGAATTTCTCCATCTCTACGGTTCACCCGCCCTCTCAGAGGATCTGGTGCACGCTTTGGAAAATGATCTCACCTTCCTTGAACTACAATCCGCAGTAAAACAGATGAAACCGGGGAAGAGCCCGGGCCCTGATGGTTTTTCAGCAGCTTATTATAAATCTTTTTTAGATATACTGGGTATTCCATTTCTCGCTGCTTTTAACACTCTCGCTCAACCTTCAGGGTCGCCTAACCACCTGTTGGAGGCTCACATTACAGTTATCCCCAAAGACGGGAAGGACACCACCCAGGTCTCCAACTATAGACCCATTTCCTTGCTGAACGTGGACGTCAAACTATTCGCTAAGATCCTTGCTAATCGTCTTCTTCCCTTGCTTCCCTCCATGGTCGATTTGGACCAAGTAGGATTTATCCCTGGTAGAGAAGCAAGGGACAACACTATCAAGGCCCTTAATCTCCACCACTGGCTTCACAGGTCTAACACCCCGGGTTTTTTCCTCTCCTTGGATGCAGAAAAGGCCTTTGACAGGATTGCCTGGGATTACCTGAACGCATCTTTAGTGGCACTGGGTCTGGGTGAGAAGATGCTTAACTTTATTATGGCCCTCTATTCTGCACCTACTGCCCGGGTCCGGGTAAACGGTCATCTGTCAAACTCCTTTCATCTACGGAACGGTACACGTCAGGGATGCCCCCTCTCCCCGCTTTTGTTTGTCCTATCCCTTGAGCCCCTGTTGCGGAAAATTCGTTTGAACCCTGATGTTAAAGGAATCACGGTGGCAGACAAGGAATATAAGCTTGCAGCTTATGCGGATGATATTCTCTTGTTCCTGGCGGACCCTCACATCACCCTCCCGAACCTACTGAAAGACTTTGCCTTTTTTAGATATTTGTCGAATTTTAAAATTAATTTTTCCAAATCTGCCGCCCTTAACATTACTTTGTCTGCAGAGCTGGTCTCTGCTTGTGAGGCCCAATTCCCATTTCATTGGGAAAGGGATTCCCTAACTTATCTCGGTATCCAGCTCACCAGTAACCTTGATGACCTTTATGTGAAAAACTATCTTACCGCTCTTCGCTCTATGCAAGAAGACCTCAATAAATGGCACCGTCCCTGTTTCTCGTGGTTTGGAAGGGCAGCGATCATTAAAATGAATGTACTTCCCCGTCTCCTGTATCTCTTCCAAACATTACCAATTCACTTACCTCTTGCTTTCTTTGCTTCTTGCAAAAGACTGTGTTCTCTGTTCCTTTGGAGCCACAAACGTCCACGTATTGCCTACTCCCAATTAACCCTCTCTAAACTTAAAGGGGGTATAGGATTTCCTGATCTTTACCGCTACTATTGGGCTTGTCATCTTTCCCGGATAGTTGATTGGCACGTTCATACTGCCTCCAAAGACTGGATATCTATAGAGAATGCTTGCTCGCCCTTCCCCCTGGCATCGATTCCTTGGCTCTCACCGAAACACACGCCACAAACTCTTCTCACCCATCCTTTGGTGGGACCTACGTTAAAAATTTTCCGATCGGCTTGTAGATCTGCTGCCATTTCTGACACACCCAACCCCCTGACCCCTATACGCCTCAACCCTGACTTCCCCCCTGGGATGCATAAAGATTTTTTAATGAAACACTGGCCGCACAAACAGATCTTAGTGAAACATTTTCTCCACAAAGGCAAGGTGAAAACGCTCAGTGAACTGCAGGAAAGCCTGGGTCTTCGCGAATTCCCTTTCTGGGTATATTTCCAGATCAGACATTATCTGCTCTCTCATAAACCCCCTCATAACTGGCATCGCTCTCTTACCCCATTTGAATCTGCATGCGCGAAGGCTGAACCACGGAAACATCTGATCTCGGAGATCTACCCACTTCTAGTGGAGAGCCGGTCTTATGACTCCCTCCCCGCGTGTCGGGCTTGGAAGAGAGATCTTAATGCTGAGTTGTCGGACTCCGACTGGGACCTGGTTTTCCAATACTCTCATAAA
Organism: Staurois parvus; assembly: GCF_062004578.1. NCBI lineage: Eukaryota > Metazoa > Chordata > Amphibia > Anura > Ranidae > Staurois > Staurois parvus. The sequence goes on along the minus strand of NW_028318005.1, from coordinate 11,525,430 downwards.
TGTTCCCTCAATGTCTCGACACAAGAAAACAGCTACAAAATAGCCTCTAGATGGTACCGAACTCCCTCAAGAATTCATCATTTTAACCCCGCCTTCCCCAACAGCTGCTGGAGATGCGGGACCCCGGATGGGTCCTTTCTTCACATTTGGTGGTCTTGCCCGCTTCTTCAACCATTTTGGCAGGAGGTCCATAGGTTAGTAGTGTCTATAACTACTTTACCCTTAGCTCTCTCTCCTGCCCAATTCCTCCTCCATCACTCTTCCCTTCCCAGGGCTCAGTATTTTAAATCATTAGCCATGCACATGATCAACGCAGCCAGACTCTGTATTCCGGTTCTATGGGGCTCCACACGCCCTCCCTCTATCCGTGAATGGCTCATTCGAGTGGGTAAAACGGCGGCCATGGAAGAACTGGTTGCGACTGCCCTCGATACTCCTATGAAATACTCTCATGTATGGGCCTGCTGGACCCATTTTCTGACTACCCCGGAATATCGATCCCTCATGAACCAATCTGTCTAAAACCTAATTTGGACTTCCTGATAGTGTTATTTAGTGGTATTTGACCTGAGGGTGTCCTCATACTCCCCCCTGTGTTACACACGCTTTCCTTTGACGCCGCTGATAGCTTAGGTTCTACCCACTCCCGCTACTGTTTGTCTGGAGGATAAGATCTTTTTGTCGGTTGTCCCTTCTCTTATTTTGCCCTCCCCACTTGCTTCCCTTCCTCCCCCCCCCCCTCCCCCCCTTTTTTTTTTTTTTTTTTTTTTTTTTTTTTCTTTTCTTCTCTCTCTCCCCCCCTCTTCTTCTTTCTGTCCCCCCCTTTTTTTTTTTTTTTTTTTTTTTTTTTTTTTTTTTTTTCTTCTCTCGCCTTCTCTTTTCTTTTTTTTCATATGCTTTTACACGTTTTGGACACTTTTTCTGATAGCACACTGAGTATGCGGTCAGCATCACCTCCCGCAATTCGTTCGCGGTTCCCACGACAATTACTCCTACATTCGCACAATTCCACCATCGTATTCTGTAGTATTGACTCTCACATAGGCATCGTACTGCTCTTTTCCCCCCTACAGCTTTTTATCGCTAGACGTTATGGTGGAAGGCCAGACGTCTCTTTATTTTTAGCACTTGACAAGCATACCTAAATATTGCTGGCACAACCCTGTCGTGGCCTAGTTCATCCACACTGTTTGGTCTTGCGTTGGACCTCATTTGCCTTTGTATGATTTATGTTTTGCTGCTTGTCCTATGTGCATTTCCTCTGTACATTTTCGTGTGAAAATTTGTATCTTGTTTTCAATAAACTTTGTTTTTTGGAAAAAAAAAAAAAAAAAACCTAGAATAGGCTATGAGATATTGACTAGAAGTAAAGAGAGAGGAGGATTGGGAGTACCAGATTTCAGGAGATATTATAGAGCGGGGATTATTGCAAGAATTTTTGACTGGATCCATAATCCGGAGAAAAGTTGGGTTAAAATTGAGAAAGCACTGAGTGGAATAAGTTTAAGTAAAAGTATTTGGGTACCAGCACAATATAGGGAATTAGAGGAGAGCACTAGTAAGTATACTTTGAATGTTCTAAAAGAATGGGATTTATTACACAGACAAAAAGGGTGGGTTTTTAATTCACAATTAATACCACTTAGGAACACAAAATATTTGATCCCGGGTATGGATAGTATAGCAGGGAAATGGATTATAAAACAAGAGGCGCAATTGAGAGATATATTGGTAGGGGAGGAAATTGGGTCATATAAGGATATGGAAGACAGAAAGGGAGAAGTTTTTAATAAGATGGATAGATTAAGATATTACCAACTGAAGTATTTTTTTGAGAGTCTCCCTAAGCCCATAAGAACTAGAAAGGATTGAAACCCATTTGAGAGATTATTTGAGACACGGGGAAATGGTAGACACGGAATGGCAAAAATACACAAGATATTATTGGAGATTGACACTGACACAAAATTAATGCACATAGAGAAATGGGAAAGAGATATAGGAAGGAAAATAGAGGAGGAGGAGAAGAGGAAAATGTTCACATTAATTCATGAAAATATTAGTATGAGGGAAGTAGAAGTAAATTATAAGTGTTTGAATAGATGGCACATTACCCCTAATGTAGAGCACAAGATGAATACGGAGATGTCACGGATGTGTTGGAGAGGATGTGGTGAGGTTGGCACGTGGTATCACATGTGGTGGGAGTGTTCAGAAATACAGGTGTTTTGGCGGAAGATAGTTTATGTAATAGGGAAAATGACTAAAATCAATATAGGATTGGATCCAGAACTATGTCTCCTCCATATCTCGAAGCTCTCTACGAAAGTATACAAGAGTCTCAGGATATGGCAATACTTGACCGCAGCAAAGAGTCTGATCCCAGGTTCTGGAAGAAAAGAGAGGTGCCAACTTAGGAGGATTGGATAAGTAGAGTAAATCAGCTATCCGGGACAGAAAGATTGTATTATACATATGAGGACAAGTTGGAGTTGTATAATAAAAAATGGAAAGTCTGGGAAGAATATAAAGTAAAGATGAAATATATGAGGAGATAATATTCCTGGAAGTGGAATTAGAATAGGGTTTAGGAAGAATAGAAAGATATGGAGTTAATGAGAGAAAAAGGAAAGTGGAGCGTGGGTGGGAGAGGGAAGGGGGGGAGGGGAGGGGGAGTTTTGGGAGGGGGGGTGGTAAGAAAAGGAAGTTTATATATATGGTCAAATAAATCATATAAATTACTGTTTTGATAATTATAATAATAGAAATGTTGAAATGACATGTATAAGACTTGAAAATAAATAAATATTTATAAAAAATAAAAAAAAGAAGCTCCATAAGCCCTTCATATCAAAGAATCAGAATATGCTGAGAAGAGGTCAGAAGTGTAATGTGAAACATAGCTTTTTAATGTACAATAAAGACTATACAGAAAAAAGGTCAGGAGTACAACATACACTACCCAGAGAATGGGTCAAAAGTATAATGTACAGTGTAACACAGACTATAGAAAGATAAGAGAGGAGTTTATTGCAAAGACAATAGACAGTGCAGAGAAGGGGCCAGGAGTAACATATACTGTTTAGAGTAAACAGTTAGTGTTTGTCGGTCTTAAGTTTTTTACTTTGATTGTGAATAAGCAATGAAAAATATGTCAGCCAGAAACATGTTGAGCGTGGGGCGTCTAATGTTCTTGTCAGTATTGTGTCCTTTTTACATGTGTTGTGCTCTGGCCAGAGTGGATTACTTTTCTGGAACATTATTTGGTCTGAGTTTACTCTGTGGTAAAAGCGGATGCCCGGTTGGTATCTATCTATCTATCTATCTATCTATCTATCTATCTATCTATCAATCTATATATTTGTCTGTCTACTTTTCTATGCATCAAAGATAAAAGGGCTGATTGGATGTAAAGCTGATATTCAGGGCAAAAAGGTCCTGCTGTCTATCCTCCGTAAAAGGGTATACCTTCTTCCCACTTTTACAGTCGAGACTGGGCACGCAGACGGGACAGCAGTGCAGAGTTCCAACTCTTCGTTTCCGAACTCTAAGATGCGATTTACCTCTTTACACAGTGATCGACCTAGGAGAGGGATCTGCAAAGAGGGATCAGCCTCTAAGAGACGTACTTGCGAACAGTATAGAAGCTCCATAAAGAAGGGGGTGGAGGGGAGAGATGTTTTTTTTTTTTTTTTTTTTTTCTCTCTGCCCCTCCGTTTCCCTAATTTGCCTCCTGTTTCATCCTTCAGTCCTCTAGCTTTGCTCTAATTCTTCCCCTTTTTGTTAAGAAGTACAAGTAGAAAGGGGTCAATAGGGAGATCTGGATGGAGGGGAGGCTAGCCATGGGAGGAGTGTAGCCCTAAGGACCAAATCAAAGGTGGATGTTAGTTCCACAAATGATGAATAGGCAAAGTGAAGGCCTAAAAAGAGGGGGGAGGGGGGGAGGGATGGTGGTGAGGTTGGGGGGAGGGGATGGAGGGGAGGGAGAGGGGAGGGATTGTGGGAAGAGGGGGGGGGGGATAAGGGGAGAGAAAAGGTTAGCGGGATAAATACGCTCTACAGGTATAAGAAAGAGGAAAGTAAGGAGGAAAAGGAGTCAGGAGGAAAAGAGTAAGATGGAACAAATCCAATATATAACCTATAATGTAAAAGGGCTAAATTGTCCAGGAAAGAGATTTAGGTTATTTAAAGAACTACAACATAGAAAATCCTCAGTGATATTCTTGCAAGAAACACACTTAGAGATAGAGTCGAAGGTTAGACTGAGAACCAGATACTTTCCGACATGGTTTTATGCGGATTCACCAATTAAAAGAGCAAAAGGAGTTGCTATAGGCTTTGCTAAAAATATAAGGTTTGTGGTTGAGGAGAGATTGACGGACCCGGAGGGAAGGTTCCTATTTTTGAGAGGTAAATTACAGGGAATTGAGTGCACAATAGCAAATATATATAGTCCAAATAAGAAGCCAGTGACATTTGCGAGAGAAGTGTTGAAGAGATTGATGGACTTTAAAAAAGGGTGTATGTTAGTGGCGGGTGATTTTAACCTCTGTATAGACCTGAAGATGGATACCACTTCCTGTGTGAGGAGAGAGGAAAGCAAGTCCTTGAGAAGGTTAAAAAAAAGGATGCATGAGTGTCAACTGGTGGACATCTGGAGAATTAGGAATATGAATGAGAGAGATTATACTTTCTTTTCGCAAGTACATGAGACTTATTCTAGACTAGATTACATATTAGTAGAACACCAAATGATAGAATGGGTGGGGGAAGTAAAAATAGGAGTAAGCACCCTATCGGATCATGCCCCGGTAGAAATGAGGTTAAGATGGGGTAGAGAAGAGAGAGAGGGATATGTGTGGCGGATGAATGAGGCACTCCTCATGGATGAAGAGATTAGTCGAAGAATTGAGAGGGAAATTGAGTGGTTTTTTGAAGAGAACGAGACAGAGGATGTATCGGTAGCAACGGTGTGGGAAGCTCATAAAGCTTACATCAGAGGTCTGCTCATTGCAATGGGGGCAAAAAAGAATAAAGAAAGGAAAGAAAAGATAAATAGATTATTAAATGAAATAAATGATCTTGAACAGGTGCATAAAAGGGAAAGATCTAAGGAGATAATGCAGGGGTTAATAAAGAAGAAAGAAGAACTAGAGAATGTAATGGAGGAAGAAAAAAGAAGAGTCTTTAATAAAATAACATGTGAAAGGTATAGATGGGGAGATAGGCCGGGAAAGTATTTAATGAGAACTTTAAGAAAGAAGAAAAATAGAAATTATATTGAGAAAATAAGAAACCCCAAGGGTGAATTTCTACACTCAACTAAGGATATTGCCAGAATATTTAAAGAGTATTACAATGAGTTGTATAATATTATACCCCAGGATAAGTTTAAGAAAATGGAAATAGTAAATAGGGGGAAAAGAAAGATATACCTAGAGGAAGCAGGTCTACCGAAATTAAGAGAAATACAACTGAACTCTTTAGAGGAAGAAATAACTTCAGAGGAAATAAAAATAGCGTTAAAAAGCATGGCGGGAGGGAAAAGTCCGGGTCCAGACGGATACACAGTTAAATACTATAAAAAATATATAGAGCTTTTAATACCCAAGATGAAGACTTATATGAACGCCTTGGGGAATGCGATGGAGATGAGGGGTGAATCGTTACAGGCTAATATAGTACTGATTCAGAAGGAAGATAAAGATCCCTCGCAATGTGCGAGTTATCGACCAATAGCGCTATTGAATGTAGACACTAAAATATTTGCAAAGGTGTTGGCAAATAGATTAAAAGAACTGATGCCGGAGTGGATACATAGAGATCAAGTGGGGTTTGTTCCAGGAAGAGAGGGTAGAGACAACGCTCTGAGATCACTGCTGCTTACACAAGAGGGCAAGAAAGGGAAAACCCCAATGATATTGATGTCGATAGATGCCGAGAAGGCATTCGACAGAGTAAGTTGGGGTTTTATGATGGACACCCTGGAAGCATTAGGAATGGGAGATAGAATAAGAGGGTGGATTGGAGAGTTAGATAGAGGGCCTACCGCCACCATAATGGTAAATGGAGGAAGATCAGAATATTTTAAGATGTCAAATGGTACAAGACAGGGATGTCCATTGTCCCCACTGTTATATGTATTATCACTGGAGCCCTTGCTGTCTAGGATTAGGAAGAATATAGATATAAAAGGAATAAAGATAGGAGATAGAGAAAATAAGGTAGCGGCGTATGCGGATGATTTGATGTTCTATGTAGGAAATCCCAGAACATCACTTCCAAATTTAATGAAAGCATTCAGTGAGTATGGAGAACTGTCGAATCTGAAAATAAACCCGACAAAGACTGAAATTTTAAATATCAACCTTTAAAATGAAGAAAAGGAAAAACTAAAAGAGGAATTCCCTTTCCTTTGGAGAGATAAAGATTTAAAATATCTAGGAATAAAATTATCAGCCTCAACTACGAACTTATATAAAGCCAATTATATAGCACTATTAAATGAGATAAAGGTGGAGCTGAGAAGGGTGGGAAATGGAAACCCATCGTGGATGGCACGCATAAACCTGATAAAGATGATAATTGTCCCTAAAGTATTATACAAATTTCAAATGATCCCAATTAAGCTCCCAGAGACATATTTTAAAGAACTTAGGAAAATGATGATAAAATATATATGGAGAAATAAAAAACCTAGAATAGACTATGAGATATTGACTAGAAGTAAAGAGAGAGGAGGATTGGGAGTACCAGATTTCAGGAGATATTATAGAGCGGGGATTATTGCGAGAATTTTTGACTGGATCCATAATCCGGAGAAAAGTTGGGTTAAAATTGAGAAAGCACTGAGTGGAATAAGTTTAAGTAAAAGTATTTGGGTACCAGCACAATATAGGGAATTAGAGGAGAGCACTAGTAAGTATACTTTGAATGTTCTAAAAGAATGGGATTTATTACACAGACAAAAAGGGTGGGTTTTTAATTCACAATTAATACCACTTAGGAACACAAAATATTTGATCCCGGGTATGGATAGTATAGCAGGGAAATGGATTATAAAACAAGAGGCGCAATTGAGAGATATATTGGTAGGGGAGGAAATTGGGTCATATAAGGATATGGAAGACAGAAAGGGAGAAGTTTTTAATAAGATGGATAGATTAAGATATTACCAACTGAAGTATTTTTTTGAGAGTCTCCCTAAGCCCATAAGAACTAGAAAGGATTGAAACCCATTTGAGAGATTATTTGAGACACGGGGAAATGGTAGACACGGAATGGCAAAAATACACAAGATATTATTGGAGATTGACACTGACACAAAATTAATGCACATAGAGAAATGGGAAAGAGATATAGGAAGGAAAATAGAGGAGGAGGAGAAGAGGAAAATGTTCACATTAATTCATGAAAATATTAGTATGAGGGAAGTAGAAGTAAATTATAAGTGTTTGAATAGATGGCACATTACCCCTAATGTAGAGCACAAGATGAATACGGAGATGTCACGGATGTGTTGGAGAGGATGTGGTGAGGTTGGCACGTGGTATCACATGTGGTGGGAGTGTTCAGAAATACAGGTGTTTTGGCGGAAGATAGTTTATGTAATAGGGAAAATGACTAAAATCAATATAGGATTGGATCCAGAACTATGTCTCCTCCATATCTCGAAGCTCTCTACGAAAGTATACAAGAGTCTCAGGATATGGCAATACTTGACCGCAGCAAAGAGTCTGATCCCAGGTTCTGGAAGAAAAGAGAGGTGCCAACTTAGGAGGATTGGATAAGTAGAGTAAATCAGCTATCCGGGACAGAAAGATTGTATTATACATATGAGGACAAGTTGGAGTTGTATAATAAAAAATGGAAAGTCTGGGAAGAATATAAAGTAAAGATGAAATATATGAGGAGATAATATTCCTGGAAGTGGAATTAGAATAGGGTTTAGGAAGAAAAGAAAGATATGGAGTTAATGAGAGAAAAAGGAAAGTGGAGCGTGGGTGGGAGAGGGAAGGGGGGGAGGGGAGGGGGAGTTTTGGGAGGGGGGGTGGTAAGAAAAGGAAGTTTATATATATGGTCAAATAAATCATATAAATTACTGTTTTGATAATTATAATAATAGAAATGTTGAAATGACATGTATAAGACTTGAAAATAAATAAATATTTATAAAAAAAAAAAAAAGAAGCTCCATAAGCCCTTCATATCAAAGAATCAGAATATGCTGAGAAGAGGTCAGAAGTGTAATGTGAAACATAGCTTTTTAATGTACAATAAAGACTATACAGAAAAAAGGTCAGGAGTACAACATACACTACCCAGAGAATGGGTCAAAAGTATAATGTACAGTGTAACACAGACTATAGAAAGATAAGAGAGGAGTTTATTGCAAAGACAATAGACAGTGCAGAGAAGGGGCCAGGAGTAACATATACTGTTTAGAGTAAACAGTTAGTGTTTGTCGGTCTTAAGTTTTTTACTTTGATTGTGAATAAGCAATGAAAAATATGTCAGCCAGAAACATGTTGAGCGTGGGGCGTCTAATGTTCTTGTCAGTATTGTGTCCTTTTTACATGTGTTGTGCTCTGGCCAGAGTGGATTACTTTTCTGGAACATTATTTGGTCTGAGTTTACTCTGTGGTAAAAGCGGATGCCCGGTTGGTATCTATCTATCTATCTATCTATCTATCTATCTATCTATCTATCTATCTATCAATCTATATATTTGTCTGTCTACTTTTCTATGCATCAAAGATAAAAGGGCTGATTGGATGTAAAGCTGATATTCAGGGCAAAAAGGTCCTGCTGTCTATCCTCCGTAAAAGGGTATACCTTCTTCCCACTTTTACAGTCGAGACTGGGCACGCAGACGGGACAGCAGTGCAGAGTTCCAACTCTTCGTTTCCGAACTCTAAGATGCGATTTACCTCTTTACACAGTGATCGACCTAGGAGAGGGATCTGCAAAGAGGGATCAGCCTCTAAGAGACGTACTTGCGAACAGTATAGAAGCTCCATAAAGAAGGGGGTGGAGGGGAGAAATGTTTTTTTTTTTTTTTTTTTTTTTCTCTCTGCCCCTCCGTTTCCCTAATTTGCCTCCTGTTTCATCCTTCAGTCCTCTAGCTTTGCTCTAATTCTTCCCCTTTTTGTTAAGAAGTACAAGTAGAAAGGGGTCAATAGGGAGATCTGGATGGAGGGGAGGCTAGCCATGGGAGGAGTGTAGCCCTAAGGACCAAATCAAAGGTGGATGTTAGTTCCACAAATGATGAATAGGCAAAGTGAAGGCCTAAAAAGAGGGGGGAGGGGGGGAGGGATGGTGGTGAGGTTGGGGGGAGGGGATGAAGGGGAGGGAGAGGGGAGGGATTGTGGGAAGAGGGGGGGGAGGGATAAGGGGAGAGAAAAGGTTAGCGGGATAAATACGCTCTATAGGTATAAGAAAGAGGAAAGTAAGGAGGAAAAGGAGTCAGGAGGAAAAGAGTAAGATGGAAGAAATCCAATATATAACCTATAATGTAAAAGGGCTAAATTGTCCAGGAAAGAGATTTAGGTTATTTAAAGAACTACAACATAGAAAATCCTCAGTGATATTCTTGCAAGAAACACACTTAGAGATAGAGTCGAAGGTTAGACTGAGAACCAGATACTTTCCGACATGGTTTTATGCGGATTCACCAATTAAAAGAGCAAAAGGAGTTGCTATAGGCTTTGCTAAAAATATAAGGTTTGTGGTTGAGGAGAGATTGACGGACCCGGAGGGAAGGTTCCTATTTTTGAGAGGTAAATTACAGGGAATTGAGTGCACAATAGCAAATATATATAGTCCAAATAAGAAGCCAGTGACATTTGTGAGAGAAGTGTTGAAGAGATTGATGGACTTTAAAAAAGGGTGTATGTTAGTGGCAGGTGATTTTAACCTCTGTATAGACCTGAAGATGGATACCACTTCCTGTGTGAGGAGAGAGGAAAGCAAGTCCTTGAGAAGGTTAAAAAAAAGGATGCATGAGTGTCAACTGGTGGACATCTGGAGAATTAGGAATATGAAAGAGAGAGATTATACTTTCTTTTCGCAAGTACATGAGACTTATTCTAGACTAGATTACATATTAGTAGAACACCAAATGATAGAATGGGTGGGGGAAGTAAAAATAGGAGTAAGCACCCTATCGGATCATGCCCCGGTAGAAATGAGGTTAAGATGGGGTAGAGAAGAGAGAGAGGGATATGTGTGGTGGATGAATGAGGCACTCCTCATGGATGAAGAGATTAGTCGAAGAATTGAGAGGGAAATTGAGTGGTTTTTTGAAGAGAACGAGACAGAGGATGTATCGGTAGCAACGGTGTGGGAAGCTCATAAAGCTTACATCAGAGGTCTGCTCATTGCAATGGGGGCAAAAAAGAATAAAGAAAGGAAAGAAAAGATAAATAGATTATTAAATGAAATAAATGATCTTGAACAGGTGCATAAAAGGGAAAGATCTAAGGAGATAATGCAGGGGTTAATAAAGAAGAAAGAAGAACTAGAGAATGTAATGGAGGAAGAAAAAAGAAGAGTCTTTAATAAAATAACATGTGAAAGGTATAGATGGGGAGATAGGCCGGGAAAGTATTTAATGAGAACTTTAAGAAAGAAGAAAAATAGAAATTATATTGAGAAAATAAGAAACCCCAAGGGTGAATTTCTACACTCAACTAAGGATATTGCCAGAATATTTAAAGAGTATTACAATGAGTTGTATAATATTATACCCCAGGATAAGTTTAAGAAAATGGAAATAGTAAATAGGGGGAAAAGAAAGATATACCTAGAGGAAGCAGGTCTACCGAAATTAAGAGAAATACAACTGAACTCTTTAGAGGAAGAAATAACTTCAGAGGAAATAAAAATAGCGTTAAAAAGCATGGCGGGAGGGAAAAGTCCGGGTCCAGACGGATACACAGTTAAATACTATAAAAAATATATAGAGCTTTTAATACCCAAGATGAAGACTTATATGAACGCCTTGGGGAATGGGATGGAGATGAGGGGAGAATCGTTACAGGCTAATATAGTACTGATTCAGAAGGAAGATAAAGATCCCTCGCAATGTGCGAGTTATCGACCAATAGCGCTATTGAATGTAGACACTAAAATATTTGCAAAGGTGTTGGCAAATAGATTAAAAGAACTGATGCCGGAGTGGATACATAGAGATCAAGTGGGGTTTGTTCCAGGAAGAGAGGGTAGAGACAACGCTCTGAGATCACTGCTGCTTACACAAGAGGGCAAGAAAGGGAAAACCCCAATGATATTGATGTCGATAGATGCCGAGAAGGCATTCGACAGAGTAAGTTGGGGTTTTATGATGGACACCCTGGAAGCATTAGGAATGGGAGATAGAATAAGAGGGTGGATTGGAGAGTTAGATAGAGGGCCTACCGCCACCATAATGGTAAATGGAGGAAGATCAGAGTATTTTAAGATGTCAAATGGTACAAGACAGGGATGTCCATTGTCCCCACTGTTATATGTATTATCACTGGAGCCCTTGCTGTCTAGGATTAGGAAGAATATAGATATAAAAGGAATAAAGATAGGAGATAGAGAAAATAAGGTAGCGGCGTATGTGGACGATTTGATGTTCTATGTAGGAAATCCCAGAACATCACTTCCAAATTTAATGAAAGCATTCAGTGAGTATGGAGAACTGTCGAATCTGAAAATAAACCCGACAAAGACTGAAATTTTAAATATCAACCTTTAAAATGAAGAAAAGGAAAAACTAAAAGAGGAATTCCCTTTCCTTTGGAGAGATAAAGATTTAAAATATCTAGGAATAAAATTATCAGCCTCAACTACGAACTTATATAAAGCCAATTATATAGCACTATTAAATGAGATAAAGGTGGAGCTGAGAAGGGTGGGAAATGGAAACCCATCGTGGATGGCACGCATAAACCTGATAAAGATGATAATTGTCCCTAAAGTATTATACAAATTTCAAATGATCCCAATTAAGCTCCCAGAGACATATTTTAAAGAACTTAGGAAAATGATGATAAAATATATATGGAGAAATAAAAAACCTAGAATAGGCTATGAGATATTGACTAGAAGTAAAGAGAGAGGAGGATTGGGAGTACCAGATTTCAGGAGATATTATAGAGCGGGGATTATTGCGAGAATTTTTGACTGGATCCATAATCCGGAGAAAAGTTGGGTTAAAATTGAGAAAGCACTGAGTGGAATAAGTTTAAGTAAAAGTATTTGGGTACCAGCACAATATAGGGAATTAGAGGAGAGCACTAGTAAGTATACTTTGAATGTTCTAAAAGAATGGGATTTATTACACAGACAAAAAGGGTGGGTTTTTAATTCACAATTAATACCACTTAGGAACACAAAATATTTGATCCCGGGTATGGATAGTATAGCAGGGAAATGGATTATAAAACAAGAGGCGCAATTGAGAGATATATTGGTAGGGGAGGAAATTGGGTCATATAAGGATATGGAAGACAGAAAGGGAGAAGTTTTTAATAAGATGGATAGATTAAGATATTACCAACTGAAGTATTTTTTTGAGAGTCTCCCTAAGCCCATAAGAACTAGAAAGGATTGAAACCCATTTGAGAGATTATTTGAGACACGGGGAAATGGTAGACACGGAATGGCAAAAATACACAAGATATTATTGGAGATTGACACTGACACAAAATTAATGCACATAGAGAAATGGGAAAGAGATATAGGAAGGAAAATAGAGGAGGAGGAGAAGAGGAAAATGTTCACATTAATTCATGAAAATATTAGTATGAGGGAAGTAGAAGTAAATTATAAGTGTTTGAATAGATGGCACATTACCCCTAATGTAGAGCACAAGATGAATACGGAGATGTCACGGATGTGTTGGAGAGGATGTGGTGAGGTTGGCACGTGGTATCACATGTGGTGGGAGTGTTCAGAAATACAGGTGTTTTGGCGGAAGATAGTTTATGTAATAGGGAAAATGACTAAAATCAATATAGGATTGGATCCAGAACTATGTCTCCTCCATATCTCGAAGCTCTCTACGAAAGTATACAAGAATCTCGGGATATTGCAATACTTGACCGCAGCAAAGAGTCTGATCCCAGGTTCTGGAAGAAAAGAGAGGTGCCAACTTAGGAGGATTGGATAAGTAGAGTAAATCAGCTATCCGGGACAGAAAGATTGTATTATACATATGAGGACAAGTTGGAGTTGTATAATAAAAAATGGAAAGTCTGGGAAGAATATAAAGTAAAGATGAAATATATGAGGAGATAATATTCCTGGAAGTGGAATTAGAATAGGGTTTAGGAAGAATAGAAAGATATGGAGTTAATGAGAGAAATAGGAAAGTGGAGCGTGGGTGGGAGAGGGAAGGGGGGGAGGGGAGGGGGAGTTTTGGGAGGGGGGATGGTAAGAAAAGGAAGTTTATATATATGGTCAAATAAATCATATAAATTACTGTTTTGATAATTATAATAATAGAAATGTTGAAATGACATGTATAAGACTTGAAAATAAATAAATAAATATTTATAAAAAAAAAAAAAAAAGAAGCTCCATAAGCCCTTCATATCAAAGAATCAGAATATGCTGAGAAGAGGTCAGAAGTGTAATGTGAAACATAGCTTTTTAATGTACAATAAAGACTATACAGAAAAAAGGTCAGGAGTACAACATACACTACCCAGAGAATGGGTCAAAAGTATAATGTACAGTGTAACACAGACTATAGAAAGATAAGAGAGGAGTTTATTGCAAAGACAATAGACAGTGCAGAGAAGGGGCCAGGAGTAACATATACTGTTTAGAGTAAACAGTTAGTGTTTGTCGGTCTTAAGTTTTTTACTTTGATTGTGAATAAGCAATGAAAAATATGTCAGCCAGAAACATGTTGAGCGTGGGGCGTCTAATGTTCTTGTCAGTATTGTGTCCTTTTTACATGTGTTGTGCTCCGGCCAGAGTGGATTACTTTTCTGGAACATTATTTGGTCTGAGTTTACTCTGTGGTAAAAGCGGATGCCCGGTTGGTATCTATCTATCAATCTATATATTTGTCTGTCTACTTTTCTATGCATCAAAGATAAAAGGGCTGATTGGATGTAAAGCTGATATTCAGGGCAAAAAGGTCCTGCTGTCTATCCTCCGTAAAAGGGTATACCTTCTTCCCACTTTTACAGTCGAGACTGGGCACGCAGACGGGACAGCAGTGCAGAGTTCCAACTCTTCGTTTCCGAACTCTAAGATGCGATTTACCTCTTTACACAGTGATCGACCTAGGAGAGGGATCTGCAAAGAGGGATCAGCCTCTAAGAGACGTACTTGCAAACAGTATAGAAGCTCCATAAAGAAGGGGGTGGAGGGGAGAGATGTTTTTTTTTTTTTTTTTTTTTTCTCTCTGCCCCTCCGTTTCCCTAATTTGCCTCCTGTTTCATCCTTCAGTCCTCTAGCTTTGCTCTAATTCTTCCCCTTTTTGTTAAGAAGTACAAGTAGAAAGGGGTCAATAGGGAGATCTGGATGGAGGGGAGGCTAGCCATGGGAGGAGTGTAGCCCTAAGGACCAAATCAAAGGTGGATGTTAGTTCCACAAATGATGAATAGGCAAAGTGAAGGCCTAAAAAGAGGGGGGGGGGGGGAGGGATGGTGGTGAGGTTGGGGGGAGGGGATGGAGGGGAGGGAGAGGGGAGGGATTGTGGGAAGAGGGGGGGGAGGGATAAGGGGAGAGAAAAGGTTAGCGGGATAAATACGCTCTACAGGTATAAGAAAGAGGAAAGTAAGGAGGAAAAGGAGTCAGGAGGAAAAGAGTAAGATGGAAGAAATCCAATATATAACCTATAATGTAAAAGGGCTAAATTGTCCAGGAAAGAGATTTAGGTTATTTAAAGAACTACAACATAGAAAATCCTCAGTGATATTCTTGCAAGAAACACACTTAGAGATAGAGTCGAAGGTTAGACTGAGAACCAGATACTTTCCGACATGGTTTTATGCGGATTCACCAATTAAAAGAGCAAAAGGAGTTGCTATAGGCTTTGCTAAAAATATAAGGTTTGTGGTTGAGGAGAGATTGACGGACCCGGAGGGAAGGTTCCTATTTTTGAGAGGTAAATTACAGGGAATTGAGTGCACAATAGCAAATATATATAGTCCAAATAAGAAGCCAGTGACATTTGTGAGAGAAGTGTTGAAGAGATTGATGGACTTTAAAAAAGGGTGTATGTTAGTGGCGGGTGATTTTAACCTCTGTATAGACCTGAAGATGGATACCACTTCCTGTGTGAGGAGAGAGGAAAGCAAGTCCTTGAGAAGGTTAAAAAAAAGGATGCATGAGTGTCAACTGGTGGACATCTGGAGAATTAGGAATATGAAAGAGAGAGATTATACTTTCTTTTCGCAAGTACATGAGACTTATTCTAGACTAGATTACATATTAGTAGAACACCAAATGATAGAATGGGTGGGGGAAGTAAAAATAGGAGTAAGCACCCTATGGGATCATGCCCCGGTAGAAATGAGGTTAAGATGGGGTAGAGAAGAGAGAGAGGGATATGTGTGGCGGATGAATGAGGCACTCCTCATGGATGAAGAGATTAGTCGAAGAATTGAGAGGGAAATTGAGTGGTTTTTTGAAGAGAACGAGACAGAGGATGTATCGGTAGCAACGGTGTGGGAAGCTCATAAAGCTTACATCAGAGGTCTGCTCATTGCAATGGGGGCAAAAAAGAATAAAGAAAGGAAAGAAAAGATAAATAGATTATTAAATGAAATAAATGATCTTGAACAGGTGCATAAAAGGGAAAGATCTAAGGAGATAATGCAGGGGTTAATAAAGAAGAAAGAAGAACTAGAGAATGTAATGGAGGAAGAAAAAAGAAGAGTCTTTAATAAAATAACATGTGAAAGGTATAGATGGGGAGATAGGCCGGGAAAGTATTTAATGAGAACTTTAAGAAAGAAGAAAAATAGAAATTATATTGAGAAAATAAGAAACCCCAAGGGTGAATTTCTACACTCAACTAAGGATATTGCCAGAATATTTAAAGAGTATTACAATGAGTTGTATAATATTATACCCCAGGATAAGTTTAAGAAAATGGAAATAGTAAATAGGGGGAAAAGAAAGATATACCTAGAGGAAGCAGGTCTACCGAAATTAAGAGAAATACAACTGAACTCTTTAGAGGAAGAAATAACTTCAGAGGAAATAAAAATAGCGTTAAAAAGCATGGCGGGAGGGAAAAGTCCGGGTCCAGACGGATACACAATTAAATACTATAAAAAATATATAGAGCTTTTAATACCCAAGATGAAGACTTATATGAACGCCTTGGGGAATGGGATGGAGATGAGGGGAGAATCGTTACAGGCTAATATAGTACTGATTCAGAAGGAAGATAAAGATCCCTCGCAATGTGCGAGTTATCGACCAATAGCGCTATTGAATGTAGACACTAAAATATTTGCAAAGGTGTTGGCAAATAGATTAAAAGAACTGATGCCGGAGTGGATACATAGAGATCAAGTGGGGTTTGTTCCAGGAAGAGAGGGTAGAGACAACGCTCTGAGATCACTGCTGCTTACACAAGAGGGCAAGAAAGGGAAAACCCCAATGATATTGATGTCGATAGATGCCGAGAAGGCATTCGACAGAGTAAGTTGGGGTTTTATGATGGACACCCTGGAAGCATTAGGAATGGGAGATAGAATAAGAGGGTGGATTGGAGAGTTAGATAGAGGGCCTACCGCCACCATAATGGTAAATGGAGGAAGATCAGAGTATTTTAAGATGTCAAATGGTACAAGACAGGGATGTCCATTGTCCCCACTGTTATATGTATTATCACTGGAGCCCTTGCTGTCTAGGATTAGGAAGAATATAGATATAAAAGGAATAAAGATAGGAGATAGAGAAAATAAGGTAGCGGCGTATGCGGACGATTTGATGTTCTATGTAGGAAATCCCAGAACATCACTTCCAAATTTAATGAAAGCATTCAGTGAGTATGGAGAACTGTCGGATCTGAAAATAAACCCGACAAAGACTGAAATTTTAAATATCAACCTTTAAAATGAAGAAAAGGAAAAACTAAAAGAGGAATTCCCTTTCCTTTGGAGAGATAAAGATTTAAAATATCTAGGAATAAAATTATCAGCCTCAACTACGAACTTATATAAAGCCAATTATATAGCACTATTAAATGAGATAAAGGTGGAGCTGAGAAGGGTGGGAAATGGAAACCCATCGTGGATGGCACGCATAAACCTGATAAAGATGATAATTGTCCCTAAAGTATTATACAAATTTCAAATGATCCCAATTAAGCTCCCAGAGACATATTTTAAAGAACTTAGGAAAATGATGATAAAATATATATGGAGAAATAAAAAACCTAGAATAGGCTATGAGATATTGACTAGAAGTAAAGAGAGAGGAGGATTGGGAGTACCAGATTTCAGGAGATATTATAGAGCGGGGATTATTGCGAGAATTTTTGACTGGATCCATAATCCGGAGAAAAGTTGGGTTAAAACTGAGAAAGCACTGAGTGGAATAAGTTTAAGTAAAAGTATTTGGGTACCAGCACAATATAGGGAATTAGAGGAGAGCACTAGTAAGTATACTTTGAATGTTCTAAAAGAATGGGATTTATTACACAGACAAAAAGGGTGGGTTTTTAATTCACAATTAATACCACTTAGGAACACAAAATATTTGATCCCGGGTATGGATAGTATAGCAGGGAAATGGATTATAAAACAAGAGGCGCAATTGAGAGATATATTGGTAGGGGAGGAAATTGGGTCATATAAGGATATGGAAGACAGAAAGGGAGAAGTTTTTAATAAGATGGATAGATTAAGATATTACCAACTGAAGTATTTTTTTGAGAGTCTCCCTAAGCCCATAAGAACTAGAAAGGATTGAAACCCATTTGAGAGATTATTTGAGACACGGGGAAATGGTAGACACGGAATGGCAAAAATACACAAGATATTATTGGAGATTGACACTGACACAAAATTAATGCACATAGAGAAATGGGAAAGAGATATAGGAAGGAAAATAGAGGAGGAGGAGAAGAGGAAAATGTTCACATTAATTCATGAAAATATTAGTATGAGGGAAGTAGAAGTAAATTATAAGTGTTTGAATAGATGGCACATTACCCCTAATGTAGAGCACAAGATGAATACGGAGATGTCACGGATGTGTTGGAGAGGATGTGGTGAGGTTGGCACGTGGTATCACATGTGGTGGGAGTGTTCAGAAATACAGGTGTTTTGGCGGAAGATAGTTTATGTAATAGGGAAAATGACTAAAATCAATATAGGATTGGATCCAGAACTATGTCTCCTCCATATCTCGAAGCTCTCTACGAAAGTATACAAGAGTCTCGGGATATGGCAATACTTGACCGCAGCAAAGAGTCTGATCCCAGGTTCTGGAAGAAAAGAGAGGTGCCAACTTAGGAGGATTGGATAAGTAGAGTAAATCAGCTATCCGGGACAGAAAGATTGTATTATACATATGAGGACAAGTTGGAGTTGTATAATAAAAAATGGAAAGTCTGGGAAGAATATAAAGTAAAGATGAAATATATGAGGAGATAATATTCCTGGAAGTGGAATTAGAATAGGGTTTAGGAAGAATAGAAAGATATGGAGTTAATGAGAGAAATAGGAAAGTGGAGCGTGGGTGGGAGAGGGAAGGGGGGGAGGGGAGGGGGAGTTTTGGGAGGGGGGATGGTAAGAAAAGGAAGTTTATATATATGGTCAAATAAATCATATAAATTACTGTTTTGATAATTATAATAATAGAAATGTTGAAATGACATGTATAAGACTTGAAAATAAATAAATATTTATAAAAAAAAAAAAAAAAGAAGCTCCATAAGCCCTTCATATCAAAGAATCAGAATATGCTGAGAAGAGGTCAGAAGTGTAATGTGAAACATAGCTTTTTAATGTACAATAAAGACTATACAGAAAAAAGGTCAGGAGTACAACATACACTACCCAGAGAATGGGTCAAAAGTATAATGTACAGTGTAACACAGACTATAGAAAGATAAGAGAGGAGTTTATTGCAAAGACAATAGACAGTGCAGAGAAGGGGCCAGGAGTAACATATACTGTTTAGAGTAAACAGTTAGTGTTTGTCGGTCTTAAGTTTTTTACTTTGATTGTGAATAAGCAATGAAAAATATGTCAGCCAGAAACATGTTGAGCGTGGGGCGTCTAATGTTCTTGTCAGTATTGTGTCCTTTTTACATGTGTTGTGCTCTGGCCAGAGTGGATTACTTTTCTGGAACATTATTTGGTCTGAGTTTACTCTGTGGTAAAAGCGGATGCCCGGTTGGTATCTATCTATCTATCTATCTATCTATCTATCTATCTATCTATCAATCTATATATTTGTCTGTCTACTTTTCTATGCATCAAAGATAAAAGGGCTGATTGGATGTAAAGCTGATATTCAGGGCAAAAAGGTCCTGCTGTCTATCCTCCGTAAAAGGGTATACCTTCTTCCCACTTTTACAGTCGAGACTGGGCACGCAGACGGGACAGCAGTGCAGAGTTCCAACTCTTCGTTTCCGAACTCTAAGATGCGATTTACCTCTTTACACAGTGATCGACCTAGGAGAGGGATCTGCAAAGAGGGATCAGCCTCTAAGAGACGTACTTGCGAACAGTATAGAAGCTCCATAAAGAAGGGGGTGGAGGGGAGAGATGGTTTTTTTTTTTTTTTTTTTTTTCTCTCTGCCCCTCCGTTTCCCTAATTTGCCTCCTGTTTCATCCTTCAGTCCTCTAGCTTTGCTCTAATTCTTCCCCTTTTTGTTAAGAAGTACAAGTAGAAAGGGGTCAATAGGGAGATCTGGATGGAGGGGAGGCTAGCCATGGGAGGAGTGTAGCCCTAAGGACCAAATCAAAGGTGGATGTTAGTTCCACAAATGATGAATAGGCAAAGTGAAGGCCTAAAAAGAGGGGGGAGGGGGGGGAGGGATGGTGGTGAGGTTGGGGGGAGGGGATGGAGGGGAGGGAGAGGGGAGGGATTGTGGGAAGAGGGGGGGGGGATAAGGGGAGAGAAAAGGTTAGCGGGATAAATACGCTCTACAGGTATAAGAAAGAGGAAAGTAAGGAGGAAAAGGAGTCAGGAGGAAAAGAGTAAGATGGAAGAAATCCAATATATAACCTATAATGTAAAAGGGCTAAATTGTCCAGGAAAGAGATTTAGGTTATTTAAAGAACTACAACATAGAAAATCCTCAGTGATATTCTTGCAAGAAACACACTTAGAGATAGAGTCGAAGGTTAGACTGAGAACCAGATACTTTCCGACATGGTTTTATGCGGATTCACCAATTAAAAGAGCAAAAGGAGTTGCTATAGGCTTTGCTAAAAATATAAGGTTTGTGGTTGAGGAGAGATTGACGGACCCGGAGGGAAGGTTCCTATTTTTGAGAGGTAAATTACAGGGAATTGAAGACACAATAGCAAATATATATAGTCCAAATAAGAAGCCAGTGACATTTGTGAGAGAAGTGTTGAAGAGATTGATGGACTTTAAAAAAGGGTGTATGTTAGTGGCGGGTGATTTTAACCTCTGTATAGACCTGAAGATGGATACCACTTCCTGTGTGAGGAGAGAGGAAAGCAAGTCCTTGGGAAGGTTAAAAAAAAGGATGCATGAGTGTCAACTGGTGGACATCTGGAGAATTAGGAATATGAAAGAGAGAGATTATACTTTCTTTTCGCAAGTACATGAGACTTATTCTAGACTAGATTACATATTAGTAGAACACCAAATGATAGAATGGGTGGGGGAAGTAAAAATAGGAGTAAGCACCCTATCGGATCATGCCCCGGTAGAAATGAGGTTAAGATGGGGTAGAGAAGAGAGAGAGGGATATGTGTGGCGGATGAATGAGGCACTCCTCATGGATGAAGAGATTAGTCGAAGAATTGAGAGGGAAATTGAGTGGTTTTTTGAAGAGAACGAGACAGAGGATGTATCGGTAGCAACGGTGTGGGAAGCTCATAAAGCTTACATCAGAGGTCTGCTCATTGCAATGGGGGCAAAAAAGAATAAAGAAAGGAAAGAAAAGATAAATAGATTATTAAATGAAATAAATGATCTTGAACAGGTGCATAAAAGGGAAAGATCTAAGGAGATAATGCAGGGGTTAATAAAGAAGAAAGAAGAACTAGAGAATGTAATGGAGGAAGAAAAAAGAAGAGTCTTTAATAAAATAACATGTGAAAGGTATAGATGGGGAGATAGGCCGGGAAAGTATTTAATGAGAACTTTAAGAAAGAAGAAAAATAGAAATTATATTGAGAAAATAAGAAACCCCAAGGGTGAATTTCTACACTCAACTAAGGATATTGCCAGAATATTTAAAGAGTATTACAATGAGTTGTATAATATTATACCCCAGGATAAGTTTAAGAAAATGGAAATAGTAAATAGGGGGAAAAGAAAGATATACCTAGAGGAAGCAGGTCTACCGAAATTAAGAGAAATACAACTGAACTCTTTAGAGGAAGAAATAACTTCAGAGGAAATAAAAATAGCGTTAAAAAGCATGGCGGGAGGGAAAAGTCCGGGTCCAGACGGATACACAGTTAAATACTATAAAAAATATATAGAGCTTTTAATACCCAAGATGAAGACTTATATGAACGCCTTGGGGAATGGGATGGAGATGAGGGGAGAATCGTTACAGGCTAATATAGTACTGATTCAGAAGGAAGATAAAGATCCCTCGCAATGTGCGAGTTATCGACCAATAGCGCTATTGAATGTAGACACTAAAATATTTGCAAAGGTGTTGGCAAATAGATTAAAAGAACTGATGCCGGAGTGGATACATAGAGATCAAGTGGGGTTTGTTCCAGGAAGAGAGGGTAGAGACAACGCTCTGAGATCACTGCTGCTTACACAAGAGGGCAAGAAAGGGAAAACCCCAATGATATTGATGTCGATAGATGCCGAGAAGGCATTCGACAGAGTAAGTTGGGGTTTTATGATGGACACCCTGGAAGCATTAGGAATGGGAGATAGAATAAGAGGGTGGATTGGAGAGTTAGATAGAGGGCCTACCGCCACCATAATGGTAAATGGAGGAAGATCAGAGTATTTTAAGATGTCAAATGGTACAAGACAGGGATGTCCATTGTCCCCACTGTTATATGTATTATCACTGGAGCCCTTGCTGTCTAGGATTAGGAAGAATATAGATATAAAAGGAATAAAGATAGGAGATAGAGAAAATAAGGTAGCGGCGTATGCGGACGATTTGATGTTCTATGTAGGAAATCCCAGAACATCACTTCCAAATTTAATGAAAGCATTCAGTGAGTATGGAGAACTGTCGAATCTGAAAATAAACCCGACAAAGACTGAAATTTTAAATATCAACCTTTAAAATGAAGAAAAGGAAAAACTAAAAGAGGAATTCCCTTTCCTTTGGAGAGATAAAGATTTAAAATATCTAGGAATAAAATTATCAGCCTCAACTACGAACTTATATAAAGCCAATTATATAGCACTATTAAATGAGATAAAGGTGGAGCTGAGAAGGGTGGGAAATGGAAACCCATCGTGGATGGCACGCATAAACCTGATAAAGATGATAATTGTCCCTAAAGTATTATACAAATTTCAAATGATCCCAATTAAGCTCCCAGAGACATATTTTAAAGAACTTAGGAAAATGATGATAAAATATATATGGAGAAATAAAAAACCTAGAATAGGCTATGAGATATTGACTAGAAGTAAAGAGAGAGGAGGATTGGGAGTACCAGATTTCAGGAGATATTATAGAGCGGGGATTATTGCGAGAATTTTTGACTGGATCCATAATCCGGAGAAAAGTTGGGTTAAAACTGAGAAAGCACTGAGTGGAATAAGTTTAAGTAAAAGTATTTGGGTACCAGCACAATATAGGGAATTAGAGGAGAGCACTAGTAAGTATACTTTGAATGTTCTAAAAGAATGGGATTTATTACACAGACAAAAAGGGTGGGTTTTTAATTCACAATTAATACCACTTAGGAACACAAAATATTTGATCCCGGGTATGGATAGTATAGCAGGGAAATGGATTATAAAACAAGAGGCGCAATTGAGAGATATATTGGTAGGGGAGGAAATTGGGTCATATACGGATATGGAAGACAGAAAGGGAGAAGTTTTTAATAAGATGGATAGATTAAGATATTACCAACTGAAGTATTTTTTTGAGAGTCTCCCTAAGCCCATAAGAACTAGAAAGGATTAAAACCCATTTGAGAGATTATTTGAGACACGGGGAAATGGTAGACACGGAATGGCAAAAATACACAAGATATTATTGGAGATTGACACTGACACAAAATTAATGCACATAGAGAAATGGAAAAGAGATATAGGAAGGAAAATAGAGGAGGAGGAGAAGAGGAAAATGTTCACATTAATTCATGAAAATATTAGTATGAGGGAAGTAGAAGTAAATTATAAGTGTTTGAATAGATGGCACATTACCCCTAATGTAGAGCACAAGATGAATACGGAGATGTCACGGATGTGTTGGAGAGGATGTGGTGAGGTTGGCACGTGGTATCACATGTGGTGGGAGTGTTCAGAAATACAGGTGTTTTGGCGGAAGATAGTTTATGTAATAGGGAAAATGACTAAAATCAATATAGGATTGGATCCAGAACTATGTCTCCTCCATATCTCGAAGCTCTCTACGAAAGTATACAAGAGTCTCAGGATATGGCAATACTTGACCGCAGCAAAGAGTCTGATCCCAGGTTCTGGAAGAAAAGAGAGGTGCCAACTTAGGAGGATTGGATAAGTAGAGTAAATCAGCTATCCGGGACAGAAAGATTGTATTATACATATGAGGACAAGTTGGAGTTGTATAATAAAAAATGGAAAGTCTGGGAAGAATATAAAGTAAAGATGAAATATATGAGGAGATAATATTCCTGGAAGTGGAATTAGAATAGGGTTTAGGAAGAATAGAAAGATATGGAGTTAATGAGAGAAAAAGGAAAGTGGAGCGTGGGTGGGAGAGGGAAGGGGGGGAGGGGAGGGGGAGTTTTGGGAGGGGGGGTGGTAAGAAAAGGAAGTTTATATATATGGTCAAATAAATCATATAAATTACTGTTTTGATAATTATAATAATAGAAATGTTGAAATGACATGTATAAGACTTGAAAATAAATAAATATTTATAAAAAAAAAAAAAAAGAAGCTCCATAAGCCCTTCATATCAAAGAATCAGAATATGCTGAGAAGAGGTCAGAAGTGTAATGTGAAACATAACTTTTTAATGTACAATAAAGACTATACAGAAAAAAGGTCAGGAGTACAACATACACTACCCAGAGAATGGGTCAAAAGTATAATGTACAGTGTAACACAGACTATAGAAAGATAAGAGAGGAGTTTATTGCAAAGACAATAGACAGTGCAGAGAAGGGGCCAGGAGTAACATATACTGTTTAGAGTAAACAGTTAGTGTTTGTCGGTCTTAAGTTTTTTACTTTGATTGTGAATAAGCAATGAAAAATATGTCAGCCAGAAACATGTTGAGCGTGGGGCGTCTAATGTTCTTGTCAGTATTGTGTCCTTTTTACATGTGTTGTGCTCTGGCCAGAGTGGATTACTTTTCTGGAACATTATTTGGTCTGAGTTTACTCTGTGGTAAAAGCGGATGCTCGGTTGGTATCTATCTATCTATCTATCTATCTATCTATCTATCTATCTATCTATCTATCAATCTATATATTTGTCTGTCTACTTTTCTATGCATCAAAGATAAAAGGGCTGATTGGATGTAAAGCTGATATTCAGGGCAAAAAGGTCCTGCTGTCTATCCTCCGTAAAAGGGTATACCTTCTTCCCACTTTTACAGTCGAGACTGGGCACGCAGACGGGACAGCAGTGCAGAGTTCCAACTCTTCGTTTCCGAACTCTAAGATGCGATTTACCTCTTTACACAGTGATCGACCTAGGAGAGGGATCTGCAAAGAGGGATCAGCCTCTAAGAGACGTACTTGCGAACAGTATAGAAGCTCCATAAAGAAGGGGGTGGAGGGGAGAGATGTTTTTTTTTTTTTTTTTTTTTCTCTCTGCCCCTCCGTTTCCCTAATTTGCCTCCTGTTTCATCCTTCAGTCCTCTAGCTTTGCTCTAATTCTTCCCCTTTTTGTTAAGAAGTACAAGTAGAAAGGGGTCAATAGGGAGATCTGGATGGAGGGGAGGCTAGCCATGGGAGGAGTGTAGCACTAAGGACCAAATCAAAGGTGGATGTTAGTTCCACAAATGATGAATAGGCAAAGTGAAGGCCTAAAAAGAGGGGGGAGGGGGGGGAGGGATGGTGGTGAGGTTGGGGGGAGGGGATGGAGGGGAGGGAGAGGGGAGGGATTGTGGGAAGAGGGGGGGGAGGGATAAGGGGAGAGAAAAGGTTAGCGGGATAAATACGCTCTACAGGTATAAGAAAGAGGAAAGTAAGGAGGAAAAGGAGTCAGGAGGAAAAGAGTAAGATGGAAGAAATCCAATATATAACCTATAATGTAAAAGGGCTAAATTGTCCAGGAAAGAGATTTAGGTTATTTAAAGAACTACAACATAGAAAATCCTCAGTGATATTCTTGCAAGAAACACACTTAGAGATAGAGTCGAAGGTTAGACTGAGAACCAGATACTTTCCGACATGGTTTTATGCGGATTCACCAATTAAAAGAGCAAAAGGAGTTGCTATAGGCTTTGCTAAAAATATAAGGTTTGTGGTTGAGGAGAGATTGACGGACCCGGAGGGAAGGTTCCTATTTTTGAGAGGTAAATTACAGGGAATTGAGTGCACAATAGCAAATATATATAGTCCAAATAAGAAGCCAGTGACATTTGTGAGAGAAGTGTTGAAGAGATTGATGGACTTTAAAAAAGGGTGTATGTTAGTGGCGGGTGATTTTAACCTCTGTATAGACCTGAAGATGGATACCACTTCCTGTGTGAGGAGAGAGGAAAGCAAGTCCTTGAGAAGGTTAAAAAAATGGATGCATGAGTGTCAACTGGTGGACATCTGGAGAATTAGGAATATGAAAGAGAGAGATTATACTTTCTTTTCGCAAGTACATGAGACTTATTCTAGACTAGATTACATATTAGTAGAACACCAAATGATAGAATGGGTGGGGGAAGTAAAAATAGGAGTAAGCACCCTATCGGATCATGCCCCGGTAGAAATGAGGTTAAGATGGGGTAGAGAAGAGAGAGAGGGATATGTGTGGCGGATGAATGAGGCACTCCTCATGGATGAAGAGATTAGTCGAAGAATTGAGAGGGAAATTGAGTGGTTTTTTGAAGAGAACGAGACAGAGGATGTATCGGTAGCAACGGTGTGGGAAGCTCATAAAGCTTACATCAGAGGTCTGCTCATTGCAATGGGGGCAAAAAAGAATAAAGAAAGGAAAGAAAAGATAAATAGATTATTAAATGAAATAAATGATCTTGAACAGGTGCATAAAAGGGAAAGATCTAAGGAGATAATGCAGGGGTTAATAAAGAAGAAAGAAGAACTAGAGAATGTAATGGAGGAAGAAAAAAGAAGAGTCTTTAATAAAATAACATGTGAAAGGTATAGATGGGGAGATAGGCCGGGAAAGTATTTAATGAGAACTTTAAGAAAGAAGAAAAATAGAAATTATATTGAGAAAATAAGAAACCCCAAGGGTGAATTTCTACACTCAACTAAGGATATTGCCAGAATATTTAAAGAGTATTACAATGAGTTGTATAATATTATACCCCAGGATAAGTTTAAGAAAATGGAAATAGTAAATAGGGGGAAAAGAAAGATATACCTAGAGGAAGCAGGTCTACCGAAATTAAGAGAAATACAACTGAACTCTTTAGAGGAAGAAATAACTTCAGAGGAAATAAAAATAGCGTTAAAAAGCATGGCGGGAGGGAAAAGTCCGGGTCCAGACGGATACACAGTTAAATACTATAAAAAATATATAGAGCTTTTAATACCCAAGATGAAGACTTATATGAACGCCTTGGGGAATGGGATGGAGATGAGGGGAGAATCGTTACAGGCTAATATAGTACTGATTCAGAAGGAAGATAAAGATCCCTCGCAATGTGCGAGTTATCGACCAATAGCGCTATTGAATGTAGACACTAAAATATTTGCAAAGGTGTTGGCAAATAGATTAAAAGAACTGATGCCGGAGTGGATACATAGAGATCAAGTGGGGTTTGTTCCAGGAAGAGAGGGTAGAGACAACGCTCTGAGATCACTGCTGCTTACACAAGAGGGCAAGAAAGGGAAAACCCCAATGATATTGATGTCGATAGATGCCGAGAAGGCATTCGACAGAGTAAGTTGGGGTTTGATGATGGACACCCTGGAAGCATTAGGAATGGGAGATAGAATAAGAGGGTGGATTGGAGAGTTAGATAGAGGGCCTACCGCCACCATAATGGTAAATGGAGGAAGATCAGAGTATTTTAAGATGTCAAATGGTACAAGACAGGGATGTCCATTGTCCCCACTGTTATATGTATTATCACTGGAGCCCTTGCTGTCTAGGATTAGGAAGAATATAGATATAAAAGGAATAAAGATAGGAGATAGAGAAAATAAGGTAGCGGCGTATGCGGACGATTTGATGTTCTATGTAGGAAATCCCAGAACATCACTTCCAAATTTAATGAAAGCATTCAGTGAGTATGGAGAACTGTCGAATCTGAAAATAAACCCGACAAAGACTGAAATTTTAAATATCAACCTTTAAAATGAAGAAAAGGAAAAACTAAAAGAGGAATTCCCTTTCCTTTGGAGAGATAAAGATTTAAAATATCTAGGAATAAAATTATCAGCCTCAACTACGAACTTATATAAAGCCAATTATATAGCACTATTAAATGAGATAAAGGTGGAGCTGAGAAGGGTGGGAAATGGAAACCCATCGTGGATGGCACGCATAAACCTGATAAAGATGATAATTGTCCCTAAAGTATTATACAAATTTCAAATGATCCCAATTAAGCTCCCAGAGACATATTTTAAAGAACTTAGGAAAATGATGATAAAATATATATGGAGAAATAAAAAACCTAGAATAGGCTATGAGATATTGACTAGAAGTAAAGAGAGAGGAGGATTGGGAGTACCAGATTTCAGGAGATATTATAGAGCGGGGATTATTGCGAGAATTTTTGACTGGATCCATAATCCGGAGAAAAGTTGGGTTAAAACTGAGAAAGCACTGAGTGGAATAAGTTTAAGTAAAAGTATTTGGGTACCAGCACAATATAGGGAATTAGAGGAGAGCACTAGTAAGTATACTTTGAATGTTCTAAAAGAATGGGATTTATTACACAGACAAAAAGGGTGGGTTTTTAATTCACAATTAATACCACTTAGGAACACAAAATATTTGATCCCGGGTATGGATAGTATAGCAGGGAAATGGATTATAAAACAAGAGGCGCAATTGAGAGATATATTGGTAGGGGAGGAAATTGGGTCATATAAGGATATGGAAGACAGAAAGGGAGAAGTTTTTAATAAGATGGATAGATTAAGATATTACCAACTGAAGTATTTTTTTGAGAGTCTCCCTAAGCCCATAAGAACTAGAAAGGATTGAAACCCATTTGAGAGATTATTTGAGACACGGGGAAATGGTAGACACGGAATGGCAAAAATACACAAGATATTATTGGAGATTGACACTGACACAAAATTAATGCACATAGAGAAATGGGAAAGAGATATAGGAAGGAAAATAGAGGAGGAGGAGAAGAGGAAAATGTTCACATTAATTCATGAAAATATTAGTATGAGGGAAGTAGAAGTAAATTATAAGTGTTTGAATAGATGGCACATTACCCCTAATGTAGAGCACAAGATGAATACGGAGATGTCACGGATGTGTTGGAGAGGATGTGGTGAGGTTGGCACGTGGTATCACATGTGGTGGGAGTGTTCAGAAATACAGGTGTTTTGGCGGAAGATAGTTTATGTAATAGGGAAAATGACTAAAATCAATATAGGATTGGATCCAGAACTATGTCTCCTCCATATCTCGAAGCTCTCTACGAAAGTATACAAGAGTCTCGGGATATGGCAATACTTGACCGCAGCAAAGAGTCTGATCCCAGGTTCTGGAAGAAAAGAGAGGTGCCAACTTACGAGGATTGGATAAGTAGAGTAAATCAGCTATCCGGGACAGAAAGATTGTATTATACATATGAGGACAAGTTGGAGTTGTATAATAAAAAATGGAAAGTCTGGGAAGAATATAAAGTAAAGATGAAATATATGAGGAGATAATATTCCTGGAAGTGGAATTAGAATAGGGTTTAGGAAGAATAGAAAGATATGGAGTTAATGAGAGAAAAAGGAAAGTGGAGCGTGGGTGGGAGAGGGAAGGGGGGGAGGGGAGGGGGAGTTTTGGGAGGGGGGGTGGTAAGAAAAGGAAGTTTATATATATGGTCAAATAAATCATATAAATTACTGTTTTGATAATTATAATAATAGAAATGTTGAAATGACATGTATAAGACTTGAAAATAAATAAATATTTATAAAAAAAAAAAAAAAGAAGCTCCATAAGCCCTTCATATCAAAGAATCAGAATATGCTGAGAAGAGGTCAGAAGTGTAATGTGAAACATAGCTTTTTAATGTACAATAAAGACTATACAGAAAAAAGGTCAGGAGTACAACATACACTACCCAGAGAATGGGTCAAAAGTATAATGTACAGTGTAACACAGACTATAGAAAGATAAGAGAGGAGTTTATTGCAAAGACAATAGACAGTGCAGAGAAGGGGCCAGGAGTAACATATACTGTTTAGAGTAAACAGTTAGTGTTTGTCGGTCTTAAGTTTTTTACTTTGATTGTGAATAAGCAATGAAAAATATGTCAGCCAGAAACATGTTGAGCGTGGGGCGTCTAATGTTCTTGTCAGTATTGTGTCCTTTTTACATGTGTTGTGCTCTGGCCAGAGTGGATTACTTTTCTGGAACATTATTTGGTCTGAGTTTACTCTGTGGTAAAAGCGGATGCCCGGTTGGTATCTATCTATCTATCTATCTATCTATCTATCTATCTATCTATCAATCTATATATTTGTCTGTCTACTTTTCTATGCATCAAAGATAAAAGGGCTGATTGGATGTAAAGCTGATATTCAGGGCAAAAAGGTCCTGCTGTCTATCCTCCGTAAAAGGGTATACCTTCTTCCCACTTTTACAGTCGAGACTGGGCACGCAGACGGGACAGCAGTGCAGAGTTCCAACTCTTCGTTTCCGAACTCTAAGATGCGATTTACCTCTTTACACAGTGATCGACCTAGGAGAGGGATCTGCAAAGAGGGATCAGCCTCTAAGAGACGTACTTGCGAACAGTATAGAAGCTCCATAAAGAAGGGGGTGGAGGGGAGAGATGTTTTTTTTTTTTTTTTTTTTTTTCTCTCTGCCCCTCCGTTTCCCTAATTTGCCTCCTGTTTCATCCTTCAGTCCTCTAGCTTTGCTCTAATTCTTCCCCTTTTTGTTAAGAAGTACAAGTAGAAAGGGGTCAATAGGGAGATCTGGATGGAGGGGAGGCTAGCCATGGGAGGAGTGTAGCACTAAGGACCAAATCAAAGGTGGATGTTAGTTCCACAAATGATGAATAGGCAAAGTGAAGGCCTAAAAAGAGGGGGGAGGGGGGGAGGGATGGTGGTGAGGTTGGGGGGAGGGGATGGAGGGGAGGGAGAGGGGAGGGATTGTGGGAAGAGGGGGGGGGAGGGATAAGGGGAGAGAAAAGGTTAGCGGGATAAATACGCTCTACAGGTATAAGAAAGAGGAAAGTAAGGAGGAAAAGGAGTCAGGAGGAAAAGAGTAAGATGGAAGAAATCCAATATATAACCTATAATGTAAAAGGGCTAAATTGTCCAGGAAAGAGATTTAGGTTATTTAAAGAACTACAACATAGAAAATCCTCAGTGATATTCTTGCAAGAAACACACTTAGAGATAGAGTCGAAGGTTAGACTGAGAACCAGATACTTTCCGACATGGTTTTATGCGGATTCACCAATTAAAAGAGCAAAAGGAGTTGCTATAGGCTTTGCTAAAAATATAAGGTTTGTGGTTGAGGAGAGATTGACGGACCCGGAGGGAAGGTTCCTATTTTTGAGAGGTAAATTACAGGGAATTGAGTGCACAATAGCAAATATATATAGTCCAAATAAGAAGCCAGTGACATTTGTGAGAGAAGTGTTGAAGAGATTGATGGACTTTAAAAAAGGGTGTATGTTAGTGGCGGGTGATTTTAACCTCTGTATAGACCTGAAGATGGATACCACTTCCTGTGTGAGGAGAGAGGAAAGCAAGTCCTTGAGAAGGTTAAAAAAATGGATGCATGAGTGTCAACTGGTGGACATCTGGAGAATTAGGAATATGAAAGAGAGAGATTATACTTTCTTTTCGCAAGTACATGAGACTTATTCTAGACTAGATTACATATTAGTAGAACACCAAATGATAGAATGGGTGGGGGAAGTAAAAATAGGAGTAAGCACCCTATCGGATCATGCCCCGGTAGAAATGAGGTTAAGATGGGGTAGAGAAGAGAGAGAGGGATATGTGTGGCGGATGAATGAGGCACTCCTCATGGATGAAGAGATTAGTCGAAGAATTGAGAGGGAAATTGAGTGGTTTTTTGAAGAGAACGAGACAGAGGATGTATCGGTAGCAACGGTGTGGGAAGCTCATAAAGCTTACATCAGAGGTCTGCTCATTGCAATGGGGGCAAAAAAGAATAAAGAAAGGAAAGAAAAGATAAATAGATTATTAAATGAAATAAATGATCTTGAACAGGTGCATAAAAGGGAAAGATCTAAGGAGATAATGCAGGGGTTAATAAAGAAGAAAGAAGAACTAGAGAATGTAATGGAGGAAGAAAAAAGAAGAGTCTTTAATAAAATAACATGTGAAAGGTATAGATGGGGAGATAGGCCGGGAAAGTATTTAATGAGAACTTTAAGAAAGAAGAAAAATAGAAATTATATTGAGAAAATAAGAAACCCCAAGGGTGAATTTCTACACTCAACTAAGGATATTGCCAGAATATTTAAAGAGTATTACAATGAGTTGTATAATATTATACCCCAGGATAAGTTTAAGAAAATGGAAATAGTAAATAGGGGGAAAAGAAAGATATACCTAGAGGAAGCAGGTCTACCGAAATTAAGAGAAATACAACTGAACTCTTTAGAGGAAGAAATAACTTCAGAGGAAATAAAAATAGCGTTAAAAAGCATGGCGGGAGGGAAAAGTCCGGGTCCAGACGGATACACAGTTAAATACTATAAAAAATATATAGAGCTTTTAATACCCAAGATGAAGACTTATATGAACGCCTTGGGGAATGGGATGGAGATGAGGGGAGAATCGTTACAGGCTAATATAGTACTGATTCAGAAGGAAGATAAAGATCCCTCGCAATGTGCGAGTTATCGACCAATAGCGCTATTGAATGTAGACACTAAAATATTTGCAAAGGTGTTGGCAAATAGATTAAAAGAACTGATGCCGGAGTGGATACATAGAGATCAAGTGGGGTTTGTTCCAGGAAGAGAGGGTAGAGACAACGCTCTGAGATCACTGCTGCTTACACAAGAGGGCAAGAAAGGGAAAACCCCAATGATATTGATGTCGATAGATGCCGAGAAGGCATTCGACAGAGTAAGTTGGGGTTTTATGATGGACACCCTGGAAGCATTAGGAATGGGAGATAGAATAAGAGGGTGGATTGGAGAGTTAGATAGAGGGCCTACCGCCACCATAATGGTAAATGGAGGAAGATCAGAGTATTTTAAGATGTCAAATGGTACAAGACAGGGATGTCCATTGTCCCCACTGTTATATGTATTATCACTGGAGCCCTTGCTGTCTAGGATTAGGAAGAATATAGATATAAAAGGAATAAAGATAGGAGATAGAGAAAATAAGGTAGCGGCGTATGCGGACGATTTGATGTTCTATGTAGGAAATCCCAGAACATCACTTCCAAATTTAATGAAAGCATTCAGTGAGTATGGAGAACTGTCGAATCTGAAAATAAACCCGACAAAGACTGAAATTTTAAATATCAACCTTTAAAATGAAGAAAAGGAAAAACTAAAAGAGGAATTCCCTTTCCTTTGGAGAGATAAAGATTTAAAATATCTAGGAATAAAATTATCAGCCTCAACTACGAACTTATATAAAGCCAATTATATAGCACTATTAAATGAGATAAAGGTGGAGCTGAGAAGGGTGGGAAATGGAAACCCATCGTGGATGGCACGCATAAACCTGATAAAGATGATAATTGTCCCTAAAGTATTATACAAATTTCAAATGATCCCAATTAAGCTCCCAGAGACATATTTTAAAGAACTTAGGAAAATGATGATAAAATATATATGGAGAAATAAAAAACCTAGAATAGGCTATGAGATATTGACTAGAAGTAAAGAGAGAGGAGGATTGGGAGTACCAGATTTCAGGAGATATTATAGAGCGGGGATTATTGCGAGAATTTTTGACTGGATCCATAATCCGGAGAAAAGTTGGGTTAAAACTGAGAAAGCACTGAGTGGAATAAGTTTAAGTAAAAGTATTTGGGTACCAGCACAATATAGGGAATTAGAGGAGAGCACTAGTAAGTATACTTTGAATGTTCTAAAAGAATGGGATTTATTACACAGACAAAAAGGGTGGGTTTTTAATTCACAATTAATACCACTTAGGAACACAAAATATTTGATCCCGGGTATGGATAGTATAGCAGGGAAATGGATTATAAAACAAGAGGCGCAATTGAGAGATATATTGGTAGGGGAGGAAATTGGGTCATATAAGGATATGGAAGACAGAAAGGGAGAAGTTTTTAATAAGATGGATAGATTAAGATATTACCAACTGAAGTATTTTTTTGAGAGTCTCCCTAAGCCCATAAGAACTAGAAAGGATTAAAACCCATTTGAGAGATTATTTGAGACACGGGGAAATGGTAGACACGGAATGGCAAAAATACACAAGATATTATTGGAGATTGACACTGACACAAAATTAATGCACATAGAGAAATGGGAAAGAGATATAGGAAGGAAAATAGAGGAGGAGGAGAAGAGGAAAATGTTCACATTAATTCATGAAAATATTAGTATGAGGGAAGTAGAAGTAAATTATAAGTGTTTGAATAGATGGCACATTACCCCTAATGTAGAGCACAAGATGAATACGGAGATGTCACGGATGTGTTGGAGAGGATGTGGTGAGGTTGGCACGTGGTATCACATGTGGTGGGAGTGTTCAGAAATACAGGTGTTTTGGCGGAAGATAGTTTATGTAATAGGGAAAATGACTAAAATCAATATAGGATTGGATCCAGAACTATGTCTCCTCCATATCTCGAAGCTCTCTACGAAAGTATACAAGAGTCTCGGGATATGGCAATACTTGACCGCAGCAAAGAGTCTGATCCCAGGTTCTGGAAGAAAAGAGAGGTGCCAACTTAGGAGGATTGGATAAGTAGAGTAAATCAGCTATCCGGGACAGAAAGATTGTATTATACATATGAGGACAAGTTGGAGTTGTATAATAAAAAATGGAAAGTCTGGGAAGAATATAAAGTAAAGATGAAATATATGAGGAGATAATATTCCTGGAAGTGGAATTAGAATAGGGTTTAGGAAGAATAGAAAGATATGGAGTTAATGAGAGAAAAAGGAAAGTGGAGCGTGGGTGGGAGAGGGAAGGGGGGGAGGGGAGGGGGAGTTTTGGGAGGGGGGGTGGTAAGAAAAGGAAGTTTATATATATGGTCAAATAAATCATATAAATTACTGTTTTGATAATTATAATAATAGAAATGTTGAAATGACATGTATAAGACTTGAAAATAAATAAATATTTATAAAAAAAAAAAAAAGAAGCTCCATAAGCCCTTCATATCAAAGAATCAGAATATGCTGAGAAGAGGTCAGAAGTGTAATGTGAAACATAGCTTTTTAATGTACAATAAAGACTATACAGAAAAAAGGTCAGGAGTACAACATACACTACCCAGAGAATGGGTCAAAAGTATAATGTACAGTGTAACACAGACTATAGAAAGATAAGAGAGGAGTTTATTGCAAAGACAATAGACAGTGCAGAGAAGGGGCCAGGAGTAACATATACTGTTTAGAGTAAACAGTTAGTGTTTGTCGGTCTTAAGTTTTTTACTTTGATTGTGAATAAGCAATGAAAAATATGTCAGCCAGAAACATGTTGAGCGTGGGGCGTCTAATGTTCTTGTCAGTATTGTGTCCTTTTTACATGTGTTGTGCTCTGGCCAGAGTGGATTACTTTTCTGGAACATTATTTGGTCTGAGTTTACTCTGTGGTAAAAGCGGATGCCCGGTTGGTATCTATCTATCTATCTATCTATCTATCTATCTATCTATCAATCTATATATTTGTCTGTCTACTTTTCTATGCATCAAAGATAAAAGGGCTGATTGGATGTAAAGCTGATATTCAGGGCAAAAAGGTCCTGCTGTCTATCCTCCGTAAAAGGGTATACCTTCTTCCCACTTTTACAGTCGAGACTGGGCACGCAGACGGGACAGCAGTGCAGAGTTCCAACTCTTCGTTTCCAAACTCTAAAATGCGATTTACCTCTTTACACAGTGATCGACCTAGGAGAGGGATCTGCAAAGAGGGATCAGCCTCTAAGAGACGTACTTGCGAACAGTATAGAAGCTCCATAAAGAAGGGGGTGGAGGGGAGAGATGTTTTTTTTTTTTTTTTTTTTTTTCTCTCTGCCCCTCCGTTTCCCTAATTTGCCTCCTGTTTCATCCTTCAGTCCTCTAGCTTTGCTCTAATTCTTCCCCTTTTTGTTAAGAAGTACAAGTAGAAAGGGGTCAATAGGGAGATCTGGATGGAGGGGAGGCTAGCCATGGGAGGAGTGTAGCCCTAAGGACCAAATCAAAGGTGGATGTTAGTTCCACAAATGATGAATAGGCAAAGTGAAGGCCTAAAAAGAGGGGGGAGGGGGGGAGGGATGGTGGTGAGGTTGGGGGGAGGGGATGGAGGGGAGGGAGAGGGGAGGGATTGTGGGAAGAGGGGGGGGGGAGGGATAAGGGGAGAGAAAAGGTTAGCGGGATAAATACGCTCTACAGGTATAAGAAAGAGGAAAGTAAGGAGGAAAAGGAGTCAGGAGGAAAAGAGTAAGATGGAAGAAATCCAATATATAACCTATAATGTAAAAGGGCTAAATTGTCCAGGAAAGAGATTTAGGTTATTTAAAGAACTACAACATAGAAAATCCTCAGTGATATTCTTGCAAGAAACACACTTAGAGATAGAGTCGAAGGTTAGACTGAGAACCAGATACTTTCCGACATGGTTTTATGCGGATTCACCAATTAAAAGAGCAAAAGGAGTTGCTATAGGCTTTGCTAAAAATATAAGGTTTGTGGTTGAGGAGAGATTGACGGACCCGGAGGGAAGGTTCCTATTTTTGAGAGGTAAATTACAGGGAATTGAGTGCACAATAGCAAATATATATAGTCCAAATAAGAAGCCAGTGACATTTGTGAGAGAAGTGTTGAAGAGATTGATGGACTTTAAAAAAGGGTGTATGTTAGTGGCGGGTGATTTTAACCTCTGTATAGACCTGAAGATGGATACCACTTCCTGTGTGAGGAGAGAGGAAAGCAAGTCCTTGAGAAGGTTAAAAAAAAGGATGCATGAGTGTCAACTGGTGGACATCTGGAGAATTAGGAATATGAAAGAGAGAGATTATACTTTCTTTTCGCAAGTACATGAGACTTATTCTAGACTAGATTACATATTAGTAGAACACCAAATGATAGAATAGGTGGGGGAAGTAAAAATAGGAGTAAGCACCCTATCGGATCATGCCCCGGTAGAAATGAGGTTAAGATGGGGTAGAGAAGAGAGAGAGGGATATGTGTGGCGGATGAATGAGCCACTCCTCATGGATGAAGAGATTAGTCGAAGAATTGAGAGGGAAATTGAGTGGTTTTTTGAAGAGAACGAGACAGAGGATGTATCGGTAGCAACGGTGTGGGAAGCTCATAAAGCTTACATCAGAGGTCTGCTCATTGCAATGGGGGCAAAAAAGAATAAAGAAAGGAAAGAAAAGATAAATAGATTATTAAATGAAATAAATGATCTTGAACAGGTGCATAAAAGGGAAAGATCTAAGGAGATAATGCAGGGGTTAATAAAGAAGAAAGAAGAACTAGAGAATGTAATGGAGGAAGAAAAAAGAAGAGTCTTTAATAAAATAACATGTGAAAGGTATAGATGGGGAGATAGGCCGGGAAAGTATTTAATGAGAACTTTAAGAAAGAAGAAAAATAGAAATTATATTGAGAAAATAAGAAACCCCAAGGGTGAATTTCTACACTCAACTAAGGATATTGCCAGAATATTTAAAGAGTATTACAATGAGTTGTATAATATTATACCCCAGGATAAGTTTAAGAAAATGGAAATAGTAAATAGGGGGAAAAGAAAGATATACCTAGAGGAAGCAGGTCTACCGAAATTAAGAGAAATACAACTGAACTCTTTAGAGGAAGAAATAACTTCAGAGGAAATAAAAATAGCGTTAAAAAGCATGGCGGGAGGGAAAAGTCCGGGTCCAGACGGATACACAGTTAAATACTATAAAAAATATATAGAGCTTTTAATACCCAAGATGAAGACTTATATGAACGCCTTGGGGAATGGGATGGAGATGAGGGGAGAATCGTTACAGGCTAATATAGTACTGATTCAGAAGGAAGATAAAGATCCCTCGCAATGTGCGAGTTATCGACCAATAGCGCTATTGAATGTAGACACTAAAATATTTGCAAAGGTGTTGGCAAATAGATTAAAAGAACTGATGCCGGAGTGGATACATAGAGATCAAGTGGGGTTTGTTCCAGGAAGAGAGGGTAGAGACAACGCTCTGAGATCACTGCTGCTTACACAAGAGGGCAAGAAAGGGAAAACCCCAATGATATTGATGTCGATAGATGCCGAGAAGGCATTCGACAGAGTAAGTTGGGGTTTTATGATGGACACCCTGGAAGCATTAGGAATGGGAGATAGAATAAGAGGGTGGATTGGAGAGTTAGATAGAGGGCCTACCGCCACCATAATGGTAAATGGAGGAAGATCAGAGTATTTTAAGATGTCAAATGGTACAAGACAGGGATGTCCATTGTCCCCACTGTTATATGTATTATCACTGGAGCCCTTGCTGTCTAGGATTAGGAAGAATATAGATATAAAAGGAATAAAGATAGGAGATAGAGAAAATAAGGTAGCGGCGTATGCGGATGATTTGATGTTCTATGTAGGAAATCCCAGAACATCACTTCCAAATTTAATGAAAGCATTCAGTGAGTATGGAGAACTGTCGAATCTGAAAATAAACCCGACAAAGACTGAAATTTTAAATATCAACCTTTAAAATGAAGAAAAGGAAAAACTAAAAGAGGAATTCCCTTTCCTTTGGAGAGATAAAGATTTAAAATATCTAGGAATAAAATTATCAGCCTCAACTACGAACTTATATAAAGCCAATTATATAGCACTATTAAATGAGATAAAGGTGGAGCTGAGAAGGGTGGGAAATGGAAACCCATCGTGGATGGCACGCATAAACCTGATAAAGATGATAATTGTCCCTAAAGTATTATACAAATTTCAAATGATCCCAATTAAGCTCCCAGAGACATATTTTAAAGAACTTAGGAAAATGATGATAAAATATATATGGAGAAATAAAAAACCTAGAATAGGCTATGAGATATTGACTAGAAGTAAAGAGAGAGGAGGATTGGGAGTACCAGATTTCAGGAGATATTATAGAGCGGGGATTATTGCGAGAATTTTTGACTGGATCCATAATCCGGAGAAAAGTTGGGTTAAAACTGAGAAAGCACTGAGTGGAATAAGTTTAAGTAAAAGTATTTGGGTACCAGCACAATATAGGGAATTAGAGGAGAGCACTAGTAAGTATACTTTGAATGTTCTAAAAGAATGGGATTTATTACACAGACAAAAAGGGTGGGTTTTTAATTCACAATTAATACCACTTAGGAACACAAAATATTTGATCCCGGGTATGGATAGTATAGCAGGGAAATGGATTATAAAACAAGAGGCGCAATTGAGAGATATATTGGTAGGGGAGGAAATTGGGTCATATAAGGATATGGAAGACAGAAAGGGAGAAGTTTTTAATAAGATGGATAGATTAAGATATTACCAACTGAAGTATTTTTTTGAGAGTCTCCCTAAGCCCATAAGAACTAGAAAGGATTGAAACCCATTTGAGAGATTATTTGAGACACGGGGAAATGGTAGACACGGAATGGCAAAAATACACAAGATATTATTGGAGATTGACACTGACACAAAATTAATGCACATAGAGAAATGGGAAAGAGATATAGGAAGGAAAATAGAGGAGGAGGAGAAGAGGAAAATGTTCACATTAATTCATGAAAATATTAGTATGAGGGAAGTAGAAGTAAATTATAAGTGTTTGAATAGATGGCACATTACCCCTAATGTAGAGCACAAGATGAATACGGAGATGTCACGGATGTGTTGGAGAGGATGTGGTGAGGTTGGCACGTGGTATCACATGTGGTGGGAGTGTTCAGAAATACAGGTGTTTTGGCGGAAGATAGTTTATGTAATAGGGAAAATGACTAAAATCAATATAGGATTGGATCCAGAACTATGTCTCCTCCATATCTCGAAGCTCTCTACGAAAGTATACAAGAGTCTCAGGATATGGCAATACTTGACCGCAGCAAAGAGTCTGATCCCAGGTTCTGGAAGAAAAGAGAGGTGCCAACTTAGGAGGATTGGATAAGTAGAGTAAATCAGCTATCCGGGACAGAAAGATTGTATTATACATATGAGGACAAGTTGGAGTTGTATAATAAAAAATGGAAAGTCTGGGAAGAATATAAAGTAAAGATGAAATATATGAGGAGATAATATTCCTGGAAGTGGAATTAGAATAGGGTTTAGGAAGAATAGAAAGATATGGAGTTAATGAGAGAAAAAGGAAAGTGGAGCGTGGGTGGGAGAGGGAAGGGGGGGAGGGGAGGGGGAGTTTTGGGAGGGGGGGTGGTAAGAAAAGGAAGTTTATATATATGGTCAAATAAATCATATAAATTACTGTTTTGATAATTATAATAATAGAAATGTTGAAATGACATGTATAAGACTTGAAAATAAATAAATATTTATAAAAAAAAAAAAAAAGAAGCTCCATAAGCCCTTCATATCAAAGAATCAGAATATGCTGAGAAGAGGTCAGAAGTGTAATGTGAAACATAGCTTTTTAATGTACAATAAAGACTATACAGAAAAAAGGTCAGGAGTACAACATACACTACCCAGAGAATGAGTCAAAAGTATAATGTACAGTGTAACACAGACTATAGAAAGATAAGAGAGGAGTTTATTGCAAAGACAATAGACAGTGCAGAGAAGGGGCCAGGAGTAACATATACTGTTTAGAGTAAACAGTTAGTTTTTGTCGGTCTTAAGTTTTTTACTTTGATTGTGAATAAGCAATGAAAAATATGTCAGCCAGAAACATGTTGAGCGTGGGGCGTCTAATGTTCTTGTCAGTATTGTGTCCTTTTTACATGTGTTGTGCTCTGGCCAGAGTGGATTACTTTTCTGGAACATTATTTGGTCTGAGTTTACTCTGTGGTAAAAGCGGATGCCCGGTTGGTATCTATCTATCTATCTATCTATCTATCTATCTATCTATCTATCTATCTATCAATCTATATATTTGTCTGTCTACTTTTCTATGCATCAAAGATAAAAGGGCTGATTGGATGTAAAGCTGATATTCAGGGCAAAAAGGTCCTGCTGTCTATCCTCCGTAAAAGGGTATACCTTCTTCCCACTTTTACAGTCGAGACTGGGCACGCAGACGGGACAGCAGTGCAGAGTTCCAACTCTTCGTTTCCGAACTCTAAGATGCGATTTACCTCTTTACACAGTGATCGACCTAGGAGAGGGATCTGCAAAGAGGGATCAGCCTCTAAGAGACGTACTTGCGAACAGTATAGAAGCTCCATAAAGAAGGGGGTGGAGGGGAGAGATGTTTTTTTTTTTTTTTTTTTTTCTCTCTGCCCCTCCGTTTCCCTAATTTGCCTCCTGTTTCATCCTTCAGTCCTCTAGCTTTGCTCTAATTCTTCCCCTTTTTGTTAAGAAGTACAAGTAGAAAGGGGTCAATAGGGAGATCTGGATGGAGGGGAGGCTAGCCATGGGAGGAGTGTAGCCCTAAGGACCAAATCAAAGGTGGATGTTAGTTCCACAAATGATGAATAGGCAAAGTGAAGGCCTAAAAAGAGGGGGGAGGGGGGGGAGGGATGGTGGTGAGGTTGGGGGGAGGGGATGGAGGGGAGGGAGAGGGGAGGGATTGTGGGAAGAGGGGGGGGAGGGATAAGGGGAGAGAAAAGGTTAGCGGGATAAATACGCTCTACAGGTATAAGAAAGAGGAAAGTAAGGAGGAAAAGGAGTCAGGAGGAAAAGAGTAAGATGGAAGAAATCCAATATATAACCTATAATGTAAAAGGGCTAAATTGTCCAGGAAAGAGATTTAGGTTATTTAAAGAACTACAACATAGAAAATCCTCAGTGATATTCTTGCAAGAAACACACTTAGAGATAGAGTCGAAGGTTAAACTGAGAACCAGATACTTTCCGACATGGTTTTATGCGGATTCACCAATTAAAAGAGCAAAAGGAGTTGCTATAGGCTTTGCTAAAAATATAAGGTTTGTGGTTGAGGAGAGATTGACGGACCCGGAGGGAAGGTTCCTATTTTTCAGAGGTAAATTACAGGGAATTGAGTGCACAATAGCAAATATATATAGTCCAAATAAGAAGCCAGTGACATTTGTGAGAGAAGTGTTGAAGAGATTGATGGACTTTAAAAAAGGGTGTATGTTAGTGGCGGGTGATTTTAACCTCTGTATAGACCTGAAGATGGATACCACTTCCTGTGTGAGGAGAGAGGAAAGCAAGTCCTTGAGAAGGTTAAAAAAAAGGATGCATGAGTGTCAACTGGTGGACATCTGGAGAATTAGGAATATGAAAGAGAGAGATTATACTTT
This sequence comes from Staurois parvus, assembly GCF_062004578.1. Lineage (NCBI taxonomy): Eukaryota > Metazoa > Chordata > Amphibia > Anura > Ranidae > Staurois > Staurois parvus. The sequence goes on along the minus strand of NW_028318005.1, from coordinate 11,483,213 downwards.
CTTTTCGCAAGTACATGAGACTTATTCTAGACTAGATTACATATTAGTAGAACACCAAATGATAGAATGGGTGGGGGAAGTAAAAATAGGAGTAAGCACCCTATCGGATCATGCCCCGGTAGAAATGAGGTTAAGATGGGGTAGAGAAGAGAGAGAGGGATATGTGTGGCGGATGAATGAGGCACTCCTCATGGATGAAGAGATTAGTCGAAGAATTGAGAGGGAAATTGAGTGTTTTTTTGAAGAGAACGAGACAGAGGATGTATCGGTAGCAACGGTGTGGGAAGCTCATAAAGCTTACATCAGAGGTCTGCTCATTGCAATGGGGGCAAAAAAGAATAAAGAAAGGAAAGAAAAGATAAATAGATTATTAAATGAAATAAATGATCTTGAACAGGTGCATAAAAGGGAAAGATCTAAGGAGATAATGCAGGGGTTAATAAAGAAGAAAGAAGAACTAGAGAATGTAATGGAGGAAGAAAAAAGAAGAGTCTTTAATAAAATAACATGTGAAAGGTATAGATGGGGAGATAGGCCGGGAAAGTATTTAATGAGAACTTTAAGAAAGAAGAAAAATAGAAATTATATTGAGAAAATAAGAAACCCCAAGGGTGAATTTCTACACTCAACTAAGGATATTGCCAGAATATTTAAAGAGTATTACAATGAGTTGTATAATATTATACCCCAGGATAAGTTTAAGAAAATGGAAATAGTAAATAGGGGGAAAAGAAAGATATACCTAGAGGAAGCAGGTCTACCGAAATTAAGAGAAATACAACTGAACTCTTTAGAGGAAGAAATAACTTCAGAGGAAATAAAAATAGCGTTAAAAAGCATGGCGGGAGGGAAAAGTCCGGGTCCAGACGGATACACAGTTAAATACTATAAAAAATATATAGAGCTTTTAATACCCAAGATGAAGACTTATATGAACGCCTTGGGGAATGGGATGGAGATGAGGGGAGAATCGTTACAGGCTAATATAGTACTGATTCAGAAGGAAGATAAAGATCCCTCGCAATGTGCGAGTTATCGACCAATAGCGCTATTGAATGTAGACACTAAAATATTTGCAAAGGTGTTGGCAAATAGATTAAAAGAACTGATGCCGGAGTGGATACATAGAGATCAAGTGGGGTTTGTTCCAGGAAGAGAGGGTAGAGACAACGCTCTGAGATCACTGCTGCTTACACAAGAGGGCAAGAAAGGGAAAACCCCAATGATATTGATGTCGATAGATGCCGAGAAGGCATTCGACAGAGTAAGTTGGGGTTTTATGATGGACACCCTGGAAGCATTAGGAATGGGAGATAGAATAAGAGGGTGGATTGGAGAGTTAGATAGAGGGCCTACCGCCACCATAATGGTAAATGGAGGAAGATCAGAGTATTTTAAGATGTCAAATGGTACAAGACAGGGATGTCCATTGTCCCCACTGTTATATGTATTATCACTGGAGCCCTTGCTGTCTAGGATTAGGAAGAATATAGATATAAAAGGAATAAAGATAGGAGATAGAGAAAATAAGGTAGCGGCGTATGCGGATGATTTGATGTTCTATGTAGGAAATCCCAGAACATCACTTCCAAATTTAATGAAAGCATTCAGTGAGTATGGAGAACTGTCGAATCTGAAAATAAACCCGACAAAGACTGAAATTTTAAATATCAACCTTTAAAATGAAGAAAAGGAAAAACTAAAAGAGGAATTCCCTTTCCTTTGGAGAGATAAAGATTTAAAATATCTAGGAATAAAATTATCAGCCTCAACTACGAACTTATATAAAGCCAATTATATAGCACTATTAAATGAGATAAAGGTGGAGCTGAGAAGGGTGGGAAATGGAAACCCATCGTGGATGGCACGCATAAACCTGATAAAGATGATAATTGTCCCTAAAGTATTATACAAATTTCAAATGATCCCAATTAAGCTCCCAGAGACATATTTTAAAGAACTTAGGAAAATGATGATAAAATATATATGGAGAAATAAAAAACCTAGAATAGGCTATGAGATATTGACTAGAAGTAAAGAGAGAGGAGGATTGGGAGTACCAGATTTCAGGAGATATTATAGAGCGGGGATTATTGCGAGAATTTTTGACTGGATCCATAATCAGGAGAAAAGTTGGGTTAAAACTGAGAAAGCACTGAGTGGAATAAGTTTAAGTAAAAGTATTTGGGTACCAGCACAATATAGGGAATTAGAGGAGAGCACTAGTAAGTATACTTTGAATGTTCTAAAAGAATGGGATTTATTACACAGACAAAAAGGGTGGGTTTTTAATTCACAATTAATACCACTTAGGAACACAAAATATTTGATCCCGGGTATGGATAGTATAGCAGGGAAATGGATTATAAAACAAGAGGCGCAATTGAGAGATATATTGGTAGGGGAGGAAATTGGGTCATATAAGGATATGGAAGACAGAAAGGGAGAAGTTTTTAATAAGATGGATAGATTAAGATATTACCAACTGAAGTATTTTTTTGAGAGTCTCCCTAAGCCCATAAGAACTAGAAAGGATTGAAACCCATTTGAGAGATTATTTGAGACACGGGGAAATGGTAGACACGGAATGGCAAAAATACACAAGATATTATTGGAGATTGACACTGACACAAAATTAATGCACATAGAGAAATGGGAAAGAGATATAGGAAGGAAAATAGAGGAGGAGGAGAAGAGGAAAATGTTCACATTAATTCATGAAAATATTAGTATGAGGGAAGTAGAAGTAAATTATAAGTGTTTGAATAGATGGCACATTACCCCTAATGTAGAGCACAAGATGAATACGGAGATGTCACGGATGTGTTGGAGAGGATGTGGTGAGGTTGGCACGTGGTATCACATGTGGTGGGAGTGTTCAGAAATACAGGTGTTTTGGCGGAAGATAGTTTATGTAATAGGGAAAATGACTAAAATCAATATAGGATTGGATCCAGAACTATGTCTCCTCCATATCTCGAAGCTCTCTACGAAAGTATACAAGAGTCTCAGGATATGGCAATACTTGACCGCAGCAAAGAGTCTGATCCCAGGTTCTGGAAGAAAAGAGAGGTGCCAACTTAGGAGGATTGGATAAGTAGAGTAAATCAGCTATCCGGGACAGAAAGATTGTATTATACATATGAGGACAAGTTGGAGTTGTATAATAAAAAATGGAAAGTCTGGGAAGAATATAAAGTAAAGATGAAATATATGAGGAGATAATATTCCTGGAAGTGGAATTAGAATAGGGTTTAGGAAGAATAGAAAGATATGGAGTTAATGAGAGAAAAAGGAAAGTGGAGCGTGGGTGGGAGAGGGAAGGGGGGGAGGGGAGGGGGAGTTTTGGGAGGGGGGGTGGTAAGAAAAGGAAGTTATATATATGGTCAAATAAATCATATAAATTACTGTTTTGATAATTATAATAATAGAAATGTTGAAATGACATGTATAAGACTTGAAAATAAATAAATATTTATAAAAAAAAAAAAAAAGAAGCTCCATAAGCCCTTCATATCAAAGAATCAGAATATGCTGAGAAGAGGTCAGAAGTGTAATGTGAAACATAGCTTTTTAATGTACAATAAAGACTATACAGAAAAAAGGTCAGGAGTACAACATACACTACCCAGAGAATGGGTCAAAAGTATAATGTACAGTGTAACACAGACTATAGAAAGATAAGAGAGGAGTTTATTGCAAAGACAATAGACAGTGCAGAGAAGGGGCCAGGAGTAACATATACTGTTTAGAGTAAACAGTTAGTGTTTGTCGGTCTTAAGTTTTTTACTTTGATTGTGAATAAGCAATGAAAAATATGTCAGCCAGAAACATGTTGAGCGTGGGGCGTCTAATGTTCTTGTCAGTATTGTGTCCTTTTTACATGTGTTGTGCTCTGGCCAGAGTGGATTACTTTTCTGGAACATTATTTGGTCTGAGTTTACTCTGTGGTAAAAGCGGATGCCCGGTTGGTATCTATCTATCTATCTATCTATCTATCTATCAATCTATATATTTGTCTGTCTACTTTTCTATGCATCAAAGATAAAAGGGCTGATTGGATGTAAAGCTGATATTCAGGGCAAAAAGGTCCTGCTGTCTATCCTCCGTAAAAGGGTATACCTTCTTCCCACTTTTACAGTCGAGACTGGGCACGCAGACGGGACAGCAGTGCAGAGTTCCAACTCTTCGTTTCCGAACTCTAAGATGCGATTTACCTCTTTACACAGTGATCGACCTAGGAGAGGGATCTGCAAAGAGGGATCAGCCTCTAAGAGACGTACTTGCGAACAGTATAGAAGCTCCATAAAGAAGGGGGTGGAGGGGAGAGATGTTTTTTTTTTTTTTTTTTTTCTCTCTGCCCCTCCGTTTCCCTAATTTGCCTCCTGTTTCATCCTTCAGTCCTCTAGCTTTGCTCTAATTCTTCCCCTTTTTGTTAAGAAGTACAAGTAGAAAGGGGTCAATAGGGAGATCTGGATGGAGGGGAGGCTAGCCATGGGAGGAGTGTAGCCCTAAGGACCAAATCAAAGGTGGATGTTAGTTCCACAAATGATGAATAGGCAAAGTGAAGGCCTAAAAAGAGGGGGGAGGGGGGGGAGGGATGGTGGTGAGGTTGGGGGGAGGGGATGGAGGGGAGGGAGAGGGGAGGGATTGTGGGAAGAGGGGGGGGAGGGATAAGGGGAGAGAAAAGGTTAGCGGGATAAATACGCTCTACAGGTATAAGAAAGAGGAAAGTAAGGAGGAAAAGGAGTCAGGAGGAAAAGAGTAAGATGGAAGAAATCCAATATATAACCTATAATGTAAAAGGGCTAAATTGTCCAGGAAAGAGATTTAGGTTATTTAAAGAACTACAACATAGAAAATCCTCAGTGATATTCTTGCAAGAAACACACTTAGAGATAGAGTCGAAGGTTAGACTGAGAACCAGATACTTTCCGACATGGTTTTATGCGGATTCACCAATTAAAAGAGCAAAAGGAGTTGCTATAGGCTTTGCTAAAAATATAAGGTTTGTGGTTGAGGAGAGATTGACGGACCCGGAGGGAAGGTTCCTATTTTTGAGAGGTAAATTACAGGGAATTGAGTGCACAATAGCAAATATATATAGTCCAAATAAGAAGCCAGTGACATTTGTGAGAGAAGTGTTGAAGAGATTGATGGACTTTAAAAAAGGGTGTATGTTAGTGGCGGGTGATTTTAACCTCTGTATAGACCTGAAGATGGATACCACTTCCTGTGTGAGGAGAGAGGAAAGCAAGTCCTTGAGAAGGTTAAAAAAAAGGATGCATGAGTGTCAACTGGTGGACATCTGGAGAATTAGGAATATGAAAGAGAGAGATTATACTTTCTTTTCGCAAGTACATGAGACTTATTCTAGACTAGATTACATATTAGTAGAACACCAAATGATAGAATGGGTGGGGGAAGTAAAAATAGGAGTAAGCACCCTATCGGATCATGCCCCGGTAGAAATGAGGTTAAGATGGGGTAGAGAAGAGAGAGAGGGATATGTGTGGCGGATGAATGAGGCACTCCTCATGGATGAAGAGATTAGTCGAAGAATTGAGAGGGAAATTGAGTGGTTTTTTGAAGAGAACGAGACAGAGGATGTATCGGTAGCAACGGTGTGGGAAGCTCATAAAGCTTACATCAGAGGTCTGCTCATTGCAATGGGGGCAAAAAAGAATAAAGAAAGGAAAGAAAAGATAAATAGATTATTAAATGAAATAAATGATCTTGAACAGGTGCATAAAAGGGAAAGATCTAAGGAGATAATGCAGGGGTTAATAAAGAAGAAAGAAGAACTAGAGAATGTAATGGAGGAAGAAAAAAGAAGAGTCTTTAATAAAATAACATGTGAAAGGTATAGATGGGGAGATAGGCCGGGAAAGTATTTAATGAGAACTTTAAGAAAGAAGAAAAATAGAAATTATATTGAGAAAATAAGAAACCCCAAGGGTGAATTTCTACACTCAACTAAGGATATTGCCAGAATATTTAAAGAGTATTACAATGAGTTGTATAATATTATACCCCAGGATAAGTTTAAGAAAATGGAAATAGTAAATAGGGGGAAAAGAAAGATATACCTAGAGGAAGCAGGTCTACCGAAATTAAGAGAAATACAACTGAACTCTTTAGAGGAAGAAATAACTTCAGAGGAAATAAAAATAGCGTTAAAAAGCATGGCGGGAGGGAAAAGTCCGGGTCCAGACGGATACACAGTTAAATACTATAAAAAATATATAGAGCTTTTAATACCCAAGATGAAGACTTATATGAACGCCTTGGGGAATGGGATGGAGATGAGGGGAGAATCGTTACAGGCTAATATAGTACTGATTCAGAAGGAAGATAAAGATCCCTCGCAATGTGCGAGTTATCGACCAATAGCGCTATTGAATGTAGACACTAAAATATTTGCAAAGGTGTTGGCAAATAGATTAAAAGAACTGATGCCGGAGTGGATACATAGAGATCAAGTGGGGTTTGTTCCAGGAAGAGAGGGTAGAGACAACGCTCTGAGATCACTGCTGCTTACACAAGAGGGCAAGAAAGGGAAAACCCCAATGATATTGATGTCGATAGATGCCGAGAAGGCATTCGACAGAGTAAGTTGGGGTTTTATGATGGACACCCTGGAAGCATTAGGAATGGGAGATAGAATAAGAGGGTGGATTGGAGAGTTAGATAGAGGGCCTACCGCCACCATAATGGTAAATGGAGGAAGATCAGAGTATTTTAAGATGTCAAATGGTACAAGACAGGGATGTCCATTGTCCCCACTGTTATATGTATTATCACTGGAGCCCTTGCTGTCTAGGATTAGGAAGAATATAGATATAAAAGGAATAAAGATAGGAGATAGAGAAAATAAGGTAGCGGCATATGCGGACGATTTGATGTTCTATGTAGGAAATCCCAGAACATCACTTCCAAATTTAATGAAAGCATTCAGTGAGTATGGAGAACTGTCGAATCTGAAAATAAACCCGACAAAGACTGAAATTTTAAATATCAACCTTTAAAATGAAGAAAAGGAAAAACTAAAAGAGGAATTCCCTTTCCTTTGGAGAGATAAAGATTTAAAATATCTAGGAATAAAATTATCAGCCTCAACTACGAACTTATATAAAGCCAATTATATAGCACTATTAAATGAGATAAAGGTGGAGCTGAGAAGGGTGGGAAATGGAAACCCATCGTGGATGGCACGCATAAACCTGATAAAGATGATAATTGTCCCTAAAGTATTATACAAATTTCAAATGATCCCAATTAAGCTCCCAGAGACATATTTTAAAGAACTTAGGAAAATGATGATAAAATATATATGGAGAAATAAAAAACCTAGAATAGGCTATGAGATATTGACTAGAAGTAAAGAGAGAGGAGGATTGGGAGTACCAGATTTCAGGAGATATTATAGAGCGGGGATTATTGCGAGAATTTTTGACTGGATCCATAATCCGGAGAAAAGTTGGGTTAAAACTGAGAAAGCACTGAGTGGAATAAGTTTAAGTAAAAGTATTTGGGTACCAGCACAATATAGGGAATTAGAGGAGAGCACTAGTAAGTATACTTTGAATGTTCTAAAAGAATGGGATTTATTACACGGACAAAAAGGGTGGGTTTTTAATTCACAATTAATACCACTTAGGAACACAAAATATTTGATCCCGGGTATGGATAGTATAGCAGGGAAATGGATTATAAAACAAGAGGCGCAATTGAGAGATATATTGGTAGGGGAGGAAATTGGGTCATATAAGGATATGGAAGACAGAAAGGGAGAAGTTTTTAATAAGATGGATAGATTAAGATATTACCAACTGAAGTATTTTTTTGAGAGTCTCCCTAAGCCCATAAGAACTAGAAAGGATTGAAACCCATTTGAGAGATTATTTGAGACACGGGGAAATGGTAGACACGGAATGGCAAAAATACACAAGATATTATTGGAGATTGACACTGACACAAAATTAATGCACATAGAGAAATGGGAAAGAGATATAGGAAGGAAAATAGAGGAGGAGGAGAAGAGGAAAATGTTCACATTAATTCATGAAAATATTAGTATGAGGGAAGTAGAAGTAAATTATAAGTGTTTGAATAGATGGCACATTACCCCTAATGTAGAGCACAAATGAATACGGAGATGTCACGGATGTGTTGGAGAGGATGTGGTGAGGTTGGCACGTGGTATCACATGTGGTGGGAGTGTTCAGAAATACAGGTGTTTTGGCGGAAGATAGTTTATGTAATAGGGAAAATGACTAAAATCAATATAGGATTGGATCCAGAACTATGTCTCCTCCATATCTCGAAGCTCTCTACGAAAGTATACAAGAGTCTCGGGATATGGCAATACTTGACCGCAGCAAAGAGTCTGATCCCAGGTTCTGGAAGAAAAGAGAGGTGCCAACTTAGGAGGATTGGATAAGTAGAGTAAATCAGCTATCCGGGACAGAAAGATTGTATTATACATATGAGGACAAGTTGGAGTTGTATAATAAAAAATGGAAAGTCTGGGAAGAATATAAAGTAAAGATGAAATATATGAGGAGATAATATTCCTGGAAGTGGAATTAGAATAGGGTTTAGGAAGAATAGAAAGATATGGAGTTAATGAGAGAAAAAGGAAAGTGGAGCGTGGGTGGGAGAGGGAAGGGGGGGAGGGGAGGGGGAGTTTTGGGAGGGGGGGTGGTAAGAAAAGGAAGTTTATATATATGGTCAAATAAATCATATAAATTACTGTTTTGATAATTATAATAATAGAAATGTTGAAATTACATGTATAAGACTTGAAAATAAATAAATATTTATAAAAAAAAAAAAAAGAAGCTCCATAAGCCCTTCATATCAAAGAATCAGAATATGCTGAGAAGAGGTCAGAAGTGTAATGTGAAACATAGCTTTTTAATGTACAATAAAGACTATACAGAAAAAAGGTCAGGAGTACAACATACACTACCCAGAGAATGGGTCAAAAGTATAATGTACAGTGTAACACAGACTATAGAAAGATAAGAGAGGAGTTTATTGCAAAGACAATAGACAGTGCAGAGAAGGGGCCAGGAGTAACATATACTGTTTAGAGTAAACAGTTAGTGTTTGTCGGTCTTAAGTTTTTTACTTTGATTGTGAATAAGCAATGAAAAATATGTCAGCCAGAAACATGTTGAGCGTGGGGCGTCTAATGTTCTTGTCAGTATTGTGTCCTTTTTACATGTGTTGTGCTCTGGCCAGAGTGGATTACTTTTCTGGAACATTATTTGGTCTGAGTTTACTCTGTGGTAAAAGCGGATGCCCGGTTGGTATCTATCTATCTATCTATCTATCTATCAATCTATATATTTGTCTGTCTACTTTTCTATGCATCAAAGATAAAAGGGCTGATTGGATGTAAAGCTGATATTCAGGGCAAAAAGGTCCTGCTGTCTATCCTCCGTAAAAGGGTATACCTTCTTCCCACTTTTACAGTCGAGACTGGGCACGCAGACGGGACAGCAGTGCAGAGTTCCAACTCTTCGTTTCCAAACTCTAAAATGCGATTTACCTCTTTACACAGTGATCGACCTAGGAGAGGGATCTGCAAAGAGGGATCAGCCTCTAAGAGACGTACTTGCGAACAGTATAGAAGCTCCATAAAGAAGGGGGTGGAGGGGAGAGATGTTTTTTTTTTTTTTTTTTTTTTTCTCTCTGCCCCTCCGTTTCCCTAATTTGCCTCCTGTTTCATCCTTCAGTCCTCTAGCTTTGCTCTAATTCTTCCCCTTTTTGTTAAGAAGTACAAGTAGAAAGGGGTCAATAGGGAGATCTGGATGGAGGGGAGGCTAGCCATGGGAGGAGTGTAGCCCTAAGGACCAAATCAAAGGTGGATGTTAGTTCCACAAATGATGAATAGGCAAAGTGAAGGCCTAAAAAGAGGGGGGAGGGGGGGAGGGATGGTGGTGAGGTTGGGGGGAGGGGATGGAGGGGAGGGAGAGGGGAGGGATTGTGGGAAGAGGGGGGGGGGAGGGATAAGGGGAGAGAAAAGGTTAGCGGGATAAATACGCTCTACAGGTATAAGAAAGAGGAAAGTAAGGAGGAAAAGGAGTCAGGAGGAAAAGAGTAAGATGGAAGAAATCCAATATATAACCTATAATGTAAAAGGGCTAAATTGTCCAGGAAAGAGATTTAGGTTATTTAAAGAACTACAACATAGAAAATCCTCAGTGATATTCTTGCAAGAAACACACTTAGAGATAGAGTCGAAGGTTAGACTGAGAACCAGATACTTTCCGACATGGTTTTATGCGGATTCACCAATTAAAAGAGCAAAAGGAGTTGCTATAGGCTTTGCTAAAAATATAAGGTTTGTGGTTGAGGAGAGATTGACGGACCCGGAGGGAAGGTTCCTATTTTTGAGAGGTAAATTACAGGGAATTGAGTGCACAATAGCAAATATATATAGTCCAAATAAGAAGCCAGTGACATTTGTGAGAGAAGTGTTGAAGAGATTGATGGACTTTAAAAAAGGGTGTATGTTAGTGGCGGGTGATTTTAACCTCTGTATAGACCTGAAGATGGATACCACTTCCTGTGTGAGGAGAGAGGAAAGCAAGTCCTTGAGAAGGTTAAAAAAAAGGATGCATGAGTGTCAACTGGTGGACATCTGGAGAATTAGGAATATGAAAGAGAGAGATTATACTTTCTTTTCGCAAGTACATGAGACTTATTCTAGACTAGATTACATATTAGTAGAACACCAAATGATAGAATAGGTGGGGGAAGTAAAAATAGGAGTAAGCACCCTATCGGATCATGCCCCGGTAGAAATGAGGTTAAGATGGGGTAGAGAAGAGAGAGAGGGATATGTGTGGCGGATGAATGAGGCACTCCTCATGGATGAAGAGATTAGTCGAAGAATTGAGAGGGAAATTGAGTGGTTTTTTGAAGAGAACGAGACAGAGGATGTATCGGTAGCAACGGTGTGGGAAGCTCATAAAGCTTACATCAGAGGTCTGCTCATTGCAATGGGGGCAAAAAAGAATAAAGAAAGGAAAGAAAAGATAAATAGATTATTAAATGAAATAAATGATCTTGAACAGGTGCATAAAAGGGAAAGATCTAAGGAGATAATGCAGGGGTTAATAAAGAAGAAAGAAGAACTAGAGAATGTAATGGAGGAAGAAAAAAGAAGAGTCTTTAATAAAATAACATGTGAAAGGTATAGATGGGGAGATAGGCCGGGAAAGTATTTAATGAGAACTTTAAGAAAGAAGAAAAATAGAAATTATATTGAGAAAATAAGAAACCCCAAGGGTGAATTTCTACACTCAACTAAGGATATTGCCAGAATATTTAAAGAGTATTACAATGAGTTGTATAATATTATACCCCAGGATAAGTTTAAGAAAATGGAAATAGTAAATAGGGGGAAAAGAAAGATATACCTAGAGGAAGCAGGTCTACCGAAATTAAGAGAAATACAACTGAACTCTTTAGAGGAAGAAATAACTTCAGAGGAAATAAAAATAGCGTTAAAAAGCATGGCGGGAGGGAAAAGTCCGGGTCCAGACGGATACACAGTTAAATACTATAAAAAATATATAGAGCTTTTAATACCCAAGATGAAGACTTATATGAACGCCTTGGGGAATGGGATGGAGATGAGGGGAGAATCGTTACAGGCTAATATAGTACTGATTCAGAAGGAAGATAAAGATCCCTCGCAATGTGCGAGTTATCGACCAATAGCGCTATTGAATGTAGACACTAAAATATTTGCAAAGGTGTTGGCAAATAGATTAAAAGAACTGATGCCGGAGTGGATACATAGAGATCAAGTGGGGTTTGTTCCAGGAAGAGAGGGTAGAGACAACGCTCTGAGATCACTGCTGCTTACACAAGAGGGCAAGAAAGGGAAAACCCCAATGATATTGATGTCGATAGATGCCGAGAAGGCATTCGACAGAGTAAGTTGGGGTTTTATGATGGACACCCTGGAAGCATTAGGAATGGGAGATAGAATAAGAGGGTGGATTGGAGAGTTAGATAGAGGGCCTACCGCCACCATAATGGTAAATGGAGGAAGATCAGAGTATTTTAAGATGTCAAATGGTACAAGACAGGGATGTCCATTGTCCCCACTGTTATATGTATTATCACTGGAGCCCTTGCTGTCTAGGATTAGGAAGAATATAGATATAAAAGGAATAAAGATAGGAGATAGAGAAAATAAGGTAGCGGCGTATGCGGATGATTTGATGTTCTATGTAGGAAATCCCAGAACATCACTTCCAAATTTAATGAAAGCATTCAGTGAGTATGGAGAACTGTCGAATCTGAAAATAAACCCGACAAAGACTGAAATTTTAAATATCAACCTTTAAAATGAAGAAAAGGAAAAAACTAAAAGAGGAATTCCCTTTCCTTTGGAGAGATAAAGATTTAAAATATCTAGGAATAAAATTATCAGCCTCAACTACGAACTTATATAAAGCCAATTATATAGCACTATTAAATGAGATAAAGGTGGAGCTGAGAAGGGTGGGAAATGGAAACCCATCGTGGATGGCACGCATAAACCTGATAAAGATGATAATTGTCCCTAAAGTATTATACAAATTTCAAATGATCCCAATTAAGCTCCCAGAGACATATTTTAAAGAACTTAGGAAAATGATGATAAAATATATATGGAGAAATAAAAAACCTAGAATAGGCTATGAGATATTGACTAGAAGTAAAGAGAGAGGAGGATTGGGAGTACCAGATTTCAGGAGATATTATAGAGCGGGGATTATTGCGAGAATTTTTGACTGGATCCATAATCCGGAGAAAAGTTGGGTTAAAACTGAGAAAGCACTGAGTGGAATAAGTTTAAGTAAAAGTATTTGGGTACCAGCACAATATAGGGAATTAGAGGAGAGCACTAGTAAGTATACTTTGAATGTTCTAAAAGAATGGGATTTATTACACGGACAAAAAGGGTGGGTTTTTAATTCACAATTAATACCACTTAGGAACACAAAATATTTGATCCCGGGTATGGATAGTATAGCAGGGAAATGGATTATAAAACAAGAGGCGCAATTGAGAGATATATTGGTAGGGGAGGAAATTGGGTCATATAAGGATATGGAAGACAGAAAGGGAGAAGTTTTTAATAAGATGGATAGATTAAGATATTACCAACTGAAGTATTTTTTTGAGAGTCTCCCTAAGCCCATAAGAACTAGAAAGGATTGAAACCCATTTGAGAGATTATTTGAGACACGGGGAAATGGTAGACACGGAATGGCAAAAATACACAAGATATTATTGGAGATTGACACTGACACAAAATTAATGCACATAGAGAAATGGGAAAGAGATATAGGAAGGAAAATAGAGGAGGAGGAGAAGAGGAAAATGTTCACATTAATTCATGAAAATATTAGTATGAGGGAAGTAGAAGTAAATTATAAGTGTTTGAATAGATGGCACATTACCCCTAATGTAGAGCACAAGATGAATACGGAGATGTCACGGATGTGTTGGAGAGGATGTGGTGAGGTTGGCACGTGGTATCACATGTGGTGGGAGTGTTCAGAAATACAGGTGTTTTGGCGGAAGATAGTTTATGTAATAGGGAAAATGACTAAAATCAATATAGGATTGGATCCAGAACTATGTCTCCTCCATATCTCGAAGCTCTCTACGAAAGTATACAAGAGTCTCAGGATATGGCAATACTTGACCGCAGCAAAGAGTCTGATCCCAGGTTCTGGAAGAAAAGAGAGGTGCCAACTTAGGAGGATTGGATAAGTAGAGTAAATCAGCTATCCGGGACAGAAAGATTGTATTATACATATGAGGACAAGTTGGAGTTGTATAATAAAAAATGGAAAGTCTGGGAAGAATATAAAGTAAAGATGAAATATATGAGGAGATAATATTCCTGGAAGTGGAATTAGAATAGGGTTTAGGAAGAATAGAAAGATATGGAGTTAATGAGAGAAAAAGGAAAGTGGAGCGTGGGTGGGAGAGGGAAGGGGGGGAGGGGAGGGGGAGTTTTGGGAGGGGGGGGTGGTAAGAAAAGGAAGTTTATATATATGGTCAAATAAATCATATAAATTACTGTTTTGATAATTATAATAATAGAAATGTTGAAATGACATGTATAAGACTTGAAAATAAATAAATATTTATAAAAAAAAAAAAAAAGAAGCTCCATAAGCCCTTCATATCAAAGAATCAGAATATGCTGAGAAGAGGTCAGAAGTGTAATGTGAAACATAGCTTTTTAATGTACAATAAAGACTATACAGAAAAAAGGTCAGGAGTACAACATACACTACCCAGAGAATGAGTCAAAAGTATAATGTACAGTGTAACACAGACTATAGAAAGATAAGAGAGGAGTTTATTGCAAAGACAATAGACAGTGCAGAGAAGGGGCCAGGAGTAACATATACTGTTTAGAGTAAACAGTTAGTGTTTGTCGGTCTTAAGTTTTTTACTTTGATTGTGAATAAGCAATGAAAAATATGTCAGCCAGAAACATGTTGAGCGTGGGGCGTCTAATGTTCTTGTCAGTATTGTGTCCTTTTTACATGTGTTGTGCTCTGGCCAGAGTGGATTACTTTTCTGGAACATTATTTGGTCTGAGTTTACTCTGTGGTAAAAGCGGATGCCCGGTTGGTATCTATCTATCTATCTATCTATCTATCTATCAATCTATATATTTGTCTGTCTACTTTTCTATGCATCAAAGATAAAAGGGCTGATTGGATGTAAAGCTGATATTCAGGGCAAAAAGGTCCTGCTGTCTATCCTCCGTAAAAGGGTATACCTTCTTCCCACTTTTACAGTCGAGACTGGGCACGCAGACGGGACAGCAGTGCAGAGTTCCAACTCTTCGTTTCCGAACTCTAAGATGCGATTTACCTCTTTACACAGTGATCGACCTAGGAGAGGGATCTGCAAAGAGGGATCAGCCTCTAAGAGACGTACTTGCGAACAGTATAGAAGCTCCATAAAGAAGGGGGTGGAGGGGAGAGATGTTTTTTTTTTTTTTTTTTTTTTCTCTCTGCCCCTCCGTTTCCCTAATTTGCCTCCTGTTTCATCCTTCAGTCCTCTAGCTTTGCTCTAATTCTTCCCCTTTTTGTTAAGAAGTACAAGTAGAAAGGGGTCAATAGGGAGATCTGGATGGAGGGGAGGCTAGCCATGGGAGGAGTGTAGCACTAAGGACCAAATCAAAGGTGGATGTTAGTTCCACAAATGATGAATAGGCAAAGTGAAGGCCTAAAAAGAGGGGGGAGGGGGGGGAGGGATGGTGGTGAGGTTGGGGGGAGGGGATAGAGGGGAGGGAGAGGGGAGGGATTGTGGGAAGAGGGGGGGGGAGGGATAAGGGGAGAGAAAAGGTTAGCGGGATAAATACGCTCTACAGGTATAAGAAAGAGGAAAGTAAGGAGGAAAAGGAGTCAGGAGGAAAAGAGTAAGATGGAAGAAATCCAATATATAACCTATAATGTAAAAGGGCTAAATTGTCCAGGAAAGAGATTTAGGTTATTTAAAGAACTACAACATAGAAAATCCTCAGTGATATTCTTGCAAGAAACACACTTAGAGATAGAGTCGAAGGTTAGACTGAGAACCAGATACTTTCCGACATGGTTTTATGCGGATTCACCAATTAAAAGAGCAAAAGGAGTTGCTATAGGCTTTGCTAAAAATATAAGGTTTGTGGTTGAGGAGAGATTGACGGACCCGGAGGGAAGGTTCCTATTTTTGAGAGGTAAATTACAGGGAATTGAGTGCACAATAGCAAATATATATAGTCCAAATAAGAAGCCAGTGACATTTGTGAGAGAAGTGTTGAAGAGATTGATGGACTTTAAAAAAGGGTGTATGTTAGTGGCGGGTGATTTTAACCTCTGTATAGACCTGAAGATGGATACCACTTCCTGTGTGAGGAGAGAGGAAAGCAAGTCCTTGAGAAGGTTAAAAAAAAGGATGCATGAGTGTCAACTGGTGGACATCTGGAGAATTAGGAATATGAAAGAGAGAGATTATACTTTCTTTTCGCAAGTACATGAGACTTATTCTAGACTAGATTACATATTAGTAGAACACCAAATGATAGAATAGGTGGGGGAAGTAAAAATAGGAGTAAGCACCCTATCGGATCATGCCCCGGTAGAAATGAGGTTAAGATGGGGTAGAGAAGAGAGAGAGGGATATGTGTGGCGGATGAATGAGGCACTCCTCATGGATGAAGAGATTAGTCGAAGAATTGAGAGGGAAATTGAGTGGTTTTTTGAAGAGAACGAGACAGAGGATGTATCGGTAGCAACGGTGTGGGAAGCTCATAAAGCTTACATCAGAGGTCTGCTCATTGCAATGGGGGCAAAAAAGAATAAAGAAAGGAAAGAAAAGATAAATAGATTATTAAATGAAATAAATGATCTTGAACAGGTGCATAAAAGGGAAAGATCTAAGGAGATAATGCAGGGGTTAATAAAGAAGAAAGAAGAACTAGAGAATGTAATGGAGGAAGAAAAAAGAAGAGTCTTTAATAAAATAACATGTGAAAGGTATAGATGGGGAGATAGGCCGGGAAAGTATTTAATGAGAACTTTAAGAAAGAAGAAAAATAGAAATTATATTGAGAAAATAAGAAACCCCAAGGGTGAATTTCTACACTCAACTAAGGATATTGCCAGAATATTTAAAGAGTATTACAATGAGTTGTATAATATTATACCCCAGGATAAGTTTAAGAAAATGGAAATAGTAAATAGGGGGAAAAGAAAGATATACCTAGAGGAAGCAGGTCTACCGAAATTAAGAGAAATACAACTGAACTCTTTAGAGGAAGAAATAACTTCAGAGGAAATAAAAATAGCGTTAAAAAGCATGGCGGGAGGGAAAAGTCCGGGTCCAGACGGATACACAGTTAAATACTATAAAAAATATATAGAGCTTTTAATACCCAAGATGAAGACTTATATGAACGCCTTGGGGAATGGGATGGAGATGAGGGGAGAATCGTTACAGGCTAATATAGTACTGATTCAGAAGGAAGATAAAGATCCCTCGCAATGTGCGAGTTATCGACCAATAGCGCTATTGAATGTAGACACTAAAATATTTGCAAAGGTGTTGGCAAATAGATTAAAAGAACTGATGCCGGAGTGGATACATAGAGATCAAGTGGGGTTTGTTCCAGGAAGAGAGGGTAGAGACAACGCTCTGAGATCACTGCTGCTTACACAAGAGGGCAAGAAAGGGAAAACCCCAATGATATTGATGTCGATAGATGCCGAGAAGGCATTCGACAGAGTAAGTTGGGGTTTTATGATGGACACCCTGGAAGCATTAGGAATGGGAGATAGAATAAGAGGGTGGATTGGAGAGTTAGATAGAGGGCCTACCGCCACCATAATGGTAAATGGAGGAAGATCAGAGTATTTTAAGATGTCAAATGGTACAAGACAGGGATGTCCATTGTCCCCACTGTTATATGTATTATCACTGGAGCCCTTGCTGTCTAGGATTAGGAAGAATATAGATATAAAAGGAATAAAGATAGGAGATAGAGAAAATAAGGTAGCGGCGTATGCGGACGATTTGATGTTCTATGTAGGAAATCCCAGAACATCACTTCCAAATTTAATGAAAGCATTCAGTGAGTATGGAGAACTGTCGAATCTGAAAATAAACCCGACAAAGACTGAAATTTTAAATATCAACCTTTAAAATGAAGAAAAGGAAAAACTAAAAGAGGAATTCCCTTTCCTTTGGAGAGATAAAGATTTAAAATATCTAGGAATAAAATTATCAGCCTCAACTACGAACTTATATAAAGCCAATTATATAGCACTATTAAATGAGATAAAGGTGGAGCTGAGAAGGGTGGGAAATGGAAACCCATCGTGGATGGCACGCATAAACCTGATAAAGATGATAATTGTCCCTAAAGTATTATACAAATTTCAAATGATCCCAATTAAGCTCCCAGAGACATATTTTAAAGAACTTAGGAAAATGATGATAAAATATATATGGAGAAATAAAAAACCTAGAATAGGCTATGAGATATTGACTAGAAGTAAAGAGAGAGGAGGATTGGGAGTACCAGATTTCAGGAGATATTATAGAGCGGGGATTATTGCGAGAATTTTTGACTGGATCCATAATCCGGAGAAAAGTTGGGTTAAAACTGAGAAAGCACTGAGTGGAATAAGTTTAAGTAAAAGTATTTGGGTACCAGCACAATATAGGGAATTAGAGGAGAGCACTAGTAAGTATACTTTGAATGTTCTAAAAGAATGGGATTTATTACACGGACAAAAAGGGTGGGTTTTTAATTCACAATTAATACCACTTAGGAACACAAAATATTTGATCCCGGGTATGGATAGTATAGCAGGGAAATGGATTATAAAACAAGAGGCGCAATTGAGAGATATATTGGTAGGGGAGGAAATTGGGTCATATAAGGATATGGAAGACAGAAAGGGAGAAGTTTTTAATAAGATGGATAGATTAAGATATTACCAACTGAAGTATTTTTTTGAGAGTCTCCCTAAGCCCATAAGAACTAGAAAGGATTGAAACCCATTTGAGAGATTATTTGAGACACGGGGAAATGGTAGACACGGAATGGCAAAAATACACAAGATATTATTGGAGATTGACACTGACACAAAATTAATGCACATAGAGAAATGGGAAAGAGATATAGGAAGGAAAATAGAGGAGGAGGAGAAGAGGAAAATGTTCACATTAATTCATGAAAATATTAGTATGAGGGAAGTAGAAGTAAATTATAAGTGTTTGAATAGATGGCACATTACCCCTAATGTAGAGCACAAGATGAATACGGAGATGTCACGGATGTGTTGGAGAGGATGTGGTGAGGTTGGCACGTGGTATCACATGTGGTGGGAGTGTTCAGAAATACAGGTGTTTTGGCGGAAGATAGTTTATGTAATAGGGAAAATGACTAAAATCAATATAGGATTGGATCCAGAACTATGTCTCCTCCATATCTCGAAGCTCTCTACGAAAGTATACAAGAGTCTCAGGATATGGCAATACTTGACCGCAGCAAAGAGTCTGATCCCAGGTTCTGGAAGAAAAGAGAGGTGCCAACTTAGGAGGATTGGATAAGTAGAGTAAATCAGCTATCCGGGACAGAAAGATTGTATTATACATATGAGGACAAGTTGGAGTTGTATAATAAAAAATGGAAAGTCTGGGAAGAATATAAAGTAAAGATGAAATATATGAGGAGATAATATTCCTGGAAGTGGAATTAGAATAGGGTTTAGGAAGAATAGAAAGATATGGAGTTAATGAGAGAAAAAGGAAAGTGGAGCGTGGGTGGGAGAGGGAAGGGGGGGAGGGGAGGGGGAGTTTTGGGAGGGGGGGGTGGTAAGAAAAGGAAGTTTATATATATGGTCAAATAAATCATATAAATTACTGTTTTGATAATTATAATAATAGAAATGTTGAAATGACATGTATAAGACTTGAAAATAAATAAATATTTATAAAAAAAAAAAAAAAGAAGCTCCATAAGCCCTTCATATCAAAGAATCAGAATATGCTGAGAAGAGGTCAGAAGTGTAATGTGAAACATAGCTTTTTAATGTACAATAAAGACTATACAGAAAAAAGGTCAGGAGTACAACATACACTACCCAGAGAATGAGTCAAAAGTATAATGTACAGTGTAACACAGACTATAGAAAGATAAGAGAGGAGTTTATTGCAAAGACAATAGACAGTGCAGAGAAGGGGCCAGGAGTAACATATACTGTTTAGAGTAAACAGTTAGTGTTTGTCGGTCTTAAGTTTTTTACTTTGATTGTGAATAAGCAATGAAAAATATGTCAGCCAGAAACATGTTGAGCGTGGGGCGTCTAATGTTCTTGTCAGTATTGTGTCCTTTTTACATGTGTTGTGCTCTGGCCAGAGTGGATTACTTTTCTGGAACATTATTTGGTCTGAGTTTACTCTGTGGTAAAAGCGGATGCCCGGTTGGTATCTATCTATCTATCTATCTATCTATCTATCTATCTATCTATCTATCTATCAATCTATATATTTGTCTGTCTACTTTTCTATGCATCAAAGATAAAAGGGCTGATTGGATGTAAAGCTGATATTCAGGGCAAAAAGGTCCTGCTGTCTATCCTCCGTAAAAGGGTATACCTTCTTCCCACTTTTACAGTCGAGACTGGGCACGCAGACGGGACAGCAGTGCAGAGTTCCAACTCTTCGTTTCCGAACTCTAAGATGCGATTTACCTCTTTACACAGTGATCGACCTAGGAGAGGGATCTGCAAAGAGGGATCAGCCTCTAAGAGACGTACTTGCGAACAGTATAGAAGCTCCATAAAGAAGGGGGTGGAGGGGAGAGATGTTTTTTTTTTTTTTTTTTTTTCTCTCTGCCCCTCCGTTTCCCTAATTTGCCTCCTGTTTCATCCTTCAGTCCTCTAGCTTTGCTCTAATTCTTCCCCTTTTTGTTAAGAAGTACAAGTAGAAAGGGGTCAATAGGGAGATCTGGATGGAGGGGAGGCTAGCCATGGGAGGAGTGTAGCCCTAAGGACCAAATCAAAGGTGGATGTTAGTTCCACAAATGATGAATAGGCAAAGTGAAGGCCTAAAAAGAGGGGGGAGGGGGGGGAGGGATGGTGGTGAGGTTGGGGGGAGGGGATGGAGGGGAGGGAGAGGGGAGGGATTGTGGGAAGAGGGGGGGGAGGGATAAGGGGAGAGAAAAGGTTAGCGGGATAAATACGCTCTACAGGTATAAGAAAGAGGAAAGTAAGGAGGAAAAGGAGTCAGGAGGAAAAGAGTAAGATGGAAGAAATCCAATATATAACCTATAATGTAAAAGGGCTAAATTGTCCAGGAAAGAGATTTAGGTTATTTAAAGAACTACAACATAGAAAATCCTCAGTGATATTCTTGCAAGAAACACACTTAGAGATAGAGTCGAAGGTTAAACTGAGAACCAGATACTTTCCGACATGGTTTTATGCGGATTCACCAATTAAAAGAGCAAAAGGAGTTGCTATAGGCTTTGCTAAAAATATAAGGTTTGTGGTTGAGGAGAGATTGACGGACCCGGAGGGAAGGTTCCTATTTTTCAGAGGTAAATTACAGGGAATTGAGTGCACAATAGCAAATATATATAGTCCAAATAAGAAGCCAGTGACATTTGTGAGAGAAGTGTTGAAGAGATTGATGGACTTTAAAAAAGGGTGTATGTTAGTGGCGGGTGATTTTAACCTCTGTATAGACCTGAAGATGGATACCACTTCCTGTGTGAGGAGAGAGGAAAGCAAGTCCTTGAGAAGGTTAAAAAAAAGGATGCATGAGTGTCAACTGGTGGACATCTGGAGAATTAGGAATATGAAAGAGAGAGATTATACTTTCTTTTCGCAAGTACATGAGACTTATTCTAGACTAGATTACATATTAGTAGAACACCAAATGATAGAATGGGTGGGGGAAGTAAAAATAGGAGTAAGCACCCTATCGGATCATGCCCCGGTAGAAATGAGGTTAAGATGGGGTAGAGAAGAGAGAGAGGGATATGTGTGGCGGATGAATGAGGCACTCCTCATGGATGAAGAGATTAGTCGAAGAATTGAGAGGGAAATTGAGTGGTTTTTTGAAGAGAACGAGACAGAGGATGTATCGGTAGCAACGGTGTGGGAAGCTCATAAAGCTTACATCAGAGGTCTGCTCATTGCAATGGGGGCAAAAAAGAATAAAGAAAGGAAAGAAAAGATAAATAGATTATTAAATGAAATAAATGATCTTGAACAGGTGCATAAAAGGGAAAGATCTAAGGAGATAATGCAGGGGTTAATAAAGAAGAAAGAAGAACTAGAGAATGTAATGGAGGAAGAAAAAAGAAGAGTCTTTAATAAAATAACATGTGAAAGGTATAGATGGGGAGATAGGCCGGGAAAGTATTTAATGAGAACTTTAAGAAAGAAGAAAAATAGAAATTATATTGAGAAAATAAGAAACCCCAAGGGTGAATTTCTACACTCAACTAAGGATATTGCCAGAATATTTAAAGAGTATTACAATGAGTTGTATAATATTATACCCCAGGATAAGTTTAAGAAAATGGAAATAGTAAATAGGGGGAAAAGAAAGATATACCTAGAGGAAGCAGGTCTACCGAAATTAAGAGAAATACAACTGAACTCTTTAGAGGAAGAAATAACTTCAGAGGAAATAAAAATAGCGTTAAAAAGCATGGCGGGAGGGAAAAGTCCGGGTCCAGACGGATACACAGTTAAATACTATAAAAAATATATAGAGCTTTTAATACCCAAGATGAAGACTTATATGAACGCCTTGGGGAATGGGATGGAGATGAGGGGAGAATCGTTACAGGCTAATATAGTACTGATTCAGAAGGAAGATAAAGATCCCTCGCAATGTGCGAGTTATCGACCAATAGCGCTATTGAATGTAGACACTAAAATATTTGCAAAGGTGTTGGCAAATAGATTAAAAGAACTGATGCCGGAGTGGATACATAGAGATCAAGTGGGGTTTGTTCCAGGAAGAGAGGGTAGAGACAACGCTCTGAGATCACTGCTGCTTACACAAGAGGGCAAGAAAGGGAAAACCCCAATGATATTGATGTCGATAGATGCCGAGAAGGCATTCGACAGAGTAAGTTGGGGTTTTATGATGGACACCCTGGAAGCATTAGGAATGGGAGATAGAATAAGAGGGTGGATTGGAGAGTTAGATAGAGGGCCTACCGCCACCATAATGGTAAATGGAGGAAGATCAGAGTATTTTAAGATGTCAAATGGTACAAGACAGGGATGTCCATTGTCCCCACTGTTATATGTATTATCACTGGAGCCCTTGCTGTCTAGGATTAGGAAGAATATAGATATAAAAGGAATAAAGATAGGAGATAGAGAAAATAAGGTAGCGGCGTATGCGGATGATTTGATGTTCTATGTAGGAAATCCCAGAACATCACTTCCAAATTTAATGAAAGCATTCAGTGAGTATGGAGAACTGTCGAATCTGAAAATAAACCCGACAAAGACTGAAATTTTAAATATCAACCTTTAAAATGAAGAAAAGGAAAAACTAAAAGAGGAATTCCCTTTCCTTTGGAGAGATAAAGATTTAAAATATCTAGGAATAAAATTATCAGCCTCAACTACGAACTTATATAAAGCCAATTATATAGCACTATTAAATGAGATAAAGGTGGAGCTGAGAAGGGTGGGAAATGGAAACCCATCGTGGATGGCACGCATAAACCTGATAAAGATGATAATTGTCCCTAAAGTATTATACAAATTTCAAATGATCCCAATTAAGCTCCCAGAGACATATTTTAAAGAACTTAGGAAAATGATGATAAAATATATATGGAGAAATAAAAAACCTAGAATAGGCTATGAGATATTGACTAGAAGTAAAGAGAGAGGAGGATTGGGAGTACCAGATTTCAGGAGATATTATAGAGCGGGGATTATTGCGAGAATTTTTGACTGGATCCATAATCAGGAGAAAAGTTGGGTTAAAACTGAGAAAGCACTGAGTGGAATAAGTTTAAGTAAAAGTATTTGGGTACCAGCACAATATAGGGAATTAGAGGAGAGCACTAGTAAGTATACTTTGAATGTTCTAAAAGAATGGGATTTATTACACAGACAAAAAGGGTGGGTTTTTAATTCACAATTAATACCACTTAGGAACACAAAATATTTGATCCCGGGTATGGATAGTATAGCAGGGAAATGGATTATAAAACAAGAGGCGCAATTGAGAGATATATTGGTAGGGGAGGAAATTGGGTCATATAAGGATATGGAAGACAGAAAGGGAGAAGTTTTTAATAAGATGGATAGATTAAGATATTACCAACTGAAGTATTTTTTTGAGAGTCTCCCTAAGCCCATAAGAACTAGAAAGGATTGAAACCCATTTGAGAGATTATTTGAGACACGGGGAAATGGTAGACACGGAATGACAAAAATACACAAGATATTATTGGAGATTGACACTGACACAAAATTAATGCACATAGAGAAATGGGAAAGAGATATAGGAAGGAAAATAGAGGAGGAGGAGAAGAGGAAAATGTTCACATTAATTCATGAAAATATTAGTATGAGGGAAGTAGAAGTAAATTATAAGTGTTTGAATAGATGGCACATTACCCCTAATGTAGAGCACAAGATGAATACGGAGATGTCACGGATGTGTTGGAGAGGATGTGGTGAGGTTGGCACGTGGTATCACATGTGGTGGGAGTGTTCAGAAATACAGGTGTTTTGGCGGAAGATAGTTTATGTAATAGGGAAAATGACTAAAATCAATATAGGATTGGATCCAGAACTATGTCTCCTCCATATCTCGAAGCTCTCTACGAAAGTATACAAGAGTCTCAGGATATGGCAATACTTGACCGCAGCAAAGAGTCTGATCCCAGGTTCTGGAAGAAAAGAGAGGTGCCAACTTAGGAGGATTGGATAAGTAGAGTAAATCAGCTATCCGGGACAGAAAGATTGTATTATACATATGAGGACAAGTTGGAGTTGTATAATAAAAAATGGAAAGTCTGGGAAGAATATAAAGTAAAGATGAAATATATGAGGAGATAATATTCCTGGAAGTGGAATTAGAATAGGGTTTAGGAAGAATAGAAAGATATGGAGTTAATGAGAGAAAAAGGAAAGTGGAGCGTGGGTGGGAGAGGGAAGGGGGGGAGGGGAGGGGGAGTTTTGGGAGGGGGGGTGGTAAGAAAAGGAAGTTATATATATGGTCAAATAAATCATATAAATTACTGTTTTGATAATTATAATAATAGAAATGTTGAAATGACATGTATAAGACTTGAAAATAAATAAATATTTATAAAAAAAAAAAAAAAGAAGCTCCATAAGCCCTTCATATCAAAGAATCAGAATATGCTGAGAAGAGGTCAGAAGTGTAATGTGAAACATAGCTTTTTAATGTACAATAAAGACTATACAGAAAAAAGGTCAGGAGTACAACATACACTACCCAGAGAATGGGTCAAAAGTATAATGTACAGTGTAACACAGACTATAGAAAGATAAGAGAGGAGTTTATTGCAAAGACAATAGACAGTGCAGAGAAGGGGCCAGGAGTAACATATACTGTTTAGAGTAAACAGTTAGTGTTTGTCGGTCTTAAGTTTTTTACTTTGATTGTGAATAAGCAATGAAAAATATGTCAGCCAGAAACATGTTGAGCGTGGGGCGTCTAATGTTCTTGTCAGTATTGTGTCCTTTTTACATGTGTTGTGCTCTGGCCAGAGTGGATTACTTTTCTGGAACATTATTTGGTCTGAGTTTACTCTGTGGTAAAAGCGGATGCCCGGTTGGTATCTATCTATCTATCTATCTATCTATCAATCTATATATTTGTCTGTCTACTTTTCTATGCATCAAAGATAAAAGGGCTGATTGGATGTAAAGCTGATATTCAGGGCAAAAAGGTCCTGCTGTCTATCCTCCGTAAAAGGGTATACCTTCTTCCCACTTTTACAGTCGAGACTGGGCACGCAGACGGGACAGCAGTGCAGAGTTCCAACTCTTCGTTTCCGAACTCTAAGATGCGATTTACCTCTTTACACAGTGATCGACCTAGGAGAGGGATCTGCAAAGAGGGATCAGCCTCTAAGAGACGTACTTGCGAACAGTATAGAAGCTCCATAAAGAAGGGGGTGGAGGGGAGAGATGTTTTTTTTTTTTTTTTTTTTCTCTCTGCCCCTCCGTTTCCCTAATTTGCCTCCTGTTTCATCCTTCAGTCCTCTAGCTTTGCTCTAATTCTTCCCCTTTTTGTTAAGAAGTACAAGTAGAAAGGGGTCAATAGGGAGATCTGGATGGAGGGGAGGCTAGCCATGGGAGGAGTGTAGCCCTAAGGACCAAATCAAAGGTGGATGTTAGTTCCACAAATGATGAATAGGCAAAGTGAAGGCCTAAAAAGAGGGGGGAGGGGGGGGAGGGATGGTGGTGAGGTTGGGGGGAGGGGATGGAGGGGAGGGAGAGGGGAGGGATTGTGGGAAGAGGGGGGGGAGGGATAAGGGGAGAGAAAAGGTTAGCGGGATAAATACGCTCTACAGGTATAAGAAAGAGGAAAGTAAGGAGGAAAAGGAGTCAGGAGGAAAAGAGTAAGATGGAAGAAATCCAATATATAACCTATAATGTAAAAGGGCTAAATTGTCCAGGAAAGAGATTTAGGTTATTTAAAGAACTACAACATAGAAAATCCTCAGTGATATTCTTGCAAGAAACACACTTAGAGATAGAGTCGAAGGTTAGACTGAGAACCAGATACTTTCCGACATGGTTTTATGCGGATTCACCAATTAAAAGAGCAAAAGGAGTTGCTATAGGCTTTGCTAAAAATATAAGGTTTGTGGTTGAGGAGAGATTGACGGACCCGGAGGGAAGGTTCCTATTTTTGAGAGGTAAATTACAGGGAATTGAGTGCACAATAGCAAATATATATAGTCCAAATAAGAAGCCAGTGACATTTGTGAGAGAAGTGTTGAAGAGATTGATGGACTTTAAAAAAGGGTGTATGTTAGTGGCGGGTGATTTTAACCTCTGTATAGACCTGAAGATGGATACCACTTCCTGTGTGAGGAGAGAGGAAAGCAAGTCCTTGAGAAGGTTAAAAAAAAGGATGCATGAGTGTCAACTGGTGGACATCTGGAGAATTAGGAATATGAAAGAGAGAGATTATACTTTCTTTTCGCAAGTACATGAGACTTATTCTAGACTAGATTACATATTAGTAGAACACCAAATGATAGAATGGGTGGGGGAAGTAAAAATAGGAGTAAGCACCCTATCGGATCATGCCCCGGTAGAAATGAGGTTAAGATGGGGTAGAGAAGAGAGAGAGGGATATGTGTGGCGGATGAATGAGGCACTCCTCATGGATGAAGAGATTAGTCGAAGAATTGAGAGGGAAATTGAGTGGTTTTTTGAAGAGAACGAGACAGAGGATGTATCGGTAGCAACGGTGTGGGAAGCTCATAAAGCTTACATCAGAGGTCTGCTCATTGCAATGGGGGCAAAAAAGAATAAAGAAAGGAAAGAAAAGATAAATAGATTATTAAATGAAATAAATGATCTTGAACAGGTGCATAAAAGGGAAAGATCTAAGGAGATAATGCAGGGGTTAATAAAGAAGAAAGAAGAACTAGAGAATGTAATGGAGGAAGAAAAAAGAAGAGTCTTTAATAAAATAACATGTGAAAGGTATAGATGGGGAGATAGGCCGGGAAAGTATTTAATGAGAACTTTAAGAAAGAAGAAAAATAGAAATTATATTGAGAAAATAAGAAACCCCAAGGGTGAATTTCTACACTCAACTAAGGATATTGCCAGAATATTTAAAGAGTATTACAATGAGTTGTATAATATTATACCCCAGGATAAGTTTAAGAAAATGGAAATAGTAAATAGGGGGAAAAGAAAGATATACCTAGAGGAAGCAGGTCTACCGAAATTAAGAGAAATACAACTGAACTCTTTAGAGGAAGAAATAACTTCAGAGGAAATAAAAATAGCGTTAAAAAGCATGGCGGGAGGGAAAAGTCCGGGTCCAGACGGATACACAGTTAAATACTATAAAAAATATATAGAGCTTTTAATACCCAAGATGAAGACTTATATGAACGCCTTGGGGAATGGGATGGAGATGAGGGGAGAATCGTTACAGGCTAATATAGTACTGATTCAGAAGGAAGATAAAGATCCCTCGCAATGTGCGAGTTATCGACCAATAGCGCTATTGAATGTAGACACTAAAATATTTGCAAAGGTGTTGGCAAATAGATTAAAAGAACTGATGCCGGAGTGGATACATAGAGATCAAGTGGGGTTTGTTCCAGGAAGAGAGGGTAGAGACAACGCTCTGAGATCACTGCTGCTTACACAAGAGGGCAAGAAAGGGAAAACCCCAATGATATTGATGTCGATAGATGCCGAGAAGGCATTCGACAGAGTAAGTTGGGGTTTTATGATGGACACCCTGGAAGCATTAGGAATGGGAGATAGAATAAGAGGGTGGATTGGAGAGTTAGATAGAGGGCCTACCGCCACCATAATGGTAAATGGAGGAAGATCAGAGTATTTTAAGATGTCAAATGGTACAAGACAGGGATGTCCATTGTCCCCACTGTTATATGTATTATCACTGGAGCCCTTGCTGTCTAGGATTAGGAAGAATATAGATATAAAAGGAATAAAGATAGGAGATAGAGAAAATAAGGTAGCGGCATATGCGGACGATTTGATGTTCTATGTAGGAAATCCCAGAACATCACTTCCAAATTTAATGAAAGCATTCAGTGAGTATGGAGAACTGTCGAATCTGAAAATAAACCCGACAAAGACTGAAATTTTAAATATCAACCTTTAAAATGAAGAAAAGGAAAAACTAAAAGAGGAATTCCCTTTCCTTTGGAGAGATAAAGATTTAAAATATCTAGGAATAAAATTATCAGCCTCAACTACGAACTTATATAAAGCCAATTATATAGCACTATTAAATGAGATAAAGGTGGAGCTGAGAAGGGTGGGAAATGGAAACCCATCGTGGATGGCACGCATAAACCTGATAAAGATGATAATTGTCCCTAAAGTATTATACAAATTTCAAATGATCCCAATTAAGCTCCCAGAGACATATTTTAAAGAACTTAGGAAAATGATGATAAAATATATATGGAGAAATAAAAAACCTAGAATAGGCTATGAGATATTGACTAGAAGTAAAGAGAGAGGAGGATTGGGAGTACCAGATTTCAGGAGATATTATAGAGCGGGGATTATTGCGAGAATTTTTGACTGGATCCATAATCCGGAGAAAAGTTGGGTTAAAACTGAGAAAGCACTGAGTGGAATAAGTTTAAGTAAAAGTATTTGGGTACCAGCACAATATAGGGAATTAGAGGAGAGCACTAGTAAGTATACTTTGAATGTTCTAAAAGAATGGGATTTATTACACGGACAAAAAGGGTGGGTTTTTAATTCACAATTAATACCACTTAGGAACACAAAATATTTGATCCCGGGTATGGATAGTATAGCAGGGAAATGGATTATAAAACAAGAGGCGCAATTGAGAGATATATTGGTAGGGGAGGAAATTGGGTCATATAAGGATATGGAAGACAGAAAGGGAGAAGTTTTTAATAAGATGGATAGATTAAGATATTACCAACTGAAGTATTTTTTTGAGAGTCTCCCTAAGCCCATAAGAACTAGAAAGGATTGAAACCCATTTGAGAGATTATTTGAGACACGGGGAAATGGTAGACACGGAATGGCAAAAATACACAAGATATTATTGGAGATTGACACTGACACAAAATTAATGCACATAGAGAAATGGGAAAGAGATATAGGAAGGAAAATAGAGGAGGAGGAGAAGAGGAAAATGTTCACATTAATTCATGAAAATATTAGTATGAGGGAAGTAGAAGTAAATTATAAGTGTTTGAATAGATGGCACATTACCCCTAATGTAGAGCACAAGATGAATACGGAGATGTCACGGATGTGTTGGAGAGGATGTGGTGAGGTTGGCACGTGGTATCACATGTGGTGGGAGTGTTCAGAAATACAGGTGTTTTGGCGGAAGATAGTTTATGTAATAGGGAAAATGACTAAAATCAATATAGGATTGGATCCAGAACTATGTCTCCTCCATATCTCGAAGCTCTCTACGAAAGTATACAAGAGTCTCAGGATATGGCAATACTTGACCGCAGCAAAGAGTCTGATCCCAGGTTCTGGAAGAAAAGAGAGGTGCCAACTTAGGAGGATTGGATAAGTAGAGTAAATCAGCTATCCGGGACAGAAAGATTGTATTATACATATGAGGACAAGTTGGAGTTGTATAATAAAAAATGGAAAGTCTGGGAAGAATATAAAGTAAAGATGAAATATATGAGGAGATAATATTCCTGGAAGTGGAATTAGAATAGGGTTTAGGAAGAATAGAAAGATATGGAGTTAATGAGAGAAAAAGGAAAGTGGAGCGTGGGTGGGAGAGGGAAGGGGGGGAGGGGAGGGGGAGTTTTGGGAGGGGGGGGTGGTAAGAAAAGGAAGTTTATATATATGGTCAAATAAATCATATAAATTACTGTTTTGATAATTATAATAATAGAAATGTTGAAATGACATGTATAAGACTTGAAAATAAATAAATATTTATAAAAAAAAAAAAAAAGAAGCTCCATAAGCCCTTCATATCAAAGAATCAGAATATGCTGAGAAGAGGTCAGAAGTGTAATGTGAAACATAGCTTTTTAATGTACAATAAAGACTATACAGAAAAAAGGTCAGGAGTACAACATACACTACCCAGAGAATGAGTCAAAAGTATAATGTACAGTGTAACACAGACTATAGAAAGATAAGAGAGGAGTTTATTGCAAAGACAATAGACAGTGCAGAGAAGGGGCCAGGAGTAACATATACTGTTTAGAGTAAACAGTTAGTGTTTGTCGGTCTTAAGTTTTTTACTTTGATTGTGAATAAGCAATGAAAAATATGTCAGCCAGAAACATGTTGAGCGTGGGGCGTCTAATGTTCTTGTCAGTATTGTGTCCTTTTTACATGTGTTGTGCTCTGGCCAGAGTGGATTACTTTTCTGGAACATTATTTGGTCTGAGTTTACTCTGTGGTAAAAGCGGATGCCCGGTTGGTATCTATCTATCTATCTATCTATCTATCTATCT
The DNA here is from genome assembly GCF_062004578.1 of Staurois parvus. Lineage (NCBI taxonomy): Eukaryota > Metazoa > Chordata > Amphibia > Anura > Ranidae > Staurois > Staurois parvus. The sequence continues at coordinate 11,452,447 of NW_028318005.1, read as the reverse complement.
ATCTATCTATCTATCTATCAATCTATATATTTGTCTGTCTACTTTTCTATGCATCAAAGATAAAAGGGCTGATTGGATGTAAAGCTGATATTCAGGGCAAAAAGGTCCTGCTGTCTATCCTCCGTAAAAGGGTATACCTTCTTCCCACTTTTACAGTCGAGACTGGGCACGCAGACGGGACAGCAGTGCAGAGTTCCAACTCTTCGTTTCCGAACTCTAAGATGCGATTTACCTCTTTACACAGTGATCGACCTAGGAGAGGGATCTGCAAAGAGGGATCAGCCTCTAAGAGACGTACTTGCGAACAGTATAGAAGCTCCATAAAGAAGGGGGTGGAGGGGAGAGATGTTTTTTTTTTTTTTTTTTTTTCTCTCTGCCCCTCCGTTTCCCTAATTTGCCTCCTGTTTCATCCTTCAGTCCTCTAGCTTTGCTCTAATTCTTCCCCTTTTTGTTAAGAAGTACAAGTAGAAAGGGGTCAATAGGGAGATCTGGATGGAGGGGAGGCTAGCCATGGGAGGAGTGTAGCCCTAAGGACCAAATCAAAGGTGGATGTTAGTTCCACAAATGATGAATAGGCAAAGTGAAGGCCTAAAAAGAGGGGGGAGCGGGGGGAGGGATGGTGGTGAGGTTGGGGGGAGGGGATGGAGGGGAGGGAGAGGGGAGGGATTGTGGGAAGAGGGGGGGGAGGGATAAGGGGAGAGAAAAGGTTAGCGGGATAAATACGCTCTACAGGTATAAGAAAGAGGAAAGTAAGGAGGAAAAGGAGTCAGGAGGAAAAGAGTAAGATGGAAGAAATCCAATATATAACCTATAATGTAAAAGGGCTAAATTGTCCAGGAAAGAGATTTAGGTTATTTAAAGAACTACAACATAGAAAATCCTCAGTGATATTCTTGCAAGAAACACACTTAGAGATAGAGTCGAAGGTTAAACTGAGAACCAGATACTTTCCGACATGGTTTTATGCGGATTCACCAATTAAAAGAGCAAAAGGAGTTGCTATAGGCTTTGCTAAAAATATAAGGTTTGTGGTTGAGGAGAGATTGACGGACCCGGAGGGAAGGTTCCTATTTTTCAGAGGTAAATTACAGGGAATTGAGTGCACAATAGCAAATATATATAGTCCAAATAAGAAGCCAGTGACATTTGTGAGAGAAGTGTTGAAGAGATTGATGGACTTTAAAAAAGGGTGTATGTTAGTGGCGGGTGATTTTAACCTCTGTATAGACCTGAAGATGGATACCACTTCCTGTGTGAGGAGAGAGGAAAGCAAGTCCTTGAGAAGGTTAAAAAAAAGGATGCATGAGTGTCAACTGGTGGACATCTGGAGAATTAGGAATATGAAAGAGAGAGATTATACTTTCTTTTCGCAAGTACATGAGACTTATTCTAGACTAGATTACATATTAGTAGAACACCAAATGATAGAATGGGTGGGGGAAGTAAAAATAGGAGTAAGCACCCTATCGGATCATGCCCCGGTAGAAATGAGGTTAAGATGGGGTAGAGAAGAGAGAGAGGGATATGTGTGGCGGATGAATGAGGCACTCCTCATGGATGAAGAGATTAGTCGAAGAATTGAGAGGGAAATTGAGTGGTTTTTTGAAGAGAACGAGACAGAGGATGTATCGGTAGCAACGGTGTGGGAAGCTCATAAAGCTTACATCAGAGGTCTGCTCATTGCAATGGGGGCAAAAAAGAATAAAGAAAGGAAAGAAAAGATAAATAGATTATTAAATGAAATAAATGATCTTGAACAGGTGCATAAAAGGGAAAGATCTAAGGAGATAATGCAGGGGTTAATAAAGAAGAAAGAAGAACTAGAGAATGTAATGGAGGAAGAAAAAAGAAGAGTCTTTAATAAAATAACATGTGAAAGGTATAGATGGGGAGATAGGCCGGGAAAGTATTTAATGAGAACTTTAAGAAAGAAGAAAAATAGAAATTATATTGAGAAAATAAGAAACCCCAAGGGTGAATTTCTACACTCAACTAAGGATATTGCCAGAATATTTAAAGAGTATTACAATGAGTTGTATAATATTATACCCCAGGATAAGTTTAAGAAAATGGAAATAGTAAATAGGGGGAAAAGAAAGATATACCTAGAGGAAGCAGGTCTACCGAAATTAAGAGAAATACAACTGAACTCTTTAGAGGAAGAAATAACTTCAGAGGAAATAAAAATAGCGTTAAAAAGCATGGCGGGAGGGAAAAGTCCGGGTCCAGACGGATACACAGTTAAATACTATAAAAAATATATAGAGCTTTTAATACCCAAGATGAAGACTTATATGAACGCCTTGGGGAATGGGATGGAGATGAGGGGAGAATCGTTACAGGCTAATATAGTACTGATTCAGAAGGAAGATAAAGATCCCTCGCAATGTGCGAGTTATCGACCAATAGCGCTATTGAATGTAGACACTAAAATATTTGCAAAGGTGTTGGCAAATAGATTAAAAGAACTGATGCCGGAGTGGATACATAGAGATCAAGTGGGGTTTGTTCCAGGAAGAGAGGGTAGAGACAACGCTCTGAGATCACTGCTGCTTACACAAGAGGGCAAGAAAGGGAAAACCCCAATGATATTGATGTCGATAGATGCCGAGAAGGCATTCGACAGAGTAAGTTGGGGTTTTATGATGGACACCCTGGAAGCATTAGGAATGGGAGATAGAATAAGAGGGTGGATTGGAGAGTTAGATAGAGGGCCTACCGCCACCATAATGGTAAATGGAGGAAGATCAGAGTATTTTAAGATGTCAAATGGTACAAGACAGGGATGTCCATTGTCCCCACTGTTATATGTATTATCACTGGAGCCCTTGCTGTCTAGGATTAGGAAGAATATAGATATAAAAGGAATAAAGATAGGAGATAGAGAAAATAAGGTAGCGGCGTATGCGGACGATTTGATGTTCTATGTAGGAAATCCCAGAACATCACTTCCAAATTTAATGAAAGCATTCAGTGAGTATGGAGAACTGTCGAATCTGAAAATAAACCCGACAAAGACTGAAATTTTAAATATCAACCTTTAAAATGAAGAAAAGGAAAAACTAAAAGAGGAATTCCCTTTCCTTTGGAGAGATAAAGATTTAAAATATCTAGGAATAAAATTATCAGCCTCAACTACGAACTTATATAAAGCCAATTATATAGCACTATTAAATGAGATAAAGGTGGAGCTGAGAAGGGTGGGAAATGGAAACCCATCGTGGATGGCACGCATAAACCTGATAAAGATGATAATTGTCCCTAAAGTATTATACAAATTTCAAATGATCCCAATTAAGCTCCCAGAGACATATTTTAAAGAACTTAGGAAAATGATGATAAAATATATATGGAGAAATAAAAAACCTAGAATAGGCTATGAGATATTGACTAGAAGTAAAGAGAGAGGAGGATTGGGAGTACCAGATTTCAGGAGATATTATAGAGCGGGGATTATTGCGAGAATTTTTGACTGGATCCATAATCCGGAGAAAAGTTGGGTTAAAACTGAGAAAGCACTGAGTGGAATAAGTTTAAGTAAAAGTATTTGGGTACCAGCACAATATAGGGAATTAGAGGAGAGCACTAGTAAGTATACTTTGAATGTTCTAAAAGAATGGGATTTATTACACAGACCAAAAGGGTGGGTTTTTAATTCACAATTAATACCACTTAGGAACACAAAATATTTGATCCCGGGTATGGATAGTATAGCAGGGAAATGGATTATAAAACAAGAGGCGCAATTGAGAGATATATTGGTAGGGGAGGAAATTGGGTCATATAAGGATATGGAAGACAGAAAGGGAGAAGTTTTTAATAAGATGGATAGATTAAGATATTACCAACTGAAGTATTTTTTTGAGAGTCTCCCTAAGCCCATAAGAACTAGAAAGGATTGAAACCCATTTGAGAGATTATTTGAGACACGGGGAAATGGTGGACACGGAATGACAAAAATACACAAGATATTATTGGAGATTGACACTGACACAAAATTAATGCACATAGAGAAATGGGAAAGAGATATAGGAAGGAAAATAGAGGAGGAGGAGAAGAGGAAAATGTTCACATTAATTCATGAAAATATTAGTATGAGGGAAGTAGAAGTAAATTATAAGTGTTTGAATAGATGGCACATTACCCCTAATGTAGAGCACAAGATGAATACGGAGATGTCACGGATGTGTTGGAGAGGATGTGGTGAGGTTGGCACGTGGTATCACATGTGGTGGGAGTGTTCAGAAATACAGGTGTTTTGGCGGAAGATAGTTTATGTAATAGGGAAAATGACTAAAATCAATATAGGATTGGATCCAGAACTATGTCTCCTCCATATCTCGAAGCTCTCTACGAAAGTATACAAGAGTCTCAGGATATGGCAATACTTGACCGCAGCAAAGAGTCTGATCCCAGGTTCTGGAAGAAAAGAGAGGTGCCAACTTAGGAGGATTGGATAAGTAGAGTAAATCAGCTATCCGGGACAGAAAGATTGTATTATACATATGAGGACAAGTTGGAGTTGTATAATAAAAAATGGAAAGTCTGGGAAGAATATAAAGTAAAGATGAAATATATGAGGAGATAATATTCCTGGAAGTGGAATTAGAATAGGGTTTAGGAAGAATAGAAAGATATGGAGTTAATGAGAGAAAAAGGAAAGTGGAGCGTGGGTGGGAGAGGGAAGGGGGGGAGGGGAGGGGGAGTTTTGGGAGGGGGGGTGGTAAGAAAAGGAAGTTATATATATGGTCAAATAAATCATATAAATTACTGTTTTGATAATTATAATAATAGAAATGTTGAAATGACATGTATAAGACTTGAAAATAAATAAATATTTATAAAAAAAAAAAAAAAGAAGCTCCATAAGCCCTTCATATCAAAGAATCAGAATATGCTGAGAAGAGGTCAGAAGTGTAATGTGAAACATAGCTTTTTAATGTACAATAAAGACTATACAGAAAAAAGGTCAGGAGTACAACATACACTACCCAGAGAATGGGTCAAAAGAATAATGTACAGTGTAACACAGACTATAGAAAGATAAGAGAGGAGTTTATTGCAAAGACAATAGACAGTGCAGAGAAGGGGCCAGGAGTAACATATACTGTTTAGAGTAAACAGTTAGTGTTTGTCGGTCTTAAGTTTTTTACTTTGATTGTGAATAAGCAATGAAAAATATGTCAGCCAGAAACATGTTGAGCGTGGGGCGTCTAATGTTCTTGTCAGTATTGTGTCCTTTTTACATGTGTTGTGCTCTGGCCAGAGTGGATTACTTTTCTGGAACATTATTTGGTCTGAGTTTACTCTGTGGTAAAAGCGGATGCCCGGTTGGTATCTATCTATCTATCTATCTATCTATCTATCTATCTATCTATCTATCTATCTATCAATCTATATATTTGTCTGTCTACTTTTCTATGCATCAAAGATAAAAGGGCTGATTGGATGTAAAGCTGATATTCAGGGCAAAAAGGTCCTGCTGTCTATCCTCCGTAAAAGGGTATACCTTCTTCCCACTTTTACAGTCGAGACTGGGCATGCAGACGGGACAGCAGTGCAGAGTTCCAACTCTTCGTTTCCGAACTCTAAGATGCGATTTACCTCTTTACACAGTGATCGACCTAGGAGAGGGATCTGCAAAGAGGGATCAGCCTCTAAGAGACGTACTTGCGAACAGTATAGAAGCTCCATAAAGAAGGGGGTGGAGGGGAGAGATGTTTTTTTTTTTTTTTTTTTTTTCTCTCTGCCCCTCCGTTTCCCTAATTTGCCTCCTGTTTCATCCTTCAGTCCTCTAGCTTTGCTCTAATTCTTCCCCTTTTTGTTAAGAAGTACAAGTAGAAAGGGGTCAATAGGGAGATCTGGATGGAGGGGAGGCTAGCCATGGGAGGAGTGTAGCACTAAGGACCAAATCAAAGGTGGATGTTAGTTCCACAAATGATGAATAGGCAAAGTGAAGGCCTAAAAAGAGGGGGGAGGGGGGGGAGGGATGGTGGTGAGGTTGGGGGGAGGGGATGGAGGGGAGGGAGAGGGGAGGGATTGTGGGAAGAGGGGGGGGGGAGGGATAAGGGGAGAGAAAAGGTTAGCGGGATAAATACGCTCTACAGGTATAAGAAAGAGGAAAGTAAGGAGGAAAAGGAGTCAGGAGGAAAAGAGTAAGATGGAAGAAATCCAATATATAACCTATAATGTAAAAGGGCTAAATTGTCCAGGAAAGAGATTTAGGTTATTTAAAGAACTACAACATAGAAAATCCTCAGTGATATTCTTGCAAGAAACACACTTAGAGATAGAGTCGAAGGTTAGACTGAGAACCAGATACTTTCCGACATGGTTTTATGCGGATTCACCAATTAAAAGAGCAAAAGGAGTTGCTATAGGCTTTGCTAAAAATATAAGGTTTGTGGTTGAGGAGAGATTGACGGACCCGGAGGGAAGGTTCCTATTTTTGAGAGGTAAATTACAGGGAATTGAGTGCACAATAGCAAATATATATAGTCCAAATAAGAAGCCAGTGACATTTGTGAGAGAATTGTTGAAGAGATTGATGGACTTTAAAAAAGGGTGTATGTTAGTGGCGGGTGATTTTAACCTCTGTATAGACCTGAAGATGGATACCACTTCCTGTGTGAGGAGAGAGGAAAGCAAGTCCTTGAGAAGGTTAAAAAAAAGGATGCATGAGTGTCAACTGGTGGACATCTGGAGAATTAGGAATATGAAAGAGAGAGATTATACTTTCTTTTCGCAAGTACATGAGACTTATTCTAGACTAGATTACATATTAGTAGAACACCAAATGATAGAATGGGTGGGGGAAGTAAAAATAGGAGTAAGCACCCTATCGGATCATGCCCCGGTAGAAATGAGGTTAAGATGGGGTAGAGAAGAGAGAGAGGGATATGTGTGGCGGATGAATGAGGCACTCCTCATGGATGAAGAGATTAGTCGAAGAATTGAGAGGGAAATTGAGTGGTTTTTTGAAGAGAACGAGACAGAGGATGTATCGGTAGCAACGGTGTGGGAAGCTCATAAAGCTTACATCAGAGGTCTGCTCATTGCAATGGGGGCAAAAAAGAATAAAGAAAGGAAAGAAAAGATAAATAGATTATTAAATGAAATAAATGATCTTGAACAGGTGCATAAAAGGGAAAGATCTAAGGAGATAATGCAGGGGTTAATAAAGAAGAAAGAAGAACTAGAGAATGTAATGGAGGAAGAAAAAAGAAGAGTCTTTAATAAAATAACATGTGAAAGGTATAGATGGGGAGATAGGCCGGGAAAGTATTTAATGAGAACTTTAAGAAAGAAGAAAAATAGAAATTATATTGAGAAAATAAGAAACCCCAAGGGTGAATTTCTACACTCAACTAAGGATATTGCCAGAATATTTAAAGAGTATTACAATGAGTTGTATAATATTATACCCCAGGATAAGTTTAAGAAAATGGAAATAGTAAATAGGGGGAAAAGAAAGATATACCTAGAGGAAGCAGGTCTACCGAAATTAAGAGAAATACAACTGAACTCTTTAGAGGAAGAAATAACTTCAGAGGAAATAAAAATAGCGTTAAAAAGCATGGCGGGAGGGAAAAGTCCGGGTCCAGACGGATACACAGTTAAATACTATAAAAAATATATAGAGCTTTTTAATACCCAAGATGAAGACTTATATGAACGCCTTGGGGAATGGGATGGAGATGAGGGGAGAATCGTTACAGGCTAATATAGTACTGATTCAGAAGGAAGATAAAGATCCCTCGCAATGTGCGAGTTATCGACCAATAGCGCTATTGAATGTAGACACTAAAATATTTGCAAAGGTGTTGGCAAATAGATTAAAAGAACTGATGCCGGAGTGGATACATAGAGATCAAGTGGGGTTTGTTCCAGGAAGAGAGGGTAGAGACAACGCTCTGAGATCACTGCTGCTTACACAAGAGGGCAAGAAAGGGAAAACCCCAATGATATTGATGTCGATAGATGCCGAGAAGGCATTCGACAGAGTAAGTTGGGGTTTTATGATGGACACCCTGGAAGCATTAGGAATGGGAGATAGAATAAGAGGGTGGATTGGAGAGTTAGATAGAGGGCCTACCGCCACCATAATGGTAAATGGAGGAAGATCAGAGTATTTTAAGATGTCAAATGGTACAAGACAGGGATGTCCATTGTCCCCACTGTTATATGTATTATCACTGGAGCCCTTGCTGTCTAGGATTAGGAAGAATATAGATATAAAAGGAATAAAGATAGGAGATAGAGAAAATAAGGTAGCGGCGTATGCGGATGATTTGATGTTCTATGTAGGAAATCCCAGAACATCACTTCCAAATTTAATGAAAGCATTCAGTGAGTATGGAGAACTGTCGAATCTGAAAATAAACCCGACAAAGACTGAAATTTTAAATATCAACCTTTAAAATGAAGAAAAGGAAAAACTAAAAGAGGAATTCCCTTTCCTTTGGAGAGATAAAGATTTAAAATATCTAGGAATAAAATTATCAGCCTCAACTACGAACTTATATAAAGCCAATTATATAGCACTATTAAATGAGATAAAGGTGGAGCTGAGAAGGGTGGGAAATGGAAACCCATCGTGGATGGCACGCATAAACCTGATAAAGATGATAATTGTCCCTAAAGTATTATACAAATTTCAAATGATCCCAATTAAGCTCCCAGAGACATATTTTAAAGAACTTAGGAAAATGATGATAAAATATATATGGAGAAATAAAAAACCTAGAATAGGCTATGAGATATTGACTAGAAGTAAAGAGAGAGGAGGATTGGGAGTACCAGATTTCAGGAGATATTATAGAGCGGGGATTATTGCGAGAATTTTTGACTGGATCCATAATCCGGAGAAAAGTTGGGTTAAAACTGAGAAAGCACTGAGTGGAATAAGTTTAAGTAAAAGTATTTGGGTACCAGCACAATATAGGGAATTAGAGGAGAGCACTAGTAAGTATACTTTGAATGTTCTAAAAGAATGGGATTTATTACACAGACAAAAAGGGTGGGTTTTTAATTCACAATTAATACCACTTAGGAACACAAAATATTTGATCCCGGGTATGGATAGTATAGCAGGGAAATGGATTATAAAACAAGAGGCGCAATTGAGAGATATATTGGTAGGGGAGGAAATTGGGTCATATAAGGATATGGAAGACAGAAAGGGAGAAGTTTTTATTAAGATGGGTAGATTAAGATATTACCAACTGAAGTATTTTTTTGAGAGTCTCCCTAAGCCCATAAGAACTAGAAAGGATTGAAACCCATTTGAGAGATTATTTGAGACACGGGGAAATGGTAGACACGGAATGGCAAAAATACACAAGATATTATTGGAGATTGACACTGACACAAAATTAATGCACATAGAGAAATGGGAAAGAGATATAGGAAGGAAAATAGAGGAGGAGGAGAAGAGGAAAATGTTCACATTAATTCATGAAAATATTAGTATGAGGGAAGTAGAAGTAAATTATAAGTGTTTGAATAGATGGCACATTACCCCTAATGTAGAGCACAAGATGAATACGGAGATGTCACGGATGTGTTGGAGAGGATGTGGTGAGGTTGGCACGTGGTATCACATGTGGTGGGAGTGTTCAGAAATACAGGTGTTTTGGCGGAAGATAGTTTATGTAATAGGGAAAATGACTAAAATCAATATAGGATTGGATCCAGAACTATGTCTCCTCCATATCTCGAAGCTCTCTACGAAAGTATACAAGAGTCTCAGGATATGGCAATACTTGACCGCAGCAAAGAGTCTGATCCCAGGTTCTGGAAGAAAAGAGAGGTGCCAACTTAGGAGGATTGGATAAGTAGAGTAAATCAGCTATCCGGGACAGAAAGATTGTATTATACATATGAGGACAAGTTGGAGTTGTATAATAAAAAATGGAAAGTCTGGGAAGAATATAAAGTAAAGATGAAATATATGAGGAGATAATATTCCTGGAAGTGGAATTAGAATAGGGTTTAGGAAGAATAGAAAGATATGGAGTTAATGAGAGAAAAAGGAAAGTGGAGCGTGGGTGGGAGAGGGAAGGGGGGGAGGGGAGGGGGAGTTTTGGGAGGGGGGGTGGTAAGAAAAGGAAGTTTATATATATGGTCAAATAAATCATATAAATTACTGTTTTGATAATTATAATAATAGAAATGTTGAAATGACATGTATAAGACTTGAAAATAAATAAATATTTATAAAAAAAAAAAAAAAGAAGCTCCATAAGCCCTTCATATCAAAGAATCAGAATATGCTGAGAAGAGGTCAGAAGTGTAATGTGAAACATAGCTTTTTAATGTACAATAAAGACTATACAGAAAAAAGGTCAGGAGTACAACATACACTACCCAGAGAATGGGTCAAAAGTATAATGTACAGTGTAACACAGACTATAGAAAGATAAGAGAGGAGTTTATTGCAAAGACAATAGACAGTGCAGAGAAGGGGCCAGGAGTAACATATACTGTTTAGAGTAAACAGTTAGTGTTTGTCGGTCTTAAGTTTTTTACTTTGATTGTGAATAAGCAATGAAAAATATGTCAGCCAGAAACATGTTGAGCGTGGGGCGTCTAATGTTCTTGTCAGTATTGTGTCCTTTTTACATGTGTTGTGCTCTGGCCAGAGTGGATTACTTTTCTGGAACATTATTTGGTCTGAGTTTACTCTGTGGTAAAAGCGGATGCCCGGTTGGTATCTATCTATCTATCTATCTATCTATCTATCTATCTATCAATCTATATATTTGTCTGTCTACTTTTCTATGCATCAAAGATAAAAGGGCTGATTGGATGTAAAGCTGATATTCAGGGCAAAAAGGTCCTGCTGTCTATCCTCCGTAAAAGGGTATACCTTCTTCCCACTTTTACAGTCGAGACTGGGCACGCAGACGGGACAGCAGTGCAGAGTTCCAACTCTTCGTTTCCGAACTCTAAGATGCGATTTACCTCTTTACACAGTGATCGACCTAGGAGAGGGATCTGCAAAGAGGGATCAGCCTCTAAGAGACGTACTTGCGAACAGTATAGAAGCTCCATAAAGAAGGGGGTGGAGGGGAGAGATGTTTTTTTTTTTTTTTTTTCTCTCTGCCCCTCCGTTTCCCTAATTTGCCTCCTGTTTCATCCTTCAGTCCTCTAGCTTTGCTCTAATTCTTCCCCTTTTTGTTAAGAAGTACAAGTAGAAAGGGGTCAATAGGGAGATCTGGATGGAGGGGAGGCTAGCCATGGGAGGAGTGTAGCCCTAAGGACCAAATCAAAGGTGGATGTTAGTTCCACAAATGATGAATAGGCAAAGTGAAGGCCTAAAAAGAGGGGGGAGGGGGGGAGGGATGGTGGTGAGGTTGGGGGGAGGGGATGGAGGGGAGGGAGAGGGGAGGGATTGTGGGAAGAGGGGGGGGAGGGATAAGGGGAGAGAAAAGGTTAGAGGGATAAATACGCTCTACAGGTATAAGAAAGAGGAAAGTAAGGAGGAAAAGGAGTCAGGAGGAAAAGAGTAAGATGGAAGAAATCCAATATATAACCTATAATGTAAAAGGGCTAAATTGTCCAGGAAAGAGATTTAGGTTATTTAAAGAACTACAACATAGAAAATCCTCAGTGATATTCTTGCAAGAAACACACTTAGAGATAGAGTCGAAGGTTAGACTGAGAACCAGATACTTTCCGACATGGTTTTATGCGGATTCACCAATTAAAAGAGCAAAAGGAGTTGCTATAGGCTTTGCTAAAAATATAAGGTTTGTGGTTGAGGAGAGATTGACGGACCCGGAGGGAAGGTTCCTATTTTTGAGAGGTAAATTACAGGGAATTGAGTGCACAATAGCAAATATATATAGTCCAAATAAGAAGCCAGTGACATTTGTGAGAGAAGTGTTGAAGAGATTGATGGACTTTAAAAAAGGGTGTATGTTAGTGGCGGGTGATTTTAACCTCTGTATAGACCTGAAGATGGATACCACTTCCTGTGTGAGGAGAGAGGAAAGCAAGTCCTTGAGGTTAAAAAAAAGGATGCATGAGTGTCAACTGGTGGACATCTGGAGAATTAGGAATATGAAAGAGAGAGATTATACTTTCTTTTCGCAAGTACATGAGACTTATTCTAGACTAGATTACATATTAGTAGAACACCAAATGATAGAATGGGTGGGGGAAGTAAAAATAGGAGTAAGCACCCTATCGGATCATGCCCCGGTAGAAATGAGGTTAAGATGGGGTAGAGAAGAGAGAGAGGGATATGTGTGGCGGATGAATGAGGCACTCCTCATGGATGAAGAGATTAGTCGAAGAATTGAGAGGGAAATTGAGTGGTTTTTTGAAGAGAACGAGACAGAGGATGTATCGGTAGCAACGGTGTGGGAAGCTCATAAAGCTTACATCAGAGGTCTGCTCATTGCAATGGGGGCAAAAAAGAATAAAGAAAGGAAAGAAAAGATAAATAGATTATTAAATGAAATAAATGATCTTGAACAGGTGCATAAAAGGGAAAGATCTAAGGAGATAATGCAGGGGTTAATAAAGAAGAAAGAAGAACTAGAGAATGTAATGGAGGAAGAAAAAAGAAGAGTCTTTAATAAAATAACATGTGAAAGGTATAGATGGGGAGATAGGCCGGGAAAGTATTTAATGAGAACTTTAAGAAAGAAGAAAAATAGAAATTATATTGAGAAAATAAGAAACCCCAAGGGTGAATTTCTACACTCAGCTAAGGATATTGCCAGAATATTTAAAGAGTATTACAATGAGTTGTATAATATTATACCCCAGGATAAGTTTAAGAAAATGGAAATAGTAAATAGGGGGAAAAGAAAGATATACCTAGAGGAAGCAGGTCTACCGAAATTAAGAGAAATACAACTGAACTCTTTAGAGGAAGAAATAACTTCAGAGGAAATAAAAATAGCGTTAAAAAGCATGGCGGGAGGGAAAAGTCCGGGTCCAGACGGATACACAGTTAAATACTATAAAAAATATATAGAGCTTTTAATACCCAAGATGAAGACTTATATGAACGCCTTGGGGAATGGGATGGAGATGAGGGGAGAATCGTTACAGGCTAATATAGTACTGATTCAGAAGGAAGATAAAGATCCCTCGCAATGTGCGAGTTATCGACCAATAGCGCTATTGAATGTAGACACTAAAATATTTGCAAAGGTGTTGGCAAATAGATTAAAAGAATTGATGCCGGAGTGGATACATAGAGATCAAGTGGGGTTTGTTCCAGGAAGAGAGGGTAGAGACAACGCTCTGAGATCACTGCTGCTTACACAAGAGGGCAAGAAAGGGAAAACCCCAATGATATTGATGTCGATAGATGCCGAGAAGGCATTCGACAGAGTAAGTTGGGGTTTTATGATGGACACCCTGGAAGCATTAGGAATGGGAGATAGAATAAGAGGGTGGATTGGAGAGTTAGATAGAGGGCCTACCGCCACCATAATGGTAAATGGAGGAAGATCAGAGTATTTTAAGATGTCAAATGGTACAAGACAGGGATGTCCATTGTCCCCACTGTTATATGTAATATCACTGGAGCCCTTGCTGTCTAGGATTAGGAAGAATATAGATATAAAAGGAATAAAGATAGGAGATAGAGAAAATAAGGTAGCGGCGTATGCGGATGATTTGATGTTCTATGTAGGAAATCCCAGAACATCACTTCCAAATTTAATGAAAGCATTCAGTGAGTATGGAGAACTGTCGAATCTGAAACAAAACCCGACAAAGACTGAAATTTTAAATATCAACCTTTAAAATGAAGAAAAGGAAAAACTAAAAGAGGAATTCCCTTTCCTTTGGAGAGATAAAGATTTAAAATATCTAGGAATAAAATTATCAGCCTCAACTACGAACTTATATAAAGCCAATTATATAGCACTATTAAATGAGATAAAGGTGGAGCTGAGAAGGGTGGGAAATGGAAACCCATCGTGGATGGCACGCATAAACCTGATAAAGATGATAATTGTCCCTAAAGTATTATACAAATTTCAAATGATCCCAATTAAGCTCCCAGAGACATATTTTAAAGAACTTAGGAAAATGATGATAAAATATATATGGAGAAATAAAAAACCTAGAATAGGCTATGAGATATTGACTAGAAGTAAAGAGAGAGGAGGATTGGGAGTACCAGATTTCAGGAGATATTATAGAGCGGGGATTATTGCGAGAATTTTTGACTGGATCCATAATCCGGAGAAAAGTTGGGTTAAAACTGAGAAAGCACTGAGTGGAATAAGTTTAAGTAAAAGTATTTGGGTACCAGCACAATATAGGGAATTAGAGGAGAGCACTAGTAAGTATACTTTGAATGTTCTAAAAGAATGGGATTTATTACACAGACAAAAAGGGTGGGTTTTTAATTCACAATTAATACCACTTAGGAACACAAAATATTTGATCTCGGGTATGGATAGTATAGCAGGGAAATGGATTATAAAACAAGAGGCGCAATTGAGAGATATATTGGTAGGGGAGGAAATTGGGTCATATAAGGATATGGAAGACAGAAAGGGAGAAGTTTTTAATAAGATGGATAGATTAAGATATTACCAACTGAAGTATTTTTTTGAGAGTCTCCCTAAGCCCATAAGAACTAGAAAGGATTGAAACCCATTTGAGAGATTATTTGAGACACGGGGAAATGGTAGACACGGAATGGCAAAAATACACAAGATATTATTGGAGATTGACACTGACACAAAATTAATGCACATAGAGAAATGGGAAAGAGATATAGGAAGGAAAATAGAGGAGGAGGAGAAGAGGAAAATGTTCACATTAATTCATGAAAATATTAGTATGAGGGAAGTAGAAGTAAATTATAAGTGTTTGAATAGATGGCACATTACCCCTAATGTAGAGCACAAGATGAATACGGAGATGTCACGGATGTGTTGGAGAGGATGTGGTGAGGTTGGCACGTGGTATCACATGTGGTGGGAGTGTTCAGAAATACAGGTGTTTTGGCGGAAGATAGTTTATGTAATAGGGAAAATGACTAAAATCAATATAGGATTGGATCCAGAACTATGTCTCCTCCATATCTCGAAGCTCTCTACGAAAGTATACAAGAGTCTCGGGATATGGCAATACTTGACCGCAGCAAAGAGTCTGATCCCAGGTTCTGGAAGAAAAGAGAGGTGCCAACTTAGGAGGATTGGATAAGTAGAGTAAATCAGCTATCCGGGACAGAAAGATTGTATTATACATATGAGGACAAGTTGGAGTTGTATAATAAAAAATGGAAAGTCTGGGAAGAATATAAAGTAAAGATGAAATATATGAGGAGATAATATTCCTGGAAGTGGAATTAGAATAGGGTTTAGGAAGAATAGAAAGATATGGAGTTAATGAGAGAAAAAGGAAAGTGGAGCGTGGGTGGGAGAGGGAAGGGGGGGAGGGGAGGGGGAGTTTTGGGAGGGGGGGTGGTAAGAAAAGGAAGTTTATATATATGGTCAAATAAATCATATAAATTACTGTTTTGATAATTATAATAATAGAAATGTTGAAATGACATGTATAAGACTTGAAAATAAATAAATATTTATAAAAAAAAAAAAAAAGAAGCTCCATAAGCCCTTCATATCAAAGAATCAGAATATGCTGAGAAGAGGTCAGAAGTGTAATGTGAAACATAGCTTTTTAATGTACAATAAAGACTATACAGAAAAAAGGTCAGGAGTACAACATACAACATACACTACCCAGAGAATGGGTCAAAAGTATAATGTACAGTGTAACACAGACTATAGAAAGATAAGAGAGGAGTTTATTGCAAAGACAATAGACAGTGCAGAGAAGGGGCCAGGAGTAACATATACTGTTTAGAGTAAACAGTTAGTGTTTGTCGGTCTTAAGTTTTTTACTTTGATTGTGAATAAGCAATGAAAAATATGTCAGCCAGAAACATGTTGAGCGTGGGGCGTCTAATGTTCTTGTCAGTATTGTGTCCTTTTTACATGTGTTGTGCTCTGGCCAGAGTGGATTACTTTTCTGGAACATTATTTGGTCTGAGTTTACTCTGTGGTAAAAGCGGATGCCCGGTTGGTATCTATCTATCTATCTATCTATCTATCTATCTATCTATCTATCTATCAATCTATATATTTGTCTGTCTACTTTTCTATGCATCAAAGATAAAAGGGCTGATTGGATGTAAAGCTGATATTCAGGGCAAAAAGGTCCTGCTGTCTATCCTCCGTAAAAGGGTATACCTTCTTCCCACTTTTACAGTCGAGACTGGGCACGCAGACGGGACAGCAGTGCAGAGTTCCAACTCTTCGTTTCCGAACTCTAAGATGCGATTTACCTCTTTACACAGTGATCGACCTAGGAGAGGGATCTGCAAAGAGGGATCAGCCTCTAAGAGACGTACTTGCGAACAGTATAGAAGCTCCATAAAGAAGGGGGTGGAGGGGAGAGATGGTTTTTTTTTTTTTTTTTTCTCTCTGCCCCTCCGTGTCCCTAATTTGCCTCCTGTTTCATCCTTCAGTCCTCTAGCTTTGCTCTAATTCTTCCCCTTTTTGTTAAGAAGTACAAGTAGAAAGGGGTCAATAGGGAGATCTGGATGGAGGGGAGGCTAGCCATGGGAGGAGTGTAGCCCTAAAGACCAATCAAAGGTGGATGTTAGTTCCACAAATGATGAATAGGCAAAGTGAAGGCCTAAAAAGAGGGGGGAGGGGGGGAGGGATGGTGGTGAGGTTGGGGGGAGGGGATGGAGGGGAGGGAGAGGGGAGGGATTGTGGGAAGAGGGGGGGGGGATAAGGGGAGAGAAAAGGTTAGCGGGATAAATACGCTCTACAGGTATAAGAAAGAGGAAAGTAAGGAGGAAAAGGAGTCAGGAGGAAAAGAGTAAGATGGAAGAAATCCAATATATAACCTATAATGTAAAAGGGCCAAATTGTCCAGGAAAGAGATTTAGGTTATTTAAAGAACTACAACATAGAAAATCCTCAGTGATATTCTTGCAAGAAACACACTTAGAGATAGAGTCGAAGGTTAGACTGAGAACCAGATACTTTCCGACATGGTTTTATGCGGATTCACCAATTAAAAGAGCAAAAGGAGTTGCTATAGGCTTTGCTAAAAATATAAGGTTTGAGGTTGAGGAGAGATTGACGGACGCGGAGGGAAGGTTCCTATTTTTGAGAGGTAAATTACAGGGAATTTTGAGTGCACAATAGCAAATATATATAGTCCAAATAAGAAGCCAGTGACAATTGTGAGAGAAGTGTTGAAGAGATTGATGGATTTTAAAAAAGGGTGTATGTTAGTGGCGGGTGATTTTAACCTCTGTATAGACCTGAAGATGGATACCACTTCCTGTGTGAGGAGAGAGGAAAGCAAGTCCTTGAGAAGGTTAAAAAAAAGGATGCATGAGTGTCAACTGGTGGACATCTGGAGAATTAGGAATATGAAAGAGAGAGATTATACTTTCTTTTCGCAAGTACATGAGACTTATTCTAGACTAGATTACATATTAGTAGAACACCAAATGATAGAATGGGTGGGAGAAGTAAAAATAGGAGAAAGCACCCTATCGGATTATGCCCCAGTAGAAATGAGGTTAAGATGGGGTAGAGAAGAGAGAGAAGGATATGTGTGGCGGATGAATGAGGCACTCCTCATGGATGAAGAGATTAATCGAAGAATTGAGAGGGAAATTGAGTGGTTTTTTGAAGAGAACGAGACAGAGGATGTATCGGTAGCAACGGTGTGGGAAGCTCATAAAGCTTACATCAGAGGTCTGCTCATTGCAATGGGGGCAAAAAAGAATAAAGAAAGGAAAGAAAAGATAAATAGATTATTAAATGAAATAAATGATCTTGAACAGGTGCATAAAAGGGAAAGATCTAAGGAGATAATGCAGGGGTTAATAAAGAAGAAAGAAGAATTAGAGAATGTAATGGAGGAAGAAAAAAGAAGAGTCTTTAATAAAATAACATGTGAAAGGTATAGATGGGGAGATAGGCCGGGAAAGTATTTAATGAGAACTTTAAGAAAGAAGAAAAATAGAAATTATATTGAGAAAATAAGAAACCCCAAGGGTGAATTTCTACACTCAACTAAGGATATTGCCAGAATATTTAAAGAGTATTACAATGAGTTGTATAATATTATACCCCAGGATAAGTTTAAGAAAATGGAAATAGTAAATAGGGGGAAAAGAAAGATATACCTAGAGGAAGCAGGTCTACCGCAATTAAGAGAAATACAACTGAACTCTTTAGAGGAAGAAATAACTTCAGAGGAAATAAAAATAGCGTTAAAAAGCATGGCGGGAGGGAAAAGTCCGGGTCCAGACGGATACACAGTTAAATACTATAAAAAATATATAGAGCTTTTAATACCCAAGATGAAGAGTTACAGTCATGGCCGAAATTGTTGGCACCCTTGATATTTCTCCAGGAAATCATGTATTTCTCACGAAACGTATTGCATTAACACATGTTTTGCTATACACATGTTTATTCCCTTTGTGTGTATTGGGACAAAACAAAAAAAGGGAGGAAAGAAAGCAAATTCGACATAATGTCACACAAACCTCCAAAAATGGGCTGGACAAAAGTATTGGCACCCTTTCACAACTGCGGATAAATAAGAATGTTACAAGCATGTGATGCTCCTGTAAACTCACCTGGGGCAAGTAACAGGTGTGGGCAATATAGAAATCACACCTGAAAGCAGATAAAAAGGAGAGACGTTCACTTAACCTTTGCATTGTGTGTCTGTCTGTGCCACACTAAGCATGGACAACAGAAAGAGGAGACGAGAACTGTCTGAGGACCTGAGAACCAAAATTGTGGCAAAATATCAACAATCTCAAGGTTACAAGTCCATCTCCAGAGAACTAGATTTGCCTTTGTCCACAGTGCGCAACATTATCAAGAAGTTTGCAACCCATGGCACTGTAGCTAATCTCCCTGGTCGTGGACGGATGAGGAAAATTGATGAAAGATTGCAACGCAGAATAGTCCGGATGGTGGATAAGCAGCCCCAAACATGTTCCAAAGACATTCAAGCTGTCCTGCAGGCTCAGGGAGCATCAGTGTCAGCGCGAACTATCCGTCGACATTTAAATGAAATGAAACGCTATGGCAGGAGACCCAGGAGGACCCCACTGCTGACACAGAGACATAAAAAAGCAAGACTACAGTTTGCCAAAATGTACTTGAGTAAGCCAAAAGCCTTCTGGGAAAACGTCTTGTGGACAGATGAGACCAAGATAGAGCTTTTCGGTAAAGCACATCATTCTACTGTTTACCGAAAACGGAATGAGGCCTACAAAGAACAAAACACAGTACCTACGGTAAAATATGGTGGAGGTTCAATGATGTTTTGGGGTTGTTTTGCTGCCTCTGGCACTGGGTGCCTTGACTGTGTGCAAGGCATCATGAAATCTGAGGATTACCAAAGGATTTTGGGTCGCACTGTAGGGCCCAGTGTCAGAAAGCTGGGTTTGCGTCCAAGATCCTGGGTCTTCCAGCAGGACAATGACCCCAAACATACGTCAAAAAGCACTCAGAAATGGATGGCAAAGAAGCGCTGGAGAGTTCTGAAGTGGCCAGCAATGAGCCCAGATCTAAATCCCATTGAACACCTGTGGAGAGATCTTAAAATTGCTGTTGGGAAAAGGTGTCCTTCCAATAAGAGAGACCTGGAGCTGTTTGCAAAGGAAGAGTGGTCCAAAATTCCGGGTGAGAGGTGTCAGAAGCTTATTGATGGTTATAGGAAGCGACTGATTTCAGTTATGTTTTCCAAAGGGTGTGCAACCAAATATTAAGTTAAGGGTGCCAATACTTTTGTCCAGCCCATTTTTGGGGTTTTGTGTGACATTATGTCATATTTGCTTTTCTGCCTCTGTTTTATATTTGTTCCAATACATACAAAGGGAATAAACATGTGTATAGCAAAACATGTGTTAATGCAATACCTTTTTTGTGTGAAATACTTGATTTTCAGGAAAAATATCAAGGGTGCCAACAATTTCGGCCATGACTGTATATGAACGCCTTGGGGAATGGGATGGAGATGAGGGGAGAATCGTTACAGGCTAATATAGTACTGATTCAGAAGGAAGATAAAGATCCCTCGCAATGTGCGAGTTATCGACCAATAGCGCTATTGAATGTAGACACTAAAATATTTGCAAAGGTGTTGGCAAATAGATTAAAAGAACTGATGCCGGAGTGGATACATAGAGATCAAGTGGGGTTTGTTCCAGGAAGAGAGGGTAGAGACAACGCTCTGAGATCACTGCTGCTTACACAAGAGGGCAAAAAAGGGAAAACCCCAACGATATTGATGTCGATAGATGCCGAGAAGGCATTCGACAGAGTAAGTTGGGGTTTTATGATGGACACCCTGGAAGCATTAGGAATGGGAGATAGAATAAGAGGGTGGATTGGAGAGTTAGATAGAGGGCCTACCGCCACCATAATGGTAAATGGAGGAAGATCAGAGTATTTTAAGATGTCAAATGGTACAAGACAGGGATGTCCATTGTCCCCACTGTTATATGTATTATCACTGGAGTCCTTGCTGTCTAGGATTAGGAAAATATAGATATAAAAGGAATACAGATAGGAGATAGAGAAAATAAGGTAGCGGCGTATGCGGACGATTTGATGTTCTATGTAGGAAATCCCAGAACATCACTTCCAAATTTAATGAAAGCACTGAGTGAGTATGGAGAACTGTCGAATCTGAAAATAAACCCGACAAAGACTGAAATTTTAAATATCAACCTTAAAAATGAAGAAAAGGAAAAACTAAAAGAGGAATTCCCTTTCCTTTGGAGAGATAAAGATTTAAAATATCTAGGAATAAAATTATCAGCCTCAACTACGAACTTATATAAAGCCAATTATATAGCACTATTAAATGAGATAAAGGCGGAGCTGAGAAGGGTGGGAAATGGAAACCCATCGTGGATGGCACGCATAAACCTGATAAAGATGATAATTGTCCCTAAAGTATTATACAAATTTCAAATGATCCTAATTAAGCTCCCAGAGACATATTTTAAAGAACTTAGGAAAATGATGATAAAATATATATGGAGAAATAAAAAACCTAGAATAGGCTATGAGATATTGACTAGAAGTAAAGAGAAAGGAGGATTGGGAGTACCAGATTTCAGGAGATATTATAGAGCGGGGATTATTGCGAGAATTTTTGACTGGATCCATAATCCGGAGAAAAGTTGGGTTAAAATTGAGAAAGCACTGAGTGGAATAAGTTTAAGTAAAAGTATTTGGGTACCAGCACAATATAGGGAATTAGAGGAGAGCACTAGTAAGTATACTTTGAATGTTCTAAAAGAATGGGATTTATTACACAGACAAAAAGGGTGGGTTTTTAATTCACAATTAATACCACTTAGGAACACAAAATATTTGACCCAGGTATGGATAGTATAGCAGGGAAATGGATTATAAAACAAGAGGCGCAATTGAGAGATATATTGGTAGGGGAGGAAATTGGGTCATATAAGGATATGGAAGACAGAAAGGGAGAAGTTTTTAATAAGATGGATAGATTAAAATATTACCAACTGAAGTATTTTTTTGAGAGTCTCCCTAAGCCCATAAGAACTAGAAAGGATTGGAACCCATTTGAGAGATTATTTGAGACACGGGGAAATGGTAGACACGGAATGGCAAAAATACACAAGATATTATTGGAGATTGACACTGACACAAAATTAATGCACATAGAGAAATGGGAAAGAGATATAGGAAGGAAAATAGAGGAGGAGGAGAAGAGGAAAATGTTCACATTAATTCATGAAAATATTAGTATGAGGGAAGTAGAAGTAAATTATAAGTGTTTGAATAGATGGCACATTACCCCTAATGTAGAGCACAAGATGAATACGGAGATGTCATGGATGTGTTGGAGAGGATGTGGTGAGGTTGGCACGTGGTATCACATGTGGTGGGAGTGTTCAGAAATACAGGTGTTTTGGCGGAAGATAGTTTATGTAATAGGGAAAATGACTAAAATCAATATAGGATTGGATCCAGAACTATGTCTCCTCCATATCTCGAAGCTCTCTACGAAAGTATACAAGAGTCTCGGGATATGGCAATACTTGACCGCAGCAAAGAGTCTGATCCCCAGGTTCTGGAAGAAAAGAGAGGTGCCAACTGAGGAGGATTGGATAAGTAGAGTAAATCAGCTATCCGGGACAGAAAGATTGTATTATACATATGAGGACAAGTTGGAGTTGTATAATAAAAAATGGAAAGTCTGGGAAGAATATAAAGTAAAGATGAAATATATGAGGAGATAATATTCCTGGAAGTGGAATTAGAATAGGGTTTAGGAAGAATAGAAAGATATGGAGTTAATGAGAGAAAAAGGAAAGTGGAGCGTGGGTGGGAGAGGGAAGGGGGGGAGGGGAGGGGGAGTTTTGGGAGGGGGGATGGTAAGCAAAGGAAGTTTATATATATGGTCAAATAAATCATATAAATTACTGTTTTGATAATTAGAATAATACAAATGTTGAAATGACATGTATAAGACTTGAAAATAAATAAATATTTATAAAAAAAAAAAAAAGAAGCTCCATAAGCCCTTCATATCAAAGAATCAGAATATGCTGAGAAGAGGTCAGAAGTGTAATGTGAAACATAGCTTTTTAATGTACAATAAAGACTATACAGAAAAAAGGTCAGGAGTACAACATACACTACCCAGAGAATGGGTCAAAAGTATAATGTAGGTTGTGCGCTTACCACAAGTACACACAATATGAGCATTGTATGTAATTAACAGCAACCGGGCATCATGGTCTGGTCAACAGCCTGGGCACCATCTGGTCATATATGGACATCTGGGTCACAGGTACACCGCTGTCCAGGCCCCCTCTGGCTTTCAAATCCAAAACGCCACCTTGCATAAGCTCATTACAAAACGAGCCGGGAAGCAAGAAAGCGCTAATAGTGAAGTACGTTTATTTAAGAACACAAGACATAAACAAAGCAACCAGAACTCACATCGACATAATATAAATACAGGCCCACATAAATAGGCTCCCTGGTGGTCAGTGGTTCACTCAACATGCAACGCATACAAATCAAAGTCCAATGTACAGAACCCTGGTGGCTAGTGGTATCACAAGTACAAAGCCATAGAGTATAGTGAGTAGTAATGCAAATATACTCATCCAGGTCTGGTGAGGTAGTTCCCTGGTGGCTAGTGGGTCCCTAGTAGCAAAAGGCGTCAATAGGGTGGATCCCCTAACATGTTTCGAGCTAAAGCTCGTTTTCAAAAAAAAAAGGTCCTGCTGTCTATCCTCTGTAAAGGGGTATACCTTCTTCCCCCTTTTACAGTCGAGACTGGGCACGCCGATGGGACAGCAGTGCAGAGTTCCAACTCTTCATTTCCAAACTCTAAGAAGCGATCTACCTCTTTGCAGATCCCTCTCCTAGGTCGATCACAGTGTTAGGAGGGATCAGCCTCTAAAAGACGTACTTGTGAACAGTATAGAAGCTCCATAAGCCCTTCAAATCAAAGAATCAGAATATGTTGAGAAGAGGTCAGAAGTGTAATGTGGAACAGCTTTTTAATGTACAATAAAGACTATACAGAAAAAAGGTCAGGAGTGCAACGTACAACATACACTACACAGAGAATGGGTCAAAAGTATAATGTACAGTGTAACACAGACTATAGAAAGATAAGAGAGGAGTTGAATGCACAGCATAGACAATGCAGAGAAGGGGCCAGGAGTAACGTATACTGTTTAGAGTAAACAGTTAGTGTTTGTCGGTCTTAAGTTTTTTACTTTGATTGTGAATAAGCAATGAAAAATATGTCAGCCAGAAACATGTTGAGCGTGGGGCGTCTAATGTTCTTGTCAGTTTTGTGTCCTTTTTACATGTGTTGTGCTCTGGCCAGAGTGGATTACTGGGAGAGGGAAGGGGGGGAGGGGGAGTTTTGGGAGGGGGGATGGTAAGAAAAGGAAGTTTATATATATGGTCAAATAAATCATATAAATTACTGTTTTGATAATTATAATAATACAAATGTTGAAATGACATGTATAAGACTTGAAAATAAATAAATATTTATAAAAAAAAAAAAAAAGAAGCTCCATAAGCCCTTCATATCAAAGAATCAAAATATGCTGAGAAGAGGTCAGAAGTGTAATGTGAAACATAGCTTTTTAATGTACAATAAAGACTATACAGAAAAAAGGTCAGGAGTACAACATACAACATACACTACCCAGAGAATGGGTCAAAAGTATAATGTACAGTGTAACACAGACTATAGAAAGATAAGAGAGGAGTTTATTGCAAAGACAATAGACAGTGCAGAGAAGGGGCCAGGAGTAACATATACTGTTTAGAGTAAACAGTTAGTGTTTGTCGGTCTTAAGTTTTTTACTTTGATTGTGAATAAGCAATGAAAAATATGTCAGCCAGAAACATGTTGAGCGTGGGGCGTCTAATGTTCTTGTCAGTTTTGTGTCCTTTTTACATGTGTTGTGCTCTGGCCAGAGTGGATTACTTTTCTGGAACATTATATTTGGTCTCAGTTTACTCTGTGGTAAAAGCGGATGCCCGGTTGGTGTCTATCTATCTATCTATCTATCTATCTATCTATCTATCTATTTGTCTGTCTACTTTTCTATGCATCAAAGATAAAAGGGCTGATTGGATGTAAAGCTGATATTCAGGGCAAAAAGGTCCTGCTGTCTATCCTCCGTAAAAGGGTATACCTTCTTCCCACTTTTACAGTCGAGACTGGGCACGCCGACGGGACAGCAGTGCAGAGTTCCAACTCTTCGTTTCCGAACTCTAAGATGCGATTTACCTCTTTACACAGTGATCGACCTAGGAGAGGGATCTGCAAAGAGGGATCAGCCTCTAAGAGACGTACTTGCGAACAGTATAGAAGCTCCATAAAGAAGGGGGTGGAGGGGAGAGATGGTTTTTTTTTTTTTTTTTTTCTCTCTGCCCCTCCGTGTCCCTAATTTGCCTCCTGTTTCATCCTTCAGTCCTCTAGCTTTGCTCTAATTCTTCCCCTTTTTGTTAAGAAGTACAAGTAGAAAGGGGTCAATAGGGAGATCTGGATGGAGGGGAGGCTAGCCATGGGAGGAGTGTAGCCCTAAAGACCAATCAAAGGTGGATGTTAGTTCCACAAATGATGAATAGGCAAAGTGAAGGCCTAAAAAGAGGGGGGAGGGGGGGAGGGATGGTGGTGAGGTTGGGGGGAGGGGATGGAGGGGAGGGAGAGGGGAGGGATTGTGGGAAGAGGGGGGGGGGGATAAGGGGAGAGAAAAGGTTAGCGGGATAAATACGCTCTACAGGTATAAGAAAGAGGAAAGTAAGGAGGAAAAGGAGTCAGGAGGAAAAGAGTAAGATGGAAGAAATCCAATATATAACCTATAATGTAAAAGGGCCAAATTGTCCAGGAAAGAGATTTAGGTTATTTAAAGAACTACAACATAGAAAATCCTCAGTGATATTCTTGCAAGAAACACACTTAGAGATAGAGTCGAAGGTTAGACTGAGAACCAGATACTTTCCGACATGGTTTTATGCGGATTCACCAATTAAAAGAGCAAAAGGAGTTGCTATAGGCTTTGCTAAAAATATAAGGTTTGAGGTTGAGGAGAGATTGACGGACGCGGAGGGAAGGTTCCTATTTTTGAGAGGTAAATTACAGGGAATTTTGAGTGCACAATAGCAAATATATATAGTCCAAATAAGAAGCCAGTGACAATTGTGAGAGAAGTGTTGAAGAGATTGATGGATTTTAAAAAAGGGTGTATGTTAGTGGCGGGTGATTTTAACCTCTGTATAGACCTGAAGATGGATACCACTTCCTGTGTGAGGAGAGAGGAAAGCAAGTCCTTGAGAAGGTTAAAAAAAAGGATGCATGAGTGTCAACTGGTGGACATCTGGAGAATTAGGAATATGAAAGAGAGAGATTATACTTTCTTTTCGCAAGTACATGAGACTTATTCTAGACTAGATTACATATTAGTAGAACACCAAATGATAGAATGGGTGGGAGAAGTAAAAATAGGAGAAAGCACCCTATCGGATTATGCCCCAGTAGAAATGAGGTTAAGATGGGGTAGAGAAGAGAGAGAAGGATATGTGTGGCGGATGAATGAGGCACTCCTCATGGATGAAGAGATTAATCGAAGAATTGAGAGGGAAATTGAGTGGTTTTTTGAAGAGAACGAGACAGAGGATGTATCGGTAGCAACGGTGTGGGAAGCTCATAAAGCTTACATCAGAGGTCTGCTCATTGCAATGGGGGCAAAAAAGAATAAAGAAAGGAAAGAAAAGATAAATAGATTATTAAATGAAATAAATGATCTTGAACAGGTGCATAAAAGGGAAAGATCTAAGGAGATAATGCAGGGGTTAATAAAGAAGAAAGAAGAATTAGAGAATGTAATGGAGGAAGAAAAAAGAAGAGTCTTTAATAAAATAACATGTGAAAGGTATAGATGGGGAGATAGGCCGGGAAAGTATTTAATGAGAACTTTAAGAAAGAAGAAAAATAGAAATTATATTGAGAAAATAAGAAACCCCAAGGGTGAATTTCTACACTCAACTAAGGATATTGCCAGAATATTTAAAGAGTATTACAATGAGTTGTATAATATTATACCCCAGGATAAGTTTAAGAAAATGGAAATAGTAAATAGGGGGAAAAGAAAGATATACCTAGAGGAAGCAGGTCTACCGCAATTAAGAGAAATACAACTGAACTCTTTAGAGGAAGAAATAACTTCAGAGGAAATAAAAATAGCGTTAAAAAGCATGGCGGGAGGGAAAAGTCCGGGTCCAGACGGATACACAGTTAAATACTATAAAAAATATATAGAGCTTTTAATACCCAAGATGAAGAGTTATATGAACGCCTTGGGGAATGGGATGGAGATGAGGGGAGAATCGTTACAGGCTAATATAGTACTGATTCAGAAGGAAGATAAAGATCCCTCGCAATGTGCGAGTTATCGACCAATAGCGCTATTGAATGTAGACACTAAAATATTTGCAAAGGTGTTGGCAAATAGATTAAAAGAACTGATGCCGGAGTGGATACATAGAGATCAAGTGGGGTTTGTTCCAGGAAGAGAGGGTAGAGACAACGCTCTGAGATCACTGCTGCTTACACAAGAGGGCAAAAAAGGGAAAACCCCAACGATATTGATGTCGATAGATGCCGAGAAGGCATTCGACAGAGTAAGTTGGGGTTTTATGATGGACACCCTGGAAGCATTAGGAATGGGAGATAGAATAAGAGGGTGGATTGGAGAGTTAGATAGAGGGCCTACCGCCACCATAATGGTAAATGGAGGAAGATCAGAGTATTTTAAGATGTCAAATGGTACAAGACAGGGATGTCCATTGTCCCCACTGTTATATGTATTATCACTGGAGCCCTTGCTGTCTAGGATTAGGAAAATATAGATATAAAAGGAATACAGATAGGAGATAGAGAAAATAAGGTAGCGGCGTATGCGGACGATTTGATGTTCTATGTAGGAAATCCCAGAACATCACTTCCAAATTTAATGAAAGCACTGAGTGAGTATGGAGAACTGTCGAATCTGAAAATAAACCCGACAAAGACTGAAATTTTAAATATCAACCTTAAAAATGAAGAAAAGGAAAAACTAAAAGAGGAATTCCCTTTCCTTTGGAGAGATAAAGATTTAAAATATCTAGGAATAAAATTATCAGCCTCAACTACGAACTTATATAAAGCCAATTATATAGCACTATTAAATGAGATAAAGGCGGAGCTGAGAAGGGTGGGAAATGGAAACCCATCGTGGATGGCACGCATAAACCTGATAAAGATGATAATTGTCCCTAAAGTATTATACAAATTTCAAATGATCCTAATTAAGCTCCCAGAGACATATTTTAAAGAACTTAGGAAAATGATGATAAAATATATATGGAGAAATAAAAAACCTAGAATAGGCTATGAGATATTGACTAGAAGTAAAGAGAAAGGAGGATTGGGAGTACCAGATTTCAGGAGATATTATAGAGCGGGGATTATTGCGAGAATTTTTGACTGGATCCATAATCCGGAGAAAAGTTGGGTTAAAATTGAGAAAGCACTGAGTGGAATAAGTTTAAGTAAAAGTATTTGGGTACCAGCACAATATAGGGAATTAGAGGAGAGCACTAGTAAGTATACTTTGAATGTTCTAAAAGAATGGGATTTATTACACAGACAAAAAGGGTGGGTTTTTAATTCACAATTAATACCACTTAGGAACACAAAATATTTGACCCAGGTATGGATAGTATAGCAGGGAAATGGATTATAAAACAAGAGGCGCAATTGAGAGATATATTGGTAGGGGAGGAAATTGGGTCATATAAGGATATGGAAGACAGAAAGGGAGAAGTTTTTAATAAGATGGATAGATTAAAATATTACCAACTGAAGTATTTTTTTGAGAGTCTCCCTAAGCCCATAAGAACTAGAAAGGATTGGAACCCATTTGAGAGATTATTTGAGACACGGGGAAATGGTAGACACGGAATGGCAAAAATACACAAGATATTATTGGAGATTGACACTGACACAAAATTAATGCACATAGAGAAATGGGAAAGAGATATAGGAAGGAAAATAGAGGAGGAGGAGAAGAGGAAAATGTTCACATTAATTCATGAAAATATTAGTATGAGGGAAGTAGAAGTAAATTATAAGTGTTTGAATAGATGGCACATTACCCCTAATGTAGAGCACAAGATGAATACGGAGATGTCATGGATGTGTTGGAGAGGATGTGGTGAGGTTGGCACGTGGTATCACATGTGGTGGGAGTGTTCAGAAATACAGGTGTTTTGGCGGAAGATAGTTTATGTAATAGGGAAAATGACTAAAATCAATATAGGATTGGATCCAGAACTATGTCTCCTCCATATCTCGAAGCTCTCTACGAAAGTATACAAGAGTCTCGGGATATGGCAATACTTGACCGCAGCAAAGAGTCTGATCCCCAGGTTCTGGAAGAAAAGAGAGGTGCCAACTGAGGAGGATTGGATAAGTAGAGTAAATCAGCTATCCGGGACAGAAAGATTGTATTATACATATGAGGACAAGTTGGAGTTGTATAATAAAAAATGGAAAGTCTGGGAAGAATATAAAGTAAAGATGAAATATATGAGGAGATAATATTCCTGGAAGTGGAATTAGAATAGGGTTTAGGAAGAATAGAAAGATATGGAGTTAATGAGAGAAAAAGGAAAGTGGAGCGTGGGTGGGAGAGGGAAGGGGGGGAGGGGAGGGGGAGTTTTGGGAGGGGGGATGGTAAGCAAAGGAAGTTTATATATATGGTCAAATAAATCATATAAATTACTGTTTTGATAATTAGAATAATACAAATGTTGAAATGACATGTATAAGACTTGAAAATAAATAAATATTTATAAAAAAAAAAAAAAGAAGCTCCATAAGCCCTTCATATCAAAGAATCAGAATATGCTGAGAAGAGGTCAGAAGTGTAATGTGAAACATAGCTTTTTAATGTACAATAAAGACTATACAGAAAAAAGGTCAGGAGTACAACATACACTACCCAGAGAATGGGTCAAAAGTATAATGTAGGTTGTGCGCTTACCACAAGTACACACAATATGAGCATTGTATGTAATTAACAGCAACCGGGCATCATGGTCTGGTCAACAGCCTGGGCACCATCTGGTCATATATGGACATCTGGGTCACAGGTACACCGCTGTCCAGGCCCCCTCTGGCTTTCAAATCCAAAACGCCACCTTGCATAAGCTCATTACAAAACGAGCCGGAAAGCAAGAAAGCGCTAATAGTGAAGTACGTTTATTTAAGAACACAAGACATAAACAAAGCAACCAGAACTCACATCGACATAATATAAATACAGGCCCACATAAATAGGCTCCCTGGTGGTCAGTGGTTCACTCAACATGCAACGCATACAAATCAAAGTCCAATGTACAGAACCCTGGTGGCTAGTGGTATCACAAGTACAAAGCCATAGAGTATAGTGAGTAGTAATGCAAATATACTCATCCAGGTCTGGTGAGGTAGTTCCCTGGTGGCTAGTGGGTCCCTAGTAGCAAAAGGCGTCAATAGGGTGGATCCCCTAACATGTTTCGAGCTAAAGCTCGTTTTCAAAAAAAAAAGGTCCTGCTGTCTATCCTCTGTAAAGGGGTATACCTTCTTCCCCCTTTTACAGTCGAGACTGGGCACGCCGACGGGACAGCAGTGCAGAGTTCCAACTCTTCATTTCCAAACTCTAAGAAGCGATCTACCTCTTTGCAGATCCCTCTCCTAGGTCGATCACAGTGTTAGGAGGGATCAGCCTCTAAAAGACGTACTTGTGAACAGTATAGAAGCTCCATAAGCCCTTCAAATCAAAGAATCAGAATATGTTGAGAAGAGGTCAGAAGTGTAATGTGAAACAGCTTTTTAATGTACAATAAAGACTATACAGAAAAAAGGTCAGGAGTGCAACGTACAACATACACTACACAGAGAATGGGTCAAAAGTATAATGTACAGTGTAACACAGACTATAGAAAGATAAGAGAGGAGTTGAATGCACAGCATAGACAATGCAGAGAAGGGGCCAGGAGTAACGTATACTGTTTAGAATACACAGTTAGTGTTTGTCGGTCTTACGTTTTTTAGTTTGATTGTGAATAAGCAATGAAAAATATGTCAGCCAGAAACATGTTGAGCGTGTGGCGTCTAATGTTCTTCTCAGTATTGTGTGTTTTTTACATGTGTTGTGCTCTGGCCAGAGTGAATTACTTTTCTGGCACATTATTTGGTCTGAGTTTACTCTGTGGTAAAAGCGGATGCCCGGTGGGGGTCTATTTATCTATCTATTTGTCTGTCTATTTTTCTATGGATCAAAGATAAAAGGGCTGATTGGCTGTAAAACTGATACTCCAGGCAAAAAGGTCCTGCTGTCTATCCTCTGTAAAAGGGTATACCTTCTTCCCACTTTTACAGTCGAGACTGGGCACGCCGACAGGACAGCAGTGCAGAGTTCCAACTCTTCGTTTCCGAACTCTAAGATGCGATTTACCTCTTTACACAGTGATCGACCTAGGAGAGAGATCTGCAAAGAGGGATCAGCCTCTAAGAGACGTACTTGCGAACAGTATAGAAGCTCTATAAGCCCTTCATATCAAAGAATCAGAATATGCTGAGAAGAGGTCAGAAGTCTAATGTGAAAGATAGCTTTTTAATGTACAATAAAGACTATACAGAAAAAGGGTCAGGAGTACAACGTACAACATACACTACCCAGAGAATGGGTCAAAAGTATAATGTACAGTGTAACACAGACTATAGAAAGATAAGAGAGGAGTTTAATGCACAGCATAGACAATGCAGAGAAGGGGCCAGGAGTAATATATACTGTTTAGAGTACACAGTGATTGTCGGTCTTACGTTTATTACTTTGATTGTGAATAAGCAATGAAAAATATGTAAGCCAAAAACATGTTGAGCGTGTGGCGTCTAATGTTCTTGTCAGTATTGTGTCCTTTTTACATGTGTTATGCTCTGGCCAGAGTGGATTACTTTTCCTGCACATTATTTGGTCTGAGTTTACTCTGTGGTAAAAGCGGATGCCCAGTGGGGGTTTATCTATCTATATATTTGTCTGTCTATTATACTATGGATCAAAGATAAAATGACTGCTTGGCTATAAAGCTGATACTCCGAACAAAATGGTCCTGCTGTCTATCCTCCGTAAAGGGGTATACCTTCTTCCCCCTTTTACAGTCGAGACTGGACACACCGACGAGACAGCAGTGCAGAGTTCGAACTCTTTGTTTCCGAACCCTAAGAAGCGATCTACCTCTTTGCAGATCCCTCTCCTAGGTCGATCACAGTGTAAAGAGGGATCAGCCTCAAAAAGACGTACTTGCGAACAGTATAGAAGCTCCATAAGCCCTTCATATCAAAGAATCAGAATATGTTGAGAAGAGGTCAGAAGTGTAATGTGAAACAGCTTTTTAATGTACAATAAAGACTATACAGAAAAAAGGTCAGGAGTGCAACGTACAACATACACTACACAGAGAATGGGTCAAAAGCATAATGTACAGTGTAACACAGACTATAGAAAGATAAGAGAGGAGTTTAATGCACAGCATAAACAGTGCAGAGAAGGGGCCAGGAGTAACATATACTGTTTAGAGTACACAGTGAGGTAAACCAGATTCACTCATGGCAACCGATACAGAAATCTATGTATTACTCCCAAGTGCAAATGGGAAGCCTGCAGTCCAAATGTGTTCATATATCCAAAGGCTCTGTTCTCACTTGTCCATTGTGGGTACACATGCACAATTGCACACTGTGCAGCCCTTTATCAGGTGCACAGCATTACTAATAATTTTTAATGGCACCTCCATACGCCATGCTAATGTGTGTACATTCATGTGTGCCAAAACATATGGTACTTTATTACATTTTAATGTGGTGCGATTTTTAATAGAGGCCAGGGAATTATTTTGTACATTTCTTGTGCATAGCGCAGTCCATTGAAATTAATGGGCTGCCCAAACATGACACGCAGACTGCGGCCGGCCAGTTCTGGGAGGGCGTCATATGACGTCCTCTCAGAACGTGCCCTCCCGCACGCCCCCAGGGGCGCGCACCCGGCGATCTACAATCTCAAACTAGATTCACTCGTGGCAACCGATACAGAATGGGCTGCCCAAATATGACGCACAGAAACACACAGAAAGTTTCTGTTTAACCACTCGCCGACTGCAGATAGCCAATTGATGGCTTCACTGCGGCCGGCCAGTTCTGGGAGGGCGTCCTATGGACACAGCTGATCACGTGATGTGGTAAAAGGTCAATCATAGTGGCCTTTTACCAGATTAGCCCTGTTCAATGACAGAGCAGATCACTGGTAAATGCAGTTGTGTGAGGAAAATACTGCCGATAACTGGCAATTGTCAGAGGATGAATCAGCACTGATCATCAGTGCCCTGATGATCAGTGTCCATCAGTGCCACCCACCCGTGCCTAGCAGTGCCACCCACCTGTGCCTAGCAGTGCCACCCACCTGTGCCCATCAGTGCTGCCAGTCAGTGCTGCTCATTAGTGCCGCCTATCTGTGCCCATCATTGTTGCATAACAGTGCCGCCTCATCAGTGCCGCATATCAGTGCTGCTTATCAGTGCCCATCAGTGCTGCCTATCAGTGCCACCTATCAGTGCTGCCTATCAGTGCAGCCTCATCAACGCACATTAGTGAAGGAGAACAATTACCTGTTTGCAAAATTGTATAATAGAAACAAAGAAACATTTTTTTTTCCAAAATTTTTACTCTTTTTTTGTTTATAGCACAAAAAATAAAACACCCAGTGGTGATTAAATACCACCAAAAGAAAGCTCTATTTGTGTGAAAAAAATGATACAAATTTCATATGGGTACAATGTTGCATGACTGCGCAGTTGTCATTCAAAGTGCGACAGCGCTGAAAGCTGAAAATTGGCCTGGGCAGGAAGGGGGTATAATTGCCCGGTAGGCAAGGGGTTAAAATCTATGTATTATACTTATGATGGAGTGGAATCACCACTCTCTTCCAGGGTTACAGAGCCATTAGGATCTTCAGTATCCAGCATATTCAGTAGGCCCCATTCACACCTAAGCGTTTTGAAAAAGCACAGAAAATCCCAAGTATGTACATGCATTTACAAAATGCGCATAACATGCATGTGACGCTTGTGGTGCCATTCACTGGTAATGGCACCTCAAACGCAGTAAGCAGACATGTTTCTGCATGTGGAAAAGTGCACAAAAATCGTGTCAAAACGCACAAAGTTCAATGCTGAAAAAGCTACATGCACTACTTTGGCGCGTGTGTTGTGCGTAGGGAAGCCCATTGAAATGAATGGGCTGCCCTATGCGTGTAGTACACAAATACACACAAAAAAGTGCTCTTTTTACCTGCGTCCACAAAATGCAGTTTATAGATACAGGATAAAAAAAATTACAAAGGAAAAAAATCTTTTACAATTATGGTGGTGGCCTTTGGGGTGTAGTATGTGTCATTATTTGTCTGTACTACAGTCCCAGCTGCCCACACCATACATGGCAGGAAGGGGGCACTTTACCAGGATAAAGAGATGTGGACTGCTCAGCTCCGCCCACTCACATGCTGGCTTAGCTGCTAATGACAGTTTTGAAACTGCACCCAAAATCGCCATTCATACATGTATTATCAGCCCAGAAGCCATTGGCTGCCCCTCTGGGCTGTTCTGTGGCTACTACTGCTCTGAATTACATCCCCAGCTGCCCACACTGCACCTAGAAGGGAATAGGTCCCTTCACCGTAACAAACATGGCCGCCGGAGTCCTCAGCTCCGCCCCATTTAGCTACTTAGCAAGTAATGACAGCTTTAAAACAGGAAACAAAATCAGCATTGGTACATAAATAATCAGCCCAAAAGCCATGAGATGTCCCTCTGGGGTGTGCCCACACTGTACATAGAAAGGAATGAGTTCTTTTACCATAACAAAGATGGCCGCCGAAGTCCTCAGTTCAAATCACACAGATGCTGGGTTAGCAACTAATGACAGCTTTGAAACTTGAATAAAAATCGGCATTCAAACATGTACAAACATTACAAAATGCATGAACTGCCCCTCCAGAGTGTACTGTGGCGATTACTACTCTGAATGACATTCACGGCTGCCCACACTGTATATAGAGGAGAATAGGTCACTGTACCTTAACAAAGATGGTCATCGTAGTACTCGTCTCCGCCTCTCCTTGGCTCCTCCTCTCATATGGCCCAGTCTGTGGTGTCTTCATAACTGACGGAGGTGGAGCTTCAGCCCAGCAGTCCACTCCTCTCGATGAGAAGGCAGCAAATGAATAGTTGCTAGGGACTCCAGAGTACTTAGCAACCGAGGTTTGCTCCGCCCCCTGCTGTGCCTGACTCCTCCCACTTCCCCTCTCCCTGATTGGCTGACTTCTGGAACTTGTCAGGTGTAATGGGGGTTGTGATAGGAGCTGTATTGAGCTATGGGGAGGGGGACTGTGATCTATGGGGGACCTCAGAGGGGATCTAGCTCTGTATACACAAGCATTGCTATAGAAATGTCTGTCATCTCATGTACAGGTGATCATGACATCACACTCTGCGTTCTATGGACACTTTACTACTTTGTTGTCAGAGGTTTTATATAAAGTGACCCTTCCCCCTCCCCCCACACTTTGTATCATTGCACTCCTCCCCCTCCGCTGTCACAGATGGACATTTTATTTCATTATTCTATTTATTATTCTACTTTTTTTGGCATTTTTTCTTAAATTTGTTTATTGCTGTAATATCTTTTTTTCTTGTCCCCTCACATTTACAGGTGATCATGACATCACACTCTGCTTTCTATGGACACTTTGCTACTTTTGTTTGTCAGTTTTCTTTTAAAGTGACCCTCTCCCCCCCCCCCCCCCCGCGCACTTTGTATCATTGCACTCCTCCCCCTCACTGTCACAGATGGACATTTCTTTGTATTTCTTTTATGGATTATTCGCCTTTTTTGTATTTCTTTATTAATTTTTGTAATACCATTTTCCTTGTCCCCTCCCACCACTGGCAGGACTCTCCGACATCCTCCTGGAATACTGATGTCATGCATCCCAGGAAGCCTCGGGGTCCTGTACAACGCATGCGCTGCTGTGCATCATCAGGGCTCTGGCAGTCTCTTCCTGATTCTTGCAGCTGTAGCCATGATGCTGCACTTTGTCCAATGCGTGCCATCAGGGGGACGGCTACAAGAACCCGGGAGAGACAGCGGCCCCTTGATGATGTACCAAAACACCTGACTGTTTCGTGAGCGCAGCAAAATTGTAACTTTTTATGTGTATTTATGAAACGTTGTGGTGCCATTCATTGTTAATGACATCACAAACACAGCAAGCACACGCGTGTTGTTCCACTTGGCAGACGTGTCAAAACGCACAAAGCTTCATGCTACTTTGGCACGTGTGTCATGTGTAGGGCCGCCTACTGAAATGAATGCGATTTTGCATGCGTTCATGGAATGTACTTTATAGCTTACAAAAAATGATAAAGGAAGTCATTCTTTTACCAGAACAAAGAGCTCTGAGCGCTCGGCTCCACCCCGCAACATTGTGCTGGGCTGGCAGATTATCACAGCTTTGTACCAAAACTGCTATTCATGGATGTATGGATGTGTATGGATGATGGCAACAGCCATCAGGGGTCCCTCTGGGGTGTATTGCAGCTATTACTGATCTGCACCACATTCCCTGCTGCCAACACCAGACATTGGAGTGAAAGGGTCACTTTACCATAAAAGAGATGGCCGCTGGAGTGCTCAGCTCCACCTCCCATCCTTGGCTCCACCTCCCATCCTTGGCTCCACCTCCCATCCTTGGCTTCACCTCTCATCCTTGGCTTCACCTCTCATCCTTGGCTCCACCTCTCATCCTTGGCTCCACCTCTCACTCAGTCTCTGTAATCCTTCAAACTTACTGAAAGCTCTTCAGAAAATGGCAGACCTGGACTGTCAGCCCACCAATCTGCAGCGCTGGATCCCCACTGAGCAGCGGTCAATGATTGCTAGGAACGCCAGCGTACTTAGCAACTTCTTAACAACCAATGGTGTCTTGTATATGCCTTGTCCCCTGCAGCACACTTCCTCCCAGTTCCCGTCTCCTGTCTGCCCTTCTTCAGGGACATATTGGTCAGGCACTGGGCACTGTGATGGGCTCTACTGATCTATGGGGCTACTTTGATCCATGAGGGAACTCTGATCTATGGGGGGTATTCTGATGATGCAAATGATCTGTGGGGGTACTCTGATGTATGTGGGCACTCTGATCTATGGGGATACTCTGACTGGGGTACCTGATTTGTGGGGGTACTCTGATCTGTAGATGCACTCTATGGGGTTCTCTGATTGGAGCACCTGATCTATGGGGGTACTCTGATGAGGGCAACTGATCTTTGTGGGTACTCTGATTTGTGGGGGTACTCTGATCTGTAGAGGCACTCTATGGCGGTACTCTGATTGGGGCACCTGATCTGTGGGGGTACTCTGATTGGGGCACCTGATCTGTGGGGGTACTCTGATTGGGGCACCTGATCTGTGGGGGTACTCTGATTGGGGCACCTGATCTGTGGGGGTTCTCTGATTGGGGCACCTGATCTGTGGGGGTACTCTGATTGGGGCACCTGATCTATG
Source organism: Staurois parvus (assembly GCF_062004578.1). Lineage (NCBI taxonomy): Eukaryota > Metazoa > Chordata > Amphibia > Anura > Ranidae > Staurois > Staurois parvus. Next base: position 11,415,187 of record NW_028318005.1, on the reverse strand, counting down.
GGGGTACTCTGATCTATGGGGGTGCTCTGATCTATGGGGGTGCTCTGAATGGGGCACCTGCAATTCTGCAGCATAGAGGGGGTATGTTTTTTTTTAGTACCCCCATACATCTCAGACTGATGCTGCAGTGTGGCGGGGGTATAAATGTTTGTTTTTTGAGAACCCCAAAGTTCTCCTTTAATTGACCTCCTACTTGATGGTGCCTAGTTAGTTCCATGTGTGACACCAGACTACAGCATGACATTAGGTAAGGGGTGCATTCTTCCTACTGACCACCAATGTGAGGGACACTTTTGCAATTGACCCTGATTAAACTCGTAAGTTGTCCTTGGCTCCACCTGTCACTCAGGCTCCGTTGACCAATACATTTCCTGAAGATTCTTCAATAAAGGGCAGACCTAGACTGTCAGCCTGCCAATCAGCAGCACCGGATTCCCGCTAAGCAGCAGTGAATGGTTGCTAGGGGTTTCTTTAGCAATTGATGAAGCCCCATTTGCTCCACCCCCTGCGGCATGCTTCTCTCCTCTAGTTCCTGCCCCTGCCTGGCTGGCTACAAGGACTTGTCAGGTATAATGGGTGCCGTGATAGGAGCTGTGCTGATCTATGGGGAGGGGGACTCTGATCTATGGGGGAACTCAGAGGGAATCTAGCTCTGTATGCACAAGCATTCCTATAGAAATGTACATTTACAAGTGATAATGATAATAAAATCTGCTTTCTATGGACAGTTTGTAACGTTTTTTTAAAAAAGTTCTGTTTAAAGGGAACCTTCACCCTCCCCACCCACTTTGTATAATTGCACTCCTACCCCCTCCACTGTCACAATTGAATATTTTTTAATTTCTTATTCTACTTTTTTGCATTTTGTATGAAACTTTTTTGTGGTAATACCTTTTTTCTTGTCCTTTCCCGCCACTGCCAGGAGCATTCCAGGAAGCCTTGGGGTCCTGTACAACGCATGCGCTGCTGTGCATCATCGGCTCTGGCTGTCTCTTCCTGGTTCTTGCAGCTGTATCCCTGATGTTACACTGTGGCACGTGCATGCCATCAGGGGGACAGCTACAAGAATCCGGAAGACACATCGGCCCCTCGATGTAAGTAAACAAGATGGAGGCATGGTGAACAGCTTGCAGCGAATTTCAGCTGGAGAGGCGGTATAATTAGAAAACCCCTCTGCAGTGTAAAGAGCAGGCTCTATGGCAATCTGCATCAAGTGTCTTGGAGCTGCAGCGGCTGGGCAGTAGCCATCGCATGCATCAATGATTGCAGCGAATCTGGTTGGGTCTCTGTTAGTTATGGTTCAACAAGTAATATCAGTTCTCTGTATAGGTAAACCAGATTCACTCATGGCAACCGATACAGAAATCTATGTATTACTCCCAAGTGCAAATGGGAAGCCTGCAGTCCAAATGTGTTCATATATCCAAAGGCTCTGTTCTCACTTGTCCATTGTGGGAACACATGCACAATTGCGCACTTTGCAGCCCTTTATCAGGTGCACAGCATTACTAATAATTTTTAATGGCACCTCCATGCGCCACGCTAATGTGTGTACATTCAAAATTTTTACTCTTTCTTTGTTTATAGCACAAAAAATAAAACACCCAGTGGTGATTAAATACCACCAAAAGAAAGCTCTATTTGTGTGAAAAAAACGATACAAATTTCATATGGGTACAATGTTGCATGACTGCGCAGTTGTCATTCAAAGTGCGACAGCGCTGAAAGCTGAAAATTGGCCTGGGCAGGAAGGGGGTATAAGTGCCCGGTAGGCAAGGGGTTAAAATCTATGTATTGTACTTATGATGGAGTGGAATCACCACTCTCTTCCAGGGTTACAGAGCCATTAGGATCTTCAGTATCCATCATATTCAGTAGGCCCCATTCACACCTGAGCGTTTTGTAAACGCACAGAAAATCCCAAGTATGTACATGCATTTACAAAATGCGCATAACATGCATGTGACGCTTGTGGTGCCATTCACTGGTAATGGCACCTCAAACGCAGTAAGCAGACATGTTTCTGCATGTGGAAAAGTGCACAAAAATCGTGTCAAAACGCACAAAGTTCAATGCTGAAAAAGCTACATGCACTACTTTGGCGCGTGTGTTGTGCGTAGGGAAGCCCATTGAAATGAATGGGCTGCCCTATGCGTGTAGTACACAAATACACACAAAAAAAGTGCTCTTTTTACATGCGTCCACAAAATGCAGTTTATAGATACAGGATAAAAAAAATTACAAAGGAAAAAAATCTTTTACAATTATGGTGGTGGCCTTTGGGGTGTAGTATGTGTCATTATTGTCTGTACTACAGTCCCAGCTGCCCACACCATACATGGCAGGAAGGGGGCACTTTACCAGGATAAAGAGATGTGGACTGCTCAGCTCCGCCCACTCACATGCTGGCTTAGCTGCTAATGACAGTTTTGAAACTGCACCCAAAATCGCCATTCATACATGTATTATCAGCCCAGAAGCCATTGGCTGCCCCTCTGGGCTGTTCTGTGGCTACTACTGCTCTGAATTACATCCCCAGCTGCCCACACTGCACCTAGAAGGGAATAGGTCCCTTCCCCATAACAAACATGGCCGCCAGAGTCCTCAGCTCCGCCCCATTTAGCTACTTAGCAAGTAATGACAGCTTTAAAACAGGAAACAAAATCAGCATTGGTACATAAATAATCAGCCCAAAAGCCATGAGATGTCACTCTGGGGTGTGCCCACACTGTACATAGAAAGGAATGAGTTCTTTTACCATAACAAAGATGGCCGCCGAAATCCTCAGTTCAAACCACACAGATGCTGGGTTAGCAACTAATGACAGCTTTGAAACTTGAATAAAAATCGGCATTCAAACATGTACAAACATTACAAAATGCATGAACTGCCCCTCCAGAGTGTACTGTGGCGATTACTACTCTGAATGACATTCACGGCTGCCCACACTGTATATAGAGGAGAATAGGTCACTGTACCTTAAAAAAGATGGTCATCGTAGTACTCGTCTCCGCCTTTCCTTGGCTCCTCCTCTCATATGGCCCAGTCTGTGGTGTCTTCATAACTGACGGAGGTGGAGCTTCAGCCCAGCAGTCCACTCCTCTCGATGAGAAGGCAGCAAATGAATAGTTGCTAGGGACTCCAGAGTACTTAGCAACCGAGGTTTGCTCCGCCCCCTGCTGTGCCTGACTCCTCCCACTTCCCTCTCCCTGATTGGCTGACTTCTGGAACTTGTCAGGTGTAATGGGGGTTGTGATAGGAGCTGTATTGAGCTATGGGGAGGGGGACTGTGATCTATGGGGGACCTCAGAGGGGATCTAGCTCTGTATACACAAGCATTGCTATAGAAATGTCTGTCATCTCATGTACAGGTGATCATGACATCACACTCTGCTTTCTATGGACACTTTACTACTTTGTTGTCAGAGGTTTTATATAAAGTGACCCTTCCCCCTCCCCCCACACTTTGTATCATTGCACTCCTCCCCCCCCGCTGTCACAGATGGACATTTTATTTCATTATTCTATTTATTATTCTACTTTTTTTGGCATTTTTTCTTAAATTTGTTTATTGCTGTAATATCTTTTTTTCTTGTCCCCTCACATTTACAGGTGATCATGACATCACACTCTGCTTTCTATGGACACTTTGCTACTTTTGTTTGTCAGTTTTCTTTTAAAGTGACCCTCCCCCCCCCCCCGCGCACTTTGTATCATTGCACTCCTCCCCCTCACTGTCACAGATGGACATTTCTTTGTATTTCTTTTATGGATTATTCGCCTTTTTTGTATTTCTTTATTAATTTTTGTAATACCATTTTCCTTGTCCCCTCCCACCACTGGCAGGACTCTCCGACATCCTCCTGGAATACTGATGTCATGCATCCCAGGAAGCCTCGGGGTCCTGTACAACGCATGCGCTGCTGTGCATCATCAGGGCTCTGGCAGTCTCTTCCTGATTCTTGCAGCTGTAGCCATGATGCTGCACTTTGTCCAATGCGTGCCATCAGGGGGACGGCTACAAGAACCCGGGAGAGACAGCGGCCCCTTAATGATGTACCAAAACACCTGACTGTTTCGTGAGCGCAGCAAAATTGTAACTTTTTATGTGTATTTATGAAACGTTGTGGTGCCATTCATTGTTAATGACATCACAAACACAGCAAGCACACACGTGTTGTTCCACTTGGCAGACGTGTCAAAACGCACAAAGCTTCATGCTACTTTGGCACGTGTGTCATGTGTAGGGCCGCCTACTGAAATGAATGCGATTTTGCATGCGTTCATGGAATGTACTTTATAGCTTACAAAAAATGATAAAGGAAGTCATTCTTTTACCAGAACAAAGAGCTCTGAGCGCTCGGCTCCACCCCGCAACATTGTGCTGGGCTGGCAGATTATCACAGCTTTGTACCAAAACTGCTATTCATGGATGTATGGATGTGTATGGATGATGGCAACAGCCATCAGGGGTCCCTCTGGGGTGTATTGCAGCTATTACTGATCTGCACCACATTCCCTGCTGCCAACACCAGACATTGGAGTGAAAGGGTCACTTTACCATAAAAGAGATGGCCGCTGGAGTGCTCAGCTCCACCTCCCAACCTTGGCTCCACCTCCCATCCTTGGCTCCACCTCTCATCCTTGGCTTCACCTCTCATCCTTGGCTTCACCTCTCATCCTTGGCTCCACCTCTCACTCAGGCTCTGTAATCCTTCAAACTTACTGAAAGTTCTTCAGAAAATGGCAGACCTGGACTGTCAGCCCGCCAATCTGCAGCGCTGGATCCCCACTGAGCAGCGGTCAATGATTGCTAGGAACGCCAGCGTACTTAGCAACTTCTTAACAACCAATGGTGTCTTGTATATGCCTTGTCCCCTGCAGCACACTTCCTCCCAGTTCCCGTCTCCTGTCTGCCCTTCTTCAGGGACATATTGGTCAGGCACTGGGCACTGTGATGGGCTCTACTGATCTATGGGGCTACTTTGATCCATGAGGGAACTCTGATCTATGGGGGGTATTCTGATGATGCAAATGATCTGTGGGGGTACTCTGATGTATGTGGGCACTCTAATCTATGGGGATACTCTGACTGGGGTACCTGATTTGTGGGGGTACTCTGATCTGTAGATGCACTCTATGGGGTTCTCTGATTGGAGCACCTGATCTATGGGGGTACTCTGATGAGGGCAACTGATCTTTGTGGGTACTCTGATTTGTGGGGGTACTCTGATCTGTAGAGGCACTCTATGGCGGTACTCTGATTGGGGCACCTGATCTGTGGGGGTACTCTGATTGGGGCACCTGATCTATGGGGGTACTCTGATCTATGGGGGTGCTCTGAATGGGGCACCTGCAATTCTGCAGCATAGAGGGGGTATGTTTTTTTTTAGTACCCCCATACATCTCAGACTGATGCTGCAGTGTGGCGGGGGGTATAAATGTTTGTTTTTTGAGAACCCCAAAGTTCTCCTTTAATTGACCTCCTACTTGATGGTGCCTAGTTAGTTCCATGTGTGACACCAGACTACAGCATGACATTAGGTAAGGGGTGCATTCTTCCTACTGACCACCAATGTGAGGGACACTTTTGCAATTGACCCTGATTAAACTCGTAAGTTGTCCTTGGCTCCACCTGTCACTCAGGCTCCGTTGACCAATACATTTCCTGAAGATTCTTCAATAAAGGGCAGACCTAGACTGTCAGCCTGCCAATCAGCAGCACCGGATTCCCGCTAAGCAGCAGTGAATGGTTGCTAGGGGTTTCTTTAGCAATTGATGAAGCCCCATTTGCTCCACCCCCTGCGGCATGCTTCTCTCCTCTAGTTCCTGCCCCTGCCTGGCTGGCTACAAGGACTTGTCAGGTATAATGGGCGCCGTGATAGGAGCTGTGCTGATCTATGGGGAGGGGGACTCTGATCTATGGGGGAACTCAGAGGGAATCTAGCTCTGTATGCACAAGCATTCCTATAGAAATGTACATTTACAAGTGATAATGATAATAAAATCTGCTTTCTATGGACAGTTTGTAACTTTTTTTTAAAAAAGTTCTGTTTAAAGGGAACCTTCACCCTCCCCACCCACTCTGTATAATTGCACTCCTACCCCCTCCACTGTCACAATTGAATATTTTTTAATTTCTTAGTCTACTTTTTTTGCATTTTGTATGAAAATTTTTTGTGGTAGTACCTTTTTTCTTGTCCTTTCCCGCCACTGCCAGGAGCATTCCAGGAAGCCTTGGGGTCCTGTACAACGCATGCGCTGCTGTGCATCATCGGGGCTCTGGCTGTCTCTTCCTGGTTCTTGCAGCTGTATCCCTGATGTTACACTGTGGCACGTGCATGCCATCAGGGGGACAGCTACAAGAATCCGGAAGACACAGCGGCCCCTCGATGTAAGTAAACAAGATGGAGGCATGGTGAACAGCTTGCAGCGAATTGCAGCTGGAGAGGTGGTATAATTAGAAAACCCCTCTGCAGTGTAAAGAGCAGGCTCTATGGCAATCTGCATCAAGTGTCTTGGAGCTGCAGCGGCTGGGCAGTAGCCATCGCATGCATCAATAATTGCAGCGAATCTGGTTGGGTCTCTGTTAGTTATGGTTCAACAAGTAATATCAGTTCTCTGTATAGGTAAACCAGATTCACTCATGGCAACCGATACAGAAATCTATGTATTACTCCCAAGTGCAAATGGGAAGCCTGCAGTCCAAATGTGTTCATATATCCAAAGGCTCTGTTCTCACTTGTCCATTGTGGGAACACATGCACAATTGCGCACTTTGCAGCCCTTTATCAGGTGCACAGCATTACTAATAATTTTTAATGGCACCTCCATGCGCCACGCTAATGTGTGTACATTCATGTGTGCCAAAATATATGGTACTTTATTACATTTTAATGTGGTGCGATTTTTAATAGAGGCCAGGGAATTATTTTGTACATTTCTTGTGCATAGCGCAGTCCATTGAAATTAATGGGCTGCCCAAACATGACACTCAGACTGCGGCCGGCCAGTTCTGGGAGGGTGTCATATGACGTCCTCTCAGAACGTGCCCTCCCGCACGCCCCCAGGGGCGCGCACCCGGCGATCTACAATCTCAAACTAGATTCACTCATGGCAACCGATACAGAATGGGCTGCCTTAATATGACGCACAGAAACACACAGAAAGTGTTCTGTTTAACCACTCTCCGACCGCAGATAGCCAAATGATGGCTTCACTGCGGCCGGCCAGTTCTGGGAGGGAGGCCTATGGACACAGCTGATCACGTGATGTGGTAAAAGGTCAATCACAGTGGCCTTTTACCAGATTAGCCGTGTCCAATGACACAGCAGATCACCGGTAAATGCAGTTGTGTGAGGAAAGTACTGCCGATAACTGGCAATTGTCAGAGGATGGATCAGCACTGATCATCAGTGCCCGGATGATCAGTGTCCATCAGTGCCACCCACCTGTGCCTAGCAGTGCCACCCACCTGTGCCTAGCAGTTCCACCCACCTGTGCCCATCAGTGCTGCCAGTCAGTGCTGCTCATTAGTGCCGCCTATCTGTGCCCATCATTGTTGCATAACAGTGCCGCCTCATCAGTGCCGCATATCAGTGCTGCTTATCAGTGCCCATCAGTGCTGCCTATCAGTGCCACCTATCAGTGCTGCCTATCAGTGCAGCCTCATCAACGCACATTAGTGAAGGAGAACAATTACCTGTTTGCAAAATTGCATAATAGAAACAAAGAAAAACTTTTTTTTCCAAAATTTTTACTCTTTCTTTGCTTATAGCACAAAAAATAAAACACCCAGTGGTGATTAAATACCACCAAAAGAAAGCTCTTTTTGTGTGAAAAAAATGATACAAATTTCATATGGGTACAATGTTGCATGACTGCGCAGTTGTCATTCAAAGTGCGACAGCGCTGAAAGCTGAAAATTGGCCTGGGCAGGAAGGGGGTATAAGTGCCCGGTAGGCAAGGGGTTAAAATCTATATATTATACTTATGATGGAGTGGAATCACCACTCTCTTCCAGGGTTACAGAGCCATTAGGATCTTCAGTATCCAGCATATTCAGTAGGCCCCATTCACACCTGAGCGTTTTGTAAACGCACAGAAAATCCCAAGTATTTACATGCATTTACAAAATGCGCATAACATGCATGTGACGCTTGTGGTGCCATTCACTGGTAATGGCACTTCAAACGCAGTAAGCAGACATGTTTCTGCATGTGGAAAAGTGCACAAAAATCGTGTCAAAACGCACAAAGTTCAATGCTGAAAAAGCTACATGCACTACTTTGGCGCGTGTATTGTGCGTAGGGAAGCCCATTGAAATGAATGGGCTGCCCTATGCGTGTAGTACACAAATACGCACAAAAAAAGTGCTCTTTTTACCTGCGTCCACAAAATGCAGTTTATAGATACAGGATAAAAAAAATTACAAAGGAAAAAAATCTTTTACAATTATGAGGGTGGCCTTTGGGGTGTAGTATGTGTCATTATTTGTCTGTACTACAGTCCCAGCTGCCCACACCATACATGGCAGGAAGGGGGCACTTTACCAGGATAAAGAGATGTGGACTGCTCAGCTCCGCCCACTCACATGCTGGCTTAGCTGCAAATGACAGTTTTAAAACTGCACCCAAAATCGCCATTCATACATGTATTATTAGCCCAGAAGCCATTGGCTGCCCCTCTGGGCTGTTCTGTGGCTACTACTGCTCTGAATTACATCCCCAGCTGCCCACACTGCACCTAGAAGGGAATAGGTCCCTTCCCCATAACAAACATGGCCGCCGGAGTCCTCAGCTCCGCCCCATTTAGCTACTTAGCAAGTAATGACAGCTTTAAAACTGGAAACAAAATCAGCATTGGTACATAAATAATCAGCCGAAAAGCCATGAGATGTCACTCTGGGGTGTGCGGGTACTATTTCTGCTCTGAATTACATTCCCGGCTGCCCACACTGTACATAGAAAGGAATGAGTTCTTTTACCATAACAAAGATGGCCGTTGAAGTCCTCACTTCCACCCACACAGATGTTGGGTTAGCAACTAATGACGGCTTTGAAACTTGAATCAAAATCAGCATTCAAACATGTACAAACATTACAAAATGGATGATCTGCCCCTCCAGAGTGCACTCTGGCGATTACTACTCTGAATCACATTCACGGCTGCCCACACTGTATATAGAGGAGAATAGGTCACTGTACCTTAACAAAGATGGCCATCATAGTATTCGTTTCCGCCTCTCCTTGGCTCCTCCTCTCATATGGCCCAGTCTGTAGTGTCCTCATAACTGACGGAGGTGGAGCTTCAGCCCAGCAGTCCACTCCTCTCGATGAGAAGGCAGCAAATGAATAGTTGCTAGGGACTCCAGAGTACTTAGCAACCGAGGTTTGCTCCGCCCCCTGCTGTGCCTGACTCCTCCCACTTCCCTCTCCCTGATTGGTTGACTTCTGGAACTTGTCAGGTATAATGGGGGTTGTGATAGGAGCTGTATTGAGCTATGGGGAGGGGGACTGTGATCTATGGGGGACCTCAGAGGGGATCTAGCTCTGTATACACAAGCATTGCTATAGAAATGTCTGTCATCTCATGTACAGGTGATCATGACATCACATTCTGCGTTCTATGGACACTTTACTACTTTGTTGTCAGAGGTTTTATATAAAGTGACCCTTCCCCCTCCCCCCACACTTTGTATCATTGCACTCCTCCCCCTCCGCTGTCACAGATGGACATTTTATTTCATTATTCTATTTATTATTCTACTTTTTTTGGCATTTTTTCTTAAATTTGTTTATTGTTGTAATACCTTTTTTTATTGTCTCCTCACATTTACAGGTGATCATGACATCACACTCTGCTTTCTATGGACACTTTGCTGCTTTTGTTTGTCAGTTTTCTTTTAAAGTGACCCTCTCCCCCCCCCCCCCCCCCCACGCACTTTGTATCATTGTACTCCTCCCCCTCACTGTCACAGATGGACATTTCTTTGTATTTCTTTTATGAATTATTCGCCTTTTTTGTATTTCTTTATTAATTTTTGTAATACCATTTTCCTTGTCCCCTCCCACCACTGGCAGGACTCTCCGACATCCTCCTGGAATACTGATGTCATGCATCCCAGGAAGCCTCGGGGTCCTGTACAACGCATGCGCTGCTGTGCATCATCAGGGCTCTGGCAGTCTCTTCCTGATTCTTGCAGCTGTAGCCATGATGCTGCACTTTGGCCAATGCGTGCCATCAGGGGGACGGCTACAAGAACCCGGGAGAGACAGCGGCCCCTTGATGATGTACCAAAACACCTGACTGTTTCGTGAGCGCAGCAAAATCGTAAGTTTTTATGTGCATTTATGAAACGTTGTGGTGCCATTCATTGTTAATGACATCACAAACACCTCAAGCACACATGTGTTGTTCCACGTGGCAGACATGTCAAAACGCACAAAGCTTCATGCTACTTTGGCACGTGTGTCATGTGTAGGGCCGCCTACTGAAATGAATGCGATTTTGCATGCGTTCATGGAATGTACTTTATAGCTTACAAAAAATGATAAAGGAAGTCATTCTTTTACCAGAACAAAGAGCTCTGAGCGCTCGGCTCCACCCCGCAACATTGTGCTGGGCTGGCAGATTATCACAGCTTTGTACCAAAACTGCTATTCATGGATGTATGGATGTGTATGGATGATGGCAACAGCCATCAGGGGTCCCTCTGGGGTGTATTGCAGCTATTACTGATCTGCACCACATTCCCTGCTGCCAACACCAGACATTGGAATGAAAGGGTCACTTTACCATAAAAGAGATGGCCGCTGGAGTGCTCAGCTCCACCTCCCATCCTTGGCTCCACCTCCCATCCTTGGCTCCACCTCTCATCCTTGGCTCCACCTCTCATCCTTGGCTCCACCTCTTACTCAGGCTCTGTAATCCTTCAAACTTACTGAAAGCTCTTCAGGAAATGGCAGACCTGGATCGTCAGCCCGCCAGTGTGCAGTGCTGGATCCCCACTGAGCAGCAGTCAATGATTGCTAGGAACGCCAGCGTACTTAGCAACTTCTTAGCAACCAATGATGTCATGTGTATGCCTTGTCCCCTGTAGCACACCTCCTCCCCGTTTCCGTCTCCTGTCTGCCATTCTTCACGAACATATCGGATAGGCACTGGGCACTGTGATGGGCTCTACTGATCTATGGGGCTACTCTGATCTATGAGGGAACTCTGATCTATGAGGGGTATTCTGATGACTGCAACTGATCTGTGGGGGTACTGTGATGTATGTAGGCACTCTTATCTATGTGGGTACTCTGATTGGGGCACCTGATCTGTGGGTCTACTCTGATCTATGAGGGAACTCTGATCTATGGGTATACTCTGATGACAGCAACTGATCTGTGGGGGTACTTGAATCTATGGGGGGCACTCTTATCTATGGGGGTACTCTCAGGCACCTGATCTGTGGGAGTACTCTGATCTATGGGGGCACTCTGATCTATGAGGGTACTCTGATGAAGGCAACTGATCTGTGGGGGTTCTCTAATCTATGGGGACACTCTAATCTATGGGGTTACTCTGAGGTACCTGATCTGTGGGGGTACTCTGATCTATGGGAGTACTCTGATTTGGGCACCTCATCTATGGGGGTTCTCTGGTGGGGGCAACTGATCTGTGGGGGTACTCTGATCTATGGGATACTCTAATGAGAGCATCTGATCTATTGGGGTACTCAGATGGGAGCACCTGATCTATTGGGGTACTCAGATGGGAGCACCTGATCTATGGGGGTACTCAGATGGGAGCACCTGATCTATGGGGGTACTCAGATGGGAGCACCTGATCTATGGGGGTACTCAGATGGGGCAGCTGTTCTGTGAAGGTTTAGAGGTGAATCCCAGGATAAGCAAATATTGTCTAAATACAAGAGTCCTGTGTATTCTTCTTGAATCTCAATGTGTTTGGTTTATTTCTTCCAGATCTGCGTAGTAATCCAGTGTGAACTTTTCCCTCTGTGCAGGAGCTTCCTGTAATAAAGACCGCTCACTGCTGCTCTCTCTCTTTGCACAGGGTGACTGGTCTTGTCTCTGCCCCTCTGGTGGTTTTCTGAAGGCAGCTTGCGATGGATGGGTCCTGCCTGGTCCCGCCCACAGCTCTGCTCTCTGCACAGGCTATGTACAGAACAGTGAAGATGTCACTGCTACGTGTACAAGATAATATCTGGGTTTGCAAAGGCATATGGTGCTCCCAAAGTGGACATCCTTTGTGGCTATTAGGAATTATATATTTTAAAGTGTTTGTGCTCGGAGTTCAGCTGTAAACCTAAAAATGAAGATGCCTTTTTTAACCAATATATTGTGTTTGAAAAATGTTACTAAAAGTATTTTTTAAACAGGTATCCCAGTGAAGCTCCCAGCAGAGCACATAGTAAGGGGCCAGATCGATAAATCGCCTTTACAGAATAATACTTCATCTGTAATCAACATTCTAGTGTACTGCACAGAGGTAAGAATTGATGGGCTACTCATAGATTTACTTCAGTTATTTAAAAGTGACCTACAGGAACACAGCTAAATCCACAAATGAGATCCATACAAGGGAGCCGTCTTACCTGCCAAAGGATTTGTGCTTCTGTCCGTACACTGGTGATAGTTACACAGCTCCCACACACAGCACAACACGGTCTAGATGGGCTTTTCTCTGATACAATTAAAGTGATTATAAAGGTTTGATTATTTTTTTCATATAATAAACATGTTATACTTACCTGTTCTGGCACAGCAGCCCAGGATCCTCCTCTTCTGGGGTCCCCCGCCAGCACTCCTGGCTCCTCCTCCCTTCCAAGTGCCACCACAACAAGCTGCTTGCTATGGGGGCACTCGCACGGGTTTGATCCCGAGCTGAGCTGTGTGCGTCTATTAATACACACACTGCAGTTCAGCCTCGCCCCTGGTCCCTTGAGTGACAGCAACAGGAGCCAAAGGAGTTGGTTGCGGACAGCTGCAGCATCACAGTGATGCTGCAGCATAGAAGTGGGTAAGTATGTTTGTTTTTTTTTAGTACCCCAATACATCTCAGACTGATGCTGCATTGTGGCGGGGAGTATGGATGTTTGTTTTTTGAGAACCCCCAGATTTTCCTCTAATTGACCTCCTATTTGATGGTGCCTGGTTAGTTTCATGTGTGACACCAGACTACAGCATGACATTAGGTAAGGGGTGCATTCTTCCTACTGACCACCAATGTGAGGGACACTTTTGCAATTGACCCTGATTAAACTTGTAAGTAAAGGTTCCCGAAAACCTGAAAATTATTTTTTTTTTTATACTGTTAGAGGATTTACGATAGAAAAAGCCTGGTTTAGACCTTCCTGTAATCTCCTCACCACCCCTACTAGATGCATTGTTCTCCCAGCTTTAGAGGGAACACTACATTTAGCAATTTGCCTGGGTGCTCACAGGATTGGGCCTTCCTTTTCTAAGATTTCCCATCACATTCTCTCTCAGTGATAACCCAGCTCCCTATCTGATCTATCTACATGTCTGAATCTTATATCTAAATTAAGATTTTTTGCAGTTTGAATCAAGATTGCAATAAAGATTGAGACATGAGTTGTACTTAACATTTCCTCTATTTTTCCAGAAATTTTTGTCTAGAATGGGGTCACCATAACCGGCCTACTGCAAGATTTTTTCCAGCCAACGACTAGTGGCAGTGACTTATCCTTAATGTGCACAGACCTGGGTTTCAGCCCAACAGAGGCTGCCTATGGTCTCTGCTTTGACTTGATGTAAGAGGGGACTCTGATGGGAACCCAGATGAAAGGATTACCCTGATATAAGTGGATACTCTAATGTAAGGGGGACTGTGATGTAAGGGGGGATTCTGATGTAAAAGTGGACTCATTTCTTTATTAAATTTTTTTGGTTTTGGCCCACAAATATTTGTAAAATAACCAATATAGCCATCATACTGAAAGGTTCGGAGACCCCTGCTTTAGTCGAAATCTGTGGACACTGATGTAAAGGGGAGCTCTACAGACTCTGAGGTAAGGAGGAACTCTGCAAACTCTTATGTAAGGGGGGGTCTCTAGTGACCAGGGAACCTCTTACACCAGAGTTCCCCTTTACACCAAGTCAGTAACATTCCCCTTTACATCAGGGTCCAAAGAGTTCCCCTTTACATAAGGGTCCGGAGAGTTCCCCTTTACATCAGGGTCCGGAGAGTTCCCCTTTACATCAGGGTCTGCAGAGTTCCCCTTTACATCAGGGTCCAGAGAGTTCCCCTTTACATCATGGTCCAGAGAGTTCCCCTTTACATCAGGGTCCAGAGAGTTCCCCTTTACATCAGGGTCCAGAGAGTTCCCCTTTACATCAGGGTCCAGAGAGTTCCCCTTTACATCAGGGTCCAGAGAGTTCCCCTTTACATCAGGGTCCAGAGAGTTCCCCTTTACATCAGGGTCCGGAGAGTTCCCCTTTACATCAGGGTCTGCAGAGTTCCCCTTTACATCAGGGTCCGGAGAGTTCCCCTTTACATCAGGGTCTGCAGAGTTCCCCTTTACATCAGGGTCCAGAGAGTTCCCCTTTACATCAGGGTCCAGAGAGTTCCCCTTTACATCAGGGTCCAGAGAGTTCCCCTTTACATCAGGGTCCAGAGAGTTCCCCTTTACATCAGAGTCCGGAGAGTTCCCCTTTACATCAGGGTCTGCAGAGTTCCCCTTTACATCAGAGTCCAGAGAGTTCCCCTTTACATCCGGGTCCAGAGAGTTCCCCTTTACATCAGGGTCCAGAGAGTTCCCTTTACATCAGGGTCTGGAGAGTTCCTCTTTACATCAGGGTCCAGAGAGTTCCCCTTTACATCAGGGTCCGGAGAGCTCCCCTTTACATCAGGGTCCAGAGAGTTCCCCTTTACATCAGGGTCTGCAGAGTTCCCTTTACATCGGGCTCCGTAGAGTTTCTCCTTGCACTATAAGGCAAATCCTGTAGACTCTGATGTACTGTAAAGGGGAACTCTGATGTAAAGGGGTCTCTGGGAAGGCTGGGAACTCTGATGTATGAGGGGATTCTAATGTAATGACAGGAAGGGGGCACGCTGCAGAACATGTGAGAGGGCCCCTCTGCAGTACCATAATAAAGGGCCCCAGGCTCGGATCAGGGGGATCCTTCATGGTTTTTTGCACCAGGGCCCTGAAGGTTGTAGTTACGCCTTTGGCTTGCAGGAATTTACTAGACGTCAGCTGCTCTGACCCAGAATCTTGGGTGTTTTGTTTGACACAGTGTAGGTACAACCATACACTCAAGTTGATGGGTATGCTGACAGGTCCATAATCTGGGTCTCCTAGCTGTCCGTTTTCCTCTTTCTCCTCATAAAGCCCCTTGCTTTCTCGTTCCGTGCACGTTTCTCGCACCGCATCCAAAACCCACTGATCTGCTGTGGGTGCCAATAATTTGTTAATGGCACCCCAAACAGATTGCAAACACAGTGCATTTGCCCACCCCCAGATCGCAGTACCATGTGATTTGGTGCTGTGTGTTTTTGAAAATTAGTGCGCGCTTTACTTTATGTGCAATCTAGTGCAAGTGCAGCCTATTCAAATGAATGGGCTGAAACTCGCACCGTTCTGAATGGCGTAGGAATGTGTGCGATTCAGGTGTGAACCGGCCCTAAAATTCCCAGTCGTTTTTCTTTTTTACTTTGGTATCGGTTACAAGTCCATACACAAGGGGTTTTTTTTTTAGTTTTAAAATTTATATAATTATAGACTGAGACACTGTCATGACCTCTGAACAGTTTATAGGCCGCATTTAAGCCAGCCATAGACAAATCTAAACCTGGCTGATTCAGCAGGAACCGGACGAATTTCAATCCTTCTATGATCAGACTGGTAGAACTGAAGTCGAGCTATCTATTGATTGACTTCAGTGCAACCAGACTGTGTTTTTTCTTTTTTTTTTTTTTCTTTTGTTCGATCACTATAGGCACCAGCATTGATCAATGTATTCTGACAGCGGTGAAACCTTCCGCCATCAGAATACAATAGCACAGTGGGAGGGATTCCCCAAACACAGACTGTGTTGATAGAGAAATCAAGCAATTTCCTTTCCTTCAACCCATGGTAAATGTATGGCCTGCCTTAGACCATGTATATTTAGTGTGCAACATGCAGCATGGTCCCTATTCATCAGTGGCCAATGGCACTTTAAACCCCCAAAACAATCCCAAAATCGTTGCCGATTAGTAGCACTTTAACCCCAGCTCTGACCCTGGAGAAACAAATTCCACCATCATTGGTGGTCAGTAGCACTTTAACACTTTAAGACCCCCTACCTTCACCTTCCATCTGCTGATCCTTCTTCCTACTGTGTTTACAAATATTTAGTGCTCCCTTTACTCTCCTTCAGCAACTGTGAATTGGCTGAATGTTTGTAAACACTAGCAGTATTTACACCTGTGATGACTTTGATTAGTTCACAGTGATCACAAGGTACTGAGCCACTCTGATTGGCTCTGTACATTGTGCATGTGATCTGAGCTGTTCAATGGCAGCCATTTATGGAAGCGCTGGCCACCCATGTGTGTTTTTTGAAGAGCCATTTATTCCAGCCCATTAGAAAATAGCGTCCATCTCCCCACCATTTTTTTTTTTACAATACGGCAGGGTATTGAGCCGATTAAAGTGATCTGTCACCACAGGTTAGCTTGCAAAAAATAAACAGCACTGTAATAGGACAGGCACTATACTTACCTTTGCAGTGTCCTGTATATTGAAACGCACTTCTGGGTGTTTGCCAAAATACAGACCACAGTGTTTTTGTAAACATTTACACAGGAAACGTGACCTCCACTTCCTTGAGTTGTGTCTATTGGTTGTTTGTTATATTAAGCACTTTTCCGCCGCCCTATAGTAGAAATACAGCTACAGGGCGGCAAGGCTGTGCAAAATCACGTATATATACATGATTTTGCACTTCCGGGTAGGGGGCACACGTGCATTGACAGCTGTTGATCATTGGGTCCCAGCCAGTGATTCCCTGCCGGGACCCAGCGATCGCTGAGGAACACTGACTGGGGAGAGACCTGTATCTAAACGCTAGAACCTTCACATAAACCAATTAATTTACACGTAATGGGATTTTTTCTCCAGCAAAAATATGGAGCAGTATACATTTTGGCCTAAATTTATGCCGAAATTTGATTTTTAAATTTGTTTTACTAGATATGTTTAACCGCCTCCCGCCTGCCATATAGTACAATGATGGGCGCAAGGCGGTTCTCTCGTTCAGGGAGGACGTCATATGACGTCCTCCCATTCTAACTGTGCATGCGCGGCTCCGGGAGCGCGCAGCGCGGCGATCGTTGGTGCGCTGTGTCCCTTCGGATACAGCAGATCACCGATCAATGGAAAGAGCCGTATATGTCGGCTTGGTCATGTGATCAGCTGTGTCCAATCACAGCTGATCACATGTAAATAGGGAAATGCCGGTTATCGGCATTCCTCACGAGCTTTCACGCTGACAGCTCCAGAGGAGAGCAGAGCCGGTAATCGGCATTCCTCGGAGGGGACATGTGCACTGATCATCAAGGCACTGATGATCAGTGTGCCCTGATGATCTGTGTAGCCCCAGCAGTGCCACCTGTCAGTGTCCATCACTGTGAGCTGTCAGTGCTCATCCATGCCACCTGCCAGTGCCCGTCAGTGCCACATCAATGCCACATATCAGTGCCATTCTGAGCTGCCTTTCAGTGTCACCCATCAGTGCATCAGTGCCACCTATAAGTGCTGCCAATCAGTGCCATCTATCAGTGCCAGTTAGTGCCGCTTATCAGTGTGCATCAGTGCCACCTAACAGTGCCAGTCAGTGCCACCTAACAGTGCCAGTCAGTGCCGCCTATCAGTGCCGCCTATCAGTGCCTTATATGAGTGCTGCCTTTCAGTGCCCATCAGTGATGCCTGTCAATGCCCATCAGTGCCACCTACCAGTGCCTCCCCATCAGTGCCACCTATCAGTGCCCATCACTGCAGCCTCATTAGCACACATCAGTAAAGGAGAAAAATCACTTATTTACAACATTTTATAACAAAAACTAAGAAAAACTTTTTTTTTTTAATTTTCAGTGGTTTTTGGTTTGTTTAAGAAAAAATAAAAAAACCCAGAGGTGATTAAATGCCACCAAAATAAAGCTCTGTCACAAAAAAATTATAAAAATTTCATATGGGTACAGTGTTGCATGACCGCGCAATTGACATTCAAAGTGTGACACCGCTGAAAGCTGAAAATTGGCCTGGGCAGGAAGGGGGTATAAGTGCCCTGTAGGCTAGCGGTTAATAACCAAAAGTAAAAAATATTGCTTTTTTCTCAAAATTCACGGTCTTTCTTTGTTTATAGCGCAAAAAAATAAAAAACACAGAGGAGATCAAATACCACCGAAAGAGAGCTCTATTTGTGGGAAAAAAAGGCTGTAAATTTAATTTGGGTGCAGCGTTGCATGACTGCACAATTGTCAGTTAAAGTAATGCAGCGCCGTATCGCAATAAATGGCCTGGTCAGGAAAGGGGGCAAATCATCTGCAGGGCAAGTGGGTAAAGTTCATTAAATAAAGAATAAAGGTGGAGTCCACTAAAACAAAGTTGGAGTGGAGGTCACATGTTTCCTGTCCAGAGTGGAGCTCCAGTCTGCGGCTAGGCCCCTTTAAAAAATATACACAGGAAAGATGTGACAGGAAACACGTGACCTCCACTTCCTTGCCTTGTGTCTATGAGTTGTTTGTTACATTAAAGTTCAATAAATTCAAAAAAAGTTGAAGTGGAGGACACGTGTTCTGTCGAGTGGAGCTCCACGCTGTAGACTTTGCCAGTGTTTACATTAAAGTTCATTAAAAAAAAAAAAAAAAGTGGAGGTCACGTGTTTCCTGTAGAAAACAGAGTTCCGTTCTGCAGCTACCCCCCTCAGCATGTGCAGGGCTGTGCTGACATCTGATGGGTAGAGGGAGGTGATGGCTCTGCCCTGGAAGAGGACCTGTCTGCTTGTGTGTGGGCTCATCTGTCACATTACTGGCCTCCACATCCCCTCTGCAGGGAGGAGGCACTCAGTGCCCTGGTGAGTCCTTTATGTAGATAATTATGGGGACATGAAGGTGACATGAGAGGACAGGGAGTGCACCGCCTGTAAATCCTGCATGGATAGCAGGTGAAGCATGTGTTCTTCCACCCTAAACTGAGAGTTCAGAGTTTGGTAGACATTAGTGAGATCTCTACGTTGAGTACCCGGGTCTGTACACCTGCTGTGCTCATTATGAGGGGTTCCCACCATCCCTGTGCTGAGTTCCTGGGTCTGTACACCCGCTGTGCCCATTATGAGGGGTTCACACCATCCACGTGCTGAGTTCCTGGGTCTGTACACCCGCTGTGCCCATTATGAAGGGTTCCCACCATCCCTGTGCTGAGGTCCTGGGTCTGGGCACCCGCTGTGCCCATTATGAGGGGTTCCCACCATCCCTGTGCTGAGTTCCCTGGTCTGTACACCCGCTGTGCCCATTATGAGGGGTTCCCACCATCCCTGTGCTGAGTTCCCGGGTCTGTACACCTGCTGTGCCCATTATAAGGGGTTCACACCACTCCTGTGCTGAGTTCCCAGGTCTGTACACCTGCTGTGCCCATTATGAGGGGTTCCCACCATCTCTGTGCTGAGTTCCCGGGTCTGTACACCTTCTGTGCCCATTATGAGGGGTTCTCACCATCCCTGTGCTGAGTTCTCGGGTCTGTATGCCTGCTCTGCCCATTATGAGGGGTTCCCACCATCCCTGTGCTGAGTTCCCGGATCTGTACACCCGCTGTGCCCATTATGAGGGGTTCCCACCATCCCTGTGCTGAGTTCTCGGGTCTGTATGACTGCTCTGCCCATTATGAGGGGTTCCCACCATCCCTGTGCTGAGTTCCCGGGTCTGTACACCCGCTGTGCCCATTATGAGGTGTTCCCACCATCCCTGTGCTGAGTTCCCGGGTCTGTACACCTGCTGTGCCCATTATGAGGGGTTCCCACCGTCTCTGTGCTGAGTCCCGGGTCTGTACACCCTCTGTGCCCATTATGAGGGGTTCCCACCATCCCTGTGCTGAGTTCCCGGGTCTGTACACCCGCTGTGCCCATTATGAGGGGTTCCCACCATCCCTGTGCTGAGTACCCGGGTCTGTACGCCTGCTCTGCCCATTATGAGGGGTTCCCACCGTCTCTGTGCTGAGTTCCCGGGTCTGTACACCCACTGTGCCCATTAATCACATTAACGTCAACTGACCCTATTGGGAACTGGAAGTGTATAAGAAATTATAAATGGATGATTGTTCTGGAATCCCTGTTATGCCCCGGGGGTCTCATCGGGCCCTCCGACTCCATCACTGCATAGGACGTCTATAGGTCAGGTAGGTTCTATTGACGTACTGATACCCTTTTTTTTTTATTGGTAGATACCGATACTTTGCACTGCGATTTGCATCCATACAATATAAATGGGCGCAAATCGCACTGCAAAGAACCGCATGTGACTTGATCAGGAATGTGGTGCGATTCCTTGTCCAAACTGCATGCGGTTTCCCACACAGCCAGGCTTGTCATAGTTACTTTGAGCCTGAGTTCACATAGGAGGGGTGGGGGAAACCTCCCTGCACCGATCCCCGCTATCAATCAACGAAAAGCTGCTTCACAGGTCTGGGGATTTGCAATCCTTGGGGGCTACTCTTCTCCCTTTGCAGGGATAACAGTACAGGCTAGACAGCTACTGATTGGTCAGCACTGTCCATGTGACAGTGCTGACCAATCTGAAGCCACCTAGCCCATACAGTCATCCCTGCAAGGAGAGGCGAGAAAGCTGCAGGGATTGCAAATCCCCAGACCTGTGAAGCAGCTTTTCGTTGCTTGACAACGGGGATCGGTGCAGGGAGGTTTCCCGCACTGCTCCTGACAGCAGGGATCGGCAATCTGGTACAGCGGGACTGGGGGGGGGGGGGTGAGGAGGAGGTCCAGTGGATGGCTGGAACTGTTGGAGGCTGGGGAGAGAGCCATGGGAGAGGCAGGAGAAGCCAAAGCCGCAGCCACTGATGTCAACAGTCAGATCAGGAGCTGGTGGAACCCGCCATGCAGGGAGGTTTCCCCCACCCCTCCTATGTGAACTCAAGCTCAAAGTTACTATGACAAGCTTGGCTTCATGCAGGAGCAGTGGGGAAACCGCATGTGATTTGGACAGGAATCGCATTGCATTGCATTCCTGTTCAAATTGCATACGGTTCTTTGCATTGGGATTTGCACTCAGTAATTTTGTGCCACAAAGTATTGGTGTCCGGTATTGGGAGCATTTTCACCAGTACGAGTTCTCTGTATCGGCACTGACACCTGTATCGGCACTGGTGCATCCCTATTAGGTTCTAGGGTTACATTGGGAAATATGTATCACGGTGTTGTTTCCCTTGCGGTAGATACCAGGAGATTCTGCAAACACAGGATAAAACAAAGAAGGTTAAGAAGGAAGACCGAGACCGGCAAAGCATCCTGAGGAACCCGGGGGTCGTCACCGTCAGTAGACACAGCAAGGAGGAGCTGTGCCAGCATCTGGCTCAGAATGTTGTCTACAAGGAAGGTAAACCAAACCACAAAGGATGGCGCTCTACCGGACCTGGGAGCACTCACTGACATCCATGTGCAGGCTGCTGGATTCCTTCGAAGTCTTCAGTGAAGGGCTGCCCTGTCCTCTTCCTGTTGCTGAACTTCCAGCGCTGTGGGAGGATAACCGCTTTAAAGCGGAGCTCCACCCAAAAGGGGAAGTTCCGCTTTAAGGATTAAATTTAATTTAAATTTTTCCAGAGCAGCCTGTTTTTCTTTTGAGGTTTCCTGTGGGTTTTTCTTTATATCCCGAAGAATTCTTCTGGCAGTTATTGCTGCAATCTTTCTTGGTCTACCTGACCTTAGCTTGGTATCAAGAGATCCCCGAACTTTCCCCTTCTTACTAGGTGATTTATCAGTACTGATTGGCATAGGCAAGACTTTGGACATCTTTATATGTCCTTTTCCATCTTTATAAAGTTCCATTACCTTGTTACGCAGGACTTTTGACAGTTCTTTTCTGATCCCCATGGCTCAGTATTTAGCCTAGTCAGTTCTTCCACGTAAGAGCTAACAAACTCATTGACTATTTATACACTGACACTAACTGCAATTTAAAAAGCCACAGATGTTGGACATTACCTCTAATTGGCATTTTAGCCCGTGTGTGTGTCACCTTGTGTGTTTGTACCAAGGCCAACATTCCAGGGGAGGGAAACTTTTGATCCGGGCCGTTTGTGTGATTTCTGTTATCATTATGATTTAAAAAGGAGCCAAACAACTCTGTGATAATAAATAGCTTCATATGATCATCATCCTTCAGTAAAAGGGCATTTTTTGGCATGATCAGTCATATTTTCAATATCAATGCAAAAATTTCACAATTTCTGCCAGGGTATGCAAACTTTTGAGCACAGCTGTGTGTGTGTATATATATATATTTTTTTCTTCTTCTTCTTAAATGTCTGTCTTTTTTTGTTTATATAATCAAAAACCCCAGTGGTGATCAAATGCCACCAAAAGAAAGCCCAATTTGTGTGAACAAAAATTATATAAATTTTATCTGGGTACAGTGTTGCATGATGACACAATTGCCAGTTTAAATTAGCACAGTGCTGAATAGCAAAAAAAAAAAAATGGCCCGGTCATGAAAGGGGTAAAATCTTCCGGTGCTCAAATGATTAACTAAACTTCGACTTTAGGACCGGTTCCCATGGTTCTGCACGTTTCCATGCAAAAAAAAAAAAGGTATGGCAGGTGCGACTTTTAACCCCTTCACTCCGGCCGCACACAAATGTGAGCCCTGCACGCTCTCAGCACACGTCTGGTACTCACGGAAAGGTCCTGGTCTGCTCTTTCGATCGGAACCTTTCCTAATCATGTGACCGCCGTGACGTCACGCCAGTCACATGATCCCTAAAACACGCCCCGCCTCCCGTCTTCTGAAACTCTTAAAGGGCCGGGAGGTGCCGGCGGGAAGGGGTTAAGATCGCTTCGCACCAAATCACTGTGGTACCATGTGTTTTGGTGGCTGTGAATACACCCACGTTTCCAAGATGCACGGGGGCAAATCTGTAGCCAGCAGCACGTCCCTGTGCAGTGTGGGAAAACACGCACTTCCACGTATGTTCCCACACCGTGATTGGTGTGATCCAGCAGCCCTTAATGTTCTTCTATTTAGATCTAGAATAAAGATGTAGAATGATTAGGAGAGTATTAATAAAGAGTAATTGGGGAGGTAACCCCCCCCCCCCCTGCTATTTTTACAATTGGCATCTTGTGTGTTACTCTTTGAGGCACCTTTTTGAAAGTCCAGGTGTTGAGTTTTTCTCTTTTGAATATTTTAGATCTAGAATACCCTTTTTATTTTACTGACTACAGCATTATTCTGTTTTTTTAGGTCCGATCCTTGCCATTAACAAACCACAAGGACTGTCGATCACAGGTACACACCCATTGTATACAACATTAATGACAGCCTGTCCCCACTCCACATTGATGTAAACCAGAGATCGGATCATGAACCTTTAAAGCTGAACTCCGGGATTAGCAAATATGGTCTAAATACGTTCGCCCTGTGTATTCTTCCTGGAATCTTGCTGTGCTTTTGTGTATTTTTTTCACATCTGTGCAGTATTCCAGAGTGAAACTTTGGCTTCCTGTAATAAAGACCAGTCACTGCTGCTCTCTCTCCTTGTGCAGGGTGACTGGTCTCGACTCCGCCCCCTCCTGTTTTCTGCAAGCAGCCTGTAGTGGGTGGGGCTTGCTGGGTCCCTCCCACAGCTCTGCTCTCTACACGGGCTATCTACAACACACTGATGATGTCACCACTACATTTCCACAGTAATATCCCGGTTTTTAAAGGCGTTTGGTGCACACAAATGGATTTTTATTCAATGTGGCTATTGAGGAATATATTAAAATGTATTTTTTTTTTCTGCCAACTTTAAGGCTTCGTTCACGTCTGGGAGTTTTTGCAATTTCAAAGCGCCCTGCTAAAATGACAAATCGCACAACACGAATTTCAGATGCCATTCATTTTAAAGGCACCTAAAAACGCAGTGGGGTTCTGCGATGATTGTCATGCAATAAATCGTGCTGCAATTGCATCACGTAAAGCTCGTTGCCTGTCTTGGAAATTCGCTTTAACGAATTTCTCCTTACCGTGAGTACTCGCAGTTGGATGCGCAGAAATCCCCCATAAAGCTGTGCGAATCTCGCTTACCACGACTGCAGCTAAACTACACAATTCCTGCCCATCCAACTGGGTTAGCTTCTGTTGATATGTGAGTGATTGGAGCTCCGTTACCCAGGAATGATCACACGACACTCTAAGGCTGCTGTTGGAATTCACATAGAGGAAGTTTTCATTCTCCCCTTTGGTTTTATTACAAATACACACACGCCCCCCCACATGAATAAGGTCAAACCCCTCCCACCGAACAATGCAATGGGGAGTGCCTATACACAGGATGTACATTCCGATTGGAGCATAGCCTTTCTTATTATCTATCACTGGTCCTCCCCCATGAGCCTTCTGAGGTCAGCAGACTTCCTCCCCTTCCCCCCATGAGCCCTCTATGGAGATCATATCTCCTCCCCTTCCCCCCATGAGCCCTCTATGGAGAGCATATCTCCTCCCCTTCCCCCCATGAGCCCTCTATGGAGAGCATATTTCCCAGCTCCTAGCAGTATGTCCATTCCCTGTACAAGCATCCCCTAGGAACATCAGTCTGTACCTGGATGGGCCCGATACGATCTTTATTAAAACACATCCATCCGGATACAGTTCAGGTCGGTAATGGGTTGTAAGATATACATAAGCCTACACGTGGAGTTCGTACCGCTTGGCGCCTTGCGTTACGAAGTCCATGTGGTACTATGCTGCTGATATGTGGATACAGGCCCGCGGTCTACTGCCAGCGGCATTCGCATCGAATGCCGTGGTGGTATACACGCCGGTCTATAAGCGCAGATCCGTCATCTCATCCATTACCGAGCTGAGTACTGTAATACATACATTGTACATGCGCATGGCCCAATTGCAGCCTTCAGAGCTTTGATTAAGCCACATGAGAGACATATGAATAACACTCATATATGACACATTTAAAGTTCAACCAACAATACAAAATTTCCATGACATTGCCCAAAAAGGAGCTTCTTTTGGGCGACAAGCTTCGCTGTGATTGTAGCGCGAATTTCTGCTCTACATTTATGGCAGAACCGCACCACGCTTTTGGGTGCCAGTAAAATGAATGGCATCTAAAAGATCGCATCACAAAGAAAGATCACGTCACAAAGTGAAGTGCAACGTTTCGGAGCCTAGCAGGACCCCTTCATCAGGCATTTGAAGGGGTGACGAAGGGGTCCTGAACGACTCCGAAACGTTGCACTTTTCTTTGCGATGTGATCTTTTTGGAATGAAAACCTTTTTGGACCATATCGAGATCCGTGCTGTGCTGGCGAATATGTACGTTTAACACAGCAAACACTTTACTCCTGCGCTAGGAAAGGACTCAGTAGACCCAATAGGAATGTTCTGGAATTTTCTGGAATATGCACTGCTTGCTGCCCTCAACAGACCGGGGTCCGAATACACTGGATACAAATGGAGAAACAGAAAAAGGGCGCACCGACCTAGTGCATTATCGTTTAAAATAATTTATTAAAGAAACAAAAATAGGTATCATACTCACAATGGACATAATAACACAGGCATGTCAAACTGAACAAGATGTATGATCCAAACAACACGATGGAACCCTGGATGACCAACTGGCTAATGTGTTTCGAGGACACAACCTCTTCCTCAGAGCCAACCTTTGTGAGTATGATACCTATTTTTGTTTCTTTAATAAATTATTTTAAACAATAATGCACTGAATATGTACGTTTTCCTATGGTGTTTCCAGTCCCAGCTGGCAGTCAGTACAGCGCCCTCTATTGATGAGCCGTACTGCCAGGAATGTGTGCGAAGGGAATATAGTTATTGTCAGTTAAGCAGAGAGCTGTGAAAATCATGAGCGGAATCACGCTGATTCTGCCTGCGACTCAAAACTCCCAGTGTGAACGGAGCCTAAAGTGTAAGTTCAACCTTTTAAGAGACAATGAAAAGGTGAACTTACACCGTACAGCCTCCCCACCTTCCCCCTGGTCCCCTCTGTACTTACCTCTTTGTGTGATGAGCCATCAGTGCCCAGGCAGCCAGTATAGCAGTCTGGTGATTTGAAATCTCTGCTCTTCTCTGTGCATCACTTCCAGGATGGATCAGAATGGTTCTGATTGGTCAGCACCAGCACAAAGCATCCATCCTGGAAGCCCTGCAGAGAGAAGAGGGAGAATCTCTGGAACACTACACCGGCTGTGTGTGTACTGACAGCTCATCAGTACAACGGGGAACGGGAGGTAGGGTGTTTGGTCACCCTTTATTTTTTTTTTTCTGAGAAGTTGAACTAAACCTTCAAAGGATCTAAAGCCAATTGTTTGTTTTTTTTGTTTTATTTTTCTTTTTTTAGATGGAGTGCAGAATACTGGGAAAATTCACCCTCTCTATTTGTCCTGATGACCATCTACACTTGGACAGAAAGTAATGGGAAATTTTTACAGCTGTCACCGAAACAGGAATAGTGAAGACCTCTTCCAATGGAGACACCAGGTGATTTCCTCTTACTTCCTTTGTCTCCTTGGGACAGGAAGTGAAGAGAAATCTCCCCAAAGGGACGTGTGTGATGTCAGCTGTCATCCAGCATGTAGCAATGTATTAGACTGGAGTTAGAGCAGTGTCTGTATTGGCCAATCAGATCCTTCCCTGTATGGCGGTGGTGTCATCTAGTCTCATTTCCTGTTAACAATGTTTCCTTTATCTGCAGGAACTTCAGAGGAGATCTCTCTGGTGTCTCTACTACCGGATCTACAGCAGTTGTTGGAGGTCAAACCTGAACTGCATGTTGTGAAAGCAGCACCTAAGTACATATGCGATATTATTATTTTCTGTGTATGGTAGTCACATTCTTACAGCCTCCAGCCAGAACTCCGGCTTTCCATGCAGTCTTGCACAGTTGTATACAGGGCCGGGACAAGGGGTGGGCAGGAGGGGCAGCTGCCCTGGGCACTGTGGTCATGCATAGCTAGTAAGCATGCAGATTAGTGCTCAGTTTTTTTTTTTTTAACTTTTTTTTTGGGGGGGGGGGGGGGATTCTTGCTGACACATAATGGTTATACATCTTGGAGGGGGGGTGCAGTTTGGCATGTTTCACCTAGGCCACGGGTGTCAAACTGGTGGCCCTCCAGCTGTTGCCAAACTACAAGTCCCAGGAGGCATTGCAATATTGACAATTACAAGAATAACTCCCAAAGGCAGAGGCATGATGGGACTTGTAGTTTCTCAACAGCTGGAGGGCCGCCAGTTTGACACCCCTGCCCTAGGCTCCAGATTACCTCCTCGTCTGGACTGAAATCACTTCTTCTGATTTCACTGCACACTGTGAGCTTCTCACAACGTGCATTAGAAGCTGCAGCAATTCAAATAGAGCCTGCCTCATTTTCTGAGTGGAGGACATCCAGCATCATCTAGCACTTTTCTCCCCAGCCTGACTGTCCCTGGCCCACCCCTTCAATCTCTGGAATTCAGTTTTTATAATCATGGAGCCTCAGCATTACATGTAGGCATTACCTAGGGTGATCTGCATGCAAACACAGCCCACCTAGCAACACCCATCAAGGTATTTTGATATTTGCATAACTCCTCCCAAGAGCCTCCTTCAAAGTTTCTCATCAGTAATGTCACAAACGAACATCGACTTGACTCCACTAACCATTAGAAAATGAAACAAATGTGCCAAAGAAATAACCTTTTCAAAAGGCATTCTAGTGATGTATGGCCATCTTTATGTCCCACCCCACCAGACATGTAACCCATATGAGTGCACTTCTGTAGGATGGCTGTCATCTGTTCTCCTCAGGGTGGATAAAAATCAATGATTTTTTTTTAAAAATCAAAAAAAATCGGATTTTTTTTTTTATTTAAATCGGATTTTTTTGATTTGAATCGGATTTTTTTGAATAAAATGCTTTTTGAGGAAAATATATTACCATCCAAAGGTTATTCCATCATGAAATAAAGATTAGTTTTTAATCTATGTAGAATAAGGCTGTATATGTTTAATTTTTTTGGTAAATAAATTCCATGAATCCATTCACAATGTCATGCTCTTCCAGAGGTTTTTGTAAGATTATTGGGCAGTTTCTCTGCCTACAAGATATTATCACAGATGCTTGGTTTACTTTTGCAGTTCTCAAAACTGAATTTGACTCAGCGGAGATCACATGCCTCTTCTTCACAGCAAAAATGTTATAACATGAACAGAGTTAAGAAAAAGACCTCAATCCTAACTTCTACAAACCTATGAATACAGAATCAACCCCTTCAGTGCTAAGTTTCAAGAAGTTCAGTGAATAGAATAGAAACAATATTTTTCTGATTGTTTGGAGTGGAATAGATCTGCACAAGAAGAAAGTGAAACTAAGTGTGAGGAGGAAGGGCTGACAGTCTAAGTTTCTTAAAATATATATATTTTGTTTAGCCAAATTAGTTGACAAACATGGATGTTTGTTTAACTAGCTGCCGACCGCAGATAGTCGAATGACGGCTGCACTGCGGCCGGCCAGTTCTGGGTGGACGTCATATAACGGCCTCCCAGAACGCGCTCTCCTGCGCGCCCCAGGGGGCGCGCACCCGGCGATCTCCGTGATCGCTGTGTCCTACGGACACAGCTGATCACGTGATGTGGTAAAAGGCCAATCACAGCGGCCTTTTACCACGTGATCAGCGGTGTCCAATGACACGCTGATCAGAGGGAAATGCAAGTGTCGGTTCTCGGCTGCACTTTCCTCACGCTGTCAGATCGTGAGGAAAGTACTGCCGAGAACCGGCAGTTGTCAGAGCGGGGATCGGCACCGATCATCAGGGCACTGATGATCGGTGCCCAGCAGTGCCACCCGCAAGTTTCGCCCACCTGTGCCCAGCAGTGCGCCCACTAGCTCCGCCCACCTGTGCCCAGCAGATCACCCACCTGTGCCCAGCAGTGCACCCACCTGTGCCCAGCAGTGCACCCACCTGTGCCACTCTGCAGTGCCACCCACCTGTGCCCACCAGTGCCACCCACCTGTGCCCACCCAGCAGTGCAGCCCAGCAGTGCTGCCAGTCAGTGCCACCAGTCAGTGCCCAGGGGTTGTGCCAGTCAGTACCGCCAGTCAGTGCCCAGCAGTGATGCCAGTCAGTGCCGCCAGTCAGTACCCATCATCAGTGTCACATATCAGTGCTGCATATTAGTGCCGCCTATCCGTGACACCTCATTAGTGCTGTCTATCAGTGCCGCCTATCCGTGACACCTCATTAGTACTGCCTATCAGTGCCCTTTAGTGCTGCCTATCAGTGCCGCCTATCAGTGCTGCCTCATCAACGTACATCAGTGAAGGAGAAAAAATACCTGTTTGAAAAATTTTATAATAGAAACAAAGAAACTTTTTTGTTTTCAAATTTTTTGCACTTTTTTTATTTATAGCGCAAAAAGTAAAGTGCCCAGCGGCGATTAAATACCACCAAAGGAAAGCTCTATTTGTGAGAAAAAAATGATCAAAATTTCATATGGGTAATATGTTGCATGACCGCGCAATTGTCAATCAAAGTGCGGCAGCGCTGAAAGCTGAAAATTGGCCTGGTAAATAAGGGGGTATAAGTGCCCGGTAGGCAAGTGGTTAAGCAAATAACATATGCTGGAATGTTATTGTTTCAGTTGAATAAATCTATTTAAATTGTTATTATTAAGGTAATGATTATTTTTCTCCTTCCTAAGTACAACAGAAAAGTTGTCCAAATATGAAAGATTAACCTATTAAACTGGGGATAAAAAAACTAATATGAAAAGTTGTTATTCTAAAAATCTTCATCTACTTGCATATTAAAGTTATACCAGCAAGAATTAGTCTTTATGTAGAAAACTAGGATTTAAATCAAGCCTTACTGACTAGTGATTTAAATCGTGATTTAAATCAGTTTGATTTAAATCAAATCCACCCTGGTTCTCCTTGTCTGTCCTGTAGGGAGAGCTCCGGGCTCGTCCTCCTCTCCACCTGCCATGTGACAACCAAGCACTTTGAAGATTTTTATTCTCGGTGTCGGAAAGCAAAGAAACCATTTACAGCGTTCTGGTGAGTTTGTGTCTTCAAGTCCTGTAAGTTATACCCAAGATGTGTGAGCATTATGTACGATGCCAAAAGAATCCAAGTGAGCCCGTATAGGGCAAAGCAACAACTGAACTCGGGCATAAGTAAATATTGCCTAAATACATTCGTCATGTTTATTTTTCCTTGTATTTTGGCGCGCTTTGTGCATTTCTTCAAGATCTCTGCAGTATTCCAGTGTGAAACGTTGGCTTCCTGTAATAAAGACCTGTCACTGCTGCTCTCTCCTTGTGCAGGGTGGCTGGTCTTGTCTCCGCCTCCTCCTGTAGTTTATTGCAGGCAGCCTGTAATGGGTGGAGCCTGCTGGACCCTTCCCACAGCTCTGCTCTATGCATAGGAATTGCACAGCACAGTGATGATGTCACTGCTACTTTTACAAAGTAATATCTGACATTTAGTACACATAGTGGTTTTATATAGTCCATTGCTACTGAGGAATATATTTGAATGAAGGTTTTTGTGCCAGTCTACTCAGCGTCTTGTACTGCCGTTCTGCGAAGAAGCATAAATAACACCTACCTCTTAGATTGTAAGCTCCCAGGCAGGGGTAGAGTGACAACTCATGGGGCCCCTGGGCAATAGGGGATCATAGGGCCTTGGGCAAACTGAAAAAAGCCTATGAAAAAGGTACCAGGGGCATCTCATGGGGCCCCCTACTGACCCCGGGCCCTCGGGCAGTGCCCGAGGTTCCAAATGGTCAGTCCGCCCCTGCTCCCAGGACCCTCTTGTATTGAACTGTATTGTTGCTGTATTGTCTCCCTTTATATTGTAAAGCGCCGAGCAAACTGTTGGCACCATAAATCCTGTATTATAATAATAATACTTCCAGATACAGGGAGCATGTGACCTGCAGCAATGGTGATTGGTCGCACAGCCACCAATGATGTGACATGGAGGCAGACAGTGAGTCTAGAGCTTATACAGGGCTTAGACTCTAACACAGGGCTTCAT
Source organism: Staurois parvus (assembly GCF_062004578.1). Classification (NCBI taxonomy): domain Eukaryota; kingdom Metazoa; phylum Chordata; class Amphibia; order Anura; family Ranidae; genus Staurois; species Staurois parvus. The sequence goes on along the minus strand of NW_028318005.1, from coordinate 11,383,910 downwards.
TTCTTTGTTTCTGGCAGCCAAATAGAACAGTTGAGGGGGCAGCTAGATGAAGCTGTTGCTTTGCTTTGCATGGGATCTCTTTAAGGTTTTAGATTTTTTTTTTGGTTCCTCAGTTAGCAGAAGCATTGTCAGCATGCTGTGTACTCTTGTTAGCCCAGATTCTGTTGAAGACAGCAATACACATGCTGAAAGTTGACCAGTTCCTGCTGAACTGGCCAACTTTTGGTACATGTGTACTGGGCTTTAGTTGGCCATTAGGCTGCTTATCTGATAGAACTGTTAGACAACCCAATGACCATCTGAAGGAGTGAACACAGCAGGCTGACAACGCTGCTGTTAATGGCAAGGATGAGCCTTAAGGTGGGAATACACGATTAGAAAATCGACCGATCGGTCATCCGACGACCAAGAGGCGTTTGTTCGTTGGTCGAAATCGTGGCCCACATTAATTATCTAAAAAAAATCGTTCATCGGGCAATGCGTACTGTTGACGTCTTCTGTACAAGTGCAAGTGATGCGGTGTGCGTGTGACCTTGTAGCCACGCCCTTCAGGCCAGAACGAGCGATATACACAACAATTACCAGCAATGAGTATAATATCGTTTATTACATGACCTACATACATAAATAGTGATACATAATATATAATCTGCAGAATTCTGGTTTCATTATCTCATTAGCACAATCTACTTTTAACATTTGGATTTTTCCTTGGTGTTTACGAAGATTCCTTGGACATAAACATCCGGGTCATCTTCTGTTTCCGCTCATGCGTGATAGCGCTTGATTGATTTGTTTCGTACGACCGTCATACCACCGCATAGAAAATCGGCCATTCGTATGCAAAACGACAACATTTTTTGTTCACAATATCGTTATCGTTTAACACATCCTGCTCGTACTTATATAGCGCCATCAATTTATGCAGCACTTTACATATACAGTCAGGTCCATAAATATTGGGACATCGACACAATTGTAACATTTTTGGCTCTATACACCACCACAATGGATTTGAAATGAAACAAACAAGATGTGCTTTAACTGCAGACTGTCAGCTTTAATTTGAGGGTATTTACATCCAAATCTGGTGAACGGTGTAGGAATTACAACAGTTTACATATGTGCCTCCCACTTGTTAAGGGACCAAAAGTAATGGGACAATTGGCTTCTCAGCTGTTCCACGGCCAGGTGTGTGTTATTCCCTCATTATCCCAATTACAATGAGCAGATAAAAGGTCCAGAGTTCATTTCAAGTGTGCTATTTGCATTTGGAATCTGTTGCTGTCAACTCTCAAGATGAGATCCAAAGAGCTGTCACTATCAGTGAAACAAGCCATCATTAGGCTGAAAAAACAAAAAAAACCCATCAGAGAGATAGCAAAAACATTAGGCATGGCCAAAACAACTGTTTGGAACAACACAAAAAGACCAGGAAGACCATGGAAAACAACTGTGGTGGATGACCGAATTCTTTCCCTGGTGAAGAAAAGACCCTTCACAACAGTTGGCCAAATCAAGAACACTCTCCAGGAGGTAGGTGTATGTGTGTCAAAGTCAACAATCAAGAGAAAACTTCACCAGATTGAATACAGAGGGTTCACCACAAGATGTAAACCATTGGTGAGCCTCAAAAACAGGAAGGCCAGATTAGAGTTTGCCAAACGACATCTAAAAAAGCCTTCACAGTTCTGGAACAACATCCTATGGACAGATGAGACCGAGATCAACTTGTACCAGAGTGATGGGAAGAGAAGAGTATGGAGAAGGAAAGGAACTGCTCATGATCCTAAGCATACCACCTCATCAGTGAAGCATGGTGGTGGTAGTGTCATGGCGTGGGCATGTATGGCTGCCAATGGAACTGGTTCTCTTGTATTTATTGATGATGTGACTGCTGACAAAAGCAGCAGGATGAATTCTGAAGTGTTTCGGGCAATATTATCTGCTCATATTCAGCCAAATGCTTCACAACTCATTGGACGCCGCTTCACAGTGCAGATGGACAATGACCCAAAGCATACTGTAAAAGCAACCAAAGCGTTTTTTAAGGGAAAGAAGTGGAATGTTATGCAATGGCCAAGTCAATCACCTGACCTGAATCCGATTGAGCATGCATTTCACTTGCTGAAGACAAAACTGAAGGGAAAATGCCCCAAGAACAAGCAGGAACTGAAGACGGTTGCAGTAGAGGCCTGGCAGAGCATCACCAGGGATGAAACCCAGCGTCTGGTGATGTCTATGCGTTCCAGACTTCAGGCTGTAATTGATTGCAAAGGATTTGCAACCAAGTATTAAAAAGTGAAAGTTTGATTTATGATTTTTATTCTGTCCCATTACTTTTGGTCCCATAATAAGTGGGAGGCACATATGCAAACTGTTGTAATTCCTACACCGTTCACCTGATTTGGATGTAAATACCCTCAAATTAAAGCTGGCAGTCTGCAAATAAAGCACATCTTGTTAGTTTAATTTCAAATCCATTGTGCTGGTGTATAGTGCCCCATCATTGGTATCAGTGGGAGGAGGAATAGTGCCCCATCATTGGTATCAGTGGGAGGAGGAATAGTGCCCCATCATTGGTATCAGTGGGAGGAGGAATAATGCCCCATCATTGGTATCAGTGGGAGGAATAGTGCCCCATCCTTGGTGTCAGTGGGGGGAGGAATAGTGCCCCATCCTTGGTGTCAGTGGGGGGAGGAATAGTGCCCCATCCTTGGTGTCAGTGGGGGGAGGAATAGTGCCCCAATAGGGAACATGCATACTCCATGTAGTTAGTGTCGTGGCTGGGATTTGAATAAAGACTTCTTATGAATAATGGCCCCTTATTTTTCAGTGTGATCACTTTGGGAGTGCCAGACCCAGCGGAAGGGGATGTAAAAGTATCTCTAAAGGAGGAAAGTATTAAAGATCTAAGGCTGGTAAGTTGATTTGATGTCTCATTGGATTTGAGCAGCTTGTGGCCCTTTGGGGATTGAAGCTGAACTCCAGCCTTCCCTTCAGTCTTGTTGTACAGCTCCTCTCCTGTACTGTAATTGCTTACTCTGATTTCACTGCACACTGTGAGCTTCTCCTAGTGGCGTCCCGAGGCAGGTGCGGGGGGTGCGGTCCGCACCGGGTGACACCGACTGCAAGGGGTGACACCGGACCCACTCCACAAAAAGGTAAGTTGTAAAACAAGCCGACAATTGTCTGCTTTCTTTACAACTTTTTCTTGGAGCGGATCCGGTGTCACCCCGTATAGGTTGCATGCGGACGATCCTGCGGTGTGACACCGGTGTATTGGCAAGATGTGTCTCCCATGTAGATATGTCCCCCTAAAGCAACTGTGCATGTCCTGGTTTCAGGCACGATCAATCGATGATAGGGCTACTGCTATCATCTATTGATCGTGCCTGAAACCGGGACATGCGCAGTTGTACCGGACCCGCTCCAAGAAAAGGTAAGTTGTAAAGAAAGCTGACGATCCCCGCAGGATGGATCATATCTGCGGATTGAGCATAATAGATTGTAGTCCGATCCATTATGCTCAATCTGCAGATCCGATCTATTCTGTGGGGATCGTCGGAGGGGGTCTCACCAAGTGTTACCGCACCGGGTGACACCAACCCTAGGGACGCCCCTGGCTTCTCCCATTGTTCATTAGAAGCAGATCACATGGGGCCTGTCTCGTTTTCTGGCTGGAGGACATTCAGCACCCTCTAGGCCAGCGGTTCTCAACCTGGGGGTCGCGACCCCTTTGGGGGACGAACGACGCTTCCACAGGTGTCGCCTAAGACCATCAGAAAACACATATTTCCGATGGTCTTAGGAACCGAGACACCGCTCCTCTAGCCGTCTCCAGGTGTGGGCGGGATGACATGCCGCCCCTGTCATCTGGACACACCCCGGGATCAATCCTCGTCTGTGATTGGCCGCTGGAACTATAGCTCAGGAGAGGCACACAGGCGGCCAATCACCGGCGAGGAGGTGGAGCTTGGAGAGGAGGAGCCAAGCGGCACCGCGAAGATCGAGCGAGTGAAGAGGAGGAGAGCGGCCGGAGAAGGAAGACAGCTGACAGGTAAGTGTCGATACCATGGGAGAGGGAGGGAGCGAGCGAGCCCAGGCTGGAGCAGGGATCAGCAAGGTAAGTATCATTGGTGTCAGTGGGAATAGTGCCCCATCATTGGTGTTACTAATACCAATGATGGGGCACTATTCCTCCCACTGACACCAACGATGGGACACTATTCCTCCCACTGACACCAATGATGGGGCACTATTCCTCCCCCACTGACACCAAGGATGGGGCACAATTCCTCCCCCCACTGACACCAAGGATGGGGCACAATTCCTCCCCCCACTGACACCAAGGATGGGGCACTATTCCTCCCCCCACTGACACCAAGGATGGGGCACTATTCCTCCCCCCACTGACACCAAGGATGGGGCACTATTCCTCCCCCCACTGACACCAAGGATGGGGCACTATTCCTCCCCCCACTGACACCAAGGATGGGGCACTATTCCTCCCCCCACTGACACCAAGGATGGGGCACTATTCCTCCCCCCACTGACACCAAGGATGGGGCACTATTCCTCCCCCCACTGACACCAAGGATGGGGCACTATTCCTCCCCCCACTGACACCAAGGATGGGGCACTATTCCTCCCCCCACTGACACCAAGGATGGGGCACTATTCCTCCCCCCACTGACACCAAGGATGGGGCACAATTCCTTCCCCCCCACTGACACCAAGGATGGGGCACTATTCCTCCCCCCACTGACACCAAGGATGGGGCACTATTCCTCCCCCCACTGACACCAAGGATGGGGCACTATTCCTCCCCCCACTGACACCAAGGATGGGGCACTATTCCTCCCCTCTTGGACACCAAGGATGGGGCACTATTCCTCCCCTCTTGGACACCAAGGATGGGGCACTATTCCTCTCCTCTTGGACACCAAGGATGGGGCACTATTCCTCCCCTCTTGGACACCAAGGATGGGGCACTATTCCTCCCCCCACTGACACCAAGGTTGGGGCACTATTCCTCCCCCCACTGACACCAAGGATGGGGCACTATTCCTCCCCCCACTGACACCAAGGATGGGGCACTATTCCTCCCCCCACTGACACCAAGGATGGGGCACTATTCCTCCCCCCACTGACACCAAGGATGGGGCACTATTCCTCCCCCCACTGACACCAAGGATGGGGCACTATTCCTCCCCCCACTGACACCAAGGATGGGGCACTATTCCTCCCCCCACTGACACCAAGGATGGGGCACTATTCCTCCCCTCTTGGACACCAAGGATGGGGCACTATTCCTCCCCTCTTGGACACCAAGGATGGGGCACTATTCCTCTCCTCTTGGACACCAAGGATGGGGCACTATTCCTCCCCTCTTGGACACCAAGGATGGGGCACTATTCCTCCCCTCTTGGACACCAAGGATGGGGCACTATTCCTCCCCCCACTGACACCAAGGATGGGGCACTATTCCTCCCCCCACTGACACCAAGGATGGGGCACTATTCCTCCCCCCACTGACACCAAGGATGGGGCACTATTCCTCCCCCCACTGACACCAAGGATGGGGCACTATTCCTCCCCCCACTGACACCAAGGATGGGGCGCTATTCCTCCCCCCACTGACACCAAGGATGGGGCGCTATTCCTCCCCCCACTGACACCAAGGATGGGGCGCTATTCCTCCCCCACTGACACCAAGGATGGGGCGCTATTCCTCCCCCCACTGACACCAAGGATGGGGCGCTATTCCTCCCCCCACTGACACCAAGGATGGGGCGCTATTCCTCCCCCCACTGACACCAAGGATGGGGCGCTATTCCTCCCCCCACTGACACCAAGGATGGGGCGCTATTCCTCCCCCCACTGACACCAAGGATGGGGCGCTATTCCTCCCCCCACTGACACCAAGGATGGGGCGCTATTCCTCCCCCCACTGACACCAAGGATGGGGCGCTATTCCTCCCCCCACTGACACCAAGGATGGGGCGCTATTCCTCCCCCCACTGACACCAAGGATGGGGCGCTATTCCTCCCCCCACTGACACCAAGGATGGGGCGCTATTCCTCCCCCCACTGACACCAAGGATGGGGCGCTATTCCTCCCCCCACTGACACCAAGGATGGGGCGCTATTCCTCCCCCCACTGACACCAAGGATGGGGCGCTATTCCTCCCCCCACTGACACCAAGGATGGGGCGCTATTCCTCCCCCCACTGACACCAAGGATGGGGCGCTATTCCTCCCCCCACTGACACCAAGGATGGGGCGCTATTCCTCCCCCCACTGACACCAAGGATGGGGCGCTATTCCTCCCCCCACTGACACCAAGGATGGGGCGCTATTCCTCCCCCCACTGACACCAAGGATGGGGCGCTATTCCTCCCCCCACTGACACCAAGGATGGGGCGCTATTCCTCCCCCCACTGACACCAAGGATGGGGCGCTATTCCTCCCCCCACTGACACCAATGACGGGGCGCTATTCCTCCCCCCACTGACACCAATGACGGGGCGCTATTCCTCCCCCCACTGACACCAATGACGGGGCGCTATTCCTCCCCCCACTGACACCAATGACGGGGCGCTATTCCTCCCCCCACTGACACCAATGACGGGGCGCTATTCCTCCCACGGACACCAATGACGGGGCGCTATTCCTCCCACGGACACCAATGACGGGGCGCTATTCCTCCCACGGACACCAATGACGGGGCGCTATTCCTCCCACGGACACCAATGACGGGGCGCTATTCCTCCCACGGACACCAATGACGGGGCGCTATTCCTCCCACGGACACCAATGACGGGGCGCTATTCCTCCCCCCACTGACACCAAGGACGGGGCGCTATTCCTCCCCCCACTGACACCAAGGACGGGGCGCTATTCCTCCCCCCACTGACACCAAGGACGGGGCGCTATTCCTCCCCCCACTGACACCAAGGACGGGGCGCTGTTCCTCCCCCCACTGACACCAAGGACGGGGCGCTGTTCCTCCCCCCACTGACACCAAGGACGGGGCGCTGTTCCTCCCCCCACTGACACCAAGGACGGGGCGCTGTTCCTCCCCCCACTGACACCAAGGACGGGGCGCTGTTCCTCCCCCCACTGACACCAAGGACGGGGCGCTGTTCCTCCCCCCACTGACACCAAGGACGGGGCGCTGTTCCTCCCCCCACTGACACCAAGGACGGGGCGCTGTTCCTCCCCCCACTGACACCAAGGACGGGGCGCTGTTCCTCCCCCCACTGACACCAAGGACGGGGCGCTGTTCCTCCCCCCACTGACACCAAGGACGGGGCGCTGTTCCTCCCCCCACTGACACCAAGGACGGGGCGCTGTTCCTCCCCCCACTGACACCAAGGACGGGGCGCTGTTCCTCCCCCCACTGACACCAAGGACGGGGCGCTGTTCCTCCCCCCACTGACACCAAGGACGGGGCGCTGTTCCTCCCCCCACTGACACCAAGGACGGGGCGCTGTTCCTCCCCCCACTGACACCAAGGACGGGGCGCTGTTCCTCCCCCCACTGACACCAAGGACGGGGCGCTGTTCCTCCCCCCACTGACACCAAGGACGGGGCGCTGTTCCTCCCCCCACTGACACCAAGGACGGGGCGCTGTTCCTCCCCCCACTGACACCAAGGACGGGGCGCTGTTCCTCCCCCCACTGACACCAAGGACGGGGCGCTGTTCCTCCCCCCACTGACACCAAGGACGGGGCGCTGTTCCTCCCCCCACTGACACCAAGGACGGGGCGCTGTTCCTCCCCCCACTGACACCAAGGACGGGGCGCTGTTCCTCCCCCCACTGACACCAAGGACGGGGCGCTGTTCCTCCCCCCACTGACACCAAGGACGGGGCGCTGTTCCTCCCCCCACTGACACCAAGGACGGGGCGCTGTTCCTCCCCCCACTGACACCAAGGACGGGGCGCTGTTCCTCCCCCCACTGACACCAAGGACGGGGCGCTGTTCCTCCCCCCACTGACACCAAGGACGGGGCGCTGTTCCTCCCCCCACTGACACCAAGGACGGGGCGCTGTTCCTCCCCCCACTGACACCAAGGACGGGGCGCTGTTCCTCCCCCCACTGACACCAAGGACGGGGCGCTGTTCCTCCCCCCACTGACACCAAGGACGGGGCGCTGTTCCTCCCCCCACTGACACCAAGGACGGGGCGCTGTTCCTCCCCCCACTGACACCAAGGACGGGGCGCTGTTCCTCCCCCCACTGACACCAAGGACGGGGCGCTGTTCCTCCCCCCACTGACACCAAGGACGGGGCGCTGTTCCTCCCCCCACTGACACCAAGGACGGGGCGCTGTTCCTCCCCCCACTGACACCAAGGACGGGGCGCTGTTCCTCCCCCCACTGACACCAAGGACGGGGCGCTGTTCCTCCCCCCACTGACACCAAGGACGGGGCGCTGTTCCTCCCCCCACTGACACCAAGGACGGGGCGCTGTTCCTCCCCCCACTGACACCAAGGACGGGGCGCTGTTCCTCCCCCCACTGACACCAAGGACGGGGCGCTGTTCCTCCCCCCACTGACACCAAGGACGGGGCGCTGTTCCTCCCCCCACTGACACCAAGGACGGGGCGCTGTTCCTCCCCCCACTGACACCAAGGACGGGGCGCTGTTCCTCCCCCCACTGACACCAAGGACGGGGCGCTGTTCCTCCCCCCACTGACACCAAGGACGGGGCGCTGTTCCTCCCCCCACTGACACCAAGGACGGGGCGCTGTTCCTCCCCCCACTGACACCAAGGACGGGGCGCTGTTCCTCCCCCCACTGACACCAAGGACGGGGCGCTGTTCCTCCCCCCACTGACACCAAGGACGGGGCGCTGTTCCTCCCCCCACTGACACCAAGGACGGGGCGCTGTTCCTCCCCCCACTGACACCAAGGACGGGGCGCTGTTCCTCCCCCCACTGACACCAAGGACGGGGCGCTGTTCCTCCCCCCACTGACACCAAGGACGGGGCGCTGTTCCTCCCCCCACTGACACCAAGGACGGGGCGCTGTTCCTCCCCCCACTGACACCAAGGACGGGGCGCTGTTCCTCCCCCCACTGACACCAAGGACGGGGCGCTGTTCCTCCCCCCACTGACACCAAGGACGGGGCGCTGTTCCTCCCCCCACTGACACCAAGGACGGGGCGCTGTTCCTCCCCCCACTGACACCAAGGACGGGGCGCTGTTCCTCCCCCCACTGACACCAAGGACGGGGCGCTGTTCCTCCCCCCACTGACACCAAGGACGGGGCGCTGTTCCTCCCCCCACTGACACCAAGGACGGGGCGCTGTTCCTCCCCCCACTGACACCAAGGACGGGGCGCTGTTCCTCCCCCCACTGACACCAAGGACGGGGCGCTGTTCCTCCCCCCACTGACACCAAGGACGGGGCGCTGTTCCTCCCCCCACTGACACCAAGGACGGGGCGCTGTTCCTCCCCCCACTGACACCAAGGACGGGGCGCTGTTCCTCCCCCCACTGACACCAAGGACGGGGCGCTGTTCCTCCCCCCACTGACACCAAGGACGGGGCGCTGTTCCTCCCCCCACTGACACCAAGGACGGGGCGCTGTTCCTCCCCCCACTGACACCAAGGACGGGGCGCTGTTCCTCCCCCCACTGACACCAAGGACGGGGCGCTGTTCCTCCCCCCACTGACACCAAGGACGGGGCGCTGTTCCTCCCCCCACTGACACCAAGGACGGGGCGCTGTTCCTCCCCCCACTGACACCAAGGACGGGGCGCTGTTCCTCCCCCCACTGACACCAAGGACGGGGCGCTGTTCCTCCCCCCACTGACACCAAGGACGGGGCGCTGTTCCTCCCCCCACTGACACCAAGGACGGGGCGCTGTTCCTCCCCCCACTGACACCAAGGACGGGGCGCTGTTCCTCCCCCCACTGACACCAAGGACGGGGCGCTGTTCCTCCCCCCACTGACACCAAGGACGGGGCGCTGTTCCTCCCCCCACTGACACCAAGGACGGGGCGCTGTTCCTCCCCCCACTGACACCAAGGACGGGGCGCTGTTCCTCCCCCCACTGACACCAAGGACGGGGCGCTGTTCCTCCCCCCACTGACACCAAGGACGGGGCGCTGTTCCTCCCCCCACTGACACCAAGGACGGGGCGCTGTTCCTCCCCCCACTGACACCAAGGACGGGGCGCTGTTCCTCCCCCCACTGACACCAAGGACGGGGCGCTGTTCCTCCCCCCACTGACACCAAGGACGGGGCGCTGTTCCTCCCCCCACTGACACCAAGGACGGGGCGCTGTTCCTCCCCCCACTGACACCAAGGACGGGGCGCTGTTCCTCCCCCCACTGACACCAAGGACGGGGCGCTGTTCCTCCCCCCACTGACACCAAGGACGGGGCGCTGTTCCTCCCCCCACTGACACCAAGGACGGGGCGCTGTTCCTCCCCCCACTGACACCAATGACGGGGCACTATTCCTCCTGCAAAATTACAGTTATGAAGTAGCAACGAAAATAATTTTATGGTTGGGGGTCACCACAACATGAGGAACTGTATTAAAGGGTCGCGGCGTTAGAAAGGTTGAGAACCACTGCTCTAGGCCTTTCCTCCCCAGCCTGACTGTCCCTGGCCCAACCCTTTCATTCATTGGATTTCAGTTTTTTCCAATCATGCAGGCTCAGGATCACTTGGGGGTGTTACCTAGGGGGGTCTGCATACAAATAAAGCCTGACTCGGAATGCCCACTGCTCCCACTAATCAAGACACTTTAATATTTGCATAACTCCTCCCAAGAACCAGCTCATTGTTTTCTTAGGCACTGAGGGCTCTTGAAAGGAGTACTAAAGCAGGGGGCTGTGGTGTATTTAGGAAACTACTGTATGTACAGCACCTTGTTGGCCCCTCACAATAGCCATGATCTGCCTGCACTGCATAGAGAAGCACAGACACCCAGTGATAGTGTCACTGGGTCTAAAATAAGGTATGCAATGAAAAGATTTTATTTAAAAATGTCATTAGCATGTTGCTGGGGGAAGGAGGTATGAAATAAGCAGATGTGTTGAGTTATTTTTCTGTGTAGATGCAGTTTATGATTTTTGTACAGGTCATTCTAGTGACTGACCCATCCAAAGGGAGCCTGGAGAGAAGAGAATTGAAGGAGACGTACATTCTATAAGGTTCTGGACTCTGTGGATGGTTGTTCTTTGTTACAGCTGCAGCCCATGAAAGGTACATCATAAATGCTCTGTAGGCTCAATGATAGTCAGTGGTGAGACGTTTGCATGTCCTGGAACCCCTGTACTGCTCTATGTAACAAGGCCAGAGGGCAAAGGCAGCGCACCTGTGGTGGAAGGCCATGTACAGTATATTTTCAATGAGTGCGTAGTGCTCTAACCTCTTGGTGCTGGCGCCTCCCGGCCCTTTTAAGGGTTTCAGAAAACTGGGAGGCGGGGTTTAGGATCATGTGACCGCCGTGACACGTTGTCACGGCGGTCACATGATCGGGAAAGGTCTCGATCGAAAGTGGAGATCGGGACATTTCCGTGAGTACCAGACATGTGTCCTGGGAGCGTGCAGGGCGTGCACTCTCAGCACATATGTTCTTTTTTAATAGAACGCAAATGTGTGGCCGCTCGGCGTCTAGGCCCAAACGCCGGCAGGCCGGACATTTGGGTTCGGCCGGCATGAAGAGGTTAAATGTAAATCCAATTGCTAAAATCACATACAAGCTTTTCAAATCTGCAACTTTTCATTCTAATAATTCCTGCTGATCCTGCCATGAATGTACTTGTGCAGGCACTTCCTGTTACAGGGCGACAACGCTCTGTCTTTGTCTACCAGTTGTGCTCCTATGTTGTCACACTGTAACACGACCTCTTACAGAGATTACAAGTGGCTGTTTGAACCCACATCACACAGGCATGGTCTACTGCTGTCATCAGGAAACCCACCCTGAGAAATGTTATGCAGCCATCACTGGAGTGCATGTAGACAGGAAGAAGCTGCAGGAGATCAGAAGTAACAAAGGATACATAAAGATTGTTTTATCCAGTTTACTAACGTTTACAAAAAAATAGTAAATGCACATTATTTAGCAGGTAAAAGATGTGCATTTCATTTTTTTTTTTTATTCCCCCCCCCAATGTGTTGAACATAATTTACAGCAGCGGTGTCCACAATTTCTAAATAAAGGGCAAGATTACTGTCCTTCAGACTTTAGGGGGGCTAGACTGTAGCCGGTAGGAGAAACAGGCGTCCTGGTGTCAGTGGAGTAAATGCTACACTGTTAGTATTGGGAGAGTAATAGTGGTCCTTCATTGGTGTCAGTTGAAGCAATAGTGCCTCATTATTGGTATTCGTAAGAGAAATAGTGCCCCATCGGAGGTATCAGTGAGAGGAATGGTGCCCCATCATTGGTGTCAATGGGAGGAATAGTGCCCCATCATTGGTATCAGTGAGAGGAATAGTGCCCCATCATTGGTATCAGTGGGGGGAACAGTGCTCCATCATTGGTATCAGTGAGAGGAATAGTGTCCCATCATTGGTGTCAGTGGGAGGAATAGTGCCCCATCATTGGTATCAGTGGGAGGAATAGTGCCCCATCATTGGTGTCAATGGGAGGAATAGTGTCCCATCTTTGGTGTCAATGGGAGGAATAGTGCCCCGTCATTGGTGTCAGCGAGAGGAAGGGTGCCCCGTCATTGGTGTCAGCGGGAGGCATAGTGCCCCGTTATTGGTGTCAGCGAGAGGAATAGTGCCCCGTTATTGGTGTCAGCGAGAGGAAGGGTGCCCCGTCATTGGTGTCAGCGGGAGGAGTAGTGCCCCGTCATTGGTGTCAGCGGGAGGAGTAGTGCCCCGTCATTGGTGTCAGCGGGAGGAGTAGTGCCCCGTCATTGGTGTCAGCGGGAGGAGTAGTGCCCCGTCATTGGTGTCAGCGGGAGGAGTAGTGCCCCGTCATTGGTGTCAGCGGGAGGAGTAGTGCCCCGTCTTTGGTGCCAGCGGGAGGAGTAGTGCCCCGTCTTTGGTGCCAGCGGGAGGAGTAGTGCCCCGTCATTGGTGTCAGCGGGAGGAATAGTGCCCCGTCATTGGTGTCAGCGGGAGGAATAGTGCCCCGTCATTGGTGTCAGCGGGAGGAATAGTGCCCCGTCATTGGTGTCAGCGGGAGGAATAGTGCCCCGTCATTGGTGTCAGCGGGAGGAATAGTGCCCCGTCATTGGTGTCAGCGGGAGGAATAGTGCCCCGTCATTGGTGTCAGCGGGAGGAATAGTGCCCCGTCATTGGTGTCAGCGGGAGGAATAGTGCCCCGTCATTGGTGTCAGCGGGAGGAATAGTGCCCCGTCATTGGTGTCAGCGGGAGGAGTAGTGCCCCGTCATTGGTGCCAGCGGGAGGAGTAGTGCCCCGTCTTTGGTGCCAGCGGGAGGAGTAGTGCCCTGTCTTTGGAGCCAGCGGGAGGAGTAGTGCCCTGTCTTTGGAGCCAGCGGGAGGAGTAGTGCCCCGTCTTTGGTGCCAGCGGGAGGAGTAGTGCCCCGTCTTTGGTGCCAGCGGGAGGAGTAGTGCCCCGTCTTTGGTGCCAGCGGGAGGAGTAGTGCCCCGTCTTTGGTGCCAGCGGGAGGAGTAGTGCCCCGTCTTTGGTGCCAGCGGGAGGAGTAGTGCCCCGTCTTTGGTGCCAGCGGGAGGAGTAGTGCCCCGTCTTTGGTGCCAGCGGGAGGAGTAGTGCCCCGTCTTTGGTGCCAGCGGGAGGAGTAGTGCCCCGTCTTTGGTGCCAGCGGGAGGAGTAGTGCCCCGTCTTTGGTGTCAGCGGGAAGGGTAGTGCCCCGTCATTGGTGTCAGCGGGAAGGGTAGTGCCCCGTCATTGGTGTCAGCGGGAGGAGTAGTGCCCCGTCATTGGTATCAGTGAGAGGAATAGTGCCCCATCATTGGTATCAGTGGGGGGAACAGTGCTCCATCATTGGTATCAGTGAGAGGAATAGTGTCCCATCATTGGTGTCAGTGGGAGGAATAGTGCCCCATCATTGGTATCAGTGGGAGGAATAGTGCCCCATCATTGGTGTCAATGGGAGGAATAGTGTCCCATCTTTGGTGTCAATGGGAGGAATAGTGCCCCGTCATTGGTGTCAGCGAGAGGAAGGGTGCCCCGTCATTGGTGTCAGCGGGAGGCATAGTGCCCCGTTATTGGTGTCAGCGAGAGGAATAGTGCCCCGTTATTGGTGTCAGCGAGAGGAAGGGTGCCCCGTCATTGGTGTCAGCGGGAGGAGTAGTGCCCCGTCATTGGTGTCAGCGGGAGGAGTAGTGCCCCGTCATTGGTGTCAGCGGGAGGAGTAGTGCCCCGTCATTGGTGTCAGCGGGAGGAGTAGTGCCCCGTCATTGGTGTCAGCGGGAGGAGTAGTGCCCCGTCATTGGTGTCAGCGGGAGGAGTAGTGCCCCGTCATTGGTGTCAGCGGTAGGAGTAGTGCCCCGTCATTGGTGTTAGCGGGAGGAGTAGTGCCCCGTCATTGGTGTCAGCGGGAGGAGTAGTGCCCCGTCATTGGTGTCAGCGGGAGGAATAGTGCCCCGTCATTGGTGCCAGCGGGAGGAATAGTGCCCCGTCATTGGTGCCAGCGGGAGGAGTAGTGCCCCGTCTTTGGTGCCAGCGGGAGGAGTAGTGCCCCGTCTTTGGTGCCAGCGGGAGGAGTAGTGCCCCGTCTTTGGTGCCAGCGGGAGGAGTAGTGCCCCGTCTTTGGTGCCAGCGGGAGGAGTAGTGCCCCGTCATTGGTGTCAGCGGGAGGAATAGTGCCCCGTCATTGGTGTCAGCGGGAGGAATAGTGCCCCGTCATTGGTGTCAGCGGGAGGAATAGTGCCCCGTCATTGGTGTCAGCGGGAGGAATAGTGCCCCGTCATTGGTGTCAGCGGGAGGAATAGTGCCCCGTCATTGGTGTCAGCGGGAGGAATAGTGCCCCGTCATTGGTGTCAGCGGGAGGAATAGTGCCCCGTCATTGGTGTCAGCGGGAGGAATAGTGCCCCGTCATTGGTGTCAGCGGGAGGAGTAGTGCCCCGTCATTGGTGCCAGCGGGAGGAGTAGTGCCCCGTCTTTGGTGCCAGCGGGAGGAGTAGTGCCCCGTCTTTGGTGCCAGCGGGAGGAGTAGTGCCCCGTCTTTGGTGCCAGCGGGAGGAGTAGTGCCCCGTCTTTGGAGCCAGCGGGAGGAGTAGTGCCCCGTCTTTGGTGCCAGCGGGAGGAGTAGTGCCCCGTCTTTGGTGCCAGCGGGAGGAGTAGTGCCCCGTCTTTGGTGCCAGCGGGAGGAGTAGTGCCCCGTCTTTGGTGCCAGCGGGAGGAGTAGTGCCCCGTCTTTGGTGCCAGCGGGAGGAGTAGTGCCCCGTCTTTGGTGCCAGCGGGAGGAGTAGTGCCCCGTCTTTGGTGCCAGCGGGAGGAGTAGTGCCCCGTCTTTGGTGCCAGCGGGAGGAGTAGTGCCCCGTCTTTGGTGTCAGCGGGAAGGGTAGTGCCCCGTCATTGGTGTCAGCGGGAAGGGTAGTGCCCCGTCATTGGTGTCAGCGGGAGGAGTAGTGCCCCGTCATTGGTGTCAGCGGGAGGAGTAGTGCCCCGTCATTGGTGTCAGCGGGAGGAGTAGTGCCCCGTCATTGGTGTCAGCGGGAGGAGTAGTGCCCCGTCATTGGTGTCAGCGGGAGGAGTAGTGCCCCGTCATTGGTGTCAGCGGGAGGAGTAGTGCCCCGTCATTGGTGTCAGCGGGAGGAGTAGTGCCCCGTCATTGGTGTCAGCGGGAGGAGTAGTGCCCCGTCATTGGTGTCAGCGGGAGGAGTAGTGCCCCGTCATTGGTGTCAGCGGGAGGAGTAGTGCCCCGTCTTTGGTGCCAGCGGGAGGAGTAGTGCCCCGTCTTTGGTGCCAGCGGGAGGAGTAGTGCCCCGTCTTTGGTGCCAGCGGGAGGAGTAGTGCCCCGTCTTTGGTGTCAGCGGGAGGAGTAGTGCCCCGTCATTGGTGTCAGCGGGAGGAGTAGTGCCCCGTCTTTGGTGCCAGCGGGAGGAGTAGTGCCCCGTCTTTGGTGCCAGCGGGAGGAGTAGTGCCCCGTCTTTGGTGCCAGCGGGAGGAGTCGTGCCCCGTCTTTGGTGCCAGCGGGAGGAGTCGTGCCCCGTCTTTGGTGCCAGCGGGAGGAGTAGTGCCCCGTCTTTGGTGCCAGCGGGAGGAGTAGTGCCCCGTCTTTGGTTTCAGCGGGAGGAGTAGTGCCCCGTCATTGGTGTCAGCGGGAGGAGTAGTGCCCCGTCTTTGGTGCCAGCGGGAGGAGTAGTGCCCCGTCTTTGGTGCCAGCGGGAGGAGTAGTGCCCCGTCTTTGGTGCCAGCGGGAGGAGTAGTGCCCCGTCTTTGGTGCCAGCGGGAGGAGTCGTGCCCCGTCTTTGGTGCCAGCGGGAGGAGTAGTGCCCCGTCTTTGGTGCCAGCGGGAGGAGTAGTGCCCCGTCATTGGTGTCAGCGGGAGGAGTAGTGCCCCGTCATTGGTGTCAGCGGGAGGAGTAGTGCCCTGTCATTGTTAATGAGAAGAATAGTGTCCCATCATTGGTGTCAGTGAGGAGAATGTGGGTGTCCCGTTGTCTGTCAGGAACTACAGTATCCCCCACTGTTCCTGACAGTGAAGGGAAATAGTGTCCCAAGGGCCGGATAAAGCCAAGAAAAAGGCCACATCTGGCCCCCGGGCCGCAGTTGGGAGACCACTGTCTTACAGTCACCTAAAAATGGAATTGCTCCTTTTGGGGAGGATTATTTGCATTTATCATTATTTTATATTTTTTACTACTTTTTATTTGCAGTCTTTAAAGACCAGCTGCTGGTTCAATGCACCCTGAAGTTTTGTCCAGTACTTGGCGATCACACGTACAGCATGCGGGTAGTAAAGATTTTGGGAAAGGACATCTATATCCCCTTTGATGTGGCTCTTCCACAAACTCAGGTAGATGCTTGGCTGATTTTCTTAAAGAGTACCTGTCACATTTCCAGTATAAATAATGTTCTAGAGCCAGTATACAAAATCTTACAACGTGAAGCGTTGCTGCTCTTTGCCGAAATGTGAACTCCAGGCAGATATAAGACACAATTGAATGCAGCTCTGTTATCATTCCGTGTATTTTGTAACCCCTTCCAGCCCAGCCCAGGGTCTCTGTATCAGGGTCTTTATGCCTGGTGGGTGGGAAAGACCAGCCGATCGTGTGATCATTGCAATTGCCTATCAGTGGTTATGTGATTGTGAGCCAGTCCTGCCAGCTTCCAATCATTAAGGGCTCATGTACACTTCAGCTGATAAACTGACGTTCAGGAGCCATTCAGCATTTTTTTCTGCAGCCCCTGAACTCTCCTTTATGTTTTCCTATGTGTCCATGTACACAGAGTCGTTTACAGTCATTTACAGGCAGTTGAGTTTACAGTTGTTTTTTTGAACGCACCAAACTGGAGTAGATTTTACCAGCGTTTCAAACGCTTGTAAACGTGGTTAACTGCGTTTATAAGCATTTGCGTTTAGAAGCATTTTTTTAACTGGTCCATATCCAGATGCTGTCCAGAGCCTTTTTTCATCATCAGAAATGCATGCAAAGTGTTTTCACTTTTTTACTGTTTTTCAGTGCATTCTGGGCGTTTGGGAAGGTCTCCTGAGGTTATCTTTTAAAAATGCTTCTAAACACAAACGTGCATAAACACGGTATGCAAACGCAGCTAAACTGATGTTTTTTTAACCTACGTTTTACAGCAGTCAGTTTCCATAGTTCAGAAGAGTTTTCCAAACACCCCGTGTACATGAGCCCTTATAGAGACCAAAGGCTGTCTTTGACAGCTTGGTCACTGTGCTGGGTATACGACGTGAGCACGCCTTCAATTCATAAAGCTCTGCCTTCCACGGACGCATATATGAGATGTGTGGGTTCTAAAGCCCACTCATTTTGCATTACGTGAACGGCAAGAGGTTAATGTAAGCAGTGTAAGTGCCTGAATGTGACTCAGTATCAGCATCTTGTAGTTCCTCAAACAGCAGAGCTCAGACTGGGAGTAAGAGAAACAGCATAAAGGAGGCAGTAATGTTTGCTGCATTTCCTTTTGCTGTGGCGTATCCCGATAGGAGGAGAGAGTGAAGTGCCAGAGTTCAGCCTATCAAACCTACTGCTTTTCTATTCACTTTTCAGTCACAGGGGGTGTAGGGGAATAAGGTCTGTAAGTATTAACTACTGCAATAAAAAAAACAAAGGGCAAACGTGAAATTCTGTTTGAAACTGGACAAATCTGCCACAGAGACATTTGACATGATTCAGAAAGTTTATGGCAATGCTGCAATGAGTTGGTTGAAGTGTTTTGAGTAGCACATGTGCTTCAAGAGCAGAAGAACATCACTGGAAGACGAGGAGAGATCAGGAAGACCTTCAACAAGCTCAACCCTCGAAAATGTCGAAACCAATCGGCAATTTGTGCATGATGATCATTGGAGAACAATCCACAACATTGCTGCCATTGTCGGTATATCATACGGCAGTGTTTCTCAACCTTTTTTACAGTTTAGGCACCCTTAAAAATGATGGACAATCCCGAGGCACCCTTAAAAATGATGGACAATCCCGAGGCACCCTTTTAAAATGGACAGTCTTGAGGCACCCCATTCTAAAAGTGAAATGTTTTATATAACGCAGCAACATCCACACATGTAGGACACCCAACATTAGAGGGGATTCATTCTTCCAAAGCAAATACACTTTTGCACACTGGTACTGACTAGTATTCCCATGTTTCTCCTCTCCCTCAGTTTTTCTCCATCACTGAGCTAATGTGACCCCAGCACTGATGGAGGGGGGCAGGGAAGGGTCAAACTAGGATGCTGTGCAGGCAGCTGACATCCTGCTTTTCAACTGATGATGTCATTGGTTGTCAGGATGCTGGCACCTAGAAGGTCATAATGTTGCACAATGAAAACCCTGTGGCTTTGTGTAACTAAAAGGCAGGCTTGTATACAAGTTTTGGGCATTTGGCCAAGGCACCCCTGAAGAAACATGAAGGCAGTCCAGGCTATCCTCATGTGTGATTTGAACATGTGACATGTGTTGGTTATGTGTTAGAGAAGACACTGGTAGCTTGTGATGAGGCAGAACTCTGCCTTTACTTGTGTGGCTTAAGTTACAAACATACAGAACACATTTCAGCAAACTGTGACAGCAGACATCTTGGTTTGAGATGAGAGAGAAGAATAGAGAACCAACAAGTTTTACACATATGCACAACTAATAACCTTAGTGTACAGTGCCATCTACTGGTCAAGTGATATTAACATACAACACTATATATAGTACATTATAGTACATTGTGTTGCATTCCCAACAACATGTTGCTGCCAAGTTCGACCCCAGGCTGCAATTATCTCACTTCTGCACTCACCAAATCTGGCTCCTGCAGACTTTACCCTCTTTGTAAAGAAGAGATCCAAGAATAGCAGAAGGTGCTTGATGCGCTTTGAAAAGAAGACCTCCAGGACACATTCCAGAAGTGACCGGAACACTGGGAGCGCTGTATTGCTGTGCAAGGGGACTATGTTGAAGGTGGAAGTGTGTGAACGTAGATAAAGTACTTTCTTGTAAACAGTGGTAGTCGCCAAACCTTTTGATACCATCTCATCTGTATTGTAGCTGTAGGTATATGCCTAGAGTTCTGCTTTAATATTTGTTTAAAATTATGTTTATGACGAGACCTATAATAAAAAATAAACACAAGAAAATTTATTTTTATTTAATAACATACTACGGCATTGAAGAGCAAAAAGTGATGATAATCATTTAGACCCTGTTGGCATTCCAGACTCATTGGGAGACATAATTTCACTTCAGACAGCCAAAATGAAAGCTCAACTCTAGGCAAATGGTCACCCAGTCAGGGCAAAAGTAAACAAAACAACTCGGGCTGCAGGGGTGAGCCTGGGCTTTAAACTCCAACCAAAATGTATCTCTAGCTTTAGATGGCTTGAGGAAGAATTGCATTTCTGTCAGGCTTTTATTTCTGCCTGTGAACCTGTTTGATAGACTTCCCCCTTAATTCCTGTTCACCAAATAAAAGGGATTATCACCGTGACAGAAAGGCGCAGATAGTAAACCATTTCAGATGTTCTAACCCCTCTTCACGGCTTAAATTGTATTGTTGTTTGTGTCCCTATTGGAGACATTTCCCATCCTAATAAATCATCTCAATAGGAAAACCTATCCATTGTATTTATCCAACACCAGAGAAGTTTACTGAACATTGTGGTAACAAACCGATTCATGTTTGTCTTGGTTTTCTCCAGCGGGTAGAAGAGAGGATTCTTCGTAAGATGCATTTTTCAAGCCAGCTGATGCATCGGATGCCTCTTCACCTCCACCTTCACCAGCTGTTAATGCCAAAGGATCCTCGAGGGAGGTACCCTGCACATATCCAGGCTCCACCCCTGCCCTTCTTCCAGCGGACAATGGAACTCTTGGGACTTAGGATGCAAAATTAACCTGCTTGCATTAAGCATGGTTTCATCTGCAGATGGATTTCAGGATTGTCTAAGCCAGCAATGGGTAAACTACGGCCCGCGGGCCGTATACAGCCCGGCGGACCTTTTAATCCGGCCCGCGGAGCTAGGCTCCCGCTAGGCTCCTCTCACAGTCTGCCCTGAAGACCGGTGTAGCATGAAAATCTGTCTCCTATGAGGATCTGTCCCCCTCGACGTATCTGCGCATGTGCCGGAGATCGCCGATCGGCTGCTAATGCCTGAAACTGGCACATGCGCAGATACGTTGAGGGGGACAGATCCTCATAGGAGACAGATTTTCATGCTACACCGGAACGGCGCGAGAATACGGCGATAGGAACGCGCGAAGCAAAGGTAAGTGAATTGACACGGGGGACTTGGGGACTTAATATGGGGGATGAATTAATATGGGGGATGAATTACTATATGGGGGATGAATTACTATATGGGGGATGAATTACTATATGGGGGATGAATTACTATGCTTACTATGGGGGAATATTACTATACTTACTATGGATGACACATACACATCATTCATCTACTCTTGGTCTGGCCCCCAGGTCCAATATATGAACCCATTGCGGCCCTCAAGTCAAAAACTTTGCCCACCCCTGGTCTAAGCCATTTCCAACTGTATCATGATTTCACTGTGGACTTTTAACTGTAGCTCCCTGCAGAATATATTTTTTGGGGACAATTTGAGTGATCCCAAAACACATACAATAAGTAGCCTCGTTTCTGGATTTACAAAATAGTTTTTTTGTTTTGTTTTGTTTTTTTTAACTGTAATGCAACTTAAAATGACAGTGTCACTTCATGCTCTTAATTATGACTTCATTGTTTTTTTAACACATAAACACATGTAATGATAAAACATCACCTTTTCTAATGTTGGCCTCCAAGCATAGGTTGATGTGACTGTGGGCAAAATACAATAAAAAGATGTGCAATACCATATAGATAAAGTAATAGAAGTACCACTCCTCCACTAAAAGTTCAGAATGGGATTTTATTTAAAAATCTTCATAGGAAAGTCAACGTGTTTCAGGTGCTGTAAGAGTCCCCCTTTGTCAGGGCTGAGAAGGACCTAAAATCTGAACCGTGGACCATGCAATAACAGAGGTATGGACAATATCCATCTCCTGTCTACATGTGTGATTTCACTGCAGAATGAACAGTGTTGTCACCATTTTAACCACTTCCCGTCCAGCACATGTCCATAAACGGCCGGGCGGGAGCAGTGCAGGAGCGGGTTGCCGTTCATAAATGGCGCCCGCATTTTGAGCCTGTCTGTGCTCCATGGGAGCGTGCAGCACCGCAATCTGGTGTCTGCTTTGTCCTCCGGACACAGCGGAACACTGATCGCTGTACGGGACCTCAGTGATCACATGAATAGTAGTAAGCAAGATGTCACTTCCTGACATCATTGCTTACTACTAGTGAAATCTGTGAATGATCACAGAGATCACACGCTACAAGGCTATTCACAACAGCCTTGTACCATGTGACAAGCTGTGACCAATTGCAGCTCTCGCAGTAGGAGAAATGATTGCTTTTACAGCCTTTATGGTGTATTCAAAAAAAATCTTCATCAGGCAGTATATTTAAAAAAAAAACTAATAAAAATATTAAAAAATAATAAATTATACATAATTAAAATAAATGATCATTTTTGGTTATACAGTGAAGGAAATAGAAATTTGATCCCCTGCTGATTTTGAATGTTTGCCCACTCACAAAGAAATGATCAGTCTAAAAATCAAATGGTGTATTGTAACACTGAGAGAGAGAATAGTAACAAAAAATTCGAAAGAAATGCATGGCTAACAAATGATGCACTGATTTGCATGTTCACGAGGGAAATAAGTATTTGATCCCCTTCACAAAACATGACTTAGTGCTTGGTGGCAAATCCCTTGTTGGCAATCACAGAGGTCAGACGTTTCCTGTAGTTGGCCACCAGGTTTGCACACATCTCAGGAGGGATTTTGGCCCACTCCTCCTGGCAGATCCTCTCCAAGTCCTTAAGGTTTGGTGGCTGACGTTTGTCAACTCAAACTTTCAGCTCCCTCTACAGATTTTTAATGGGATTAAGGGGTGGAGACTGGCTAGACCACTCTTCTTGAGCCACTCCTTTGTTGCCTTGGCTGTGTGTTTTGGGTCATTGTCATGCTGGAACACCAATCCAAGACCCATTTTCAATGCCCTGGCTGAGGGAAGAAGGTTCTCACCCAAGATTTGATGGTACATTGCCCCGTCCATCATCCCTTTGATGCAGTGCAGTTATCCTGTCCCCTTAGCAAAAAAAACACCCCCAAAGCAGAATGTTTCCACCACCATGTTTGACAGTTGGGATGGTGTTCTTGGGGTTATAGGCAGCATTCCTCTTCCTCCAAATTTGTTGAGTTGATGCCAAAGAGCTCGATTTTGGTCTCATCTGACCACAACACTTTCAACCAGTCCTCCTCTGCATCATTCAGATGTTTAGTGGCAAACTTCAGACATGTGCTTTCTTGAGCAGAGGGACCTTGTGGGCACTGCAGGATTTCAATCCTTGTCAGCATAGTGTGTTACCAATTGTTTTCTTGGTGGCTGAAGATCATTGACAAGATCCTCACATGTAGTTCTGGGATGATTCCTCACTGTTCTCATGATCATTGACACTCTACGAGGTGAGATCTTGCATGGTGCAACAGACCTAGGGAGACTTACAGTTGTTTTGCGTTTCTTCCATTTCACAAATGATTACACCAACTGCTTGGTGTTACTTTGGTAGCCCAGTCCAGCCTTGTGTAGGTCTACAATCTTGTCCCTGACATCCTTGGACTGCTCTTTGGTCTTTGCCATGGTGGAGAGTTTGGAATCTAATTGTTTGATTGCTCCTGTGGACAGGTGTCTTTTATACAGGTAATTAAATGAGATTAGCAGAACTCCCTTTAAAAGACTGCTTCTAATCTCAACTTGCTACCTGCATAAAAGACATCTGGTAGCCAGAAATCCTGCTGAACGCATTTCCTTCACTGTATCCGGTTTAACCTACCGGGCACTTTTACCCCCTTCCTGTCCAGACCAATTTTCAGCTTTCAGCAGTCTTATACTTTGAATGACAATTGTGCGGTCATGCAACATTGTACCCAAACTAAATTTTTATCTTTTTTTTTTTTTTTTTTTTTTTTTTTTTTTTTTTAGATAAATAGAGCTTTCTTTTGGTGGTATTTAATCACCAGTGGGGTTTTTATTTTTTGCTAAACAAACCAAAAAAGACCAAACATTGTTTTAGTTTTTTAGCTTTTTTAGTTTTGTTATAAAGTTTTTAAAAAATTAATTTGTCTCCTTCACTGATTGGCACAGATAGGCTGCACTGATGAGGAGCCACTGATGAGGCTGCACTGTTAGGTGGCACTGATTCAACTGATGGGCAAAATGAACAGCCTCTTTACCTTTAGTAAATCAACCCCATGAAGTTTCCTGATCTGACTGTAACCAGCTGGATCAAGGATCCCGATCCTGGACTCTAAGGCCTGGTTCAAACAAGTGCAATGCGTTTTTGAGGAGATTGTGCCTAAATGGTTAGCACTTCCACCTGGCAGAACTAGGGTCATTGGTTCGTATGCCAACCTCGGCACCACCTGCCTGGAGTTTGCATGTTCTCCCTGTGCCTGCCTGGGTTTCCTCCGGGTACTCTGGTTTCTTCCCACACTCCAAAGACATGCTGGTAGGTTAATTGGCTCCTGTCTAAATTCGCCCTAGTATGTGTATGAATGAATGTGAGTTAGGGACCTTAGATTGTACACCCCTTGAGGGTTAGGGACCGATGTGAATGTACAATATATATGTAAAGCGCTGCGTAAATTGATAGCGCTATATAAGTACCTGAAATAAATAAATTTGAAGTGCAACTTGTGAGTGATTTTGACATGATTTTACTCCTGTGGATTTCATGCAGTTTCATCCCTAGTAGTCAAGGTGTTGCTGCTTTACCTGGATGGAGAGTTGAAGGTTAAAAAACATGAAATCACTTTCCAGATCGCATCAGAATCGAATATACGTGCAATTTCTATGTGATTCCTTTGAACTCTATGGGGCCAAAATTGTTCTGGAATCGCATCAAAGTTCCAAAATTGCTCCATGCTGAGTTGCATTCATGTAAATAGACATCATTGAGAACAATGTGATTTCCATCATCATGCAATTCTGTGCGACTCAAGTCTGAACCAGGACAGAGGCCTTACAGGGAATATGAATGAAATAGCCAGAAGAAAACACATGATAAGCAGTTATAAAACTTTATTTGCACAGAGCTGGGACAACCAGCACCATCACATTTCTCCAGGGAGATAAAGGTAGATAGTGAGAGAAGAGTGCATTTTTCTGCAGTGATTGTTCATTTTCCAAACAGTTTTACATCAATCAGTACAGAAAAAGTATATATCACAGTCTCATGTATGCAATAGTAAAGCACAGTGTATGCACCATGTTTAGCCTGTAGGGGGCCTCACAAACAGCACGGGTCATATAGTCTCTGAGGGCGTATGTCTGGTCAAAGTTATAAAAAAAAAAGTATTCAGTACATCTCTTCAATATGTGCACAGTTCCCTATATTTTCTTTCTCTTTAAAAAAGTACCAAAAAATACCTGTTGAACCTGTCCGAAATCCAGTGTGCTCATGACTTCTTTTAGTGAACTGACACCGCTGCCTCTGCTGCACTGAAATCCCAAGGAAAGAGAAAATAGGGGCGCCAATCTAAGTGCAGCATTAGAAGTAATTTATTGCAAGGTTAAAAATATTAGCAACTCACTAGACATAAGTTGTTAAAAGGCATGTCACCCTCGAACGGGGTCCTGAAGGATCCAGGAGCCGATATGCAGCACAGCGAGTCTGGGCGTCCGGATGGTAGCTGAGAGCAGGTTCTCTGAGGCTCAGGAAGCGGCCGGCCACGATGAAGGAACCAGCCTGGAGCACAAATGGCACTGAAGTGGACATGACGTAACGCGTTTCCAAGCACAGCTTATTCTTCAGGCCTTTAGGAGGTCTGAAGAAGAAGCTACGCTTCGAAACGCATTACTGCCCCGTTTCACGCCATCACGCTCTGACGTCATGTCTACTCCAGCGCCATCTCCGCTCCAGGCTCGTTCCTTCATCGTGGTCGGACGCTTCCTGTGCCTCAGAGAACCTGCTCTCAGCTACCAACGGGACGCCCAGACTCGCTGTGCCGCATACCGGCTTCTCGATCCTTCAGGACCTTGTACAAGGGTGCCTTTTATCAACTTATGTCTAGTGAGTTGCTAATATTTTTAACCTTGCAATAAATGACTTTTAATGCTGCACTTAGATTGGCGCCCCCATTTTCTCTTTCCCTGTTTACAGAGTTCAGCTTTACTCTAAGGGTGCTGCCGCTGATGCTACCATTTATTGCCCACTACCCCCCCTGATTAACCACAGCCTGTCCAACAATCCCTCTCCCTTTAATTCCCCTGGCTATAAGTTTGACTTTATTTACGGACTTGTTATTGAACATTTCGCTGGATTTTTATTGGACTTTTAAGTTACTTTGGCTATACCCCTCCAACACCAAAATACCGATATATTTTGCTGAAATCCCAAGCAGTGTTGTCAGTCCTGTCTGAGTTTTCCTCTGCTTGACTACAGTACACTTTTCCCTAGGGTTATGGAGAGGGGAAGGTGTTTTGTAATCCAGCAGAGAAGAGCTTGGAAGAGCTGACAACACTGTTTGGGAGTTCAGTGCAGCAGAGGCAGCGTTGTCACCTCACTACAGAAAGTTGGGAGCTCATTGGATTTCTGGCAGATTTGATTGGTTTTTTTCTGTACTTTCAGCATTTTTAAAGAGATAAAACAGTGAAATTTGCATTTATGGCAGAAATATGTTGAATATGTTTTTAAAGAGGGAAGCTCGGAGAAGGTAGCACCAGTGAAGACACCAGTGAAGACTGTGGAATGGCCCAAACACCCAGGGTCCTGGGCTTCTTAGAGGCTGATTGTAAAGACAGCAACAGCAGCAGTATTAGAAGACATTGGATGACTCAGTTTAAAGTGCTAATTTTTTTTGGTGCAGAGAAGCTACTAGTTCAATACTTTGAGTCACCCCTTGGATCAAGAATGTAGAGAAAGTCACAGAAGAGTCAAATCCTGAGTGCTTTTTCCAGGTCACAAGTTATTGAAGCAAGAAACAGCCAGGCAGCCAACATTTTCAGATAGACCCATCAACAATGGCAGCCTCCATGTTTCTCTAAAACAAACCTGCCACTCCCCCAACTGATATGGCTATGTTTACCAATGAAGATAAGACAGCACCGGGTTCTGATTGGTTACATGAGTCTTCCACTGCAGGGCCCCCGAGGAGCCTCAACAACTCCGTGGCCTACAATATTCAACTTTCTGTCTTTGGAGATGTTGAGGCTGAAAATGTCCCCAAACATCCCACAATGCAATGTGTATATAGGGAGGTGCAGGAAGCGATTCCAACTGCTGACTTTTGAAAAAGTCAGTGTTTGCATATTGCATGTTTTACAGTATCATGCCGCAGCGACAGATTCTAATGCAAGAGATACCTTTCAATACTGTCTAGTCTGCATTGGTAAGGTCTGAGTTGGTGATAGGTTGACTTTAGAGAGACTCTGTCACCTTAAAAAAAAAAATATAGGCACTGTATACCTGCAGCTTTCATGTTTTTAAGGTGACAGAGTCTCTTTAAAACCAAAGGTCGATGCATGGACTGACAGGTGAGATCACAGCAGCAAGGATGTGATGATGGCGGTTCCTCGTGCCGAGAGCTGTTGTGCTCCTCCGTGGAACCTGCTGAGATGCGTCCCTTTGGATAGCTGGAAGCGGATTGGTTTAGGGGGGAGTTTGGTGCTCTTACAACAGCTACATGTGGCTTGCAGAGAGGAGATTCCCTTACAGAACAGGCAGGGCATCCGATGGGAGTCAAGTCCTGCATGATAAAGAAGGTTAGTTTAGTAACAAGGTCTATTTTACATATAGGGGATACCAGCATCATTTTCTATATGTTCTATTAGGGACACAGCTCTAAATTCCATGTTATGGCTATACTGCCACCTACAGGAGGATCTGGACACTAACATTCAAGATTATTATTATTATTATACAGTATTTATAAAGCGCCGATAGTTCGCTCAGTGCTGTACATTACAAAGGGGGACAGAACAATAACAATACAATGCAAAACATGAGAGGATCGAGGGCCCTGCTCTTTCGAGCTTACAATCTAGGAGGGAGGGGATGGTGGTACAGGAGGAGATAGCTGTGGGGGATGGAGTGGTAGGAAGAGTGGAGGAGGTCGGCAAGTTAGCAGGGGGTGGGGTAGGCTTCCCTGAAGAGATGGGTTTTCAGGGTGCACCTAAAGGAGAGGAGAGTACGTGATAATCTGATGGGTTGGGGCAGGGAGTTCCAGAGGATGGGTGACACCCTGGAGAAGTCCTGGAGGCGGGCATGGGAGGAGGAGACCAGGGAACTAGAGAGAAGGAGGTCTTGTGACGAGCGGAGAGTGCGTGCTGGGTGGTACTTGGATATTAGGTCAGTGATGTAGTTCAGGGCAGTATGGTGGACAGCTTTGTACGTCACTGTTAGGATTTTGAATTTGATCCATTGCGCAATCGGAAGCCAGTGGAGGGATTGGCAGAGGGGGGTGGCGGAAATGGAGCGGTTGGAAAGGTGAATGAGTCTGGCAGCCGTATTCAGGATGGACTGAAGCGGGGATAGCCAGCGGCGAGGCAGGCCAGTGAGGAGGGAGTTGCAGTAGTCGAGTCGTGATATGATGAGGAAGTGGATGAGCTGTTTAGTGGTTTCTGGGGTTAGGAACGCGCGTATTTTGGCGATGTTGTGGAGGTGGAGTCTGCACGAGTTTGTTAAAGATTGGACTGTTAAAGATGTCAGTACACTATAGGTAGATCAGGGGTGTCAAACTGGCGGCCCTCCAGCTGTTGCGAAACTACAAGTCCCATCATGCCTCTGCCTTTGGGAGTCATGCTTGTAACTGTCAATCTTGCAATGCCTCATGGGACTTGTAGTTTGGCAACAGCTGGACGGCCACCAGTTTGACACCCGTGAGGTAGATAATCAACCTCACCTAGCATGCTCAGTTTAGTGTAGAGTACTCAGAAGAAAGGAATTTTTTCTTTTATTTTGTTTCATGTTGGATTCATTCATTAAATACCATATTTTTAGCTAAAAAAAAATGGGGGGAAATGTCTGTGCAGAGCCATGCAAAGCAGTGTGCTTACAGTTGAAAGCACCCACACAGCACATAATATGAAACAGCACACAGTTAACCCTTTGATCGCCCCATATAATGACCCCTTCCTGCCCAGTGCCTTTAGTGCAGTATCAGTGCTTTTTTTATTAGCACTAACTACTGTATTAGTCTCACTGGGGATATCAGTGGCAGTTAATCAGTTCCCCCCCAGAATGCTTGCTGCAGTCCCGCTATAAGTTGCTGATCACCACCCAGACATGTAGCAAAATACATTTTGGCTTAAATTTATGACGAAATTTGATTTTTTTAATTTTTTTACTGGACATGTTTAATAGCTAAAAGTGAAAAATATTGTTTTTCTCAAAATTGTTGGTCTTTTTGTTTAAAGTGCAAAAAACTAAAAACGCACAGGTGATCAAATACCACCGGAAAAAAGCTCTATTTGTGGGAAAAAAGGACATAAATTTCATTTGGGTGCAGTGTTGAATGACCGCGCAATTGTCAGTTAAAGTACTTGCGATTAGGACTCTCCTGGATCCTGGATGGCAGAAAGGTTTCTATATGCTTTATGCGATGGAAAGATGTTTTTAATGTAAGCAGTATGATTAAAAGTTTGGATCTTAGTATGTGGCAGTATTACACTATGATTTGTTCCTTATATATGGGTATCTGACTGGCGTATATGGTGGAAACATATCTGAGTTGCTAGGGTGGAAGGATCCATACAGTGTTATAGGATCAAAGCAAACCCTGAGGACATCTGCAAGAGGATTTATATCATCAGGCAATTTCTGTGGATTGAGATCAAAGCATAAATTGTTTTGAATATTGGTAAGGGTATTCACTCCTTACCCTGATAGAAGTGTGCACTGTGTTATGAGTTTTTGAGCACAGTAGAGTGTTTCACATGCATGGTTTTGCACTGTATATTGCATGTGTATGTGGTTTGATATATACACTTGTTTTCACTTGGGTGAATATTACTGGAGTGATTTCACATGTAAATTTTTGATTTATAAAGGATAATGCACTGTGTATATTTTTTTTTTGAGGTAATCAAGTTTTTGCAAGCAGCGGAGAGTTTTTACACTTGAATCAATTTTTGGACTACACGTATTTATTTATTTATTTTATTGGGATATTGGATATATATATTTTTTTTTTTTTGGACATTTCGGTTTTCAATTTTTTAATTATTTTCATATAGATTTTGGACTTTAATTTGAAATTATTATCTAATGAAGGGTTTCATTTATTAATTTTCACTGAGCATATTTATGTTTATATTTGTACACCTCTAAGGGTAGAGGTGAAGTGTGCTTAAAAAGAGTTGGGGAGAATTAGTGATCTACATTTACTATAGTTAATCAGTTCCCCCCCAGAATGCTCGCTGCAGTCCCGCTATAAGTTGCTGATCACCACCCAGACATGTAGCAGAATACATTTTGGCTTAAATTTATGACGAAATTTGATTTTTTTGATTTTTTTACTGGACATGTTTAATAGCTAAAAGTGAAAAATATTGTTTTTCTCAAAATTGTTGGTCTTTTTGTTTAAAGTGCAAAAAACTAAAAACGCACAGGTGATCAAATACCACCGGAAAAAAGCTCTATTTGTGGGAAAAAAGGACATAAATTTCATTTGGGTGCAGTGTTGAATGACCGCGCAATTGTCAGTTAAAGTAATGCAGCGCCGTATCGGAAAAAATGGCCTGGTCAGGAAGGGGGGGTAAATCCTCTGGAGGGCGAGGGGTTAAACAAATGAATACGAAAGCATTCGTTGTTTTCATTATAATTCTTTCACATTTGTTGAAATTTGCTATTGTGATTCAGAGATTCTGATACATCTGAATCTCTGAATAACAAAAATTTTGTCGGAATTTCAATTTGTAATGAAATGATTCATACATGTCTAGTTGGAGATATTGGCTTTACCACAGCCCTTGGGTAGCCCTTATACGTCAAATGGAAAAGCGATCGCCATTAAAAGTGTACTATCCAGTTAAAGTTCACCCTGTCAAAAAATAAAAGTCAGCAGCTACAAAAACTGTAGCTCCTGACTTTTAATAAAAAACAGCCACTTACCTGTCCCTCGGTCCCGCGGTGTGTCCCCCGTAGCCCGTTTCACCGGCTGTCCTGTATTCCAGGAGGCCGGCATCTTCAGTGTGGGCACCCGGCTGTGACAGCTTGCGGCTTCACAGCCGAGTACCCACTGCGCATGTGCGAGTAGCACTGCGCTTCCTGAATGGTCCTGTAGTCTTCTGGGACCTGTCACATGTCCCAAAAGACTACAGGGAGGGAGGACACCTTCCGCTTTCGATCGCCTAGGCAATCGGACCGGAAATGGGAGCGGGTACCTGTCAAATTCGGGTACCCGCTCCCCCCCACCCCCCAAAGGTACTAATCCTTAATAGGGAGCGGGGAAGCAGTCCTTAAAGCGGAACTTACCTTTTGGGTGGAGCTCCGCTTTAAAAACTAGAAGCAATCAACCAATTAAACTCCTTCTTGGACAAATTATGAGTGTATGTTTTATAAATGACAGATCTCTTTACCTGCCCTCGTCACCCTCTTAAGAAGCTGTATTTCTCCTGAGTCAAGGCTTGTAATCTTCAGATCCAAACGTGATGCATCTTTCTGCCCAATCAGGTGTTTTGTTAAAGAAGGCTTTTCCGAAACACACAGCTTAGGAGTGGCAAGCAAACGTTGGTGAAGCTGTATGACTTTTGCTGTGCTTACTCCTTGCATGAGCGATTTTGTGTTCTTGTGATCAACACCAAACTTCTCAGAAAGCCTGACCAACTCTACGCTCTCTGATCCGCACCGAGCTTCTGTCGTTGCTTTGTTTTCTTTATCTATGACTGTGGTTTTTGCCCTGTTCAAGGTGTGCAGTGTTTTGGTACGATAATTTGCTTTGAATGTTGAATATGGGATGGCGGGTGGGTGTCTGGTGGTATCATGAGGCCCAACAAAGCTTGTTGCTGTTGACACCTTGGCTTGCACCATGGAGAGAGATCTTTGGTGGTTGATCAGGTGAGTCATGCCTGGGTTGACAAGGTTAGTGGGTTGTCTTGGAAGAGGGACACGTGGATTTTTCACCATGGCTCCTTCAACCAGCAAATTTATCCCAATGTATTGAGGGATGTCTACTGCAGCCTGTAACACAATCAAGATGTTACCACAGTTCTCCATTGCTGGTCTTTTATAGTGCAAGAAGTGAAAAGTAACTGATGTTATTGATAGCTTTCAGAAGTGGTGGTCCACTTATACACAGTGCCTTGAAAAAGTATTCATATCTCTTGAAATTTTCCACATTTTGTTATGTTCCAACCAAAAATGTAAATGTGTCTGATTGGTATTTTATGTGATAGACCAACACAAAGTGGCACATACCGTATTTTTCGCTCCATAAGACGCACTTTTTTCCCCCCAAAAAAGGGGGGAAAATGTCAGTGCGTCTTATGGAGCGAATATGGAGCGGCCGGTTCGGTATTTCCACTGCCGCCGTGTCAGAATACCGGGCCGGCCGCTCAGCTCTACAGCGGGACCTTATAGAGATGACTGCTGACCTTTGGAGAGGGAGGGGGAGCGGGTACCTGAATTTGACAGGTACCCGCTCCCACTTCCGTGGAGTTGTTCTTTCATCTTACCCGTTCCTCTATCCAGCGGCGCGGTCTTCCTGGCTTCTGTAGTGTGGGCATGACAGCCGGGTGCCAAGTGCGCATGCGCAAGAAGCGGTGCTTTTTGTGAATGGTAAGGCGGCACCTGGGACACATGACAGATCCCAAAGCCGCCGGACCAATCACAAAGCGCAAGTGCTTCTCGCTCATGCGCACTGGGCACCCGGCTGTCATGCCGAGCACCATTACAGAAGCCGGGAAGACAGCGCGCGGCTGGATAGAGAAACAGGTAAGATGAAAGAACAACTCCGCGGAAGTGGGGGCGGGTATCTGTCAAATTCAGGTACCCGCTCCCCCCCTCCCCAAAGGTCAGCAGTCATCTGTACTGTCCACAGTCTCTGGTCATCCCCTGTACTATCCACAGTCTCTGGTCATCCCTGTGCTGTCCGCAGTCTCTGGTCATCTCCTGTACTATGCCCGCAGTCTCTGGTCATCCCCTGTGCTGTCCGCAGTCTCTGGTCATCTCCTGTACTGTGTCCGCAGTCTCTGGTCATCTCCTGTACTGTGTCCGCAGTCTCTGGTCATCCCTGTACTGTGTCCGCAGTCTCTGGTCATCCCTGTACTGTGTCCGCAGTCTCTGGTCATCCCTGTACTGTGTCCGCAGTCTCTGGTTATCCCTGTACTGTGTCCGCAGTCTCTGGTCATCCCTGTACTGTGTCCGCAGTCTCTGGTCATCTCCTGTACTGTGTCCGCAGTCTCTGGTCATCTCCTGTACTGTGTCCGCAGTCTCTGGTCATCTCCTGTACTGTGTCCGCAGTCTCTGGTCATCTCCTGTACTATGTTTGCAGTCTCTGGTCATCTCCTGTACTGTGTCTGCAGTCTCTGGTCATCTCCTGTACTGTGTCTGCAGTCTCTGGTCATCTCCTGTACTGTGTCTGCAGTCTCTGGTCATCTCCTGTACTGTGTCTGCAGTCTCTGGTCATCTCCTGTACTGTGTCTGCAGTCTCTGGTCATCTCCTGTACTGTGTCTGCAGTCTCTGGTCATCTCCTGTACTGTGTCCACAGTCTCTGGTCATCTCCTGTACTGTGTCCGCAGTCTCTGGTCATCTCCTGTACTATGTCTGCAGTCCATTAGTTCAGAATTTTTTTTTCCTGTTTTCTGCCTCTAAAACCTAGGTGCGTCTTATGGTCAGGTGCGTCTTATGGAGCGAAAAATACGGTAATTGTGAAGTGGAAGGAAAATGAGAAATGGTTTTCCAAATGTTTTACAAATAAATATGTGAAAAGTGTGGCGTGCATTTGTATTCAGCCCCCCAGAGTCAATACTTTGTAGGACCACCTATCACTGCAATTACAGCTGCAAGTCTTTTTGAGGATGTCTCTACCAGCTTTGCACATTCAGAAAGGAACATTTTTGCCCGTTCTTCTTTGCAAAATAGCTCAAGCTCTGTCAGATTGGATGGAGAGCGTCTTTGAACAGCAATTTTCAAGTCTTGCCACAGATTCTCCATTGGATTTAGGTCTGGACTTTGACTGGGCCATTCTAACACATCTGTTTCCCTCTTGAACAAAATTGTATTGTAACTGTATAGTCTACCTTCATTTTCTAAAGCACTGTGCAAACTATTGGCGCTATAGAAATCATGTATTATAATAATAATAAATATGCTTTGATCGGAACAATTCCATTGTAGCTCTGGCTGGTTGTTTCGGGTCGTTGTCCTGCTGGAAGCTGAACCTCCGCCCCAGTCACAAGTCTTTTGCAGACTCTAACAGGTTTTCTTCCAAGATTGCTCTGCATTTAGCTTCATCCATCTTCCCATCAACTCTGACCAGCTTCCCTGTCCCTGATGAAGAAAAGCATCCTCACAACATGATGCTGCCACCACCATGTTTCACGATGGGGGTGGTGTGTTCAGGGTGATGTGCGGAGTTAGTTTTCCGCCACACATAGCGTTTTGCTTTTAGGCCAAAAAGTTCAATTTTGTTCTCATCTGACCAGAGCACCTTCTTCCGCATGTTTGCTGTGCCCCCCCCCCCCACATGCCTTCTCGCAAACAGCAAATGGGACTTATGGCTTTCTTTCAACAATGGCTTTCTTCTTTCCACTCATCCATAAAGACCAGATTTGTGGAGTGCACGATTATTAGTTGTCCTGTGGACAGATTCTCCCACCTGAGCTGTGGATCCCTGCAGCTCCACCAGAGTTACCATAGGCTTCTTGGCTGCTTCTATGATTATTACTCTCCTTGCCCAGCCTTTCAGTTTAGGTGGACTTCCATGTCTTGGTAGGTTGGCAGTTGTGCCATACTCTTTCCATTTTTGGATGATGGATTGAACAGTGTTCCGTGAGATGTTCAAAGCTGGGGATATTTTTTTATAACCTAACCCTGCTTTAAACTTCTCCACAACTTTATCCCTGACCTGTGTGATGTGTTCCTTGGCCTTCATGATGCTGTTTGTTCACTAATGTTCTCTAACAAACTTCTGAGGGCTTCACAGAACAGCTGTATTTACACTGAGATTAAATCACACACAAGTGGACTCTATTTACTAATTAGGTGACTTCTGAAGACAATTGATTCCACTAGATTTTAGTTAGGGTTATCAGAGTAAAGGTAAAAAAGTGTGAAAACCATTTATCATTTTCCTTCCACTTCACAATTATGTGCCACTTTGTGTTGGTCTATCACATAAAATCCCAATTAAAAATACATTTACGTTTTTGGTTGTAACATGACAAAATGTGGAAAATTTCAAGGGGTATGAATTCTTTTTCAAGGAACTGTAGGTGGGAGGTTTCTCTTGGAACTAGATCAGGTAACTACTAGTCAACTCCACTGGGGATGACATCCTGAGGAAGACCAAAAACTCACGTATGTGACTGAATCTCCTAGATGGCCTGAAAACTTTCTGGAATTTAGCAGGGTGGGAGTGGTGCCATCTCATTATGTATATCTAAAATTACACGTTAAGGCCTCATGCACACAGGACGTTTTAAAAAAGCTCCTCCTCTTGGCAGCTGCGTTTTGGCAAAAAAAACGCCTGACTCTTATCAAAGTGTCTAACAGTTTTACAGGCATTTAGGCGCGTTTACAGGTGTCAAGTGCTTTGGCGATAACCCATTTCATTGGCGAGAATTATAAGCGCCTATCATTAATACGCGTTTAGACACATCAAGCATTTTTCTGACAAAACGCTGCTGCTGCTGGACGCACTGGCCATGGGTTTTTTTTCCTGCTGGTAAACACTACTGCCACTAAAAGCTCCTAATGTTTGTGTGCATGGATACATAGGATAACATGGAGGGCTGAAAACGCCCCTAAAAGTAGCTGCAAAAAGCCCCTGTGTGCATGAGGCCTGAAGGGGCCATGGTCTGGACCCTGTTCCATGGCTGCTTTTTCTTTCTCTGTCATAGCATGCGGTGGGTTCCTGGCCCTTAGGTCAAGATGGTATTTCATAATTATGACAGGACAAGGAAGTTCAACCATGTTAGAGATTCCGCCAACCGCATCCATCTGCCTGTAACTTGGATGATCTCAACACATATGGAACAACTAGAACTATTTTGTTGTACAGTATTGCAATGCTAGGGTCTAGGGTGCAGTTCTTATCAGGTCCCAATCATCTGCATGGAGTCTGTATCTGCTCTCTGTGTTTGCACAGTTTTCTTCCATGTGCTCCTGTGTTTCTTCCATGTGCTCCACCGGCCTCTTTATTAGGTACACCTGTTCAATTGTGTGGTAACACAAACTACTAATCAGCCAATCACATGGCAGTAACTCAATGCATTTAGGCATCTAGATGTGGTGAAGACAATTTGCTGAAGTTCAAACCGAGCATCAGAATAGGGAAGAAAGGGGATTTAAGTGACTCTGGATGTGGCCTGGTTGTTGGTGTCAGACAAGCTGGTCTGAGAATTTCATAACTGCTGATCTACTGGGATTATCACGCACAACCATCTCTAGGGTTTACAGAGAATGGTCCGAAAAAGAGAAAATATCCAGTGAGCGGATGTTGTGTGGACGAAAATGCCTTGTTGATGTTAGAGGTCTGAGGAGAATGGGTAGACTGGGGTTTGAGATCATAGAAAGGCAACAGTAACTAAGATAACCACTCGTTACAACCAAGGTATGCAGAAGACCATCTCTGAATGCACAATACGTTGAACCTTAAAACGGATGCGCTACAGCAGCAGGCGACCACACCGGGTGCCACTCCTGTCAACTAAGAACAGGAAACGGAGGTTACAATTCGCACAGGCTCACCAAAATTGGACAAACGAAGATTGGAAAAATGTTGCCTGTTCTAATGAGTCTCGATTTCAGCTGCGACATTCAGATGGTAGGGTCAGAATTTGGTGTAAATAACATGAAAGTATGGATCCATCCTGCCTTGTATCAACAGTTCAGGCTGTTGGTGGTGGTGTAATGGTGTGAGGGATATATTCTTCACACACTTTGGGCCCCTTAGTACCAACTGTGCATCGTTTAAAAGCCATGGCCTACCCGAGTATTGTTGCTGACCATGTCCATCCCTTTATGACTACAGTGTCCCCATCTTCTGATGGCTATCTCCAGCAGGATAATGCACCGCGTCACAAAGCTCAAATCATCTCAAACTGGTTTCTTGAACATGAAAATGAGTTCACTGTACTCCAATGACCTCCACAATCACCAAATCTCAATCCAATAAAGCACCTTTGGGGATGTGGTGGACCGGGAGATTCGCATCATGGAAGGGCAGCCGCCAAATCTGCAGCAACTGCGTAATGCTATCATGTCAATATGGGCCAAAATCTCTGAGGAATGTTTCCAACATCTTGTTAAATCTATGCCACAAAGAATGGAGGTAGATCTGAAGGCAAAAGGGAGTCCAACCTGGTTCTAGCAAGGTGTACGTAATAAAGTAGCTGGTGAGTGTATCTCTAAAGTAGATTCATAGGCGCTTGACACATGTTGACTACTAGCTCTTCAGGGTCTGTGAGGTGCTAGATAATAATTGGCTGCATATAATACTCCAACATCAACCACTCTCCATTCCTAACCAATAAATTAGTCTTAGGTGGGCTGACTCTTTTGATGTAATGAATTGTGGCAGAGAAAACGAAACTTCCAGACAAAATGGATTGGGTACGCCAGTATGGCAAGGTATGGTAGGACATAAGGCCATGTGATTCTTGTTCTCTCACCTCTACCTCTGGATTTGGCACCCGGTTTAACAATCCAGATGTTTCTGTCTCCTTCAATGTCCAGCTGTGGGTTCATGTCTGCCAATCGTCTTAAAACATGATCACACTGGTCCACATAGGAGGACGATTGGTCTATCACAGCTCCATCACTGCAATGAGATAGGAAGTGATTATTTAACAGCCAGAACATACTGTACTATTATAATGTTACGGTAGGTATTTCCGGTTCCATGATTCCATTCACCCATCCCCCAAGCTACACATTCCAGTCATGACCAAGCATTGGGGCTTGTTACCTTGTTCTGCTAGCATATTCTACGAGGCAAGACAACATACTGCAAACCTTCATCTCCTAAACAACTTTATTTAGTCAAGAAACACTTCAACCTGCTCTTCCATTCTGATGCATTTTTATTATCTGTCTGTCCAGTCCAAAGATTGACACAGCCCCATCATACATCACAGCCAGGTGAATATGCCACTTACAGTTCAGAAATACAGTGATGTCCTCTTTCTACTCCTATCCCACTGATTGGATAAAGATAGCAGCAGACTGTTGAGATCATCCTCCTGCTTGCTCTTCCTCTCATCTTGTTCCCTTTTAGTATA
Source organism: Staurois parvus (assembly GCF_062004578.1). Classification (NCBI taxonomy): domain Eukaryota; kingdom Metazoa; phylum Chordata; class Amphibia; order Anura; family Ranidae; genus Staurois; species Staurois parvus. The sequence continues at coordinate 11,345,760 of NW_028318005.1, read as the reverse complement.
TTTGCATGCAGCACACCTGAAGTGTTCCTACGGCTATTCCTACCTCTAGGTTTGAACAAGGACCGCAAGAGGCCGCTACCAAGTCATATTCAGGTTGTTACACTAGTTGCATTTTAAAAAATGTATTAACTTATTAATGAATACCTCCCAGAATTAAACAATGTTTTTTTTATAAAAATCAAGTGATATTTTTTTTTTTGGTGAAGTTACTCAGCTCCATTTCAGTACTACAGAAGTCATGCTATGGTGGCACCTTACACCCAGCTCCAGTGATCAGAATATTCTGGAGGGGATATATAGACAAATAGAGCCCTGGAGGTGCGAGTGAGGAATCCTTCCATATCCATCTTATTAACCTCCCTAGCGGTATGATTCTTTCCGATTTTTTGTGCTGAAAGCGGTACCATTTTTTCGCATGGAAATAGTTTTTTATTGTAGGCTGTAATTTTTAGGAAAATTTCCTCACAAATCATTATCATTCAATTCTGCAAGTGGTTCTGATTTACTATCGCTGTTCTCTAGCTGATCTAAAACCGCTTTTGACGTAAAGGGACACTTTTTGGACGCCATGGACGTTTCTCAGTTTCCAGGCAGAAAGAACAGAGAAAATGCAGGCAGGGCACAGGACAAAGCACTAGGGACAATATGTATGTGAAATGGGATGAAACAGCAATGTTTTACTATGTAAAATTGAAAAAAATAAAATGACGGTTTTTAAATTTTTTAAATTTCCCTCCGCTGGCGGCGCCCGTATGTCCCGACGTCACGGGAACCGGAACACAGAAGCCGGATGCCGGCATCGGCCGGAGGAGATGGCCGGGGACGCTACAGGGGACACATCGAGGGAACGAAGGACAAGGTAAGTGCTGCACGGACTCCCTATGCAGCGCCGCATGGTAAGCCCGAGTGTAGCTCGGGGATAACGCTTGTGGTACTGAAATTTTACCCCGAGCTACACTCGGGAAAACCGCCAGGGAGGTTAAGCAGCATTGTGGAGAGACACCAGGTGGATCATTAGCATACAACAACATGCAACCAGCTGAGTGAGAGATCTGGAGCAGGAGTAGTTTTCATCTGTCCTGTCAGGACAAAAAGTGTTTTTTGCCTATTTATATATCAGGGAAAAATTGGAGGTGAGCGCAATATATATTAATATTCATCGGTGTTTTTCCCCATTTGGTGACACGAGTTTTTGGATTTATCAAGAGGACTGTTCATTTAGCACACAAATTGTTTGCATCAAGGCTATTATATTATATTGTTTTTGTTATTTTAATATGTTTTTGAGTATATAGTTTGATTATGAACTGATAATCACTGTTGCAAATTTTTTTATATAATTAATTTAGCACGGGAGCACAGCACTAAATATTATTATTCATTAATAATATAATTTTTATTTTGAATGTTTTTTTTTATATCTGCCTGGAATTTTGAGTTCACGCCAGATGTCTGATAATATAAAAATGACATCATGTTTGGATGTAAAAAAAAAAATTACATCATAAATGATTCCTTGGGTGTTCACTTACTGGATGACCTGATAATAATGACGCAGAAATTCTTCCCACGCTGTATCTGTCATGATGGAAGCTGAGCATGTTTCCATGTCAATGTCATCATGTTCCAGGCTGTTCAGGTAGGCCTCACAGGCCTGGATGGCGGTACTGATCACCTGAGCTGACAAACGTCCTCCATGTTTATTTGTTCTTTTGGCATCTGCAGACAAAAAGAAAACAAGAAAAATACAAGTAGAGCTTGGGCAGTGGTATGAATGATAATAACCAATCAAGTTCCTTCTTTCATTTTCTAGAGGGTATCTTTCAGAAATCTCCCTAATAGCATGAATCTCAATGGACCTAGCTTACCTAAAGCATGTCAAGGGGTCCACAGAAACTGCAGAAAGATACTGCGGAGTTACATAGGTTCCCTATAGTGGGCAAAGTGGCCTAATGGAGATGGCATCAGCCTCCAGAGCTCATGCTTTCTCCATTAGAGAAAAATACAAGTAGAGCTTGGGCAGTGGTGTGAACGATAATAACCAATCAAGTTCCTTCTTTCATTTTCTAGAGGGTATCTTTCAGCAATCTCCCTCATAGCAAGAAACTCAATGGACCTAGCTTACCTATAGCACATCAGGGGGTGCACAGAAACTGCAGAAAGATACTGCTGAGTTACATAGGTTCCCTATAGTGGGCCCAGTGGCCTAAAAGAGCCTCCAGAGCTCATGCTTTCTCCATTAGAGAAAAATACAAGTAGAGCTTGGGCAGGGGTGTGAAAGATAATAACCAATCAAGTTCCTCTTTTCATTTTCTTATCTACGATAAAAGAGATGAAACCTCTCTGGCTGCTATGGGCAAAAGGACATTTTTTTTGTTTGCTCCAATTTTTTTTAGAGGGTATCTTTCAGCAATCTCCCTAACAGCAAGAATCTCAATAGACCTAGATTACCTATAGCACGTCAAGGGGTCCACAGAAACTGCAGAAAGATACTGCGGCGTTACATAGCTTCCCTATAGTTGGCCCAGTGGCCTAATGGAGAAGGCAGTGGTGTATGTAGGTTTTGTACTGCCCTAGGCAACACAAAAATCGCCCCCCCCCCTGTATAGAGAGCCTGACACCAACCAACACCACTTCCCCACCACCGTGGTGGAGAGAGCCTGAGACCTTGACCAACAACACCCCTGCCCCCCCTACCTGAAAGAGCCTTCTACTACCATTGCCCCCCATACACCGCCTTCCCCACCTGGCAAGAGAGAGAAAGACGCTCGCCTTCACAGCTCTGGACATCCTTGAGAATGAGAGTTGGGCTTTGCATATACTGTCAACCAGCCCGCAGCCTCTTTCAGATCCCACCTGATCCCCATGCCGCATGTGTCCCTTCTTCAGTCCCTTCTTCCAGGGGACAGTGCTGCCCCCCTGAAAAATGCTGCCCTAGGTAAATGCCTTGTTTGCCTTGTATATACGCCCCTGGGAGAAGGCATCAGCCTCCAGAGCTGGAGATTGTGGGTTCAAGTCCCACCTGGGTCATCACATGGTTTATAGTACAATTCAATTACCTCATTCAGAATGGCAACATAATAGAAATATGCATGCAGTGTTTAGGTCAATTGTGAGTTTGAACTGCAAGTGAATCTAAAGTGACCTCGTTAGGGGAAAAGTATGGGGGCTCCCCTTGTTGACTATCTCCTTGAGAATAGTTGTCATGTTGATACATTATCTTTAAAGTGGTTGTAAACCCTTCCATATACCCAGTGAAGTGACTGGCCTCTGGTGATACAAATCCTCCTACATATGTTGTACATAAGTTGTACCTGTTTATCTGCAGTATTCTCTTCTCTGTATCAGTTCAAAGTCCAGTTTTTTTAAAGCCTGAGTTAAAAAAAAAATAAAAAAAGGGGGTGCAGAGTTGAAGTTACACTCTGCAGAGCTCAGTGAGGAGAGCTCTGTAGAACTGATTGGACGGAAAAGACACCACCCTCCAGAAAACTCAAAGGAACAGAGCTGAGGCTGTCAACTGAAGGTCCCTCCCCTGTCACCATTTTTCTTTTGGTGTCAGGAAAATTTGTCAGAAGCGATTCATGCTGATAGCAGAAAACAATGCAGAAGACAGAAATGACACTTAGTGCTCTGAAATGAGTACACACTATAGAAGGATATGCTTTGTTCATAGTTCATGTCTGTGGTTTACAAGCATTTTAATACTTTCTGAATCACTGATCTGGAACAAGAGATAAGGAATTCCAACATTATACAGCAGGTCAGTGACTCAAAGGTATTAGAACCAGGTACAGCCAGGGAACTACAACTAGTAGTAGTAAGTCATATTCAGCTGAACTTCAATGTTGAAGACATTTCGTAGCGTCTACAAGCCACTTCTTCAGCTCCAATGGTTAGCAGGAAGATACCCCAACATTTAATCCTACATCAGTAGCACAGACACCTTAATCCAATTACCAAGAAATATATAGATGTTGATTGTCCAAGAACTGGATTGGAGATGGGAAAGTTGTGGTACCACCAAGTTCTAGTTAAGTATCACATCTTTTCTCACCTCCCATCCTGTTCTTGGTCAATCAACATCTACACGTTTCATGGTAACTGGCTCTGATGAAGGGAGTTCGTCTCCTGAAATGCGTTAGCTTACCTCACTAAGGGTCTATCGTCACTTTGGACTGTTATTATGGACTCTTCTTGTCTGTTTTTATCCCCCATCGGTTTGTGAGTATGCATTTTTATGCTTTATATTAAATTCTTGGTGTACTACGTCAATGCACTAAGAGAGTGTGCCCTGTTTTGATTTTGTTACCTGGATTAATATGTCTGTGCGTATGGATGCTGGGTTATCTTCCTAACATCCGGTAGAACTGAAGAAGTGGCTTGTAGAAGCTACAAATGTCTTCAACATTACAGAACAATTCAGGTGCAATGTGACTACTACTAGTTATACCATGGCCTGGATAAATGAGACCCTTCAATGACACCAGGAACCAATATTTTCAAAACAGGCCCAGCAGTTCCCATACTCGAGATAAACATGTCTATTCTCAGGCAATGTACGGAAAAACACTTGTTTTTGGCCACCATCTTCTTTATTTTTATATGTTCTTCTGTTTTTATTTATCTGGTGACAGGTACGTTTTACATCAGTCCAATGCCAACATGTTGGGATCTGTTTTTACCTAGTTCATTCTTTGGATTAGTTGCATTCTCCGGGATCAACGCGATGATCTCTGTATCTGTAGCCGAAATGCTTCTTCTTCCCGACACTCTCTTGAGAATACTCCGAGCAGCCGTAAGCCAGAAATCTTCTAAAGGTTAAAATTCCCACGGAAATGGATATATTTATTGTGCAAAGTGAAATTTTAGAAAGAATGTGTTGTGATTTTATAATTATTTTATTTGTAATTTGGTAGTTATAAAATCTTACACAGAAATATTTCCCATATACTGTAGTATTGTGCTGTAGAACAGACCATTACGTCTACAGATCCTGACTTTGGACCAAACAGAGTGACAGCTGAAGAAAAAAGAAGGACTATACATAAGGGGCCTTGATGGTCACCCATTTAGGGTTTGTCTCAGAGTTTACTGACTGATGGTGTCCATCCCAGAGGACAATGGATATCACAGCAACTAGACCTTATGCTGGACTCAAGAACCCCTCAACACTTGTGTGGCTTGTGGAAATATTCCACCTGGCTTTCTAACACTCTCTTAAAGTGTTACTAAACCCAACACCTGCATTCACTTTATCTGGTCTCCCCGGACCCTGCATTCACTATATCTGGTCTCCCTGGAACCTGCATCCACTATATCTGGTTTCCCCAGACCCTGTATTCAGTATATCCTGTCTCCCCGGATCCTGCATTCACTATATCCGCTCTCCCCGGACCCTGCATTCACTATATCTGGTCTCCCCGGACCCTGCATTCACTATATCTGGTCTCCCCGGACCCTGCATTCACTATATCTGGTCTCCCCCGGACTCTGCATTCACTATATCTGGTCTCCCAGGACCCTACATTCACTATATCTGGTCTCCCCCGGAACCTGCATTTACTATATCTGGTTTCCCCAGACCCTGCATTCACTATATCTGGTCTTCCCGGACCCTGCATTCACTATATCTGGTCTCCCAGGACCCTACATTCACTATATCTGGTCTCCCCGGACCCTGCATTCACTATATCTGGTCTCCCCGGACCCCGCATTCACTATATCCGCTCTCCACGGACCCTGCATTCACTATATCTGGTCTCCCTGGACTCTGCATTCACTATATCTGGTCTCCCAGGACCCTACATTCACTATATCTGGTCTCCCCCGAAACCTGCATTTACTATATCTGGTTTCCCCAGACCCTGCATTCACTATATCTGGTCTTCCCGGACCCTGCATTCACTATATCTGGTCTCCCAGGACCCTACATTCACTATATCTGGTCTCCCCGGACCCTGCATTCACTATATCTGGTCTCCCCGGACCCCGCATTCACTATATCCGCTCTACCCGGACCCTGCATTCACTATATCTGGTCTTCCCGGACCCTGCATTCACTATATCTGGTCTCCCAGGACCCTACATTCACTATATCTGGTCTTCCCAGACCCTGCATTCACTATATCTGGTCTCCCACAGTACACACAACATAGAAATGCAATTATTTTAATAAATATAAACTGCTAAATACCTTTTCTCATCAGTAGTTAGAGCAGTCTTGTGACTTCTATCAGTGTCCGACTGAGCACTGGTTAAAGCTTGTAGGAGGAGTTTTAGTTCACCCTTGATTGTCCTATGAGGCTGCATGACCCCTAACCCTCTGTTTGGAGAGTGCTGATTGGCCCTGTGCTAATCACATGCACTCTCCCAGAGAAAATAAAACTCACCAAACTGAGCATGTGCAGCATGCCCCCAAGGATCTGTACTATCAGCAGATGGATTGGGGACAGTAGAAGAAGGGGAGGATCAGAGAAGACAGGATCAAACATCCTTTGTAAGCAATGCGGAGGATTAACCCCTTGGGTTCCACAGTGAGTATAACAAGCATGCTTTACTGCATATACAGACTGATTTTACTGTTGTTGGTTTAGTAACACTTTAATAGGGTAGACATGATATTTAAGGGACTTCTCTCTCTGGCCACATATTACAGGTAACATTGAAGACTGCAAAATGTAACACTCTACTAAGAATTGCTGAGATCCATCCTTATGACATGGAGAAGTAGAAGGGGCGCTCAAAGGGCATAGAGAATGGAATTTGGGCACCCCCTTTTATTGATAAATAGCAATAGGTCCAGCGCTATGGTGTACAAACTCCTAACATGTGGCTGCCAGCACCTAAAAATCATATCCAAAAAGAGATACAACCAATCAAAGTTATGTACACATGGATGTGCTACAAAACACCTCCCCCATATGTGATATATGATGGGTATGCAAAAAATTCTAAGCTATAAAATAAACCCACAAAAACAAAACAGATCAACATAACAAACGTGTCACTATTAAGCACTTTATTGGACTTTTAATTAACACCATATAGGACTTTTATAATGTCATATATTGTAATGGGGGGAGGTGTGTTGTAGTTCCACACAAAATTGTGTTTATTAACTGTTTGTTGTTGCATGACTAATGATATTTGGTTGGATTTACACTGAATAAATATGTTCTGAGGATGGTGAAACATTAGGATTTAATAGTACATATATTTTGGTAATTTTAACACCATGTGGATTTTTATCTTTATTTGTTTTGTTTTTGTGCGTTAATTTTATAGTTTATAATTTTTTTGCATACCCATCATATATCACATATGGAGGAGATGTTTTGTAGCACTGCATCCACATGTATATAACCTCCTTGTACTTCCCATGTACACAAAGTCTTAGAGGTGATAAAAGGCCTTACCAATGAAAGTCCTCTTCTCATCTTCAGCCCCCAGTCTGTAGCAACGAGGAAAAAAGGAATCAGGGTCGGCTTCGTCTCCCCGGACCCCGCATTCACTATATCCGGTCTCCCCGGACCCCGCATTCACTATATCCGGTCTCCCCAGACCCCGCATTCACTATATCCGGTCTCCCCGGACCCCGCATTCACTATATCCGGTCTCCCCGGACCCCGCATTCACTATATCCGGTCTCCCCGGACCCCGCATTCACTATATCCGGTCTCCCCGGACCCCGCATTCACTATATCCGTTCTCCCCGGACCCCGCATTCACTATATCTGGTCTCCCCGGACCCCGCATTCACTATATCCGGTCTGCCCGGACCCCGCATTCACTATATCCGGTCTCCCCGGACCCCGCATTCACTATATCCGTTCTCCCCGGACCCCGCATTCACTATATCCGGTCTCCCCGGACCCCGCATTCACTATATCCGTTCTCCCCGGACCCCGCATTCACTATATCCGGTCTCCCCAGACCCTGCATTCACTATATCCGTTCTCCCCGGACCCTGCATTCACTATATCCGTTCTCCCCGGACCCCGCATTCACTATATCCGGTCTCCCCAGACCCTGCATTCACTATATCTGGTCTCCCTGGACGCCAGCTTTTGCACCTAGTTCACATCCACTTTATCTAACAAAAAGGTCACACTATACTAAATGTTTTGCCTGCTGAAGCAAAGGAAAGTAGTTGTTAAAAAGGTAGCATTGAGCTTAATGGATAGGTTCACCTTTTACTTGTTACATGTTCCACCTGTTTTTAGGGTGAAACATGTAACATGTTCCTATAGCTGTAGCTGCGCCCGCTGCCCCCCCCCCATTTCTCTGACATAATATGGGGAGAAGTCCCCCCTGTACTATCTGTCAGATTTGAAAACCTCTGCACACGGTATTACTTCCTATTGTCCTCTGCACTTTGTATTACTTCCTACTGACCTCTGCACTCTGCATTACTTGTTACTCAACTCTGCACCAGGGGCGGACTGACCATTTGAGTACTCTGGCACTGCCCAAGAAATTCCCCTGGTACCTTTTATAGGCTTTTTTTGAGTGTGGGCAAGGACACAGGGGCCCTATGATCCCCTATTGCCCGGGGGCCCCGTGAGTTGTCAGCCGCCCCTGCTCTGCACTCTGCATTACTTACTCCTGACCGCTGTGCTATCCTAACTAAATAATATATTGCTCTGATGGGCCGATCCTAGCCAACCAGAGCAAATCTCAGCCCAACCAGTCAGGCCAGAACTCAAGGCAGCCAGGACAGAGCCAAATGTACCTAGCTTATAATCAAGGACCGGATTCGCCACCAGCAACAATCATGTTGGCTCAGGGCACCTCTCATCATACTCCTGCAACACGAACGAGATGGGGTATCGTTCACCTGTACAACAAATGTGTTCAGCCATTTTGATTAACTACATGCTCCCAGCCAAAATACCCTCCTCCAGGAATAGAAGAATGTCCACACAATCAGCCTTTTGAATGCTTTACTATGCTCAGTTCTTCCCCATACACACGTACACCTCTTCCTCTTTTCATCAGACATTAGCATTACTGTTCAGTTCAAACTCAAAGTTAACAATGCTTCCATTTATCTCATCCTTTGGTTTCCTGAGATGGGTTCTCATTGGGGCCTATATTAGGCCTACCCTGAGGGGCATGCTCCACTCAGACTGTGTACCTACATGGTGTTGTTTTGCAGACTTCCAGTCAACCCACTATGGTTCTTCCGGGACCCTGCTTATAAAGAGATAAGCTGGCCCAATCCACAGTACCCACCCAGGGGTGGTGTCTCGCTAAAAGAGGTACTAATCCTTGCTTACAAGCCAGCTCTTTATTTTTTTTTTGAAGTGGAATTTGTTTTGTTGCTGGGCAGAATTAAAATGCAAAATGCGGCAAAAAAGCACTACCATGCATTTCAGCAGCTTCTCCATTGAACTCTATTGCAGCAAAAATGCTGCTTTTTGCTTTTAAAAAAGTCCCTGACCCTTTCCAAAAATGCAGCAGCTCAAAAAAGCATAGATGTGAACATGTTCCATAGGAAACCATGTTGAATGAACTGCAGTGCGTTTCTGCAAAAAGCACTAAAAAATGCGTTGTTGTGAACAGAGCCTAATGCTAGACTGCAGCATGCGTCATTTTTTAATTTGCCTATAGTTCCACTAACCTCAACTGACAGACTCTTTACAAGAGATCACTGAGGAACAGGGGCGTACTGACCATTTGGAAACTCGGGCAGTGCCCGAGGGCCCGGGGTCAGTAGGGGGCCCCATGAGATGCCCCTGGTACCTTTTTCATAGGCTTTTTTGAGTTTGGGCAAGGACCAGTGGTGTATTTAAGTTTAGTGCTGCCCTAGGCAACACAACCCCCATGGAGAGACCCTGACACCAGCCAACACCCCCCTTCCCCACGAAGAGAGCCTGACATTGACCAACAACACCCCAGTCCCCCGCCCATCCCCACGTGAGAGAGCCTTCCACTACCACCGCCCCCCATACACTGGCAAACCCCCCCCCCCCACCCTGGCAAGAGATAAGACACCCACCTTCACAGCTCCCTGGGAACAAGAGTCATGCTCTGCAGACACCATCAAGCAGCCCGCAGCCTCTCTCAGATCCCACCTGGTCCCCGTGCTGCGCGTGTCCCTTCTTCCTTTCCTTCTTTCAGGGGATGGCACTGCCCCACTGAGAAATGCCACTGCCCCCCTGAAAAATGTTGTTGCCCCCCTGAAAAATGCCGCCCTAGACAACTGCCTTGTTTGCCTTGTGGTAAATACACCCCTGGCAAGGACACAGGGGCCCCATGATCCCCTATTGCCTAGGGGCCCCATGAGTTGTCAGTCCGCCCCTGCTGAGGAAAAAAAGTCAACTGACAGTTATAGCAGACTCTGTGCAGCCTTACATTGAGGGAAATTAAATCAAATGACAGTTGACCCTTTGCAGTAGTTCAATGACAGATGTTTAAGGGCAAATTATTTTGTACTATATAAAGCGGGTCATCTTAAAGGGTCTACTATTTGTTAGTCAATAAAACAAGGTGGAAACTATGCAAAACTGTACATAAATTAAAAGACAGCAGCGAACACATAAGAGCATATCCTCTCTAATTACATGCAATACAATAATACGTTTTGCGCTGATAAAACTAATAAAATGATCAATAATTGTTAACAGAAATATTTAAAAAAAATTGTGCATAAAGGAAAGTCCACAGAAAATGAAAAGGATGTAAGCCTCCTCTGAAAAAAAACAAATATAGTATTATAAACTATTATAAACAAATTTAGTCCACATTGAGTGAATCAAAAGTATTAGTTCTCCACAACATCTCTCTTCATCCGCTAACATCATTGTCACCCACCACCACAGTGAGGATTAGATAGAAACATATGTTTGTCCCAAGCATGTTTGAAGCTATTTACTGTTGACTGGCTCACTCCATCTGCTGGAAGTTTATTCCAAGCCTCAACTATTCTTTCAGTAAAATAATACTTTCTGAGATTAGTTTTGAACTTTCCTCCAGTTAGTTTAGGGTCATGTCCCCGTGTTCTTGATTTTGATTTCCTGGTGAAAATGCTGCCCTCTGGACTTGTTCTCTTGATTTTATCAATATATTTATGTAAGTGAGGTCTCCAGAACTGGACGCAGCATTCTAAATGAGGTCTAATTAAAGAGCTATGTAGGGGAATCAGGACCTCTTTCCTCCTGCTGGTGACCCCTCTAGTGATGAATTCTAGAATTATATTTGCTTTCCCCACTGCCTGGCTACACTGTTTGCTCATTTTGCAATCATCTGAAATAAGTACCCCCAAGTTATTTTCCTCTGTAGTGCTGGCCCATGTTGTACTCTCTCTAGGGATTCTTTCTCCCTAGATGCATTATTTTACATTTAGAAACATTCATCTGCAATTTCCACTTTTTTGATCAATCTTCCAGCAATGCCAAATCATGTTCCATGTTAAACACCTCCAGGGATATCAACCCTATCACACACCTTTGTGTCATCAGCAAAAAGACAAACGTTACCCAACAAACCTTTAGTTCTATCACTATACAATTTTCTTACAATTTCCTTTAGATTTACCTTCAACTAGTAATGCAAGGGCCTGCCTAATTATATACAATTGAAAGTGTCGTTTAGGTTTGACCTCATATTATATGGTTTTTGGTAAATCTATAGCACAAATCTCAAGAAAATTGTATAATGTATGGCCAGTCTAAGACAATACAATTTTCTTGAGAATTTTGCTATAGATTTACCAAAAACCATATAATATAAGTTGCGCCTTTCAGTGCCACCTCATCAGTGCCGCCTATCAGTGCCCGTCGGTGCTGCCTATCAGTGCAGCCTCATCACCGCACATCAGTGAAGGAGAAAAATTACCTGTTTGCAAAATTTTATAATAGAAACAAAGAGAAAAACATTATTTTTTCAAAATTTTTGCTCTTTTTTTGTTTATAGTGCAAAAAATAAAACACCCAGTGGTGAGTACATACCACCAAAAGAAAGCTCTATTTGTGTGAAAAGAAATGATAAATATTTCATATGGGTACAGTGTTGCATGACCAAGCAATTGTCACTCAAAGTGCGACAGTGCTAAAAGCTGAAAATTGGCCTGGGCAGGAAGGGGGTAGAAGTGCCCGGTAGTCAAGTGGTTATTTGTTTCATATGCAAAAAATATGCACAGGGCCTTTGTTATAATTACAATCATTTTTCCAGATAGCCTACGTTTTCTGCCCATCATGGTGCTATAGGTAGGGGGTGGAGGGTCTTCCTGCTAGAGCCCCAGGGAGCAGAGAAGACCTCCACAGAATTTGTTCTTTCGCGTTGAATCCTACACAGACTGTGCAAATGATTAATTTTTTTTATTATTTTTGTAACTTCCCATACTGGAGATTGGGATCTCATGCTGCAATAACTACTACAAGAATAGCTTTGTGGGACATGTTGACCAATATTACAGAGTGTGCAGCCAAGACAAGTGTTTATTACACATATATTGTTAGCGGGTTAAAGGTGGCATTAGAATTTTGTTTTTCTGTCATGCAATAACAATATTTCATAATATCCAAAGAAAACCTTTTATTCAATTATATGTTAAAAGCACTTTTCTTTTTACAAAACACACAATAATCATCTTGATTTAAAGCTGAAATCCGGAACACTTTCTATGTAAATAAATTCATCAATAGCCATAAAGGTTATATACTTTTTGTGCACCAAATGCCTTTACAAACCCAGGTATTACCTTGTAAATGTAGCGGTGACATTATCACTGTGCTGTACATAGCTTGTGCGGAGAACAGAGCTGTGGGTGGGGTTCAGCACAACCCACCCACTACAGGCTGCCTGCAGAAAACTACAGGAGGGGCGGAGACAAGACCAGTCACCCTGCACAAGGAAAGAGCAGCAGTGACTGGTCTTTATTACAGGAAGGTCCTGCACAGAGGTAAAGTGTCACACTGAATTACTGCACAGATCCGGAAGAAATACACGAAACACACCACAATTCAAGTAATAATACACATGTATTTCATATTTAGACAATATTTTCTTATTCTGGAGTTATGCAATGCAATCCAGTGTTCCTCAACTGGGCTGCCATGGCACCCTGGGGTGCTGTTTACGTTCCCTTGGGTGCCGTAAGCAGTTTGCCCTGGAACAGTGGAATGAGTTGCCATGGTGCAAACGGGGCCCACCACCAGCACCATAGCAACCAATGATGATCTAGGACAGTACACACAGTGTTATATGGTGCTAAGGTGACCAACCCACCCGCTCCATGGCTACTCATGACACTCATCCAGAGCAGGCGGCATACAGGACCAACTCCCAGCACTCAGGCGAGGATAGAAGTCTGGTTCCCCCAGACCTGTTCCACCTTCTGCCCTCTGCTTGCCCTGCTGGAGCCAAATGGTAGTGCTCTGCTGGGGAGAGGGGATTGTGTGATGGGGGGATTGTGTGATGGGGGGATTTGTGATGGGGGGACTCTGATGTGATGAGAAGACTCAATGATGAGGTGAATCTGATGTGATGCGGGGCTCTGACGTATAGGGAGAACTCTGATGAGATGGGAAGACTCTGAAGCTATGGGGGTACTCTGACGTGATGGGGATACTAAGAAGTGATGGGGGAATCTGACATGAAGGGGCAAATCTGAAGTATACAAAAACTCTGTTGAGATGGGGGACACAGATGTTATGGGGGTACTATGACATTATAGGGGACTCTAAACATATAGGGGGGACTGTGATATATAGGGAAAACTCTGATGAGATGGGGGACTCTGACTTATAGGGTGAAGTCTAATCAGATGGGGGTACACTGACTTTATGGAGGTACTCTGACAAATAGGGAGAACTCTGATGAAATGGGGAGACTCTAGTATTATAGGGGTACTCTGACATGATGGGGGACTCTAAACATATAGGGGGGACTCTGATATATAGGGAGAACTCTGATGAGATGTGGGGACTCCGGCATGATGTGGGGGACTCTGATGTATAGGGTGAACTCTGACGTATAAGGTGGACTCTGAATAATGGAGAGGACTCTGATGAGATGGGGAGACTCTGGTGTTATGGGGGTACTCTAATATACAGGGGGATTTGGACATATAGGGAGGACTCTGACAAATAGGGAGAACTCTGATGAGACGTGGCACTCTTATGTTATGGGGGTAAACTCTGATATGACTGGGGACTTATGGGGGTATTCTGACGTGATGGAGGGACGCTGACATATAGGGGGGACTCTGACAAATAGGGAAAGCTCTGATGAGATGAGGGGATTGATGGCGGGACTCTGATTTATAGGGGGGGCTCTGATATATGGGGATAACTCTGATGAGATGGGGGGACTCTGACGTTATGGGAGTACTCCGACATGATGGGGGAACTCTGACATGCAGAGCACTCTCATATGATGGGGGGGACTCTAACATTTAAGGGTTACTTTAATACATATGGAGAACACTGATGATATGATGGGGGGGGGAGAGGGGGCTCTGATGTGATTGGTGAATCACCATGATGGGGCTTCTGATGTGAAGGTACTTTCATCGAGGTGGTTGTGTGCATTGTTCCAGGCTCAGGTTACCCTTTGATTGGTAACATTTATTTTTTTTACATTTTAGACTGGGGTGCTGCGGCATTTTGCATACTTGTATCTAAAGGTCCCTGACTGAGAAAAGGATGAGAAATGCTGGTCCAATCAGGTGCAATATGTGAACAGGGATATGCTGAAGAGAAAATTCACTCGATTTGTTGTGCGAATATTCTCAGCTCCTTTTGTACAGCAGTCATTGAGTAAGAGATATAGAGATATGCAGGCCATAGATGGGTTGAAAATCGGCCGATTTTCGCTCCGTTAATGGGTTAATTGGTCGGCTGTTTTTCTGGATTTTGTCAGATTTTTTTGATCGGTTAATTTGGAAAAAAATTGGCCAATTTTGCCGATCGGCCGATTTTCGCGGCAATGATGGGCAAATCGGCCGATCTTTTTACCGATAAAAAATTTGATCATGAGCCGTGACCTGCAAGAAAAAGAAGAAGAAAAATATAAAGAAAGAAGAAAAAGAAGAATAAGAAAAAGAAGAATAAGAAAAAAATAAGAAGAGAAAGAAGAAGAAGAGAAAGAAGAATTCCAGTCCGCTATTATATTTGACATTAAAAAATATTGCAGTTGCAACAATGTATCTATTTGTATCTGAAAAAAACCCCATCTGTATCTGAAATGGATATAAATAGATACAATGTTGCAACCACAATACTTTTTAATGTCAAATATAATAGCGGGGCTCTCTTCAGGGACAGAAGTAATTAAATGCCAGCCGTAGATGGGACGAAAATCGGCCGATTTTTTTTTACTGTTGGTGGTAACGTCAGCCTATTGAACGACCGATTTTTTGTTTTTTTGTTAAAAAAAGTCCGGTTTTCTCCCCGTCTATGGCCTGCATTAGGCTCCGTTCACACCAATGCGTTTTTTAGTGCTTTTTGCAGAAACGCACTGCAGTCCATTTAACATAGTTTCCTGTGGAACATGTTCACATCTACGCTTTTTTGAGCTGCTGCATTTTTGGAAAGGGTCAGGGAATTTTTCAAAAGCAAAATGCAGAATTTTTGCTACAGTAGAGTTCAATGGAGAATCTTCTGAAATGCATGGTAGTGCTTTTTTGCCACGTTTTGTGTTTTGCATTTTGCATTTATATGGGCAGCTCAGTGGCTAAATGATTAGCACTTCTGCCTGGCAGTACTAGGGTCGTTGGTTTGAATCCCAACCACGGCCCCAACTGCCTGAAGTTTGCATGTTCTCCCTGTGCCTGCGTGGGTTTCCTCCGGGTACTCTGGTTTCCTCCCACACTCCAAAGACATGCTAGTAGGTTAATTGGCTCCTGTCTAAATTGGCCCTAGTATGTGTATGTATGAATGTAAGTTAGGGACCTTAGATTGTACACCCCTTGAGGGTTAGGGACTGATGTGAATGTACAATATATATGTAAAGCGCTGCGTAAATTTACAGCGCTATATAAGTACCTGAAATAAATAAATATTCTGCCCAGCTAAACAAAAAATCCACTTTAAAAAAACAGAGAAAAAAAATGCAAAATGCTGTAAAAACACATCAAAAAAGCTTGTAGAAAAACGCAAAACAAGCTTCGAAAAGCACTGCAAAATGGACAAAAAGCAAACTGCATAGGTGTGAATGGAGCCTTACACAGCACTGATTCACCCAGCAGACCCACCCACCCTACATATGAGGTTCTCTCTGGAATGTGGATGAAGTGACTTTCTCCCGTTAGCACTTTTGCAATGTTTTCAGCACAGCCTTGGTATCTCACTGAGCAATCTAATTGTACTATACCTGGTGATACAGAGGAGACAAGAAGCTTCCAGGACCAAGTTGGTTATCACTCCACCTTGTATAGGTGTTATAAATCGGTATATAGCCCTACAGAACAGACAGTGCACATGTGCTTTTGTGCTTCACTGCAACAAGGAAGCAGGAAACTTTATTCAGAGAAAAGACATAGAGTATACCATAGATGCAGCTACAAATGTATAAACACTGCCATCTGCTGGTTGAAGAGCATATCTCTACTGAATACTGATGTAGTTATTGCACAAAATACATGAACTCTGTATTCCAACAATAAGCATCTTATATGGAGCATCTACACAAAACTGAAATATCAGTTCTGGACAGACTGACCCAAGAATTAAACCTTCTTTTTATGAGAACACTAAACCATCAGCTTCTGCCTTCTTATCATACCAACCATTCATAATCCTTGAAGATTAATTATTTTGTGAAAATAATCTTCCAATCTTCTAAATGAAATAGCAGCCGCTGGGAGGTGACTCAAAGAGTGACCATTATTCTCTGCAGCCATGGGCTGTGGACCCTCTATGGATGCTGGTAATGTAGACCTTCAATTATTACAAATACAAATGTATTATTATTTCTAGTCTAGTAACATTCCTAAGGGTTGGATTCTTGCAAGAATTTCTGCAAGCAATAATGCTGGGCTGGGTATGGCCAGGAAGTGAGGGAAAAGCTCCCCAACAGGGACACAGGCAGACAATAATGAAAATAATCCATAAAATAAATTTTATGTTATTCTTACATACCATCATGTAACAATTCCTTCTCTCCCTTAGCTGTACGAGACTGTAGAGACTGGTAAGACCATTTTCTTCTATATCATGCTAGTGGTTTTGGTGTCAAACTGCAGCCCTCCAGCTTTTGCAGAACTACAAATCCCATGAGGCATTTCAGGGCTGACAGTGGAAACCATGACTCCCAAAGGCAGAGGCATGATGGGATTTGTAGTTGCTCAACAGCTGGAGGGACACAGTTTGACACCTGTGGGTGGCATTGGACATCACTCAGAAGGCGTGTATCAAAAAAAAGAGTAGTCCATTGAAACTGCATGTACTGTACATATGTTCTGTGTGAATTAACCTGCATTGGATCATTAGTTTTAGGGATTTTTTGTACAATGTATAAAGCTGTGCCTGTTCTGCAAATGAGACAAAATCGAATGTTCTTAAGGTATTGTCATTTCTGCTTGAATGTTCTTAGGCTGCGGTCAAAAGGTATTTTCTCTTCTGGTCAAATGAACTGTAGCTACTGTTTTAGGCTTTTTTTAGCCCAAAGACAAGACAAGTTAAGTTAAAAAAAAAATAGCATAAATGAAAAACATTTGCAAAGGTAATACCTTTATTATTTTTTTATGGTCATTTTTTATTTATATTTTATATATTTTAATATTATATATTCTATTATTATTTTTTATAATATTTAATAATATATTGTTGTATATCATAAACGTGCAGCGCTGTAAACTCATGAAACATAAACATCTTATCTCATACTTGGATAAATGACATTAGCAGTTTTCACTGCCTGCTCTATAATATTTGTGGTTGTCACGGACTCTCAGTAATTCATTTATTTATTTGATTGCACTATTTACACACTTGTTTGCACTTTATATATTCGAGTATGATATAAGTTATTTATGTTTCATGAGTTTACAGCGCTGCACTTTTATGATATACGTTTACATTGGGACAGTTACCGATACCTTAACTGCTAGCAGCTATTTAATTTATCCGTAATTAATTTATTTACATAATTTTACATATATTTTTTTAGAACTTGCTTTTATACTCTCTTTTTGTGTGAATTTATGAATATCTAAATTATTACCTATACCTTACAGTACTAACGACTACTAGGTATAACACTAACTATTAGATCTCATTATATGCATTCGCTTATATTTCATTAAATAATATATTATTATATATTAAGTATATATTTATTTGTATTTATTTTTTAAAAAATTCCATTATTTCTAATTTATATTTATTTTTATTATTTTATTTTATTTGACTTCTATTCAAATGCTGTATATTTAGGCAGCAATTTTTTTTTAAATGAAACCCTCTCTTTACAGTGTGAGATGCCTAAAATTTGTGAAGGCTTCTGGCAAAAGCAGTGAGCCAATCACACAAGCAGGAAATGAGAGTTCTGGGGCCATTGTGTACACCAACAATGCATAGAACATCTCTTGGTTACAGTATCACAAAGAAGCAACCTTGGTAGATTAGGGTCTGTAAAGATTAAGGGTCCATACACACTGTCTTAAAAAAAAAACGCCAGTGCTCTTGGCAGAAATAAATCTCTAATTTTGAGCATTTTTTATACTAGCGTTTAGGAGCGTTCAGCATTGTTTCTGCCAGAAAACTGCTCTCAAAAACGAAAAACAGAAGTTTTTTTTTCTGCCTCTAAACGCTGAGCTTAAAATATGCCTGTAAAACGACCTAACGTGCATGGACACATAGGGGTTTATTTACTAAAGCTGGAGAGTACAAAATTAGTTGCACTTCTGCATACAAACCAGTCAGCTTCCAGGTTTTATTGCCAAAGCTTCATTGAAGAAGCTGAAGTTAGAAGCTGATTGGCTGCCATGCACAGCTATACCAGAATCTGAGGGAACCAGTGTTAGTAAATCTACCCTATAGGATCACATTAGTTGCTTCTACAGGCAAAACACTAAATTCCTCTAGGAGCAGCCTTTTTGTAAGCCAGTGTGCATGGACCCAAAAATATAATAGAATATATAACTACTTGATTGTGTTGCAATTCGTTTTTTTTAGCCAAAATTGAGGTTTTCTCAAGGCTAGGTTCACATATACTATATTGCCAAAAGTATTGGGACGCCTGCCTTTACACGCACATGAACTTTAATGCCATGCCAGTCTTAGTCCGTAGGGTTCAATATTGAGTTGGCCCACCCTTTGCAGCTATAACAGCTTCAACTCTTCTGGGAAGGCCGTCCACAAGGTTTAGGAGTGTGTCCATAGGAATGTTTGCCCATTCTTCCAGAAATGCATTTGTGAGGTCAGGCACTGATGTCCGATGAGAAGGCCTGGCTCGCAGTCTGCGCTCTAATTCATCCCAAAGGGAGTTCTATGGGGTTGAGGTCAGGACTCTGTGCAGGTCAGTCATGTTCCTCTACCCCAGTGCTTCTCAATTATTTTCTGTCATGCCCCCCCTAGGAAGAAGAAAACATTTTGCGCCCCCCGCGCGACTGTAAATAGTATCATTTGTCTATAAAATTGTTATAAGTACACCTCTGCATAACACTGTATCCTTATTAACGTATAAGAGAATAAAAAAAGAAAGAAATGTAGATCAATTTACAACAAAGAATAGCTTTATTAACTGTAGCAGAAAAGATTTAAAGTGCATTAGAAATTCAAAAAAAATTAAATCCTTAATTAAACTATAAACATTTTTTGATTGGACATGTCAAACCATATGATACTGAAAAAATACATAAAATCAATAAATAATAATGAATTCAAACCGATCACCAACATTTACTTAGGACCTAATCATTGGCGCCCCATCATTGGTGTCAGTAGGAGGAATAGTGCCTCATTATTGGTGTCAGTGGGAGGAATAGTGTCCCAACATTGGTGTCAGTGGGAGGAATAGCGTCCCATCATTGGTGTCAGTGGCAGGAATAGTGTCCCAACATTGGTGTCAGTGGGAGGAATAGCGCCCCATCATTGGTGTCAGTGGGAGGAATAGCGCCCCATCATTGGTGTCAGTGGGAGGAATAGTGTCCCAACATTGGTGTCAGTGGGAGGAATAGTACCCTATCAGTGGGGAGAGGAATAGTGCCCCATTGTTGGTGTCAGTGGGGGGGGGGGAATAGTGCCCCATCGTTTGTGTCAGTGGGAGGAATAGTGCCCCATCGTTGGTGTCAGTGGGAGGAATAATGCCCCATCATTAGTATCAGTGACACCAATGATGCGGCACTATTCTTCCCACTGACACCAATGACACTTGCTGACCCCTGTTGCAGTATGGTGCTGCTGCAGCCAGCATATGTGGTTGCAGCAGCACCTCTGCACTGCACACTTACCGGCTTTTCCCTCACTCGATTTTCGCGGGTCCGCTCGGCTCCGCCTCCTCGCCCGTGATTGGCCGCTTGTGTACCTTTCCTGAGCTACAGTTCTGGCAGCCAATCACCGGTGAGGAGGCAAAGCCGAGCGGCAGGAGTGAGGGAGTGGCCGGAGTGACGGAAGGAGCAGCGCTTCCTGGATGGATCATCGTGGGAGCCAGGTAAGAGACAGCAGCCCTCTGCCCACCCCTGTACTTAGTGTCCCTTCTGTCGGAAGGGGGGGGGGGGCGGCGGCGGCACAGTGCCGCCCCCCTAAAAAGTTCCATCCTAACGTATACCGGCGTATAAGACGACCCCCGACTTTTGAGAAGATTTTCAAGGGTCAAAAAGTCGTCTTATACGCCGGAAAATACGGTATGTTCCCCGAGGTCAAACGCGCCCCCCTTGACAGAGCCTCGCGCCCCACTATTTGAGAAGCACTGCTCTACCCAAACTCACTCATCCATGTCTTTATGGACCTTGCTTTGTTCACTGGTGTGCAGTCATGTTGGAACAGGAAAGGGCCATCCCCAAACTGTTCTCACAAAGTTGAGAGCATGAAATTGTCTAAAATGTCTTGGTATGCTGCCGCCTTAAGTGTTCCCTTCACTGGAACTAAGGGGCCAAGCCCAACCCCTGAAAAACAACCCCACACTATAATCCCCCCTCCACCAAACTTTCCACTTGGTCCATCAGATTGCCAGACAGAGAGACGTGATTTGTCACTCCAGAGAACATGTCTCCACTGCTCTAGAGTTAAGTGGCAGCGTGCTTTACACCACTGCATTGAAGGGGCTGCTTACGCACAAAACACAGCTCGCAATAGGGTGAACCGAGCCCTTATTATGTGTCTAAAATTTGTTAAAACAGTATCATTTGAATTCAGTAGTATTGTTCATGTACAAATGCTAAATTCATTACATTCATAGTCATTCCACTTTTGTACTGAGATGTTCTATAGAAGCAGGATGAGAATACAAACGAATATCTAATTATTAACTTCATTTATTTTTTTCTGTTTCATTTGTTTCACAATATGACTAGGAATGACAGTGAGGGCAGGTAAGATTTTGGTGATGCTTGTATTTTGTGTATTTCTATTAGCAGTCATGGACTGAATTGAAACCTTCCTCTTGAATTAGATTTTGAATAGAACTTTCTGCCATGTTTAAAGCTCAACTGAACTTTCAGTTAAAATCAGCTAAATACTGTATATTCCAAGTATGTAAAAAATGGTGCGCAGAGTCTTACGGTAAAAGTGGAACTAAACCCATCCATTTAACAGTTACATTCAAGGCATACCAGGAATGCCAAATTTGCTTCTGCTCCCAACCAAACTGTCAAACCATCAAATGGCTGGTGTCATAACTGATCACATGTGCAGCATCACGGCATTTGCAGATCAAACAGAATCAACTTTCTTGGCTGTAAAGGATAGGAGGGTTTTGTTTTGCTTTACAAAGCAATTTTCTTTACAAAGCAGGAACAACCTTAGAAGAAAAGTCTGTCCTCTGTGTGGAAGCAGAGGTCTCTCTGCAGAGGTCTAACACATCCCCTTCTAAGTTAGACCTAGAGCTGTCCAGTCAGCAAGGTTCATAAGACTTGCTACCTGGAGGGCTCTCGGTGTGACTATGTAAGGGGATGTGTTGGAACTCTGCAGAGAGATCATTGCTTCCACGCAGAGATCAAGGGTCCTTCTTCTGCAGCATGCTGGCAAGGGACTGGCTTTACTACTCAAGCTGTGGCTACTCCCAAGGAAAATGAACTGTAAGACTTTAAAGATCTTCTGTTTTGATTCACCTGGAATGTATTTAGTGGATTTAAACCAAAGGCTCAATTGAGTTCTAAAGGAAACAATCAAATTATTTTTTGTAATATTTCTTTTGCTAAAGGTCCCTTCCATATAGGGAACATAAATACACATTTCCATCAGCCTATTTCTAAGAAAGTAAAACTCTCAACCCAGTGCTCAAAAATGTGTCCCTATCCTATATAATATGTTCTTAGGACATATTTTCATCTGACCAAACTAGTAATAGTCCCAGATTTTACCAGTAGGTGGTGCTAAAGGTAAAATTGTAATTATGGCTTAGCACCTAACTGGAAAAATAAATATTTGCGGGAGTAGAATTTGCTTTATCTTTTTACACAGAGGGGTCAAAAGACGAATCATTTTCATCTATGATTAAATCTTTTTAACATAAACAATGAGGCATTTGCTATTGATCTCTATGCACGATGTTAGTTGACATATTACAGCTCTGCTCTTGGCAAACAGCTAACCACACATTTGAAATACATACAGTATCTCACAGAAGTGAGTACACCCCTCACATTTTTATAAATATTTTATTATATCTTTTCATGTGACAACACTGAAGAAATGACACTTTGCTACAATGGAAAGTAGTCAGTGTACAGCTTGTATAACTGTAAATTTGCTGTCCTCTCAAAATAACTCAACACACAGCCATTAATGTCTAAACCGCTGGAAACAAAAGTGAGTACTCCCCTAAGTGACAATGTCCAAATTGGGCCCAATTAGCCATTTTCCCTCCCAGGTGTCATGTGACTCGTAAGTGTTACAAGGTCTCAGGTGTGAATGGGGAGCAGGTGTGTTAAATTTGGTGTTATCGCTCTCACTCTGTCATACTGGTCACTGGAAGTTCAACATGGCACCTCATGGCAAAGAACTCTCTGAGGATCTGAAAAAAAGTAATGCTGCTCTACATAAAAATGGCCTAGGCTATAAGAAGTTTGCCAAGACCCTGAAACTGAGCTGCAGCACTGTGATCAAGACCATACAGCAGTTTAACAAGACAGGTTTCACTCATAACAGGCCTCGCCAAGGTCGACCAAAGAAGTTGAGTGCACGTGCTCAGAGTCATATCCAGAGGTTGTCTTTGGAAAATAAACATATGAGCAGTGGTGTTTCTAGGTGGGTGCGGGGGCTGCGAGCCGCACTGGGTGACACCAATCGCACGGGGTGACACCCACGGTTTTACTGACACCAAAATTAAAAAAATAGCAGAAATTATATTTTGGCCCTCTCCGTGAGCTTTTGCAAGGCAATGGCACCAAATTAATTTCAAACGAATAATAAGAGCATGTGCTGGCGCCGGGATTAAGGAACGGTAAGGAACTGGCAGTTCCAAACTACGCATGTCATGAGTCGGAGCCTTGGAGGCTCAGAGTCAGAGCCAATCAGCTTCACTGAAGATTTATAGAAAAATAAAAAATAACATTATTTTATTGCAGTTCTTAAATGCTGTTAGGAAGGATGTTAGGAAGTGTTAACTGATTTTGCAAGTTGCAACTACTGGATTGGGACTCCAGGAGGTGCAACGGGGACACAGGGAGGGGAAGAGCCCAGCCAGGCTGTTTGTGCATGAAAGGGACCGCCCACCTCTGGAGGGGTGACACCATGTGTTACCGCACCAGGTGACACCAACCCTAGGGATGCCTCTGCATATGAGTGCTGCCAGCATTGCTGCAGAGTTTGAAGGGGAGGGGGATCAGCCTGTCAGTGCTCAGATCATACGCCGCACACTGCATCAATTGGTCTGCATGGCTGTCGTCCCAGAAGGAAGCCTCTTCTAAAGATGATGCACAAGAAAGCCTGCAAACAGTTTGCTGAAGACAAGCAGACTAAGGATATGGATTACTGGAACCATGTCCTGTGGTCTGATGACACCAAGATCAACTTATTTGGTTTAGATGGTGTCAAGTGTGTGTGGCGGCAACCAGGTGAGGAGTACAAAGACAAGTGTCTTGCCTACAGACAAGCATGGTGGTGGGAGTGTCATGGTCAGGGGCTGCCGGCACTGGGGAGCTACAGTTCATTGAGGGAACCATGAATGCCAACATATACTGTGACATACTGAAGCAGAGCATGATCCCCTCCCTTCGGAGACTGGGCCACAGGGCAGTATTCCAACATAATGATCCCAAACACACCTTCAAGACAACCACTGCCTTGCTAAAGAAGCTGAGGGTAAAGGAGATGGACTGGCCAAGCATGTCTCCAGACCTAAACCCTATTAAAGCATTTGTGCGGCATCCTCAAACAGAAGGTGGAGGAGCGCAAGGTCTCTAACATCCACCAGCTCCGTGATGTCATCATGGAGGAGTGGAAGAGGACTCCAGTGGCAACCTGTGACGCTCTGGTGAACTCCATGCCCAAGAGGGTTAAGTCGGTGCTGGAAAATAATGGTGGCCACACAAAATATTGACACTTTGGGACAAATTTGGACATTTTCACTTAGGGGTGTACTCACTTTTGTTGCCAGCGGTTTAGACATTAATGGCTGTGTGTTGAATTATTTTGAGGAGACAGCAAATTTACACTGTTATACAAGCTGTACACTCATTACATTACATTGTAGCAAAGTGTAATTTCTTCAGTGTTGTCACATGAAAAGATAATAAAATATTTACAAAAATGTAAGGGGTGCACTCACGTCTGTGAGATATTGTATATGAGAGTCATATATGACGGGTTTGGATTCTGTCCATCCATTCCTGAGCTTTAAACAGACCTGCCAGACTGTACACTGTACATATGGTCTTTTCCCTTGGCCTGTGATTGGACAGTGAAGGAGGAGCAGCAAGACTCCCCCCCCCCTTCCCCGCTCACTGTACTGTGGTGGTTTATGTAAGGATTTATTCTACTTGTAAAGGGCGGTGTCCCTTTCCCTTAGATGAAATATTATAGTGCCTCCAGCCGTTAAAATACGGCAAATATTTAGTAAACCAATAATTTGGACACCTTGATAATTTGATCACCACTTATTATTAGACCTTGAATTCTTTTAGTCAGTATGATTTCGTACCATACACACAAAATTTGCCTTATAATAGATAAATATAAAAATTTATTTATGTACAAAAATTATATATATATTAACACAAAACGCAAAAGACTGGTGATGAATGAATACTGATACACACGGTCAAAGATATACTATACCAATATCATACACAATATAATGTTTCTAAATAATGGGAAACAATATAACAATCTTCTAGATGATAATGATTATAAAAATTTAAATCTAGTAATAACTAATAATTTTAGAGTATTTCAGAGGTTATTTTCTCTCATCACGTGGCCATAGCAATGGAAGAAGATATTCCCTGATAAATTATACTCTAATTACTAATATTTAATAATTTATGAAATGTGAAAAATTTGTAATATGACACCGACAATATCTAACAATAATACGGGATCTCTCTATATTTATATATAACCACCCAATACAGTTGTGATCACTCTAAGGTAATTCTTATTACTCTACACAACAGAGAAAATATGCAATGCAAAATTAAATGGACAGTCTCACCACACCCGGAATTCAGACTATGACACTTTCCCAATGGATTCAGCTGGCAATGGAACGCCTTCAGGGATGACCACAGGGGGAAGTGAGATATAGTTCAATAGTGTAGGAAAATGTAGGAAGTTAGAGGTACAGAGATTTAGAAATTTAGTAAAGTTTTAGAAGTTTGAAAAGAGTTAATCGGTAGCTCTTCAGATGGATTTCAGCCTCGTCAGATTTCCTTCAGCTTGTCTCTCTTTGCTGTTTTTCAGTGAGGTTCTTCAGTGAGTTTTTTTTCAATGAGGTTTTTTCTTCAAATCAGGTGCATGGGTTTTTATACCATCTAAACTATTGTTCTAAGAGACCCTCCCACCAGGCTTTTTGATTGGCTGGTTGAGAAATGTATGTATTTAAGCTATCTCTCACCTGTCCACTAAGTGGCAGTCAGAGCTCATAGAACAATTTGAGTATTTATGATGACTCATACCTCGGGTGGAACTCAAGGTGATTTCAGGTATTAAATATACGTCTTATCCAGATATATATAGGTGATCATAGCTATATGTTCTAAATAGGAACCATGGAATATATGTGTATATTCAGTTATTCATCTCCCTGATATACAAACTTGTGTGAAAGCATTTGTTTCCTGGTAAGACATACAACTGCTGCTAATTCACAATATATCTTCCTTTTCCTCATCTCAATACTCAATTTAGTGATATACAATCCCCATTCTGCTGAATATTTTGTGGTGTGTGAAACATATTCTTTATAACATCCATTGATAATATGCTTTTTTGGTAATATCTCTGTGGGTAGATATATCCAGTTCTTAGCCTTATATGTCCTGAATTTAACCTTTTTGTTTTAGAACCAAAATTCCCATGAGGAGAAAAGACCCTCTGTTTACCTGTCTATTGTGTTGGAGTCAGAGTAAACAACCATTTATACTTTCAACCTTAGTGGATAATAGCATATTGTGACAGTTCGAGAAGTTTGTTGGTTCATCACACTCTGCAAGGTTTTGGGTAAACTTTCAACCAGTTGAGTTTCCGTCTCATTATTGTTCACTTGTTATGACTTAATGTTTGAAGGTCTAAGTCCTATTTGACTGTCTATTTAACTTTTGTAGACGTCTTCAACTCAACCCCAATATATAAACAGTATTTGTTGACATATCCACACTTTAGCTATTCTCATAGTCTCCAATTTAAACTTTTTATAAACCTAGTCTTAGACCACCTGTGGATAGTCAAACAGTCTATTGTCTTGGAAAAAGCTCACTTCACCCATTATTTGCATGTCTTAGTTGGAGGGTCCTTTGAATTTTCAACCAAAAAGAGTTAACCCTTAACGGGCAGCTAGGCTGGTTTGTTTTTGAAATAAAGTTATGTTTTTGATACATAATTTCAAAAGTCACTACAAAATCCCCCTTTTTTGGGGTACAGGCACGTATAGATGGGTGTCTGTATTGCAAACCATGAGTGGGACTTTTGACTAGGGTGACCGTTCGTCTTCTCATATGGGGTGAATGAAAATAAAGAATTTTTAATAGAAAAAGTGGCAGCGGTGATGCTGGTTTGGTCCTCAACTTGACTCGGCGTTCTCAGACGGACACTTCTGATGACGATCCTGGTTTTGCGATGAGGCCGGCCTGGCCTGGCACATCCACCTTGGGATCCATGGGTCCTCCGCACGACAGGTCTCTTAGACGGTCTCCTAGGCGGGTCCTTTCCTCTGGACTGGCCCTTGGTGGCCTGGGACATCAGGTTATCGTCTCCGGATCGATCTCTGGCATCTGGTCTTTCCCACAGGACATTATAGCTTCCTTCTAGGGTCTGGTCATTGACACCTCCGATCGCCGGTCTGGTCATCGTCTGGGCCTTCATTTCTAAATTATTAAAATGAACAGTTTAAGTATTGGATATATATAAAATTATATTACTGGATCCTGTAAGGCAAAAGATAAATAATATATGTTCAAAAGAAATTTAATAATGATCTCAATATCTCCAGATAGGAACTGGTGGGTTAGTCTTCCAACAACTGCAATTGAGACTTCGGATGGCAAGCACGTAATTGATTGATGTGCACCCATCTATCACTGATTTCACCATACCGGGGAATCTGTAATTTATATGCGACCGGAGAGATTTTATCAATGATAGAGAACGGACCTTTCCAAGATGGAAGGAATTTCCGTTCCTTGATCTGGTCTCTTGCGAAGTTGTATAGATAGACCTTGTCACCAATCTCATATTCCTTCTTAGAGGTTTTGAGATCATAGTATGTCTTAGCACTAGTTGCAGCTCTTTCCAAATTTCGCTGGGCAAAAGCAAAAGCATATTGCAAATGTTTACGTAAATCCTCTATGTACTGGTGTGTGGTGGTGGCATTGATCAAATTTTGATCTGTAGTGTGATACAATAAGTGCTGGGGCAGTACCATCCGTCTACCTGTCATCAGTTCAAAGGATGACATTTTTGTAACTGTATTCGGAGTAGCCCTCAACGCCATCAGGACCAGCGGAAGTTTGACATCCCAATCCTTGCCTGTTTCCTTAACAAATTTCTTAAGGACGTTAACGATGGTCTGATTGTATCATTCTACACCACCACTAGAGGCTGGCCGATAGGCGATATGCAATTTCCTTTTAACCCCCAAAATTTTCCACAATTTGGCCATCACTTCGCTAGTGAAGTGTGATCCTCTGTCAGACTCTATCCTCTGTGGGAGACCAAAACGTGAAAAGACATGATTTATTAATAATGCAGCACATGTCTCGGAGCTATTATTCGGTGCTGGTATACATTCGACATACTTGGTGAATAAACATGTAACTGTTCACATATACCGATTTCCTCGTGAAGATTTTGTTACAGGCCCAATAAAATCCATTTGAAGGTCTGACCAAGGCATACATATCCCCCTTTTCTGGAGAGGTGCTCTGTGAGTTGGTTTGGTAGGTTGAAATTGGGGACATATTAGGCAACCTTGGCAGTACTCCTTCACATCACGTAACATATGAGGCCAGTAGGCATAATCCCGCAGGATCTCATACGTGATTTTCTCTCCACGATGCCCGGAAGTAGGAGCATCATGGGCATGCTGTAGCATTAAACCTCTAAATTTAAGTGGGACGACCCATTGTTGTACGCCACCCTTTGAGGTTCGTATCAACAATCCCTGGTACAAAGTGAATTGGGATTTGGATTTCATTAAGATACGTAAATCCTCCTTCCCACTACATACTTCCTTATTTATGGGATTTTGGTTGGGATCTTCTATATGACTATAAAACAAGCCAATTATTGGGTCTTCTTTTTGGGCAGTAATTAAATCCTCACTAGGAGATTCGTGACTCCACTGTAATGTATTTGGATCACCAGCTGTTCTGGCCTGTTGCCTGGTGATGGCTTCAACCTGTACGGTACCTAAAAATTGATCGATGTCTAACAATTTACCGGTGATTGCCCCTTCCTTGGCTAAAGAATCGGCCAGATCATTCCTTTCTTTCTCGGCACCTAGAACCTTGGAGTGGCCTTTGGTCTTCTTGAAGTGTAGGGTGATATCATTGGACCTTACCAGTTCATCGATGTGACAAAAGAGCTTACCATGTTTCACGGGTTTGTGATTACTCTTGGTCATGTTGTTTCGCTTCCACCTAGGGAAATACTCCACAAAACTATTCCTGACATAATTGGAATCGGTTATGATGGCACATTCTTTAATGTTGAACTCTATAGCCATCTCAACTGCTCTAAGGATTGCAGTGAGTTCAGCAACCTGACTGCTTTTTGGTCCAAGTTTGTATCCCACAGAAATTGGGGTGACACCTTGGGTCCAAACGATTCCAATACCTGCCACTAGTTGGAGCTGTTCCCCATCCTTATGATGAAAAGCACAACCATCTACATATACACACGGCAGCTGTTTACAGTATTCTTCATCATAAACCTTGTAGGGAGAGAACAGTTGTTCTTCCAAAAAGTCAGTGTCCGGGGCCTCCATAGCAGGCGTAGTTGCGGAACAATCATGGAGCTCGGCTAGGCCCTGGGCTACTGGACTTTCCTTGTTCTGTTTATAACGAATTTCAAGAGGCCACCCTTGCAAAGACAAAGTCCAAGCAGTGATGCGGCTATTAGACACATTTCCTCCCCTGATACGTTCACTCTTTAAATACTGTAAAGGCTGGTGTGCCGTTTCAACAATGATTCTCTCTCCTTGAATGTAACTGCGGAAATTCTGTAATGCCCACACGGTGGACAATAGAGCTTTTTCACAGTCACTGAATTTTACCTCTACCGGGGACAACGTTTTACTGGCATAGGCAATCACTTTACTGACATCATCTCGTTTCTGGTAAAGAACGGAACTCATACTTACCTGCGTAAACCCTGTCTCTAGATAGAAGTTTTTACCCCCTTTGGGATATCCGAGACACGGCGCTTGTGTAAGACGTTCCTTTAACTCCTTCATGGCGTCTTCCTGTTTCTTACCCCACGACCATTCGACATCCTTCTTCAGTAGGTGAAGCAGTGGCTTGCTTATCTCGGCGTAATTATCAATAAACTTACGCGAGTAGTTTACCATACCTAGGAATGATCTCAATTCTTTAAGGTTAGTAGGGACTTTACAGTTTAGAACCGCCTCTACCTTCTTCTTTTGTGGGTTCAAACCTTCAGCAGTAACTTCATGGCCTAGGAAGTTTACCTTTGTGCGACACCACTGGGCTTTTTGTAAGGACAGTTTAACTCCTGCTGCTTTCAATTGGCCCAAAACATGCCGAAGTTCTGTAATGTGCTTGGCCATATCAGTACTTTTGATCAAGATATCGTCCACATATGCCAACGTCCCCCTTTCGAAGGCGTCTGGCATGGCCTTGTGCATAAACACAGCAAATTCATGTCCGGAATTTATGAATCCGAAAGGCATTCGCACCCAACAATACTGTCGATTTCCAAAACTGAAGGCCAGTTTGTATTGGTCTTCCTCACTCACCTTAATGGTCCAATACCCTTGTGCACAATCCAAGGCTGTGAAAACTTGGGATCCTTGGAGCTGGGCTAGACATTGGTCTATGTATGGGACAGGCCATCCTGACATGTACACACGTTTGTTCAGCTGACGGAGGTCAGCGCACAACCGCCATTGTCCATTGGGTTTTAAAATACCCAGGATCGGGTGGTTATAGGAGCTGTGGATGGGCCTAATTATTCCCCTTTCATGTAACTTCCTGATAATCTCAGCTAGAGATTCATAGGAAGCTAATGGCAACCTATACTGTCTTACGAATACTGGTGGGGCATCTGTATCTGTTTGGATCCTAGCGATGTGTAGGTCAGTAGTCCCACAATCGTAAGAATCCTTGGCAAAGATCTCTTGGAATTCAAGGAGAAGCTCTCGGAGCAATTGTCGGTCGAGATCATTGGAACACGCATCGGCGAGGGCCACCATCTCTTCAACTAACTCCTTGAATCCAGGAAAGCTTTCCGGCTGACCTATCTCATATGCCTCTTCAAGTTTTGTGGTGAGGTCATTGGGCATGTGATGTGTGTGTGTGTTCTCCTGCCATTCGTGTCCTTTGGGGTACTCTTGTTCTTTGATTGGGTGATCAAAGACAATTGATGTCTCTTCGATTCGACAGGTACCATCTTTAGAATCGAAAGGATAAATGGACTCTATGGTGAAAATACCCTCTGGTAATGAATGGAATGTTTGTTCAATTAATTGTTCCTCCGACAAATATTCATCGGGGATGAGTCCAATCACCTGGTTAGTGACCCCAAAGGTGTAATATTCAGTCTCTACTGCTAGACCAATAAGGGTCTCTTTGGGTAAGACGATGTCCTGGTTGGACAGATTATGTATGTAAATGTACATTGGGGACTGATGTGTGTTGACTAGGGGCGTGTGTGTAATGTTCAGTCCTTCCCCCTGCATTTTATGGGAGAGGCATACTAATGCATCTGACCCCTTCAGTCTATGTCCCTTTTTAACTTGGATGGGGAGTATGAAATTATTTATGCCCTTAGGAATTGTAATCTTTTGGGCTACCTGGACTTCAACAGCATAAGGCATCTGTTGCTGGGATTTTAAAGCTAAGTCCAGATTTTGGTATTTCTCGGGGTCCCCCTTTAGTCGACTCCATAAACAGTCATTAATTAGGTCGACTTGCATTGCAAATCGATGTAATACATCGTTGCCAAAATACATTTTAGTTTGGGGATTATCCAAGACTAGGAACACATGGGTGGCTGTTTTGTTTCCTACAGTGACGTTTAAGAGACACCTAGCTATTGAATTGTAATCATCAGAGTCATCAATGGAGTCTGAAATCCAATGACGCTGAGGTGTGGAGAAACAGATCATTTCCATTTCAGTCAGGTGTTTTATCAGCCCGTGGCTTACAAAGCTGTGTTCCTGTCTCAAATCTAGTTTGGCATATTTTGACCTATTAAGACCATTTATCCGGATGGGGATAAACAAGTCGCTGTTAACCCTTTCAATGCCTGTCAAGAATTGGGTGTGATCTCCCCCTTTTCTTGGTTTATCCTCCTGATGAAAAGATATCGTAAGGATGTCATCTTGGAGGGAAATATCTTTTATTTTATCTTGGGGAATTCTAAAAATGTGATCCTCATCTCTTCTGATAGGGTTATGGTCATCAGGCTTGATAACCGTTACATCAGGAAGTTGACTGTTCCTGAAATGGATTTCTAATGATCCAGGCCTTTCTTCCACCAGGTGGCAGTGTTGTCGGGAATGGGGAGTTTTAAGTTTCCCATATTTAATCGGGGTATTTACCTGTGACCACAGTACTTGGTTCACACAGTCAACTATTGTGTTCAGCCTTTTTAGAAAGTCCATCCCAATAATCATGTGGTGCTGGGAGATACTGGCAATGATGATGGGGTGTCTCAGTTCCTTATTACCCAGTTTCAGTTTAAGCCAGGCGGTACCCGTAACTTGTAAAGGGTCTCCACCTACACCAATCAATGAGCTGTCAAAGCTTTTAAGTCTTGGCTTAGTGGGCATGACATTCGCCACTTTATTAAAATGTTCCTGTGACATGATGGTTGCTTGGGATCCAGTGTCTATTAGGCCGACAATAGAAAGATCACTGGCATCCTGCACCTGCACCGTGGCATAATATCTCCCATCAGATTCAGTCAGCTCACACATGAAATTGGCGTGGTTGAAGATCTGTGGGCCCTTCAATGACATATGATTGGCTCTTATCTCACCGCATGTGGTGGACACATCACTCTTATCCTCCCTGGTGGGATTCTTGGACTGTTTCAAGACAGAAGCACAACTAGAAGTTGGTGCTCCGTCTGGCTCGTCAATCCCGACGACTTCCGATGCCGCGACTATATTAGGGGCAATAGATGGACACCGAAAAACAGGAGAATCGTTAATAACCAACAACTGGTCCCCCTTTGCCTGAGAACTAGATTCTCCATTAGTAGGCGTGTCAGGGACGGGACACACATCTCCTGTCATTTGACTCAGTGTTCTCCCCTGTTTGTTTAAGGCTTGGTTGCCTGTTAATTCTGTGACCCTTGGTTGGTCACAGGAGTTGTTCCTAAAAAAGGATTGGAAGAATTGTTAGTGACAAGCCGGTCTATTTGTTCAGCCATTTTGCTGACCTGTGCCTCTATTTGCTCAATACGCTTAGAGGAGTCATTCTGTTGATTCTCCCTTTTCCTGTACTTACGTTTGTATTTTGGACGTGACTGGTAATGAGACTCAGAGTCAGAACTACTGCTCCGGTCCCGACGCCATTTTTCTCTCTGAGGTTTCGGGTTCTCCCTGTCATTGAGGGGAGCCTGGGGTACTGTATCCACCCTTTGAGCTTGAGGGTGTTCTTGGCGTGGAGGGAATCTTTGGAAGTCAGAGTTCCTACCAAAATTGGGATTCTTATTGAAATTATGGTTCCTATTGAAATTGGGGTTCCCATAAAAATTTCCATGTTGGTCTTGGCGAGGATAGTAGAACCTCCGAGGATACCATTGACTCCTTTGATTCCCATCACTATACTGGCCCTTACCATACTTTTTATTCTTCTCACTTCCACTACCGTAGTTCCCTTGCTTTTGTCTATCCTTCCTCACCCACTGGTTTTGGGGTGCAAAGTTATGGACCTCCTTCACTTGCTGGGTTTGAGGTACAAATCTAGGGGAACCATTGGTTTTACCCCCACGGACTACTTCTGCATATGATTTCTTCTCTGCCTGCAAATTTGGATTTGGAGGGGAAACGGTAGTGGCTGCTACTATCCTGGGACTATTTTTGGGTTCTCTTTTTATCCCGCCCTCTCTGGACTGTTGGATTGAGAACAGATCACTCTCTCTCACCAACCAATCAAGAGAGCATCCCTTTCTGTAATCCTGAGCAAGTCCCAATTTTATGTAAGCGGGTAATGCTTCATAAAATAAGGTCTTGAATTCTGGCTGGTCAGGATTGGGATCCTTTTCAGCCAGGAAATAGGCATTTCTGAGGACAGCCAGAAATTCTGCAGGACTTTGGTGAGGACCACACTTTAAATTGTAGGCCGCAGCCTTGGCAGAGGTTACAGTTTTATAAGGCCCAAATTCCATGTGGCACTTATGTTTAACCTCTCTCCAGGACTGATTGGAATAGGTCCTCAAGGTATCAAAAAATTGCCGGTACTTTTCTTCAAATACCCATGGCAGCAATTCTATTTTGGTGTGGTCATCTCTAATGCCCAGAATTTCTAACGTCTGTTCGTATGTTTTCATGTGTTCGGTGATCTCAAGGGACCCTTTCTTAGTAAACATAGGAACAGTGTCCTTCAGGAACTTAATGACCTTTGGGGTGTCATATCTTCTGAATGACCCCTGGGATTTCGCTTCTTGCCTATATGAAAACCTCATACTTTTCTTCTGAGCGCTCTGGAGTGTATCTTGGGAGCCTAGGGGGCGACCTATATTCTGTCTCTGCCTCACTATCAGGTACTTCACTGTGATATGGGTATCCCCGCTCATCAGCCTCCTGCTTGACTGGGTTGGTCCGGTTTTGGACTCCAGAATTTATTTGGGCCGTTAACCTCACAATCTGCTCCTCCAGAGTTTTCTGCTCAGATTTTATCAACGCAAGTTCTGACTGGTCATGCTTATCCCCTGGGTGGACTTTAATTTCAACAGGAGATAACCTTTCTGATCTGAAGTACTCCACTTCATCTTTTAAATCCTGATATTTCTTTTGAAATCGTTTCAATTCCTGAAAATTTCTTTCATACAGGTCTTGAGCACTTTGAAAGTCTCTGACCAATCTATCTTGATACTCCTTGGATTCGTCTAAACGAATACCGGCATGACCAAGCTTCCCTTTCAAAGACTCAATGTCCTGATTTCTGCTTTCCAACAAGAGGCGGGCTTCTGACAACTCTTCCCTTAAAGTTATGGTTTGCTGGGCAGCTCCAGTGCTCATAAACCATAACATAGGCCAGGCTTCTAAGAGAAGTCTGTCATGGTTTTTATCACTTTCTGCTCTAGCAAATGCTACTAAAAACTCAATAACCCGACCCTTTTGGTTCAACAGGTCCTCAAATGTGCTTATAGCTTGGAAGAGGTGGATCCGTGATTACTGGATGCCATTTTGATACAAAATATATGTTTGACAAAGTGTACAAATATACAATCACCAGTGCATTTTGTATTATGGTACGATTTCTATGGATCTCAGCAGTGCCTTCAAATTTATCCTGTGGTGGTTTATGTAAGGATTTATTCTACTTGTAAAGGGCGGTGTCCCTTTCCCTTAGATGAAATATTATAGTGCCTCCAGCCGTTAAAATACGGCAAATATTTAGTAAACCAATAATTTGGACACCTTGATAATTTGATCACCACTTATTATTAGACCTTGAATTCTTTTAGCCAGTATGATTTCGTACCATACACACAAAATTTGCCTTATAATAGATAAATATAAAAATTTATTTATGTACAAAAATTATATATATATTAACACAAAACGCAAAAGACTGGTGATGAATGAATACTGATACACACGGTCAAAGATATACTATACCAATATCATACACAATATAATGTTTCTAAATAATGGGAAACAATATAACAATCTTCTAGATGATAATTATTATAAAAATTTAAATCTAGTAATAACTAATAATTTTAGAGTATTTCAGAGGTTATTTTCTCTCATCACGTGGCCATAGCAATGGAAGAAGATATTCCCTGATAAATTATACTCTAATTACTAATATTTAATAATTTATGAAATGTGAAAAATTTGTAATATGACACCGACAATATCTAACAATAATACGGGATCTCTCTATATTTATATATAACCACCCAATACAGTTGTGATCACTCTAAGGTAATTCTTATTACTCTACACAACAGAGAAAATATGCAATGCAAAATTAAATGGGCAGTCTCACCACACCCGGAATTCAGACTATGACACTTTCCCAATGGATTCAGCTGGCAATGGAACGCCTTCAGGGATGACCACAAGGGGAAGTGAGATATAATTCAATAGTGTAGGAAAATGTAGGAAGTTAGAGGTACAGAGATTTAGAAATTTAGTAAAGTTTTAGAAGTTTGAAAAGAGTTAATCGGTAGCTCTTCAGATGAATTTCAGCCTCGTCAGATTTCCTTCAGCTTGTCTCTCTTTGCTGTTTTTCAGTGAGGTTCTTCAGTGAGTTTTTTTTCAATGAGGTTTTTTCTTCAAATCAGGTGCATGGGTTTTTATACCATCTAAACTATTGTTCTAAGAGACCCTCCAACCAGGCTTTTTGATTGGCTGGTTGAGAAATGTATGTATTTAAGCTATCTCTCACCTGTCCACTAAGTGGCAGTCAGAGCTCATAGAACAATTTGAGTATTTATGATGACTCATACCTCGGGTGGAACTCAAGGTGATTTCAGGTATTAAATATACGTCTTATCCAGATATATATAGGTGATCATAGCTATAATGTTCTAAATAGGAACCATGGAATATATGTGTATATTCAGTTATTCATCTCCCTGATATACAAACTTGTGTGAAAGCATTTGTTTCCTGGTAAGACATACAACTGCTGCTAATTCACAATATATCTTCCTTTTCCTCATCTCAATACTCAATTTAGTGATATACAATCCCCATTCTGCTGAATATTTTGTGGTGTGTGAAACATATTCTTTATAACATCCATTGATAATATGCTTTTTTGGTAATATCTCTGTGGGTAGATATATCCAGTTCTTAGCCTTATATGTCCTGAATTTAACCTTTTTGTTTTAGAACCAAAATTCCCATGAGGAGAAAAGACCCTCTGTTTACCTGTCTATTGTGTTGGAGTCAGAGTAAACAACTATTTATACTTTCAACCTTAGTGGATAATAGCATATTGTGACAGTTCGAGAAGTTTGTTGGTTCATCACACTCTGCAAGGTTTTGGGTAAACTTTCAACCAGTTGAGTTTCCGTCTCATTATTGTTCACTTGTTATGACTTAATGTTTGAAGGTCGAAGTCCTATTTGACTGTCTATTTAACTTTTGTAGACGTCTTCAACTCAACCCCAATATATAAACAGTATTTGTTGACATATCCACACTTTAGCTATTCTCATAGTCTCCAATTTAAACTTTTTATAAACCTAGTCTTAGACCACCTGTGGATAGTCAAACAGTCTATTGTCTTAGAAAAAGCTCACTTCACCCATTATTTGCATGTCTTAGTTGGAGGGTCCTTTAAATTTTCAACCAAAAAGAGTTAACCCTTAACGGGCGGCTAGGCTGGTTTGTTGTTGAAATAAAGTTATGTTTTTGATACATAATTTCAAAAGTCACTACAGTACTCTCTCCTCCTGTCAGCATGTTCATGTCAGCACACGTGTTTGCAGCAGACCTGATTGGCTCTCCTTCTCATGCACAGCGGATTACTAGAGACTGATACCAAACCAAATCCAGGTGTCTTTAAAGAAAATCTGTCCTTGGAAAAAATTCTTAAAGCTAAAGCTAAATTCTTAAACCACCTGAAGGCAAAAGCAGGCAGCCAAATGTCAGGTGGCAAATATATATTTGAAAAGTTTGTTTCAATATATGAAAAAAACTCATAAATGTTTTTCGAAATCTCTTTCTTATAATACAGACCACCAACACAGACAACGCATGTAGGTGAGCCTGGAGTCGACAACATGGAAGATGGCATGAATAGGTAAGTAGAATGAATGGAGCCACTGAGCACCACGTGAGAGGTGGGGGTGGGGAGAATTTACCTGTACAGCTTCCTCACTAT
This sequence comes from Staurois parvus, assembly GCF_062004578.1. Classification (NCBI taxonomy): domain Eukaryota; kingdom Metazoa; phylum Chordata; class Amphibia; order Anura; family Ranidae; genus Staurois; species Staurois parvus. Next base: position 11,307,737 of record NW_028318005.1, on the reverse strand, counting down.
ACATCCCATCTTGTATTTTACATATGCTGCCTAAAAAGATCCAAAGGTAAGCAAGAGCATGGAGATCAAAGTATAACTAAAGGTAAAACATTGTTTTCTTTAGTTTTTGATGGAGTGGAGAGGGACTAGAACCCCTGTCAGCTTTGTATTGCTGTCTGTGTCCCCCTCTCTTCTTGTCCCGTTTACCATTATTGATGAGAGTGAAAGAAAATCCCAATTTTTGGGTTGTCACCAGAAAAGGGACAGAGGGGAAATCTTCCAATGGGGAGACTAGTTCCTCTCATTTCTCATTTTGGCTATGGGAAAGGAAGTGAAGGGAAATCTCCACAATGGGACACAGATGGCAAAAAAAACCTGACAGGGGTTATAAACCTCCCTCTGTTATAACAGTGTGTCCGGTGTTCAATATTTTATAGTTACAGTGATTTCTGCTAATATTATTATACACTGCTCAAAACAAAAATTGAAGGAACATTTTTTAATCAGAGTATAGTATCAAGTCAGTGAAACTCCTGGGATATTGATCTGGTCAGTTAAGTAGCAGAGGGGGTTGTTTTTCAGTTTCAGCTGCTTTGGTGTTAATGAAATTAACAACAGGTGCACTAGATGGGCAACAAAGAGATGACCCCCAAAAACAGGAATAGTTTTACAGGTGGAGACCACTGACATTTTTTTCCCTACTCATCTTTTTCTGTCAGTGTCACTGCTGGTATCATGAGGCGATACCTGGACCCTACAGAGGTTGCACAGGCAATCCAACTCCTCCAGGATGGCACATCAATACGGGCCATTGCCAGAAGGTTTGCTGTGTCTCCCAGCACAGTCTCAAGAGCATGGAGGAGATTCCAGAAGACAGGCAGTTACTCTACGAGAGCTGGACAGGGCCGTAGAAGGTCCTTAACCCATCAGCAGGACCTGCTCCTTTGTGCAAGGAGGAACAGGATGAGCATGAAGGTGGCCTAAGGACCCGACATCCTCTAGTGGGCCCTGTGCTCACTGCCCGGCACCATAGAGCTCGATTGGCATTTGCCATTGAACATCAGAATTGGCAGGTCCACCACTGGCGCCCTGTGCTTTTCACAGATGAGAGCAGGTTCACCCTGAGCACGTGACAGACGTGGAAGGGTCTGGAGAAGCCATGGAGAACGTTATGCTGCCTGTACCATCGTTCAGCATGACGGTTTTGGTGGTGGGTCAGTGATGGTCTGGGGAGGCATATCCATGGAGGGACACACAGACCTCTACAGGCTAGACAATGGCACCCTGACTGCCATTAGGTATCGGGATGAAATCCTTGGACCCATTGTCAGACCCTACGCTAGTGCAGTGGGTCCTGCGTTCCTCCTGGTGCACGACAATACCCGGCCTCATGTGGCGAGAGTATACAGTCAGGTCCATGAATATTGGGACATCGACACAATTCTAACAATTCTAACATTTTTGGCTCTATACACCACCACAATGGATTTGAAATGCAACAAACAAGATGTGATTGAATCACCCCCATTCCCTCCCCCCTTTAGCTACTGAGGCAGCAGCCAAAGATGTACACATGCTACAGTTAGAATTAAGCCCCCTGTTGCTTTTGGTGGGTGCTACTGCCTGCCAATCGCAACCCATTCAAGTAAATGGGGCCATTCTGCAAATGCCCTGCAACTGCATGCTTTTGCGGGGTCCAGGGGGTTAAAGCGGGTGGTAGGAAAGCAACACAACACTGCCTGCTTTAACCCCTTGTTTGCTGTACTGCACATGGTTGCAGGGTACTTGCAGAGCAGCCTCATTTACATGAATGGGTCATGCTTGGCAGGTGCTACACCCACCAACCATGACGGTGCATAACTCCTGCGATGTGTGTACACCCCTGGCCACTGCACCTAAAGAAGGTGCGGTTGGGGTGGTTGGAAGTCGCTAGCTGGGATAAGAGGTGGAGTGCATTGGTATCATTCCGCATAGGACAGGAGCCAGCACTACAGAAGAGGCATCGGCTTGTGGGGTTCTTGCTACAGCTCCAACCTTACAAGTATCCCTCTGCATTGCACTGTTTAATGCTCTGGGGTGGCGGGTCAGCAAGCCCAGACGGCAATCTACGGGTTGCTGAGCCCCAATCTAGTATTAGCATTCTACAAGGGAGGCAGGGGGGAGGGGAAATGAGTCACATGCTCCTTCCTTACCAGAAGCTCCTGATACTGGTGGATGAATGAAGTGGCGGAAGAGTGAAGGAAAGGTGAGTACGCCCAGCTGGGTAGGTGGGTAGGTTGGTAGATAAGTGGACTCGTGGCTTACTAGTAACTAATTCTAATGAAAATCTTTAACGTTTATCTAAATTCAGGAATAAAAATGTAATATATTGCAGCTCCTTGGATGTGGTGGCTGTATTATTTTTTTTTTCCTTCAGGCTTTTTTTTCCTTTTTTTCACTTATTGATCCTGCTGGTAACTCACTTTCTATTCCTAGTGTGACAACACTTATTATTGTACTTTATCAATAGAGCAGTGTTGTCACCCTAGGATGGGACTAGGGAACATCTCCCCCTCTCCTCTTCTCCATAACATGGGGGTGTTCTGTTGTCCACAAAGATGGCTGTGAGCATTGTAACTGATAACAGTCCACACAGAGAGAGAGAGCTCAGTACGTTATCAGCTCATAAGATTTCTGGCAGGATCAACAAGATTTTTTAGTACTTAATAAACAGATATAACAAAATGAATTAAATGTTATATTTAACAGACCAAAAAGTTCATTGGGGACAAAAAAAATCAATACTTTTTCTTTAGACAGTTTAACGCATTAGGCCAATTTGAAAAAACATCCCTGTTGTTAAAGAATATGTATCCCAATCACTACAATCTCATATAAGATTTACCATATTAAAGCAACCGAAAAGAGGGTTTTTAAAACCATTTTAAATTTGCAGCTTTTATTAAAATACTATCTGGTGATCCTGACATGACAGTCCTTGTTCAGACACTTCCTAGTACAGGGTGACAACATGCTGTCTCTACCTCCCAGCTGCACTGTCACCCTGTCACATGCCAATGCAATTGAAACTACAAGCAACTGTTCAAATGCACATTGCACAGGCATGGTACATTGCTGTCACCATCCTGAGAAATGCCATACAGCTATCGCTGGTGTGCACGTAGACAGGTAGAGGCTGCAAAGAAGATGCAGAAAATCAGCAACACTAAAAAGCAACAAAAAATGGGTGAAAACTGTACTTTATTTAAAAATGGCAAATGTTTATGATAAAAAAATCATTGTAATATAATTATTAAAAAAAATAATTTGACATCACATTGCAGATACTGGTGGCACCTAGGGGAATACTCTATTATTTGAAGACTTGAGAAAAGAATGTATCAATGGAATGAGAAAACAAGATTCAACGTATTACAAATATACATACAAATGTTTATTCAACTGAGACTGTCCTAAATACACTTTCTTTACGCACCATGCCATTCTAAAATAAATAAATAAACAAAATAAGATTCTTATTAAGTGTATAGCTGTGTTTATTTCAATGTTCTTCTAAAATGCAAAGACTGAATAATGTATTTTTGTGATGGATTAAAACCTCAGTGTGGATTTCCATTTCTCCACTAGCTGGCAGTGACACACCAGTTATTGAACCAGTCTGTTCTACAATGTAAGCAGTGAAAACATACTGTACTGTATATGATTGGGCTTATTATAATCAGTGTAAATTTCTATTTCTCCACTAGCTGGCAGTAACACACCAGTTATTGGACCAGTTTATTTCAATGATCTTAAACAGGGGTCTTTAAACTTTCTAAACAAAAAGCCAGTATAACTTTTTCATTGTGATCTCTCACATTATATTATTTATGGTTATAGAGCTGACAATATCTGCAAATGCTTTCCTAATCTTCACATGTCTTAATGACCTTTACTTTCTCATAACCTTGTGATGTCTCATCTTACATTACTCTGGCCTCTATGCATCTCTGTACATTTATTGGACATAGACATGAACTTTTACTGTTTAAACACCGAATAAAACTGTTTCAGCATAAACAAAGGGCAGTTTAATGTCCTTCAAATTTTAGGAGGGGCAGACTGTGGCCAGCAGGAGTAGAAATTGTCTTGGTGCCAGTGGTAGTAAACAATGTTTTCTTTTTGGTAATAGGGGGAGGAATAGTACTGCATTTTTGGTGTCAGTGGGAGGAATAGTGCCCCATCACTGGTATTAGTGGGAGGAATAGGGCCTCATTGATGGTGTCAGTAGGAGGAATAGTGCCTCATTGTTGGTGTCAGTGGGAGGAATAGTACTCCATTGTTGGTGTCAGTGGAAGGAATAGTGCCTCATTATTGGTATTAGTGGGAGCAATAGTGCCTCATCGATGGGGTCAGTGGGAGGAATAGTACCTTGTTGTATGTGTCAGGGGCAGGAACTAGTCCCCACTGTAGCTGACAGTGGGGGGTATAACGGCCCATGGGCTGGAAAAAAACAAGCAAAGGGTTGGATCCAACCCCTAGACCACAGTTTGGAGACCACTAAAATGAAAGGTGTGAAAAATACAGTATATAATTGTGATGAATTGCAACCTTAGTGTGAATTCTTATTCCTCCACTAGGTGCAGAAGTAACGCATTGTTTATTGAACCTATTTATTTAAATGTTCTAAAACAGAGGTCTCCAAATCTTCTAAACAAAGGGCCAGTTTACATGCCTTCAAACTTTAAGGGGGGGGGGGGGAGCTACTGCGACCATTGGGAGTAGAAAAGGTTTCAATGTCAGTGTGAAAAAAAATGCCCCATCGTTGGGGTCAGTTGGAGAAATTGTGCCCTAAGGGCTGGATAAGGGCAATCAAAGGGCCGCATCTGGCCCCTGGGCCGCAGTTTAGAGACCACTGTTCTACTATGTAAGGCAGGGTTTCTCAACAAGGGGTTCCTTGCGCAATGAGTAGTTTCTGCCTCTCAGGTAAGTTCCCACTGACACCATTGATCTTTTTAGCTATCTGTAAGGGGGTAATTCTTCCTAATGGTATAGAGGTGGTCATCCTGTGCCCTACCTGCAATGACCCCAAAAAAAGTGGCCGCAAACACCTGACTATATTCCCAAATAGTGAAAACAAATAAAAGAATGAAAGGGTGCTGCGCTACTTAGTGTATGAACAATGCGCCATAAAAACATAAATAGAATATGTACTGAATACAGATATGCCCCTCATCCAAGTGTAAACATAACATATCCAAAAAGCATGTGAATGGGTGCAAACAATGACAAAAACGGCAGCACACTATAATGTGCTGGTGACAGGGGTGAACATAATAATAATGATGATGTGTATAATGGGATAAAAAATACCAAAAAATACCAATAAATAAAGTGACTCAGTCCCAAAAATATGACAGTCCCAAAACACAGAAAAAAAACACAGTAAATCTTCAGTGCACGCTGTGAAACATCCAGTGCTGCAAAACTATACAAAAATATCCTCCACTAAGTAGGGCAGCACCCTTTCACTCTTTTAACTCTTCCCAATGACCACAAGTGTAGGGAGCATTCTTACCTCTGACTATCACACTAATGTATCATGAATTGTAACTAAAGTCCTTTTTAGCAGGGGTTCCCTGAGACTGGAAAGTTATGTCAAGGGTTCCTCTGCATTGAAAAAGGTTGAAATAGGCTGATGTAAGGAGTGAAAAAACATAAAGATTGTGACATATTATTCCCTTAGTGTAATGTCCTATTCTTCCACTAGGTGGAAGTCTCATACCAGTTATTGAACTAGTTTAAATATTTCAATGATCTTATAAAGTAAAAAATACAGTACTGTATATGATTATGATCTGATGGGGGGCACAGTCTCTGATGGGGGTGCTGCTTCAGATTGAGTGCGGCTTAGAACGAGTGCATAGAAGAAGCAGTTAAACGCAGCAGTTGAACTAAAGCAGGAGAACTCAAGCAGCAGGAAGACACAACAACAGCAAGAAGCTCTACTGCATGCTGGAAGACTGCAAGCAATCACCCTGGGAAACCTCTTACATGCCTGAGACCCACTCCGTGTACCTTTATATAATACACCCCCTCTTCTCCTTATCATATTACTATCCTCTGTTCCCAAATCTCATTTCTTTACCCCTCTGCTCCACCCCACAACCTGTACATCTCCCCCTCACTGCTATCATCTCCCTACTATTGCTCTCTTCACCTCCCCAAAATGCCTCTTCCACTCCTCCTTCTCATTTTCCTCTCCTCCGTTCCCAAAATCCATTCACTATATCCCTCTGCCCCTCCCAAACAATTGTATATTGTGTCCTCACTGCTTCCTTCGCCCCTCTATGGCACCCACCACCTCCTCCTATTACTCCGCTCTCCCACTGACCCCAACACCTCCACTAGGAGTTTCTCATGCTCCTGCACATCCCGCTCCCATGCCACCTTTCTCACCCTTCTCCTCCTCCTAGCCGCGGGGGACATCTCCCTGAATCCTGGCCCTCCACCTCCCTCACCCGCTCAACACCCTCCCACGTCCACGTCCTACTGCAACCCCCGCAACTTAGTATCTGTCCCCCTGCTCCCTAAAATCTCCTTCCCCCCCGTTTTCATGTGCACTCCTGAACGCCCGTTCGGTGTGCAACAAGCTTACCGCCATCCACGACCTCTTTGTTTCCCGCTCCCTCAACCTCCTAGCGATCACGGAAACCTGGATCCAGCCCACTGACTCTACCTCCCCTGCTGCACTCTCCTACGGAGGTCTCACCTGGACCCACTCACCCAGGCCTAACGGTCGTAAAGGTGGTGGGGTTGGTCTGCTCCTGTCACCGCAGAGCACCTTCCGAGTCCTCCCAAACCCCCCCCTCCCTATCCTTCTCCTCCTTCGAGGCCCACTGCGTCCGACTATTCTCCCCAACCCCCCTGAAGATTGCTGTGATATACCGGCCTCCTGGATCCATACCCCGCTTCCTGGATGACTTCTCCTCCTGGCTACCCTTCTTCCTCTCCTCTGAGCTACCCACCATCATCCTTGGGGATTTCAACATCCCTGTCAACCTCGACAACCCAGACACAGCCCGTCTCCTCCACCTAACCTCCTCCTTTGCACTTGCACAGTGCATACAATCCACCACCCACTCCGACGGAAATATCCTGGACCTTGTCTTCTCCAACCGCTGCGCTCCCCACAACCTCACTAACACCCCCTTCCCTCTCTCTGACCACAACCTGATCACCTTCTCTATCTCCTCGTCCTCCAACGCCTACCCCTCCAAATGTCACACTACTACCAGCCGTAACCTCCGCAACCTTAACCCTGCCTCCCTCCACTCTGCAGCTGATCAACTCCACGACCGCATCCTCCCCCTGTCCTGCCCCGACTTGGCTTTGACCGCCTACAACAATGCGCTCTCAACAGCCCTTGACTCACTAGCGCCTTTAACCACACGCAACATCAGACCCCGACCGCTCCAGCCCTGGCAGACTGATCACACCAAAACCCTCAAACGACAAAGTCATGCCCTGGAGCGACTATGGCGCAAAACCAAATCCCAACAAGCCTTCACCAGCTATAAATCTGCCTTCCGCACCTACACCTCCTCCCTCCATGCTGCCAAACAGGCCTACTTCTTGACCCTCATCAAGGCCCTCTCCTCCAATCCTCGCCGACTCTTCTCTGCCTTCAACTCTCTACTCTCTCCACCCCCACCTCCACCCAGCACCTCACTCACTGCCCTTGAGATTGCCAATCACTTCAAAAACAAGATTGACACAATTCGCAAGGACATTGCCGCAACTCACACACCCTCTCAACCCGTCCCCTCTCACACAGCTACCCCCTTATCCCCCCTCCCCCTCGACATAACCCGCAGGGACTTCGTCGCTGCTCAAACTCTCTCCAGCCCCTTCACCCTCACTCAGCTACCCCCTCATCACCCCTCTCCCATGGCCCCACCACTGCTCTGACCTCCTCTTCCACCCCACCCTACATTCCTCATACTGAAGCTCCCCCCACACTCCGCACCTTTGACCTTACTACCATCGAGGAAGTCTCCAAGATCCTCTCTGATGCCCACCTCACCACCTGCCCCCTCGACCCTATCCCCTCACAACTCCTACAACCTTCCTCCTCCTCCATCCTACGCTCCCTCACCCACATCTTCAATCTCTCCCTCTCCTCAGGCACTTTCCCCTCCCCTCTGAAACATGCACACATCACCCCCATACTTAAAAAGCCCTCCCTGGACCCCAATGACCCGAACAACCTCAGACCCATCTCCCTGCTCCCATTTACATCTAAACTCCTCGAGCGCCTAGTCTACACCCGCCTATGCTCTCACCTCAACGACAACAACCTCCTCGATCCCCTACAGTCCGGCTTCCATCCCCTACACTCCACCGAAACCGCCTTACTCAAACTCTCCAACGACCTGCTAACCGCCAAAGCTAATGGCCACTATTCAGTGCTCCTACTCCTTGACCTCTCTGCGGCCTTCGACACAGCACCCCCTCCTCCTCAAAAAACTACACTCCCTCGGCCTCAGAGATTCTGCTCTCTCCTGGCTCTCATCCTACCTGTCACAACGCTCCTACAGCGTTACCTATAATGCTACCACCTCCCCCTCACTCCCCCTCTCTGTTGGGGTCCCTCAAGGCTCTGTCCTCGGGCCCCTTCTCTTCTCCATCTATACCTCCTCCCTTGGCCAACTCATACACTCTCACGGCTTCAACTACCACCTCTATGCCGACGACACACAAATCTATCTCTCAACCCCCCACCTCACCCCCTTGGTCTCAGCCCGAATCACACACCTACTGAGCGACATATCAATCAAACACAGATAATAAACAATAAAACAGTGACTGTGTGCTAATAGAGCCACTGGATGGTGGCTATGAAGTGAAGGAAGTGAAACAGTCCAATGGAGGAGTGCTCTTAAGATCCAGGATGATCCTCAGACGTCCAATATTAGGAACCGTCAGGTGATAAAAAATGTAAAGACTGCGCACTCACCAGATACGCAATCTTTATGCGCATTTGTGTATAATATCACTGGACCTCCTGTGTCATCATCCTGGTCTGGTCAAATCTGGTCAGCATATCCTCCCTTGCCTGATATCCGGATAGATGCAGCTATTCCATGGATCTGGCTGGCTCCCACCAGAACTCAAATAAACAGAAAAGGCCACATAGTGTGATATCCTCAGGTATCTTTATTGTAGGCAAAGGATAGCAGGAAAACCAACATGTAAAAAATTACTGACCCAGATGCAAAATCAAAGATGGCCGCCGGGGCCCCTCGTGGTGCCGGCGGTGAAGCGTCCAACCTGCTGTAGCTCTCCCTGACGCGTTTCGAGCGAAGGCTCGTACTCATAGGGGTGCAGCTTACAGTGGTGGACGCAAATGACAATTTTAAATACGAGCGATGGCGCATGCGCAGTACGCCGTGCGCCATCTTTCCTATGCTGAATGTCCGCGCGACGGGCGCCATTTTATTGTAGCCCAACCCGATGGCGCATGCGCAAACGCCCTGTCGTCGGGTACGCAGAGACAACCAGCAGAAACGAATGCTATGAGCACCAGGGATGACTCACTCATATGCTATAAGCGCCAGAGATGATCAAATCAATAATTTGACGCTATAGATCATCTATCTAGACACGGAAATTAATAAAGTACGAGAGAAACTCATTCCATTTAAAGATAGGAATGACTATCAATCAGAATCTGAGAAACTCAAACAATTTTTAGAACACACGGAAAAGGAACAAAAGACAAAAAAATGTAAGAAATACATACGTGATCATAGGGACTATGCCGAAAATAAAGTTTTTAAATGGCAAACAGACTTAGATGAACCCACGAATGAGCCTCCTATACCCATGGAGACTAATTCATATACATCTAAACCAAAGAAAAATAATAAAGGCGGGAGGGTCCCCAATCATTCTCGTCATACATATCATCACCAATCTCAGCCATCTGGGGAAACTAGGGTCACCTATAATAGTAATATACCCACGTCCAACAGTTTTGAACCACTGAGGTCTATGTCAGACAACAATATAGGCTCAAGAAACTATGATTGGTATCCCAATCAAGGTTATAGGGATAACCAATTCAAGAAACCATTTCAACAACAGGGTACTGGACCCCCCAACAATAATTATAACAGAGGGTATGGCAATTATAACTCCCCGAGAAGGAATTATGGAGCCTCATATAGACAGGATGAGTTCAGGACACCTACACCTAGAACACCTCAGCAGTCATTTAGGCAACCACCATATGCCCCACCATATAGAAATGATACTTACTATCCTCCTACAACTAACCATTCCACATATCAAAATGAGAATTGGAATCCCACTCCGGTTCATTTTTTAGACCAGGAAAGCTCACGCAAAAGAAACGTTCGAGCAGGGGAAAAAGGGGAGGCAAAAGGGTCAACAAACCCAAAAAAGAGGAAACTATAAAGGGTAAAGGGATTTTTAATCTTAGTGGGAAAATATTAACTTCCCAAGAGTTGGATTTATTAGATAGGGGATTAAAATTTGCACCAAATAACAAATTGGACAAATTCCATACATATATTGACATACATAGATTTGTAAGATCAATATCTTTGAAAAAATATTTTCACTCGAACCCTATCGCTAGAAATAACACTAGCATGAACACTTATTCTAACCTAAGGAATGCTTCCCTATTCAATCCTCCCCCACAAAATTATAGTTATATTAATGCCTTCAAAGAAACGGTACTGAAGGATTTAGCTGCTGTGAAGGTAAAGAACCATAAAAATCAGCATGGGACTTCCAAAGCTATTAACTCCCTCCTTGACCAGAAAGACCTAGTCATAAGGCCTGCGGATAAGGGAGGAGGAGTTGTACTAATGAATAAAGATAGCTACAATAAGGAAGTATATAATATTCTTGGAGATGTAGACACATACTGCCGTTTACCAAAGAATCCTTTGAGTACATATAAAAAATCACTTAAAAACATTATTGCCAAAGGCTATTCGGATAATGTTATAAATAAGAAAGAGAAGGAGTTTTTATGTCCATCGGCTCCTAGGATACCAGTTATGTACATTCTCCCTAAAATACATAAGAACCTAGAGAACCCTCCCGGTAGACCTATCATAAGCGGTATTGGATCTCTGTGCTCTCGAGTAGGACAATACATAGATTATTTCCTACAACCGCTAGTACGGAAAACGCCATCCTATCTGAGAGACACTAAACAAGTGTTACAAGACATCCAAGGTCTTTATGTTGATAAGGATACATTTCTAGTTACAGCTGATGTGGCTTCTCTGTACACGAGCATTGACCACACAGAGGGTATGCAAGCAGTGGATTTTTATCTTAATGAATCTACTTTGCCTCTTCTTCATAAAAAATTTATACTTACCCTTCTGGATTTCGCTATGACTAGAAACTATTTTTGGTATGACAGTAATTTTTACCTACAAACTAGGGGCGTGGCTATGGGAGCGAAATTCGCTCCAAGCCTGGCAAATCTGTTCATGGCTAGATGGGAGGAGGACATTATATATGCCAGGGATTGGCCAGAATTATACTTCTATAGACGATATATTGATGACATACTGCTTATCTGGAAAGGGGATGAACAAACATTGGTTAACTTTTTCGGTACCCTTAATAACAACACTTTAAATATTAAATTAACCTTTGACTACAGTAAGATTAGTGTGAATTTCTTGGATCTGACATTAATGAACCAAGAGGGCACCCTAATAACCTCCTCCTTCTTCAAAGGAACAGATCGGAATGGATACATTCCCATTAGCAGTTGCCATCATCCACTATGGCTTTCAAACATACCGAAAGGGCAATTCTTAAGGCTGAGAAGAAACTGTACCTCTGTTGATACCTTTTTGTCACAGGCATCTATATTAAAAAATAGATTCTTGGAAAAGGGATACGATGAGATATGTCTTACTCGCACTATGCATGAGATAGGAAATATGGATAGAGATTCTCTGCTTGTTAACAATACCTCACAAAAGTCACAAAAAATCTGCCCCTTTGTTACTACTTTTTCTAGACAATACAGGACGATTTCTAGAATCATTAATCAGAACTGGAAGATTTTGAAGGCGGATCCAGTGCTAACTAATATCCTTCCTGATAGACCTGAGATTACTTATAGAAGAGCACAATCTCTGAGAAATCTTATAGCCCCAAATATTATCGACCCTCCTAGGAACACTTCCTTTTTGAATAATATTACTGGTTTCTTCCCATGCAACAAGTGTATTATATGCACCTGTAATGGCAAAAGGAAAAAGAGGGTCGACAATTTTCTATCAACTAGTACTGGCAGGACATTTAAAATTAAAAACTTTATATCATGCTACAGCAAAAATGTCGTGTATCTTTTGCAATGTCCGTGCAAAAAACAGTACGTTGGGCGCACCATTAGAAGACTTAGGGATAGACTCCGTGAACACGTTAACAACATAAAAAAGGGCTTTAAAGATCATTCTTTATCATTACACTACAGGACCCATCATAACAGGGACCCATCTTCATTGCAGTTTGTGGGTATTGACACAGTGCAAGCCCATTGGAGAGGCATAAATAAGAAAAGAGCAGTCTCGCAAATGGAAACGAAATGGATATTCCAGATGGACTGTATGCGCCCCAATGGACTTAATATAGAATTGGATATCAATAGTTTCATTGATAACAGCTGATTGGGACTATCTAGATATCTTTCTATATACACATATGTATTTTTGCCATTGATCCTAGTGTGTATTTCACTTAATATTATATAACTTTATTTCTTTGTTATTCTGATGATATATTTTTGTTATTCAGGTAATTTTAATATTTAATGTTTTATTATTCTAACTTTCTACATGCACTAATGACCGATGGGTCTACAGATGTATGTATTATTTTATATTTGTATTGATTATATATACTGTGGATTTATGTATTTTTGGATTTTTAGTATTCAGGTATAACTTTATATATATGGGTACTTATGTTTGGCAGACTTTTTGCCAACGTTTACATATGTATGACCACCAGGTTCTCACATGAATATAATCTTTTAATTTTTTAACTTAATAATTTTTTAATTCATTTATGTGAATATAGTTTTTCATACGGAGTATCTATACATTTGCATTACTGTTGTTGTGATAAACACGGGCTATATAACATGAATTTGGATCTGTTCATTAAGATCCATCTTTGTTCTTGCCCATAATTATATTATCTTGGTTGGTTTCCACATAGGTGATCTATAGCGTCAAATTATTGATTTGATCATCTCTGGCGCTTATAGCATATGAGTGAGTCATCCCTGGTGCTCATAGCATTCGTTTCTGCTGGTTGTCTCTGCGTACCCGACGACAGGGCGTTTGCGCATGCGCCATCGGGTTGGGCTACAATAAAATGGCGCCCGTCGCGCGGACATTCAGCATAGGAAAGATGGCGCACGGCGTACTGCGCATGCGCCATCGCTCGTATTTAAAATTGTCATTTGCGTCCACCACTGTAAGCTGCACCCCTATGAGTACGAGCCTTCGCTCGAAACGCGTCAGGGAGAGCTACAGCAGGTTGGACGCTTCACCGCCGGCACCACGAGGGGCCCCGGCGGCCATCTTTGATTTTGCATCTGGGTCAGTAATTTTTTACATGTTGGTTTTCCTGCTATCCTTTGCCTACAATAAAGATACCTGAGGATATCACACTATGTGGCCTTTTCTGTTTATTTGAGTTCTGGTGGGAGCCAGCCAGATCCATGGAATAGCTGCATCTATCCGGATATCAGGCAAGGGAGGATATGCTGACCAGATTTGACCAGACCAGGATGATGACACAGGAGGTCCAGTGATATTATACACAAATGCGCATAAAGATTGCGTATCTGGTGAGTGCGCAGTCTTTACATTTTTTATCACCTGACGGTTCCTAATATTGGACGTCTGAGGATCATCCTGGATCTTAAGAGCACTCCTCCATTGGACTGTTTCACTTCCTTCACTTCATAGCCACCATCCAGTGGCTCTATTAGCACACAGTCACTGTTTTATTGTTTATTATCTGTGTTTGATTTATCATTTTGCTAAGATGTAGCGCTGCACCCCCCCCTTTTTATATTTATGTCCCTGAAGGTTTGATACGGTGCCTTTCTGGTGTACAGCCGCTGCTCATTATATCTATTTCAAGCGCTCGCTTATTTTCTGTTTTCTTGAGCGACATATCAGACTGGATGTCGCTCCACTTCCTTAAATTGAACCTCTCCAAAACCGAGTTTCTTTTCTTCCCCCCAGCCCGGACACCACCCCCCATTGATTTCTTCGTCACATGCAACAACGCTACCATCAAACCCGCCCTGCAGGCCAGAGTACTGGGTGTCATTCTGGACTCCAACCTATCCTTCCAGCCCCAAGTCCAATCTTTAACAAACTCGTGCAGACTCCACCTCCGCAACATCGCCAAAATCCGCACGTTCCTAACCCCAGAAACCACTAAACAGCTCATCCACTCCCTCATCATATCACGACTCGACTACTGCAACTCCCTCCTCACTGGCCTGCCTCGCCGCTGGCTATCCCCGCTTCAGTCCATCCTGAATACGGCTGCCAGACTCATTCACCTTTCCAACCGCTCTGTCTCCGCCACCCCCCTCTGCCAATCCCTCCACTGGCTTCCGATTGCGCAACGGATCAAATTCAAAATCCTAACGCTGACGTACAAAGCTGTCCACCATACTGCCCCGAACTACATCACTGACCTAATAACCAAGTACCGCCCAGAACGCACACTCCGCTCCTCACAAGACCTCCTTCTCTCTAGTTCCCTGGTCTCCTCCTCCCATGCCCGCCTCCAGGACTTCTCCAGGGTGTCACCCATCCTCTGGAACTCCCTGCCCCAACCCATCAGATTATCACCTACTCTCCTCTCCTTTAGGCGCACCCTGAAAACCCATCTCTTCAGGGAAGCCTACCCCACCCCCTGCTAACTTGCCGACCTCCTCCACTCTTCCTACCACTCCATCCCCCACAGCTATCTCCTCCTGTGCCACCACCCCCTCCCTCCTAGATTGTAAGCTCGAAAGAGCAGGGCCCTCGAACCCCTCGTGTATCACATTGTATTGGTATTGTTCTGTCACATGTTCTGTCCCCCTTTGTAATGTACAGCGCTGAGCGAACTATTGGCGCTTTATAAATACTGTATAATAATAATAATAATAGTAATGTTAGTGTAACTTCCCATTTTTCTATTAGGTGGCAGTAGCACACCTTTTATTGAACAAATTTCAGTATTATGACTTTAGTGTAACTTCCTATCTGACCACCAGGTGGCAGTAACACGCCGGTTATTGAACCAGTTTATTTCATGGTTCTGAAATGTAAGGAGTGAAAACTATAGCATTGTGATGTTTTCTATCGCTAGTGTAAATTCCTATTTGTCCACTAGATGGCAGTAACACACCAGGTTTTGTACTGCATAGAATATACTTTAGCTGTAGGAAGTCACAAGTCACAGTTTCTAGGGGGACAATTTACAAAGTTACGCCCGCAGGACACAGTCCATAGAGGTCATGCGTAGTTCTTATTTTGTCTCCATTTCGGAGCCATTTTGCGGAGGACATTGCAGCCAATATGAATGGTTCTTTGGTCCTCTTACATATGGCGGTCGCCTTGGATCCTGGAGAACTCGCTGCCCCGGCAGTGCAGACATGTTTGGTTAGCCATGTGCAGGTTTGTCTTTCCTCTGGTGTTCGGTGTGAGAGGTGTCCAGGTGGAGGGATGGTGAGTGTAGTGGCTCCGGGGTGTAGGACATACAGAGTACAGAGGGTTATGGTGATTCTTATAGGTTGTCTGGATTATACAGCTGAGAAGAAAGGCTGGTGTACATGTGATAGAGGAAAGCCAGGGGCTGCCATGGCTGACCTCCTCCTACAATACACATCTCCTGGCTCTGGCTGGCTGCAGTACTTCCCAGATGACTGAGCTGAGAGAAGGATGAGGATGTCAGTGCGGCCCGCTCTCCTGTACAGATGAGTCAGGTTCATGGAAGAAAGATTCCAGGTCCCCGGAAGTGATCTAATGTGAGCGCCATCCTGTGTACTGTGAGCTCAGGACTGGCAATGATGATGCACCCTAAGGGTGGTGTGTCCATGACAACCTGGGCTCACAGGAAGTGGGCTGTATAATGCCAGCTGTCAATAAGGTGGTATTATCCCCAAACATGAAATATATTGCAGCTTACCATTCACTAGATGTGCTAAATTAGTCTTTTTTCCCCCTCTGTTTTCACCAGGTGATCTGGCCAGTAACACACCTCCTGTATTAGAGTGCCCCCACTCTGGATGAAGGAGCATAGGGGGCACGTTTGGGCACTTCCACTAGTTTCTATTAGGGAGCCTATATATCTAAATGGAAGCATTTTATTTTCCTGTGATTTATATTCCTAGAAATAACTGGATTGTGTAAACATGGAAGGGCGACCCGTTCCATCGGAACCAGTTTCATGTGAAAGGACTGTGCTGAAGAACCCCTCTGAGTATCAGTACCTGAAGATCCAGCTGTGAGTTGCTCAGGCACAATACACTAAATATAATTATAGATGAACTTGGCCATATTTGGATCCTAGTCTGAACCCAAGGAGCGAGCCTGCCAGGAAGCTGTCGCCTGTACTGGTCCAATCATCGGTGGCCGAGTAATTCCCTGCAGCTGCACATATACCAGGGGCGTGTATACATCTGGCTGTGGAGTGGGGAATGCCTTAGCTGCAGATGATTAGCCCAGTACAGGTAACAGTTCCTGATGGGCTTGCTGACCTGGGTTCAGGCTAGGATCCAACCACGCCCGTGTTCATCCCTAATTATAGGAGCTCTGTGTACTTACTGATATACTTGTGTTTGGTCTGCAGAGTATTTCAGCGTGAAGGTGTCAAGCTGACTGCAGCTCAGTACAAATCACTGATTGTGTCTGCTGTAAAGGAATTGCATGGAGAGGTAAGTACCGGTTGTGTCTGATCTTCATGGACTGTCCACTTTTATGGCTTCCAGTACCAGGATAGAAGACTGAGAATTTTTCTTCACATCCCTACATGACAAAATTGTTAATCTCCCATCACCATAACTTCCTATGCTCTTTAGTAAAAAAAAAGCACACAGCCGACTAGGCTGACACTGTTCACTGGTGTTCAGATGTAATTACATATAAAGCAGTCATGTGTGCAGGGATGGATCCGTGCCTATAGACACAGAGGGGTTGATTTACTGCAACTGAAGAGGACAAAATCTGGTGCAGCTCTGCATAGAGACCAATCGGCTTCCAGGGTTTTTGTCAAAGCTTAACTGAACAAGCTGAATTTAGAAGCTGATTGGCTACCGTGCACTGCTGCACCAGGTATTGCACTCTCCAGTTTTAGTAAATCAACCCCAGAATGTCCATGTCCTGGAGCGCACATCCATCCCGAACAGCAGATAACCACTCCATGTGCAATTACATGCAAACAGATACAGACCTTGTCAGCCTGTTATTGATTTATACAGGTTTCCTGCCCTTCCACTGCTGATTGGAACACCTGTGTTACCTCCGCAGAACTATGTTGGTCTGGGCAGTGTACGGCCCAAATCAGCTGTGTGCATGAGCCCATCATTGGAATTATTTTCACTTTTCTGATTTTAGTATTTTTTTTTAATTGATTTCAAGCATACAGCATAGCAGCCACGTTTCCATGGATCTAGTAGTGCATAGTCTCAGTGCAGTGTGTGTAGGGCTCTGTTCACGCCTATGCAGGTGTTTCTGTATTTTGGTGCATCACATTTAGGGTATACATTCATTTTGTTTGGCTTCTCATGTGCGAAAGTTGACTTTTTTTCCCCTTAATCCCACTGCACCAAAACACATCACACACATTTTAGCAAGGTGTGTTGGGGTGTCGCTATGTGCCTGCAAAAAGGATGCACGCTTTTTGTTCATTGCGGGAATTCATGTGATTTTTTTTCATGCATTACCACATCACACAAATGTGAACTTAGCTTTACAGTTGTATTCAGTGCAAGACTATCATTCAGTTGGAATGATTCACGACAACTGATTCTGTTTGTGAATAATTGTCTTTATCCCTTTGGTTCTTCAATGTGGATGCTAATCAGTAAACCACTCTATCAGAGGCCACCCTATCTGTACATGAAAAAAAAGCATAAAAATGTGGCACAGCAGGCACAACACATGTAAATATGTGAACTCATAGTAAAAATGGTCCTCTTAACAATTGAAGTGGTTGTAAACCCTTAGGGCCAGTTCACACTACATGCATTTCAGTTGCTTTTTTTCTGCCTCCACATTACACAGAAAGTAGGTTATATGGTTGTCAATGTCATAGTTCACATCAGTGCTTGCAGTTCCAGTTGCAGAAAAAAAGTAGAACAGATTGCATTTTTCCTGCACAGAACTGTATTGGAACGCAGTAAAACGCACTGGAATGCACCAAAAGTGCACTGAATTGCACATGTCCCTATTTAAATTGAAGAGAAAAAAGGGTGAAAAAGCGCATCTGGACTGCGTTTCTATGGTGTGAATTGGCCCTTTCACATACCCAGTGAAGTGACTAGCCTCAGGTGATACACAGAGATGAAACAAATCCTCCTTCATAAGTTGGACCTGTTTATCTACAGCTATCTGTCCTCTAAATCCATTCAAAGTGCAGAATTTACACAGGATCTCTCAGCTCTGAATTACAGGGGTCGGGGAGCTGAAGTTACACTCAGTGAGAAGCGTTTCCAAAGCCGATTAGAGGGAAGGGACACACACCCTCCTTCACACAGCACACAGGAACATTGCCAAGGCTGTCAGTTACAGGATGTGCCCTCTCCTGTCATCTTTTTTCTCTTGGGGTCAGGAAAACTTGTCACAAGTGACTGCAGATAGAGGAACAAGGCAGCAAAAAGAAATTACGCTTAGTGCCCTGGGTGATACAAATACACAATATAGAAGGATATATGTTGTTCATATTTCATGTCAGAGGTTTACAACCACTTTAACTCAAATTGAGAACTGCCTGAGGGTGCATTGTAGTTTCCTTTTTAACTGATTGTGACATGCAGAATACTCCATTGTTACCTGTGATTTTATCTTATTTTTCTGTGATTGGTTATAATTGCCTGTCTCATTATTAACTGGTGTAAAGAGCAACTAATAGACAGACACTAAGGACTCATTTTCTGTGCGTGAATCCACCTCAGAGCTGCATGTAGGCAGCTCATAGAAGTGGATTCACACGCAGTAGCTGCACGAACACAGAACCTGTGCATTCGGATCCATGCACCTGCTTGCATGTGAAATTATGACATGTGATTGTGTCTGTGAAGCCGCTGCACGTGCATCCACCTCTGTGGGCTGTCTGTATGAAGTTCCAAGTTGGATAACACGCAGCAGGCAGCAGCTTAGATCGGAGGATGGGTCTGATCTAGGGTTGCCACCTCATCCTTTTAAACCCGAACACTTATTAATTACACCGGTTCTGAGGCTTATTTAATGCAGACAAGGCACTATGTGAGTTTAATTGCCTCCTTAATCAGCCACAGAACCTGTGTAATTAATAAGTGTTTGGGTTTATACGGATGAGGTCTGATCACTCGTATGAATGAGCCCCTATGAATAAAATATTTCATCCCTGGCCATAATATGTAAAGCCAACACTTTTTGTTTTGGAAAGAGTATCAAGAGCTAAAACCCCTTTGCAGTTATTTTGCTGCATTTGCTCATCTGGGGACATTACTTCCTGTCCTGGAAATGCAACAGAAAGTGAGAGGAAATCCATTTCAGGGAACAGAAATTCCATTTAGAAATTTGCCACAGGAACAGCTGTCCCCATTGGAAGACTTTTCCTCACCTCTTTCTCTGGAGACAACACTTACATTTTGGATTTTTGCTCATTTATTGTCATGACAGAGGGGTGAATCTACCTATCATAGTCAGAGACCTCAATAAAAACATGACAGAGGTTTTAACTTTTCCCTACACTAGCTAAAAAAAATCCTTTATATACAGTGTTTTTGTTTCTAGGTGGGAGCCTCTTGTCCCTTGGACTTGTTAAAATATGATGATAAGACGTTGTGTGCAATATTGAGAATCAACAGCAGGTATGTGAAGAACGTGTAAAGGAAGTGTGTGTGTATGTATGTATGTATGTGTAAGGTATTTGCTAAGAGGCATGGCGAGTGTTTTTCAGATCTAATTTGTTGCCACATGTTTCTGAAAAATGAAGAAAGAAAACAAAACATTTTCTTTTTTTTTCAAAACCCTGGTGACAAACATTTTATCTGTAAAATACTCCCCATGCCTCTTATCAAATTCCTTGGGTGTCTACTTTCCAAAAGGGGTCATTTGTACTATGAGGAAATATGCCCTTTGAAAGCCTGGAGGTGGTCATTGGTTTTTGGGGGCATGTATGTAGCTAGGCTGCCAAAATGTCTCTCACATGTGGTATGGCCATACTTGTAAGAAGTAGAATAATGTGTTTTGGGGTGTTATTCCACATATACCCATGGCATGTGCGAGCAATATATCATTAAAGTGACAACTTTGTGTACAAAAAAAAAGTCATATTAAAACCACTTCCAGTCCGGGCACTTTTACCCCCTTCCTGTCCAGGCCAATTTTCAGCTTTCAGCGCTATCACACTTTGAATGACAATTGTGCGGTCATGCAACACTGTACCCATATGAATTTTTTAGCATTTTTTTGAGACAGATAAAGCTTTATTTTGATGGTATTTATTCACCGCTCGGATTTTTATTTTTTTTGCTATGTAAATGAAAATGTCCAAAAATTTTGAAAAAAATTGTTTTTCTTATAAAATTTTGCAAATAAATATTTCATAATAAATCTTGACCAAAATTTATTCCATTATCTCTTTAGTAAAAAAAAAAAACCCAAATTAGTCTATAACCAAAAATTATAATGTTTAAACATTTTTTTTTTTACATTTTTATTTTATTTTCTTATATTTATTTTTATATACATACTGTCACCCTAGCAGTACAGTGTCAACATGGTGACACTGTACTACTTGTGTGTGGGGGGGGGGGGGGGGGGCGTGATGAAGATTATTTATTTTTTTTTTTATTTTACACTGATTGCTTTTACACCCATAAAGGCTGTAAAAGCAAACATTTCTCCTTCTCTCTGGCTGCATTGTTGCAGCCATTGAGAACTACTGTGTGAGCTGTGATTGATCACAGCTTGTCACATGGTACAAGGCTGTTGTGAATAGCCTTGTACCATGTGACCTCTGTGATCATTCATAGATTTCACACATAGTAAGCAGAGGTGTCAGAAATTACATCTTGCTTACTACTCTCCATGTGATTACTGATTGGCCAATCAGTGATCACATGATCGGGACCTTGCACAGAGGTCCCGTCTGACGATCGGTATTCCACTGTACCCGGAGGACACAGCGGGCACCGGGTTGCAGTGCTGCGCGCTCCCAGGGAGCGGGCACAAGCAGGGGGCAGGGAGGCTGTTTATAAATGGCCACCTGACCCTGCACTGCCACCGTCCAGACGTTTATATACAACAGCTGGACAGGAGGTGGTTATTATGGGAGGTAGAGGGCACTATTTTGGTTAGGCAATCTACAGCTGGCTGGAAATTTGGGAGGAGGGAGGCCATCACCCAGTGGTTGGGAACCACTTCCCAGGTGAGTCAAAGTACACGTAGTACTTTGTCCCATGTTTTAGGTGCTTTTTAACCTTAGTTATGAGGTCCGACCTACCCCTCCTTCTTTCCTGCCGCAGCCGAATAAACAAAAGCTAGAAAAGAGATGATTGATTCATTGCTGCAGCTTGTCTCGGCTATCAGTACTTTCCATTGGTTGAGAATTTCTGCCATAGGGGATAGATCTGTAAACTAAAATTCTAAAGATGGATGTTTTTTATAAAGCAAGCACATAGGATCATACATTTGCAATTTTTTTCAAAAGGTCTTATACTATTTGCAAAACTAAACACATACAGTGGGGAAAATAATTCTTTGATCCCCTGCAGATATTTGACGTTTGGCCACTTACAAAGAAATGGTCTATAATTTTTATTATGGGTGTGTTTTAAATGATAGAGACAGAATATCAATAAAAAAAACCCAGAAAAATCACATGATACAAATGTTATAAATTGAGCTGCAGTTCAGCGAGTAAAATAACTATTTGATCCCCAAGCAAAACATGACTTAGTACTTGGTGGAGAAACCCTTGTTGGCAAGCACATTGAGGTAAGATGTTTCTTTTAGTTGGTTACCAGGTTTGCACACATCTCGGGAGGAATTTTGATCCACTCTTCTTTACAGATCTTCTCTTCAGGTTTCATGGCTGTCGCTTGGCAACTTGAAGTTTCAGCTCCCTCCAAAAATGTTCTGTAGGATTGAGGTCTGGAGTCTGGCTAGGCCACTCCATGACCTTAATGTGCTTCTTCTTGAGCCACTTAATGCAGCAAAGTCAACCTGTATCTTTAGTAGAGAAATGTCCCCTAAAGCATAATGTTTCTACCTCTGTGCTTGACTGTAGGGACGGTGTTCTTGGGGTCACAGTCAGCATTTTTCTTCCTCCAAACACCGCAAATTGAGTTAATGGCAAAAGAGCTCAATTTTGGTCTCATCTGACCACAGTACTTTGTCCCAATCCTTCTCTGAATCATTTAGATGTTCATTGGCAAACTTCAGACAGGCCTGTACATGTGTCTTCTTAAGGAGGGGGACCTTGCGGGGACTGCAGGATTTCATTACGGCGTATTGTGTTACCAATGGTTTGTCTGGTGACTGTGGTCCCAACTGCCTTGAGATCATTCACAAGCTCCTCCCATATAGGTCTGGGCTGATCCCTCACTTTTTTCATGATCATCCTTACCCCATGAGGTGAAAGCTTGCATGGAGCTCCACACTGAGGGCGATTGATAGTTATTTTGTATTTCTTCCATTTGTGAATAATTGCTCCAACAGTAGTATCCTTCTCACCAAGCTTCTTGCTAATGGTCTTGTAGCCCATTCCAGCCTTGCGCAGCTCTACAATCTTTTCCCTGATGTCCTTTGACAGCTCTTTAGGTTTAATGGTGAGTTTGAATGGAAGAAAGAGATTCTGTGGACAGGTGTCTTTTATACACATAACAAGTTGTCGTTGGGAGTGCCTTCTTAAATTGACATGACTGGCTATGTGCTCATGTGGTACACAGATTAGTCTGTGGGATCCAGAATTATTGTTGGTCGGTAGGGGATCAAATACTTATTTTACTCACTGAATTGCAACTCAATTTATAACGTTTTGTATCATGTGTTTTTTCTGGAATTTTGGTTGATATTTTGCCTGTATCTTTTAAAACACACCTACGATAAAAGCTATAGACCCTTCATTTCTTTGTAAGTGGGCAAACCTAAAAATTCTGCAGAGGATCAAATACTTATTTTCCTCACTGTATGTAAACAAACCTCTAATTGCAGATGAGTAAGTTAGGAGACTGCTTTAATGCAAAGAGGTAGGATTAGAATCGTTTTCCCAACATTTAAAAATTGCACAATCCAAGGGGGTCTCGTCTTTCATTGAAAAGGAGTCTTTACATACTAAGCATGAGATCTTATCTATGGAGAATTGTGTGATTAGTTTAAAGTTCTATACTTGCTAGCAGCACACTATTGTAAATGTATTTTCAGAACTCCATATTATGTATTGTCAATGGTTTATTGCATGTCTGATTAAGTTGACATTCTTTTCTTGCAGTGGATTTGTGAAGCAGAACCAGGAGTGCTCTTTGCGTGTTTTACAGGTAAACCTATCTGACAAGCTGTCACTGTACAGAACAATAACACTGGGTTTTCATGCAGGTCTGAGATCAGAAGCTCCTGCCAGTGAACTTTCTAACTGGACAGACTTGTTCTGTGATCCTTCTGAGCTTCTGGAATGGAAACAAAACCTAACACACCACAGATTTATTGTTACTGTTCAAGTTCATGTTTGCAAGAAAGCATACCTGGTATTTATATGCAGCTATAAAGTAGCATTTAAATATTAAGGGATCAGTCCATCACAAACATATCAGGTTTTTTTTTTTTTTTTCATCATAGAATGCCAGGGCTGAACAAATCCCAGGAACCAGGTAGACAATGTCTCTAACCTTTTGAGGTCCACTCTAGTTAGTGTATCTGGCTCCTGGGTTAGACAGACTGGAATTCATCTACATTTGTTCACCCCTGCAGTATGCATTATATTGCATCCTGGCATGACAGGTCTCAAAAGCATATAAAATTACATATAAAACTATAAACGCAAGCAGTGTTTATAAAATATACAAACATATTGATTCATGTTGATTATTAAATAAAGTATTATTTTTTCTCTATATATATAGGTTTCTCCCTTCTTGTTGGCACTGGCAGGTAACAGCAGAGAACTAGTCCTTGACTAGCTATTTTGAAAAATGTTCCGCAACTTGGTCACCCGAGGAACAATACTTGGTATTTCCAGCTGTCCATTATCATCATACAAATGGTACAACTTTGCATTGTGGCGGCCTTTACACCTGCGGGTTGGTGATAGTGCTGAGCTCCTTAGGATCTTCACTCAGAAGGACGTCGCCCTGTTCTCTGAACTTACTGGGGATACGAACCCACTGCACCTGGATGAGGAGTTTGCCAAGAAGACAAGATTTGGGAAACCTGTTGTTCATGGTGTTCTACTCAATGGCCTAGTGTCTGCGGTCCTGGGCACTAAACTACCTGGGGGAGGCTGTGTGCTTCTCTCCCAGGACATTCACTTTCCAGCTCCATTACATGCTGGGGAAGAGGTTGTAGCAAGAGCACAGATTACATCTCTAAAGAAATCCTTGGCTTTTATTAGAGTATCTTGTGTTGCAACGCAAAGCGGACAGACTGTAATGGAGGGGACAGTAAAAGCTCTTGTGCCTGAAGACTGATTCTGTAGTTCAACAGCAAAGAAGGAAAAAAGCTGAAATGTGTCCATTCTGTTCAAAACCATATCTTGCCTAGGCATAGAGTGTTGTGATGGCAGACTTTGCGTCAACATTTTGGAAACAATATTTTTTACTTTCTGCTCTAAACCATATCCAATAAAAAAAAAAAATTCACGTAAAAAAAAGTCAAGTTTGTTCAGAAATTTAGGCCAAAATGTATTCTGCTACATATTTTTGTAAAAATACCAATAAGTGTACAGTTGCAAGAAAAAGTATGTGAACCCCTTGGGATTACGTGGAGTTTTGCATGAGTTGGGCATAAAATGTGCTCTGAACGTCATCTAAGTCACAACAATAGAAGAACACAGTCTGCTGAACATAATACTACACAAACATTAGATGTTGCCATGGTTTAATTGCACATAACATTTATTTTATGTCCTGTCTTTTTAGCACACTACACTTTTTGTGAATGAGTATCGGTACTATGTACCTCATGCACATGGGGGGGCCGGGATCTGGGGGCCCCCTTGTTAAAGGGGGATTCCAGATTCCGATAAGCCCCCTGCCCGCAGGCCCCCACAACCATGCCCCTTTGACAGAAGCTGGTCGATTGGCTGGCTTCTGTCAGACGGGCTGCCATACACACAGGCCGAATGTCGGCCAGTTTCTATTGAACCGGCCAATGCCACCTGACATTCGGCCCGTGTGTACAAGGCTTTGCCTAGGTACAGTGGCTAAGAAATGAAGGTTCAGCACGGAGACAACTTTGGAATATGTAGTTCTTTAATTTCTTATAATTCTTGGCTGTGCTGATTTGTTTCAAGTTTCTGTAAATTGGATTTATTAGGCTCATGCACACTGGGTGTTTTAATAATGCTGGTATGTAAAGTCATGTTTAAAAACGTTTTTTAGCGTTTAGTGGCATTTTGCTGTATTTTTTCGTGTTTGCATTTTTTTTAGAGGTTTTTTTTACCGCGCAAAAAATTTTTTGTGGTAAAAAAAAAAGTCCAAAAACGCTGGTTTACCACGATTTACTATTTTTCAGCGTTAAAGCGTTTTTATAGCTAAAAAACTCTTCTAGAAACCAACTAGTTCTGAGGGGTTTTCCAGCCAAAAAACACCTCTGCCAGACAACATTGATTTACAGTCTATTCGTGCATGGACACATAGGATAACATGCTGGGGGTTTACTGGCTGTAGAAAAAAACCCTCAAAGCCAAAAACAGCCGCTGTAAAACGTCCAATGTGCATGAGGACTAAAAGATAACGATTCACAATACAATGTACAGTGAGGAACAGAAGTATTTGAACACCCTGCGATTTTGCAAGTTCTCCCACTTAGAAATCATGGAGGGGTCTGAAATTCACATTGTAGGTGCATTCCCACTCTGAGAGACAGAATTTAAAAAAAAATTCAGGAAATCGCATTGTATGATTTTTATGATTGTATGTGATTTTCTGAATTTTTTTTTTTTAAATTCTGTCTCTGAGTGGGAATGCACCTACAATGTAAATTTCAGACCCCTCCATGATTTCTAAGTGGTAGAACTTTCAAAATCGCAGGGTGTTCAAATATTTCTGTAAGTCAATAAAAATACAGAACAATTGGAAATTAAATGTGCCCAAGTAAGGAATATAAGAATAAATCTAGTGTGGAGTAATAGTGTTGTTTTTTTTAATGCTGGATGATTGCTCTGAGAATTAGCTGTTCATGATTCTTCTGTCATAAAAATTATATGTCTGCCCATTCATTTCATGTTCTACAGAACTATAGACACCTGCGCTGATTCTCTGCACACAGATGTATGGATATTGGAAGAAGTGCTGTACTGTCACTGCTGAATTTCACACTAAAGTCTGTTTCCTCTCTTTCCGCACAAGGTCTAAGGACCATGGACCTGGATGTACTGAATATGTTCCTAATAGCTGGAGGTACTTTGCTGATCCCGATTTTGGCTTTTGTGACTTCCTTTTTCCTGTGGCCCGCCGCTCTCATCAAGATTTATTATTGGTAAGGCTGCGCTATTGAATGTGAGATGAAAATGCACGCACTGTAATATAGGACACTAGTATATGGTACCTGGAGCCCAAAAGTAGTGATTCTGATGATTACAAACGCCCACTGGTGACTGTTCTCTTAAAGGCTGAACTCCAGGAAACTTGAAATCATCCCTTGTAGCACACTGCAAAGGTTCAAGTAGAACTACAGGCAACACTATTTTACATTTTAGATAGAGTAAGGGAGGTTATTAACCCCTCTCAGTTTATTTTTTGCCATCTGTGTCCCATTGAGGAGATTTCCCTTCACTTCTTGTCCCATTGTCAGACAGGAAGTGATCGGAAATCCCTGCAAATTAAAGGAATTCCTTGGGGACGTCCAGGTCACCAGAACTAATGTCCCCATTGGAAGATTTCCCCTCTATTCCTTTTCTGGGGACAGCCCAAAATTAACCCCTCTCAGTTTATTTTATGCCATCTGTGTCCCATTGGGGAGATTTCCCTTCACTTCTTGTCCCATTGTCAAACAAGAAGTGATTGGAAATCCCTGCAAATTAAGGGAATTCCTTGGGGACTTCCAGGTCACCAGAACTAATGTCCCCATTGGAAGATTTCCCCTCTGTTACTTTTCTGGGGACAGCCCAAAATTTGAGATTTTCTTGTACTTTCACTGATAAACCGAACAAACAGAGAAGGTGAATCTCCCTAACTGGGACACAGACTTCAATAGAAAACTGACAGGGGTTCTAATCCCTCTCCACTCTATGCAAAAACTAAAAGAAGGTTTGCCTAGTTATACTTTAACTGTTTGTTTATGTCTAGGGGGTTGTTAAAGCAGTTTTACCTACCCGACCCTCTGCTCCTGCAGGCTCCTAAGCACTGCTAGACCAGTCCCCACAGCCTCTTCTCCCTGCACTCTTTTAACCTGGATCTCCTCCCTGTCTATGTACAATGATGTACTTGTCTGTTTTTTATACTATGCTTTCATTCTTAAATATATGAAAATCAAAACGTTAGCTGTTTGGAGTGCTGCCTACTATTTATTTATGGAAGTATGATTCCTGGGTCTTTCTTGAGGAAAACCAATCTGTGGTTCTATGGAATTAACCCTTTATGCACTGAGGTTGTGATTTGGATGTGCATTAGGTTACCTTTTGTTTTACACAACCACATGGTTGCCCTTTGCATGGTATAAACTAAGCTAAAGTTCCTGGGAGCCAGGACTCAGGATGTCGAGAACCACAATAAACATGGTCAGGGGGCTGACCCCAGGGATTGACTCCCCATACCTTGATCTGCACTGTGTCTCTATATCGAGGCATATGATGATTCTGTATACTATTCTTATGTTATTTCTGCCTGTCAATATTTTGCCATATGTTGTGCCCATTCTGAAGCCCATCACTCTGAAACAAACTGCCAAGAGACTAACCGGAATCTCCTTGATAATTAACTACCAAATGAGTATTTATTTTAACAGATTTAACAGTTTGACAAGATCAATGTACAGTCATAGGCATAGTTCTCATTATAGCTCAGCCCTAAAATTGATTTGATTTCATTAAAGTGTTACTAAACCCACAACAGTAAAATCAGTCTGTATATGCAGTAAAGCATGCTTGTTATACTCACTGTGGAACCTAAGGGGTTAATCCTCCGCATTGTGTAAAAACGCCCTTTGACCCTTTCTTCTCTGTTCCTCCTCTTTTTCAAGCAACCTGCTCTTATCTCCTGAGAAGACAGACATTTTGCACATGCTCAATTTGGTGTGTATTGCTAGAGAGGTTTTTTTTTTTTTTTGGGAGAGTGCATGTGATCAGCACAGGGCCAATCAGCACAGGTCAGGGGTTTTGCATCCTCCTAGAGCAGAATGAAAACTCCTACAAGCTTTAACATGTGCTCGGCTGGACACTGCTGGAAGTCACAAGACTGCTGTAACTGCTGATGAGAAAAGGTATTTAGCAGTTTATATTCACTAAAATGGTTGCACTTCCATGTGATGTGTACTGTGGAAGACCAGAAATAGTGAATGCGGGGTCCTGGGTTTATTAACACTTACAGGAAACTGTGAATGAATGATGTGGCTATTTGGGCGGAGCCCCACATAGCCTTGCTAATTTTAAAAAGTGACAGCGGGTGCAGGGAGTGGATCCCCTGCCAGATGTCACATGGAGGGAGTGGATGGGGGGAAAGAAGGTGCAGGAGCTGGAACATGCTACATGTTCCACCCTAAAAACTTGACCTATACTAAACTTCTCCTACAAGCTTTAGCTAGTGCTTGGCTGGACACTGATAGAAGTCACAAGACTGCTCTCACTGCTGAGAAAAGGTATTTAGCAGTTTATATTTACTAAAATAATTGCATTTCCATGTTCTGTGTACTGTGGGAGACCGGATATAGTGGATGCGGGGTCCTGGGTTTAGTAACACTTTAATTTGTCTGATTGTGATTTCCAGTGCTGACACGTGTTCTTTGTTTCAGGTACTGGCGCAGGGCCTTGGGAATGCAAGTAAAATTTGCCAACTATGGAAACTACAGATTCTGCTACACATGTTGAGGTAGACCGGGGCCCAAACCATCCATCCTTATGTTACATGGATTTTCTGCCCATAAGGACATGTGGCTGGCTATAGCCAAGGTGAGAGAGGACATTAACCTTGTTTATTGGAATATTTAATTGCTCATAGCTATATATTGGAAGTGAGTTGATTGAAAAAAAAAAAAAACCTGATAAACCATATGTGAAGCAGAAGTGGACCAGTTCCCTATATTCAGGGCTTTATTCATCGTAATGGTACTTGCAGGCCAGTGCCTAGAGTAGCATGGTAAGGGGTGCAGAACCAATCCTCAAAATTAGGAGAGGAGTCCTAAGGCTCAATATAGTTCAAGAAACATTTTTTCCTTCTCCTATTTGGTGCCTAGCTATATGAAGTGCTGGTGACTATACAAAGTTCCAGCAGTTCCTAGTGGTGAAGGAGATTGCCAGCACCCTCATGTCTCTACCATATTTCTGCTGGCTGTCGAGCCAGATAATAGTAGGATTGGGTGTAGAGATGTTGTGTGAGGAAGGGGCCCAGCTCTGACACTACGTAGAGGTGTTGAAGCTCTTCCCTTTTAGAAGAGACCAATTCAGGTGTAGAGGGGTAAATGAAAGCTGCTGCAGTTATATTTCCTTGTGCATAGGACATGAAAACAAGGCTAAGTGACTCCACTATGCAAGAAAACATAGGAACTGGGTGCAGAAAAATGTCAGTCGGTGCTCTGGACTGATGAATCAAAATTTGAAATATTTGGCTGTAGCAGGCAGCAGTTTGCTTGTGAAGAGCTGGAGAGCAGTGCAATGAGTGTCTGCAGGCAACTGTGAAGCATGGTGGAGGATCCTTGCAAGTTTGGGGCTGCCTGTCTGCAAATAGAGTTGGAGAATTGGTCAGGACCAATGGTGTCCTTAATGCTGAAAAATACAAGCAGATACAGTTGTGACCAAAATTATTCAACCCCCAATGCTGTAAAGGGGTTTAGGGACTATAGTGTACATTTGGAATTGTATTCAGAATCAAATCCTACAAGGACGTTGTAACTACCCAAATGCAACTAAAATGACATCAATTGTTTATGTAATACAGTAGTAAATGGTTCTTATGTGGTTTCTTCATTGCCACAATTATTCAACCCCTTAAAGACTACCACTCTGAAGAACAGAGGTTCATACAGGTGCTTTCCATCAGGTATTGAAAACACCTGTGGATGTCACCGAGCAGCAATCAAGCATAATAAGCACCAATTAGGCAGCTTTAAAATGACTGTGATACTCAGCTCCTTCTAGACATTTACTGGTGTGGTTACAAACATGGTGAAGGCAAGAGAATGGTCCAGGAAGACAAGAGAAGAGGTGATTTCTCTTCACAGGAAGGGCAATGGCTATAAGAAGATTGCAAAGATGTTAAACATACCAAGAGACACCTTAGGAAGCATCATTCGCAAATTCAAGGCAAAGGGCACTGTTGAAACGCTACCTGGTCGTGGCAGAAAGAAGATGCTGACTTCGACTGCTGTGCGCTACCTGAAGCGTAGAGTGGAGAGAAGTCCCCGTGTGACTGCTGAGGAACTGAGAAAAGATTTGTCAGATGTGGGTACAGAAGTTTCAGCCCAGACAATAAGACGCACACTGCGTAATGAAGGCCTCCGTGCCAGAACTCCCAGGCGTACCCCCTTGCTGTCTCCAAAGAATAAGAAGAGTCGACTGCAGTATGCCAAAAGCCATGTGGACAAACCACAAAAGTTGTGGGATAGTGTTCTGTGGACTGATGAAACAAAATTAGAACTGTTTGGGCCCATGGATCAACGCTATGTTTGGAGGAGGAAGAACAAGGCCTATGATGAAAAGAACACCTTGCCTACTGTGAAGCATGGTGGAGGGTCAATCATGCTTTGGGGCTGTTTTGCTTCTGCAGGTACAGGGAAGCTTCAGCGTGTGCAAGGTACCATGAATTCTCTTCAGTACCAGGAGATATTGGATGGAAACGTGATGCAGTCCGTCACACACCTGAGGCTTGGGAGACGTTGGACCTTTCAACAGGACAATGATCCCAAGCATACCTCCAAGTCCACTAGAGCATGGTTGCAGAGGAAAGGCTGGAACATTTTGGAGTGGCCATCGCAGTCACCAGACTTAAATCCGATTGAGAACCTCTGGTGGGACTTAAAGAAAGCAGTTGCAGTGCGCAAGCCTAAGAATGTGACTGAACTGGAGGCCTTTGCCCATGAAGAATGGGCGAAGATACCCGTAGATCGCTGCAAGACACTTGTGTCAAGCTATGCTTCACGTTTAAAAGCTGTTATAACTGTAAAAGGATGCTGTACTAAGTACTAAGATTGAATGTCACTTGGGGGTTGAATAAAACTGATAATGCTGTGAGCACAGAAAAGACATTTGTGGTTATTTCATTATAACTGTTATGTTATATTTGTCTGACCTACAAGTGCCTCTTTAATGTAAATGTAAGCAAGATGACTGAATGATCAAAAGCAATGTCAAACTGGCCAAAACACTCAATTTCAGTGGGGGTTGAATAATTTTGGTCACAACTGTACTTCTCTATCATGCCATACCATCGGGGATGCGTATGATTGGCCCCAAATGTATTCTACAGCAGGTCAACAACCCCAGACATACAGCTAATGTCATTAAGAACTACCATCAGTGTAAAGAAGAACAAAGTGTAAAGAGTCCTGGAAGTGATGGTTTGGCCCCCACAGAGCCCTGATCTCAACATCATGGAGTCTGTTTGGGATTACATGAAGAGACAGAAGGATTTGAGGCAGCCTACATCCACAGAAGATCTGAGGTTAGTTCTCCAAGATGTTTGGAACAACCTACCTGCCGAGGTCCTTCAAAAACAAGAGTACAAGTGCACCTATTACTATTATACAGGATTTCTAAAGCACCAACAGTTTTTGCAGCGCTTTGCAAAATTAAGGCAGACATTACAGTTCTAATACAATTTGGTACCAGAAGAAACAGAGGGCCCTTCTTGTTAGAGCGTACAACCTAGAAGAATTGATGCTGTTTTGAAGGCAAAGTGTGGTCACACCAAACTTTTGTTTGGTTTGGATTTCTCTTCTGCTCATTTACTTTCCATTTTGATAAGTGGAACTAACACTTTTTCTGAAATAATTCTTATTTTACAATATTTCTTACACCTGCCTATGACTTATGCACAGTACTGTATATATACTGTATATTGCTGATGTGAATATAGTCCGTTTAGAAATGCTGTTTATTTACAGTTCCTTCCTAAGAACTTGCATCTGATTTGTGTGGATCTACCCGGTCATGAAGGTACCACGCGCTCACCCTTCGATGACTACTCAGTCATCGGACAGGTGAACCGGATACACCAGGTACTTGCTTATACTATGTTATGTCTGTAAATGGAATAGGGTGAATTAACTAATAATGATTGGGGTGGATGGAGGGGGTGTTTCATGTTGTTTTAGGTTATAAGATTTTGGAACATTCTTATATTCTGAGATTATATTTTACTGTTCATCTTGAAAGTAAAAAGGCCATTGTACCCAAAACACATACCGTATTTTTCGCTCCACAAGACGCACTTTTTCCCCCTCAAAAATGGGGGGAAATGTGTGTGCGTCTTATGGAGCGAATATGGAGCGGCTGGCCTGGTATTCCCGCCGCTGCTGTGTCAGAATACCGGGCCGGCCGCTTGGCTCTACTGTGCAGAAGAACCCGCTCCTTGGTCCTACCTGTCCCGCGGTCCAGTGGTGTTCCGCTTTCACCGGCCGTCTTCTCTCCCTCACGCCGGCATCTTCAGTGCCGGCACCCGGCTGTAACAGCTTGCGCTTCACAGCCGGGTGCCCACTGTGCATGCGTGAGAAGCGCTGCACTTTCTGAATGGCCCCATAGTCTTCAGGGACCTATCGCATGTCCCACAATACTACGGGGAGGGAGGGGGGAGGACATCTACACGGAAGTAGTAGTGGGTACCTGTCAAATTCGGGTACCCGCCCCCCCCCCCTCCCCAAAGGTCTGCAGTCTCTGGTCATCTCCTGTACTGTATCCACAGTCTCTGGTCATCTCCTGTACTGTGTCCGCAGTCTCTGGTCATCTCCTGTACTATGTCCGCAGTCTCTGGTCATCTCCTGTACTATGTCCGCAGTCTCTGGTCATCTCCTGTACTATGTCCGCAGTCTCTGGTCATCTCCTGTACTATGTCCGCAGTCTCTGGTCATCTCCTGTACTATGTCCGCAGTCTCTGGTCATCTCCTGTAGTAGGTCCGCAGTCTCTGGTCATCCCCTGTAGTACGTCCGCAGTCTCTGGTCATCTCCTGTAGTACGTCCGCAGTCTTTGGTCATCTCCTGTAGTATATCCGCAGTCTCTGGTCATCTCCTGTAGTATGTCCGCATTCTCTGGTCATCTCCTGTAGTACGTCCGCAGTCTCTGGTCATCTCCTGTAGTACGTCCGCAGTCTCTGGTCATCTCCTGTAGTACGTCTGCAGTCTCTGGTCATCTCCTTTACTATGTTCACAGTCTCTAGTCATCTCCTGTAGTATGTCCGCAGTCTCTGGTCATCTCCTGTAGTATGTCCGCAGTCTCTGGTCATCTCCTTTTACTATGTCCGCAGTCTCTGATCATCTCCTGTACTGTGTCTGCAGTCTCTGGTCATCTCCTGTACTATGTCTGCAGTCCATTGGTTCAGAATATTTTTTTTCTTGTTTTCCTCCTCTGTTTTCCCTCTTCTATGCAAAAACCCATTCCTCTCATCTCAGAAGGTCACTATACTCTATGAGCTGTGAGTTTGTAGTGTATCGCTCCAAACTCTCACAGGACTCCTTTTAGAAATGCAGTCAAAACGCAGTGCAGTTTAATTGCATGTATGTGAACCACCTCCATAGGAACACCTACTATCTGGCCTGTCATGGGAATCTGTGTCCATGAAAATGCATCACTCTTTGTTTAAAAGTTACCATTCTCGGTGGATTGGATTGGTGAATTAAGATGGGCTAACATAAAGTTCTATCCAGGACAAAATGCTGTTCTGGGTATCCTCTTTTGCCTACTTTGGGGCCAGTTACCTAGTTATTTAGTAATGTGATTTCTGTTGAAACTATAACAATTAAATGAGATGATTTTCTCCTTCAACAATATTCACATGAACAAATGTCTAGGTAGGAGGCCCTTTTATTTTACTTTTGGATAGAAGGAGGAAGAGTTAATACCTATCTCAGGTTTATATTGCTGTCTCTGTGTTTTTATTGAAGACTTTTCTCTGGTGACTGCTATTCCAGAGACAAGGTATAATGAGAAAAGTGGTTGTACACTGCCGAAATAAAAAAATGAACAAAGCAAACCATTCTATAGTGTGTACATGCCTCAATCCAAAACACTTAGTGTGATTTCTGTCTCCTTTCTCCTTCCTCTGCTATCTGCACTTCTGACAGTTGATGCCGACTCCAAGGGATCCAGGGGGAAGGGAAGGATGCTCCAGGACACAGCCTGTGATAGACAGCCTCAGCTGTCCATGTTTCCTTATGAGACTGTGATGAGGGGGGTGTCCATTCCACAGCTGTTCCCTCTGTGCTGTGGAGCGTGACATCAAAGCCCCCCAACTTCTGACAATCAGAAATTCTGTGTAAAGTGTATACTTTAGAAGGCTGTACAAGACAGAGGGCTGCAGATAAACAGGTACAGCTTACATATCATCTCTGTGTATCATCTGAGGCTATTCTCTTCTCTGGGTATATGTAAGGGTTTACAACCATTTTCAACTTGAAAGAAGACAGCAGTAAAAAATCTGACATAGATTGTAATCCTTCTTCAGTCTATTTAAAACTAAAATGTAAGGCATGGACGAGAGCTACTCTTTAAGAGATGCAAACTTAGGCTTGAAATGCGAAACGTACTTCATACTGAACCCTACATGAGCTGAAGTTTATTTTGTAGGATTCATTTGAAGATCATCACATGCAATGCCTAACTAATGTAATTATTTGGTCAGAATTCTCCCCTGATGACAGCAGTGCTCACAGCTATGAATTAGTTTGTGGCTTTCTAAAATATTATCATCTGATGTGATATTTAAAAACAGAGGACTGGTGAGCCCCTAAGCTCTGCTCAACCTTGAAGCCAGCTTCAACACAACTACGTAACTGTTCCATAAATGTATTTGTGAATGTAAATCTGATGTGAGGAAGAACAACAAAATCACATTAACAGCACTCTGATAAATTGCTCTTGCTGATAAACACATGTCACATTCTCTTCTACAGATCTGCCACTGCTCCCTAATTCTTCCCAGATTAAAATCTTCCCTGTCATGCCACGTCTAAGATGATTACATTCCATCTGCTTCATCTTTCACTTAATAGAATCAAAAAGCTCAGGCAAAGTTGTGATGAATTTAACAAAACACATCCTCGTGAATTAATGTCATAATTATCATTTCATCTTTGAATGTACTACCATTGTAACCTAATTACCTGAAAATGTTACTAATTCAAAGGTATGCTCCAAGCCATCAAGATTTACCTCTTAATTTAGAAAATACAGCTCAGAAGTACTTCTTTTATTGCCTACATTTGGCATTCATTTTGTCCAGCTAGCTACCATGTTTATGAAATCCCTTTGAATGTCAGTATTCATGTTTTGTTAAAAACCCAAAATCTGATCACTCAGAACATCAGGCCAAGTGTTTCCTGGCTCTGGGCACCACCCTCTGTAGTTCTAAAGCTTAATGAGAAAATTGGACGACCAAATGTCTGATTTTTCATAAAAGCGCAAATCATGATGTAGTCGGAATGGTATTGACTTGTGAGAAAATGCTAGCCTGACAAAGGAAAAAGTAGGCAAATGTAGCTACGTACTAGTAGAAGAGGAAGTGTAGGGTCCTTCTTTGCTTCTGATCACGCTCATTTTTTTTCTATTCAATTATTTCCATATGATTACTGTACACATTAAATGAAAATCGGACATTGTGTTTACGTACAATAAAAGTTTTATAGCTTGCACCCTCAGTTTTTGTTGTCCGAAAAGTCGGAATTGGCTATTGAAAGCACAATACTAACTATCAGATAATTGGCGATTGTTCCTCGTACGGAAATTGACACAAAATTTTCTTATCGTGTGCATGGGTCATTAGAAAAGGATTTCAAGGATTAATGTTATGCAACCAACTTCCAAAAAGAGAATAAAAATTTGGCTTCTAGATAGTGCTCACACAATCGACCACACTGTATTGTTTATGGGTAACGTAAGTAAAGCTGACAGGTACACTTTAAAGCAATTGTTGTTTGTCAATGGGAAATGGTGAATGAAAATGTTTCCAAAATCTTCATGGGTTATTCCTCT
The DNA here is from genome assembly GCF_062004578.1 of Staurois parvus. Lineage (NCBI taxonomy): Eukaryota > Metazoa > Chordata > Amphibia > Anura > Ranidae > Staurois > Staurois parvus. The sequence goes on along the minus strand of NW_028318005.1, from coordinate 11,270,938 downwards.
CTGACAGATCATTTTTAATGCACTTTTACATGTACTTAACATAAATTAAGAGCCTTGATCAGCTCCCACTCTGCCTTTTTTTCTTTACCTCCTATTCCATGAGCAGCAAACACTCTGCCTTCTCTCTCATCTCTTTCCTGATTCATAATCTGCTCCCATTTGGTCTATTTTCTTTTTCCTGATCCATGATCAGCTCCCACTTTGCCTTCCCTCCCCCCCCCCCCCCCCCAGTCCATGATCAGCTCCCATCTTCCATCTTTGTCTTCCCCAGTCAAAGATTGACTCCAGCTCTTTCACCTTCCTCTTCCTCCCCAAATCTATAATCAGCTCCCACTCTGTTTCCTCTGCTTTCCTCAGAAAGTCCATGATCAGCTTCCACTTTGCCTCATTTCTTTTTTTCCCCATATTCCTTTCTTTACTCCTACCTCTGCCCTTTCTTCCTGGTCTATGAAAAGCTGCCACTCTGTCTCCCCTCTTTTTCCTGGCTCTGGAATGGCTTACGCACTTCGGCAATAAGCCTTAGTCATGGCTATGACTAAGGCTTATTGCCAAAATGCGTAAGCCATTTTATATGCACATTTTACTTGTTCAATAAAGTTTATTATTCGGGAAGACGAGTGCCAGCTATACCAATCTTAATCATTCAGTTGCATCTCTGCTGGGAAAACACACAGAGCCAGAGCACCGACATTCCACCTTTTGTGGGGATTATTTCTTGGCATAGCACCTACTTCTTAACATGCTCAGCTCTTACTCTGCCTCCTCTCATTTTTATCTAGTCCATAATGAGCTCTCACTCTGCCTCCTCTCTTATTCCCATGGTCCACAGTAAGCTCCCACTCTGCCTCTCCACCGTCCTCAATAAGCTCCCAATCTGCCTCCAGCCATCCTCAATAAGCTCCCAATCTGCCTCCAGCCATCCTCAATAAGCTCCCACTCTGCCTCCTCTCTCTTTCCCTCTGTTCACAATAAGCTCTCACTCTGCTTCCGCTCTCTTTCCTGCTTCCTCAATAAGCTCCCACTCTTCCTCCTCTCTTTAGTCTCCAATCTATGATAAGCTCTTTCTCTTCCTCTTCATCTTTCCTCCTGGTTAAAGATCAGCTCCTACTCTGCCTTCTATGTCTTCTCCCCGTGTTCTGTGTTTGGCTACTCCTCTTTTCTACCTGTACCATTTGTCTGCCTCTTATAGAGTCTCATCCATGTTCTTCAACTGCTGCTACTTACAATTGTGTTGTTCTGTGGTGTCGGAGCCTCCCCCAGAAAACTACCGGCAAAACCGATTTGCATTAAGCTAATGTGTCATATTTAGGATAACACGTTTTCTTCCTTGACAGTTTGTTGAGAGCATAAACCTGAACAAGAGGCCTTTCCATCTTGTTGGTACATCGATGGGTGGTAGTGTGGCCGGGGTATACGCTGCTCAGTATCCAAAAGACATTGGCAGTTTGACTCTAATTTGTCCTGCAGGTAAGTCCCAATAATCACATGTTTACCACTTCTGGGCTGGATCAGTTGTGCTTTCCTGTGATGTATGAATGTAACCCTTAATCATGTTATTATGTAAAGTATCAATTGGAATGTCAGATACGTATATGACCTACAGGCTGACAGGCTATTGTCGACTTTGTAGGCACATGTTAATAAAAATAACAGGGTGTACTTAATAGAAAAGTATAAGTATTTCATAATTATTTAGCATTTCAAGTTGTTTTTCTAAATTATGAAATAAATATATAATTTTAAATCCCCCCCCCCCCCCCCCAACAAAAAAAAATAGTGTAGCTATATTACAAAAACTGTTAATTATGTTTTTACAGATCCTCATAGGCATAAAAATGATTATATAACCACCACTTGTTCCTAAATGTTATCTCACTGCTTGCTTTCTGATGCCTTTACTTTACCTTCACTATTCACCACCCAAATCCTAGAGGTACCAGCATTTCAACTCTGTAGATCAGAGCACTGTGACACGAAAAGGACTTTCTTATGTACTTAAGCATGCAGCCAAGCAAAGGGGTGTGTTTGCCTGCACAGGACTGTGCATCTGCATGCAGGCAGTCCCTTTCATGTCAACTGGGATGCAGCAGCTGAACAGACACAGCCACTGCGCCCAATTTGACATCCATGCGGGTGCAGATGTGTATCCCAGAATGCAGACAGTGTGAGTTCAGGGACACACACCCAAATGCACCAGCACCCACACTGATGTACAATAGGTATTAGTGGCTGTGTCCAGGCAGCCACTGCATCCCAATAGATATTATTTTATTTATTTATTTCAGATACTTGGATAGCGCCGTCAATTTATGCAGCGCTTTACATATATGTTGTACATTCACATCAGTCCCTAACCCTCAAGGGGTGTACAGTCTAAGGTCCCTAACTTACATTCATTCATACACATACTAGGGAAAATTTAGACAGGATCCAATTAACCTGCCAGGATGTCTTTGGAGTGTAGGAGGAAACCGGAGTACCCGAAAGAAACCCACGCAGGCACAGGGAGAACATGCAAACTCCAGGCAGGTGGTGACATGGTTGGGATTCAAACCAATGACCTTAGTACTGCCAGGCGGAAGTGCTAACTGTAGCAATCGTGCGCACAAATATGGACGCGGACGTCCATGTTGCTAAAGATCCTCCATCTTGTGTCATTCTCACTACAAAACCAGCCCCCTCCCTTTCTGTTGAGTGGCAGGTGGTCTGGTGTGGCTGAGTTCAGGAGTGCACAGGGCACAGCTGGATACCCTTCATGGTTGTAAACCCAATTAGCTGATGCCAGGGTGTCTGTCCCACTCCTTGCTCTGAAGCTGATCGTAAAGCTATAAACCCGTCAGTCACTGGACTTCAAAAGCATTCCGGGATAGCAGTAAAACATCTCATTTGGAGACCATACACTTTCATAATTTCTCGTAAGAAATACGTACAAGAATACAAAGCATATATTCAGAGAGGTCAAGTCACCTGATACCTTACACCCCTAGATTTCGTCTACCCGGGAGCAGAAAGCTATATCTCTTTAACCGTCACAGCCAGATATGTCATATCTGGTGTCTGGACGTTCAGAATATCATTCTGAATATTATCTTGCCAGTGGCTAGGCTGCTGCATGCACCTATAGAAGGTTATTGACCATGATATAAACTGAGAGGGATTTGGTCATAGCCTGAGTTCCCCGCCTAAACACCCCTCCCCAAATGAGGCAATTGGTTCTCTGCTTTAAGGAGACACCCTGCTGGGTTCCTAGAAAAAGGCTGGTATGCCTGGGGAAAAAGATGAAGAGATTTCTTCACATCAGGAACCAACTTTGGGAGAAACGGTACCCTCTTGCTCAGGACCCTTGAATCTGCTGAAACCCATTAGTCTGGCAAGTATTCTACCTCTCTAAACTTCTCTGCTGTGTTATTGCTCTCTGTATATATATATATATATATATATATATATATATGCTACAGCTTTTTCTGTAAATATTTTTATTGCACCATTTTGACCTTTTTAGTAATAAATCCTATTTTCTGAAAAGTGTTTAACTGTTTCTAAAGCTCTTTAATGCAAACCAAGAATCCCTGTCTCTGAAGAGCGCTACTGTGTGATTTAAACTTCTGCATACATCTGCCTGCGGTGGCAGTGTGTATACAGATGCTTATTCAAACATCATAGTGTTACTACTAAGATTGGCCAGTTTCCTCCTACTCTGTACAAAAAGGCGGTGGTGGCAGTGTGAAGGATTAATTGCGTAATTAACCTGACCCAGTAACAATCGCTCTCAGGCTGCGGCACATGGATTGTGGTCCAGTGAGCTGGAAAATCTTTGTGCAGGTTGTAGCTGAGCGTGGCATTGTTACGCACGTGACAGCGCGGTTTTAGATTGGCTAGTCCTTCAGTCACAAGTTGGTGAGAAGGGCTGGGGGTCTGACGCCGCTGTGCTGCCCATAAATTGGGCTGCCTGCATACAGATGGACAGAACACCTATGCATCCCGTGTCCATAGCTTGTGTTATAAACTTTATTTATATTTGAAAATGAGCTACAGAATGCTTATGAGCAAGGAGTGTGTGTGGGGAATGGGGGACTGGGAAGAGGCAATATCGAGTGTTTTTTTTTTTTTTTTTTTTTTCTTTTGGAAGCCGGCTGAAGTTCAGCTTTAAGGATTTTTTAATGACTGCAGAATTTGATTTATTATGAGGTTTTTATATCTACCTGTAAATCTGCTTTTCAAATTATTCTTTAAAGTGACCTTGTCGACACAGGACTCATTTTATAGAATTCTAAACAAGCATGTTAATACAAGAGTCACTATACCTTTTCAGTGGCCCATTTGTTAAAACGCTGCCAGTTCCAGGTGTGTGAAATACCTGTTCCCTGACCGCATGCTGTGGATTTCCCGTCGTCTCATACATCACTACAGGACATATGAGTTGACAGGAAGAACCACAGCTTGTGGGGAACCAGGTATTCCACCCATCTGACCGGTCAAATACCTGCAGTGCCAAGTAACTAGCATAGAAACGGCTTTTCAACAAATGGGTCTACCCAAAGTACAGTGATTTCCTTCAGCAGGTATGTAATTCTATATAAGTGAGTCTGTGCTGATGGTGTCACTTTAACCCCCAAGTAAGCCAATATTAGTCAAATTAATGCACGTTTAACCAAAAAAAGTCAATACTGTATATGACAGTTTTTTTTGGTTTTTATTACTCCGCGGGGTAATGAATCTCTGCGAGTTGGTGCTGACCGAACCTGATGAAATAAAAGGCTATCTAAGGCTGGCCATTCATTACTCAGAAAAAAACTGAGCTGGTTTCCCCATCCACACAGTCGAGGTGAATGGAAAAATCCTCCCCTTGTGTCTTTGTAATCTGACAGCTGACTCTCCCTTCATCAGAATACACTGATCAGTGCTGCAGCCCATTGGCAGCATGGCTGATCAAGCAGGGAATTTCCAACAATCTCGTTTATGAAAAGTCAATCGATAGATCGACTTCTCCTGAACAGGAATTGCCATACATGTATTGAAATGTGGCCATTTCTTGTTTATTTTTCTTGTCTTTTTTAATTCTCAATGATTAGGTCTACAGTATCCGACAGAAAGCAAATTCCTGAAACAGCTACAGGACTTAAAAGAATCTGGAGAAGAAAATCCAAAAATCCCCCTCATTCCATCCACTGCAGAAGAGATGGAGCAGATGATGAAACTGTGCTCGTATGTCCGCTTTAAGATTCCACAGCAGGTAAATGGTGCTGACTACACAGAACTGGGGGACATTTATTGAGTAAATTGGTGACACATATAATATTTATTTATTTATTTCAGGTACTTATATAGCGCCGTCAATTTACACAGCGCTTTACATACAAATATTGTACATTCACATCAGTCCCTAACCCTCAAGGGGTGTACAATCTAAGGTCCCTAACTTACATTCATACATACACATATTAGGGCCAATTTAGACAGGAGCCAATTAACCTACCAGCATGTCTTTTGGAGTGTGGGAGGAAACCGGAGTACCCGGAGGAAACCCACGCAGGCACAGGGAGAACATGCAAACTCCAGGCAGGTGGTGCCGTGGCTGGGATTTGAACCATTGACCCTAGTACTGCCAGGAGGAAGTGCTAACCATTTAGCCACTGTGCCCGTATAGCCCGTATAGACTCAGATCAGGTTGCCTCTCATTTAGCCTGTGCAATAGTTTTATTTGCGGACCTCCACTGCACCAATGAAACTGGGAAAACATCTGAGACAGATTTACAAATTCAGATTTATCACTGTAGACAAGACAGTTTTTTATTCTAAACAGACGCAACTTTGGGATAAGCAAATATTGTCTAAACACAAGTGATCAGGTCTATTGGGTCCCTCCTGCACACGTACAGCACAGCAGTGATGACACTGCTACTTTTAATAAGGTAATAACTGGGTTTGCAAAAGCATTTGAGGAACACAAAGTGCATTTATATTCTTTGTGACTATTGAGTACAATATTTAAAGCAATTCTAAAGGGTTTTTTTTTTTTGTAAAATAACAAACATGTCTGTACTTACCTGCTGTGTGCAGTGGTTTTGCACACAGCAGCCTGGATCCTCCTCATCTTGGGTCCCCTACAGGCTCTCATGGCTCCTCCTGTCTGTCGGGTGCCCCCACAGCAAGCAGCTTGCTATGGGGACACCCGCTGCTCCGTGTGTCCAATCACACACGGAGCTACCCTCTCCTCATTGGCTGACTTGCCGTGATTGACAGCAACAGGAGCCAATGGCTCCCGCTTGCTGTCTCAGCCAATAAGGAGGCAGAGACTCAGGACAGCCGAGGCTGTCATTCACATTGCTGGATTGCAAGGCTCAGGTAAGTATTGAGAGGGCTGGGGGGGGGGGCGGGGGGGGCTGCTGCACGAAAAACCTTCAGGTAAAAAAACCTTCAGCCTTTACAATCACTTTAAAGCTGAAGTTTAATCTAGTAGTTTTGGCCTTTTCTGGCACCTCCTTTTCCCCCCTCAGCAACATTTTTATTTGCACCATTTTGCACCGACGTAACACAAATATGTGGCCTCACAGAACTGGGCTTTTTAGGGTGGGGTCGCATATTTGCACACCTGTCTTTGTGCTGAGAGCGCACCGCACTGAGAGCACCGGGTCCCATTCTAATGATCGGGACTCGGGACTCTCGATTCTGGGTCACATGATCGCTGTGATAGCCTCTGATTGGCTATCACAGTGATCAGTCACTGTACAGCACGGCCCCCTTGTTTTTTCTCTCTCTATGAATGGAGGATAGAGATACATTGTATCTCTAACTCCTGGCATAGAGGGAAAAAAATGTTTGTAAAATAAAAAAAAATATAAATAAATATTAAAAAATAAAAGAAAAAATACCTAGATCAAGGTTTGATCTAGTTCAGTGCCAGGGTTAGTGTTTGGGTCAAGGTCAGGGTCAAAGGTCAGGATTAGTGTTAATGTCAGTGTCTGTGTGTTTTAGGTAAAAAAAAAAAAGACAAAAACAAAATGTGCGCTATTGTTTCTTGGCTGTACTACGGCTACAAACAACAAATAACAAACACATATATGGTATCGCTGCGATCGTCAAGAGCTGGAGAATTTCTTTTGGGTTGTTCTTTGGTGGTAGGTTATGGTAGTAGCAAGAAACACACTGCTAAATAAAAAAAAAGTATTTTTTTTTTTTACTATTTTGGGCCAGTTTTCCTTTGATAATAAAAAAAAAATCAGGAGATCTCCATTACCATTTACCACCAAATGAAAGCCCAATTTGTCCTGAAAAAAACAAGGTATAATTCACCTGGATGTACAAAGTAGTTGTGATGATATGTACAGCTTTACTAACACATGTCAACGTTGCAAAATTGTGCTTAGGCATTTAGATTTGTTTTACCCTTAGGCGTGAAGGGGTTAAGAAACTCTTTTAAATAAAACATTTCTGTTTTCATTACATATCTTATTTTAGACCCAGTGACATGACTGGTCTCTGTGTATCTCTATGCAATCTGGCAGATCATGACAGGTGGGAGGGGCTGACAGGGTGCAGGCATAGCTTCCTGAAAACAGGAAGCGGTGCTAATGCCTGCATGTGATGCTGAGCCTCATTGACTGAAAAACTTGAAATCCAATAAGGGGTGGGCTAAGGACAGGCAGGCTGAGGAAAAAAGTGCTAGGTGATGCTTGATGTCCTCCAGCCAGAAAATGAAGCTGACTTGATACGACTTGCTGCAGCTTCTAGTGCACATGTGGAAAGCTCACAGTGTGCAGTAAAATCAGAATAAGTAATTCTCAGTACAGGAGAACCTGTTTACAATAGCTACATGAATCTGTTGCCCGCACCAACATTTGTGTGGAGTCACATCAGAATTTTAAAGAACACCTTAGACACTTTTATGAATTCCCCTAATAGACTTTGCAATGAGAACTTTATGTATTGCCCAGAGACAGTAATTGAACCATCCACTGTCCAAATGTAATGTTCCTGGTTTGAATCTGATTAGTTGTTCCCCAGACATAACAGACATATTGATAAATGAGACCCATCAAAGCACCTGGTGGCAAGAAAGTTTTTCAAGCATCATTTTTATTTATGACAGTCCAGGAAACGCTGTTGTTTGTTAGATTTGACCACGTGACGTTTTTTTCAGATCTGCTGCTGATAAAATCTCTCTTCGTATGGGTAGACCGAGCTAATGTTCATTTCATAATACAGCATAATCTGAGCTATTTTCAGCCTGGTCTGCACAGATGGCAGTGGGTAGCAGGGATTGACCGTGAGAACCATGTGTGCGTCTGGGGGCTCTCAGCTAGTGCCTCAGCCATAATACATAACTCTGGTCTATCTGAGTAGAAAGGAGGCAAAACTGTATCTAGGAAACCTGGTCATTTCCTTATCTGGAACTTTTCTGTATGGGAAATTCCTATAGGAAACATAGAAGTTACACCTTTTACATTTAGTGTTACTAAACCCACAACAGTAAAATCAGTCTGTATATGCAGTAAAGCATGCTTGTTATACTCACTGTGGAACCTAAGGGGTTAATCCTCTGCATTGTATAAAAACGCTGTTTGATCCTGACTTTGATCCTCCCCTTGATCCTCCCCTTCTTCCAGTCTCCCCCTCTTATCTCCTGATAAGACATATGGTGTGGAGACACTCTGCACATGTTCAGTTTGGTGCGTATTGCTAGAGAGGTTTTTATTTTTTCTTTTGAGAGTGCATGTGATCAGCACAGGGCCAATCAACACTGTCCAGACAGAGGTCAGGAGTTCTGCATCCTCCTAGAGCAAAATGAAAACTACAAGCTTTAACATGTGTTCGGCTGGACACTGCTAGAAGTTTGCTCTAACTGCTGATGAGAAAAGGTATTTAGCAGTTTATATTTACTAAAATAAATAATTGCACTTCCATGTTCTGTGTACTGTGGGAGACCAGAAATAGTGAATGCGGGGTCCTGGGTTTAGTAACATTTAAAGGGCCATTCCACTGAAATGTGATATTTTGGTTAGGGCTGGACCCAATGAGCCACTCTTTTCTAAAATGTCATGAAAATGATACTCCAGCAGTGAAACTTCCCTGTCATAATTCCGAACCTAAAGCAGAACTTAAACTGAAAATGTTTTTTAAAGGCTAAGTTCACCTTTACATAAAAATAATAAATGCAAATTTTTTTTGCAGGTAAAAAATGTGCATTATTTTTTTTTTAAATGGGACATGGTTTATAAAACTGGGAGCTGATCGCAGGTGCCGTGCCAGGCTGCTGCACACACTGTGCAGCTCTGTTGCCCGTACCTCTGTATGCAGTGTGAATGAACTATGGGCATGCTGATCAGCAAGCACACAGTTCATTTAAACTGCAAAGATGTCTGCCACAGTGGGTGACAGTACTTGTAGTTTATTCAGTCACAGGAAACTGTGAATGAATGATATGGTTGTGTGAGCGCAGCCCTGCACAGCCGTGCTACATTTAAAAAGTGACAGCAGGTGCAGGGAGTGGATCCTCTGTCTGATGTCACATGGAGGGAGAGGATCGGGGGAAAGAAGGTGCAGGAGATGGAACGTTCTACATGTTCCACCCTAAAAACTTGACCTATAATTAATTAATATTCATATAAAAGCAAACAACACCCATCCAACTATGTCTCCATGCTTTATTTTGTTGAGAAATTGCTCTGAAAAATACCCCCCAGCATTTCTAGCTGTAGCTATCATCAGTAAGGGCAGATGATTCATGGAGCAGCATTTAGTTCTTGGAATCCTTTGCTCAGGTGTGAATTCAGGAGGGTGTGCTTAGTTGAGAAATTCATTGCTTCCCTCCTCCAGATGAATAATATAATGGCAATGAAGACTCTTGGGATTCATGAAATGATTTTTGCCTAGGCCAGGAACCAGGAAGCAACTGAAGACGTTAAAAAAAAAAGTTTAAAATGAGTAAACATGATATACCTTCCTATCTATTTACTATTGCTAGCAGAAAAAGGATTAAAAATAGTTCATGTGGATTGAGAGAGTCTAGTTCCACTTTGAAGGTATAATCCACATCAGTGATATGTGTGGCACTACCCCATAAGGAGCCACTGAGTTTTCTGGTCCCCTATAGCTGCACAGCTAGGCAAAACACATTTTTCAACTTCCATTCAGAGTCAGTATCTAGTCCTTTGGGCTTGTTTTTGTTGTTTTATTTCACGTAAACAACTTGGATAATGTCTAGGGGTATATGGCAGGGCTCAAAACTACTAGCCAGGCCTTAAGAGTTACTCGCCACCAGTTGCCTTACCAAACCCCTACCTTGCCCCGCTCCTAATTCCGTCCCTAAACATGCCCCCATAAATTATCTCATGAAATTACACTGTTAAATGTTTTATGCAGAATTAAGGTACAAAAATAGGTGTCCCCCTTTACATAGGTGTCCCCATCAGAGTCTCCCTTTACATCGGGTGTCCCCATCAGAGCCCCCCGTTACATCAGGTGTCCCTATCAGTGTCCTCCTTTACATCAGGTGTCCCCCTTTACATCGGGTGTCCCCATCAGAGTCCCCCTTTACATCGGGTGTCCCCATCAGAGTCCCTCTTTACATTGGGTGTCCCATCAGAGCCCCCCTTTACATCAGGTGTCTCCAAATGGTAAGCATCCACTTACATGAGGGACGATTCTGATCTGCAGGCTCAGTTGTATTCCTGTTTGCTACCTTGCCAGCCCATTATTACACATCCAGCTGGCAGCTCTTTGTCTTGGCTTTCTCCTCTCCTGCTCTTGCTGCTGGGGGGAGACATAATAAAACAAGACTGGGCTGGGGATGGAGCAGAGTCTCAGAGGAGTGAAGTCCCTAGGCGGGGGAGAGCACTCTTTTCCCGCAGGGAGCCGCCACACAGCCAGTGCACAATCAGGAACCCACAAGAGCATTGAGTCCCGTACCGACATGCAGGAAATACAAGCAGATGGAGGGCTTAGGCGGAGTTGTGGGGGAGAAGGGAGAGAGAGCAAAACATTGGGGGAGGAAGAGGCACCGGAGGAATGTCAGCAGCCGCTCCTATCCTGGTGCCCTAAGTGGACACACTCGCCCCACATTATTTTCACTTGCCAAATGCGAGCAGGTGAGTGATAATTTTGGGCCCTGGTATATGGGACGCCAAATTTGACTTAAAAACAGCAACTCTGATGACAAACTTCCTATTTTATGTACAAAAAGGATGGATCCTGGACTCTACTCCCTCCAAAGTGACTTTTGTCTCTTAATGGATCAGTTACAAAGTCTCTTTAAAGGAGCACTTGGTTCCCTTTAAGTAAATCTCTTCAGACCCCAGCTGGAAACTACCCACCCACCTGGCTGCCTTGAAGAGTATCTCAGAGCAAGGAATTCCATGTATGGCACCTGGCAGCCCTCTCCCTTGTATCCTATGGTTTTGCATAAGACTGCTTGTTCAGGCCTTGTAACTGTGCTAGTCCTACATGCTGAACAAGGTACCCTCTGGATAGGACTTGTGGTGCAGGTCCCAGTTCCCTGTAGTCCCTTCCCAGGCTATACGAAAGCATCTCAACAATCCATCTTTCATCCAACTCCCAGACTCCTGCTGCTAGCAAGGCTCTTCCATACTTATGGGTCTGTCTGCCACACTGCCAGGCCTCCTGCCTGGGGTTGGCCAGACTCCCATGGATATGCAGATCTCAGTCTCCACCCCTCCGCCCAGTAGCTTGAAGAATATCCTGGAAGACTCCAGAACCTTGGGGATGTACTAGAGACCTGACCAGTAGAGTCCTCTAGCCTGACCTAAAGTAACACAATCAGACTTGCTTACTTCACTACTGTGAGCCAAACTGAATTTAATTCTCTAGCACCCATAGGGGGCACTACATATGTATTTTAGTTAGGGCCAGAACCTGATGGCGATATGTTTTGAATATTACAACAATGGAACCTCCATGCCTTAATTTCCAGCTCCCAGAAGTATAGTTGTACACCTGTAGCTGTTTGCTCTAATTTGAATACCTCCAAATATGTCACTGATGCCTGGTGCAGGGATGAGTTGTGAGGATGGCAAAGTAGCCCTGGATTTCTTTTAAAGGAACATTGAATTATGTTAAACTTGTCTGCTTAAAAGCAGGACTTTTATTTTGCACAGATACATAGCAAGCAGTTTCCCATGATATTAGGGCCCATTCACACTAGAGCAGTGATTTGACATTTTTCAAATTGGAAGAATGCCAGTCATCACTAGGGCACATAGAAAATATGTGGGTATTGTAGTCAACAATAGACATATTATTGGCATTCAGAAATAAATACATATATTATTAAACCATGAAAAGCCAATGGCATTATCTGTAGCCCTCAGAAAATAACCTTAATTGTTGTGAGATAAAAAGAGAATATTTCCAAGAAATTAATCCAGCTGAGAAAATGTGAAGATCACAGGATAATAGGATGTATTGCTGCGCCAAGTGTGTAGATCTATCCACCAATTATAGGGGAACAATATCAGATGTACACAAAGAGACTAAAATAAAGGTGAAGGATTTTGTTTCAAGGCTAGCATTCCAGCAATTCCAGAGTTAACTCACTGTGTTTATTTCAAAGCTTCCTACAAAATGCCCTCTATCAAGTATTTAGGAGAGACAGACAGTTTGTCCAATAATGTTACCTAGGTTTGTACCCCTGAGGAAGAGGCTTCTGGGTAAACATCATTGTTATATACTTGATCCACTGCATCAGACACTAGGAGTTTCATTATAGGTTAGTCCAGTGGTTCTTAACCTTGAGATCAGGGCCCAGTAAATGTAGCCAAAACTATGACTGGGAATACAAAACATGTATTGAAAGTCTGGAAGGGTCTGGATGGGGCTGGTTGTCACTGTGGATGGGAATTCTGGAGTTGGTAGGGGGACTCTTCAGCAGACTTGGTGGCCGTGATGGGGATGAGGTTTCGGGAGGAAGCTGGGGGGCACTGTGGGACACTGATGTGGTATGAGGGCACTCTGAAGGTCTGGAAGCTCTACAGCAGGCTGTGGGCACTGTGGGAGGCTAGTTGGCACTGTGGGAGGTTGGGGGGCACTGTGGAGGCTGAGGGCTCATAGTAGGCTTGAAGGCACTGTGGGCCACTATGGGCAGTTAGGTGGCACTATGGAAGCTGGGAGGCACTGTAGGAGGTTAAGGGATCCAAAGCTGACTGGAGGCTTGGGAGAAAGGAAGGAAGGGCCCAGCAGTGGGCCGCAGCCATGTCCTGTGGTTGAGAACAACTGAGTTAGACAGTATGTGAAAAAGATGACTGAAGGGTTTGGTGGTTTTCATATGTGCTTTGATTTTTAGCTTCTTAAAACAGATGCAGTTAATTTTGCTGGGGAGCATTGGCAGTCCTTGCAAACATTTCCGTCTCCTGAAATCTTTGTACAAATAAACTGTACCTTGCCACTATATATTTGGCACTACTGCTTATGATGCATGTGATTTTACCCCAAACCTCGTTGTGATCTATAATCTTCAGCAATTGACCTAACCTACGTTTTCATCTGAAAATCTAAACCTTTACCTAATCCTTATTCCAATTTTGCCAAAAGTTCTAATCCATCCTAATCCTTTTTTGTGCACAAAAAAGATGATAATTTTCCCAGGGCTGTGTTACCATACCTTTTTCTCTTGTGTCTTGTTGGAGGGGGCAATTGGTAGTAGAACAGGGCTTTGTTTCCCGCCATTTTGAGGGCTGTGATCTTATGACTGGTGTGGGATGGGGATATTCAGGAAGCAGCAACAGAGGTGGAGGAAGCACAGATCAGCAGAATGAGGGAAGCAGAAGCAGGGAGATCCTTGCACTGTAGATCCTCTGGTTTCCTACAGCTTTCTCTCCAGTAGGCCATCAGGTGAACAATGAGGGAGCAGTAGTGACATCACCAAACTCAATTCAAATATAATTACTAGATCAGTCATTAGAGGCAGGTGTGGGTAGGATATACCTTAAATATTCTCACATATGTGCAACAATGAGGCTGTAGATCCAGCAGTGCCTAGGCAGAGTCACATGTCAGGATGTGCACTATTTTGGAGAAGGAATTAAAAATGGTAGTATTTTCTAAGTGCTGCTTAGGCACAATTAACCTTTTCCTTTAAGATGGCAAATCTTTAATTTTTTACTTGTAATTTAAAGCGTTGCTTAACCCATGACCCTGCATTCACTATATCTGGTCTCCGACAGTACACACAACATGGAAATGCAATGATTTAAGTAAATATAAACTGATAAATACCTTTTCTCATCAGCAGTATATAGCAGTCTTGTGACTTTTATCAGTGTCTAGCTGAGCACTGGTTTAAAGCTTGTAGAACGAGTTTTCATTCTGCTCGGACTGTCCTATGAGGCTGCATAACCCCTGACCCTCTGTCTATAACATTTTTTTCAACCCACTGTAGTGCAAGGTGGCACAGCCTACCTGAGAGTGGCAACTCAGCCCTGATTTCAGGAGCAATGCAGCATCATTGCCACACCATCACAGGAAGCTGCATTGGCTGATTTCACTGGTAGGTTCAACAGGTATTTGTGGGCCCTTGCAGGGGGACTGAGAGAAAACTGTAAGTGCAGATACAGATTATTATACAGGAATTATATAGCGCCAACAGTTTGCTCAGCGCTTTACAATATAACGGGAGACAATACAGTTCAATACAAGAGAGTTAGGAGGGCCCTGATCCTTGGAGCTTACAATCTAAGAATGCACATACAGTATAATTAATTGCTGTGATTTATATTCTTTAATGAAAGGTCCTAGTTCAACTACAAGGAAGTGCTATGAGAGTGTCTGTCTGCTACATTCATAGCCCCAGTGTTGTAAAAAGAGAAAAACTGCAGAGGAAAGCCATGAAACCAGTCTGCACTTAATTATTTCTAAGTTGAATTAGTAACACATCCTTAATGTTTAATCCAATTGAAACATTTTTATTCCTAGGTGCTTCAAGGACTCGTTGATGTTCGCATTCCTCATAATGAATTTTACAGAACGTGTAAGTGACAGTCTATCTGCTGTAAGAGATTAGAAAATTACTGTATTCGGCTAGGTTCACATGGCAGCAGTCTTTAAAAAGTGATCCATATTGGATAAATATGTACAGTCCTGAATGCCTTTTTTTTTTTATTTTTTTTATTTTTTTTTTTTTTGCCAAATGTCAATTTTGCATGGAACGAACACACCAGAACTACAAGCCAAGCATTATTTGACTTGCAGGTGCAGCACTGTCCCATGAACTTTAATGGACAGGTTTGACAGGCAGCACCACCTGCCAATACAACAAGCCAAGTTAAATAGTGTGTATGATCCCCTCTTGCTGCCTTGTTAGGCTTTTGGGGGAACGGAAAAATGCACCAGAAGCGCCCATATTAACAGCCTGTTTGAATAAGGTCTAAAGACGTTGCTACTTTTTACCTCCAGGGAAGGTTTTATTTTCCGCAAACACAGTGATTTATAAAGAATAAAAACATATATTATTGTATGTAAACAATGAATGCAATTAACATATATATATATATATAGTAAACAGACTTCATCTAAAATAAATAAGGCTGGCCATGCATACATTTTCTTTCGTTCTATCAGCGGGTTAAACAAAAGAAAATAAATCAATTCCCCCATCCACAAAGGCATCCGCACCATCAGAATACACTCATCAGGACCTCTGGCGATAGCCAGCAACACTGATCAAGCAACAATTTGTCAACAGGCTTCCAAAAGAAGTTCATTGAGAGACAGGCTTCTGTACAGCAACCTGCCCATAGATGAATCAAAATTTGTCAGGTCCCTGCTGAACCAGTTGAATTTTGATCCATCTATGGCCCGCTTTACGCTAGTCCACAATCTTACAGATTTACACAGTGCTTAAACTCAACATGTTTCGTTATATGTGGTTGCTTCTTTGGGATAGGCACTAAAATATGGGCTTATTCATATTAATCCAATCAGAAGTCTGAATAATATGACTGCAAAAAATTATATCAAATCATTTTACATATATTACACATTAGAGTCACAAAAACATAAAAAAAATAGATTAGAAAGGTTGTCCACAAAATCCATGACGTATAAAAGAAAAAGGGAAAAAAAGGGGGGGGGGGAATCCCATAGTGAAGCATGAGGACATTGATACTTTTAAGAGTACATAAAAAAGGGAGAGAGCTGAAAATAAAATAGAGTGGAAAATTGTTGGCCAATCAGCACCCACATCCAATTAGATGATGAAGATTCCTCCATCTGCACTGTATACAGTGGAGACTGTATCAGCTTTTTCCAATAGTGTATATCCAGCTTTACTCTACAAAAGGCCCCATTTAAATCATAACTAAGAACAAAAATGTAATATTTTACAGTTTACCAGTACTTCGACAAAGACCAAGAAAAATGCTATCTTTCATATGTAAACTACTAATGTAAACTACTAATCCCATCACCCCACTCAGGGATAGGAACTGTGCTATTTGCACGAATACCATATAAAAATAAAGTTAAAAAATAAAGTTAAAAAAAAGTCTTGAAAAAAGGAAACTATCGCAGCCACCATCTAAGGTTTAGTAAGCTGCTAATTATTACATTTTTGTGTTTGAGTTTAGCTATGTTTTAATTGTGAGCATATTGTTGTTGAGTTGATAATGGTGACAACTAACAAGCAATATTTTGTTCAGTGTTTTTAGATTTGGTTGCTGAAAAATCACGTCGCATTCTTCAAAAAAGCATGGACAAAATTACAGTTCCCACCCAGATCATCTGGGGTCGACAGGACCAGGTGGGTCTCTTTGCTCTATTTGTGACATATGTATAGTATATAGAAACATAGTTAAAAGTGTTCCTAAATCCAGGACCCTGAATTCACTATATCTGGTCTCCCACAGAACACAGAACATGGAAATGTTATTATTTTAGTAAATATAAACTACTAAATACCTTTTCTCATCAGCAGTATATAGCAGTCTTGTGACTTCTATCAGTGCCTAGTTGAGCACTGGTTAGAGCTTGAAGGAGGACTTTTCATTCTCCTCTGACTGTCCTATGAGGCTGCATAACCCCTAACCCTCTGTCTGGACAGTGCTGATTGGCCCCTTGCCGATCACATACACCCTCCCAAAGAAAAAAACTCTCTTGCAATACACACTAAACTGAGCATGTGCAGAGTGACTCCTAGGGCTCTGTACCATCAGCACATGGATTGGGGACAGTTGAAGAAGGGGAGGAACAGAGAATACAGGATCAAACAGCCTTTTTACACAATGTAGATTATTAGCCCCTTAGGTTCCACAGTGAATATAACACGCATGCTTTACTGCATATACAGACTGATTTTACTGTTACGGGTTTAGTAACACTTTAAGTGAGTTTTGTTTCATACCTGGGTGTACAGCATGTTAGATCATGTCGCAGGGTAAAATTCTATTTTATAATGTTCAACAATGCCCCCAAACTCTAAAGCTTCCTAAACTAACAGTAATTTTAGAATGTCCAACAATGTTCCCAAACTCCAAAGCATCCCAAACTAGTTCTACGTTCTATAACCAGTGCATAAGCTAACCACCGCTTCCAGTTTATGGATTTCCCTGCATCTTTAATATGTTTCATTCATTATTCCTCTGTCACAGGTCTTGGATGTTTCTGGAGCAGAAGTCTTGTCCAGTGCCATACCTGGAAGCCAGGTGGAGATCCTAGAGAACTGTGGTCACTCAGTAGTGATGGAAAGACCCAGAAAAACAGCCAAGCTCATGATGGACTTTTTATCCTCCCTTCAAACCACAGAGAACAATAAAAAACATGATTAACAATCAGGAAATGCCTGGGACAACTCTGCTCCTCTCTGTATACTGTACCACTCTGAGTTTCTCAGGGGATCTTGTAGAACTCTTAGGAAAGTAGTTTAGTTCCTTGTGAACACAAGACTGGGAGTTCAGTATCTGCCTGTAAAGTCCACATGCAGATCCCTTCCAATGTGTCAGAGGCTTACGATAATGCATGTGACGGACATGGATGATTATGGTATGGTATGCTGATGGTGATTCCAAAGTCAACATGATCTTTTAAAATTTAAAGCGTGCAAACGGAAACCAGTCACAAATGTGATGCACCGAAACTCTCCACCCAACACTTTAAAACCACTATAAATGCAGGATGATCTTTTGAACCTGTTTATTATATGCAATGTACTGCTGTTGCAGAAATATTTGTTGATAGGGCCTCAAAGGTAGAAGACTTCCCTTACTGTGATGCTGGTGAGTCATTGTGCAATGGAAGTACCAGTCCTTCAAGCTGCTGAGATATACAAGTATGAGCACACTGCTTGGAATGTGTGCAATATACTATATGAATATTTTGGTACCGTGCCTTCAAAGCAGTATTGTGTAGACAACACAATACACCAATCAGCTTTGATAACATGCGCACTGTGATCTAAGGGACTGCATGATGTAAATGATCAGAAGCCACACCTGCTTCCATGAAATATCACACTCAGAGAAATACAAATTAATGTCCTTAACTGATATGCAAATTTTCATGTTCACATCAGCCACAAAAAGGACTGAACAATTTACAGAGCTGTATTTTAGTATTTGCCATTGAGACTGATGATCTTGTATACGTCTCATAATATGGATATTATTTGTTATGTAGATATTACAATCGGATGTTCTTACCAAGACGTGGGATAAGAATATTGAGGTTGATTTACTAAAGGCAAATAGGCTGTTCACTTTGCAAAGGAAGTTTCACTTTGCAAAGAATACCCAATCTTGTACAAGGAAAATAAAAAACAAACAAACAGCTTTTTGTGCTTGCACATGATTGAATGATGGAAGTCCGGGACAAATTCCCTTGCAAAGTGAGCCATCTATTTGCCTTTAGTAAATCAACTCCATGGAGTTTAATTCAAATGACTGCCATGGTTCATAGAGAAAGCTAAAGTGGCCTATCAAGTTATAACACGTGTGCCTGAAAGGTGACTTTAGCATGCCTAATAGTACCATGGGCAAAATCAGAAAATACATATGTGATGCAGTATGTATTAGCATTAACACAGCTGTTTACGTATTTCTCAGCTACACCCCCCTCCCCCCCCCAACATAGAATTATTACCTATTGATCCTGGCAATAGCTGTTTTTTTTTTTCACTTCTTTTAACAGGCCAAGCTGTCCCGCACAGGTATCAGTTGTAGGGGTTGGAACAAGCTGTGTAAAATCGAGAGGGGTACTGATTCATATGATTTAGGCTGGGTTCACACTGTTGCACTGAGTTAGTGCATGTGTGTTGCTGCTTGTGATCCTGATCATTACATGCGTTGCATTCAGACAGTCTATTCATTTGAATGGCCTGCTTACTGCACCAAAAAAAGGTGCTTGTACTATTTTTGTATCATGAAATGCTGCACACCGCACAGTAGTATATTACTGTCCATTGTGCTGCGCTGCAATGTACATTTGTTTTTAAGGTGCGTTTCGGTGCCTTTAAGAATGAATGGCATCACAGTGCATCAAATCACAAAACACGTTTTTGCATGTTGCATTAATGTACACTTAAGCTAGGTTCACATCTGTGCAGGTGGTGCCTCTGCAGATCTGCACGAAAATCCATGCAGCCGCACCACCCGCACAGAGAAATGCGGACCCGTGGACGGGTGCCATTAGTTCTAATGGCATGCCGCCCGCACTGGAAAACGCAACCTTACTGGGACCCGAGGTTCCCGTGTGGGCTGCGCGTTCAGGAGAAGTGCAGGGATTTCTTCTCTGCGTGCTGTAGGGCAAGGGAATCCATTCAAATGAATGGGCTCTCGTGCCCGCGCAAAACGCGACACGCACGGCTGCATATATGTGAACCAGGGCTAATACGTGTTACCACAGTGCAAGAGTATGAACCCAGCCTAAACCATTTTTCCACAAGAAAAAAAAACTGTTGTAATGGCCTTTTTAGTGTAATCACCAGTTTGGCTTTAATTTTGTTGACATTTCTTAAAGCCCAACTTCAAGCAGATAAAAAAAATGATCCCTTGCAGTGGTGCTGTACACCCCAGACCCCCCCCTTTACAGCTCATTTTGTCTAGGGAAAAGGGGAAAGTTTTATTTACCTGATCCTCCAGCAGACAGTGCTCCCCTGCCATGGTGGACTGTCCTTCGGCATCCTCACGTCCAAAGCAGGTCTATGGACCCTACTCTGGTCTTCATGACCTCAGGGAATGTAGGGGTGCAGAAGCTGCAAGGACTAGTCTAGGGGGGGAAGGAGCAGAGGATCGAGTAAGTATATTTTCTGTTATTATTCCCCTAGACATAAATGAGCAATTAACCCTTGCAGTGTGGGCACAGCCCTGCTGCAAGGAACAGTTTTTTATGTGCCCGTGGTTGGACTTTACAGTCAATGTAGGATTACATGGTTTGAGACTACCCAATCGCAGTGTGACAACACTCTATGTGATTTAACTGCAGAGCGAACTGTGTTGTCCTATTATAGGAAGTGAAAATACAACAGATCTACTGCCATGATCAGGTAATAAAACTGTTACGGGGGGGACCCTGAATAACAAAACTGCTGCTAGTTGCTAGTGACATGTTCATCATATACAGTATGTAATTTATTATGTCACCCACTTTATCTACTTGATGGATCAGAGCCAGTGGTCGATTCCCAGGTCCCTGCATCCCCTGATGTCTACTGTAGCCACCTGGGTTATTGCTTGGAATGTTGGCAATGATGTGGGTTGGGGCTGTATGTATTACTGCCTAAAGCAATAAAGATGACCTGCCACTTTCTAATATGTTATTCATCTATCAGTTTGATGAAAATAAAGACAATTTGAAAGCAGTAAAACACTGGTTGTAGGTGGAGGAGAGCGGTGTTTGATCGGCGGCAGGGTTGATCCTTTTGTTTTTAAGAATTTTGAAGTCACCTTAAGACTGCAATACATTAACAACCACTAATGAGTTATTACCAGCCGCTCAACAGCATAACTTATGAGTGTGTCACAATTTCTGGGGACCATCACCCTACGTGAATGAATGTATGGAACAATAAACTACCTTTTGCATTAAAAAGCAGAACAATTCCACCTGTCAGCCTTATTTATGAACAGTGTAATTCTTATTGAGACTGAACACAAGACCCAACAAATTGTCTGGCATTTAAGTCCTGGCACTGTGCACATTTTCCCACAATTGACGTTCGGTATGAAATTATGATCTCCACACAACGCCTACCCAAATTTGTTCAATAAACAGCAGGTTGCTTAGTAACTAGGCATTTCTTACCATCAGAAATTAAACCGTAAGATAGAAATACATCAATCATGCTATAATAATTAGCACTGACATAGAAAATACTGTTATCTAATGTACTTTATATGCCAAGTGATTTCTTCCAATCTTCCTTCTAACCGCTTTCATCCCTCCTAACAAGGCCATGTCCTCCAGTCCTACCTAGTCTGGAATTATTGTGTTTAATGTCAAAGCAGACACTTTTCGAATTTGAGAAAACCCCACTATATGTTTGTTATATGTTCCCATTCACACAGCATACCTAAAAATATATACATTTTACCCTTTAGATCAGTCATTTTCAGCTAGGGTTCCGCCAGAAGTTGTTAGGGGCTCCTTGAGCTGTGGTTAATTGGTCTCCCATCTGATGGTGCCTACAAAGTTCCAGGTCCATCATCACTTGACAGAGCCAGGTAGAATGACACCAATGATCTTTAAAGCTGACTTCAAGGGTGGCATTCTAACCACCACTATAAGGGGGACATTCATCCACGGACCACCAATGTAAGATAAATGTTTTCAATTACCATAGTAATGAAAGTGCCATGTGTACATAAATGTCTATGCAGAACAGCAAAAAAGTTCATAGGAGTCAAATTTTTCGAGTTACCTGCAATGGACTAACCTTAGCAGGGGTTCCCTGAGATGTGACAATTATTTCAAGGGTTCCTCTTGGTTAAAAAAGGTAGAGAAAGGCTGGTTTAGATGTTCCCCAGGAGAAGGCCTCATGACAGACTGCAAACATTTTTGAACAATTTCAGAATGACCCTGCTCCAAAGGATCTATTTATAAAACATTTGTTGGACAAATGCCCACCCATTTGTGCAGGTCACATGAATTTTGGCTGTAAATTCTGAAATAGATTTATTCCTATAATAGTCACCTCCGTCTAGTAGCCTGGATGTGGTATATTTTCTCATTATTTCAGAAAACTATGTTGCATTTTGGCCACTACATGGAGATGAAGATAATATAAATGAATCTATTACAGCAATTATGGCTAAAATTTGAAATCTGTGATATTCATGCAACAAATGTTTTTAAACCTTTTCCCGTCCGTACTATAGGCATTGCTCCCCAGTTCTGGGAGGACATCAATGGACATGTGCGCCTCCCCCTGGAGCATGCATTGAGTGCACTCTGTGACCGCTGTGTCTTTTGGACAAATGTCCAAATGTCTTTTGGGGAAATCACAGCAGCCCTATACAATGAGATCAGCTGTGTCCAATCACAGCTAGTCACATGTAAACAGGCTTGTCTGACAGGATACAGTGAGTACATTGCTTATACTGATAATCAGGGCATAATCGTCTGATAAACAAAAGATCTGTCATTGCTGGCAGCGATGCTGCCACCAATGTCCACAAAAAACAATAAAAATAAATGTGGAGATCCGCAAAAAACGGCCGACGGGCTGGAGTGCTTATTGACCGATTTTTCGTGCGGACGAAAATTCGGCCGATAAATGACCCGTCTATGACTTGCCTTAATAATATGTAATAATGGTAAATAAACAAGACACCTAAAGAAGTGTCACCTTAAAAACATGCTGGGTAATGGTTAGCTTCTACTTCCTCTTCCTTATCCGTCAGATAAAGGAAGGATTTAGATATGGGACAAGCATTGAAAGGTCTTGTGTCCTGTTATCACCAGGTTCAGATTTATACTTTCTTCCGTTCCGGGTGAACAGTCTTGTGCCATCCACCTCATGCCTAACCATCAGTGCCACCCAAGGCACACTGAAGCTGGAGGCGGAGAGGCTGACGATTAGAAGAGAGGTGCAAGGTGTTGCCTGTACTGCTCACATTGCACACTGTTCTTCAAAGCATCAACAATAAACATTTAACAAGCTTAGAACCACTTGTTCAGAACCAATCTGAACACAGATTGTAGAAGGGTGCAGGCTGTAGCTTTAACCTCCCTGGCGGTATGATTATTTCAGATTTTTGGTGCTGAAAGCGGTACCATTTTTTTGCATGGAAATATGTATTTTTTTTATTGTAGGCTGTAATTTTTAGGAAAAACTCACTGAAATCTGTCCGAACAAGAGTCTAGTAAACATCCCGGGTATGATAAAATTTGAAACACAAAATCATAAATTATAATTTAATAATCATAAAAATAATATAAAAATAATAAAAAATTTAATTCAATAATATAATCAAACCAAAAACACTGAAATGTGAAATAGAGCGCCAAGTTCGCACATTGCTGAGCTCAGTCGCAAAATCGTTTTCAGTTTCTGATGACGAATTTCCCCCACGAATCATTATCACTCAATTCTGCAAGTGGTTCTGATTTACTATCGCTGTTCTCTAGCTGATCTAAACCGCTTTTGACCTAAAGGGACACTTTTTGGACGCCATGGACATTTCTCAGTTTCCAGGCAGAAAGAACAGACAAAATGCAGGCAGGGCGCAGGACAAAGCACTAGGGACAATATGTATGTGAAATAGGTTGAAACAGCAATGTTTTACTGTGTAAAATGTAAAAAAAAAAAAGTGACATTTTTTAAAATTTTTAAATTTCCCGCCGGCGGCGGCGCCTGTACGTCCCGACGTCACAGGGACAGGACACAGAAGCTGGATGCCGGCATCGGCCGGAGGAGATGGCCGGGGACGCTGCAGGGGACACATCGTGGGAGCGCAGGGTAAGGTAAGTGAAGAACACATGCCGGAGCAGTGCCGCAGGGTAAGCCCGAGTGTAGCTCGGGGTTACCGCTTTTGGTACTGAAATGTTACCCCGAGCTACACTCGGGAATACCGTCAGGGAGGTTAAACCAGATTTTAGCAAGCCAAAAGTCTTGTAAATGCTTGTGTAAAGCTAAAGTCAGTACATTTAGCTGGATTCACACAGGGGCTTGATAAAAAAAAAAGCAACTAGCTCCTGTAAGCACAGTATAATAAAGTATGTATTGGAGGACCAATGGCCTTCGGCGTGTATGAGAATCAGTGGTCCAAAGTTAGGTCTTGAAAGGCAGCTGTCTGTTGACAGAGGTATGACAATGATATCTCGGGGGTAGTCTGTGGGGTATGTGAAAGATGAGAGCATCACAAAAGTTTGATAAGTCCAGTGAGAAATTTTATTTGGCATGAAAAGGAAGAGGTCAACACATTTCCAAGGCTCAAAACTCCTCTCCCTTCATCAGGGCTGGGAAATGACATCTTAGTTGCTGGTGAAGGGAGCGTTTTAAACCTCTAACATTTGTTGGGTTGTGGCACTCTCATTTTTCAAATATTCCACATTTATTTACACAAGGATATTGGAAGTTTTTTTTCTGGGACAAAAAGACACACCAATCAGCCATAACATTTTGTCCACTGACAAGAAAAGTGAACAATGATTATCTTGTCACAATAGCACCTGAAAGTGTGTGAGATATATTAGGCAACAAGTGTACATATTGTCCCTGAAGCTGATGTGTCAAAAGTGGAAAAAACCCAGCAAAGCATGATCCAATTTGCTCCTGCAGGGAAAAAACATCCTTCCTGATCCCTCGAGAGCCAATCGGATATTCCCTGGATCAAGTTAACATGTTAGTAACCAGTTATATTCTGTGTATCTAAGAAAAAATACAGGCCTTTTTTAAAGCAATCCACTGAGCTGACCAGAACCAACACTTGAGTCCATTTCACATTTTCACAGCTCTTACTGTAAAGAAACCTTTCTGTATTTGGAGATTAATTTTCCCCCAGATGTAAAGAGTGCCTCCTTGTCCTCTGCGATGACCTCAGGGTAAAAAAATCTACACCGAATTCACTATATGAACCACTGATGTATTTATACATGGTGATCATATCCCCCCCTTAAATTAAATTCCTTTAATATTTTAAATTGGATCATGCTTTGCTGGTTTTTTTTGCCTTTCTCTGGATCAATTGTGGGTATAGGATTATAACTTTTTTTTTTGAACTGGATGGTCTTTTGTCTTTTTTTCAGCCAGACTAACTATGCAACTATGTAACTTTCCTCATAACTGAGCTCCTCCATGCCTCTTTCCAGTTTGGTTGGCCTTCTCTGCACTTTCTCCAGTTCCCCAATGTTCTTTTTGTGAATTGGTGCCCAAAACTGAACTGCATATTCCAGATGAGGTATTACTAATGATTTGTACAGGGGTAAAATGATATCCCTCTCTCTGGAGTCTATACCTCTCCTAATACAAGAGAGGATTTTGCTCACTTTAGAAACCGCAGCTTGGTATGTGAGCATCAAACTGGACAGATACCACAGCATCCCTACAGAGGTCCAGTGGAGTCAATGCCTCCATAGGTCAGGGTTTTTTTGGGGTCAAAAGGGGGACTTCCTCAACATTAGGTTGGTGTTCATAATTTTCCAGCTGATCAGTGTAGGTATATTTTAGAGATCTCTTCCAGCAAGACTGGCAGGACTCTGCATTGAACCCTGCACACATCTCATAACCTTTATCCCAGTGTAGAGAGAATTATAATCTGGCTACATTCCTGACCTATAGTCTAGATCACTGTGCTCTGTGCCATTATCTTATCGCTCGTGTAAAAAGTCCGACCTCTAAGGCCATAACATGTATGAAATATACAGAATACATTGTAATACAGACTTCATATTAATAAACATTCTCACGGCACAGCCTGTCCAAGACTAGGGCCTTGGCATTGTCAGTAATTATTATGTGCCAGGCCCAGCCATAGACAGCAATGGGTTTCTCATGGCATGTGCCTGGGATGACCAAAACTCTCTGTAGCCAGGCCTAGTGCATGCATAAAAGGTACAGGGAATGTCAGACTCCATGGAAGGCTGCATTCACACTGGAGCATTTTGTGAACGCTTGCAAAAGCGCATTTTTGCACGCAGGGAAAACATGTCACACTCATGATGCCATTCATTGTTAATAGCACCCCAAAAACAGCAAGCAGATGTGCATTTTCATATGTGATAAAACATATGTCAAAGTGCATGGTTTAAAAACGCATGAAGTTCAACTCCCAAAAGGGTACATGAGTTACTCTGGCGTGTCTGCAGCATGTAGGGGAGTCCATTGAAATGAATGGGCTGCCTTATACGTGTAGCATAAAAATGTGCCACAAAAAAACCCGCACATTTACAAAATGCCAGGTGTGAACCTAGCCAGATGTTGGCCAATAGGAGGGAAGAATTCAATGCTGTCGCTGGGGATGGAAGAGTGGCTGATCGGACAGACAGCTGGAGCGGCCGAGGGGAGGGACCCTGTAGGAGATTGTTTCATGTTAGCTCCTGTCCACAGGGTGACAACGATGCTGTGCATTTTCAGTGCAGAATGAACAGTGTGGGCACCTGGTGAAGGAAATGGAAAAATAACAGATCTACTGGCAGGTGATATGACTGTTTCTGGGGAAGGGGGTGTAGAAAAAAGAATGTTGCATTAGTAGTAGAACTGTATTTAAAAAACTAAAAACAGGTCGGCTTTTTATTGCAGAGTACATGCAATATCTCTTCTACAGTAAAGTACACTTACCTGTCTATTCGCAATCCTCTGCAGAATGTACACTGTGCTGTGCGTGTCCAGGCAGCGTGCCGGGCTGACTGTATTCCTGAGCCAACCACTCATAATGGCTGTAGACTGGCACCCAGAAGGACCAAGGGGGAAGATGCCAGGAACAATGCCAACGGGCTTGGACCATTGGAACCAACTGATGGAAACTGACAAGCAGATTTCACTTGCAGAGACATCAGTTTACATCAGTTTTCATGCGCTCTGCAATGAGTATTATACACGTTGCAGATTTCTGCACAGTAAAAATCTGCACGTGATACTAGTGTGGTGTGAACAGGGCACATAGAGAACAATGAATTCTGTTGTGCCCTTGCAGAACGCTTGCAGAAAACCTGACGTCTCTACACCATAGTGTGAATGACCCCTTAAGGCTTGGTTCACATATGCATTTTGCGTTTGACGCTCTCTCCAGTGTTTTTTGCAGTTGGTTTTGCGTTTTTCTACATGCATTTTTGACGTGTTTTTACAGAGTTTTGCGTTTTGTTTAGCTTTTTTTTTTTGTTGAAGTGGAATTTTTTTTGTTGCTGGGCAGAATAAAAATGCAAAATGCGGCAAAAAAGCACTACCATGCATTTCAGCAGCTTCTCCATTGAACTCTATTGCAGCAAAAATGCTGCTTTTTGCTTTTAAAAAAGTCCCTGACCCTTTACAAAAATGCAGCAGCTCAAAAAAGCGTAGATGTGAACATGTTCCATAGGAAACCATGTTGAATGGACTGCAGTGCGTTTCTGCAAAAAGCACTAAAAAACACATTGGTGTGAACAGAGCCTAATGCTAGACTGCAGCATGCGTCATTTTTTAATTTGCCTATAGTTCCACTAACCTCAACTGACAGACTCTTTACAAGAGATCACTGAGGAACAGGGGCGTACTGACCATTTGGAAACTCGGGCACTGCCCAAGGGCCCAGGGTCAGCAGGGGGCCGCGTGAGATGCCCCTGGTACCTTTTTCATAGGCTTTTTTGAGTTTGGGCAAGGACTAGTGGTGTATTTAAGTTTTGTGCTGCCCTAGGCAACACAACCCCCATGGAGAGACCTTGACACCAGCAAACACCCCCCTTCCCCACGAAGAGAGCCTGACATTGACCAACAACACCCCAGTCCCCCGCCCATCCCCAGGTGAGAGAGCCTTCCACTACCACCGCCCCCCATACACTGGCAAACCCCCCCCCCACCTTGGCAAGAGATAAGACACCCACCTTCACAGCTCCCTGGGAACAAGAGTCGGGCTCTGCATACACCATCAAGCAGCCCGCAGCCTCTCTCAGATCCCACATGGTCCCCATGCTGCGCGTGTCCCTTCTTCCTTTCCTTCTTTCAGGGGATGGCACTGCCCCCCTGAAAAATGCCACGGCCCCCTGAAAAATGCCGCTGCCCCCCTGAAAAATGCCACCCTAGACAACTGCCTTGTTTGCCTTGTGGTAAATACACCCCTGGCAAGGACACAGGGGCCCCATGATCCCCTATTGCCCGAGGGCCCCATGAGTTGTCAGTCCGCCCCTGCTGAGGAAATAAAGTCAACTGACAGTTATAGCAGACTCTGTGCAGCCTTACATTGAGGGAAATTAAATCAAATGACAGTTGACTCTTTGCAGTAGTTCAATGACAGATGTTTAAGGGCAAATTATTTTGTACTATATAAAGCGGGTCATCTTAAAGGGTCTACTATTTGTCAGTCAATAAAACAAGGTGGAAACTATGCAAAACTGTACATAAATTAAAAGACAGCAGCGAACACATAAGAGCATATCCTCTCTAATTACATGCAATACAATAATACGTTTTGCGCTGATAAAACTAATAAAATGATCAAAATTGTTTACAGAAATATTTTAAAAAAATTGTGCATAAAGGAAAGTCCACAGAAAATGAAAAGGATGTAAGCCTCCTCTGAAAAAAAACAAATATAGTATTATAAACTATTATAAACAAATTTAGTCCACATTGAGTGAATCAAAAGTATTAGTTCTCCACAACATCTCTCTTCATCCGCTAACATCATTGTCACCCACCACCACAGTGAGGATTAGATAGAAACATATGTTTGTCCCAAGCATGTTTGAAGCTATTTACTGTTGACTGGCTCACTCCATCTGCTGGAAGTTTATTCCAAGCCTCAACTATTCTTTCAGTAAAATATTACTTTCTGAGATTAGTTTTGAACTTTCCTCCAGTTAGTTTAGGGTCATGTCCCCGTGTTCTTGATTTTGATTTCCTGGTGAAAATGCTGCCCTCTGGACTTGTTCTCTTGATTTTATCAATATATTTATGTAAGTGAGGTCTCCACAACTGGACACAGCATTCTAAATGAGGTCTAATTAAAGAGCTATGTAGGGGAATCAGGACCTCTTTCCTCCTGCTGGTGACCCCTCTAGTGATGAATTCTAGCATTCTATTTGCTTTCCCCACTGCCTGGCCACACTGTTTGCTCATTTTGCAATCATCTGAAATAAGTACCCCCAAGTCCTTTTCCTCTGTAGTGCTGGCCCATGTTGTACTCTCTCTAGGGATTCTTTCTCCCTAGGTGCATTATTTTACATTTAGAAACATTGATCTGCAATTTCCACTTTTTTGATTAATCTTCCAGCAATGCTAAATCATGTTCCATGTTAAACACCTCCAGGGATATCAACCCTATCACACACCTTTGTGTCATCAGCAAAAAGACAAACGTTACCCAACAAACCTTTAGTTCTATCACTATACAATTTTCTTACAATTTTCTTACAATTTCCTTTAGATTTACCTTCAACTGTGTAATGCAAGGGCCTGTCTAATTGCATACAATTGAAAGTGTCATTTAGGTTTGACCTCATATTATATGGTTTTTGGCTCAAGAAAATTGTATAATGTATGGCCAGTCTTACATATAGATTAAATAGAACAGGATTGTCAAGGTCCTACCTTTTCCCAGAGGTTATGTTACTCCATGTGCTGGCATCCATCTTGGATTTCTGCTGAGCATGATGGGAATCTTTCATGCCTTCAGGTCTCTGAGGTCCATCCCCCAGAGGGGTGTGGCTGAGTACATATAAGCCTGGGATCTGCACATGCTCTTTGCACTTGTGTCTTGTGTCTTGGTCTTGCTACAGCTCTGTGTATATGCTTGTGACTCTTCTGGTATTCTGACTCGGCTTGTTACTAAGACCATTCTCTGTGTTTTCCTTCGATCTGACCTTCCGTTGCTGAACCCGACCCGTGACCTGTGATTCTCTGTCTACTGTTCTGTACTGTTTTGTCCCGTTGTTGTTGACCCGGCTTGCCTGACTACGCTATTGTCATTCTCACCAGCTACACGCCATTGGCGGCGGCCATTACCGCAGCTGGGGTGTCTCGGGGGCCGCGACCTGGTTCCTGGCTGCGTCAAGTCCATCCCCACCATCAGGGGCCCTGGTGAAGGGCAGCCTGGGACTTAGACTCCGCGCCCTGAGGGACTTCGGTCTGTTGCTGGTGGTTGTCGTCAGCCAGTGCGTTACCCTGCCACTAGGCCTACCTGTCCGTTCCACAGCCCTGCCCTGACAAGGACTTAGTACGGAGCCTTGATATAGACCACTAGTGACTGGTCTTTGTTCCGAGTGAACCCCATTTACAGCCACACTCTGGTATCTATGCTTTAGTAAACTGCATATCCACTGAACCACCCAAGGGCTAAGTCCAAGTTTGTCCAATGTTTGTATTAGATGCGGCCTTACCAGATGTAAAGACCCCCATATTCAGAGTGGTTTTAAGCCCTCTATACGTTCAACCTCAAAGGCAACTCTCCACATCAGTCCCAGCACTATTCACCAGTACTGCTCTTCAGATGTATGGTAAGCTCAACATAGGTAAGTATAGTCATCCAAATATGCATACCCATCACGTTTACTGACCAAAGATATTTTTTTATAACCTTCTACCCATCCAGTCCTGAGATTTGTTCCCATCATACAACAAACTCCTGTCTGCCAGGGCGGGAGACCTGATTTCCCTCCGCTAAAGTTCAGTAACACTTCCTGGTCTTGTCCCTCCCCCAGCCTATAATTGGACAGTGAAAGGAGAAGTGGAAAACTGGTGAGCTCATCTCTCTATCTCTCTCATAAGGTCTACAGCACAACTGATTGGTTTCTTGTGCTGCGTCTCCCTCTACCAGTCTTAGCTATACTGTACAGGGGATTTTATGAGAATGATACTGACTCAAATTCAAATACTTACCCCACCTGCATATAAAATAATAACATGGTAATGAATACAGAGTTGCATTAATTTGTGTCTTTTTTTTTTATTAACCACTTGCCGACAGCAGATAGCTGAATGACGGCTTCGCTGCGGCCAGCCAGTTCTGGGAGGGTGTCATATGACGTCCTCCTAGAACGTGCCCACCCGGCAATCTCTTTGAATGCTGTGTCCTATGGACACAGTTGATCATGTGAGGTGGTAAACGGCCAATCACAGCGGCCTTTCACCACGTGATCAGCCATGTCCAATGACACAGCAGATCACCGGTAAATGCAGTTGCCAGTTCTCGGCTGCACTTTCTTCACACTGTCACAGCATGAGGAAAGTACTGCCAATAACCGACAATTGTCAGGGGAGGGATCAGCACCGATCATCAGGGCACTGATGATCAGTGCCCTGATGATCGGTGCCCGGCAGTGCCACCCACCAGTGCCGCCTATCTGTGCCCAGCAGTGCCACCCACAAGTGCCCAGCAGTGCCACCCATTAGTGCCCATCAGTGATGCCCAGCAGTGCTGCCAGTCAGTGCCCAGCAGTGCTGCTAGTCAGTGCCCAGCAGTGCCGCCAGTCAGTGCCATCAGTCAATGCCACCTATCAGTGCCGCCTATCAGTGCCCATCATTGTTGCATATCAGTGCCAGCTCATAAATTGTGCCTTTCAGTGCCACCTCATCAGTGCCGCCTATCAGTGCCCGTCAGTGCTGCCTATCAGTGCCCGTCAGTGCTGCCTATCAGTGCAGCCTCATCAACGCACATCAGTGAAGGAGAAAAATTACCTGTTTGCAAAATTTTATAATAGAAAAAAAGAGAAACTTTTTTTTTTTAAATTTTTGCTCTTTTTTTGTTTATAGTGCAAAAAATAAAACACCCAGCGGTGAGTACATACCACCAAAAGAAAGCGCTATTTGTGTGAAAAAAATGATAAACATTTCATATGGGTACAGTGTTGCATGACTGGGCAATTGTCACTCAAAGTGCGACAGTGCCAAAAGCTGAAAATTGGCCTGGGCAGGAAGGGGGTAGAAGTGCCCGGTAGTCAAGTGGTTATTTGTTTCATATGCAAAAAATATGCACAGGGCCTTTGTTATAATTCCTATCATTTTTCCAGATAGCCTACGTTTTCTGCCCATCATGGTGCTATAGGTAGGGGGTGGAGGGGGATGGAGGGTCTTCCTGTTAGAGCCCCAGGGAGCAGAGAAGACCTCCACAGAATTTGTTCTTTGAATCCTACACAGACTGTGCAAATGATTAATTTTTTAAATAACTTTTGTAACTTCCCATACTGGAGATTGGGATCTCATGCTGCAATAACTACTACAAGAATAGCTTTGTGGGACATGTTGACCAATATTACAGAGTGTGCAGCCAAGACAAGTGTTTATTACACATATATTGTTAGCGGGTTAAAGGTGGCATTACAATTTTGTTTTTCTGTCATGCAATAACAATATTTCATAATATCCAAAGAAAACCTTTTATTCAATTATATGTTAAAATCACTTTTCTTTTTACAAAACACACAATAATCATCTTGATTTAAAGCTGAAATCCTGAACACTTTCCATGTAAATAAATTCATCAATAGCCATAAAGGTTATATACTTTTTGTGCACTAAATGCCTTTACAAACCCAGGTATTACCTTGTAAATGTAGCGGTGCCATTATCACTGTGCTGTACATAGCTTGTGCAGAGAACAGAGCTATGGGTGGGGTTCAGCACAACCCATCCACTACAGGCTGCCTGCGGAAAACTACAGGAGGGGGCGGAGACAAGACCAGACACCCTGCACAAGGAAAGAGCAGCAGTGACTGGTCTTTATTACAGGAAGGTCCTGCACAGAGGTAAAGTGTCACACTGAATTACTGCACAGATCCGGAAGAAATACACAAAACACACCACGATTCAAGTAATAATACACATGTATTTCATATTTAGACAATATTTTCTTATTCTGGAGTTATGCAATGCAATCCAGTGTTCCTCAACTGGGCTGCCATGGCACCCTGGGGTGCTGTTTACGTTCCCTTGGGTGCCGTAAGCAGTTTGCCCTGGAGCAGTGGAATGAGTTGCCATGTTGCAGACGGGGCCCACCACCAGCACCATAGCAACCAATGATGATCTAGGACAGTACACACAGTGTTATATGGTGCTAAGGTGACCAACCCACCCGCTCCATGGCTACTCATGACACTCATCCAGAGCAGGCGGCATACAGGACCAACTCCCAGCACTCAGGAGAGGATAGAAGTCTGGTTCCCCCAGACCTATTCCACCTTCTGCCCTCTGCTTGCCCTGCTGGAGCCAAATGGTAGTGCTCTGATGGGGAGAGGGGATTGTGTGATGGGGGGACTCTGATGTGATGAGAAGACTCAATGATGAGGTGAATCTGATGTGATGCGGGGCTCTGACGTATAGGGAGAACTCTGATGAGATCGGAAGACTCTGAAGCTATGGGGGTACTCTGACATGATGGGGATACTCTGTCATGGTGGGGGTACTCAGAAGTGATGGGGGAATCTGACATGAAGGGGCAAATTTGAAGTATACAAAAACTCTGTTGAGATGGGGGACACAGATGTTATGGGGGTACTATGACATTATAGGGGACTCTAAACATATAGGGGGGACTGTGATATATAGGGAAAACTCTGATGAGATGGGGGACTCTGACTTATAGGGTGAAGTCTAATCAGATGGGGGTACACTGACTTTGTTGGATTTTTAGACACATATAATACTTCTAGTGTCTTGAGGCGATAATGAATGAAAGAGCCATTGAAATAAAAAATGAAGTGTGATTTTATTCTATCACACAATGGTGTAAAATAAACAATGTAAAGCGTATTATGAACAGTTCC
Organism: Staurois parvus; assembly: GCF_062004578.1. Taxonomy (NCBI): domain Eukaryota; kingdom Metazoa; phylum Chordata; class Amphibia; order Anura; family Ranidae; genus Staurois; species Staurois parvus. Next base: position 11,237,107 of record NW_028318005.1, on the reverse strand, counting down.
ATGTAGATAAAACTACTGTAGAAATAAAAGGCAACCGTTTAAAGATAAAGTCACCATTATCTGTCATGGCTGTCCTTGCCATGTGCGATTCTCCATGTCCTTGTCCAACACAGAGTCCGAGAAAGAAGAAGCCGGACGTGACGATAATGATGATCTCTTGTCTTGCAGCACCTGTTCCAGCATCTCAGAAAGTTCTTATGAACAGCCATGTGTGTGTGTGTTATGTATGAAAGAGTGTCGTGTTAGCGTGAGTGTGAGCGAGTTCCTTCTTGTCTTTTATGAGGCAAATGTACGTCATAGTTAGTGATCTTAATACCTTCTATGGAAATTATTACTGCTTAGCAAAGCCATTTCATATAAGGAAGGGATGCTATACATATGATGTTTGATGGACAGGAACATATGTATGCTGATGTACTAATGATGTAACCCTCAGCTATATATTTAAAGAATAATATAGCTTAAGAACATATCAATGTATAATCACTAAACTATATATGTATCAATGTTAGAAACGTATACTAAATACACACAGATACTATTAAAATACATAATGTAATAGTAAGTCACTTCTAATAACCTTGACATACTGTAACTACCAGATACTTTATGCCTAAATATAGTATACTCAACCTTCAACTGATTTAGCTACTTCAGCTTAACTTATTCATATCTTTTTCAGTCTCAGTTTAATTGAAGAATACTAATACTACCATTTGTCAAAAGACCATTTACACATATTAATATTAATTATGACTAATCATAAAAACCAAATATTTTGCAAGCTTGCCATCAATATAAGTGCCGAATCATAATTTAGATTTATTACAGACTTTATGGAGGTACTCTGATGTATAGGGGGACTCTGACATATGGAGGACTCTAAACATATAGGGGGGACTCTGATATATAGGGAGAACTCTGATGAGATGTGGGGACTCTGGCATGATGTGGGGGACTCTGATGTATAGGGTGAACTCTGACGTATAAGGTGGACTTTGACTAATAGGGAGGACTCTGATGAGATGGGGAGACTCTGGTGTTATGGGGGTACACTAATATATAGGGGGATTTGGACATATAGGGAGGACTCTGACAAATAGGGAGAACTCTGATGAGACGTGGCACTCTTATGTTATGGGGGTAAACTCTGATATGACTGGGGACTCTGGCGTTTTATGGGGGTATTCTGATGTGATGGAGGGACGCTGACATATAGGGGGGACTCTGACAAATAGGGAAAGCTCTGATGAGATGAGGGGATTGATGGCGGGACTCTGATTTATAGGGGGGGCTCTGATATATGGGGATAACACTGATGAGATGGGGGACTCTGACGTTATGGGAGTACGCTGACATGATGGGGGAACTCTGAGATGCAGAGTACTCTCATATGATGGGGGGGACACTAACATTTAAGGGTTACTCTAATACATATGGAGAACACTGATGATATGATGGGGGGGGGCTCTGATGTGATTGGTGAATCACCATGATGGGGCTTCTGATGTGAAGGTACTTTCATCGAGGTGGTTGTGTGCATTGTTCCAGGCTCAGGTTACCCTTTGATTGGTAACATTTATTTTTTTTACATTTTAGACTGGGGTGCTGCGGCATTTTGCATACTACAAGTATGCAAAATGCCGCAGCACCCCAGTCTAAAATGTAAAAAAAATAAATGTTACCAATCAAAGGGTAACCTGAGCCTGGAACAATGCACACAACCACCTCGAAAGGGTGCCCTGACTGAGAAAAGGATGAGAAACGCTGGTCCAATCAGGTGCAATATGTGAACAGGGATATGCTGAAGAGAAAATTCACTTGATTTGTTGTGTGAATATTCTCAACTCCTTTTGTACAGCAGTCATTGAGTAAGAGATATAGAGTTATGCAGGCCATAGATGGGTTGAAAATCGGCCAATTTTTGCACCGTTAATGGGTTAATTGGTCGGCTGTTTTTCTGGATTTTGTCAGATTTTTTTGATTGGTTAATTTGGAAAAAAATTTTGCCGATTTTTTTTTGGAAAAAAATTTTGCCGATCGGCCGATTTTCGCAGCAATGATGGGCAAATCGGCCGATCTTTTTACCGATAAAAAATTTGATCATGAGCCATGACCTGCAAGAAAAAGAAGAAGAAAATTAAAAGAGAAAGAAGAAAAAGAAGAAGAAAAAAAATAATAATAAGAAAAAAAATAATAAGAAGAAAAAAAATAAGAAGAAGAGGAAGAGAAAGAAGAAGAGAAAGAAGAAGAGAAAGAGAGAAGAAAGAAGAAGAAGAAGAAGAAGAGAGAAGAAGAAGAAGATAAAGAAGAAGAATTCCAGTCCCCTATGTGGGAGCTTGCTTCAAGTGGTAGAGCTCTTCTTCAAAACACAGCAACTCGCATCTGTTTAAGGGCCTTTTTGCCCAATTTTATTTACAAGAAAGTTCAAATAAACAAGAATGCTTCCCACGCAGGGGTATCCATCATCAAGCAAATTAATAGTATTCAGCCTCCTGGCTTGCAAGCAGTTTTAAGTCTGCCTCCTGCAGACTCTTCCCAAAAGGTTCTTTTGGCACCCAGCGAACCTTTAGCACACAGCTATTCTGTAGCAGCCCCTTGCTGCTTTTGGCTTCCACCTCTCCTAGGTGTAGCCCACCTGACTCCACGGCAGAGACCTCCTGTCTGCCGGGGTGGAGCCCGCCTGACTCCTATCTGCCGGGGTGGAGCCCAGAACTATGGTCAGGACTCTATAAAAAGGCCTGCACACACCTGTGCAATCACTGTGCTGGGGGTTCTCAAAACCCGGACCCCGGATTGGAGATTTCATCCCTCCCAGATCTCTTTGAAATCTCCAGGCTCCAGATCCCAAAACAAACTTAATGGATAAATGAGGAAACGGAAAAGCCAGTTTCCTCTGCAATACATTAACTCTCTGGAGCCCCTCAACCTGCCTGGTTGAGAATCCAGGGTTTTCAACGTGAGTTTGACCGTGGCAGGACACCGCACTGCCACACCTATTATATTTGACATCAAAAAGTATTGCGGTTGCAACAATGTGTCTATTTGTATCCGGGGAAAAAACCCCATCTGTATCCGAAATGGATATAAATAGATACAATGTTGCAACCACAATACTTTTTAATGTCAAATATAATAGCGGGGCTCTCTTCAGGGACAGAAGTAATTAAATGCCGGCTGTAGACGGGAAGAAAATCGGCCGATTTTTTTTTTACTGTTGGTGGTAACGTCGGCCTATAGAACGACCGATTTTTCATTTTTTTTGTTAAAAAAAGTCCGGTTTTCTCCCCGTCTATGGCCTGCATTAGGCTCCGTTCACACCAATGCGTTTTTTAGTGCTTTTTGCAGAAATGCACTGCAGTCCATTTAACATAGTTTCCTATGGAACATGTTCACATCTACGTTTTTTTGAGCTTCTGCGTTTTTGGAAAGGGTCAGGGACTTTTTCAAAAGCAAAAAGCAGCATTTTTGCTACAGTAGAGTTCAATGGAGAATCTTCTGAAATGCATGGTAGTGCTTTTTTGCCACGTTTTGCATTTTGCATTTATATGGGCAGCTCAGTGGCTAAATGGTTAGCACATCCGCCTGGCAGTACTAGGGTTGTTGGTTTGAATCCCAACCACGGCACCACCTGCCTGGAGTTTGCATGTTCTCCCTGTGCCTGCGTGGGTTTCCTCCGGGTACTCCTGTTTCCTCCCACACTCCGAAGACATGCTAGTAGGTTAATTGGCTCCTGTCTAAATTGGCCCTAGTATGTGTATGTATGAATGTAAGTTAGGGACCTTAGATTGTACACCCCTTGAGGGTTAGGGACTGATGTGAATGTACAATATATATGTAAAGCGCTGCGTAAATTTACAGCGCTATATAAGTACCTGAAATAAATAAATATTCTGCCCAGCTAAACAAAAAATCCACTTTAAAAAGCAGAGAAAAAAATGCAAAATGCTGTAAAAACACATCAAAAAAGCGTGTAGAAAAATGCAAAACAAGCTTCGAAAAGCACTGCAAAATGGACAAAAAGCAAACTGCATAGGTGTGAACGGAGCCTTACACAGCACTGATTCACCCAGCAGACCCACCCACCCTACATATGAGGTTCTCTCTGGAATGTGGATGAAGTGACTTTCTCCCGTTAGCACTTTTGCAATGTTTTCAGCACAGCCTTGGTATCTCACTGAGCAATCTAATTGTACTATACCTGGTGATACAGAGGAGACAAGAAGCTTCCAGGACCAAGTTGGTTATCACTCCACCTTGTATAGGTGTTATAAATCTGTATATAGCCCTACAGAACAGACAGTGCACATGTGCTTTTGTGCTTCACTGCAACAAGGAAGCAGGAAACTTTATTCAGAGAAAAGACATAGAGTATACCATAGATGCAGCTACAAACATATAAACACTGCCACCTGCTGGTTGAAGAGCATATCTCTACTGAATACTGATGTAGTTATTGCACAAAATACATGAACTCTGTATTCCAACAATAAGCATCTTGTATGGAGCATCTACACAAAACTGAAATATCAGTTCTGGACAGACTGACCCAAGAATTAAACCTTCTTTTTATGAGAACACTAAACCATCAGCTTCTGCCTTCTTATCATACCAACCATTCATAATCCTTGAAGATTAAATATTTTGTGAAAATAATCTTCCAATCTTCTAAATGAAATAGCAGTCGCTGGGAGGTGACTCAAAGAGTGACCATTATTCTCTGCAGCCATGGGCTGTGGGCCCTCTGTGGATGCTGGTAATGTAGACCTTCAATTATTACAAATACAAATGTATTATTATTTCTAGTCTAGTAACATTCCTAAGGGTTGGATTCTTGCAAAACCTTCTGCAGGCAATAATGCTGGGCTGGGTATGGCCAGGAAGTGAGGGAAAATCTCCCCAACGGGGACACAGGCAGACAATAATGAAAATAATCTGTAAAATAAATTTTATGTTATTCTTACATACCATCATGTAACAATTCCTTCTCTCCCTTAGCTGTACGAGACTGTAGAGACTGGTAAGACCATTTTCTTCTATATCATGCTAGTGGTTTTGGTGTCAAACTGCAGCCCTCCAGCTTTTGCAGAACTACAAATCCCATGAGGCATTTCAGGGCTGACAGTGGAAACCATGACTCCCAAAAGCAGAAGCATGATGGGACTTGTAGTTTCTCAACAGCTGGAGGGATGCAGTTTGACACCTGTGGGTGGCATTGGACATCACTCAGAAGGCGTGTATCAAAAAAAAGAGTAGTCCATTGAAACTGCATGTACTGTACATATGTTCTGTGTGAATTAACCTGCATTGGATCATTAGTTTTAGGGATTTTTTGTACAATGTATAAAGCTGTGCCTGTTCTGCAAATGAGACAAAATCGAATGTTCTTAAGGTATTGTCATTTCTGCTTGAATGGTCTTAGGCTGCGGTCAAAAGGTATTTTCTCTTCTGGTCAAATGAACTGTAGCTACTGTTTTAGGCTTTTTTTAGCCCAAAGACAAGACAAGTTAAGTTAAAAAAAAAATTGCATAAATGAAAAACATTTGCAAAGGTAATACTTTTATTATTTATTTTATGGCCATTTTTTACTTATATTTTATATATTTTAATATTATATATTCTATTATTATTTTTTATAATATTTAATAATATATTATTGTATATCATAAACGTGTAGTGCTGTAAACTCATGAAACATAAACATCTTATATCATACTTGGATAAATGACATTAGCAGTTTTCACTGCCTGCTCTATAATATTTGTGGTTGTCACGGACTCTCAGTGATTCATTTATTTATTTGATTGCACTATTCACGCACTTGTTTGCACTTTATATATTCGAGTATGATATAAGTTATTTATGTTTCATGAGTTTAGAGCACTGCACTTTTATGATATACGTTTACATTGGGACAGTTAGCGATACCTTAACTGCTAGCAGCTATTTAATTTATCCGTAATTAATTTATTTACATAATTTTACATATAATTTTTTAGAACTTGTTTTTATACTCTCTTTTTGTGTGAATTTATGAATATATAAATTATTACCTATACCCTACAGTACTAACGACTACTAGGTATAACACTAACTATTAGATCTCATTATATGCATTCGCTTATATTTCTTTAAATAATATATTATTATATATTAAGTATATATTTATTTGTATTTATTTAAAAAAAATTTCCATTATTTCTAATTTATATTTATTTTTATTATTTTATTTTATTTGACTTCTATTCAAATGCTGTATATTTAGGCAGCAATTTTTTTTTAAATGAAACCCTCTCTTTACAGTGTGAGATGCCTAAAATTTGTGAAGGCTTCTGGCAAAAACAGTGAGCCAATCACACAAGCAGGAAATGAGAGTTCTGGGGCCATTGTGTACACCAACAATGCATAGAACATCTCTTGGTTACAGTATCACAAAGAAGCAACCTTGGTAGCTTAAGGTCTGTAAAGATTAAGGGTCCATACACACTGTCTTAAAAAAAAAACGCCAGTGCTCCTGGCAGAAATAAATCTCTAATTTTGAGCATTTTTTATACTAGCATTTAGGAGCGTTCAGCATTGTTTCTGCCAGAAAACTGCTCTCAAAAACGCAAAACAGAAGTTTTTTTTTCTGCCTCTAAACGCTGAGCTTAAAATATGCCTGTAAAACGACCTAACGTGCATGGACACATAGGATCACATTAGTTGCTTCTACAGGCAAAACACTAAATTCCTCTAGGAGCAGCCTTTTTGTAAGCCAGTGTGCATGGGCCCAAAAATATAATAGAATATATAACTACCTGATTGTGTTGCAATTTGTTTTTTTAGCCAAGATTGAGGTCTTCTCAAGGCTAGGTTCACATATACTATATTGCCAAAAGTATTGGGACGCCTGCCTTTACACGCACATGAACTTTAATGCCATCCCAGTCTTAGTCCGTAGGGTTCAATATTGAGTTGGCCCACCCTTAGCAGCTATAACAGCTTCAACTCTTCTGGGAAGGCCGTCCACAAGGTTTAGGAGTGTGTCTATGGGAATGTTTGCCCATTCTTCCAGAAATGCATTTGCGAGGTCAGGCACTGGTGTCGGATGAGAAGGTCTGGCTAGCAGTCTCCGCTCTAATTCATCCCAAAGGTGTTCTATGGGGTTGAGGTCAGGACTGTGCAGGCCAGTCATGTTCCTCTACCCCAAACTCGCTCATCCATGTCCTTATGGACCTTGCTTTGTGCACTGGTGTGCAGTCATGTTGGAACAGGAAAGGGGCCATCCCCAAACTGTTCTCACAAAGTTGAGAGCACAAAATTGTCCAAATTGTCTTGGTATGCTGCCGCCTTAAGATTTCCCTTCACTGGAACTAAGGGGCCAAGCCCAACCCCTGAAAAACAACCCCACACTATAATCCCCCCTCCACCAAACTTTACACTTGGTCCATCAGATTGCCAGACAGAGAAACGTGATTTGTCACTCCAGAGAACATGTCTCCACTGCTCTAGAGTTAAGTGGCAGCGTGCTTTACACCACTGCATTGAAGGGGCTGCTTACGCACAAAACACAGCTCGCAATAGGGTGAACCGAGCCCTTATTATGTGTCTAAAATTTGTTAAAACAGTATCATTTGAATTCAGTAGTATTGTTCATGTACAAATGCTAAATTCATTACATTCATAGTCATTCCACTTTTGTACTGAGATGTTCTATAGAAGCAGGATGAGAATACAAATCAATATCTAATTATTCACTTCATTTATTTTTTTCTGTTTCATTTGTTTCACAATATGACTAGGAATGACAGTGAGGGCAGGTAAGATTTTGGTGATGCTTGTATTTTGTGTATTTCTTTTAGCAGTCATGGACTGAATTGAAACCTTCCTCTTGAATTAGATTTTGAATAGAACTTTCTGCCATGTTTAAAGCTCAACTGAACTTTCAGCTAAAATCAGCTAAATACTGTATATTCCAAGTATGTAAAAAATGGTGCGCAAAGTCTTACGGTAAAAGTGGAACTAAACCCATCCATTTAACAGTTACATTCAAGGCATACCAGGAATGCCAAATTTGCTTCTGCTCCCAACCAAACTGTCAAACCATCAAATGGCTGGTGTCATAACTGATCACATGTGCAGCATCACGGCATTTGCAGATCAAACAGAATCAACTTTCTTGGCTGTAAAGGATAGGAGGGTTTTGTTTTGCTTTACAAAGCAATTTTCTTTACAAAGCAGGAACAACCTTAGAAGAAAAGTCTGTCCTCTGTGTGGAAGCAGAGGTCTCTCTGCAGAGGTCTAACACATCCCCTTCTAAGTTAGACCTAGAGCTGTCCAGTCAGCAAGGTTCATAAGACTTGCTACCTGGAGGGCTCTCGGTGTGACTATGTAAGGGGATGTGTTGGAACTCTGCAGAGAGATCATTGCTTCCACGCAGAGATCAAGGGTCCCTCTTCTGCAGCATGCTAGCAAGGGACTGGCTTTACTACTCAAGCTGTGGCTACTCCCAAGGAAAATGAACTGTAAGACTTTAAACATCTTCTGTTTTGATTCACCAGGAATGTATTTAGTGGATTTAAACCAAAGGCTCAATTGAGTTCTAAAGGAAACAATCAAATTATTTTTTGTAATATTTATTTTGCTAAAGGCCCCTTCCATATAGGGAAGATGAATACACATTTCCATCAGCCTATTTCTAAGAAAGTAAAACTCTCAACCCAGTGCTCAAAAATGTGTTCCTATCCTATATAATATGTTCTTAGGACATATTTTCATCTGACCAAACTAGTAATAGTCCCAGATTTTACCAGTAGGTGGTGCTAAAGGTAAAATTGTAATTATGGCTTAGCACCTAACTGGAAAAATAAATATTTACGGGAGTAGAATTTGCTCCATCTTTTTACACAGAGGGGTCAAAAGACGAATCATTTTCATCTATGATTAAATCTTTTTAACATAAACAATGAGGCATTTGCTATTGATCTCTATGCACGATGTTAGTTGACATATTACAGCTCTGCTCTTGGCAAACAGCTAACCACACATTTGAAATACATACAGTATCTCACAGAAGTGAGTACACCCCTCACATTTTTGTAAATATTTTATTATATCTTTTCATGTGACAACACTGAAGAAATGACACTTTGCTACAATGTAAAGTAGTCAGTGTACAGCTTGTATAACTGTAAATTTGGTGTCCACTCAAAATAACTCAACACACAGCCATTAATGTCTAAACCGCTGGAAACAAAAGTGAGTACACCCCTAAGGGACAATGTCCAAATTTGGCCCAATTAGCCATTTTCCCTCCCCGATGTCATGTGACTCATTAGTGTTACAAGGTCTCAGGTGTGAATGGGGAGCAGGTGTGTTAAACTTGATGTTATCGCTCTCACTCTGTCATACTGGTCACTGGAAGTTCAACATGGCACCTCATGACAAAGAACTCTCTGAGGATCTGAAAAAAAGTAATGTTGCTCTACATAAAAATGGCCTAGGCTATAAGAAGCTTGCCAAGACCCTGAAACTGAGCTGCAGCACTGTGACCAAGACAATACAGCAGTTTAACAAGACAGGTTTCACTCATAACAGGCCTCGCCAAGGTCGACCAAAGAAGTTGAGTGCACGTGCTCAGAGTCATATCCAGAGGTTGTCTTTGGAAAATAAACATATGAGCAGTGGCATCTCTAGGTGGGTGCGGGGCTGCGAGCCGCACCGGGTGACAAAAATCGCACGGGGTGACACACCAAAATTAAAAAAATAGCAGAAATTATATTTTGGCCCTCTCCGTGAGCTTTTGCAAGGCAATGGCACCAAATTAATTTCAAACGAATAATAGCATGCGGCGGCGCCGGGATTAAGGAACGGTAAGGAACTGGCAGTTCCAAACTGCGCATGTCATCGGAGTGGGAGCCTTGGAGGATCAGAGTTGGAGCCAATCAGCTTCACTAAAGACTTATATAAAAATTAAAAATAACATTATTTTATTGCAGTTCTTAAATGCTGTTAGGAAGGATGTTAGGAAGTGTTAACTGATTTTGCAAGTTGCAACTACTGGATTGGGACTCCGGGAGGTGCGACAGGGACACAGGGAGGAGAAGAGACCAGCTAGGCTGTTTGTGCATGAAAGGGACCGCCCACCTCTGGAGGGGTGACACCACGTGTTACCGCACCAGGTGACACCAACCCTAGGGACATTTCTGCATATGAGTGCTGCCAGCATTGCTGCAGCATTTGAAGGGATGGGGGGGGTCAGCCTGTCAGTGCTCAGATCATACGCCACACACTGCATCAAATTGGTCCGCATGGCTGTCGTCCCAGAAGGAAGCCTCTTCTAAAGATGATGCACAAGAAAGCCTGCAAACAGTTTGCTGAAGACAAGCAGACTAAGGACATGGATTACTGGAACCATGTCCTGTGGTCTGATGACACCAAGATCAACTTATTTGGTTCAGATGGTGTCAAGCGTGTGGCGGCAACCAGGTGAGGAGTACAAAGACAAGTGTGTCTTGCCTACAGACAAGCATGGTGGTGGGAGTGTCATGGTCAGGGGCTGCATGAGTGCTGCCAGGACTGGGGAGCTACAGTTCATTGAGGGAACCATGAATGCCAACATGTACTGTGACATAGTGAAGCAGAGCATGATCCCCTCCCTTCAGAAACTGGGCCACAGGGCAGTATTCCAACATAATGATCCCAAACACACCTCCAAGACAACCATTGCCTTGCTAACGAAGCTGAGGGTAAAGGTGATGGACTGGCCAAGCATGTCTCCAGACCTAAACCCTATTGAGCATTTGTGCGGCATCCTCAAACAGAAGGTGGAGGAGCGCAAGGTCTCTAACATCCACCAGCTCCGTGATGTCATCATGAAGGAGTGGAAGAGGACTCCAGTGGCAACCTGTGAAGCTCTGGTGAACTCCAAGAGGGTTAAGTCGGTGCTGGAAAATAATGGTGGCCACACAAAATATTGACACTTTGGGACAAATTTGGACATTTTCACTTAGGGGTGTACGCACTTTTGTTGCCAGCGGTTTAGACATTAATGGCTGTATGTTGAGTTATTTTGAGGGGACAGCAAATTTACACTGTTATACAAGCTGTATACTCATTACATTACATTGTAGCAAAGTGTCATTTCTTCAGTGTTGTCACATGAAAAGATAATAAAGTATTTACAAAAATGTAAGGGGTGCACTCACGTCTGTGAGATATTGTATATGAGAGTCATATATGACGGGTTTGGATTCTGTCCATCCATTCCTGAGCTTTAAACAGACCTGCCAGACTGTACACTGTACATATGATCTTTTCCCTTGGCCTGTGATTGGACAGTGAAGGAGGAGCAGCAAGAATCCCCCCCCCCTTCCCCGCTCACTGTACTCTCTCCTCCTATCAGCATGTTCATGTCAGCACACGAGTTTGCAGCAGACCTGATTGGCTCTCCTTCTCCTGCACAGAGGATTACAAGAGACTGATACCAAACCAAATCCAGGTGTCTTTAAAGAAAATCTGTCCTTGGAAAAAATTATTAAAGCTAAAGCTAAATTCTTAAACCACCTGAAGGCAAAAGCAGGCAGCCAAATGTCAGGTGGCAAATATATATTTGAAAAGTTTGTTTCAATATATGAAAAAAACTCCTAAATGTTTTTCGAAATCTCTTTCTTATAATACAGACCACCAACACAGACAACACATGTAGGTGAGCCTGGAGTCGACAACATGCAAGATGGCATGAATAGGTAAGTAGAATGAATGGAGCCACTGAGCACTACGTGAGAGGTGGGGGTGGGGAGAGTTTACCTGTACAGCTTCCTCACTATACATCCCATTTTGTATTTTACATATGCTGCCTAAAAAGATCCAAAGGTAAGCAAGAGCATGGAGATCAAAGTATAACTAAAGGTAAAACATTGTTTTCTTTAGTTTTTGATGGAGTGGAGAGGGACTAGAACCCCTGTCAGCTTTGTATTGCTGTCTGTGTCCCCCTCTCTTCTTGTCCCGTTTACCATTTTTGATGAGAGTGAAAGAAAATCCCAATTTTTGGGTTGTCACCAGAAAAGGGACAGAGAGGAAATCTTTCAATGGGGAGACTAGTTCCTCTCATTTCTCGTTTTGGCTAAGGGAAAGGAAGTGAAGGGAAATCTCCAAAATGGGACACAGATGGCAAAAAAAACCTGACAGGGGTTATAAACCTCCCTCTGTTATAACAGTGTGTCCGGTGTTCAATATTTTATAGTTACAGTGATTTCTGCTAATATTATTATACACTGCTCAAAACAAAAATTGAAGGAACATTTTTTCTTTTACAAAAAGCTTTATTGAATAACAAGCAAAGATGAACAGGCAGTCAAAGCAAAAATTCAATGTCCAACATGTACACATTACAATAAGTGAAGGGGAACTGATGCAAGGCATGCATAAATAAAAGCAAAATCCGAAAAGTTTACAAAGGTGCCCTGAGGGAAGGGATGAGGAGGGAGGTTGGGAAGGAACGGATAACAGACCTTTGTGGGTCAATAATAATATAAACTCCAAAGGGAAGTATTGCTACATCAACATTATAAAAAACAGGAGAGGCCTGAGAAAAGACTGCATAAAAAAAAAACAATACATATTCATGACCTAGAATGTAAAAAGGAATCTAGATTGCATAAATAGCCTTGCGGATGCAGCACAGAGAGCAGCAGGCACAATCTGTAAAATATGTGTAAGGACAGAGTAAACAGAAGAGTAGAAAAAGACAAATAGTAGAGATACATGGACAACACACACAGACACTCAAAAAAAAAAAAAAACGGAGAGGGAGGGGCCCCGGGGGGATCACAGCAGAATCCATCCTCATATCGATAGAAGGGGAAGGAACATTTTTTAATCAGAGTATAGTATCAAGTCAGTGAAACTCCTGGGATATTGATCTGGTCAGTTAAGTAGCAGAGGGGGTTGTTAATCAGTTTCAGCTGCTTTGGTGTTAATGAAATTAACAACAGGTGCACTAGATGGGCAACAAAGAGATGACCCCCAAAAACAGGAATAGTTTTACAGGTGGAGACCACTGACATTTTTTTCCCTACTCATCTATTTCTGTCAGTGTCACTACTGGTAGCATGAAGCGATACCTGGACCCTACAGAGGTTGCACAGGCAATCCAACTCCTCCAGGATGGCACATCAATACGTGCCATTGCCAGAAGGTTTGCTGTGTCTCCCAGCACAGTCTCAAGAGCATGGAGGAGATTCCAGGAGACAGGCAGTTACTCTACGAGAGCTGGACAGGGCCGTAGAAGGTCCTTAACCCATCAGCAGGACCTGCTCCTTTGTGCAAGGAGGAACAGGATGAGCATGAAGGTGGCCTAAGGACCTGACATCCTCTAGTGGGCCCTGTGCTCACTGCCCAGCACCATAGAGCTCGATTGGCATTTGCCATTGAACATCAGTATTGGCAGGTCCACCGCTGGCGCCCTGTGCTTTTCACAGATGAGTGCAGGTTCACCCTGAGCACGTGACAGACGTGAAAGGGTCTGGAGAAGCCATGGAGAATATTATGCTGCCTGTACCATCGTTCAGCATGACGGTTTTGGCGGTGGGTCAGTGATGGTCTGGGGAGGCATATCCATGGAGGGACACACAGACCTCTACAGGCTAGACAATGGCACCCTGACTGCCATTAGGTATCGGGATGAAATCCTTGGACCCATTGTCAGACCCTACGCTAGTGCAGTGGGTCCTGTGTTCCTCCTGGTGCACGACAATACCCGGCCTCATGTGGCGAGAGTATACAGTCAGGTCCATGAATATTGGGACATCGACACAATTCTAAATTTCTGGCTCTATACACCACCACAATGGATTTGAAATGAAACAAACAATATGTGCTTTAACTGCAGACTGTCAGCTTTAATTTGAGGGTATTTACATCCAAATCAGGTGAACGGTGTAGGAATTACAACAGTTTGCATATGTGCCTCCCACTTGTTAAGGGACCAAAAGTAATGGGACAATTGGCTTCTCAGCTGTTTCATGGCCAGGTGTGTGTTATTCCCTCATTATCCCAATTACAATGAGCAGATAAAAGTCCAGAGTTCATTTCAAGTGTGCTACCTGCATTTAGAATCTGTTGCTGTCAACTCTCAAGATGAGATCAAAAGAGCTGTCACTATCAGTGAAGCAAGCCATCATTAGGCTGAAAAAACAAAGCAAACCCATCAGAGAGATAGCAAAAACATTAGGCGTGGCCAAAACAATTGTTTGGAACATTCTTAAAAAAAGGAACGCACCGGTGAGCTCAGCAACACCAAAAGACCCGGAAGACCGCGGAAAACAACTGTGGTGGATGACTGAAGAATTCTTTCCCTGATGAAGAAAACACCCTTCACAACAGTTGGCCAGATCAAGAACACTCTCCAGGAGGTAGGTGTTTGTGTGTCAAAGTCAACAATCAAGAGAAGACGTCACCAGAGTGAATACACAGGGTTCACGACAAGATGTAAACCATTGGTGAGCCTCAAAAACAAGAAGGCCAGATTAGAGTTTGCCAAACGACATCTAAAAAAGCCTTCACAGTTCTGGAACAACATCCTATGGACAGATGAGACCAAGATCAACTTGTACCGAGTGATGGGAAGAGAAGAGTATGGAGAAGGAAAGGAACTGCTCATGATCCTAAGCATACCACCTCATCAGTGAAGCATGGTGGTGGTAGTGTCATGGCGTGGGCATGTATGGCTGCCAATGGAACTGGTTCTCTTGTATTTATTGATAATGTGACTGCTGACAAAAGCAGCAGGATGAATTCTGAAGTGTTTCGGGCAATATTATCTGCTCATATTCAGCCAAATTCTTCAGAACTCATTGGACGCTGCTTCACAGTGCAGATTGACAATGACCCAAAGCATACTGCAAAAGCAACCAAAGAGCTTTTTAAGGGAAAGAAGTGGAATGTTATGCAATGGCCAAGTCAATCACCTGATGTGCTTTAACTGCAGACTGTCAGCTTTAATTTGAGGGTATTTACATCCAAATCAAGTGAACGGTGTAGGAATTACAACAGTTTGCATATGTACCTTCCACTTGTTAAGGGACCAAAAGTAATGGGACAAGTGGCTTCTCAGCTGTTCCATGGCCAGGTGTGTGTTATTCCCTCATTATCCCAATTACAATGAGCAGATACAAAGTCCAGAGTTCATTTCAAGTGTGCTATCTGCATTTAGAATCTGTTGCTGTCACTATCAGTGAAGCAAGCCATCATTAGGCTGAAAAAACAAAACAAACCCATAAGAGAGATGACCGAAGAATTCTTTCCCTGATGAAGAAAACACCCTTCACAACAGTTGGCCAGATCAAGAACACTCTCCAGGAGGTAGGTGTATGTGTGTCAAAGTCAACAATCAGGAGAAGACTTCACCAGAGTAAATGCAGAGGATTCACCACAAGATGTAAACCATTGGTGAGCCTCAAAAACAGGAAGGCCAGATTAGAGCTTGCCAAACGACATCTATAAAAGCCTTAACAGTTCTGGAACAACATCCTATGGACAGATGAGACCAAGATCAACTTGTACCAGAGTGATGGGAAGAGAAGAGACGTACTTGCAAACAGTATAGAAGCTCAATAAGCCCTTCATATCAAAGAATCAGAATATGCTGAGAAGAGGTCAGAAGTGTAATGTGAAACATAGCTTTTTAATGTACAATAAAGACTATACAGAAAAAAGGTCAGGAGTACAACGTATAACATACACTACCCAGAGAATGGGTCAAAAGTATAATGTACAGTGTAACACAGACTATAGAAAGATAAGAGAGGAGTTTAATGCACAGCATAGACAATGCAGAGAAGGGGCCAGGAGTAATATATACTGTTTAGAGTACACAGTTAGTGATTGTCGGTCTTACATTTTTTACTTTGATTGTGAATAAGCAATGAAAAATATGTGAGCCAAAAACATATTGAGCGTGTGGCGTCTAATGTTCTTGTCAGTATTGTGTGTTTTTTACATGTGTTGTGCTCTGGCCAGAGTGAATTACTTTTCTGGCACATTATTTGGTCTGAGTTTACTCTGTGGTAAAAGCGGATGCCCGGTGGGGGTTTATCTATCTATCTATGTGTCTGTCTATTTTTCTATGGATCAAAGATAAAAGGGCTGATTGGCTGTAAAACTGATACTCCAGGCAAAAAGGTCCTGCTGTCTATCCTCCGTAAAAGGGTATACCTTCTTCCCACTTTTACAGTCGAGACTGGGCACGCCGACGGGACAGCAGTGCAGAGTTCCAACTCTTTGTTTCCGAACTCTAAGATGCGATTTACCTCTTTACACAGTGATCGACCTAGTAGAGGGATCTGCAAAGAGGGATCAGCCTCTAAGAGACGTACTTGCGAACAGTATAAAAGCTCCATAAAGAAGGGGGGTGGAGGGGAGAGATTTTTTTTATTTTTTTTTTCTCTCTGCCCCTCCGTGTCCCTAATTTGCCTCCTGTTTCATCCTTCAGTCCTCTAGCTTTGCTCTAATTCTTCCCCTTTTTGTTAAGAAGTACAAGTAGAAAGGGGTCAATAGGGAGATCTGGATGGAGGGGAGGCTAGCCATGGGAGGAGTGTAGCCCTAAGGACCAAATCAAAGGTGGATGTTAGTTCCACAAATGATGAATAGGCAAAGTGAAGGCCTAAAAAGAGGGGGGAAGGATGGTGGTGAGGTTGGGGGGAGGGGATGGAGGGGAGGGAGAGGGGAGGGATTGTGGGAAGAGGGGGGGGGAGGGATAAGGGGAGAGAAAAGGTTAGCGGGATAAATACGCTCTACAGGTATAAGAAAGAGGAAAGTAAGGAGGAAAAGGAGTCAGGAGGAAAAGAGTAAGATGGAAGAAATCCAATATATAACCTATAATGTAAAAGGGCTAAATTGTCCAGGAAAGAGATTTAGGTTATTTAAAGAACTACAACATAGAAAATCCTCAGTGATATTCTTGCAAGAAACACACTTAGAGATAGAGTCGAAGGTTAGACTGAGAACCAGATACTTTCCGACATGGTTTTATGCGGATTCACCAATTAAAAGAGCAAAAGGAGTTGCTATAGGCTTTGCTAAAAATATAAGGTTTGTGGTTGAGGAGAGATTGACGGACCCGGAGGGAAGGTTCCTATTTTTGAGAGGTAAATTACAGGGAATTGAGTGCACAATAGCAAATATATATAGTCCAAATAAGAAGCCAGTGACATTTGTGAGAGAAGTGTTGAAGAGATTGATGGACTTTAAAAAAGGGTGTATGTTAGTGGCGGGTGATTTTAACCTCTGTATAGACCTGAAGATGGATACCACTTCCTGTGTGAGGAGAGAGGAAACCAAGTCCTTGAGAAGGTTAAAAAAAAGGATGCATGAGTGTCAACTGGTGGACATCTGGAGAATTAGGAATATGAAAGAGAGAGATTATACTTTCTTTTCGCAAGTACATGAGACTTATTCTAGACTAGATTACAAATTAGTAGAACACCAAATGATAGAATGGGTGGGGGAAGTAAAAATAGGAGTAAGCACCCTATCGGATCATGCCCCGGTAGAAATGAGGTTAAGATGGGGTAGAGAAGAGAGAGAGGGATATGTGTGGCGGATGAATGAGGCACTCCTCATGGATGAAGAGATTAGTCGAAGAATTGAGAGGGAAATTGAGTGGTTTTTTGAAGAGAACGAGACAGAGGATGTATCGGTAGCAACGGTGTGGGAAGCTCATAAAGCTTACATCAGAGGTCTGCTCATTGCAATGGGGGCAAAAAAGAATAAAGAAAGGAAAGAAAAGATAAATAGATTATTAAATGAAATAAATGATCTTGAACAGGTGCATAAAAGGGAAAGATCTAAGGAGATAATGCAGGGGTTAATAAAGAAGAAAGAAGAACTAGAGAATGTAATGGAGGAAGAAAAAAGAAGAGTCTTTAATAAAATAACATGTGAAAGGTATAGATGGGGAGATAGGCCGGGAAAGTATTTAATGAGAACTTTAAGAAAGAAGAAAAATAGAAATTATATTGAGAAAATAAGAAACCCCAAGGGTGAATTTCTACACTCAACTAAGGATATTGCCAGAATATTTAAAGAGTATTACAATGAGTTGTATAATATTATACCCCAGGATAAGTTTAAGAAAATGGAAATAGTAAATAGGGGGAAAAGAAAGATATACCTAGAGGAAGCAGGTCTACCGAAATTAAGAGAAATACAACTGAACTCTTTAGAGGAAGAAATAACTTCAGAGGAAATAAAAATAGCGTTAAAAAGCATGGCGGGAGGGAAAAGTCCGGGTCCAGACGGATACACAGTTAAATACTATAAAAAATATATAGAGCTTTTAATACCCAAGATGAAGAGTTATATGAACGCCTTGGGGAATGGGATGGAGATGAGGGGAGAATCGTTACAGGCTAATATAGTACTGATTCAGAAGGAAGATAAAGATCCCTCGCAATGTGCGAGTTATCGACCAATAGCGCTATTGAATGTAGACACTAAAATATTTGCAAAGGTGTTGGCAAATAGATTAAAAGAACTGATGCCGGAGTGGATACATAGAGATCAAGTGGGGTTTGTTCCAGGAAGAGAGGGTAGAGACAACGCTCTGAGATCACTGCTGCTTACACAAGAGGGCAAGAAAGGGAAAACCCCAATGATATTGATGTCGATAGATGCCGAGAAGGCATTCGACAGAGTAAGTTGGGGTTTTATGATGGACACCCTGGAAGCATTAGGAATGGGAGATAGAATAAGAGGGTGGATTGGAGAGTTAGATAGAGGGCCTACCGCCACCATAATGGTAAATGGAGGAAGATCAGAGTATTTTAAGATGTCAAATGGTACAAGACAGGGATGTCCATTGTCCCCACTGTTATATGTATTATCACTGGAGCCCTTGCTGTCTAGGATTAGGAAGAATATAGATATAAAAGGAATAAAGATAGGAGATAGAGAAAATAAGGTAGCGGCGTATGCGGACGATTTGATGTTCTATGTAGGAAATCCCAGAACATCACTTCCAAATTTAAGGAAAGCATTGAGTGAGTATGGAGAACTGTCGAATCTGAAAATAAACCCGACAAAGACTGAAATTTTAAATATCAACCTTTAAAATGAAGAAAAGGAAAAACTAAAAGAGGAATTCCCTTTCCTTTGGAGAGATAAAGATTTAAAATATCTAGGAATAAAATTATCAGCCTCAACTTCGAACTTATATAAAGCCAATTATATAGCACTATTAAATGCGATAAAGGTGGAGCTGAGAAGGGTGGGAAATGGAAACCCATCGTGGATGGCACGCATAAACCTGATAAAGATGATAATTGTCCCTAAAGTATTATACAAATTTCAAATGATCCCAATTAAGCTCCCAGAGACATATTTTAAAGAACTTAGGAAAATGATGATAAAATATATATGGAGAAATAAAAAACCTAGAATAGGCTATGAGATATTGACTAGAAGTAAAGAGAGAGGAGGATTGGGAGTACCAGATTTCAGGAGATATTATAGAGCGGGGATTATTGCGAGAATTTTTGACTGGATCCATAATCCAGAGAAAAGTTGGGTTAAAATTGAGAAAGCACTGAGTGGAATAAGTTTAAGTAAAAGTATTTGGGTACCAGCACAATATAGGGAATTAGAGGAGAGCACTAGTAAGTATACTTTGAATGTTCTAAAAGAATGGGATTTATTACACAGACAAAAAGGGTGGGTTTTTAATTCACAATTAATACCACTTAGGAACACAAAATATTTGATCCCGGGTATGGATAGTATAGCAGGGAAATGGATTATAAAACAAGAGGCGCAATTGAGAGATATATTGGTAGGGGAGGAAATTGGGTCATATAAGGATATGGAAGACAGAAAGGGAGAATTTTTTAATAAGTTGGATAGATTAAGATATTACCAACTGAAGTATTTTTTTGAGAGTCTCCCTAAGCCCATAAGAACTAGAAAGGATTGAAACCCATTTGAGAGATTATTTGAGACACGGGGAAATGGTAGACACGGAATGGCAAAAATACACAAGATATTATTGGAGATTGACACTGACACAAAATTAATGCACATAGAGAAATGGGAAAGAGATATAGGAAGGAAAATAGAGGAGGAGGAGAAGAGGAAAATGTTCACATTAATTCATGAAAATATTAGTATGAGGGAAGTAGAAGTAAATTATAAGTGTTTGAATAGATGGCACATTACCCCTAATGTAGAGCACAAGATGAATACGGAGATGTCACGGATGTGTTGGAGAGGATGTGGTGAGGTTGGCACGTGGTATCACATGTGGTGGGAGTGTTCAGAAATACAGGTGTTTTGGCGGAAGATAGTTTATGTAATAGGGAAAATGACTAAAATCAATATAGGATTGGATCCAGAACTATGTCTCCTCCATATCTCGAAGCTCTCTACGAAAGTATACAAGAGTCTCGGGATATGGCAATACTTGACCGCAGCAAAGAGTCTGATCCCAGGTTCTGGAAGAAAAGAGAGGTGCCAACTTAGGAGGATTGGATAAGTAGAGTAAATCAGCTATCCGGGACAGAAAGATTGTATTATACATATGAGGACAAGTTGGAGTTGTATAATAAAAAATGGAAAGTCTGGGAAGAATATAAAGTAAAGATGAAATATATGAGGAGATAATATTCCTGGAAGTGGAATTAGAATAGGGTTTAGGAAGAATAGAAAGATATGGAGTTAATGAGAGAAATAGGAAAGTGGAGCGTGGGTGGGAGAGGGAAGGGGGGGAGGGGAGGGGGAGTTTTGGGAGGGGGGATGGTAAGAAAAGGAAGTTTATATATATGGTCAAATAAATCATATAAATTACTGTTTTGATAATTATAATAATAGAAATGTTGAAATGACATGTATAAGACTTGAAAATAAATAAATATTTATAAAAAAAAAAAAAAAAAGAAGCTCCATAAGCCCTTCATATCAAAGAATCAGAATATGCTGAGAAGAGGTCAGAAGTGTAATGTGAAACATAGCTTTTTAATGTACAATAAAGACTATACAGAAAAAAGGTCAGGAGTACAACATACACTACCCAGAGAATGGGTCAAAAGTATAATGTACAGTGTAACACAGACTATAGAAAGATAAGAGAGGAGTTTATTGCAAAGACAATAGACAGTGCAGAGAAGGGGCCAGGAGTAACATATACTGTTTAGAGTAAACAGTTAGTGTTTGTCGGTCTTAAGTTTTTTACTTTGATTGTGAATAAGCAATGAAAAATATGTCAGCCAGAAACATGTTGAGCGTGGGGCGTCTAATGTTCTTGTCAGTATTGTGTCCTTTTTACATGTGTTGTGCCCTGGCCAGAGTGGATTACTTTTCTGGAACATTATTTGGTCTGAGTTTACTCTGTGGTAAAAGCGGATGCCCGGTTGGTATCTATCTATCTATCAATCTATATATTTGTCTGTCTACTTTTCTATGCATCAAAGACAAAAGGGCTGATTGGATGTAAAGCTGATATTCAGGGCAAAAAGGTCCTGCTGTCTATCCTCCGTAAAAGGGTATACCTTCTTCCCACTTTTACAGTCGAGACTGGGCACGCAGACGGGACAGCAGTGCAGAGTTCCAACTCTTCGTTTCCGAACTCTAAGATGCGATTTACCTCTTTACACAGTGATCGACCTAGGAGAGGGATCTGCGAAGAGGGATCAGCCTCTAAGAGACGTACTTGCGAACAGTATAGAAGCTCCATAAAGAAGGGGGTGGAGGGGAGAGATGGTTTTTTTTTTTTTTTTCTCTCTGCCCCTCCGTGTCCCTAATTTGCCTCCTGTTTCATCCTTCAGTCCTCTAGCTTTGCTCTAATTCTTCCCATTTTTGTTAAGAAGTACAAGTAGAAAGGGGTCAATAGGGAGATCTGGATGGAGGGGAGGCTAGCCATGGGAGGAGTGTAGCCCTAAGGACCAAATCAAAGGTGGATGTTAGTTCCACAAATGATGAATAGGCAAAGTGAAGGCCTAAAAAGAGGGGGGGGGAGGGATGGTGGTGAGGTTGGGGGGAGGGGATGGAGGGGAGGGAGAGGGGAGGGATTGTGGGAAGAGGGGGGGAGGGATAAGGGGAGAGAAAAGGTTAGCGGGATAAATACGCTCTACAGGTATAAGAAAGAGGAAAGTAAGGAGGAAAAGGAGTCAGGAGGAAAAGAGTAAGATGGAAGAAATCCAATATATAACCTATAATGTAAAAGGGCTAAATTGTCCAGGAAAGAGATTTAGGTTATTTAAAGAACTACAACATAGAAAATCCTCAGTGATATTCTTGCAAGAAACACACTTAGAGATAGAGTCGAAGGTTAGACTGAGAACCAGATACTTTCCGACATGGTTTTATGCGGATTCACCAATTAAAAGAGCAAAAGGAGTTGCTATAGGCTTTGCTAAAAATATAAGGTTTGAGGTTGAGGAGAGATTGACGGACCCGGAGGGAAGGTTCCTATTTTTGAGAGGTAAATTACAGGGAATTGAGTGCACAATAGCAAATATATATAGTCCAAATAAGAAGCCAGTGACATTTGTGAGAGAAGTGTTGAAGAGATTGATGGACTTTAAAAAAGGGTGTATGTTAGTGGCGGGTGATTTTAACCTCTGTATAGACCTGAAGATGGATACCAGTTCCTGTGTGAGGAGAGAGGAAACCAAGTCCTTGAGAAGGTTAAAAAAAAGGATGCATGAGTGTCAACTGGTGGACATCTGGAGAATTAGGAATATGAAAGAGAGAGATTATACTTTCTTTTCGCAAGTACATGAGACTTATTCTAGACTAGATTACATATTAGTAGAACACCAAATGATAGAATGGGTGGGGGAAGTAAAAATAGGAGTAAGCACCCTATTGGATCATGCCCCGGTAGAAATGAGGTTAAGATGGGGTAGAGAAGAGAGAGAGGGATATGTGTGGCGGATGAATGAGGCACTCCTCATGGATGAAGAGATTAGTCGAAGAATTGAGAGGGAAATTGAGTGGTTTTTTGAAGAGAACGAGACAGAGGATGTATCGGTAGCAACGGTGTGGGAAGCTCATAAAGCTTACATCAGAGGTCTGCTCATTGCAATGGGGGCAAAAAAGAATAAAGAAAGGAAAGAAAAGATAAATAGATTATTAAATGAAATAAATGATCTTGAACAGGTGCATAAAAGGGAAGATCTAAGGAGATAATGCAGGGGTTAATAAAGAAGAAAGAAGAACTAGAGAATGTAATGGAGGAAGAAAAAAGAAGAGTCTTTAATAAAATAACATGTGAAAGGTATAGATGGGGAGATAGGCCGGGAAAGTATTTAATGAGAACTTTAAGAAAGAAGAAAAATAGAAATTATATTGAGAAAATAAGAAACCCCAAGGGTGAATTTCTACACTCAACTAAGGATATTGCCAGAATATTTAAAGAGTATTACAATGAGTTGTATAATATTATATCCCAGGATAAGTTTAAGAAAATGGAAATAGTAAATAGGGGGAAAAGAAAGATATACCTAGAGGAAGCAGGTCTACCGAAATTAAGAGAAATACAACTGAACTCTTTAGAGGAAGAAATAACTTCAGAGGAAATAAAAATAGCGTTAAAAAGCATGGCGGGAGGGAAAAGTCCGGGTCCAGACGGATACACAGTTAAATACTATAAAAAATATATAGAGCTTTTAATACCCAAGATGAAGACTTATATGAACGCCTTGGGGAATGGGATGGAGATGAGGGGAGAATCGTTACAGGCTAATATAGTACTGATTCAGAAGGAAGATAAAGATCCCTCGCAATGTGCGAGTTATCGACCAATAGCGCTATTGAATGTAGACACTAAAATATTTGCAAAGGTGTTGGCAAATAGATTAAAAGAACTGATGCCGGAGTGGATACATAGAGATCAAGTGGGGTTTGTTCCAGGAAGAGAGGGTAGAGACAACGCTCTGAGATCACTGCTGCTTACACAAGAGGGCAAGAAAGGGAAAACCCCAATGATATTGATGTCGATAGATGCCGAGAAGGCATTCGACAGAGTAAGTTGGGGTTTTATGATGGGCACCCTGGAAGCATTAGGAATGGGAGATAGAATAAGAGGGTGGATTGGAGAGTTAGATAGAGGGCCTACCGCCACCATAATGGTAAATGGAGGAAGATCAGAGTATTTTAAGATGTCAAATGGTACAAGACAGGGATGTCCATTGTCCCCACTGTTATATGTATTATCACTGGAGCCCTTGCTGTCTAGGATTAGGAAGAATATAGATATAAAAGGAATAAAGATAGGAGATAGAGAAAATAAGGTAGCGGCGTATGCGGACGATTTGATGTTCTATGTAGGAAATCTAAGAACATCACTTCCAAATTTAATGAAAGCATTGAGTGAGTATGGAGAACTGTCGAATCTGAAAATAAACCCGACAAAGACTGAAATTTTAAATATCAACCTTTAAAATGAAGAAAAGGAAAAATTAAAAGAGGAATTCCCTTTCCTTTGCAGAGATAAAGATTTAAAATATCTAGGAATAAAATTATCAGCCTCAACTACGAACTTATATAAAGCCAATTATATAGCACTATTAAATGAGATAAAGGTGGAGCTGAGAAGGGTGGGAAATGGAAACCCATCGTGGATGGCACGCATAAACCTGATAAAGATGATAATTGTCCCTAAAGTATTATACAAATTTCAAATGATCCCAATTAAGCTCCCAGAGACATATTTTAAAGAACTTAGGAAAATGATGATAAAATATATATGGAGAAATAAAAAACCTAGAATAGGCTATGAGATATTGACTAGAAGTAAAGAGAGAGGAGGATTGGGAGTACCAGATTTCAGGAGATATTATAGAGCGGGGATTATTGCGAGAATTTTTGACTGGATCCATAATCCGGAGAAAAGTTGGGTTAAAATTGAGAAAGCACTGAGTGGAATAAGTTTAATTAAAAGTATTTGGGTACCAGCACAATATAGGGAATTAGA
The DNA here is from genome assembly GCF_062004578.1 of Staurois parvus. Taxonomy (NCBI): domain Eukaryota; kingdom Metazoa; phylum Chordata; class Amphibia; order Anura; family Ranidae; genus Staurois; species Staurois parvus. Next base: position 11,212,161 of record NW_028318005.1, on the reverse strand, counting down.
GGAGAGCACTAGTAAGTATACTTTGAATGTTCTAAAAGAATGGGATTTATTACACAGACAAAAAGGGTGGGTTTTTAATTCACAATTAATACCACTTAGGAACACAAAATATTTGATCCCGGGTATGGATAGTATAGCAGGGAAATGGATTATAAAACAAGAGGTGCAATTGAGAGATATATTGGTAGGGGAGGAAATTGGGTCATATAAGGATATGGAAGACAGAAAGGGAGAAGTTTTTAATAAGATGGATCGATTAAGATATTACCAACTGAAGTATTTTTTGAGAGTCTCCCTAAGCCCATAAGAACTAGAAAGGATTGAAACCCATTTGAGAGATTATTTGAGACACGGGGAAATGGTAGACACGGAATGGCAAAAATACACAAGATATTATTGGAGATTGACACTGACACAAAATTAATGCACATAGAGAAATGGGAAAGAGATATAGGAAGGAAAATAGAGGAGGAGGAGAAGAGGAAAATGTTCACATTAATTCATGAAAATATTAGTATGAGGGAAGTAGAAGTAAATTAAAAGTGTTTGAATAGATGGCACATTACCCCTAATGTAGAGCACAAGATGAATACGGAGATGTCACGGATGTGTTGGAGAGGATGTGGTGAGGTTGGCACGTGGTATCACATGTGGTGGGAGTGTTCAGAAATACAGGTGTTTTGGCGGAAGATAGTTTATGTAATAGGGAAAATGACTAAAATCAATATAGGATTGGATCCAGAACTATGTCTCCTCCATATCTCGAAGCTCTCTACGAAAGTATACAAGAGTATCGGGATATGGCAATACTTGACCGCAGCAAAGAGTCTGATCCCAGGTTCTGGAAGAAAAGAGAGGTGCCAACTTAGGAGGATTGGATAAGTAGAGTAAATCAGCTATCCGGGACAGAAAGATTGTATTATACATATGAGGACAAGTTGGAGTTGTATAATAAAAAATGGAAAGTCTGGGAAGAATATAAAGTAAAGATGAAATATATGAGGAGATAATATTCCTGGAAGTGGAATTAGAATAGGGTTTAGGAAGAATAGGAAGATATGGAGTTAATGAGAGAAATAGGAAAGTGGAGCGTGGGTGGGAGAGGGAAGGGGGGGAGGGGAGGGGGAGTTTTGGGAGGGGGGATGGTAAGAAAAGGAAGTTTATATATATGGTCAAATAAATCATATAAATTACTGTTTTGATAATTATAATAATAGAAATGTTGAAATGACATGTATAATACTTGAAAATAAATAAATATTTATTAAAAAAAAAAAAAAGAAGCTCCATAAGCCCTTCATATCAAAGAATCAGAATATGCTGAGAAGAGGTCAGAAGTGTAATGTGAAACATAGCTTTTTAATGTACAATAAAGACTATACAGAAAAAAGGTCAGGAGTACAACATACACTACCCAGAGAATGGGTCAAAAGTATAATGTACAGTGTAACACAGACTATAGAAAGATAAGAGAGGAGTTTATTGCAAAGACAATAGACAGTGCAGAGAAGGGGCCAGGAGTAACATATACTGTTTAGAGTAAACAGTTAGTGTTTGTCGGTCTTAAGTTTTTTACTTTGATTGTGAATAAGCAATGAAAAATATGTCAGCCAGAAACATGTTGAGCGTGGGGCGTCTAATGTTCTTGTCAGTATTGTGTCCTTTTTACATGTGTTGTGCTCTGGCCAGAGTGGATTACTTTTCTGGAACATTATTTGGTCTGAGTTTACTCTGTGGTAAAAGCGGATGCCCGGTTGGTATCTATCTATCTATCTATCAATCTATATATTTGTCTGTCTACTTTTCTATGCATCAAAGATAAAAGGGCTGATTGGATGTAAAGCTGATATTCAGGGCAAAAAGGTCCTGCTGTCTATCCTCCGTAAAAGGGTATACCTTCTTCCCACTTTTACAGTCGAGACTGGGCACGCAGACGGGACAGCAGTGCAGAGTTCCAACTCTTCGTTTCCGAACTCTAAGATGCGATTTACCTCTTTACACAGTGATCGACCTAGGAGAGGGATCTGCAAAGAGGGATCAGCCTCTAAGAGACGTACTTGCGAACAGTATAGAAGCTCCATAAAGAAGGGGGTGGAGGGGAGAGATGGTTTTTTTTTTTTTTTTTTTCTCTCTGCCCCTCCGTGTCCCTAATTTGCCTCCTGTTTCATCCTTCAGTCCTCTAGCTTTGCTCTAATTCTTCCCCTTTTTGTTAAGAAGTACAAGTAGAAAGGGGTCAATAGGGAGATCTGGATGGAGGGGAGGCTAGCCATGGGAGGAGTGTAGCCCTAAGGACCAAATCAAAGGTGGATGTTAGTTCCACAAATGATGAATAGGCAAAGTGAAGGCCTAAAAAGAGGGGGGGGGGAGGGATGGTGGTGAGGTTGGGGGGAGGGGATGGAGGTGAGAGAGAGGGGAGGGATTGTGGGAAGAGGGGGGGGAGGGATAAGGGGAGAGAAAAGGTTAGCGGGATAAATACGCTCTACAGGTATAAGAAAGAGGAAAGTAAGGCGGAAAAGGAGTCAGGAGGAAAAGAGTAAGATGGAAGAAATCCAATATATAACCTATAATGTAAAAGGGCTAATTTGTCCAGGAAAGAGATTTAGGTTATTTAAAGAACTACAACATAGAAAATCCTCAGTGATATTCTTGCAAGAAACACACTTAGAGATAGAGTCGAAGGTTAGACTGAGAACCAGATACTTTCCGACATGGTTTTATGCGGATTCACCAATTAAAAGAGCAAAAGGAGTTGCTATAGGCTTTGCTAAAAATATAAGGTTTGTGGTTGAGGAGAGATTGACGGACCCGGAGGGAAGGTTCCTATTTTTGAGAGGTAAATTACAGGGAATTGAGTGCACAATAGCAAATATATATAGTCCAAATAAGAAGCCAGTGACATTTGTGAGAGAAGTGTTGAAGAGATTGATGGACTTTAAAAAAGGGTGTATGTTAGTGGCGGGTGATTTTAACCTCTGTATAGACCTGAAGATGGATACCACTTCCTGTGTGAGGAGAGAGGAAAGCAAGTCCTTGAGAAGGTTAAAAAAAAGGATGCATGAGTGTCAACTGGTGGACATCTGGAGAATTAGGAATATGAAAGAGAGAGATTATACTTTCTTTTCGCAAGTACATGAGACTTATTCTAGACTAGATTACATATTAGTAGAACACCAAATGATAGAATGGGTGGGGGAAGTAAAAAAAGGAGTAAGCACCCTATCGGATCATGCCCCGGTAGAAATGAGGTTAAGATGGGGTAGAGAAGAGAGAGAGAGATATGTGTGGCGGATGAATGAGGCACTCCTCATGGATGAAGAGATTAGTCGAAGAATTGAGAGGGAAATTGAGTGGTTTTTTGAAGAGAACGAGACAGAGGATGTATCGGTAGCAACGGTGTGGGAAGCTCATAAAGCTTACATCAGAGGTCTGCTCATTGCAATGGGGGCAAAAAAGAATAAAGAAAGGAAAGAAAAGATAAATAGATTATTAAATGAAATAAATGATCTTGAACAGGTGCATAAAAGGGAAAGATCTAAAAAGATAATGCAGGGGATAATAAAGAAGAAAGAAGAACTAGAGAATGTAATGGAGGAAGAAAAAAGAAGAGTCTTTAATAAAATAACATGTGAAAGGTATAGATGGGGAGATAGGCCGGGAAAGTGTTTAATGAGAACTTTAAGAAAGAAGAAAAATAGAAATTATATTGAAAAAATAAGAAACCCCAAGGGTGAATTTCTACACTCAACTAAGGATATTGCCAGAATATTTAAAGAGTATTACAATGAGTTGTATAATATTATACCCCAGGATAAGTTTAAGAAAATGGAAATAGTAAATAGGGGGAAAAGAAAGATATACCTAGAGGAAGCAGGTATACCGAAATTAAGAGAAATACAACTGAACTCTTTAGAGGAAGAAATAACTTCAGAGGAAATAAAAATAGCATTAAAAAGCATGGCGGGAGGGAAAAGTCCGGGTCCAGACGGATACACAGTTAAATACTATAAAAAATATATAGAGCTTTTAATACCCAAGATGAAGAGTTATATGAACGCCTTGGGGAATGGGATGGAGATGAGGGGAGAATCGTTACAGGCTAATATAGTACTGATTCAGAAGGAAGATAAAGATCCCTCGCAATGTGCGAGTTATCGACCAATAGCGCTATTGAATGTAGACACTAAAATATTTGCAAAGGTGTTGGCAAATAGATTAAAAGAACTGATGCCGGAGTGGATACATAGAGATCAAGTGCGGTTTGTTCCAGGAAGAGAGGGTAGAGACAACGCTCTGAGATCACTGCTGCTTACACAAGAGGGCAAGAAAGGGAAAACCCCAATGATATTGATGTCGATAGATGCCGAGAAGGCATTCGACAGAGTAAGTTGGGGTTTTATGATGGACACCCTGGAAGCATTAGGAATGGGAGATAGAATAAGAGGGTGGATTGGAGAGTTAGATAGAGGTCCTACCGCCACCATAATGGTAAATGGAGGAAGATCAGAGTATTTTAAGATGTCAAATGGTACAAGACAGGGATGTCCATTGTCCCCACTGTTATATGTATTATCACTGGAGCCCTTGCTGTCTAGGAGTAGGAAGAATATAGATATAAAAGGAATAAAGATAGGAGATAGAGAAAATAAGGTAGCGGCGTATGCGGACGATTTGATGTTCTATGTAGGAAATCCCAGAACATCACTTCCAAATTTAATGAAAGCATTCAGTGAGTATGGAGAACTGTCGAATCTGAAAATAAACCCGACAAAGACTGACATTTTAAATATCAACCTTTAAAATGAAGAAAAGGAAAAACTAAAAGAGGAATTCCCTTTCCTTTGGAGAGATAAAGATTTAAAATATCTAGGAATAAAATTATCAGCCTCAACTACGAACTTATATAAAGCCAATTATATAGCACTATTAAATGAGATAAAGGTGGAGCTGAGAAGGGTGGGAAATGGAAACCCATCGTGGATGGCACGCATAAACCTGATAAAGATGATAATTGTCCCTAAAGTATTATACAAATTTCAAATGATCCCAATTAAGCTCCCAGAGACATATTTTAAAGAACTTAGGAAAATGATGATAAAATATATATGGAGAAATAAAAAACCTAGAATAGGCTATGAGATATTGACTAGAAGTAAAGAGAGAGGAGGATTGGGAGTACCAGATTTCAGGAGATATTATAGAGCGGGGATTATTGCGAGAATTTTTGACTGGATCCATAATCCGGAGAAAAGTTGGGTTAAAATTGAGAAAGCACTGAGTGGAATAAGTTTAATTAAAAGTATTTGGGTACCAGCACAATATAGGGAATTAGAGGAGAGCACTAGTAAGTATATTTTGAATGTTCTAAAAGAATGGGATTTATTACACAGACAAAAAGGGTGGGTTTTTAATTCACAATTAATACCACTTAGGAACACAAAATATTTGATCCCGGGTATGGATAGTATAGCAGGGAAATGGATTATAAAACAAGAGGCGCAATTGAGAGATATATTGGTAGGGGAGGAAATTGGGTCATATAAGGATATGGAAGACAGAAAGGGAGAAGTTTTTAATAAGATGGATAGATTAAGATATTACCAACTGAAGTATTTTTTTGAGAGTCTCCCTAAGCCCATAAGAACTAGAAAGGATTGAAACCCATTTGAGAGATTATTTGAGACACGGGGAAATGGTAGACACGGAATGGCAAAAATACACAAGATATTATTGGAGATTGACACTGACACAAAATTAATGCACATAGAGAAATGGGAAAGAGATATAGGAAGGAAAATAGAGGAGGAGGAGAAGAGGAAAATGTTCACATTAATTCATGAAAATATTAGTATGAGGGAAGTAGAAGTAAATTATAAGTGTTTGAATAGATGGCACATTACCCCTAATGTAGAGCACAAGATGAATACGGAGATGTCACGGATGTGTTGGAGAGGATGTGGTGAGGTTGGCATGTGGTATCACATGTGGTGGGAGTGTTCAGAAATACAGGTGTTTTGGCGGAAGATAGTTTATGTAATAGGGAAAATGACTAAAATCAATATAGGATTGGATCCAGAACTATGTCTCCTCCATATCTCGAAGCTCTCTACGAAAGTATACAAGAGTCTCGGGATATGGCAATACTTGACCGCAGCAAAGAGTCTGATCCCAGGTTCTGGAAGAAAAGAGAGGTGCCAACTTAGGAGGATTGGATAAGTAGAGTAAATCAGCTATCCGGGACAGAAAGATTGTATTATACATATGAGGACAAGTTGGAGTTGTATAATAAAAAATGGAAAGTCTGGGAAGAATATAAAGTAAAGATGAAATATATGAGGAGATAATATTCCTGGAAGTGGAATTAGAATAGGGTTTAGGAAGAATAGGAAGATATGGAGTTAATGAGAGAAAAAGGAAAGTGGAGCGTGGGTGGGAGAGGGAAGGGGGGAGGGGAGGGGGAGTTTTGGGAGGGGGGATGGTAAGAAAAGGAAGTTTATATATATGGTCAAATAAATCATATAAATTACTGTTTTGATAATTATAATAATAGAAATGTTGAAATGACATGTATAAGACTTGAAAATAAATAAATATTTATAAAAAAAAAAAAAAAGAAGCTCCATAAGCCCTTCATATCAAAGAATCAGAATATGCTGAGAAGAGGTCAGAAGTGTAATGTGAAACATAGCTTTTTAATGTACAATAAAGACTATACAGAAAAAAGGTCAGGAGTACAACATACACTACCCAGAGAATGGGTCAAAAGTATAATGTACAGTGTAACACAGACTATAGAAAGATAAGAGAGGAGTTTATTGCAAAGACAATAGACAGTGCAGAGAAGGGGCCAGGAGTAACATATACTGTTTAGAGTAAACAGTTAGTGTTTGTCGGTCTTAAGTTTTTTACTTTGATTGTGAATAAGCAATGAAAAATATGTCAGCCAGAAACATGTTGAGCGTGGGGCGTCTAATGTTCTTGTCAGTATTGTGTCCTTTTTACATGTGTTGTGCTCTGGCCAGAGTGGATTACTTTTCTGGAACATTATTTGGTCTGAGTTTACTCTGTGGTAAAAGCGGATGCCCGGTTGGTATCTATCTATCTATCTATCAATCTATATATTTGTCTGTCTACTTTTCTATGCATCAAAGATAAAAGGGCTGATTGGATGTAAAGCTGATATTCAGGGCAAAAAGGTCCTGCTGTCTATCCTCCGTAAAAGGGTATACCTTCTTCCCACTTTTACAGTCGAGACTGGGCACGCAGACGGGACAGCAGTGCAGAGTTCCAACTCTTCGTTTCCGAACTCTAAGATGCGATTTACCTCTTTACACAGTGATCGACCTAGGAGAGGGATCTGCAAAGAGGGATCAGCCTCTAAGAGACGTACATGCGAACAGTATAGAAGCTCCATAAAGAAGGGGGTGGAGGGGAGAGATGTTTTTTTTTTTTTTTTTTTTCTCTCTGCCCCTCCGTTTCCCTAATTTGCCTCCTGTTTCATCCTTCAGTCCTCTAGCTTTGCTCTAATTCTTCCCCTTTTTGTTAAGAAGTACAAGTAGAAAGGGGTCAATAGGGAGATCTGGATGGAGGGGAGGCTAGCCATGGGAGGAGTGTAGCCCTAAGGACCAAATCAAAGGTGGATGTTAGTTCCACAAATGATGAATAGGCAAAGTGAAGGCCTAAAAAGAGGGGGAGGGGGGGAAGGAAGGTGGTGAGGTTGGGGGGAGGGGATGGAGGGGAGGGAGAGGGGAGGGATTGTGGGAAGAGGGGGGGGAGGGATAAGGGGAGAGAAAAGGTTAGCGGGATAAATACGCTCTACAGGTATAAGAAAGAGGAAAGTAAGGCGGAAAAGGAGTCAGGAGGAAAAGAGTAAGATGGAAGAAATCCAATATATAACCTATAATGTAAAAGGGCTAAATTGTCCAGGAAAGAGATTTAGGTTATTTAAAGAACTACAACATAGAAAATCCTCAGTGATATTCTTGCAAGAAACACACTTAGAGATAGAGTCGAAGGTTAGACTGAGAACCAGATACTTTCCGACATGGTTTTATGCGGATTCACCAATTAAAAGAGCAAAAGGAGTTGCTATAGGCTTTGCTAAAAATATAAGGTTTGTGGTTGAGGAGAGATTGACGGACCCGGAGGGAAGGTTCCTATTTTTGAGAGGTAAATTACAGGGAATTGAGTGCACAATAGCAAATATATATAGTCCAAATAAGAAGCCAGTGACATTTGTGAGAGAAGTGTTGAAGAGATTGATGGACTTTAAAAAAGGCTGTATGTTAGTGGCGGGTGATTTTAACCTCTGTATAGACCTGAAGATGGATACCACTTCCTGTGTGAGGAGAGAGGAAAGCAAGTCCTTGAGAAGGTTAAAAAAAAGGATGCATGAGTGTCAACTGGTGGACATCTGGAGAATTAGGAATATGAAAGAGAGAGATTATACTTTCTTTTCGCAAGTACATGAGACTTATTCTAGACTAGATTACATATTAGTAGAACACCAAATGATAGAATGGGTGGGGGAAGTAAAAATAGGAGTAAGCACCCTATCGGATCATGCCCCGGTAGAAATGAGGTTAAGATGGGGTAGAGAAGAGAGAGAGGGATATGTGTGGTGGATGAATGAGGCACTCCTCATGGATGAAGAGATTAGTCGAAGAATTGAGAGGGAAATTGAGTGGTTTTTTGAAGAGAACGAGACAGAGGATGTATCGGTAGCAACGGTGTGGGAAGCTCATAAAGCTTACATCAGAGGTCTGCTCATTGCAATGGGGGCAAAAAAGAATAAAGAAAGGAAAGAAAAGATAAATAGATTATTAAATGAAATAAATGATCTTGAACAGGTGCATAAAAGGGAAAGATCTAAGGAGATAATGCAGGGGTTAATAAAGAAGAAAGAAGAACTAGAGAATGTAATGGAGGAAGAAAAAAGAAGAGTCTTTAATAAAATAACATGTGAAAGGTATAGATGGGGAGATAGGCCGGGAAAGTATTTAATGAGAACTTTAAGAAAGAAGAAAAATAGAAATTATATTGAAAAAATAAGAAACCCCAAGGGTGAATTTCTACACTCAGCTAAGGATATTGCCAGAATATTTAAAGAGTATTACAATGAGTTGTATAATATTATACCCCAGGATAAGTTTAAGAAAATGGAAATAGTAAATAGGGGGAAAAGAAAGATATACCTAGAGGAAGCAGGTCTACCGAAATTAAGAGAAATACAACTGAACTCTTTAGAGGAAGAAATAACTTCAGAGGAAATAAAAATAGCGTTAAAAAGCATGGCGGGAGGGAAAAGTCCGGGTCCAGACGGATACACAGTTAAATACTATAAAAAATATATAGAGCTTTTAATACCCAAGATGAAGAGTTATATGAACACCTTGGGGAATGGGATGGAGATGAGGGGAGAATCGTTACAGGCTAATATAGTACTGATTCAGAAGGAAGATAAAGATCCCTCGCAATGTGCGAGTTATCGACCAATAGCGCTATTGAATGTAGACACTAAAATATTTGCAAAGGTGTTGGCAAATAGATTAAAAGAACTGATGCCGGAGTGGATACATAGAGATCAAGTGGGGTTTGTTCCAGGAAGAGAGGGTAGAGACAACGCTCTGAGATCACTGCTGCTTACACAAGAGGGCAAGAAAGGGAAAACCCCAATGATATTGATGTCGATAGATGCCGAGAAGGCATTCGACAGAGTAAGTTGGGGTTTTATGATGGACACCCTGGAAGCATTAGGAATGGGAGATAGAATAAGAGGGTGGATTGGAGAGTTAGATAGAGGGCCTACCGCCACCACAATGGTAAATGGAGGAAGATCAGAGTATTTTAAGATGTCAAATGGTACAAGACAGGGATGTCCATTGTCCCCACTGTTATATGTATTATCACTGGAGCCCTTGCTGTCTAGGATTAGGAAGAATATAGATATAAAAGGAATAAAGATAGGAGATAGAGAAAATAAGGTAGCGGCGTATGCGGACGATTTGATGTTCTATGTAGGAAATCTAAGAACATCACTTCCAAATTTAATGAAAGCATTGAGTGAGTATGGAGAACTGTCGAATCTGAAAATAAACCCGACAAAGACTGAAATTTTAAATATCAACCTTTAAAATGAAGAAAAGGAAAAATTAAAAGAGGAATTCCCTTTCCTTTGCAGAGATAAAGATTTAAAATATCTAGGAATAAAATTATCAGCCTCAACTACGAACTTATATAAAGCCAATTATATAGCACTATTAAATGAGATAAAGGTGGAGCTGAGAAGGGTGGGAAATGGAAACCCATCGTGGATGGCACGCATAAACCTGATAAAGATGATAATTGTCCCTAAAGTATTATACAAATTTCAAATGATCCCAATTAAGCTCCCAGAGACATATTTTAAAGAACTTAGGAAAATAATGATAAAATATATATGGAGAAATAAAAAACCTAGAATAGGCTATGAGATATTGACTAGAAGTAAAGAGAGAGGAGGATTGGGAGTACCAGATTTCAGGAGATATTATAGAGCGGGGATTATTGCGAAAATTTTTGACTGGATCCATAATCCGGAGAAAAGTTGGGTTAAAATTGAGAAAGCACTGAGTGGAATAAGTTTAATTAAAAGTATTTGGGTACCAGCACAATATAGGGAATTAGAGGAGAGCACTAGTAAGTATACTTTGAATGTTCTAAAAGAATGGGATTTATTACACAGACAAAAAGGGTGGGTTTTTAATTCACAATTAATACCACTTAGGAACACAAAATATTTGATCCCGGGTATGGATAGTATAGCAGGGAAATGGATTATAAAACAAGAGGCGCAATTGAGAGATATATTGGTAGGGGAGGAAATTGGGTCATATAAGGATATGGAAGACAGAAAGGGAGAAGTTTTTAATAAGATGGATAGATTAAGATATTACCAACTGAAGTATTTTTTGAGAGTCTCCCTAAGCCCATAAGAACTAGAAAGGATTGAAACCCATTTGAGAGATTATTTGAGACACGGGGAAATGGTAGACACGGAATGGCAAAAATACACAAGATATTATTGGAGATTGACACTGACACAAAATTAATGCACATAGAGAAATGGGAAAGAGATATAGGAAGGAAAATAGAGGAGGAGGAGAAGAGGAAAATGTTCACATTAATTCATGAAAATATTAGTATGAGGGAAGTAGAAGTAAATTATAAGTGTTTGGGCTCTTCGGATACCTCCCCCCTTACGCAATGGGAAGCTCATAAATGTGTTATCCGGGGTTGCCTTATAGCGGCAGCAACGAGACGTAAGAAAGACAGACAGCAACGTTTGAAGCTACTTACAGATATGATACGCTCTCTGGAGAGCGCACATAAACAGACTCTGGCTGCGTCGACTCTTTCGGAACTCACAAGTGCTCGCTTGCGACTTCTTACTGAGCTGGGCAAAGTGGTCAAGAAAAGATTCATCCTCTCCCAAAAGCTTTATTATGAGTTTGCCAATAAAAGTGGGAGGTTTCTTGCTCGGGCTCTTCGGGAAAAACGATCCCATATGACTATACATAAAATAAGAGGCCCTGACGGTGTGATGGCCACGTCCAATCCTGATATTGCCTCTCAGTTCGAACATTTTTATAAGTCCCTTTATAATCTTCCACCAGAACGTCCCCCGATGCACATTGACAGGCCTAGAGCGTCCCTAATCTCTGAATTTCTTCGTCTTCATGGTCCAAACGCTCTCTCTGAGGAGACGGTTCTATCGCTGGACCAAGATTTGACCTTAAGCGAATTGCAGTGCGCGGTACGGCAGTTGAAAACGGGCAAAAGTCCGGGTCCTGACGGCTTCTCTGCGGCTTATTATAAATCCTTTCTGGACATTCTGAGTACTCCATTTCTTTCCGCTTTCAATACTCTTTCTCAGTCCCCTAGGCCACACCATAGGCTGTTGGAAGCACACATTTCCGTCATCCCCAAAAGCGGTAAAGATACCTCCCAGGTATCTAATTACAGACCCATCTCCCTGCTAAATGTGGATATTAAGTTGTTTGCAAAGATGCTTGCTAACCGACTTCTCCCTTTGCTCCCTTCCCTCATTGACTTGGATCAGGTGGGATTTATCCCTGGTAGAGAAGCTAGGGACAACACTATCAAGGCCCTTAATCTCCAACACTGGCTTTGCAAATCTAACTCTCCGGCCTTCTTCCTTTCATTGGATGCTGAGAAGGCCTTTGACAGGATTGCTTGGGATTATTTGCAGGGATCACTGATGGCTTTGGGCCTGGGCGAGAAAATGATAAACTTTATTATGACCCTATACTCGGGCCCTACCGCTCAAGTTCGGGTCAATGGACACTTATCGAACCCTTTCCGCCTGGGAAATGGCACTCGTCAGGGTTGCCCCCTATCCCCGCTTCTGTTCGTCATTTCCCTTGAACCTCTTCTGAGACAAATTCGCGCTAACCCAGATATTAAGGGGATCAGGATAGCAGACAAAGAATACAAACTTGCTGCTTATGCGGATGATATCCTCCTTTTTTTGGCTGACCCTCGCACCACCCTACCGAGTTTGCTGAAAGACTTTGCTTTTTTCCGCTTTTTGTCAAACTTGAAAATTAATTTTTCAAAGTCATACGCCCTTAACATAACCCTTCCCACTGATCTCGTCTCCTTCTGTGAGTCTCATTTTCCATTTCAGTGGGTGAAGGATGCCCTTCCATATCTTGGTGTACAACTTACTCGCAATCTGGACGACCTTTATGCCAACAATTTCTTACCGGTTTTCAAAGTCATTCAGGAAGACCTAAACAAGTGGCATCGCCCCTGCTTCTCTTGGTTTGGTAGGGCTGCCATTATTAAAATGAATATACTTCCGCGTCTCCTTTATCTCTTCCAAACTTTGCCAATTCAACTTCCATTGACATTCTTTGCTTCTTGCAAGAAACTATGTTCCTTATTTTTATGGAATCACAAGCGTCCGCGGGTCTCGTTCTCTCAGCTGACTCGTTCCAAGCTCAGCGGGGGCATTGGGCTCCCTGACCTACACCGCTATTACTGGGCGTGTCATCTTTCCCGCATAGTCGATTGGCACATTCATTCTGCTTCCAAAGACTGGGTCCTTTTGGAGAAGGCTTTTTCGCCCACTCCCCTACCATCGATCCCTTGGCTATTGCCGAAACACACACCTCAAGTTCTCCTCTCCCATCCTTTGATAGGTCCCACGTTAGCAGTTTTCCGTAAGGCCTGTAAAACGTCTTCCGTTTCGGACTCTCCTAGTCCCTTGACGTCGATCCGCCTGAATCCAGATTTTCCCCCAGGGTTGCACAAGGATTTTTTATCAAATTACTGGCCATACGCTCAGATTTTAGTAAAACATTTTCTTCACTCCGGCAAGGTGAAAACATTACAGGAGCTGAAGGTTAGCTTGAATATCCGCGAATTCCCTCTCTGGGCCTTTCTTCAGATTAGACACTTCCTGCTTTTCCATAAATCCCGCCATAATTGGACTCGCCCTGTTACTCCATTTGAATCCTTATGCTCTCAATCCGAACCGCGGAAGCATTTGATCTCTGAGATTTATCCTCTCCTAGGGGACAGCAGGACTTGCACTTCTTTCCCCTCTTGCCGTGCGTGGAACAGAGACCTAAAGACGGATTTATCAGAGTCGGATTGGGACCGCATTTTTATGTACTCCCACTCCTGCTCGAGTAATGTTTCGACGCAGGAAAATGGCTTCAAATTAGCCACTAGATGGTATCGTACTCCCTCCAGAATTCATCGGTTTAACTCTTCTGTCCCTGACGTGTGCTGGAGATGTGGGACACCTGATGGCTCTTTCTTGCATATTTGGTGGTCCTGTCCACTTATTCAACCATTCTGGCAGGAGGTCCACCGGTTGGTGACTTCAGTGACCACTCTGCCCATAGTTTTCTCTGCTGCTCAGCTATTGCTTCATCATACCCCCATTCCTAGGAGTCAATATTTCAAGTCCCTAGCGATGCATATGATCAACGCAGCCAGACTCTGTCTTCCTGTGCTATGGGGCTCCACTCACCCCCCAACTATACGCGATTGGCTCAATCGAGTAGGCAAAGTGGCGGAAATGGAGGAACTGATTGCGACTGCACTTGATCTGCCAACTAAATACTCACATGTTTGGGCCTGCTGGACCCACTTTGTAACTACCCCTGAATTCGGATCTCTCATGGGTCGGGATACCTGATTGAGCTCAGCCCTACCTCTGGTTATGCCCTTGGTTCTCTCATAATCTGTGTGGTTATGACCTCTTTTCCGGTAATTTATATTTGCCTGCTTAGCTTCGGTGAGTGTTTAAATTCTTGACACTCTCATTTATGATCTCCAATAACAATGCTGACACAAACGTCGCAGCCCGGACCCTTCGCTTCCCTCCCTTTTTTTTTTTTTTGCCTCTTATTCCCCCTTCTCCCTCTCCCCTTACTCTACCCCCCCACCCCCTTTTTTTTTTTTTTTTTCTCTCCCCCTCCTTCTCTTCTCTCTCTCTACTATGACTCCCATTCTTTTCCTTTTCTTATCCTTTTCTTTTTTTCTATTCCCCTTTTTTCTTTTCTTTCTCGACAACCTCTTAGTCTTCGATCAGGCTTAATCTTCATTTTATCCAGGATTACTTGGTATATGGTTAGCTTCTCTCCTCTAGGATAGTCAATGGTACTCACGACGTCTTCTCTTATACTACGATGCTCACTTAGCCTCATGATAGTGTACTGCTTTTGGTTTAGGCTCTGAAGGTTCATTTCCTCCATGCTTAGGCCAGTACGCCAATATTCACTTGGTGGAAGTAAGCTGTTATCACCTTCTATATTGTACATTTTTGAATCTTGAGTACTACAGGCATATCTCTGCCGTAATTTGCCATGCTTATGTTATCCATAGTGTCGCACTCTACCATGTTGTTTCTTCCTGTATTTTGGTTTAAGCTGTGTCTATGACCTGATTGATGCTGCGTGTGCATTTCTTTATATTTTCCTGTAACATGTTGTCACTTCTAAATAAACTTTTATGGAATAAAAAAAATTATAAGTGTTTGAATAGATGGCACATTACCCCTAATGTAGAGCACAAGATGAATACGGAGATGTCACGGATGTGTTGGAGAGGATGTGGTGAGGTTGGCACGTGGTATCACATGTGGTGGGAGTGTTCAGAAATACAGGTGTTTTGGCGGAAGATAGTTTATGTAATAGGGAAAATGACTAAAATCAATATAGGATTGGATCCAGAACTATGTCTCCTCCATATCTCAAAGCTCTCTACGAAAGTATACAAGAGTCTCGGGATATGGCAATACTTGACCGCAGCAAAGAGTCTGATCCCAGGTTCTGGAAGAAAAGAGAGGTGCCAACTTAGGAGGATTGGATAAGTAGAGTAAATCAGCTATCCGGGACAGAAATATTGTATTATACATATGAGGACAAGTTGGAGTTGTATAATAAAAAATGGAAAGTCTGGGAAGAATATAAAGTAAAGATGAAATATATGAGGAGATAATATTCCTGGAAGTGGAATTAGAATAGGGTTTAGGAAGAATAGAAAGATATGGAGTTAATGAGAGAAATAGGAAAGTGGAGCGTGGGTGGGAGAGGGAAGGGGGGGAGGGGAGGGGGAGTTTTGGGAGGGGGGATGGTAAGAAAAGGAAGTTTATATATATGGTCAAATAAATCATATAAATTACTGTTTTGATAATTATAATAATAGAAATGTTGAAATGACATGTATAAGACTTGAAAATAAATAAATATTTATAAAAAAAAAAAAAAAGAAGCTCCATAAGCCCTTCATATCAAAGAATCAGAATATGCTGAGAAGAGGTCAGAAGTGTAATGTGAAACATAGCTTTTTAATGTACAATAAAGACTATACAGAAAAAAGGTCAGGAGTACAACATACACTACCCAGAGAATGGGTCAAAAGTATAATGTACAGTGTAACACAGACTATAGAAAGATAAGAGAGGAGTTTATTGCAAAGACAATAGACAGTGCAGAGAAGGGGCCAGGAGTAACATATACTGTTTAGAGTAAACAGTTAGTGTTTGTCGGTCTTAAGTTTTTTACTTTGATTGTGAATAAGCAATGAAAAATATGTCAGCCAGAAACATGTTGAGCGTGGGGCGTCTAATGTTCTTGTCAGTATTGTGTCCTTTTTACATGTGTTGTGCTCTGGCCAGAGTGGATTACTTTTCTGGAACATTATTTGGTCTGAGTTTACTCTGTGGTAAAAGCGGATGCCCGGTTGGTATCTATCTATCTATCAATCTATATATTTGTCTGTCTACTTTTCTATGCATCAAAGATAAAAGGGCTGATTGGATGTAAAGCTGATATTCAGGGCAAAAAGGTCCTGCTGTCTATCCTCCGTAAAAGGGTATACCTTCTTCCCACTTTTACAGTCGAGACTGGGCACGCAGACGGGACAGCAGTGCAGAGTTCCAACTCTTCGTTTCCGAACTCTAAGATGCGATTTACCTCTTTACACAGTGATCGACCTAGGAGAGGGATCTGCAAAGAGGGATCAGCCTCTAAGAGACGTACTTGCGAACAGTATAGAAGCTCCATAAAGAAGGGGGTGGAGGGGAGAGATGGTTTTTTTTTTTTTTTTTTTTTTCTCTCTGCCCCTCCGTGTCCCTAATTTGCCTCCTGTTTCATCCTTCAGTCCTCTAGCTTTGCTCTAATTCTTCCCCTTTTTGTTAAGAAGTACAAGTAGAAAGGGGTCAATAGGGAGATCTGGATGGAGGGGAGGCTAGCCATGGGAGGAGTGTAGCCCTAAGGACCAAATCAAAGGTGGATGTTAGTTCCACAAATGATGAATAGGCAAAGTGAAGGCCTAAAAAGAGGGGGGAGGGGGGGAGGGATGGTGGTGAGGTTGGGGGGAGGGGATGGAGAGGAGGGAGAGGGGAGGGATTGTGGGAAGGGGGGGGGAGGGATAAGGGGAGAGAAAAGGTTAGCGGGATAAATACGCTCTACAGGTATAAGAAAGAGGAAAGTAAGGAGGAAAAGGAGTCAGGAGGAAAAGAGTAAGATGGAAGAAATCCAATATATAACCTATAATGTAAAAGGGCTAAATTGTCCAGGAAAGAGATTTAGGTTATTTAAAGAACTACAACATAGAAAATCCTCAGTGATATTCTTGCAAGAAACACACTTAGAGATAGAGTCGAAGGTTAGACTGAGAACCAGATACTTTCCGACATGGTTTTATGCGGATTCACCAATTAAAAGAGCAAAAGGAGTTGCTATAGGCTTTGCTAAAAATATAAGGTTTGTGGTTGAGGAGAGATTGACGGACCCGGAGGGAAGGTTCCTATTTTTGAGAGGTAAATTACAGGGAATTGAGTGCACAATAGCAAATATATATAGTCCAAATAAGAAGCCAGTGACATTTGTGAGAGAAGTGTTGAAGAGATTGATGGACTTTAAAAAAGGCTGTATGTTAGTGGCGGGTGATTTTAACCTCTGTATAGACCTGAAGATGGATACCACTTCCTGTGTGAGGAGAGAGGAAAGCAAGTCCTTGAGAAGGTTAAAAAAAAGGATGCATGAGTGTCAACTGGTGGACATCTGGAGAATTAGGAATATGAAAGAGAGAGATTATACTTTCTTTTCGCAAGTACATGAGACTTATTCTAGACTAGATTACATATTAGTAGAACACCAAATGATAGAATGGGTGGGGGAAGTAAAAATAGGAGTAAGCACCCTATCGGATCATGCCCCGGTAGAAATGAGGTTAAGATGGGGTAGAGAAGAGAGAGAGGGATATGTGTGGTGGATGAATGAGGCACTCCTCATGGATGAAGAGATTAGTCGAAGAATTGAGAGGGAAATTGAGTGGTTTTTTGAAGAGAACGAGACAGAGGATGTATCGGTAGCAACGGTGTGGGAAGCTCATAAAGCTTACATCAGAGGTCTGCTCATTGCAATGGGGGCAAAAAAGAATAAAGAAAGGAAAGAAAAGATAAATAGATTATTAAATGAAATAAATGATCTTGAACAGGTGCATAAAAGGGAAAGATCTAAGGAGATAATGCAGGGGTTAATAAAGAAGAAAGAAGAACTAGAGAATGTAATGGAGGAAGAAAAAAGAAGAGTCTTTAATAAAATAACATGTGAAAGGTATAGATGGGGAGATAGGCCGGGAAAGTATTTAATGAGAACTTTAAGAAAGAAGAAAAATAGAAATTATATTGAAAAAATAAGAAACCCCAAGGGTGAATTTCTACACTCAGCTAAGGATATTGCCAGAATATTTAAAGAGTATTACAATGAGTTGTATAATATTATACCCCAGGATAAGTTTAAGAAAATGGAAATAGTAAATAGGGGGAAAAGAAAGATATACCTAGAGGAAGCAGGTCTACCGAAATTAAGAGAAATACAACTGAACTCTTTAGAGGAAGAAATAACTTCAGAGGAAATAAAAATAGCGTTAAAAAGCATGGCGGGAGGGAAAAGTCCGGGTCCAGACGGATACACAGTTAAATACTATAAAAAATATATAGAGCTTTTAATACCCAAGATGAAGAGTTATATGAACACCTTGGGGAATGGGATGGAGATGAGGGGAGAATCGTTACAGGCTAATATAGTACTGATTCAGAAGGAAGATAAAGATCCCTCGCAATGTGCGAGTTATCGACCAATAGCGCTATTGAATGTAGACACTAAAATATTTGCAAAGGTGTTGGCAAATAGATTAAAAGAACTGATGCCGGAGTGGATACATAGAGATCAAGTGGGGTTTGTTCCAGGAAGAGAGGGTAGAGACAACGCTCTGAGATCACTGCTGCTTACACAAGAGGGCAAGAAAGGGAAAACCCCAATGATATTGATGTCGATAGATGCCGAGAAGGCATTCGACAGAGTAAGTTGGGGTTTTATGATGGACACCCTGGAAGCATTAGGAATGGGAGATAGAATAAGAGGGTGGATTGGAGAGTTAGATAGAGGGCCTACCGCCACCACAATGGTAAATGGAGGAAGATCAGAGTATTTTAAGATGTCAAATGGTACAAGACAGGGATGTCCATTGTCCCCACTGTTATATGTATTATCACTGGAGCCCTTGCTGTCTAGGATTAGGAAGAATATAGATATAAAAGGAATAAAGATAGGAGATAGAGAAAATAAGGTAGCGGCGTATGCGGACGATTTGATGTTCTATGTAGGAAATCTAAGAACATCACTTCCAAATTTAATGAAAGCATTGAGTGAGTATGGAGAACTGTCGAATCTGAAAATAAACCCGACAAAGACTGAAATTTTAAATATCAACCTTTAAAATGAAGAAAAGGAAAAATTAAAAGAGGAATTCCCTTTCCTTTGCAGAGATAAAGATTTAAAATATCTAGGAATAAAATTATCAGCCTCAACTACGAACTTATATAAAGCCAATTATATAGCACTATTAAATGAGATAAAGGTGGAGCTGAGAAGGGTGGGAAATGGAAACCCATCGTGGATGGCACGCATAAACCTGATAAAGATGATAATTGTCCCTAAAGTATTATACAAATTTCAAATGATCCCAATTAAGCTCCCAGAGACATATTTTAAAGAACTTAGGAAAATAATGATAAAATATATATGGAGAAATAAAAAACCTAGAATAGGCTATGAGATATTGACTAGAAGTAAAGAGAGAGGAGGATTGGGAGTACCAGATTTCAGGAGATATTATAGAGCGGGGATTATTGCGAAAATTTTTGACTGGATCCATAATCCGGAGAAAAGTTGGGTTAAAATTGAGAAAGCACTGAGTGGAATAAGTTTAATTAAAAGTATTTGGGTACCAGCACAATATAGGGAATTAGAGGAGAGCACTAGTAAGTATACTTTGAATGTTCTAAAAGAATGGGATTTATTACACAGACAAAAAGGGTGGGTTTTTAATTCACAATTAATACCACTTAGGAACACAAAATATTTGATCCCGGGTATGGATAGTATAGCAGGGAAATGGATTATAAAACAAGAGGCGCAATTGAGAGATATATTGGTAGGGGAGGAAATTGGGTCATATAAGGATATGGAAGACAGAAAGGGAGAAGTTTTTAATAAGATGGATAGATTAAGATATTACCAACTGAAGTATTTTTTGAGAGTCTCCCTAAGCCCATAAGAACTAGAAAGGATTGAAACCCATTTGAGAGATTATTTGAGACACGGGGAAATGGTAGACACGGAATGGCAAAAATACACAAGATATTATTGGAGATTGACACTGACACAAAATTAATGCACATAGAGAAATGGGAAAGAGATATAGGAAGGAAAATAGAGGAGGAGGAGAAGAGGAAAATGTTCACATTAATTCATGAAAATATTAGTATGAGGGAAGTAGAAGTAAATTATAAGTGTTTGGGCTCTTCGGATACCTCCCCCCTTACGCAATGGGAAGCTCATAAATGTGTTATCCGGGGTTGCCTTATAGCGGCAGCAACGAGACGTAAGAAAGACAGACAGCAACGTTTGAAGCTACTTACAGATATGATACGCTCTCTGGAGAGCGCACATAAACAGACTCTGGCTGCGTCGACTCTTTCGGAACTCACAAGTGCTCGCTTGCGACTTCTTACTGAGCTGGGCAAAGTGGTCAAGAAAAGATTCATCCTCTCCCAAAAGCTTTATTATGAGTTTGCCAATAAAAGTGGGAGGTTTCTTGCTCGGGCTCTTCGGGAAAAACGATCCCATATGACTATACATAAAATAAGAGGCCCTGACGGTGTGATGGCCACGTCCAATCCTGATATTGCCTCTCAGTTCGAACATTTTTATAAGTCCCTTTATAATCTTCCACCAGAACGTCCCCCGATGCACATTGACAGGCCTAGAGCGTCCCTAATCTCTGAATTTCTTCGTCTTCATGGTCCAAACGCTCTCTCTGAGGAGACGGTTCTATCGCTGGACCAAGATTTGACCTTAAGCGAATTGCAGTGCGCGGTACGGCAGTTGAAAACGGGCAAAAGTCCGGGTCCTGACGGCTTCTCTGCGGCTTATTATAAATCCTTTCTGGACATTCTGAGTACTCCATTTCTTTCCGCTTTCAATACTCTTTCTCAGTCCCCTAGGCCACACCATAGGCTGTTGGAAGCACACATTTCCGTCATCCCCAAAAGCGGTAAAGATACCTCCCAGGTATCTAATTACAGACCCATCTCCCTGCTAAATGTGGATATTAAGTTGTTTGCAAAGATGCTTGCTAACCGACTTCTCCCTTTGCTCCCTTCCCTCATTGACTTGGATCAGGTGGGATTTATCCCTGGTAGAGAAGCTAGGGACAACACTATCAAGGCCCTTAATCTCCAACACTGGCTTTGCAAATCTAACTCTCCGGCCTTCTTCCTTTCATTGGATGCTGAGAAGGCCTTTGACAGGATTGCTTGGGATTATTTGCAGGGATCACTGATGGCTTTGGGCCTGGGCGAGAAAATGATAAACTTTATTATGACCCTATACTCGGGCCCTACCGCTCAAGTTCGGGTCAATGGACACTTATCGAACCCTTTCCGCCTGGGAAATGGCACTCGTCAGGGTTGCCCCCTATCCCCGCTTCTGTTCGTCATTTCCCTTGAACCTCTTCTGAGACAAATTCGCGCTAACCCAGATATTAAGGGGATCAGGATAGCAGACAAAGAATACAAACTTGCTGCTTATGCGGATGATATCCTCCTTTTTTTGGCTGACCCTCGCACCACCCTACCGAGTTTGCTGAAAGACTTTGCTTTTTTCCGCTTTTTGTCAAACTTGAAAATTAATTTTTCAAAGTCATACGCCCTTAACATAACCCTTCCCACTGATCTCGTCTCCTTCTGTGAGTCTCATTTTCCATTTCAGTGGGTGAAGGATGCCCTTCCATATCTTGGTGTACAACTTACTCGCAATCTGGACGACCTTTATGCCAACAATTTCTTACCGGTTTTCAAAGTCATTCAGGAAGACCTAAACAAGTGGCATCGCCCCTGCTTCTCTTGGTTTGGTAGGGCTGCCATTATTAAAATGAATATACTTCCGCGTCTCCTTTATCTCTTCCAAACTTTGCCAATTCAACTTCCATTGACATTCTTTGCTTCTTGCAAGAAACTATGTTCCTTATTTTTATGGAATCACAAGCGTCCGCGGGTCTCGTTCTCTCAGCTGACTCGTTCCAAGCTCAGCGGGGGCATTGGGCTCCCTGACCTACACCGCTATTACTGGGCGTGTCATCTTTCCCGCATAGTCGATTGGCACATTCATTCTGCTTCCAAAGACTGGGTCCTTTTGGAGAAGGCTTTTTCGCCCACTCCCCTACCATCGATCCCTTGGCTATTGCCGAAACACACACCTCAAGTTCTCCTCTCCCATCCTTTGATAGGTCCCACGTTAGCAGTTTTCCGTAAGGCCTGTAAAACGTCTTCCGTTTCGGACTCTCCTAGTCCCTTGACGTCGATCCGCCTGAATCCAGATTTTCCCCCAGGGTTGCACAAGGATTTTTTATCAAATTACTGGCCATACGCTCAGATTTTAGTAAAACATTTTCTTCACTCCGGCAAGGTGAAAACATTACAGGAGCTGAAGGTTAGCTTGAATATCCGCGAATTCCCTCTCTGGGCCTTTCTTCAGATTAGACACTTCCTGCTTTTCCATAAATCCCGCCATAATTGGACTCGCCCTGTTACTCCATTTGAATCCTTATGCTCTCAATCCGAACCGCGGAAGCATTTGATCTCTGAGATTTATCCTCTCCTAGGGGACAGCAGGACTTGCACTTCTTTCCCCTCTTGCCGTGCGTGGAATAGAGACCTAAAGACGGATTTATCAGAGTCGGATTGGGACCGCATTTTTATGTACTCCCACTCCTGCTCGAGTAATGTTTCGACGCAGGAAAATGGCTTCAAATTAGCCACTAGATGGTATCGTACTCCCTCCAGAATTCATCGGTTTAACTCTTCTGTCCCTGACGTGTGCTGGAGATGTGGGACACCTGATGGCTCTTTCTTGCATATTTGGTGGTCCTGTCCACTTATTCAACCATTCTGGCAGGAGGTCCACCGGTTGGTGACTTCAGTGACCACTCTGCCCATAGTTTTCTCTGCTGCTCAGCTATTGCTTCATCATACCCCCATTCCTAGGAGTCAATATTTCAAGTCCCTAGCGATGCATATGATCAACGCAGCCAGACTCTGTCTTCCTGTGCTATGGGGCTCCACTCACCCCCCAACTATACGCGATTGGCTCAATCGAGTAGGCAAAGTGGCGGAAATGGAGGAACTGATTGCGACTGCACTTGATCTGCCAACTAAATACTCACATGTTTGGGCCTGCTGGACCCACTTTGTAACTACCCCTGAATTCGGATCTCTCATGGGTCGGGATACCTGATTGAGCTCAGCCCTACCTCTGGTTATGCCCTTGGTTCTCTCATAATCTGTGTGGTTATGACCTCTTTTCCGGTAATTTATATTTGCCTGCTTAGCTTCGGTGAGTGTTTAAATTCTTGACACTCTCATTTATGATCTCCAATAACAATGCTGACACAAACGTCGCAGCCCGGACCCTTCGCTTCCCTCCCTTTTTTTTTTTTTTGCCTCTTATTCCCCCTTCTCCCTCTCCCCTTACTCTACCCCCCCACCCCCTTTTTTTTTTTTTTTTTCTCTCCCCCTCTTTCTCTTCTCTCTCTCTACTATGACTCCCATTCTTTTCCTTTTCTTATCCTTTTCTTTTTTTCTATTCCCCTTTTTTCTTTTCTTTCTCGACAACCTCTTAGTCTTCGATCAGGCTTAATCTTCATTTTATCCAGGATTACTTGGTATATGGTTAGCTTCTCTCCTCTAGGATAGTCAATGGTACTCACGACGTCTTCTCTTATACTACGATGCTCACTTAGCCTCATGATAGTGTACTGCTTTTGGTTTAGGCTCTGAAGGTTCATTTCCTCCATGCTTAGGCCAGTACGCCAATATTCACTTGGTGGAAGTAAGCTGTTATCACCTTCTATATTGTACATTTTTGAATCTTGAGTACTACAGGCATATCTCTGCCGTAATTTGCCATGCTTATGTTATCCATAGTGTCGCACTCTACCATGTTGTTTCTTCCTGTATTTTGGTTTAAGCTGTGTCTATGACCTGATTGATGCTGCGTGTGCATTTCTTTATATTTTCCTGTAACATGTTGTCACTTCTAAATAAACTTTTATGGAATAAAAAAAATTATAAGTGTTTGAATAGATGGCACATTACCCCTAATGTAGAGCACAAGATGAATACGGAGATGTCACGGATGTGTTGGAGAGGATGTGGTGAGGTTGGCACGTGGTATCACATGTGGTGGGAGTGTTCAGAAATACAGGTGTTTTGGCGGAAGATAGTTTATGTAATAGGGAAAATGACTAAAATCAATATAGGATTGGATCCAGAACTATGTCTCCTCCATATCTCGAAGCTCTCTACGAAAGTATACAAGAGTCTCGGGATATGGCAATACTTGACCGCAGCAAAGAGTCTGATCCCAGGTTCTGGAAGAAAAGAGAGGTGCCAACTTAGGAGGATTGGATAAGTAGAGTAAATCAGCTATCCGGGACAGAAAGATTGTATTATACATATGAGGACAAGTTGGAGTTGTATAATAAAAAATGGAAAGTCTGGGAAGAATATAAAGTAAAGATGAAATATATGAGGAGATAATATTCCTGGAAGTGGAATTAGAATAGGGTTTAGGAAGAATAGAAAGATATGGAGTTAATGAGAGAAATAGGAAAGTGGAGCGTGGGTGGGAGAGGGAAGGGGGGGAGGGGAGGGGGAGTTTTGGGAGGGGGGATGGTAAGAAAAGGAAGTTTATATATATGGTCAAATAAATCATATAAATTACTGTTTTGATAATTATAATAATAGAAATGTTGAAATGACATGTATAAGACTTGAAAATAAATAAATATTTATAAAAAAAAAAAAAAAGAAGCTCCATAAGCCCTTCATATCAAAGAATCAGAATATGCTGAGAAGAGGTCAGAAGTGTAATGTGAAACATAGCTTTTTAATGTACAATAAAGACTATACAGAAAAAAGGTCAGGAGTACAACATACACTACCCAGAGAATGGGTCAAAAGTATAATGTACAGTGTAACACAGACTATAGAAAGATAAGAGAGGAGTTTATTGCAAAGACAATAGACAGTGCAGAGAAGGGGCCAGGAGTAACATATACTGTTTAGAGTAAACAGTTAGTGTTTGTCGGTCTTAAGTTTTTTACTTTGATTGTGAATAAGCAATGAAAAATATGTCAGCCAGAAACATGTTGAGCGTGGGGCGTCTAATGTTCTTGTCAGTATTGTGTCCTTTTTACATGTGTTGTGCTCTGGCCAGAGTGGATTACTTTTCTGGAACATTATTTGGTCTGAGTTTACTCTGTGGTAAAAGCGGATGCCCGGTTGGTATCTATCTATCTATCAATCTATATATTTGTCTGTCTACTTTTCTATGCATCAAAGATAAAAGGGCTGATTGGATGTAAAGCTGATATTCAGGGCAAAAAGGTCCTGCTGTCTATCCTCCGTAAAAGGGTATACCTTCTTCCCACTTTTACAGTCGAGACTGGGCACGCAGACGGGACAGCAGTGCAGAGTTCCAACTCTTCGTTTCCGAACTCTAAGATGCGATTTACCTCTTTACACAGTGATCGACCTAGGAGAGGGATCTGCAAAGAGGGATCAGCCTCTAAGAGACGTACTTGCGAACAGTATAGAAGCTCCATAAAGAAGGGGGTGGAGGGGAGAGATGGTTTTTTTTTTTTTTTTTTTTCTCTCTGCCCCTCCGTGTCCCTAATTTGCCTCCTGTTTCATCCTTCAGTCCTCTAGCTTTGCTCTAATTCTTCCCCTTTTTGTTAAGAAGTACAAGTAGAAAGGGGTCAATAGGGAGATCTGGATGGAGGGGAGGCTAGCCATGGGAGGAGTGTAGCCCTAAGGACCAAATCAAAGGTGGATGTTAGTTCCACAAATGATGAATAGGCAAAGTGAAGGCCTAAAAAGAGGGGGGGGGGAGGGATGGTGGTGAGGTTGGGGGGAGGGGATGGAGGGGAAGAGAGGGGAGGGATTGTGGGAAGAGGGGGGGGAGGGATAAGGGGAGAGAAAAGGTTAGCGGGATAAATACGCTCTACAGGTATAAGAAAGAGGAAAGTAAGGCGGAAAAGGAGTCAGGAGGAAAAGAGTAAGATGGAAGAAATCCAATATATAACCTATAATGTAAAAGGGCTAATTTGTCCAGGAAAGAGATTTAGGTTATTTAAAGAACTACAACATAGAAAATCCTCAGTGATATTCTTGCAAGAAACACACTTAGAGATAGAGTCGAAGGTTAGACTGAGAACCAGATACTTTCCGACATGGTTTTATGCGGATTCACCAATTAAAAGAGCAAAAGGAGTTGCTATAGGCTTTGCTAAAAATATAAGGTTTGTGGTTGAGGAGAGATTGACGGACCCGGAGGGAAGGTTCCTATTTTTGAGAGGTAAATTACAGGGAATTGAGTGCACAATAGCAAATATATATAGTCCAAATAAGAAGCCAGTGACATTTGTGAGAGAAGTGTTGAAGAGATTGATGGACTTTAAAAAAGGGTGTATGTTAGTGGCGGGTGATTTTAACCTCTGTATAGACCTGAAGATGGATACCACTTCCTGTGTGAGGAGAGAGGAAAGCAAGTCCTTGAGAAGGTTAAAAAAAAGGATGCATGAGTGTCAACTGGTGGACATCTGGAGAATTAGGAATATGAAAGAGAGAGATTATACTTTCTTTTCGCAAGTACATGAGACTTATTCTAGACTAGATTACATATTAGTAGAACACCAAATGATAGAATGGGTGGGGGAAGTAAAAATAGGAGTAAGCACCCTATCGGATCATGCCCCGGTAGAAATGAGGTTAAGATGGGGTAGAGAAGAGAGAGAGAGATATGTGTGGCGGATGAATGAGGCACTCCTCATGGATGAAGAGATTAGTCGAAGAATTGAGAGGGAAATTGAGTGGTTTTTTGAAGAGAACGAGACAGAGGATGTATCGGTAGCAACGGTGTGGGAAGCTCAAAAAGCTTACATCAGAGGTCTGCTCATTGCAATGGGGGCAAAAAAGAATAAAGAAAGGAAAGAAAAGATAAATAGATTATTAAATGAAATAAATGATCTTGAACAGGTGCATAAAAGGGAAAGATCTAAGGAGATAATGCAGGGGATAATAAAGAAGAAAGAAGAACTAGAGAATGTAATGGAGGAAGAAAAAAGAAGAGTCTTTAATAAAATAACATGTGAAAGGTATAGATGGGGAGATAGGCCGGGAAAGTGTTTAATGAGAACTTTAAGAAAGAAGAAAAATAGAAATTATATTGAAAAAATAAGAAACCCCAAGGGTGAATTTCTACACTCAACTAAGGATATTGCCAGAATATTTAAAGAGTATTACAATGAGTTGTATAATATTATACCCCAGGATAAGTTTAAGAAAATGGAAATAGTAAATAGGGGGAAAAGAAAGATATACCTAGAGGAAGCAGGTCTACCGAAATTAAGAGAAATACAACTGAACTCTTTAGAGGAAGAAATAACTTCAGAGGAAATAAAAATAGCGTTAAAAAGCATGGCGGGAGGGAAAAGTCCGGGTCCAGACAGATACACAGTTAAATACTATAAAAAATATATAGAGCTTTTAATACCCAAGATGAAGACTTATATGAACGCCTTGGGGAATGGGATGGAGATGAGGGGAGAATCGTTACAGGCTAATATAGTACTGATTCAGAAGGAAGATAAAGATCCCTCGCAATGTGCGAGTTATCGACCAATAGCGCTATTGAATGTAGACACTAAAATATTTGCAAAGGTGTTGGCAAATAGATTAAAAGAACTGATGCCGGAGTGGATACATAGAGATCAAGTGGGGTTTGTTCCAGGAAGAGAGGGTAGAGACAACGCTCTGAGATCACTGCTGCTTACACAAGAGGGCAAGAAAGGGAAAACCCCAATGATATTGATGTCGATAGATGCCGAGAAGGCATTCGACAGAGTAAGTTGGGGTTTTATGATGGACACCCTGGAAGCATTAGGAATGGGAGATAGAATAAGAGGGTGGATTGGAGAGTTAGATAGAGGGCCTACCGCCACCATAATGGTAAATGGAGGAAGATCAGAGTATTTTAAGATGTCAAATGGTACAAGACAGGGATGTCCATTGTCCCCACTGTTATATGTATTATCACTGGAGCCCTTGCTGTCTAGGATTAGGAAGAATATAGATATAAAAGGAATAAAGATAGGAGATAGAGAAAATAAGGTAGCGGCGTATGCGGACGATTTGATGTTCTATGTAGGAAATCCCAGAACATCACTTCCAAATTTAAGGAAAGCATTCAGTGAGTACAGAGAACTGTCGAATCTGAAAATAAACCCGACAAAGACTGAAATTTTAAATATCAACCTTTAAAATGAAGAAAAGGAAAAACTAAAAGAGGAATTCCCTTTCCTTTGGAGAGATAAAGATTTAAAATATCTAGGAATAAAATTATCAGCCTCAACTACGAACTTAAATAAAGCCAATTATATAGCACTATTAAATGCGATAAAGGTGGAGCTGAGAAGGGTGGGAAATGGAAACCCATCGTGGATGGCACGCATAAACCTGACAAAGATGATAATTGTCCCTAAAGTATTATACAAATTTCAAATGATCCCAATTAAGCTCCCAGAGACATATTTTAAAGAACTTAGGAAAATGATGATAAAATATATATGGAGAAATAAAAAACCTAGAATAGGCTATGAGATATTGACTAGAAGTAAAGAGAGAGGAGGATTGGGAGTACCAGATTTCAGGAGATATTATAGAGCGGGGATTATTGCGAGAATTTTTGACTGGATCCATAATCCGGAGAAAAGTTGGGTTAAAATTGAGAAAGCACTGAGTGGAATAAGTTTAAGTAAAAGTATTTGGGTACCAGCACAATATAGGGAATTAGAGGAGAGCACTAGTAAGTATACTTTGAATGTTCTAAAAGAATGGGATTTATTACACAGACAAAAAGGGTGGGTTTTTAATTCACAATTAATACCACTTAGGAACACAAAATATTTGATCCCGGGTATGGATAGTATAGCAGGGAAATGGATTATAAAACAAGAAGCGCAATTGAGAGATATATTGGTAGGGGAGGAAATTGGGTCATATAAGGATATGGAAGACAGAAAGGGAGAAGTTTTTAATAAGATGGATAGATTAAGATATTACCAACTGAAGTATTTTTTTGAGAGTCTCCCTAAGCCCATAAGAACTAGAAAGGATTGAAACCCATTTGAGAGATTATTTGAGACACGGGGAAATGGTAGACACGGAATGGCAAAAATACACAAGATATTATTGGAGATTGACACTGACACAAAATTAATGCACATAGAGAAATGGGAAAGAGATATAGGAAGGAAAATAGAGGAGGAGGAGAAGAGGAAAATGTTCACATTAATTCATGAAAATATTAGTATGAGGGAAGTAGAAGTAAATTATAAGTGTTTGAATAGATGGCACATTACCCCTAATGTAGAGCACAAGATGAATACGGAGATGTCACGGATGTGTTGGAGAGGATGTGGTGAGGTTGGCACGTGGTATCACATGTGGTGGGAGTGTTCAGAAATACAGGTGTTTTGGCGGAAGATAGTTTATGTAATAGGGAAAATGACTAAAATCAATATAGGATTGGATCCAGAACTATGTCTCCTCCATATCTCGAAGCTCTCTACGAAAGTATACAAGAGTCTCGGGATATGGCAATACTTGACCGCAGCAAAGAGTCTGATCCCAGGTTCTGGAAGAAAAGAGAGGTGCCAACTTAGGAGGATTGGATAAGTAGAGTAAATCAGCTATCCGGGACAGAAAGATTGTATTATACATATGAGGACAAGTTGGAGTTGTATAATAAAAAATGGAAAGTCTGGGAAGAATATAAAGTAAAGATGAAATATATGAGGAGATAATATTCCTGGAAGTGGAATTAGAATAGGGTTTAGGAAGAATAGAAAGATATGGAGTTAATGAGAGAAATAGGAAAGTGGAGCGTGGGTGGGAGAGGGAAGGGGGGGAGGGGAGGGGGAGTTTTGGGAGGGGGGATGGTAAGAAAAGGAAGTTTATATATATGGTCAAATAAATCATATAAATTACTGTTTTGATAATTATAATAATAGAAATGTTGAAATGACATGTATAAGACTTGAAAATAAATAAATATTTATAAAAAAAAAAAAAAAGAAGCTCCATAAGCCCTTCATATCAAAGAATCAGAATATGCTGAGAAGAGGTCAGAAGTGTAATGTGAAACATAGCTTTTTAATGTACAATAAAGACTATACAGAAAAAAGGTCAGGAGTACAACATACACTACCCAGAGAATGGGTCAAAAGTATAATGTACAGTGTAACACAGACTATAGAAAGATAAGAGAGGAGTTTATTGCAAAGACAATAGACAGTGCAGAGAAGGGGCCAGGAGTAACATATACTGTTTAGAGTAAACAGTTAGTGTTTGTCGGTCTTAAGTTTTTTACTTTGATTGTGAATAAGCAATGAAAAATATGTCAGCCAGAAACATGTTGAGCGTGGGGCGTCTAATGTTCTTGTCAGTATTGTGTCCTTTTTACATGTGTTGTGCTCTGGCCAGAGTGGATTACTTTTCTGGAACATTATTTGGTCTGAGTTTACTCTGTGGTAAAAGCGGATGCCCGGTTGGTATCTATCTATCTATCAATCTATATATTTGTCTGTCTACTTTTCTATGCATCAAAGATAAAAGGGCTGATTGGATGTAAAGCTGATATTCAGGGCAAAAAGGTCCTGCTGTCTATCCTCCGTAAAAGGGTATACCTTCTTCCCACTTTTACAGTCGAGACTGGGCACGCAGACGGGACAGCAGTGCAGAGTTCCAACTCTTCGTTTCCGAACTCTAAGATGCGATTTACCTCTTTACACAGTGATCGACCTAGGAGAGGGATCTGCAAAGAGGGATCAGCCTCTAAGAGACGTACTTGCGAACAGTATAGAAGCTCCATAAAGAAGGGGGTGGAGGGGAGAGATTTTTTTTTTTTTTTTTTTCTCTCTGCCCCTCCGTGTCCCTAATTTGCCTCCTGTTTCATCCTTCAGTCCTCTAGCTTTGCTCTAATTCTTCCCCTTTTTGTTAAGAAGTACAAGTAGAAAGGGGTCAATAGGGAGATCTGGATGGAGGGGAGGCTAGCCATGGGAGGAGTGTAGCCCTAAGGACCAAATCAAAGGTGGATGTTAGTTCCACAAATGATGAATAGGCAAAGTGAAGGCCTAAAAAGAGGGGGGAGGGGGGGAGGGATGGTGGTGAGGTTGGGGGGAGGGGATGGAGAGGAGGGAGAGGGGAGGGATTGTGGGAAGAGGGGGGGGAGGGATAAGGGGAGAGAAAAGGTTAGCGGGATAAATACGCTCTACAGGTATAAGAAAGAGGAAAGTAAGGAGGAAAAGGAGTCAGGAGGAAAAGAGTAAGATGGAAGAAATCCAATATATAACCTATAATGTAAAAGGGCTAAATTGTCCAGGAAAGAGATTTAGGTTATTTAAAGAACTACAACATAGAAAATCCTCAGTGATATTCTTGCAAGAAACACACTTAGAGATAGAGTCGAAGGTTAGACTGAGAACCAGATACTTTCCGACATGGTTTTATGCGGATTCACCAATTAAAAGAGCAAAAGGAGTTGCTATAGGCTTTGCTAAAAATATAAGGTTTGTGGTTGAGGAGAGATTGACGGACCCGGAGGGAAGGTTCCTATTTTTGAGAGGTAAATTACAGGGAATTGAGTGCACAATAGCAAATATATATAGTCCAAATAAGAAGCCAGTGACATTTGTGAGAGAAGTGTTGAAGAGATTGATGGACTTTAAAAAAGGGTGTATGTTAGTGGCGGGTGATTTTAACCTCTGTATAGACCTGAAGATGGATACCACTTCCTGTGTGAGGAGAGAGGAAAGCAAGTCCTTGAGAAGGTTAAAAAAAAGGATGCATGAGTGTCAACTGGTGGACATCTGGAGAATTAGGAATATGAAAGAGAGAGATTATACTTTCTTTTCGCAAGTACATGAGACTTATTCTAGACTAGATTACATATTAGTAGAACACCAAATGATAGAATGGGTGGGGGAAGTAAAAATAGGAGTAAGCACCCTATCGGATCATGCCCCGGTAGAAATGAGGTTAAGATGGGGTAGAGAAGAGAGAGAGGGATATGTGTGGCGGATGAATGAGGCACTCCTCATGGATGAAGAGATTAGTCGAAGAATTGAGAGGGAAATTGAGTGGTTTTTTGAAGAGAACGAGACAGAGGATGTATCGGTAGCAACGGTTTGGGAAGCTCATAAAGCTTACATCAGAGGTCTGCTCATTGCAATGGGGGCAAAAAAGAATAAGGAAAGGAAAGAAAAGATAAATAGATTATTAAATGAAATAAATGATCTTGAACAGGTGCATAAAAGGGAAAGATCTAAGGAGATAATGCAGGGGTTAATAAAGAAGAAAGAAGAACTAGAGAATGTAATGGAGGAAGAAAAAAGAAGAGTCTTTAATAAAATAACATGTGAAAGGTATAGATGGGGAGATAGGACGGGAAAGTATTTAATGAGAACTTTAAGAAAGAAGAAAAATAGAAATTATATTGAAAAAATAAGAAACCCCAAGGGTGAATTTCTACACTCAACTAAGGATATTGCCAGAATATTTAAAGAGTATTACAATGAGTTGTATAATATTATACCCCAGGATAAGTTTAAGAAAATGGAAATAGCAAATAGGGGGAAAAGAAAGATATACCTAGAGGAAGCAGGTCTACCGAAATTAAGAGAAATACAACTGAACTCTTTAGAGGAAGAAATAACTTCAGAGGAAATAAAAATAGCGTTAAAAAGCATGGCGGGAGGGAAAAGTCCGGGTCCAGACGGATACACAGTTAAATACTATAAAAAATATATAGAGCTTTTAATACCCAAGATGAAGAGTTATATGAACGCCTTCGGGAATGGGATGGAGATGAGGGGAGAATCGTTACAGGCTAATATAGTACTGATTCAGAAGGAAGATAAAGATCCCTCGCAATGTGCGAGTTATCGACCAATAGCGCTATTGAATGTAGACACTAAAATATTTGCAAAGGTGTTGGCAAATAGATTAAAAGAACTGATGCCGGAGTGGATACATAGAGATCAAGTGGGGTTTGTTCCAGGAAGAGAGGGTAGAGACAACGCTCTGAGATCACTGCTGCTTACACAAGAGGGCAAGAAAGGGAAAACCCCAATGATATTGATGTCGATAGATGCCGAGAAGGCATTCGACAGAGTAAGTTGGGGTTTTATGATGGACACCCTGGAAGCATTAGGAATGGGAGATAGAATAAGAGGGTGGATTGGAGAGTTAGATAGAGGGCCTACCGCCACCATAATGGTAAATGGAGGAAGATCAGAGTATTTTAAGATGTCAAATGGTACAAGACAGGGATGTCCATTGTCCCCACTGTTATATGTATTATCACTGGAGCCCTTGCTGTCTAGGATTAGGAAGAATATAGATATAAAAGGAATAAAGATAGGAGATAGAGAAAATAAGGTAGCGGCGTATGCGGACGATTTGATGTTCTATGTAGGAAATCCCAGAACATCACTTCCAAATTTAATGAAAGCATTCAGTGAGTATGGAGAACTGTCGAATCTGAAAATAAACCCGACAAAGACTGACATTTTAAATATCAACCTTTAAAATGAAGAAAAGGAAAAACTAAAAGAGGAATTCCCTTTCCTTTGGAGAGATAAAGATTTAAAATATCTAGGAATAAAATTATCAGCCTCAACTACGAACTTATATAAAGCCAATTATATAGCACTATTAAATGAGATAAAGGCGGAGCTGAGAAGGGTGGGAAATGGAAACCCATCGTGGATGGCACGCATAAACCTGATAAAGATGATAATTGTCCCTAAAGTATTATACAAATTTCAAATGATCCCAATTAAGCTCCCAGAGACATATTTTAAAGAACTTAGGAAAATGATGATAAAATATATATGGAGAAATAAAAAACCTAGAATAGGCTATGAGATATTGACTAGAAGTAAAGAGAGAGGAGGATTGGGAGTACCAGATTTCAGGAGATATTATAGAGCGGGGATTATTGCGAGAATTTTTGACTGGATCCATAATCCGGAGAAAAGTTGGGTTAAAACTGAGAAAGCACTGAGTGGAATAAGTTTAAGTAAAAGTATTTGGGTACCAGCACAATATAGGGAATTAGAGGAGAGCACTAGTAAGTATACTTTGAATGTTCTAAAAGAATGGGATTTATTACACAGACAAAAAGGGTGGGTTTTTAATTCACAATTAATACCACTTAGGAACACAAAATATTTGATCCCGGGTATGGATAGTATAGCAGGGAAATGGATTATAAAACAAGAGGCGCAATTGAGAGATATATTGGTAGGGGAGGAAATTGGGTCATATAAGGATATGGAAGACAGAAAGGGAGAAGTTTTTAATAAGATGGATAGATTAAGATATTACCAACTGAAGTATTTTTTTGAGAGTCTCCCTAAGCCCATAAGAACTAGAAAGGATTGAAACCCATTTGAGAGATTATTTGAGACACGGGGAAATGGTAGACACGGAATGGCAAAAATACACAAGATATTATTGGAGATTGACACTGACACAAAATTAATGCACATAGAGAAATGGGAAAGAGATATAGGAAGGAAAATAGAGGAGGAGGAGAAGAGGAAAATGTTCACATTAATTCATGAAAATATTAGTATGAGGGAAGTAGAAGTAAATTATAAGTGTTTGAATAGATGGCACATTACCCCTAATGTAGAGCACAAGATGAATACGGAGATGTCACGGATGTGTTGGAGAGGATGTGGTGAGGTTGGCACGTGGTATCACATGTGGTGGGAGTGTTCAGAAATACAGGTGTTTTGGCGGAAGATAGTTTATGTAATAGGGAAAATGACTAAAATCAATATAGGATTGGATCCAGAACTATGTCTCCTCCATATCTCGAAGCTCTCTACGAAAGTATACAGGAGTCTCGGGATATGGCAATACTTGACCGCAGCAAAGAGTCTGATCCCAGGTTCTGGAAGAAAAGAGAGGTGCCAACTTAGGAGGATTGGATAAGTAGAGTAAATCAGCTATCCGGGACAGAAAGATTGTATTATACATATGAGGACAAGTTGGAGTTGTATAATAAAAAATGGAAAGTCTGGGAAGAATATAAAGTAAAGATGAAATATATGAGGAGATAATATTCCTGGAAGTGGAATTAGAATAGGGTTTAGGAAGAATAGAAAGATATGGAGTTAATGAGAGAAATAGGAAAGTGGAGCGTGGGTGGGAGAGGGAAGGGGGGGAGGGGAGGGGGAGTTTTGGGAGGGGGGATGGTAAGAAAAGGAAGTTTATATATATGGTCAAATAAATCATATAAATTACTGTTTTGATAATTATAATAATAGAAATGTTGAAATGACATGTATAAGACTTGAAAATAAATAAATATTTATAAAAAAAAAAAAAAAAGAAGCTCCATAAGCCCTTCATATCAAAGAATCAGAATATGCTGAGAAGAGGTCAGAAGTGTAATGTGAAACATAGCTTTTTAATGTACAATAAAGACTATACAGAAAAAAGGTCAGGAGTACAACATACAACATACACTACCCAGAGAATGGGTCAAAAGTATAATGTACAGTGTAACACAGACTACAGAAAGATAAGAGAGGAGTTTATTGCAAAGACAATAGACAGTGCAGAGAAGGGGCCAGGAGTAACATATACTGTTTAGAGTAAACAGTTAGTGTTTGTCGGTCTTAAGTTTTTTACTTTGATTGTGAATAAGCAATGAAAAATATGTTAGCCAGAAAAATGTTGAGCGTGGGGCGTCTAATGTTCTTGTCAGTATTGTGTCCTTTTTACATGTGTTGTGCTCTGGCCAGAGTGGATTACTTTTCTGGAACATTATTTGGTCTGAGTTTACTCTGTGGTAAAAGCGGATGCCCGGTTGGTATCTATCTATCTATCAATCTATATATTTGTCTGTCAACTTTTCTATGCATGAAAGACAAAAGGTCTGATTGGATGTAAAACTTATATTCATTGCAAAAAGGTCCTGCTTTCTATCCTCCGTAAAAGGGTATACCTTCTTCCCACTTTTACAGTCGAGACTGGGCACGCAGACGGGACAGCAGTGCAGAGTTCCAACTCTTCGTTTCCGAACTCTAAGATGCGGTTTACCTCTTTACACAGTGATCGACCTAGGAGAGGGATCTGCAAAGAGGGATCAGCCTCTAAGAGACGTACTTGCGAACAGTATAGAAGCTCTATAAAGAAGGGGGTGGAGGGGAGAGATGTTTTTTTTTTTTTTTTTTTCTCTCTGCCCCTCCGTGTCCCTAATTTGCCTCCTGTTTCATCCTTCAGTCCTCTAGCTTTGCTCTAATTCTTCCCCTTTTTGTTAAGAAGTACAAGTAGAAAGGGGTCAATAGGGAGATCTGGATGGAGGGGAGGCTAGCCATGGGAGGAGTGTAGCCCTAAGGACCAAATCAAAGGTGGATGTTAGTTCCACAAATGATGAATAGGCAAAGTGAAGGCCTAAAAAGAGGGGGGGGGGATGGTGGTGAGGTTGGGGGGAGGGGATGGAGGGGGGGGAAGGGATGGAGGGGAGGGAGAGGGGAGGGATTGTGGGAAGAGGGGGGGGGAGGGATAAGGGGAGAGAAAAGGTTAGCGGGATAAATACGCTTTACAGGTATAAGAAAGAGGAAAGTAAGGAGGAAAAGGAGTCAGGAGGAAAAGAGTAATATGGAAGAAATCCAATATATAACCTATAATGTAAAAGGGCTAAATTGTCCAGGAAAGAGATTTAGGTTATTTAAAGAACTACAACATAGAAAATCCTCAGTGATATTCTTGCAAGAAACACACTTAGAGATAGAGTCGAAGGTTAGACTGAGAACCAGATACTTTCCGACATGGTTTTATGCGGATTCACCAATTAAAAGAGCAAAAGGAGTTGCTATAGGCTTTGCTAAAAATATAAGGTTTGTGGTTGAGGAGAGATTGACGGACCCGGAGGGAAGGTTCCTATTTTTCAGAGGTAAATTACAGGGAATTGAGTGCACAATAGCAAATATATATAGTCCAAATAAGAAGCCAGTGACATTTGTGAGAGAAGTGTTGAAGAGATTGATGGACTTTAAAAAAGGGTGTATGTTAGTGGCGGGTGATTTTAACCTCTGTATAGACCTGAAGATGGATACCACTTCCTGTGTGAGGAGAGAGGAAAGCAAGTCCTTGAGAAGGTTAAAAAAAAGGATGCATGAGTGTCAACTGGTGGACATCTGGAGAATTAGGAATATGAAAGAGAGAGATTATACTTTCTTTTCGCAAGTACATGAGACTTATTCTAGACTAGATTACATATTAGTAGAACACCAAATGATAGAATGGGTGGGGGAAGTAAAAATAGGAGTAAGCACCCTATCGGATCATGCCCCGGTAGAAATGAGGTTAAGATGGGGTAGAGAAGAGAGAGAGGGATATGTGTGGCGGATGAATGAGGCACTCCTCATGGATGAAGAGATTAGTCGAAGAATTGAGAGGGAAATTGAGTGGTTTTTTGAAGAGAACGAGACAGAGGATGTATCGGTAGCAACGGTGTGGGAAGCTCATAAAGCTTACATCAGAGGTCTGCTCATTGCAATGGGGGCAAAAAAGAATAAAGAAAGGAAAGAAAAGATAAATAGATTATTAAATGAAATAAATGATCTTGAACAGGTGCATAAAAGGGAAAGATCTAAGGAGATAATGCAGGGGTTAATAAAGAAGAAAGAAGAACTAGAGAATGTAATGGAGGAAGAAAAAAGAAGAGTCTTTAATAAAATAACATGTGAAAGGTATAGATGGGGAGATAGGCCGGGAAAGTATTTAATGAGAACTTTAAGAAAGAAGAAAAATAGAAATTATATTGAGAAAATAAGAAACCCCAAGGGTGAATTTCTACACTCAACTAAGGATATTGCCAGAATATTTAAAGAGTATTACAATGAGTTGTATAATATTATACCCCAGGATAAGTTTAAGAAAATGGAAATAGTAAATAGGGGGAAAAGAAAGATATACCTAGAGGAAGCAGGTCTACCGAAATTAAGAGAAATACAACTGAACTCTTTAGAGGAAGAAATAAATTCAGAGGAAATAAAAATAGCGTTAAAAAGCATGGCGGGAGGGAAAAGTCCGGGTCCAGACGGATACACAGTTAAATACTATAAAAAATATATAGAGCTTTTAATACCCAAGATGAAGAGTTATATGAACGCCTTGGGGAATGGGATGGAGATGAGGGGAGAATCGTTATAGGCTAATATAGTACTGATTCAGAAGGAAGATAAAGATCCCTCGTAATGTGCGAGTTATCGACCAATAGCGCTATTGAATGTAGACACTAAAATATTTGCAAAGGTGTTGGCAAATAGATTAAAAGAACTGATGCCGGAGTGGATACATAGAGATCAAGTGGGGTTTGTTCCAGGAAGAGAGGGTAGAGACAACGCTCTGAGATCACTGCTGCTTACACAAGAGGGCTAGAAAGGGAAAACCCCAATGATATTGATGTCGGTAGATGACGAGAAGGCATTCGACAGAGTAAGTTGGGGTTTTATGATGGACACCCTGGAAGCATTAGGAATGGGAGATAGAATAAGAGGGTGGATTGGAGAGTTAGATAGAGGGCCTACCGCCACCATAATGGTAAATGGAGGAAGATCAGAGTATTTTAAGATGTCAAATGGTACAAGACAGGGATGTCCATTGTCCCCACTGTTATATGTATTATCACTGGAGCCCTAGCTGTCTAGGATTAGGAAGAATATAGATATAAAAGGAATAAAGATAGGAGATAGAGAAAATAAGGTAGCGGCGTATGCGGACGATTTGATGTTCTATGTAGGAAATCCCAGAACATCACTTCCAAATTTAATGAAAGCATTCAGTGAGTATGGAGAACTGTCGAATCTGAAAATAAACCCGACAAATAGAGATGAGCGAAGTATTCAAAAATTCGATTCGGCATATTCGGCGAATTCGAGGAATAAATTCGATTCGATGCGAATATATTCGCTGCAAATTTAACTTATAAAAAGGTTGTTTCTAGGCTTCAGAGAGCCTTTATATTAGTGCAGAACACTGTACCTTTAATTTAAATGCCCTTGGAGTCTGCTGGGGAAGAGAAATAATACTGTCAGTCAGTATGAAATGCAGATGAGTGCCGTCGATCTTAGAATCACCGCACACTTCACTCATTTGGGCAGTCACGGGGCCAAAACCAGAGTGTGGAGCCACAGTGTGGCGGTGGAGGCAGCAGCAATGGGAGGCCATTCAGCACCCTATGACAAAATGGAACCCACCAGCAGTGTTAGGAGACCTGAAAGTGGCACATGGCAGAGTGTGGCGATGGAGACAGCAGCAATGGGAGGCCGTACAGGGACCCATGAGACACTCTGGACCTGGCAGCAGCATGAGGAGGCGGTACGGGGGCCCATGGCAGATTACGGGCCTGGCAGCAGCAATGGGAGGCCCGTAATCTGCCAGCAACCTATGACAAAATGGAACCCAGCAGGAGTGTGAGGAGACCTGAAAGTGGCACATGGCAGAGTGTGGCGATGGAGACAGCAGCAATGTGAGACTGTACAGGGACCCATGAGACACTCTGGACCTGGCAGCAGCATGAGGAGGCGGTACGGGGGCCCATGGCAGATTACGGGCCTGGCAGCAGCAATGGGAGGCCCGTAATCTGCCAGCACCCTATGACAAAATGGAACCCACCAGCAGTGTGAGGAAACCTGAAAGTGGCACATGACAGAGTGTGGCGATGGAGACAGCAGCAATGGGAGGCCGTACAGGGACCCATGAGACACTCTGGACCTGGCATCAGCATGAGGAGGCGGTACGGGGGCCCATGGCAGATTACGGGCCTGGCAGCAGCAATGGGAGGCCCGTAATCTGCCAGCATCCTATGACAAAATGGAACCCACCAGCAGTGTGAGGAGACCTGAAAGTGGCACATGGCAGAGTGTGGCGATGGAGACAGCAGCAATGGGAGGCCGTACAGGGACCCATGAGACACTCTGGACCTGGCAGCAGCATGAGGAGGCGGTACGGGGGCCCATGGCAGATTACGGGCCTGGCAGCAGCAATGGGAGGCCCGTAATCTGCCAGCACCCTATGACAAAATGGAACCCACCAGCAGTGTGAGGAGACCTGAAAGTGGCACATAGCAGAGTGTGGCGATGGAGACAGCAGCAATGGAAGGCTGTACAGGGACCCATGAGACACTCTGGACCTGGCAGCAGCATGAGGAGGCGGTACGGGGGCCCATGGCAGATTACGGGCCTGGCAGCAGCAATGGGAGGCCCGTAATCTGCCAGCACCCTATGACAAAATGGAACCCACCAGCAGTGTGAGGAAACCTGAAAGTGGCACATGGCAGAGTGTGGCGATGGAGACAGCAGCAATGGGAGGCCCGTAATCTGCCAGCACCCTATGACAAAATGGAACCCACCAGCAGTGTGAGGAGACCTGAAAGTGGCACATGGCAGAGTGTGGCGATGGAGACAGCAGCAATGGGAGGCTGTACAGGGACCCATGAGACACTCTGGACCTGGCAGCAGCATGAGGAGGCGGTACGGGGGCCCATGGCAGATTACGGGCCTGGCAGCAGCAATGGGAGGCCCGTAATCTGCCAGCACCCTATGACAAAATGGAACCCACCAGCAGTGTGAGGAAACCTGAAAGTGGCACATGGCAGAGTGTGGCGATGGAGACAGCAGCAATGGGAGGCCGTACAGGGACCCATGAGACACTCTGGACCTGGCAGCAGCATGAGGAGGCGGTACGGGGGCCCATGGCAGATTACGGGCCTGGCAGCAGCAATGGGAGGCCCGTAATCTGCCTGCACCCTATGACAAAATGGAACCCACCAGCAGTGTGAGTAGACCTGAAAGTGGCACATGGCAGAGTGTGGCGATGGAGACAGCAGCAATGGGAGGCCGTACAGGGACCCATGACACACTCTGGACCTGGCAGCAGCAAGAGGAGGCGGTACAGGGGCCCATGGCAGAGTGGCAAAGCGTAAGCAGCTTAAATTGGGGCATGATTCATGGCGGATTTAGTCAGTTGTGTCAGGAACTGGTGGTTTGAAATCCAGACTAATCCACGCCTGATTCATTTTCACAAACGTGAGTCTCTCCACACTTTGGGTGGACAGTCGTGTCCTCCGCGGAGTTACAATACCTCCTGCCGCACTAAACACGCGCTCCGATGCCACGCTACTGGCCGGGCATGACAGCCTTTCAAGGGCAAATTCAGCTAGTTGGGGCCAAAGGTCAAGTTTCGTTGCCCAGTAGTCAAGGGGATTGTCTACCTCGGTTGGCAGGGTGCTGTCCAAGTAGGCCCGAGCCTGTTGTTTGAGGTCCTGCTCCAGGTCCACCTGATGCTGCTGCTGCTGCGGCTGGTTAGTAGTTTCCTCACTGCGCTGGTGAAGAAAGCTACTCATCATCGACTGCAGACTGAGGCAGCTGCTGCTGGTGGAGCTGCCACTGCTCCTACCACCCCACCCCTCCCCTGCTGCCATGGCAGCGGAACGCGAGCGCACAGGGCCCACAGTGTCTGAGGATGGACGTTAGCGCAGAAAGGCAGAGACCAACTGACTACATAGGTGGTTTTTATAGAACGTTATTTTGGCCTCCCTCTCAGCAGGTGTGAAAAAGGCCACCATTTTTGAACGGTAGCGAGGGTCCAACAAGGTGGACAGCCAAAAGTCATCCCTCTGTCTGATGGTTATTATTCGGCTTTCGCTACGCAAGCAACCGAGCATGCTATGGGCCATTTGTGCCAAGGAATGCGAGGGACTCCCTGCCTCCATCTCCACAGCATACTGCCACGGTGCGTCTGGGTCCTCTGTCTCCTCCTCCTCCTCTACCAGATGCTCCTGCTCCTCCACTCCTGTCCGCTGAGTGGAAAAACCCCCCATTTCACTCAATAATTCCTGAGCACCAATGTCCTCCTCTACCTCCTCCTCTTCTTCCTGTCCTGCCCCCACAGGGGTCATGTGGCGTTGAGATCTGTGCGCCACGTCTACCGCACCCTGACTAGCCATTGTTAACAGCATTTGTTCCAGGACGTGCAACAGAGGAATGACGTCGTTCATCCCATAGTCCTGCCGACTCACGAATAGCGTGGCCTCCTCAAAGGGTCTGAGCAAGCGGCAGGTGTCACGCATGAGCTGCCAATGGCTGACATCTAAGTTACACAGGGGAGTAACTTTATCCGCTTGTAACATCAGGAAATCGGTGATGGCCTTTCGCTGTTCGTAAAGGCGGTCTAACATATGTAGGGTTGAATTCCACCTTGTTGCAACGTCACAGCATGAGGTGTCGGTACGGGGGCCCATGGCAGATTACGGGCCTGGCAGCAGCAATTGGAGGCCCGTAATCTGCCAGCACCCTATGACAAAATGGAACACACCAGCAGTGTGAGGAGACCTGAAAGTGGCACATGGCAGAGTGTGGCGATGGAGACAGCAGCAATGGGAGGCCGTACAGGGACCCATGAGAGACTCTGGACCTGGCAGCAGTATGAGGAGGCGGT
Organism: Staurois parvus; assembly: GCF_062004578.1. Classification (NCBI taxonomy): domain Eukaryota; kingdom Metazoa; phylum Chordata; class Amphibia; order Anura; family Ranidae; genus Staurois; species Staurois parvus. The sequence goes on along the minus strand of NW_028318005.1, from coordinate 11,169,431 downwards.
ACGGGGGCCCATGGCAGATTACGGGCCTGGCAGCAGCAATGGGAGGCCCGTAATCTGCCAGCACCCTATGACAAAATGGAACCCACCAGCAGTATGAGGAGACCTGAAAGTGGCACATGGCAGAGTGTGGCGATGGAGACAGCAGCAATGGGAGGCCGTACAGGGACCCATGAGAGACTCTGGACCTGGTAGCAGCATGAGGAGGCGGTACGGGGGCCCATGGCAGATTACGGGCCTGGCAGCAGCAATGGGAGGCTCGTAATCTGCCAGCACCCTATGACAAAATGGAACACACCAGCAGTGTGAGGAGACCTGAAAGTGGCACATGGCAGAGTGTGGCGATGGAAACAGCAGCAATGGGAGGCCGTACAGGGACACATGACAGATTACGGGCCTGGCAGCAGCATGAGGAGGCGGTACAGGGGCCCATGACAGATTACGGGCCTGGCAGAAGCAATGGGAGGCCCGTAATCTGCCAGCACCCTATGACAAAATGGAACCCACCAGCAGTGTGAGGAGACCTGAAAGTGGCACATGGCAGAGTGTGGCGATGGAGACAGCAGCAATGGGAGGCCGTACAGGGACCCATGAGAGACTCTGGACCTGGCAGCAGCATGAGGAGGCGGTACGGGGGCCCATGGCAGATTACGGGCCTGGCAGCAGCAATGGGAGGCCCGTAATCTGCCAGCACCCTATGACAAAATGGAACCCACCAGCAGTGTGAGGAGACCTGAAAGTGGCACATGGCAGAGTGTGGCGATGGAGACAGCAGCAATAGGAGGCCATACAGGGACCCATGAGAGACTCTGGACCTGGCAGCAGCATGAGGAGGCGGTATGGGGGCCCATGGCAGATTACGGGCCTGGCAGCAGCAATGGGAGGCCCGTAATCTGCCAGCACACTATGACAAAATGGAACCCACCAGCAGTGTGAGGAAACCTGAAAGTGGCACATGGCAGAGTGTGGCGATGGAGACAGCAGCAATGGGAGGCCGTACAGGGACCCATGACAGATTACGGGCCTGGCAGCAGCATGAGGAGGCGGTACAGGGCCCATGACAGATTACGGGCCTGGCAGCAGCAATGGGAGGCCCGTAATCTGCCAGCACCCTATGACAAAATGGAACCCACCAGCAGTGTGAGGAGACCTGAAAGTGGCACATGGCAGAGTGTGGCGATGGAGACAGCAGCAATGGGAGGCCGTACAGGGACCCATGACAGATTACGGGCCTGGCAGCAGCATGAGGAGGCGGTACAGGGGCCCATGGCAGATTATGGGCCTGGCAGCAGCAATGGGAGGCCTGTAATCTGCCAGCACCCTATGACAAAATGGAACCCACCAGCAGTGTGAGGAGACCTGAAAGTGGCACATGGCAGAGTGTGGCGATGGAGACAGCAGCAATGGGAGGCCGTACAGGGACCCATGAGAGACTCTGGACCTGGCAGCAGCATGAGGAGGCGGTACGGGGGCCCATGGCAGATTACGGGCCTGGCAGCAGCAATGGGAGGCCCGTAATCTGCCAGCACCCTATGACAAAATGGAACCCACCAGCAGTGTGAGGAGACCTGAAAGTGGCACATGTTTGGGGCATGATTCATGGCGGATTTAGTCAGTTGTGTCAGGAACTGGTGGTTTGAAATCCAGACTAATCCACGCCTGATTCATTTTCACAAACATGAGTCTCTCCACACTTTGGGTGGACAGTCGTGTCCTCCGCGGAGTTACAATACCTCCTGCCGCACTAAACACGCGCTCCGATGCCACGCTACTGGCCGGGCATGACAGCCTTTCAAGGGCAAATTCAGCTAGTTGGGGCCAAAGGTCAAGTTTCGTTGCCCAGTAGTCAAGGGGATTGTCTACCTCGGTTGGCAGGGTGCTGTCCAAGTAGGCCCAAGCCTGTTGTTTGAGGTCCTGCTCCAGGACCACCTGATGCTGCTGCTGCTGCGGCTGGTTAGTAGTTTCCTCACTGCGCTGGTGAAGAAAGCTACTCATCATCGACTGCAGACTGAGGCAGCCGCTGCTGGTGGAGCTGCCACTGCTCCTACCACCCCACCCCTCCCCTGCTGCCATGGCAGCGGAACGCGAGCACACAGGGCCCACAGTGTCTGAGGATGGACGTTAGCGCAGAAAGGCAGAGACCAACTGACTACATAGGTGGTTTTTATAGTACGTTATTTTGGCCTCCCTCTCAGCAGGTGTGAAAAAGGCCACCATTTTTGAACGGTAGCGAGGGTCCAACAAGGTGGACAGCCAAAAGTCATCCCTCTGTCTGATGGTTATTATTCGGCTGTCGCTACGCAAGCAACCGAGCATGCTATGGGCCATTTGTGCCAAGGAATGCGAGGGACTCCCTGCCTCCATCTCCACAGCATACTGCCACGGTGCGTCTGGGTCCTCTGTCTCCTCCTCCTCCTCTACCAGATGCTCCTGCTCCTCCACTCCTGTCCGCTGAGTGGAAAAACCCCCCATTTCACTCAATAATTCCTGAGCACCAATGTCCTCCTCTACCTCCTCCTCTTCTTCCTGTCCTGCCCCCACAGGGGTCATGTGGCATTGAGATCTGTGCTCCACGTCTACCACACCCCGACCAGCCATTGTTAACAGCATTTGTTCCAGGACGTGCAACAGAGGAATGACGTCGTTCATCCCATAGTCTTGCCGACTCACGACTCAAAGGGCCTGAGCAAGCGGCAGGTGTCACGCATGAGCTGCCAATGGCTGACATCGAAGTTACACAGGGGAGTACCTTTATCCGCTTGTAACATCAGGAAATCGGTGATGGCCTTTCGCTGTTCGTAAAGGCGGTCTAACATGTGTAGGGTTGAATTCCACCTTGTTGCAATGTCGCAGATCAGGCGATGCTGTGGAATTCCGTTCTGCCGCTGCAGCTCAATGAGGGTGTGCTTTGCGGTGTAGGAATGGCTGAAATGCATGCAAAGTTTACGTGACATATTAAGGATGTCTTGCAGTGGGATGGTGGATTTTAGGAACCGCTTGACAACCAGATTGAACACGTGAGCCATGCATGGCGCATGGCACACCCTTCCTTGACGCAGAGCAGACACCATGTTCTTTCCGTTGTCGGTCAACATGGTTCCGATTTTCAGTTTGCGCGGAGACAGCCATCTGTCGATTTCTCTGTTCATTACACTCAGAAGTTCCTCCCCTGTGTGACTACGTTCGCCAAGGCATACCAGGTGCAGCACAGCGTGATACCGTTGCGCCCTGCACATGTGATATGCCGGTCGGGTAATGGGACTTGGCACGGGGGTGGCGGCTGAGGACACGGCGGAAGAAGAGGTGGTAGAGGCGGACATCTTTGCCGGACCAAGGACGTGCAAACGTGGAGGCAAAAGCGGCGTGACCTGTCCAAGTTGTTGGTGCGGCTGTGCCGGCACCACGTTCACCCAGTGGGCCGTAAATGACATGTACTGTCCCTGACCGTAGTTACAGCTCCACACGTCGGCGCTGCCGTGCACTTTGGCAGAGACCGACATGCTCAAAGACTGGCCCACCATCTCTTCTACATGTGAATGCAGGGCTGGCACTGCCTTTTTGGCGAAGAAATGCCGGCTTGGCACTCTCCACCGCGGCGCGGCACAAGCCATCATTTCTCGGAAAGGTGCTGAGTCCACCACTTGGAAAGGGAGGGACTGCAGCACCAGCAACTTGGACAGGAGGACGTTCAGCTTTTGCACCGTCGGGTGCGTGCTCGCAAACTGTTGTCTCTTGGAAACGGATTCCAAGAAAGACTGCTGACGGAATCCGTGAAGAGGAGTAGCAGGAGAAGGAGCATCTGAACGAGCGGAAGATGCCAACGAGCGACAACTCCCCTCAGCAGAGGTGTTGGAGCCTTGACTGGCTGATAGAGGGTGATTGACGTCGGGTGACGGAGCAAGTAACGGAGCGAGTGATGGAGCGGGGGCTGGGGCAGGCAGAACCGCCGTATCTTTATCACGGTTTTCCCAGGCCACCAAATGGCGACGCTGCATATGCTGACGCAACGCTGTTGTCCCAACATGGGCCCCCTGGCCACGCTTGACTTTCTGGCCACATAGTCGACATACGGCTACGTTTACTTCCTCGGGCGGCTTGACGAAAAATTGCCACACTGCCGAGTAGGAAACTTTGCCCCCACTACTCCTCACTGGCTGACTGCTACTTCCTCCATGCACACCGGCACCACTACTGGCCGTGGTGGTAGGCTGCAGTGGAGCTGGTGCTCTACTCCATGGCCGTTTGCCTCCACTGACACTGCTGCGACCCTGCTGTCTCCTGGGCAACCCACCGACTGTTTTGCTCGCTGCCAAGCTGCCACCCTTTTCTCCTGATGATGCGGAAGCAATAGCCTGATGACGACGAGGCTGCCAAGTGCGATCAGCCTCATCATCATCAATTAGGGTCTCCGCCTCACTACTAGCCCCCTCGGCTGCGTGTGGGTCAGGAGACAGACCTGTCTCTAGACCGGCTACCGAGCCACTCTCCTCGCCAGTACTTCTTCGCCTGGCTGCTGAAGAGGCGATGTCTCCCCCCGTTCCTGACCGGCCTCTGTTAGCTCTTCCTCACTGTACAGTGGGGCTGAGCCCACAGCATGCGATACTTTGCTTGGTGAGGGAACACCAAAGGACAGGGGCAGGTAGAGGACACGTGATTTCAGTGGGCTTGCTCCCGGGCCATGCCAACTAACGGTTGTGTCTGACGTACCCACCGACCGTTGGCTGTAGGTGTCAGAGGTGACCTGGGAAGAGGAAGACGACCGAGCCAACCAATCGATGACGGCAGGGTTGTCGGTGGAGACACGACCGCTGGATGACACCAGGAGCACTGGCCTCTGGCTGCGACTAGTGCTGCCTCGACCCCTTCCTCTGCTGCCACGTCTGCTCGCTCCTAAAACATTGCCTCCTCTGCCACTCCTCTGCGTGTTGTCTGACATACTCTTTAATTAAATGATTCTGTGTCCCTGAGTAACAATTCTGTGTCCCTCAGTAACAATTCTGTGTCTGTCCCTGAGTAACAATTCTGTGTCCCTCAGTAACAATTCTGTGTCCCTCAGTAACAATTCTGTGTCCCTCAGTAACAATTCTGTGTCCCTCAGTAACAATTCTGTGTCTGTCCCTGAGTAACAATTCTGTGTCCCTGAGTAACAATTCTGTGTCCCTCAGTAACAATTCTGTGTCCCTCAGTAACAATTCTGTGTCCCTGAGTAACAATTCTGTGTCCCTCAGTAACAATTCTGTGTCCCTCAGTAACAATTCTGTGTCTGTCCCTAAGTAACAATTCTGTGTCCCTGAGTAACAATTCTGTGTCCCTCAGTAACAATTCTGTGTCTGTCCCTGAGTAACAATTCTGTGTCTGTCCCTGAGTAACAATTCTGTGTCCCTGAGTAACAATTATGTGTCCCTGAGTAACAATTCTATGTCCCTCAGTAACAATTCTGTGTCCCTGAGTAACAATTCTGTGTCCCTCAGTAACAATTCTGTGTCCCTCAGTAACAATTCTGTGTCTGTCCCTGAGTAAAAATTCTGTGTCCCTGAGTAACAATTCTGTGTCCCTGAGTAACAATTCTGTGTCCCTCAGTAACAATTCTGTGTCCCTCAGTAACAATTCTGTGTCTGTCAATGAGTAACAATTCTGTGTCCCTCAGTAACAATTCTGTGTCCCTCAGTAACAATTCTGTGTCTGTCCCTGAGTAACAATTCTGTGTCCCTGAGTAACAATTCTGTGTCCCTCAGTAACAATTCTGTGTCCCTCAGTAACAATTTTGTGTCCCTCAGTAACAATTCTGTGTCTGTCCCTGAGTAACAATTCTGTGTCCCTCAGTAACAATTCTGTGTCTGTCCCTGAGTAACAATTCTGTGTCCCTGAGTAACAATTCTGTGTCCCTCAGTAACAATTCTGTGTCCCTCAGTAGCAATTCTGTGTCCCTCAGTAACAATTCTGTGTCTGTCCCTGAGTAACAATTCTGTGTCCCTCAGTAACAATTCTGTGTCCCTGAGTAACAATTCTGTGCTTGTCCCTGAGTAACAATTCTGTGTCCCTCAGTAACAATTCTGTGTCCCTCAGTAACAATTCTGTGTCCCTCAGTAACAATTCTGTGTCTGTCCCTGAGTAACAATTCTGTGTCCCTGAGTAACAATTCTGTGTCCCTGAGTAACAATTCTGTGTCCCTCAGTAACAATTCTGTGTCCCTCAGTAACAATTTTGTGTCCCTCAGTAACAATTCTGTGTCCCTCAGTAACAATTCTGTGTCTGTCCCTGAGTAACAATTCTGTGTCCCTCAGTAAAAATTCTGTGTCCCTCAGTAACAATTCTGTGTCCCTGAGTAACAATTCTGTGTCCCTGAGTAACAATTCTGTGTCCCTAAGTAACAATTCTGTGTCCCTGAGTAACAATTCTGTGTCCCTCAGTAACAATTCTGTGTCCCTCAGTAACAATTCTGTGTCTGTCCCTGAGTAACAATTCTGTGTCTGTCCCTGAGTAACAATTCTGTGTCTGTCCCTGAGTAACAATTCTGTGTCTGTCCCTGAGTAACAATCCTGTGTCCCTCAGTAACAATTCTGTGTCCCTCAGTAACAATTCTGTGTCCCTCAGTAACAATTCTGTGTCCCTGAGTAACAATTCTGTGTCTTTCCCTGAGTAACAATTCTGTGTCCCTGAGTAACAATTCTGTGTCCCTCAGTAACAATTCTTTGTCCCTCAGTAACAATTCTGTGTCTGTCCCTGAGTAACAATTCTGTGTCTGTCCCTGAGTAACAATTCTGTGTCTGTCCCTGAGTAACAATTCTGTGTCCCTCAGTAACAATTCTGTGTCCCTCAGTAACAATTCTGTGTCCCTCAGTAACAATTCTGTGTCCCTCAGTAAAAATTCTGTGTCTGTCCCTGAGTAACAATTCTGTGTCTGTCCCTGAGTAACAATTCTGTGTCTGTCCCTGAGTAACAATTCTGTGTCCCTCAGTAACAATTCTGTGTCCCTGAGTAACAATTCTGTGTCCCTCAGTAACAATTCTGTGTCTGTCCCTGAGTAACAATTCTGTGTCCCTAAGTAACGGTTCTGTGTCCCTAAGTAATGGTTCTGTGTCCCTAAGTAATGGTTCTGTGTCCCTAAGTAACGATTGTGTGTCCCTAAGTAACGGTTCTGTGTCCCTAAGTAACGGTTCTGTGTCCCTAAGTAACGGTTCTGTGTCCCTAAGTAACGATTCTGTGGCCCTAAGTAACGGTTCTGTGTCCCTAAGTAAAGGTTCTGTGTCCCTAAGTAACGGTTCTGTGTCCCTAAGTAACGATTCTGTGGCCCTAACTCTGTCCCTCAATACAGACAGGTCTACCTCTCTTGAATGACTGGAGGCTAATGGAGAATTCTAAAATGGCCGCAATTTATAGCTCGACCATTACACAGTGCTGGCTGGCTGCTGATTGACTAATGCGATCACATGTCATGAATGAATGCATTATGGGTCAGCGCACCTTGTCTGCGCGCCTTCCCAGAGATCCCCGCTCCGTCGCCGCACATGTCGCCACCATTTTTGGAAAAATTTCGATTCAAAGTCTGCTAATTTTCGGATTCGGCACGAATCGAAAATTTCCTAATATTCGAAACGAATTCCACTTCGCCAAGTTCGATTCGCTCATCTCTACCGACAAAGACTGAAATTTTAAATATCAACCTTTAAAATGAAGAAAAGGAAAAACTAAAAGAGGAATTCCCTCTCCTTTGGAGAGATAAAGATTTAAAATATCTAGGAATAAAATTATCAGCCTCAACTACGAACTTATATAAAGCCAATTATATAGCACTATTAAATGAGATAAAGGTGGAGCTGAGAAGGGTGGGAAATGGAAACCCATCGTGGATGGCACGCATAAACCTGATAAAGATGATAATTGTCCCTAAAGTATTATACAAATTTCAAATGATCCCAATTAAGCTCCCAGAGACATATTTTAAAAAACTTAGGAAAATGATGATAAAATATATATGGAGAAATAAAAAACCTAGAATAGGCAATGAGATATTGACTAGAAGTAAAGAGAGAGGAGGATTGGGAGTACCAGATTTCAGGAGATATTATAGAGCGGGGATTATTGCGAGAATTTTTGACTGGATCCATAATCCGGAGAAAAGTTGGGTTAAAACTGAGAAAGCACTGAGTGGAATAAGTTTAAGTAAAAGTATTTGGGTACCAGCACAATATAGGGAATTAGAGGAGAGCACTAGTAAGTATACTTTGAATGTTCTAAAAGAATGGGATTTATTACACAGACAAAAAGGGTGGGTTTTTAATTCACAATTAATACCACTTAGGAACACAAAATATTTGATCCCGGGTATGGATAGTATAGCAGGGAAATGGATTATAAAACAAGAGGCGCAATTGAGAGATATATTGGTAGGGGAGGAAATTGGGTCATATAAGGATATGGAAGACAGAAAGGGAGAAGTTTTTAATAAGATGGATAGATTAAGATATTACCAACTGAAGTATTTTTTTGAGAGTCTCCCTAAGCCCATAAGAACTAGAAAGGATTGGAACCCATTTGAGAGATTATTTGAGACACGGGGAAATGGTAGACACGGAATGGCAAAAATACACAAGATATTATTGGAGATTGACACTGACACAAAATTAATGCACATAGAGAAATGGGAAAGAGATATAGGAAGGAAAATAGAGGAGGAGGAGAAGAGGAAAATGTTCACATTAATTCGTGAAAATATTAGTATGAGGGAAGTAGAAGTAAATTATAATTGTTTGAATAGATGGCACATTACCCCTAATGTAGAGCACAAGATGAATACGGAGATGTCACGGATGTGTTGGAGAGGATGTGATGAGGTTGGCACGTGGTATCACATGTGGTGAGAGTGTTCAGAAATACAGGTGTTTTGGCGGAAGATAGTTTATGTAATAGGGAAAATGACTAAAATCAATATAGGATTGGATCCAGAACTATGTCTCCTCCATATCTCAAAACTCTCTACGAAAGTATACAAGAGTCTCGGGATATGGCAATACTTGACCGCAGCAAAGAGTCTGATCCCAGGTTCTGGAAGAAAAGAGAGGTGTCAACTTAGGAGGATTGGATAAGTAGAGTAAATCAGCTATCCGAGACAGAAAGATTGTATTATACATATGAGGACAAGTTGGAGTTGTATAATAAAAAATGGAAAGTCTGGGAAGAATATAAAGTAAAGATGAAATATATGAGGAGATAATATTCCTGGAAGTGGAATTAGAATAGGGTTTAGGAAGAATAGAAAGATATGGAGTTAATGAGAGAAAAAGGAAAGTGGAGCGTGGGTGGGAGAGGGAAGGGGGGGAGGGGAGGGGGAGTTTTGGGAGGGGGGGTGGTAAGAAAAGGAAGTTTATATATATGGTCAAATAAATCATATAAATTACTGTTTTGATAATTATAATAATAGAAATGTTGAAATGACATGTATAAGACTTGAAAATAAATAAATATTTATAAAAAAAAAAAAGAAGCTCCATAAGCCCTTCATATCAAAGAATCAGAATATGCTGAGAAGAGGTCAGAAGTGTAATGTGAAACATAGCTTTTTAATGTACAATAATGACTATACAGAAAAAAGGTCAGGAGTACAACATCCAACATACACTGCCCAGAGAATGGGTCAAAAGTATAATGTACAATGTAACACAGACTATAGAAAGATAAGAGAGGAGTTTATTGCAAAGACAATAGACAGTGCAGAGAAGGGGCCAGGAGTAACATATACTGTTTAGAGTAAACAGTTAGTGTTTGTCGGTCTTAAGTTTTTTACTTTGATTGTGAATAAGCAATGAAAAATATGTCAGCCAGAAACATGTTGAGCGTGGGGCGTCTAATGTTCTTGTCAGTATTGTGTCCTTTTTACATGTGTTGTGCTCTGGCCAGAGTGGATTACTTTTCTGGAACATTATTTGGTCTGAGTTTACTCTGTGGTAAAAGCGGATGCCCGGTTGGTATCTATCTATCTATCTATCAATCTATATATTTGTCTGTCTACTTTTCTATGCATCAAAGATAAAAGGGCTGATTGGATGTAAAGCTGATATTCAGGGCAAAAAGGTCCTGCTGTCTATCCTCCGTAAAAGGGTATACCTTCTTCCCACTTTTACAGTCGAGACTGGGCACGCAGACGGGACAGCAGTGCAGAGTTCCAACTCTTCGTTTCCGAACTCTAAGATGCGATTTACCTCTTTACACAGTGATCGACCTAGGAGAGGGATCTGCAATGAGGGATCAGCCTCTAAGAGACGTACTTTGCGAACAGTATAGAAGCTCCATAAAGAAGGGGGTGGAGGGGAGAGATGGTTTTTTTTTTTTTTTTTTTTCTCTCTGCCCCTCCGTGTCCCTAATTTGCCTCCTGTTTCATCCTTCAGTCCTCTAGCTTTGCTCTAATTCTTCCCCTTTTTGTTAAGAAGTACAAGTAGAAAGGGGTCAATAGGGAGATCTGGATGGAGGGGAGGCTAGCCATGGGAGGAGTGTAGCCCTAAGGACCAAATCAAAGGTGGATGTTAGTTCCACAAATGATGAATAGGCAAAGTGAAGACCTAAAAAGAGGGGGGAGGGGGGGAGGGATGGTGGTGAGGTTGGGGGGAGGGGATGGAGGGGAGGGAGAGGGGAGGGATTGTGGGAAGAGGGGGGGGGGAGGGATAAGGGGAGAGAAAAGGTTAGCGGGATAAATACGCTCTACAGGTATAAGAAAGAGGAAAGTAAGGAGGAAAAGGAGTCAGGAGGAAAAGAGTAAGATGGAAGAAACCCAATATATAACCTATAATGTAAAAGGGCTAAATTGTCTAGGAAAGAGATTTAGGTTATTTAAAGAACTACAACATAGAAAATCCTCAGTGATATTCTTGCAAGAAACACACTTAGAGATAGAGTCGAAGGTTAGACTGAGAACCAGATACTTTCCGACATGGTTTTATGCGGATTCACCAATTAAAAGAGCAAAAGGAGTTGCTATAGGCTTTGCTAAAAATATAAGGTTTGAGGTTGAGGAGAGATTGACGGACCCGGAGGGAAGGTTCCTATTTTTCAGAGGTAAATTACAGGGAATTGAGTGCACAATAGCAAATATATATAGTTCAAATAAGAAGCCAGTGACATTTGTGAGAGAAGTGTTGAAGAGATTGATGGACTTTAAAAAAGGGTGTATGTTAGTGGCGGGTGATTTTAACCTCTGTATAGATCTGAAGATGGATACCACTTCCTGTGTGAGGAGAGAGGAAAGCAAGTCCTTGAGAAGGTTAAAAAAAAGGATGCATGAGTGTCAACTGGTGGACATCTGGAGAATTAGGAATATGAAAGAGAGAGATTATACTTTCTTTTCGCAAGTACATGAGACTTATTCTAGACTAGATTACATATTATTAGAACGCCAAATGATAGAATGGGTGGGGGAAGAAAAAATAGGAGTAAACACCCTATTGGATCATGCCCCGGTAGAAATGAGGTTAAGATGGGGTAGAGAAGAGAGAGAGGGATATGTGTGGCGGATGAATGAGGCACTCCTCATGGATGAAGAGATTAGTCGAAGAATTGAGAGGGAAATTGAGTGGTTTTTTGAAGAGAACGAGACAGAGGATGTATCGGTAGCAATGGTGTGGGAAGCTCATAAAGCTTACATCAGAGGTCTGCTCATTGCAATGGGGGCAATAAAGAAAGGAAAGAAAAGATAACTAGATTATTAAATGAAATAAATGATCTTGAACAGGTGCATAAAAGGGAAAGATCTAAGGAGATAATGCAGGGGTTAATAAAGAAGAAAGAAGAACTAGAGAATGTAATGGAGGAAGAAAAAAGAAGAGTCTTTAATAAAATAACATGTGAAAGGTATAGATGGGGAGATAGGCCGGGAAAGTATTTAATGAGAACTTTAAGAAAGAAGAAAAATAGAAATTATATTGAGAAAATAAGAAACCCCAAGGGTGAATTTCTACACTCAACTAAGGATATTGCCAGAATATTTAAAGAGTATTACAATGAGTTGTATAATATTATACCCCAGGATAAGTTTAAGAAAATGAAAATAGTAAATAGGGGGAAAAGAAAGATATACCTAGAGGAAGCAGGTCTACCGAAATTAAGAGAAATACAACTGAACTCTTTAGAGGAAGAAATAACTTCAGAGGAAATAAAAATAGCGTTAAAAAGCATGGCGGGAGGGAAAAGTCCGGGTCCAGACGGATACACAGTTAAATACTATAAAAAATATATAGAGCTTTTAATACCCAAGATGAAGAGTTATATGAACGCCTTGGGGAATGGGATGGAGATGAGGGGAGAATCGTTACAGGCTAATATAGTACTGATTCAGAAGGAAGATAAAGATCCCTCGCAATGTGCGAGTTATCGACCAATAGCGCTATTGAATGTAGACACTAAAATATTTGCAAAGGTGTTGGCAAATAGATTAAAAGAACGGATGCCGGAGTGGATACATAGAGATCAAGTGGGGTTTGTTCCAGGAAGAGCGGGTAGAGACAACGCTCTGAGATCACTGCTGCTTACACAAGAGGGCAAGAAAGGGAAAACCCCAATGATATTGATGTCGATCGATGCCGAGAAGGCATTCGACAGAGTAAGTTGGGGTTTTATGATGGACACCCTGGAAGCATTAGGAATGGGAGATAGAATAAGAGGGTGGATTGGAGAGTTAGATAGAGGGCCTACCGCCACCATAATGGTAAATGGAGGAAGATCAGAGTATTTTAAGATGTCAAATGGTACAAGACAGGGATGTCCATTGTCCCCACTGTTATATGTATTATCACTGGAGCCCTTGCTGTCTAGGATTAGGAAGAATATAGATATAAAAGGAATAAAGATAGGAGATAGAGAAAATAAGGTAGCGGCGTATGCGGACGATTTGATGTTCTATGTAGGAAATCCCAGAACATCACTTCCAAATTTAATGAAAGCATTGAGTGAGTATGGAGAACTGTCAAATCTGAAAATAAACCCGACAAAGACTGAAATTTTAAATATCAACCTTTAAAATGAAGAAAAGGAAAAACTAAAAGAGGAATTCCCTCTCCTTTGGAGAGATAAAGATTTAAAATATCTCGGAATAAAATTATCAGCCTCAACTACGAGCTTATATAAAGCCAATTATATAGCACTATTAAATGAGATAAAGGCGGAGCTGAGAAGGGTGGGAAATGGAAACCCATCGTGGATGGCACGCATAAACCTGATAAAGATGATAATTGTCCCTAAAGTATTATACAAATTTCAAATGATCCCAATTAAGCTCCCAGAGACATATTTTAAAGAACTTAGGAAAGTGATGATAAAATATATATGGAGAAATAAAAAACCTAGAATAGGCTATGAGATATTGACTAGAAGTAAAGAGAGAGGAGGATTGGGAGTACCAGATTTCAGGAGATATTATAGAGCGGGGATTATTGCGACAATTTTTGACTGGATCCATAATCCGGAGAAAAGTTGGGTTAAAATTGAGAAAGCACTGAGTGGAATAAGTTTAAGTAAAAGTATTTGGGTACCAGCACAATATAGGGAATTAGAGGAGAGAACTAGTAAGTATAATTTGAATGTTCTAAAAGAATGGGATTTATTACACAGACAAAAAGGGTGGGTTTTAATTCACAATTAATACACCTTAGGAACACAAAATATTTGATCCCGGGTATGGATAGTATAGCAGGGAAATGGATTATAAAACAAGAAGCGCAATTGAGAGATATATTGGTAGGGGAGGAAATTGGGTCATATAAGGATATGGAAGACTGAAAGGGAGAAGTTTTTAATAAGATGGATAGATTAAGATATTACCAACTGAAGTATTTTTTTGAGAGTCTCCCTAAGCCCATAAGAACTAGAAAGGATTGAAACCCATTTGAGAGATTATTTGAGACACGGGGAAATGGTAGACACGGAATGGCAAAAATACACAAGATACTATTGGAGATTGACACTGACACAAAATTAATGCACATAGAGAAATGGGAAAGAGATATAGGAAGGAAAATAGAGGAGGAGGAGAAGAGGAAAATGTTCACATTAATTCATGAAAATATTAGTATGAGGGAAGTAGAAGTAAATTATAAGTGTTTGAATAGATGGCACATTACCCCTAATGTAGAGCACAAGATGAATACGGAGATGTCACGGATGTGTTGGAGAGGATGTGGTGAGGTTGGCACGTGGTATCACATGTGGTGGGAGTGTTCAGAAATACAGGTGTTTTGGCGGAAGATAGTTTATGTAATAGGGAAAATGACTAAAATCAATATAGGATTGGATCCAGAACTATGTCTCCTCCATATCTCAAAGCTCTCTACGAAAGTATACAAGAGTCTCGGGATATGGCAATACTTGACCGCAGCAAAGAGTCTGATCCCAGGTTCTGGAAGAAAAGAGAGGTGTCAACTTAGGAGGATTGGATAAGTAGAGTAAATCAGCTATCCGAGACAGAAAGATTGTATTATACATATGAGGACAAGTTGGAGTTGTATAATAAAAAATGGAAAGTCTGGGAAGAATATAAAGTAAAGATGAAATATATGAGGAGATAATATTCCTGGAAGTGGAATTAGAATAGGGTTTAGGAAGAATAGAAAGATGTGGAGTTAATGAGAGAAAAAGGAAAGTGGAGCGTGGGTGGGAGAGGGAAGGGGGGGAGGGGAGGGGGAGTTTTGGGAGGGGGGATGGTAAGAAAAAGAAGTTTATATATATGGTCAAATAAATCATATAAATTACTGTTTTGATAATTATAAAAATAGAAATGTTGAAATGACATGTATAAGACTTGAAAATAAATAAATATTTATAAAAAAAAAAAAAAAGAAGCTCCATAAGCCCTTCATATCAAAGAATCAGAATATGCTGAGAAGAGGTCAGAAGTGTAATGTGAAACATAGCTTTTTAATGTACAATAAAGACTATACAGAAAAAAGGTCAGGAGTACAACATCCAACATACACTACCCAGAGAATGGGTCAAAAGTATAATGTACAGTGTAACACAGACTATAGAAAGATAAGAGAGGAGTTTATTGCAAAGACAATAGACAGTGCAGAGAAGGGGCCAGGAGTAACATATACTGTTTAGAGTAAACAGTTAGTGTTTGTCGGTCTTAAGTTTTTTACTTTGATTGTGAATAAGCAATGAAAAATATGTCAGCCAGAAACATGTTGAGCGTGGGGCGTCTAATGTTCTTGTCAGTATTGTGTCCTTTTTACATGTGTTGTGCTCTGGCCAGAGTGGATTACTTTTCTGGAACATTATTTGGTCTGAGTTTACTCTGTGGTAAAAGCGGATGCCCGGTTGGTATCTATCTATCTATCAATCTATATATTTGTCTGTCTACTTTTCTATGCATCAAAGATAAAAGGGCTGATTGGATGTAAAGCTGATATTCAGGGCAAAAAGGTCCTGCTGTCAACCCTCCGTAAAAGGGTATACCTTCTTCCCACTTTTACAGTCGAGACTGGGCACGCAGACGGGACAGCAGTGCAGAGTTCCAACTCTTCGTTTCCGAACTCTAAGATGCGATTTACCTCTTTACACAGTGATCGACCTAGGAGAGGGATCTGCAAAGAGGGATCAGCCTCTAAGAGACGTACTTGCGAACAGTATAGAAGCTCCATAAAGAAGGGGGTGGAGGGGAGAGATGGTTTTTTTTTTTTTTTTTTCTCTCTGCCCCTCCGTGTCCCTAATTTGCCTCCTGTTTCATCCTTCAGTCCTCTAGCTTTGCTCTAATTCTTCCCCTTTTTGTTAAGAAGTACAAGTAGAAAGGGGTCAATAGGGAGATCTGGATGGAGGGGAGGCTAGCCATGGGAGGAGTGTAGCCCTAAGGACCAAATCAAAGGTGGATGTTAGTTCCACAAATGATGAATAGGCAAAGTGAAGGCCTAAAAAGAGGGGGGAGGGGGGGAGGGATGGTGGTGAGGTTGGGGGGAGGGGATGGAGGGGAGGGAGAGGGGAGGGATTGTGGGAAGAGGGGGGGGAGGGATAAGGGGAGAGAAAAGGTTAGCGGGATAAATACGCTCTACAGGTATAAGAAAGAGGAAAGTAAGGAGGAAAAGGAGTCAGGAGGAAAAGAGTAAGATGGAAGAAACACAATATATAACCTATAATGTAAAAGGGCTAAATTGTCCAGGAAAGAGATTTAGGTTATTTAAAGAACTACAACATAGAAAATCCTCAGTGATATTCTTGCAAGAAACACACTTAGAGATAGAGTCGAAGGTTAGACTGAGAACCAGATACTTTCCGACATGGTTTTATGCGGATTCACCAATTAAAAGAGCAAAAGGAGTTGCTATAGGCTTTGCTAAAAATATAAGGTTTGAGGTTGAGGAGAGATTGACGGACCCGGAGGGAAGGTTCCTATTTTTCAGAGGTAAATTACAGGGAATTGAGTGCACAATAGCAAATATATATAGTCCAAATAAGAAGCCAGTGACATTTGTGAGAGAAGTGTTGAAGAGATTGATGGACTTTAAAAAAGGCTGTATGTTAGTGGCGGGTGATTTTAACCTCTGTATAGACCTGAAGATGGATACCACTTCCTGTGTGAGGAGAGAGGAAAGCAAGTCCTTGAGAAGGTTAAAAAAAAGGATGCATGAGTGTCAACTGGTGGACATCTGGAGAATTAGGAATATGAAAGAGAGAGATTATACTTTCTTTTCGCAAGTACATGAGACTTATTCTAGACTAGATTACATATTAGTAGAACACCAAATGATAGAATGGGTGGGGGAAGTAAAAATAGGAGTAAGCACCCTATCGGATCATGCCCCGGTAGAAATGAGGTTAAGATGGGGTAGAGAAGAGAGAGAGGGATATGTGTGGCGGATGAATGAGGCACTCCTCATGGATGAAGAGATTAGTCGAAGAATTGAGAGGGAAATTGAATGGTTTTTTGAAGAGAACGAGACAGAGGATGTATCGGTAGCAACGGTGTGGGAAGCTCATAAAGCTTACATCAGAGGTCTGCTCATTGCAATGGGGGCAAAAAAGAATAAAGAAAGGAAAGAAAAGATAAATAGATTATTAAATGAAATAAATGATCTTGAACAGGTGCATAAAAGGGAAAGATCTAAGGAGATAATGCAGGGGTTAATAAAGAAGAAAGAAGAACTAGAGAATGTAATGGAGGAAGAAAAAAGAAGAGTCTTTAATAAAATAACATGTGAAAGGTATAGATGGGGAGATAGGCCGGGAAAGTATTTAATGAGAACTTTAAGAAAGAAGAAAAATAGAAATTATATTGAGAAAATAAGAAACCCCAAGGGTGAATTTCTACACTCAACTAAGGATATTGCCAGAATATTTAAAGAGTATTACAATGAGTTGTATAATATTATACCCCAGGATAAGTTTAAGAAAATGAAAATAGTAAATAGGGGGAAAAGAAAGATATACCTAGAGGAAGCAGGTCTACCGAAATTAAGAGAAATACAACTGAACTCTTTAGAGGAAGAAATAACTTCAGAGGAAATAAAAATAGCGTTAAAAAGCATGGCGGGAGGGAAAAGTCCGGGTCCAGACGGATACACAGTTAAATACTATAAAAAATATATAGAGCTTTTAATACCCAAGATGAAGAGTTATATGAACGCCTTGGGGAATGGGATGGAGATGAGGGGAGAATCGTTACAGGCTAATATAGTACTGATTCAGAAGGAAGATAAAGATCCCTCGCAATGTGCGAGTTATCGACCAATAGCGCTATTGAATGTAGACACTAAAATATTTGCAAAGGTGTTGGCAAATAGATTAAAAGAACGGATGCCGGAGTGGATACATAGAGATCAAGTGGGGTTTGTTCCAGGAAGAGCGGGTAGAGACAACGCTCTGAGATCACTGCTGCTTACACAAGAGGGCAAGAAAGGGAAAACCCCAATGATATTGATGTCGATCGATGCCGAGAAGGCATTCGACAGAGTAAGTTGGGGTTTTATGATGGACACCCTGGAAGCATTAGGAATGGGAGATAGAATAAGAGGGTGGATTGGAGAGTTAGATAGAGGGCCTACCGCCACCATAATGGTAAATGGAGGAAGATCAGAGTATTTTAAGATGTCAAATGGTACAAGACAGGGATGTCCATTGTCCCCACTGTTATATGTATTATCACTGGAGCCCTTGCTGTCTAGGATTAGGAAGAATATAGATATAAAAGGAATAAAGATAGGAGATAGAGAAAATAAGGTAGCGGCGTATGCGGATGATTTGATGTTCTATGTAGGAAATCCCAGAACATCACTTCCAAATTTAATGAAAGCATTGAGTGAGTATGGAGAACTGTCAAATCTGAAAATAAACCCGACAAAGACTGCAATTTTAA
This sequence comes from Staurois parvus, assembly GCF_062004578.1. NCBI lineage: Eukaryota > Metazoa > Chordata > Amphibia > Anura > Ranidae > Staurois > Staurois parvus. The sequence continues at coordinate 11,151,106 of NW_028318005.1, read as the reverse complement.
ATATCAACCTTTAAAATGAAGAAAAGGAAAAACTAAAAGAGGAATTCCCTCTCCTTTGGAGAGATAAAGATTTAAAATATCTAGGAATAAAATTATCAGCCTCAACTACGAACTTATATAAAGCCAATTATATAGCACTATTAAATGAGATAAAGGCGGAGCTGAGAAGGGTGGGAAATGGAAACCCATCGTGGATGGCACGCATAAACCTGATAAAGATGATAATTGTCCCTAAAGTATTATACAAATTTCAAATGATCCCAATTAAGCTCCCAGAGACATATTTTAAAGAACTTAGGAAAATGATGATAAAATATATATGGAGAAATAAAAAACCTAGAATAGGCTATGAGATATTGACTAGAAGTAAAGAGAGAGGAGGATTGGGAGTACCAGATTTCAGGAGATATTATAGAGCGGGGATTATTGCGACAATTTTTGACTGGATCCATAATCCGGAGAAAAGTTGGGTTAAAATTGAGAAAGCACTGAGTGGAATAAGTTTAAGTAAAAGTATTTGGGTACCAGCACAATATAGGGAATTAGAGGAGAGAACTAGTAAGTATAATTTGAATGTTCTAAAAGAATGGGATTTATTACACAGACAAAAAGGGTGGGTTTTTAATTCACAATTAATACCACTTAGGAACACAAAATATTTGATCCCGGGTATGGATAGTATAGCAGGGAAATGGATTATAAAACAAGAAGCGCAATTGAGAGATATATTGGTAGGGGAGGAAATTGGGTCATATAAGGATATGGAAGACTGAAAGGGAGAAGTTTTTAATAAGATGGATAGATTAAGATATTACCAACTGAAGTATTTTTTTGAGAGTCTCCCTAAGCCCATAAGAACTAGAAAGGATTGAAACCCATTTGAGAGATTATTTGAGACACGGGGAAATGGTAGACACGGAATGGCAAAAATACACAAGATACTATTGGAGATTGACACTGACACAAAATTAATGCACATAGAGAAATGGGAAAGAGATATAGGAAGGAAAATAGAGGAGGAGGAGAAGAGGAAAATGTTCACATTAATTCATGAAAATATTAGTATGAGGGAAGTAGAAGTAAATTATAAGTGTTTGAATAGATGGCACATTACCCCTAATGTAGAGCACAAGATGAATACGGAGATGTCACGGATGTGTTGGAGAGGATGTGGTGAGGTTGGCACGTGGTATCACATGTGGTGGGAGTGTTCAGAAATACAGGTGTTTTGGCGGAAGATAGTTTATGTAATAGGGAAAATGACTAAAATCAATATAGGATTGGATCCAGAACTATGTCTCCTCCATATCTCAAAGCTCTCTACGAAAGTATACAAGAGTCTCGGGATATGGCAATACTTGACCGCAGCAAAGAGTCTGATCCCAGGTTCTGGAAGAAAAGAGAGGTGTCAACTTAGGAGGATTGGATAAGTAGAGTAAATCAGCTATCCGAGACAGAAAGATTGTATTATACATATGAGGACAAGTTGGAGTTGTATAATAAAAAATGGAAAGTTTGGGAAGAATATAAAGTAAAGATGAAATATATGAGGAGATAATATTCCTGGAAGTGGAATTAGAATAGGGTTTAGGAAGAATAGAAAGATATGGAGTTAATGAGAGAAAAAGGAAAGTGGAGCGTGGGTGGGAGAGGGAAGGGGGGGAGGGGAGGGGGAGTTTTGGGAGGGGGGATGGTAAGAAAAGGAAGTTTATATATATGGTCAAATAAATCATATAAATTACTGTTTTGATAATTATAATAATAGAAATGTTGAAATGACATGTATAAGACTTGAAAATAAATAAATATTTATAAAAAAAAAAAAAAGAAGCTCCATAAGCCCTTCATATCAAAGAATCAGAATATGCTGAGAAGAGGTCAGAAGTGTAATGTGAAACATAGCTTTTTAATGCACAATAAAGACTATACAGAAAAAAGGTCAGGAGTACAACATCCAACATACACTACCCAGAGAATGGGTCAAAAGTATAATGTACAGTGTAACACAGACTATAGAAAGATAAGAGAGGAGTTTATTGCAAAGACAATAGACAGTGCAGAGAAGGGGCCAGGAGTAACATATACTGTTTAGAGTAAACAGTTAGTGTTTGTCGGTCTTAAGTTTTTTACTTTGATTGTGAATAAGCAATGAAAAATATGTCAGCCAGAAACATGTTGAGCGTGGGGCGTCTAATGTTCTTGTCAGTATTGTGTCCTTTTTACATGTGTTGTGCTCTGGCCAGAGTGGATTACTTTTCTGGAACATTATTTGGTCTGAGTTTACTCTGTGGTAAAAGCGGATGCCCGGTTGGTATCTATCTATCTATCTATCAATCTATATATTTGTCTGTCTACTTTTCTATGCATCAAAGATAAAAGGGCTGATTGGATGTAAAGCTGATATTCAGGGCAAAAAGGTCCTGCTGTCTATCCTCCGTAAAAGGGTATACCTTCTTCCCACTTTTACAGTCGAGACTGGGCACGCAGACGGGACAGCAGTGCAGAGTTCCAACTCTTCGTTTCCGAACTCTAAGATGCGATTTACCTCTTTACACAGTGATCGACCTAGGAGAGGGATCTGCAATGAGGGATCAGCCTCTAAGAGACGTACTTGCGAACAGTATAGAAGCTCCATAAAGAAGGGGGTGGAGGGGAGAGATGGTTTTTTTTTTTTTTTTTTTCTCTCTGCCCCTCCGTGTCCCTAATTTGCCTCCTGTTTCATCCTTCAGTCCTCTAGCTTTGCTCTAATTCTTCCCCTTTTTGTTAAGAAGTACAAGTAGAAAGGGGTCAATAGGGAGATCTGGATGGAGGGGAGGCTAGCCATGGGAGGAGTGTAGCCCTAAGGACCAAATCAAAGGTGGATGTTAGTTCCACAAATGATGAATAGGCAAAGTGAAGACCTAAAAAGAGGGGGGAGGGGGGGAGGGATGGTGGTGAGGTTGGGGGGAGGGGATGGAGGGGAGGGAGAGGGGAGGGATTGTGGGAAGAGGGGGGGGAGGGATAAGGGGAGAGAAAAGGTTAGCGGGATAAATACGCTCTACAGGTATAAGAAAGAGGAAAGTAAGGAGGAAAAGGAGTCAGGAGGAAAAGAGTAAGATGGAAGAAATCCAATATATAACCTATAATGTAAAAGGGCTAAATTGTCCAGGAAAGAGATTTAGGTTATTTAAAGAACTACAACATAGAAAATCATCAGTGATATTCTTGCAAGAAACACACTTAGAGATAGAGTCGAAGGTTAGACTGAGAACCAGATACTTTCCGACATGGTTTTATGCGGATTCACCAATTAAAAGAGCAAAAGGAGTTGCTATAGGCTTTGCTAAAAATATAAGGTTTGAGGTTGAGGAGAGATTGACGAACCCGGAGGGAAGGTTCCTATTTTTCAGAGGTAAATTACAGGGAATTGAGTGCACAATAGCAAATATATATAGTCCAAATAAGAAGCCAGTGACATTTGTGAGAGAAGTGTTGAAGAGATTGATGGACTTTAAAAAAGGCTGTATGTTAGTGGCGGGTGATTTTAACCTCTGTATAGACCTGAAGATGGATACCACTTCCTGTGTGAGGAGAGAGGAAAGCAAGTCCTTGAGAAGGTTAAAAAAAAGGATGCATGAGTGTCAACTGGTGGACATCTGGAGAATTAGGAATATGAAAGAGAGAGATTATACTTTCTTTTCGCAAGTACATGAGACTTATTCTAGACTAGATTACATATTAGTAGAACACCAAATGATAGAATGGGTGGGGGAAGTAAAAATAGGAGTAAGCACCCTATCGGATCATGCCCCGGTAGAAATGAGGTTAAGATGGGGTAGAGAAGAGAGAGAGGGATATGTGTGGCGGATGAATGAGGCACTCCTCATGGATGAAGAGATTAGTCGAAGAATTGAGAGGGAAATTGAATGGTTTTTTGAAGAGAACGAGACAGAGGATGTATCGGTAGCAACGGTGTGGGAAGCTCATAAAGCTTACATCAGAGGTCTGCTCATTGCAATGGGGGCAAAAAAGAATAAAGAAAGGAAAGAAAAGATAAATAGATTATTAAATGAAATAAATGATCTTGAACAGGTGCATAAAAGGGAAAGATCTAAGGAGATAATGCAGGGGTTAATAAAGAAGAAAGAAGAACTAGAGAATGTAATGGAGGAAGAAAAAAGAAGAGTCTTTAATAAAATAACATGTGAAAGGTATAGATGGGGAGATAGGCCGGGAAAGTATTTAATGAGAACTTTAAGAAAGAAGAAAAATAGAAATTATATTGAGAAAATAAGAAACCCCAAGGGTGAATTTCTACACTCAACTAAGGATATTGCCAGAATATTTAAAGAGTATTACAATGAGTTGTATAATATTATACCCCAGGATAAGTTTAAGAAAATGAAAATAGTAAATAGGGGGAAAAGAAAGATATACCTAGAGGAAGCAGGTCTACCGAAATTAAGAGAAATACAACTGAACTCTTTAGAGGAAGAAATAACTTCAGAGGAAATAAAAATAGCGTTAAAAAGCATGGCGGGAGGGAAAAGTCCGGGTCCAGACGGATACACAGTTAAATACTATAAAAAATATATAGAGCTTTTAATACCCAAGATGAAGAGTTATATGAACGCCTTGGGGAATGGGATGGAGATGAGGGGAGAATCGTTACAGGCTAATATAGTACTGATTCAGAAGGAAGATAAAGATCCCTCGCAATGTGCGAGTTATCGACCAATAGCGCTATTGAATGTAGACACTAAAATATTTGCAAAGGTGTTGGCAAATAGATTAAAAGAACGGATGCCGGAGTGGATACATAGAGATCAAGTGGGGTTTGTTCCAGGAAGAGCGGGTAGAGACAACGCTCTGAGATCACTGCTGCTTACACAAGAGGGCAAGAAAGGGAAAACCCCAATGATATTGATGTCGATCGATGCCGAGAAGGCATTCGACAGAGTAAGTTGGGGTTTTATGATGGACACCCTGGAAGCATTAGGAATGGGAGATAGAATAAGAGGGTGGATTGGAGAGTTAGATAGAGGGCCTACCGCCACCATAATGGTAAATGGAGGAAGATCAGAGTATTTTAAGATGTCAAATGGTACAAGACAGGGATGTCCATTGTCCCCACTGTTATATGTATTATCACTGGAGCCCTTGCTGTCTAGGATTAGGAAGAATATAGATATAAAAGGAATAAAGATAGGAGATAGAGAAAATAAGGTAGCGGCGTATGCGGATGATTTGATGTTCTATGTAGGAAATCCCAGAACATCACTTCCAAATTTAATGAAAGCATTGAGTGAGTATGGAGAACTGTCAAATCTGAAAATAAACCCGACAAAGACTGCAATTTTAAATATCAACCTTTAAAATGAAGAAAAGGAAAAACTAAAAGAGGAATTCCCTCTCCTTTGGAGAGATAAAGATTTAAAATATCTAGGAATAAAATTATCAGCCTCAACTACGAACTTATATAAAGCCAATTATATAGCACTATTAAATGAGATAAAGGCGGAGCTGAGAAGGGTGGGAAATGGAAACCCATCGTGGATGGCACGCATAAACCTGATAAAGATGATAATTGTCCCTAAAGTATTATACAAATTTCAAATGATCCCAATTAAGCTCCCAGAGACATATTTTAAAGAACTTAGGAAAATGATGATAAAATATATATGGAGAAATAAAAAACCTAGAATAGGCTATGAGATATTGACTAGAAGTAAAGAGAGAGGAGGATTGGGAGTACCAGATTTCAGGAGATATTATAGAGCGGGGATTATTGCGACAATTTTTGACTGGATCCATAATCCGGAGAAAAGTTGGGTTAAAATTGAGAAAGCACTGAGTGGAATAAGTTTAAGTAAAAGTATTTGGGTACCAGCACAATATAGGGAATTAGAGGAGAGAACTAGTAAGTATAATTTGAATGTTCTAAAAGAATGGGATTTATTACACAGACAAAAAGGGTGGGTTTTTAATTCACAATTAATACCACTTAGGAACACAAAATATTTGATCCCGGGTATGGATAGTATAGCAGGGAAATGGATTATAAAACAAGAAGCGCAATTGAGAGATATATTGGTAGGGGAGGAAATTGGGTCATATAAGGATATGGAAGACTGAAAGGGAGAAGTTTTTAATAAGATGGATAGATTAAGATATTACCAACTGAAGTATTTTTTTGAGAGTCTCCCTAAGCCCATAAGAACTAGAAAGGATTGAAACCCATTTGAGAGATTATTTGAGACACGGGGAAATGGTAGACACGGAATGGCAAAAATACACAAGATACTATTGGAGATTGACACTGACACAAAATTAATGCACATAGAGAAATGGGAAAGAGATATAGGAAGGAAAATAGAGGAGGAGGAGAAGAGGAAAATGTTCACATTAATTCATGAAAATATTAGTATGAGGGAAGTAGAAGTAAATTATAAGTGTTTGAATAGATGGCACATTACCCCTAATGTAGAGCACAAGATGAATACGGAGATGTCACGGATGTGTTGGAGAGGATGTGGTGAGGTTGGCACGTGGTATCACATGTGGTGGGAGTGTTCAGAAATACAGGTGTTTTGGCGGAAGATAGTTTATGTAATAGGGAAAATGACTAAAATCAATATAGGATTGGATCCAGAACTATGTCTCCTCCATATCTCAAAGCTCTCTACGAAAGTATACAAGAGTCTCGGGATATGGCAATACTTGACCGCAGCAAAGAGTCTGATCCCAGGTTCTGGAAGAAAAGAGAGGTGTCAACTTAGGAGGATTGGATAAGTAGAGTAAATCAGCTATCCGAGACAGAAAGATTGTATTATACATATGAGGACAAGTTGGAGTTGTATAATAAAAAATGGAAAGTTTGGGAAGAATATAAAGTAAAGATGAAATATATGAGGAGATAATATTCCTGGAAGTGGAATTAGAATAGGGTTTAGGAAGAATAGAAAGATATGGAGTTAATGAGAGAAAAAGGAAAGTGGAGCGTGGGTGGGAGAGGGAAGGGGGGGAGGGGAGGGGGAGTTTTGGGAGGGGGGATGGTAAGAAAAGGAAGTTTATATATATGGTCAAATAAATCATATAAATTACTGTTTTGATAATTATAATAATAGAAATGTTGAAATGACATGTATAAGACTTGAAAATAAATAAATATTTATAAAAAAAAAAAAAAAGAAGCTCCATAAGCCCTTCATATCAAAGAATCAGAATATGCTGAGAAGAGGTCAGAAGTGTAATGTGAAACATAGCTTTTTAATGCACAATAAAGACTATACAGAAAAAAGGTCAGGAGTACAACATCCAACATACACTACCCAGAGAATGGGTCAAAAGTATAATGTACAGTGTAACACAGACTATAGAAAGATAAGAGAGGAGTTTATTGCAAAGACAATAGACAGTGCAGAGAAGGGGCCAGGAGTAACATATACTGTTTAGAGTAAACAGTTAGTGTTTGTCGGTCTTAAGTTTTTTACTTTGATTGTGAATAAGCAATGAAAAATATGTCAGTCAGAAACATGTTGAGCGTGGGGCGTCTAATGTTCTTGTCAGTATTGTGTCCTTTTTACATGTGTTGTGCTCTGGCCAGAGTGGATTACTTTTCTGGAACATTATTTGGTCTGAGTTTACTCTGTGGTAAAAGCGGATGCCCGGTTGGTATCTATCTATCTATCAATCTATATATTTGTCTGTCTACTTTTCTATGCATCAAAGATAAAAGGGCTGATTGGATGTAAAGCTGATATTCAGGGCAAAAAGGTCCTGCTGTCTATCCTCCGTAAAAGGGTATACCTTCTTCCCACTTTTACAGTCGAGACTGGGCACGCAGACGGGACAGCAGTGCAGAGTTCCAACTCTTCGTTTCCGAACTCTAAGATGCGATTTACCTCTTTACACAGTGATCGACCTAGGAGAGGGATCTGCAAAGAGGGATCAGCCTCTAAGAGACGTACTTGCGAACAGTATAGAAGCTCCATAAAGAAGGGGGTGGAGGGGAGAGATGGTTTTTTTTTTTTTTTTTTCTCTCTGCCCCTCCGTGTCCCTAATTTGCCTCCTGTTTCATCCTTCAGTCCTCTAGCTTTGCTCTAATTCTTCCCCTTTTTGTTAAGAAGTACAAGTAGAAAGGGGTCAATAGGGAGATCTGGATGGAGGGGAGGCTAGCCATGGGAGGAGTGTAGCCCTAAGGACCAAATCAAAGGTGGATGTTAGTTCCACAAATGATGAATAGGCAAAGTGAAGGCCTAAAAAGAGGGGGGAGGGGGGGAGGGATGGTGGTGAGGTTGGGGGGAGGGGATGGAGGGGAGGGAGAGGGGAGGGATTGTGGGAAGAGGGGGGGGAGGGATAAGGGGAGAGAAAAGGTTAGCGGGATAAATACGCTCTACAGGTATAAGAAAGAGGAAAGTAAGGAGGAAAAGGAGTCAGGAGGAAAAGAGTAAGATGGAAGAAATCCAATATATAACCTATAATGTAAAAGGGCTAAATTGTCCAGGAAAGAGATTTAGGTTATTTAAAGAACTACAACATAGAAAATCCTCAGTGATATTCTTGCAAGAAACACACTTAGAGATAGAGTCGAAGGTTAGACTGAGAACCAGATACTTTCCGACATGGTTTTATGCGGATTCACCAATTAAAAGAGCAAAAGGAGTTGCTATAGGCTTTGCTAAAAATATAAGGTTTGAGGTTGAGGAGAGATTGACGGACCCGGAGGGAAGGTTCCTATTTTTCAGAGGTAAATTACAGGGAATTGAGTGCACAATAGCAAATATATATAGTCCAAATAAGAAGCCAGTGACATTTGTGAGAGAAGTGTTGAAGAGATTGATGGACTTTAAAAAAGGGTGTATGTTAGTGGCGGGTGATTTTAACCTCTGTATAGACCTGAAGATGGATACCACTTCCTGTGTGAGGAGAGAGGAAAGCAAGTCCTTGAGAAGGTTAAAAAAAAGGATGCATGAGTGTCAACTGGTGGACATCTGGAGAATTAGGAATATGAAAGAGAGAGATTATACTTTCTTTTCGCAAGTACATGAGACTTATTCTAGACTAGATTACATATTAGTAGAACACCAAATGATAGAATGGGTGGGGGAAGTAAAAAAAGGAGTAAGCACCCTATCGGATCATGCCCCGGTAGAAATGAGGTTAAGATGGGGTAGAGAAGAGAGAGAGGGATATGTTTGGCGGATGAATGAGGCACTCCTCATGGATGAAGAGATTAGTCGAAGAATTGAGAGGGAAATTGAATGGTTTTTTGAAGAGAACGAGACAGAGGATGTATCGGTAGCAACGGTGTGGGAAGCTCATAAAGCTTACATCAGAGGTCTGCTCATTGCAATGGGGGCAAAAAAGAATAAAGAAAGGAAAGAAAAGATAAATAGATTATTAAATGAAATAAATGATCTTGAACAGGTGCATAAAAGGGAAAGATCTAAGGAGATAATGCAGGGGTTAATAAAGAAGAAAGAAGAACTAGAGAATGTAATGGAGGAAGAAAAAAGAAGAGTCTTTAATAAAATAACATGTGAAAGGTATAGATGGGGAGATAGGCCGGGAAAGTATTTAATGAGAACTTTAAGAAAGAAGAAAAATAGAAATTATATTGAGAAAATAAGAAACCCCAAGGGTGAATTTCTACACTCAACTAAGGATATTGCCAGAATATTTAAAGAGTATTACAATGAGTTGTATAATATTATACCCCAGGATAAGTTTAAGAAAATGAAAATAGTAAATAGGGGGAAAAGAAAGATATACCTAGAGGAAGCAGGTCTACCGAAATTAAGAGAAATACAACTGAACTCTTTAGAGGAAGAAATAACTTCAGAGGAAATAAAAATAGCGTTAAAAAGCATGGCGGGAGGGAAAAGTCCGGGTCCAGACGGATACACAGTTAAATACTATAAAAAATATATAGAGCTTTTAATACCCAAGATGAAGAGTTATATGAACGCCTTGGGGAATGGGATGGAGATGAGGGGAGAATCGTTACAGGCTAATATAGTACTGATTCAGAAGGAAGATAAAGATCCCTCGCAATGTGCGAGTTATCGACCAATAGCGCTATTGAATGTAGACACTAAAATATTTGCAAAGGTGTTGGCAAATAGATTAAAAGAACGGATGCCGGAGTGGATACATAGAGATCAAGTGGGGTTTGTTCCAGGAAGAGCGGGTAGAGACAACGCTCTGAGATCACTGCTGCTTACACAAGAGGGCAAGAAAGGGAAAACCCCAATGATATTGATGTCGATCGATGCCGAGAAGGCATTCGACAGAGTAAGTTGGGGTTTTATGATGGACACCCTGGAAGCATTAGGAATGGGAGATAGAATAAGAGGGTGGATTGGAGAGTTAGATAGAGGGCCTACCGCCACCATAATGGTAAATGGAGGAAGATCAGAGTATTTTAAGATGTCAAATGGTACAAGACAGGGATGTCCATTGTCCCCACTGTTATATGTATTATCACTGGAGCCCTTGCTGTCTAGGATTAGGAAGAATATAGATATAAAAGGAATAAAGATAGGAGATAGAGAAAATAAGGTAGCGGCGTATGCGGACGATTTGATTTTCTATGTAGGAAATCCCAGAACATCACTTCCAAATTTAATGAAAGCATTGAGTGAGTATGGAGAACTGTCAAGTCTGAAAATAAACCCGACAAAGACTGCAATTTTAAATATCAACCTTTAAAATGAAGAAAAGGAAAAACTAAAAGAGGAATTCCCTCTCCTTTGGAGAGATAAAGATTTAAAATATCTAGGAATAAAATTATCAGCCTCAACTACGAACTTATATAAAGCCAATTATATAGCACTATTAAATGAGATAAAGGCGGAGCTGAGAAGGGTGGGAAATGGAAACCCATCGTGGATGGCACGCATAAACCTGATAAAGATGATAATTGTCCCTAAAGTATTATACAAATTTCAAATGATCCCAATTAAGCTCCCAGAGACATATTTCAAAGAACTTAGGAAAATGATGATAAAATATATATGGAGAAATAAAAAACCTAGAATAGGCTATGAGATATTGACTAGAAGTAAAGAGAGAGGAGGATTGGGAGTACCAGATTTCAGGAGATATTATAGAGCGGGGATTATTGCGACAATTTTTGACTGGATCCATAATCCGGAGAAAAGTTGGGTTAAAACTGAGAAAGCACTGAGTGGAATAAGTTTAAGTAAAAGTATTTGGGTACCAGCACAATATAGGGAATTAGAGGAGAGAACTAGTAAGTATAATTTGAATGTTCTAAAAGAATGGGATTTATTACACAGACAAAAAGGGTGGGTTTTTAATTCACAATTAATACCACTTAGGAACACAAAATATTTGATCCCGGGTATGGATAGTATAGCAGGGAAATGGATTATAAAACAAGAAGCGCAATTGAGAGATATATTGGTAGGGGAGGAAATTGGGTCATATAAGGATATGGAAGACTGAAAGGGAGAAGTTTTTAATAAGATGGATAGATTAAGATATTACCAACTGAAGTATTTTTTTGAGAGTCTCCCTAAGCCCATAAGAACTAGAAAGGATTGAAACCCATTTGAGAGATTATTTGAGACACGGGGAAATGGTAGACACGGAATGGCAAAAATACACAAGATACTATTGGAGATTGACACTGACACAAAATTAATGCACATAGAGAAATGGGAAAGAGATATAGGAAGGAAAATAGAGGAGGAGGAGAAGAGGAAAATGTTCACATTAATTCATGAAAATATTAGTATGAGGGAAGTAGAAGTAAATTATAATTGTTTGAATAGATGGCACATTACCCCTAATGTAGAGCACAAGATGAATACGGAGATGTCACGGATGTGTTGGAGAGGATGTGGTGAGGTTGGCACGTGGTATCACATGTGGTGGGAGTGTTCAGAAATACAGGTGTTTTGGCGGAAGATAGTTTATGTAATAGGGAAAATGACTAAAATCAATATAGGATTGGATCCAGAACTATGTCTCCTCCATATCTCGAAGCTCTCTACGAAAGTATACAAGAGTCTCGGGATATGGCAATACTTGACCGCAGCAAAGAGTCTGATCCCAGGTTCTGGAAGAAAAGAGAGGTGTCAACTTAGGAGGATTGGATAAGTAGAGTAAATCAGCTATCCGAGACAGAAAGATTGTATTATACATATGAGGACAAGTTGGAGTTGTATAATAAAAAATGGAAAGTCTGGGAAGAATATAAAGTAAAGATGAAATATATGAGGAGATAATATTCCTGGAAGTGGAATTAGAATAGGGTTTAGGAAGAATAGAAAGATATGGAGTTAATGAGAGAAAAAGGAAAGTGGAGCGTGGGTGGGAGAGGGAAGGGGGGGAGGGGAGGGGGAGTTTTGGGAGGGGGGATGGTAAGAAAAGGAAGTTTATATATATGGTCAAATAAATCATATAAATTACTGTTTTGATAATTATAATAATAGAAATGTTGAAATGACATGTATAAGACTTGAAAATAAATAAATATTTATAAAAAAAAAAAAAAGAAGCTCCATAAGCCCTTCATATCAAAGAATCAGAATATGCTGAGAAGAGGTCAGAAGTGTAATGTGAAACATAGCTTTTTAATGTACAATAAAGACTATACAGAAAAAAGGTCAGGAGTACAACATCCAACATACACTACCCAGAGAATGGGTCAAAAGTATAATGTACAGTGTAACAAAGACTATAGAAAGATAAGAGAGGAGTTTATTGCAAAGACAATAGACAGTGCAGAGAAGGGGCCAGGAGTAACATATACTGTTTAGAGTAAACAGTTAGTGTTTGTCGGTCTTAAGTTTTTTACTTTGATTGTGAATAAGCAACGAAAAATATGTCAGCCAGAAACATGTTGAGCGTGGGGCATCTAATGTTCTTGTCAGTATTGTGTCCTTTTTACATGTGTTGTGCTCTGGCCAGAGTGGATTACTTTTCTGGAACATTATTTGGTCTGAGTTTACTCTGTGGTAAAAGCGGATGCCCGGTTGGTATCTATCTATCTATCAATCTATATATTTGTCTGTCTACTTTTCTATGCATCAAAGATAAAAGGGCTGATTGGATGTAAAGCTGATATTCAGGGCAAAAAGGTCCTGCTGTCTATCCTCCGTAAAAGGGTATACCTTCTTCCCACTTTTACAGTCGAGACTGGGCACGCAGACGGGACAGCAGTGCAGAGTTCCAACTCTTCGTTTCCGAACTCTAAGATGCGATTTACCTCTTTACACAGTGATCGACCTAGGAGAGGGATCTGCAAAGAGGGATCAGCCTCTAAGAGACGTACTTGCGAACAGTATAGAAGCTCCATAAAGAAGGGGGTGGAGGGGAGAGATGGTTTTTTTTTTTTTTTTTTCTCTCTGCCCCTCCGTGTCCCTAATTTGCCTCCTGTTTCATCCTTCAGTCCTCTAGCTTTGCTCTAATTCTTCCCCTTTTTGTTAAGAAGTACAAGTAGAAAGGGGTCAATAGGGAGATCTGGATGGAGGGGAGGCTAGCCATGGGAGGAGTGTAGCCCTAAGGACCAAATCAAAGGTGGATGTTAGTTCCACAAATGATGAATAGGCAAAGTGAAGGCCTAAAAAGAGGGGGGAGGGATGGTGGTGAGGTTGGGGGGAGGGGATGGAGGGGAGGGAGAGGGGAGGGATTGTGGGAAGAGGGGGGGGGAGGGATAAGGGGAGAGAAAAGGTTAGCGGGATAAATACGCTCTACAGGTATAAGAAAGAGGAAAGTAAGGCGGAAAAGGAGTCAGGAGGAAAAGAGTAAGATGGAAGAAATCCAATATATAACCTATAATGTAAAAGGGCTAAATTGTCCAGGAAAGAGATTTAGGTTATTTAAAGAACTACAACATAGAAAATCCTCAGTGATATTCTTGCAAGAAACACACTTAGAGATAGAGTCGAAGGTTAGACTGAGAACCAGATACTTTCCGACATGGTTTTATGCGGATTCACCAATTAAAAGAGCAAAAGGAGTTGCTATAGGCTTTGCTAAAAATATAAGGTTTGAGGTTGAGGAGAGATTGACGGACCCGGAGGGAAGGTTCCTATTTTTCAGAGGTAAATTACAGGGAATTGAGTGCACAATAGCAAATATATATAGTCCAAATAAGAAGCCAGTGACATTTGTGAGAGAAGTGTTGAAGAGATTGATGGACTTTAAAAAAGGGTGTATGTTAGTGGCGGGTGATTTTAACCTCTGTATAGACCTGAAGATGGATACCACTTCCTGTGTGAGGAGAGAGGAAAGCAAGTCCTTGAGAAGGTTAAAAAAAAGGATGCATGAGTGTCAACTGGTGGACATCTGGAGAATTAGGAATATGAAAGAGAGAGATTATACTTGCTTTTCGCAAGTACATGAGACTTATTCTAGACTAGATTACATATTAGTAGAACACCAAATGATAGAATGGGTGGGGGAAGTAAAAATAGGAGTAAGCACCCTATCGGATCATGCCCCGGTAGAAATGAGGTTAAGATGGGGTAGAGAAGAGAGAGAGGGATATGTGTGGCGGATGAATGAGGCACTCCTCATGGATGAAGAGATTAGTCGAAGAATTGAGAGGGAAATTGAGTGGTTTTTTGAAGAGAACGAGACAGAGGATGTATCGGTAGCAAAGGTGTGGGAACATCACTTCCAAATTTAATGAAAGCATTCAGTGAGTATGGAGAACTGTCGACTCTGAAAATAAACCCGACAAAGACTGAAATTTTAAATATCAACCTTTAAAATGAAGAAAAGGAAAAACTAAAAGAGGAATTCCCTTTCCTTTGGAGAGATAAAGATTTAAAATATCTAGGAATAAAATTATCAGCCTCAACTACGAACTTATATAAAGCCAATTATATAGCACTATTAAATGAGATAAAGGTGGAGCTGAGAAGGGTGGGAAATGGAAACCCATCGTGGATGGCACGCATAAACCTGATAAAGATGATAATTGTCCCTAAAGTATTATACAAATTTCAAATGATCCCAATTAAGCTCCCAGAGACATATTTTAAAGAACTTAGGAAAATGATGATAAAATATATATGGAGAAATAAAAAACCTAGAATAGGCTATGAGATATTGACTAGAAGTAAAGAGAGAGGAGGATTGGGAGTACCAGATTTCAGGAGATATTATAGAGCGGGGATTATTGCGAGAATTTTTGACTGGATCCATAATCCGGAGAAAAGTTGGGTTAAAACTGAGAAAGCACTGAGTGGAATAAGTTTAAGTAAAAGTATTTGGGTACCAGCACAATATAGGGAATTAGAGGAGAGCACTAGTAAGTATACTTTGAATGTTCTAAAAGAATGGGATTTATTACACAGACAAAAAGGGTGGGTTTTTAATTCACAATTAATACCACTTAGGAACACAAAATATTTGATCCCGGGTATGGATAGTATAGCAGGGAAATGGATTATAAAACAAGAGGCGCAATTGAGAGATATATTGGAAGGGATGGAAATTGGGTCATATAAGGATATGGAAGAGAGAAAGGGAGAAGTTTTTAATAAGATGGATAGATTAAGATATTACCAACTGAAGTATTTTTTTGAGAGTCTCCCTAAGCCCATAAGAACTAGAAAGGATTGAAACCCATTTGAGAGATTATTTGAGACACGGGGAAATGGTAGATACGGAATGGCAAAAATACACAAGATATTATTGGAGATTGACACTGACACAAAATTAATGCACATAGAGAAATGGGAAAGAGATATAGGAAGGAAAATAGAGGAGGAGGAGAAGAGGAAAATGTTCACATTAATTCATGAAAATATTAGTATGAGGGAAGTAGAAGTAAATTATAAGTGTTTGAATAGATGGCACATTACCCCTAATGTAGAGCACAAGATGAATACGGAGATGTCACGGATGTGTTGGAGAGGATGTGGTGAGGTTGGCACGTGGTATCACATGTGGTGGGAGTGTTCAGAAATACAGGTGTTTTGGCGGAAGATAGTTTATGTAATAGGGAAAATGACTAAAATCAATATAGGATTGGATCCAGAACTATGTCTCCTCCATATCTCGAAGCTCTCTACGAAAGTATACAAGAGTCTCGGGATATGGCAATACTTGACCGCAGCAAAGAGTCTGATCCCAGGTTCTGGAAGAAAAGAGAGGTGCCAACTTAGGAGGATTGGATAAGTAGAGTAAATCAGCTATCCGGGACAGAAAGATTGTATTATACATATGAGGACAAGTTGGAGTTGTATAATAAAAAATGGAAAGTCTGGGAAGAATATAAAGTAAAGATGAAATATATGAGGAGATAATATTCCTGGAAGTGGAATTAGAATAGGGTTTAGGAAGAATAGAAAGATATGGAGTTAATGAGAGAAAAAGGAAAGTGGAGCGTGGGTGGGAGAGGGAAGGGGGGGAGGGGAGGGGGAGTTTTGGGAGGGGGGATGGTAAGAAAAGGAAGTTTATATATATGGTCAAATAAATCATATAAATTACTGTTTTGATAATTATAATAATAGAAATGTTGAAATGACATGTATAAGACTTGAAAATAAATAAATATTTATAAAAAAAAAAAAAAAGAAGCTCCATAAGCCCTTCATATCAAAGAATCAGAATATGCTGAGAAGAGGTCAGAAGTGTAATGTGAAACATAGCTTTTTAATGCACAATAAAGACTATACAGAAAAAAGGTCAGGAGTACAACATCCAACATACACTACCCAGAGAATGGGTCAAAAGTATAATGTACAGTGTAACACAGACTATAGAAAGATAAAAGAGGAGTTTATTGCAAAGACAATAGACAGTGCAGAGAAGGGGCCAGGAGTAACATATACTGTTTAGAGTAAACAGTTAGTGTTTGTCGGTCTTAAGTTTTTTACTTTGATTGTGAATAAGCAATGAAAAATATGTCAGCCAGAAACATGTTGAGCGTGGGGCGTCTAATGTTCTTGTCAGTATTGTGTCCTTTTTACATGTGTTGTGCTCTGGCCAGAGTGGATTACTTTTCTGGAACATTATTTGGTCTGAGTTTACTCTGTGGTAAAAGCGGATGCCCGGTTGGTATCTATCTATCTATCAATCTATATATTTGTCTGTCTACTTTTCTATGCATCAAAGATAAAAGGGCTGATTGGATGTAAAGCTGATATTCAGGGCAAAAAGGTCCTGCTGTCTATCCTCCGTAAAAGGGTATACCTTCTTCCCACTTTTACAGTCGAGACTGGGCACGCAGATGGGACAGCAGTGCAGAGTTCCAACTCTTCGTTTCCGAACTCTAAGATGCGATTTACCTCTTTACACAGTGATCGACCTAGGAGAGGGATCTGCAAAGAGGGATCAGCCTCTAAGAGACGTACTTGCGAACAGTATAGAAGCTCCATAAAGAAGGGGGTGGAGGGGAGAGATGGTTTTTTTTTTTTTTTTTTCTCTCTGCCCCTCCGTGTCCCTAATTTGCCTCCTGTTTCATCCTTCAGTCCTCTAGCTTTGCTCTAATTCTTCCCCTTTTTGTTAAGAAGTACAAGTAGAAAGGGGTCAATAGGGAGATCTGGATGGAGGGGAGGCTAGCCATGGGAGGAGTGTAGCCCTAAGGACCAAATCAAAGGTGGATGTTAGTTCCACAAATGATGAATAGGCAAAGTGAAGGCCTAAAAAGAGGGGGGAGGGGGGGAGGGATGGTGGTGAGGTTGGGGGGAGGGGATGGAGGGGAGGGAGAGGGGAGGGATTGTGGGAAGAGGGGGGGGAGGGATAAGGGGAGAGAAAAGGTTAGCGGGATAAATACGCTCTACAGGTATAAGAAAGAGGAAAGTAAGGAGGAAAAGGAGTCAGGAGGAAAAGAGTAAGATGGAAGAAATCCAATATATAACCTATAATGTAAAAGGGCTAAATTGTCCAGGAAAGAGATTTAGGTTATTTAAAGAACTACAACATAGAAAATCCTCAGTGATATTCTTGCAAGAAACACACTTAGAGATAGAGTCGAAGGTTAGACTGAGAACCAGATACTTTCCGACATGGTTTTATGCGGATTCACCAATTAAAAGAGCAAAAGGAGTTGCTATAGGCTTTGCTAAAAATATAAGGTTTGAGGTTGAGGAGAGATTGACGGACCCGGAGGGAAGGTTCCTATTTTTCAGAGGTAAATTACAGGGAATTGAGTGCACAATAGCAAATATATATAGTCCAAATAAGAAGCCAGTGACATTTGTGAGAGAAGTGTTGAAGAGATTGATGGACTTTAAAAAAGGGTGTATGTTAGTGGCGGGTGATTTTAACCTCTGTATAGACCTGAAGATGGATACCACTTCCTGTGTGAGGAGAGAGGAAAGCAAGTCCTTGAGAAGGTTAAAAAAAAGGATGCATGAGTGTCAACTGGTGGACATCTGGAGAATTAGGAATATGAAAGAGAGAGATTATACTTTCTTTTCGCAAGTACATGAGACTTATTCTAGACTAGATTACATATTAGTAGAACACCAAATGATAGAATGGGTGGGGGAAGAAAAAATAGGAGTAAACACCCTATCGGATCATGCCCCGGTAGAAATGAGGTTAAGATGGGGTAGAGAAGAGAGAGAGGGATATGTGTGGCGGATGAATGAGGCACTCCTCATGGATGAAGAGATTAGTCGAAGAATTGAGAGGGAAATTGAGTGGTTTTTTGAAGAGAACGAGACAGAGGATGTATCGGTAGCAACGGTGTGGGAAGCTCATAAAGCTTACATCAGAGGTCTGCTCATTGCAATGGGGGCAAAAAAGAATAAAGAAAGGAAAGAAAAGATAAATAGATTATTAAATGAAATAAATGATCTTGAACAGGTGCATAAAAGGGAAAGATCTAAGGAGATAATGCAGGGGTTAATAAAGAAGAAAGAAGAACTAGAGAATGTAATGGAGGAAGAAAAAAGAAGAGTCTTTAATAAAATAACATGTGAAAGGTATAGATGGGGAGATAGGCCGGGAAAGTATTTAATGAGAACTTTAAGAAAGAAGAAAAATAGAAATTATATTGAGAAAATAAGAAACCCCAAGGGTGAATTTCTACACTCAACTAAGGATATTGCCAGAATATTTAAAGAGTATTACAATGAGTTGTATAATATTATACCCCAGGATAAGTTTAAGAAAATGAAAATAGTAAATAGGGGGAAAAGAAAGATATACCTAGAGGAAGCAGGTCTACCGAAATTAAGAGAAATACAACTGAACTCTTTAGAGGAAGAAATAACTTCAGATGAAATAAAAATAGCGTTAAAAAGCATGGCGGGAGGGAAAAGTCCGGGTCCAGACGGATACACAGTTAAATACTATAAAAAATATATAGAGCTTTTAATACCCAAGATGAAGAGTTATATGAACGCCTTAGGGAATGGGATGGAGATGAGGGGAGAATCGTTACAGGCTAATATAGTACTGATTCAGAAGGAAGATAAAGATCCCTCGCAATGTGCGAGTTATCGACCAATAGCGCTATTGAATGTAGACACTAAAATATTTGCAAAGGTGTTGGCAAATAGATTAAAAGAACTGATGCCGGAGTGGATACATAGAGATCAAGTGGGGTTTGTTCCAGGAAGAGAGGGTAGAGACAACGCTCTGAGATCACTGCTGCTTACACAAGAGGGCAAGAAAGGGAAAACCCCAATGATATTGATGTCGATAGATGCCGAAAAGGCATTCGACAGAGTAAGTTGGGGTTTTATGATGGACACCCTGGAAGCATTAGGAATGGGAGATAGAATAAGAGGGTGGATTGGAGAGTTAGATAGAGGGCCTACCGCCACCATAATGGTAAATGGAGGAAGATCAGAGTATTTTAAGATGTCAAATGGTACAAGACAGGGATGTCCATTGTCCCCACTGTTATATGTATTATCGCTGGAGCCCTTGCTGTCTTGGATTAGGAAGAATATAGATATAAAAGGAATAAAGATAGGAGATAGAGAAAATAAGGTAGCGGCGTATGCGGACGATTTGATGTTCTATGTAGGAAATCCCAGAACATCACTTCCAAATTTAATGAAAGCATTGAGTGAGTATGGAAAACTGTCGAATCTGAAAATAAACCCGACAAAGACTGAAATTTTAAATATCAACCTTTAAAATGAAGAAAAGGAAAAACTAAAAGAGGAATTCCCTTTCCTTTGCAGAGATAAAGATTTAAAATATCTAGGAATAAAATTATCAGCCTCAACTACGAACTTATATAAAGCCAATTATATAGCACTATTAAATGAGATAAAGGTGGAGCTGAGAAGGGTGGGAAATGGAAACCCATCGTGGATGGCACGCATAAACCTGATAAAGATGATAAATGTCCCTAAAGTATTATACAAATTTCAAATGATCCCAATTAAGCTCCCAGAGACATATTTTAAAGAACTTAGGAAAATGATGATAAAATATATATGGAGAAATAAAAAACCTAGAATAGGCTATGAGATATTGACTAGAAGTAAAGAGAGAGGAGGATTGGGAGTACCAAATTTCAGGAGATATTATAGAGCGGGGATTATTGCGAGAATTTTTGACTGGATCCATAATCCGGAGAAAAGTTGGGTTAAAATTGAGAAAGCACTGAGTGGAATGAGTTTAATTAAAAGTATTTGGGTACCAGCACAATATAGGGAATTAGAGGAGAGCACTAGTAAGTATACTTTGAATGTTCTAAAAGAATGGGATTTATTACACAGACAAAAAGGGTGGGTTTTTAATTCACAATTAATACCACTTAGGAACACAAAATATTTGATCCCGGGTATGGATAGTATAGCAGGGAAATGGATTATAAAACAAGAGGCGCAATTGAGAGATATATTGGTAGGGGAGGAAATTGGGTCATATAAGGATATGGAAGACAGAAAGGGAGAAGTTTTTAATAAGATGGATAGATTAAGATTAGAGATGAGCGAATCGAACTTGGCGAAGTGGAATTCGTTTCGAATATTAGGAAAATTTCCGAAAATTAGCAGACTTTGGATGCGCGAATCGAAATTTTTCCAAAAATGGCGGCGACATGTGCGGCGACGGAGCGGGAATCTCTGGGAAGGCGCGCAGACAAGGCGCGCTGACCCATTATGCATTCATTCATGACATGTGATCGCATTAGCCAATCAACAGCCAGCCAGCACTGTGTAATGGTCGAGCTATAAATTGCGGCCATTTTGGAATTCTCCAATAGCCTCCAGTCATTCAAGAGAGGCAGACCTGTTTGTATTGAGGGAGAGAGTTAGGGCCACAGAATCGTTACTTAGGGACACAGAACCGTTACTTAGGGACACAGAACCGTTACTTAGGGACACAGAACCCTTACTTAGGGCCACAGAATCGTTACTTAGGGACACAGAACCGTTACTTAGGGCCACAGAACCGTTACTTAGGGCCACAGAACCGTTACTTAGGGACACAGAACCGTTACTTAGGGACACAGAACTGTTACTTAGGGACACAGAATTGTTTCTCATGGACAGACACAGAATTGTTACTCAGGGACAGACACAGAATTGTTACTGAGGGACACAGAATTGTTACTGAGGAACACAGAATTGTTACTGAGGGACACAGAATTGTTACTGAGGGACACAGAATTGTTACTGAGGGACACAGAACCGTTACTTAGGGACACAGAACCGTTACTTAGGGACACAGAACCGTTACTTAGGGACACAGAACCCTTACTTAGGGCCACAGAATCGTTACTTAGGGACACAGAACCGTTACTTAGGGACACAGAACCGTTACTTAGGGCCACAGAACCGTTACTTAGGGCCACAGAACCGTTACTTAGGGACACAGAACCGTTACTTAGGGACAAAGAACCGTTACTTAGGGACACAGAACCGTTACTTAGGGACACAAAACTGTTACTTAGGGACACAGAATTGTTTCTCATGGACAGACACAGAATTGTTACTCAGGGACAGACACATAATTGTTACTGAGGGACACAGAATTGTTACTGAGGAACACAGAATTGTTACTGAGGGACACAGAATTGTTACTGAGGGACACAGAATTGTTACTCAGGGACAGACACAGAATTGTTACTCAGGGACAGACACAGATTTGTTACTCAGGGACAGACACAGAATTGTTACTCAGGGACAGACACAGAATTGTTACTGAGGGACACAGAATTGTTACTGAGGGACACAGAATTGTTACTGAGGGACACAGAATTGTTACTCAGGGACACAGAATTGTTACTCAGGGACAGACACAGAATTGTTACTCAAGGACAGACACAGAATTGTTACTCAGGGACAGACACAGAATTGTTACTGAGGGACACAGAATTGTTACTGAGGGACACAGAATTGTTACTGAGGGACACAGAATTGTTACTCAGGGACAGACACAGAATTGTTACTCAGGGACAGACACAGAATTGTTACTCAGGGACAGACACAGAATTGTTACTGAGGGACACAGAATTGTTACTGAGGGACACAGAATTGTTACTGAGGGACACCGAATTGTTCCTGAGGGACACAGAATTGTTCCTGAGGGACACAGAATTGTTACTCAGGGACACAGAATTGTTACTCAGGGACACAGAATTGTTACTCAGGGACACAGAATTGTTACTGAGGGACACAGAATTGTTACTCAGGGACACAGAATTGTTACTGAGGGACACAGAATTGTTACTGAGGGACACAGAATTGTTACTCAGGGACAGACACAGAATTGTTACTGAGGGACACATAATTGTTACTGAGGGACACAGAATTGTTACTCAGGGACACAGAATTGTTACTCAGGGACACAGAATTGTTACTCAGGGACAGACACAGAATTGTTACTGAGGGACACAGAATTGTTACTGAGGGACACAGAATTGTTACTCAGGGACAGACACAGAATTGTTACTGAGGGACACAGAATTGTTACTGAGGGACACAGAATTGTTACTGAGGGACACAGAATTGTTACTCAGGGACACAGAATTGTTACTGAGGGACACAGAATTGTTACTCAGGGACACAGAATTGTTACTCAGGGACAGACACAGAATTGTTACTGAGGGACACAGAATTGTTACTGAGGGACACAGAATTGTTACTCAGGGATACAGAATTGTTACTCAGGGACACAGAATTTTTACTGAGGGACACAGAATTGTTACTGAGGGACACAGAATTGTTACTGAGGGGCAGACACAGAATTGTTACTGAGGGACACAGAATTGTTACTGAGGGACACAGAATTGTTACTCAGGGACACAGAATTGTTACTGAGGGACACAGAATTGTTACTGAGGGACACAGAATTGTTACTCAGGGACAGACACAGAATTGTTACTGAGGGACACAGAATTGTTACTGAGGGACACAGAATTGTTACTCAGGGACACAGAATTGTTACTGAGGGACACAGAATTGTTACTGAGGGACAGACACAGAATTGTTACTCAGGGACACAGAATTGTTACTGAGGGACACAGAATTGTTACTGAGGGACACAGAATTGTTACTCAGGGACACAGAATTGTTACTCAGGGACAGACACAGAATTGTTACTGAGGGACACAGAATTGTTACTGAGGGACACAGAATTGTTACTCAGGGACACAGAATTTTTACTCAGGGACAGACACAGAATTGTTACTGAGGGACACAGAATTGTTACTGAGGGACACAGAATTGTTACTCAGGGACACAGAATTGTTACTCAGGGACAGACACAGAATTGTTACTGAGGGACACAGAATTGTTACTGAGGGACACAGAATTGTTACTCAGGGACAGACACAGAATGTTTACTGAGGGACACAGAATTGTTACTGAGGGACACAGAATTGTTACTGAGGGACACAGAATTGTTACTCAGGGACACAGAACTGTTACTCAGGGACACAGAATTGTTACTCAGGGACAGACACAGAACTGTTACTCAGGGACACAGAATTGTTACTGAGGGACACAGAATTGTTACTCGGGGACACAGAATTGTTACTCAGGGACACAGAATTGTTACTGAGGGACACAGAATTGTTACTCAGGGACACAGAATTGTTTAATTAAAGAGTATGTCAGACAACACGCAGAGGAGTGGCAGAGGAGGCAATGTTTTAGGAGCGAGCAGACGTGGCAGCAGAGGAAGGGGTCGAGGCAGCACTAGTCGCAGCCAGAGGCCAGTGCTCCCGGTGTCATCCAGCGGTCGTGTCTCCACCGACAACCCTGCCGTCATCGATTGGTTGGCTCGGTCGTCTTCCTCTTCCCAGGTCACCTCTGACACCTACAGCCAACGGTCGGTGGGTACGTCAGACACAACCGTTAGTTGGCATGGCCCGGGAGAAAGCACACTGAAATCACGTGTCCTCTACCTGCCCCTGTCCTTTGGTGTTCCCTCACCAAGCGAAGTATCGCATGCTGTGGGCTCAGCCCCACTGTACAGTGAGGAAGAGCTAACAGAGGGCGGTCAGGAACGGGGGGAGACATCCGCCTCTTCAGCAGCCAGGCGAAGAAGTACTGGCGGTAGCAGGTCTAGAGACAGGTCTGTCTCCTGACCCACATGCAGCCGAGGGGGCTAGTAGTGAGGCGGAGACCCTAATTGATGATGATGAGGCTGATCGCACTTGGCAGCCTCGTCGTCATCAGGCTATTGCTTCCGCATCATCAGGAGAAGAGGGTGCCAGCTTGGCAGCGAGCAAAACAGTCGGTGGGTTGCCCAGGAGGCAGCAGGGTCGCAGCAGTGTAAGTGGAGGCAAACGGCCACGGAGTAGAGCACCAGCTCCACTGCAGCCTACCACCACGGCCAGTAGTGGTGCCGGTGTGCACGGAGGAAGTAGCAGTCAGCCAGTGAGGAGTAGCGGGGGCAAAGTTTCCTACTCGGCGGTGTGGCAATTTTTCGTCAAGCCGCCCGAGGAAGTAAACGTAGCCGTATGTCGACTATGTGGCCAGAAAGTCAAGCGTGGCCAGGGGGCCCATGTTGGGACTACAGCATTGCGTCAGCATATGCAGCGTCGCCATTTGGTGGCCTGGGAAAACCGTGATAAAGATACGGCGGTTCTGCCTGCCTCAGCCCCCGCTCCATCACCCGCTCCGTTACTTGCTCCGTAACCCGACGTCAATCGCCCTCTATCAGCCAGTCAAGGCTCCAACACCTCTGCTGAGGGGAATTGTCGCTCGTTGGCATCTTCCGCTCGTTCAGATGCTCCTTCTCCTGCTACTCCTCTTCACGGATTCCGTCAGCAGTCTTTCTTGGAATCCGTTTCCAAGAGACAACAGTTTGCGAGCACGCACCCGACGGTGCAAAAGCTGAACGTCCTCCTGTCCAAGTTGCTGGTGCTGCAGTCCCTCCCTTTCCAAGTGGTGGACTCAGCACCTTTCCGAGAAATGATGGCTTGTGCCGCGCCGCGGTGGAGAGTGCCAAGCCGGCATTTCTTCGCCAAAAAGGCAGTGCCAGCCCTGCATTCACATGTAGAAGAGATGGTGGGCCAGTCTTTGAGCATGTCGGTCTCTGCCAAAGTGCACGACAGCGCCGACGTGTGGAGCTGTAACTACGGTCAGGGACAGTACATGTCATTTACGGCCCACTGGGTGAACGTGGTGCCGGCACAGCCGCACCAGCAACTTGGACAGGTCACGCCGCTTTTGCCTCCACGTTTGCACGTCCTTGGTCCGGCAAAGATGTCCGCCTCTACCACCTCTTCTTCCGCCGTGTCCTCAGCCGCCACCCCTGTGCCAAGTCCCATTACCTGACCGGCATATCACATGTGCAGGGCGCAACGGTGTCACGCTGTGCTGCACCTGGTATGCCTTGGCGTACGTAGTCACACAGGGGAGGAACTTCTGAGTGTAATGAACAGAGAAATCGACAGATGGCTGTCTCCGCGCAAACTGAAAATCGGAACCATGTTGACCGACAACGGAAAGAACATGGTGTCTGCTCTGCGTCAAGGAAGGTTGTGCCATGCGCCATGAATGGCTCACGTGTTCAATCTGGTTGTCAAGCGGTTCCTAAAATCCACCATCCCACTGCAAGACATCCTTAAAATGTCACGTAAACTTTGCATGCATTTCAGCCATTCCTACACCGCAAAGCACACCCTCCTTGAGCTGCAGCGGCAGAACGGAATTCCACAGCATCGCCTGATCTGCGACGTTGCAACAAGGTGGAATTCAACCCTACACATGTTAGACCGCCTTTACGAACAGCGAAAGGCCATCACCGATTTCCTGATGTTACAAGCGGATAAAGGTACTCCCCTGTGTAACTTCGATGTCAGCCATTGGCAGCTCATGCGTGACACCTGCCGCTTGCTCAGGCCCTTTGAGGAGGCCACGCTATTCGTGAGTCGGCAGGACTATGGGATGAATGACGTCATTCCTCTGTTGCACGTCCTGGAACAAATGCTGTTAACAATGGCTGGTCAGGGTGCGGTAGACGTGGCGCACAGATCTCAACGCCACATGACCCCTGTGGGGGCAGGACAGGAAGAAGAGGAGGAGGTAGAGGAGGACATTGGTGCTCAGGAATTATTGAGTGAAATGGGTGGTTTTTCCACTCAGCGGACAGGAGTGGAGGAGCAGGAGCATCTGGTAGAGGAGGAGGAGACAGAGGACCCAGACGCACCGTGGCAGTATGCTGTGGAGATGGAGGCAGGGAGTCCCTCGCATTCCTTGGCACAAATGGCCCATAGCATGCTCGGTTGCTTGCGTAGCGACAGCCGAATAATAACCATCAGACAGAGGGATGACTTTTGGCTGTCCACCTTGTTGGACCCTCGCTACAGTTCAAAAATGGTGGCCTTTTTCACACCTGCTGAGAGGGAGGCCAAAATAACGTACTATAAAAACCACCTATGTAGTCAGTTGGTCTCTGCCTTTCTGCGCCAACGTCCATCCTCAGACACTGTGGGCCCTGTGTGCTCGCGTTCCGCTGCCATGGCAGCAGGGGAGGGGTGGGGTGGTAGGAGCAGTGGCAGCTCCACCAGCAGCAGCTGCCTCAGTCTGCAGTCGATGATGAGTAGCTTTCTTCACCAGCGCAGTGAGAAAACTACTAACCAGCCGCAGCAGCATCAGGTGGACCTGGAGCAGGACCTCAAACAACAGGCTTGGGCCTACTTGGACAACACCCTGCCAACCGAGGTAGACAATCCCCTTGACTACTGGGCAACGAAACTTGACCTTTGGCCCCAACTAGCTGAATTTGCCCTTGAAAGGCTGTCATGCCCGGCCAGTAGCGTGGCATCGGAGCGCGTGTTTAGTGCGGCAGGAGGTATTGTAACTCCGCGGAGGACACGACTGTCCACCCAAAGTGTGGAGAGACTCACATTTGTGAAAATGAATCAGGCGTGGATTAGTCTGGATTTCAAACCACCAGTTCCTGACACAACTGACTAAATCCGCCATGAATCATGCCCCAAACATGTGCCACTTTCAGGTCTCCTCACACTGCTGGTGTGTTCCATTTTGTCATAGGGTGCTGGCAGATTACGGGCCTCCCATTGCTGCTGCCAGGCCCGTAATCTGCCATGAGCCCCAGTACCGCCTCCTCATGCTGCTGCCAGGTCCAGAGTCTCTCATGGGTCCCTGTACGGCCTCCCATTGCTGGTGTCTCCATCGCCACACTCTGCCATGTGCCACTTTCAGGTCTCCTCACACTGCTGGTGCTGTCCATTTTGTCATAGGGTGCTGGCAGATTACGGGCCTCCCATTGCTGCTGCCAGGCCCGTAATCTGCCATGGGCCCCAGTACCGCCTCCTCATGCTGCTGCCAGGTCCAGAGTCTCTCATGGGTCCCTGTAGGGCCTCCCATTGCTGCTGTCTCCATCGCCACACTCTGCCATGTGCCACTTTCAGGTCTCCTCACACTGCTGGTGGGTTCCATTTTGTCATAGGGTGTTGGCAGATTACGGGCCTCCCATTGCTGCTGCCAGGCCCGTAATCTGCCATGGGCCCCAGTACCGCCTCCTCATGCTGCTGCCAGGTCCAGAGTGTCTCATGGGTCCCTGTACGGCCTCCCATTGCTGCTGTCTCCATCGCCACACTCTGCCATGTGCCACTTTCAGGTCTCCTCACACTGCTGGTGCTGTCCATTTTGTCATAGGGTGCTGGCAGATTACGGGCCTCTCATTGCTGCTGCCAGGCCCGTAATCTGCCATGGGCCCCAGTACCGCCTCCTCATGCTGCTGCCAGGTCCAGAGTGTCTCATGGGTCCCTGTACGGCCTCCCATTGCTGCTGTCTCCATTGCCACACTCTGCCATGTGCCACTTTCAGGTCTCCTCACACTGCTGGTGCTGTCCATTTTGTCATAGGGTGCTGGCAGATTACGGGCCTCCCATTGCTGCTGCCAGGCCCGTAATCTGCCATGGGCCCCAGTACCGCCTCCTCATGCTGCTGCCAGGTCCAGAGTCTCTCATGGGTCCCTGTACGGCCTCCCATTGCTGGTGTCTCCATCGCCACACTCTGCCGTGTGCCACTTTCAGGTCTCCTCACACTGCTGGTGGGTTCCATTTTGTCATAGGGTGCTGGCAGATTACGGGCCTCCCATTGCTGCTGCCAGGCCCGTAATCTGCCATGGGCCCCTGTACCGCCTCCTCATGCTGCTGCCAGGTCCAGAGTGTCTCATGGGTCCCTGTACGGCCTCCCATTGCTGCTGTCTCCATCGTCACACTCTGCCATGTGCCACTTTCAGGTCTCCTCACACTGCTGGTGCTGTCCATTTTGTCATAGGGTGCTGGCAGATTACGGGCCTCCCATTGCTGCTGCCAGGCCCGTAATCTCCCATGGGCCCCAGTACCGCCTCCTCATGCTGTTGCCAGGTCCAGAGTCTCTCATGGGTCCCTGTACGGCCTCCCATTGCTGCTGTCTCCATCGCCACACTCTGCCATGTGCCACTTTCAGGTCTCCTCACACTGCTGGTGGGTTCCATTTTGTCATAGGGTGCTGGCAGATTACGGGCCTCCCATTGCTGCTGCCAGGCCCGTAATCTGCCATGGGCCCCTGAACCGCCTCCTAATGCTGCTGCCAGGTCCAGAGTGTCTCATGGGTCCCTGTACGGCCTCCCATTGCTGCTGTCTCCATCGCCACACTCTGCCATGTGCCACTTTCAGGTCTCCTCACACTGCTGGTGGGTTCCATTTTTGTCATAGGGTGCTGTATGGCCTCCCATTGCTGCTGCCTCCACCGCCACACTGTGGCTCCACACTCTGGTTTTGGCCCCGTGACTGCCCAAATGAGTGAAGTGTGCGGTGATTCTAAGATCGACGGCACTCATCTGCATGTCATACTGACTGACAGTATTATTTCTCTTCCCCAGCAGACTCCAAGGGCATTTAAATTAAAGGTACAGTGTTCTGCACTAATATAAAGGCTCTCTGAAGCCTAGAAACACCCTTTTATAAGTTAAATTTGCAGCGAATATATTCGCATCGAATCGCCGAATCAGCCGAATCGAATTTTTGAATACTTCGCTCATCTCTAATTAAGATATTACCAACTGAAGTATTTTTTTGAGAGTCTCCCTAAGCCCATAAGAACTAGAAAGGATTGAAACCCATTTGAGAGATTATTTGAGACACGGGGAAATGGTAGACACGGAATGGCAAAAATACACAAGATATTATTGGAGATTGACATTGACACAAAATTAATGCACATAGAGAAATGGGAAAGAGATATAGGAAGGAAAATAGAGGAGGAGGAGAAGAGGAAAATGTTCACATTAATTCATGAAAATATTAGTATGAGGGAAGTAGAAGTAAATTATAAGTGTTTGAATAGATGGCACATTACCCCTAATGTAGAGCACAAGATGAATACGGAGATGTCACGGATGTGTTGGAGAGGATGTGGTGAGGTTGGCACGTGGTATCACATATGGTGGGAGTGTTCAGAAATACAGGTGTTTTGGCGGAAGATAGTTTATGTAATAGGGAAAATGACTAAAATCAATATAGGATTGGATCCAGAACTATGTCACCTCCATATCTCGAAGCTCTCTACGAAAGTATACAAGAGTCTCGGGATATGGCAATACTTGACCGCAGCAAAGAGTCTGATCCCAGGTTCTGGAAGAAAAGAGAGGTGCCAACTTAGGAGGATTGGATAAGTAGAGTAAATCAGCTATCCGGGACAGAAAGATTGTATTATACATATGAGGACAAGTTGGAGTTGTATAATAAAAAATGGAAAGTCTGGGAAGAATATAAAGTAAAGATGAAATATATGAGGAGATAATATTCCTGGAAGTGGAATTAGAATAGGGTTTAGGAAGAATAGAAAGATATGGAGTTAATGAGAGAAATAGGAAAGTGGAGCGTGGGTGGGAGAGGGAAGGGGGGGAGGGGAGAGGGAGTTTTGGGAGGGGGGATGGTAAGAAAAGAAAGTTTATATATATGGTCAAATAAATCATATAAATTACTGTTTTGATAATTATAATAATAGAAATGTTGAAATGACATGTATAAGACTTGAAAATAAATAAATAAATATTTATAAAAAAAAAAAAAAGAAGCTCCATAAGCCCTTCATATCAAAGAATCAGAATATGCTGAGAAGAGGTCAGAAGTGTAATGTGAAACATAGCTTTTTAATGTACAATAAAGACTATACAGAAAAAAGGTCAGGAGTACAACATACACTACCCAGAGAATGGGTCAAAAGTATAATGTACAGTGTAACACAGACTATAGAAAGATAAGAGAGGAGTTTATTGCAAAGACAATAGACAGTGCAGAGAAGGGGCCAGGAGTAACATATACTGTTTAGAGTAAGCAGTTAGTGTTTGTCGGTCTTAAGTTTTTTACTTTGATTGTGAATAAGCAATGAAAAATATGTCAGCCAGAAACATGTTGAGCGTGGGGCGTCTAATGTTCTTGTCAGTATTGTGTCCTTTTTACATGTGTTGTGCTCTGGCCAGAGTGGATTACTTTTCTGGAACATTATTTGGTCTGAGTTTACTCTGTGGTAAAAGCGGATGCCCGGTTGGTATCTATCTATCTATCAATCTATATATTTGTCTGTCTACTTTTCTATGCATCAAAGATAAAAGGGCTGATTGGATGTAAAGCTGATATTCAGGGCAAAAAGGTCCTGCTGTCTATCCTCCGTAAAAGGGTATAACTTCTTCCCACTTTTACAGTCGAGACTGGGCACGCAGACGGGACAGCAGTGCAGAGTTCCAACTCTTTGTTTCCGAACTCTAAGATGCGATTTACCTCTTTACACAGTGATCGACCTAGGAGAGGGATCTGCAAAGAGGGATCAGCCTCTAAGAGACGTACTTGCGAACAGTATAGAAGCTCCATAAAGAAGGGGGTGGAGGGGAGAGATGGTTTTTTTTTTTTTTTTTTTTTTCTCTCTGCCCCTCCGTGTCCCTAATTTGCCTCCTGTTTCATCCTTCAGTCCTCTAGCTTTGCTCTAATTCTTCCCCTTTTTGTTAAGAAGTACAAGTAGAAAGGGGTCAATAGGGAGATCTGGATGGAGGGGAGGCTAGCCATGGGAGGAGTGTAGCCCTAAGGACCAAATCAAAGGTGGATGTTAGTTCCACAAATGATGAATAGGCAAAGTGAAGGCCTAAAAAGAGGGGGGAGGGGGGGGGAGGGATGGTGGTGAGGTTGGGGGGAGGGGATGGAGGGGAGGGAGAGGGGAGGGATTGTGGGAAGGGGGGGGGAGGGATAAGGGGAGAGAAAAGGTTAGCGGGATAAATACGCTCTACAGGTATAAGAAAGAGGAAAGTAAGGAGGAAAAGGAGTCAGGAGGAAAAGAGTAAGATGGAAGAAATCCAATATATAACCTATAATGTAAAAGGGCTAAATTGTCCAGGAAAGAGATTTAGGTTATTTAAAGAACTACAACATAGAAAATCCTCAGTGATATTCTTGCAAGAAACACACTTAGAGATAGAGTCGAAGGTTAGACTGAGAACCAGATACTTTCCGACATGGTTTTATGCGGAATCACCAATTAAAAGAGCAAAAGGAGTTGCTATAGGCTTTGCTAAAAATATAAGGTTTGTGGTTGAGGAGAGATTGACGGACCCGGAGGGAAGGTTCCTATTTTTGAGAGGTAAATTACAGGGAATTGAGTGCACAATAGCAAATATATATAGTCCAAATAAGAAGCCAGTGACATTTGTGAGAGAAGTGTTGAAGAGATTGATGGACTTTAAAAAAGGGTGTATGTTAGTGGCGGGTGATTTTAACCTCTGTATAGACCTGAAGATGGATACCACTTCCTGTGTGAGGAGAGAGGAAAGCAAGTCCTTGAGAAGGTTAAAAAAAAGGATGCATGAGTGTCAACTGGTGGACATCTGGAGAATTAGGAATATGAAAGAGAGAGATTATACTTTCTTTTCGCAAGTACATGAGACTTATTCTAGACTAGATTACATATTAGTAGAACACCAAATGATAGAATGGGTGGGGGAAGTAAAAATAGGAGTAAGCACCCTATCGGATCATGCCCCGGTAGAAATGAGGTTAAGATGGGGTAGAGAAGAGAGAGAGGGATATGTGTGGCGGATGAATGAGGCACTCCTCATGGATGAAGAGATTAGTCGAAGAATTGAGAGGGAAATTGAGTGGTTTTTTGAAGAGAACGAGACAGAGGATGTATCGGTATCAACGGTGTGGGAAGCTCATAAAGCTTACATCAGAGGTCTGCTCATTGCAATGGGGGCAAAAAAGAATAAAGAAAGGAAAGAAAAGATAAATAGATTATTAAATGAAATAAATGATCTTGAACAGGTGCATAAAAGGGAAAGATCTAAGGAGATAATGCAGGGGTTAATAAAGAAGAAAGAAGAACTAGAGAATGTAATGGAGGAAGAAAAAAGAAGAGTCTTTAATAAAATAACATGTGAAAGGTATAGATGGGGAGATAGGCCGGGAAAGTATTTAATGAGAACTTTAAGAAAGAAGAAAAATAGAAATTATATTGAGAAAATAAGAAACCCCAAGGGTGAATTTCTACACTCAACTAAGGATATTGCCAGAATATTTAAAGAGTATTACAATGAGTTGTATAATATTATACCCCAGGATAAGTTTAAGAAAATGGAAATAGTAAATAGGGGGAAAAGAAAGATATACCTAGAGGAAGCAGGTCTACCGAAATTAAGAGAAATACAACTGAACTCTTTAGAGGAAGAAATAACTTCAGAGGAAATAAAAATAGCGTTAAAAAGCATGGCGGGAGGGAAAAGTCCGGGTCCAGACGGATACACAGTTAAATACTATAAAAAATATATAGAGCTTTTAATACCCAAGATGAAGACTTATATGAACGCCTTGGGGAATGGGATGGAGATGAGGGGAGAATCGTTACAGGCTAATATAGTACTGATTCAGAAGGAAGATAAAGATCCCTCGCAATGTGCGAGTTATCGACCAATAGCGCTATTGAATGTAGACACTAAAATATTTGCAAAGGTGTTGGCAAATAGATTAAAAGAACTGATGCCGGAGTGGATACATAGAGATCAAGTGGGGTTTGTTCCAGGAAGAGAGGGTAGAGACAACGCTCTGAGATCACTTCTGCTTACACAAGAGGGCAAGAAAGGGAAAACCCCAATGATATTGATGTCGATAGATGCCGAGAAGGCATTCGACAGAGTAAGTTGGGGTTTTATGATGGACACCCTGGAAGCATTAGGAATGGGAGATAGAATAAGAGGGTGGATTGGAGAGTTAGATAGAGGGCCTACCGCCACCATAATGGTAAATGGAGGAAGATCAGAGTATTTTAAGATGTCAAATGGTACAAGACAGGGATGTCCATTGTCCCCACTGTTATATGTATTATCACTGGAGCCCTTGCTGTCTAGGATTAGGAAGAATATAGATATAAAAGGAATAAAGATAGGAGATAGAGAAAATAAGGTAGCGGCGTATGCGGACGATTTGATGTTCTATGTAGGAAATCCCAGAACATCACTTCCAAATTTAATGAAAGCATTCAGTGAGTATGGAGAACTGTCGAATCTGAAAATAAACCCGACAAAGACTGAAATTTTAAATATCAACCTTTAAAATGAAGAAAAGGAAAAACTAAAAGAGGAATTCCCTTTCCTTTGGAGAGATAAAGATTTAAAATATCTAGGAATAAAATTATCAGCCTCAACTACGAACTTATATAAAGCCAATTATATAGCACTATTAAATGAGATAAAGGTGGAGCTGAGAAGGGTGGGAAATGGAAACCCATCGTGGATGGCACGCATAAACCTGATAAAGATGATAATTGTCCCTAAAGTATTATACAAATTTCAAATGATCCCAATTAAGCTCCCAGAGACATATTTTAAAGAACTTAGGAAAATGATGATAAAATATATATGGAGAAATAAAAAACCTAGAATAGGCTATGAGATATTGACTAGAAGTAAAGAGAGAGGAGGATTGGGAGTACCAGATTTCAGGAGATATTATAGAGCGGGGATTATTGCGAGAATTTTTGACTGGATCCATAATCCGGAGAAAAGTTGGGTTAAAACTGAGAGAGCACTGAGTGGAATAAGTTTAAGTAAAAGTATTTGGGTACCAGCACAATATAGGGAATTAGAGGAGAGCACTAGTAAGTATACTTTGAATGTTCTAAAAGAATGGGATTTATTACACAGACAAAAAGGGTGGGTTTTTAATTCACAATTAATACCACTTAGGAACACAAAATATTTGATCCCGGGTATGGATAGTATAGCAGGGAAATGGATTATAAAACAAGAGGCGCAATTGAGAGATATATTGGTAGGGGAGGAAATTGGGTCATATAAGGATATGGAAGACAGAAAGGGAGAAGTTTTTAATAAGATGGATAGATTAAGATATTACCAACTGAAGTATTTTTTTGAGAGTCTCCCTAAGCCCATAAGAACTAGAAAGGATTGAAACCCATTTGAGAGATTATTTGAGACACGGGGAAATGGTAGACACGGAATGGCAAAAATACACAAGATATTATTGGAGATTGACACTGACACAAAATTAATGCACATAGAGAAATGGGAAAGAGATATAGGAAGGAAAATAGAGGAGGAGGAGAAGAGGAAAATGTTCACATTAATTCATGAAAATATTAGTATGAGGGAAGTAGAAGTAAATTATAAGTGTTTGAATAGATGGCACATTACCCCTAATGTAGAGCACAAGATGAATACGGAGATGTCACGGATGTGTTGGAGAGGATGTGGTGAGGTTGGCACGTGGTATCACATGTGGTGGGAGTGTTCAGAAATACAGGTGTTTTGGCGGAAGATAGTTTATGTAATAGGGAAAATGACTAAAATCAATATAGGATTGGATCCAGAACTATGTCTCCTCCATATCTCGAAGCTCTCTACGAAAGTATACAAGAGTCTCGGGATATGGCAATACTTGACCGCAGCAAAGAGTCTGATCCCAGGTTCTGGAAGAAAAGAGAGGTGCCAACTTAGGAGGATTGGATAAGTAGAGTAAATCAGCTATCCGGGACAGAAAGATTGTATTATACATATGAGGACAAGTTGGAGTTGTATAATAAAAAATGGAAAGTCTGGGAAGAATATAAAGTAAAGATGAAATATATGAGGAGATAATATTCCTGGAAGTGGAATTAGAATAGGGTTTAGGAAGAATAGAAAGATATGGAGTTAATGAGAGAAAAAGGAAAGTGGAGCGTGGGTGGGAGAGGGAAGGGGGGGAGGGGAGGGGGAGTTTTGGGAGGGGGGGTGGTAAGAAAAGGAAGTTTATATATATGGTCAAATAAATCATATAAATTACTGTTTTGATAATTATAATAATAGAAATGTTGAAATGACATGTATAAGACTTGAAAATAAATAAATATTTATAAAAAAAAAAAAAAAGAAGCTCCATAAGCCCTTCATATCAAAGAATCAGAATATGCTGAGAAGAGGTCAGAAGTGTAATGTGAAACATAGCTTTTTAATGTACAATAAAGACTATACAGAAAAAAGGTCAGGAGTACAACATACACTACCCAGAGAATGGGTCAAAAGTATAATGTACAGTGTAACACAGACTATAGAAAGATAAGAGAGGAGTTTATTGCAAAGACAATAGACAGTGCAGAGAAGGGGCCAGGAGTAACATATACTGTTTAGAGTAAACAGTTAGTGTTTGTCGGTCTTAAGTTTTTTACTTTGATTGTGAATAAGCAATGAAAAATATGTCAGCCAGAAACATGTTGAGCGTGGGGCGTCTAATGTTCTTGTCAGTATTGTGTCCTTTTTACATGTGTTGTGCTCTGGCCAGAGTGGATTACTTTTCTGGAACATTATTTGGTCTGAGTTTACTCTGTGGTAAAAGCGGATGCCCGGTTGGTATCTATCTATCTATCAATCTATATATTTGTCTGTCTACTTTTCTATGCATCAAAGATAAAAGGGCTGATTGGATGTAAAGCTGATATTCAGGGCAAAAAGGTCCTGCTGTCTATCCTCCGTAAAAGGGTATACCTTCTTCCCACTTTTACAGTCGAGACTGGGCACGCAGACGGGACAGCAGTGCAGAGTTCCAACTCTTCGTTTCCGAACTCTAAGATGCGATTTACCTCTTTACACAGTGATCGACCTAGGAGAGGGATCTGCAAAGAGGGATCAGCCTCTAAGAGACGTACTTGCGAACAGTATAGAAGCTCCATAAAGAAGGGGGTGGAGGGGAGAGATGGTTTTTTTTTTTTTTTTTTTTTTCTCTCTGCCCCTCCGTGTCCCTAATTTGCCTCCTGTTTCATCCTTCAGTCCTCTAGCTTTGCTCTAATTCTTCCCCTTTTTGTTAAGAAGTACAAGTAGAAAGGGGTCAATAGGGAGATCTGGATGGAGGGGAGGCTAGCCATGGGAGGAGTGTAGCCCTAAGGACCAAATCAAAGGTGGATGTTAGTTCCACAAATGATGAATAGGCAAAGTGAAGGCCTAAAAAGAGGGGGGAGGGGGGGGAGGGATGGTGGTGAGGTTGGGGGGAGGGGATGGAGGGGAGGGAGAGGGGAGGGATTGTGGGAAGGGGGGGGGGAGGGATAAGGGGAGAGAAAAGGTTAGCGGGATAAATACGCTCTACAGGTATAAGAAAGAGGAAAGTAAGGAGGAAAAGGAGTCAGGAGGAAAAGAGTAAGATGGAAGAAATCCAATATATAACCTATAATGTAAAAGGGCTAAATTGTCCAGGAAAGAGATTTAGGTTATTTAAAGAACTACAACATAGAAAATCCTCAGTGATATTCTTGCAAGAAACACACTTAGAGATAGAGTCGAAGGTTAGACTGAGAACCAGATACTTTCCGACATGGTTTTATGCGGAATCACCAATTAAAAGAGCAAAAGGAGTTGCTATAGGCTTTGCTAAAAATATAAGGTTTGTGGTTGAGGAGAGATTGACGGACCCGGAGGGAAGGTTCCTATTTTTGAGAGGTAAATTACAGGGAATTGAGTGCACAATAGCAAATATATATAGTCCAAATAAGAAGCCAGTGACATTTGTGAGAGAAGTGTTGAAGAGATTGATGGACTTTAAAAAAGGGTGTATGTTAGTGGCGGGTGATTTTAACCTCTGTATAGACCTGAAGATGGATACCACTTCCTGTGTGAGGAGAGAGGAAAGCAAGTCCTTGAGAAGGTTAAAAAAAAGGATGCATGAGTGTCAACTGGTGGACATCTGGAGAATTAGGAATATGAAAGAGAGAGATTATACTTTCTTTTCGCAAGTACATGAGACTTATTCTAGACTAGATTACATATTAGTAGAACACCAAATGATAGAATGGGTGGGGGAAGTAAAAATAGGAGTAAGCACCCTATCGGATCATGCCCCGGTAGAAATGAGGTTAAGATGGGGTAGAGAAGAGAGAGAGGGATATGTGTGGCGGATGAATGAGGCACTCCTCATGGATGAAGAGATTAGTCGAAGAATTGAGAGGGAAATTGAGTGGTTTTTTGAAGAGAACGAGACAGAGGATGTATCGGTAGCAACGGTGTGGGAAGCTCATAAAGCTTACATCAGAGGTCTGCTCATTGCAATGGGGGCAAAAAAGAATAAAGAAAGGAAAGAAAAGATAAATAGATTATTAAATGAAATAAATGATCTTGAACAGGTGCATAAAAGGGAAAGATCTAAGGAGATAATGCAGGGGTTAATAAAGAAGAAAGAAGAACTAGAGAATGTAATGGAGGAAGAAAAAAGAAGAGTCTTTAATAAAATAACATGTGAAAGGTATAGATGGGGAGATAGGCCGGGAAAGTATTTAATGAGAACTTTAAGAAAGAAGAAAAATAGAAATTATATTGAGAAAATAAGAAACCCCAAGGGTGAATTTCTACACTCAACTAAGGATATTGCCAGAATATTTAAAGAGTATTACAATGAGTTGTATAATATTATACCCCAGGATAAGTTTAAGAAAATGGAAATAGTAAATAGGGGGAAAAGAAAGATATACCTAGAGGAAGCAGGTCTACCGAAATTAAGAGAAATACAACTGAACTCTTTAGAGGAAGAAATAACTTCAGAGGAAATAAAAATAGCGTTAAAAAGCATGGCGGGAGGGAAAAGTCCGGGTCCAGACGGATACACAGTTAAATACTATAAAAAATATATAGAGCTTTTAATACCCAAGATGAAGACTTATATGAACGCCTTGGGGAATGGGATGGAGATGAGGGGAGAATCGTTACAGGCTAATATAGTACTGATTCAGAAGGAAGATAAAGATCCCTCGCAATGTGCGAGTTATCGACCAATAGCGCTATTGAATGTAGACACTAAAATATTTGCAAAGGTGTTGGCAAATAGATTAAAAGAACTGATGCCGGAGTGGATACATAGAGATCAAGTGGGGTTTGTTCCAGGAAGAGAGGGTAGAGACAACGCTCTGAGATCACTTCTGCTTACACAAGAGGGCAAGAAAGGGAAAACCCCAATGATATTGATGTCGATAGATGCCGAGAAGGCATTCGACAGAGTAAGTTGGGGTTTTATGATGGACACCCTGGAAGCATTAGGAATGGGAGATAGAATAAGAGGGTGGATTGGAGAGTTAGATAGAGGGCCTACCGCCACCATAATGGTAAATGGAGGAAGATCAGAGTATTTTAAGATGTCAAATGGTACAAGACAGGGATGTCCATTGTCCCCACTGTTATATGTATTATCACTGGAGCCCTTGCTGTCTAGGATTAGGAAGAATATAGATATAAAAGGAATAAAGATAGGAGATAGAGAAAATAAGGTAGCGGCGTATGCGGACGATTTGATGTTCTATGTAGGAAATCCCAGAACATCACTTCCAAATTTAATGAAAGCATTCAGTGAGTATGGAGAACTGTCGAATCTGAAAATAAACCCGACAAAGACTGAAATTTTAAATATCAACCTTTAAAATGAAGAAAAGGAAAAACTAAAAGAGGAATTCCCTTTCCTTTGGAGAGATAAAGATTTAAAATATCTAGGAATAAAATTATCAGCCTCAACTACGAACTTATATAAAGCCAATTATATAGCACTATTAAATGAGATAAAGGTGGAGCTGAGAAGGGTGGGAAATGGAAACCCATCGTGGATGGCACGCATAAACCTGATAAAGATGATAATTGTCCCTAAAGTATTATACAAATTTCAAATGACCCCAATTAAGCTCCCAGAGACATATTTTAAAGAACTTAGGAAAATGATGATAAAATATATATGGAGAAATAAAAAACCTAGAATAGGCTATGAGATATTGACTAGAAGTAAAGAGAGAGGAGGATTGGGAGTACCAGATTTCAAGAGATATTATAGAGCGGGGATTATTGCGAGAATTTTTGACTGGATCCATAATCCGGAGAAAAGTTGGGTTAAAACTGAGAAAGCACTGAGTGGAATAAGTTTAAGTAAAAGTATTTGGGTACCAGCACAATATAGGGAATTAGAGGAGAGCACTAGTAAGTATACTTTGAATGTTCTAAAAGAATGGGATTTATTACACAGACAAAAAGGGTGGGTTTTTAATTCACAATTAATACCACTTAGGAACACAAAATATTTGATCCCGGGTATGGATAGTATAGCAGGGAAATGGATTATAAAACAAGAGGCGCAATTGAGAGATATATTGGTAGGGGAGGAAATTGGGTCATATAAGGATATGGAAGACAGAAAGGGAGAAGTTTTTAATAAGATGGATAGATTAAGATATTACCAACTGAAGTATTTTTTTGAGAGTCTCCCTAAGCCCATAAGAACTAGAAAGGATTGAAACCCATTTGAGAGATTATTTGAGACACGGGGAAATGGTAGACACGGAATGGCAAAAATACACAAGATATTATTGGAGATTGACACTGACACAAAATTAATGCACATAGAGAAATGGGAAAGAGATATAGGAAGGAAAATAGAGGAGGAGGAGAAGAGGAAAATGTTCACATTAATTCATGAAAATATTAGTATGAGGGAAGTAGAAGTAAATTATAAGTGTTTGAATAGATGGCACATTACCCCTAATGTAGAGCACAAGATGAATACGGAGATGTCACGGATGTGTTGGAGAGGATGTGGTGAGGTTGGCACGTGGTATCACATGTGGTGGGAGTGTTCAGAAATACAGGTGTTTTGGCGGAAGATAGTTTATGTAATAGGGAAAATGACTAAAATCAATATAGGATTGGATCCAGAACTATGTCTCCTCCATATCTCGAAGCTCTCTACGAAAGTATACAAGAGTCTCGGGATATGGCAATACTTGACCGCAGCAAAGAGTCTGATCCCAGGTTCTGGAAGAAAAGAGAGGTGCCAACTTAGGAGGATTGGATAAGTAGAGTAAATCAGCTATCCGGGACAGAAAGATTGTATTATACATATGAGGACAAGTTGGAGTTGTATAAAAAAAAATGGAAAGTCTGGGAAGAATATAAAGTAAAGATGAAATATATGAGGAGATAATATTCCTGGAAGTGGAATTAGAATAGGGTTTAGGAAGAATAGAAAGATATGGAGTTAATGAGAGAAAAAGGAAAGTGGAGCGTGGGTGGGAGAGGGAAGGGGGGGAGGGGAGGGGGAGTTTTGGGAGGGGGGGTGGTAAGAAAAGGAAGTTTATATATATGGTCAAATAAATCATATAAATTACTGTTTTGATAATTATAATAATAGAAATGTTGAAATGACATGTATAAGACTTGAAAATAAATAAATATTTATAAAAAAAAAAAAAAAGAAGCTCCATAAGCCCTTCATATCAAAGAATCAGAATATGCTGAGAAGAGGTCAGAAGTGTAATGTGAAACATAGCTTTTTAATGTACAATAAAGACTATACAGAAAAAAGGTCAGGAGTACAACATACACTACCCAGAGAATGGGTCAAAAGTATAATGTACAGTGTAACACAGACTATAGAAAGATAAGAGAGGAGTTTATTGCAAAGACAATATACAGTGCAGAGAAGGGGCCAGGAGTAACATTAACTGTTTAGAGTAAACAGTTAGTGTTTGTCGGTCTTAAGTTTTTTACTTTGATTGTGAATAAGCAATGAAAAATATGTCAGCCAGAAACATGTTGAGCGTGGGGCGTCTAATGTTCTTGTCAGTATTGTGTCCTTTTTACATGTGTTGTGCTCTGACCAGAGTGGATTACTTTTCTGGAACATTATTTGGTCTGAGTTTACTCTGTGGTAA
This sequence comes from Staurois parvus, assembly GCF_062004578.1. Taxonomy (NCBI): domain Eukaryota; kingdom Metazoa; phylum Chordata; class Amphibia; order Anura; family Ranidae; genus Staurois; species Staurois parvus. Next base: position 11,109,554 of record NW_028318005.1, on the reverse strand, counting down.
AAGCGGATGCCCGGTTGGTATCTATCTATCTATCTATCTATCTATCTATCTATCTATCTATCTATCTATCAATCTATATATTTGTCTGTCTACTTTTCTATGCATCAAAGATAAAAGGGCTGATTGGATGTAAAGCTGATATTCAGGGCAAAAAGGTCCTGCTGTCTATCCTCCGTAAAAGGGTATACCTTCTTCCCACTTTTACAGTCGAGACTGGGCACGCAGACGGGACAGCAGTGCAGAGTTCCAACTCTTCGTTTCCGAACTCTAAGATGCGATTTACCTCTTTACACAGTGATCGACCTAGGAGAGGGATCTGCAAAGAGGGATCAGCCTCTAAGAGACGTACTTGCGAACAGTATAGAAGCTCCATAAAGAAGGGGGTGGAGGGGAGAGATGTTTTTTTTTTTTTTTTTTTTTCCTCTCTGCCCCTCCGTTTCCCTAATTTGCCTCCTGTTTCATCCTTCAGTCCTCTAGCTTTGCTCTAATTCTTCCCCTTTTTGTTAAGAAGTACAAGTAGAAAGGGGTCAATAGGGAGATCTGGATGGAGGGGAGGCTAGCCATGGGAGGAGTCTAGCACTAAGGACCAAATCAAAGGTGGATGTTAGTTCCACAAATGATGAATAGGCAAAGTGAAGGCCTAAAAAGAGGGGGGAGGGGGGGGAGGGATGGTGGTGAGGTTGGGGGGAGGGGATGGAGGGGAGGGAGAGGGGAGGGATTGTGGGAAGAGGGGGGGGGAGGGATAAGGGGAGAGAAAAGGTTAGCGGGATAAATACGCTCTACAGGTATAAGAAAGAGGAAAGTAAGGAGGAAAAGGAGTCAGGAGGAAAAGAGTAAGATGGAAGAAATCCAATATATAACCTATAATGTAAAAGGGCTAAATTGTCCAGGAAAGAGATTTAGGTTATTTAAAGAACTACAACATAGAAAATCCTCAGTGATATTCTTGCAAGAAACACACTTAGAGATAGAGTCGAAGGTTAGACTGAGAACCAGATACTTTCCGACATGGTTTTATGCGGATTCACCAATTAAAAGAGCAAAAGGAGTTGCTATAGGCTTTGCTAAAAATATAAGGTTTGTGGTTGAGGAGAGATTGACGGACCCGGAGGGAAGGTTCCTATTTTTGAGAGGTAAATTACAGGGAATTGAGTGCACAATAGCAAATATATATAGTCCAAATAAGAAGCCAGTGACATTTGTGAGAGAAGTGTTGAAGAGATTGATGGACTTTAAAAAAGGGTGTATGTTAGTGGCGGGTGATTTTAACCTCTGTATAGACCTGAAGATGGATACCACTTCCTGTGTGAGGAGAGAGGAAAGCAAGTCCTTGAGAAGGTTAAAAAAAAGGATGCATGAGTGTCAACTGGTGGACATCTGGAGAATTAGGAATATGAAAGAGAGAGATTATACTTTCTTTTCGCAAGTACATGAGACTTATTCTAGACTAGATTACATATTAGTAGAACACCAAATGATAGAATGGGTGGGGGAAGTAAAAATAGGAGTAAGCACCCTATCGGATCATGCCCCGGTAGAAATGAGGTTAAGATGGGGTAGAGAAGAGAGAGAGGGATATGTGTGGCGGATGAATGAGGCACTCCTCATGGATGAAGAGATTAGTCGAAGAATTGAGAGGGAAATTGAGTGGTTTTTTGAAGAGAACGAGACAGAGGATGTATCGGTAGCAACGGTGTGGGAAGCTCATAAAGCTTACATCAGAGGTCTGCTCATTGCAATGGGGGCAAAAAAGAATAAAGAAAGGAAAGAAAAGATAAATAGATTATTAAATGAAATAAATGATCTTGAACAGGTGCATAAAAGGGAAAGATCTAAGGAGATAATGCAGGGGTTAATAAAGAAGAAAGAAGAACTAGAGAATGTAATGGAGGAAGAAAAAAGAAGAGTCTTTAATAAAATAACATGTGAAAGGTATAGATGGGGAGATAGGCCGGGAAAGTATTTAATGAGAACTTTAAGAAAGAAGAAAAATAGAAATTATATTGAGAAAATAAGAAACCCCAAGGGTGAATTTCTACACTCAACTAAGGATATTGCCAGAATATTTAAAGAGTATTACAATGAGTTGTATAATATTATACCCCAGGATAAGTTTAAGAAAATGGAAATAGTAAATAGGGGGAAAAGAAAGATATACCTAGAGGAAGCAGGTCTACCGAAATTAAGAGAAATACAACTGAACTCTTTAGAGGAAGAAATAACTTCAGAGGAAATAAAAATAGCGTTAAAAAGCATGGCGGGAGGGAAAAGTCCGGGTCCAGACGGATACACAGTTAAATACTATAAAAAATATATAGAGCTTTTAATACCCAAGATGAAGACTTATATGAACGCCTTGGGGAATGGGATGGAGATGAGGGGAGAATCGTTACAGGCTAATATAGTACTGATTCAGAAGGAAGATAAAGATCCCTCGCAATGTGCGAGTTATCGACCAATAGCGCTATTGAATGTAGACACTAAAATATTTGCAAAGGTGTTGGCAAATAGATTAAAAGAACTGATGCCGGAGTGGATACATAGAGATCAAGTGGGGTTTGTTCCAGGAAGAGAGGGTAGAGACAACGCTCTGAGATCACTGCTGCTTACACAAGAGGGCAAGAAAGGGAAAACCCCAATGATATTGATGTCGATAGATGCCGAGAAGGCATTCGACAGAGTAAGTTGGGGTTTTATGATGGACACCCTGGAAGCAGTAGGAATGGGAGATAGAATAAGAGGGTGGATTGGAGAGTTAGATAGAGGGCCTACCGCCACCATAATGGTAAATGGAGGAAGATCAGAGTATTTTAAGATGTCAAATGGTACAAGACAGGGATGTCCATTGTCCCCACTGTTATATGTATTATCACTGGAGCCCTTGCTGTCTAGGATTAGGAAGAATATAGATATAAAAGGAATAAAGATAGGAGATAGAGAAAATAAGGTAGCGGCGTATGTGGACGATTTGATGTTCTATGTAGGAAATCCCAGAACATCACTTCCAAATTTAATGAAAGCATTCAGTGAGTATGGAGAACTGTCGAATCTGAAAATAAACCCGACAAAGACTGAAATTTTAAATATCAACCTTTAAAATGAAGAAAAGGAAAAACTAAAAGAGGAATTCCCTTTCCTTTGGAGAGATAAAGATTTAAAATATCTAGGAATAAAATTATCAGCCTCAACTACGAACTTATATAAAGCCAATTATATAGCACTATTAAATGAGATAAAGGTGGAGCTGAGAAGGGTGGGAAATGGAAACCCATCGTGGATGGCACGCATAAACCTGATAAAGATGATAATTGTCCCTAAAGTATTATACAAATTTCAAATGATCCCAATTAAGCTCCCAGAGACATATTTTAAAGAACTTAGGAAAATGATGATAAAATATATATGGAGAAATAAAAAACCTAGAATAGGCTATGAGATATTGACTAGAAGTAAAGAGAGAGGAGGATTGGGAGTACCAGATTTCAGGAGATATTATAGAGCGGGGATTATTGCGAGAATTTTTGACTGGATCCATAATCCGGAGAAAAGTTGGGTTAAAACTGAGAAAGCACTGAGTGGAATAAGTTTAAGTAAAAGTATTTGGGTACCAGCACAATATAGGGAATTAGAGGAGAGCACTAGTAAGTATACTTTGAATGTTCTAAAAGAATGGGATTTATTACACAGACAAAAAGGGTGGGTTTTTAATTCACAATTAATACCACTTAGGAACACAAAATATTTGATCCCGGGTATGGATAGTATAGCAGGGAAATGGATTATAAAACAAGAGGCGCAATTGAGAGATATATTGGTAGGGGTGGAAATTGGGTCATATAAGGATATGGAAGACAGAAAGGGAGAAGTTTTTAATAAGATGGATAGATTAAGATATTACCAACTGAAGTATTTTTTTGAGAGTCTCCCTAAGCCCATAAGAACTAGAAAGGATTGAAACCCATTTGAGAGATTATTTGAGACACGGGGAAATGGTAGACACGGAATGGCAAAAATACACAAGATATTATTGGAGATTGACACTGACACAAAATTAATGCACATAGAGAAATGGGAAAGAGATATAGGAAGGAAAATAGAGGAGGAGGAGAAGAGGAAAATGTTCACATTAATTCATGAAAATATTAGTATGAGGGAAGTAGAAGTAAATTATAAGTGTTTGAATAGATGGCACATTACCCCTAATGTAGAGCACAAGATGAATACGGAGATGTCACGGATGTGTTGGAGAGGATGTGGTGAGGTTGGCACGTGGTATCACATGTGGTGGGAGTGTTCAGAAATACAGGTGTTTTGGCGGAAGATAGTTTATGTAATAGGGAAAATGACTAAAATCAATATAGGATTGGATCCAGAACTATGTCTCCTCCATATCTCGAAGCTCTCTACGAAAGTATACAAGAGTCTCGGGATATGGCAATACTTGACCGCAGCAAAGAGTCTGATCCCAGGTTCTGGAAGAAAAGAGAGGTGCCAACTTAGGAGGATTGGATAAGTAGAGTAAATCAGCTATCCGGGACAGAAAGATTGTATTATACATATGAGGACAAGTTGGAGTTGTATAATAAAAAATGGAAAGTCTGCGAAGAATATAAAGTAAAGATGAAATATATGAGGAGATAATATTCCTGGAAGTGGAATTAGAATAGGGTTTAGGAAGAATAGAAAGATATGGAGTTAATGAGAGAAATAGGAAAGTGGAGCGTGGGTGGGAGAGGGAAGGGGGGGAGGGGAGGGGGAGTTTTGGGAGGGGGGATGGTAAGAAAAGGAAGTTTATATATATGGTCAAATAAATCATATAAATTACTGTTTTGATAATTATAATAATAGAAATGTTGAAATGACATGTATAAGACTTGAAAATAAATAAATAAATATTTATAAAAAAAAAAAAAAAAGAAGCTCCATAAGCCCTTCATATCAAAGAATCAGAATATGCTGAGAAGAGGTCAGAAGTGTAATGTGAAACATAGCTTTTTAATGTACAATAAAGACTATACAGAAAAAAGGTCAGGAGTACAACATACACTACCCAGAGAATGGGTCAAAAGTATAATGTACAGTGTAACACAGACTATAGAAAGATAAGAGAGGAGTTTATTGCAAAGACAATAGACAGTGCAGAGAAGGGGCCAGGAGTAACATATACTGTTTAGAGTAAACAGTTAGTGTTTGTCGGTCTTAAGTTTTTTACTTTGATTGTGAATAAGCAATGAAAAATATGTCAGCCAGAAACATGTTGAGCGTGGGGCGTCTAATGTTCTTGTCAGTATTGTGTCCTTTTTACATGTGTTGTGCTCCGGCCAGAGTGGATTACTTTTCTGGAACATTATTTGGTCTGAGTTTACTCTGTGGTAAAAGCGGATGCCCGGTTGGTATCTATCTATCAATCTATATATTTGTCTGTCTACTTTTCTATGCATCAAAGATAAAAGGGCTGATTGGATGTAAAGCTGATATTCAGGGCAAAAAGGTCCTGCTGTCTATCCTCCGTAAAAGGGTATACCTTCTTCCCACTTTTACAGTCGAGACTGGGCACGCAGACGGGACAGCAGTGCAGAGTTCCAACTCTTCGTTTCCGAACTCTAAGATGCGATTTACCTCTTTACACAGTGATCGACCTAGGAGAGGGATCTGCAAAGAGGGATCAGCCTCTAAGAGACGTACTTGCGAACAGTATAGAAGCTCTATAAAGAAGGGGGTGGAGGGGAGAGATGTTTTTTTTTTTTTTTTTTTTTTTCTCTCTGCCCCTCCGTGTCCCTAATTTGCCTCCTGTTTCATCCTTCAGTCCTCTAGCTTTGCTCTAATTCTTCCCCTTTTTGTTAAGAAGTACAAGTAGAAAGGGGTCAATAGGGAGATCTGGATGGAGGGGAGGCTAGCCATGGGAGGAGTGTAGCCCTAAGGACCAAATCAAAGGTGGATGTTAGTTCCACAAATGATGAATAGGCAAAGTGAAGGCCTAAAAAGAGGGGGGAGGGGGGGGAGGGATGGTGGTGAGGTTGGGGGGAGGGGATGGAGGGGAGGGAGAGGGGAGGGATTGTGGGAAGGGGGGGGGGGAGGGATAAGGGGAGAGAAAAGGTTAGCGGGATAAATACGCTCTACAGGTATAAGAAAGAGGAAAGTAAGGAGGAAAAGGAGTCAGGAGGAAAAGAGTAAGATGGAAGAAATCCAATATATAACCTATAATGTAAAAGGGCTAAATTGTCCAGGAAAGAGATTTAGGTTATTTAAAGAACTACAACATAGAAAATCCTCAGTGATATTCTTGCAAGAAACACACTTAGAGATAGAGTCGAAGGTTAGACTGAGAACCAGATACTTTCCGACATGGTTTTATGCGGATTCACCAATTAAAAGAGCAAAAGGAGTTGCTATAGGCTTTGCTAAAAATATAAGGTTTGTGGTTGAGGAGAGATTGACGGACCCGGAGGGAAGGTTCCTATTTTTGAGAGGTAAATTACAGGGAATTGAGTGCACAATAGCAAATATATATAGTCCAAATAAGAAGCCAGTGACATTTGTGAGAGAAGTGTTGAAGAGATTGATGGACTTTAAAAAAGGGTGTATGTTAGTGGCGGGTGATTTTAACCTCTGTATAGACCTGAAGATGGATACCACTTCCTGTGTGAGGAGAGAGGAAAGCAAGTCCTTGAGAAGGTTAAAAAAAAGGATGCATGAGTGTCAACTGGTGGACATCTGGAGAATTAGGAATATGAAAGAGAGAGATTATACTTTCTTTTCGCAAGTACATGAGACTTATTCTAGACTAGATTACATATTAGTAGAACACCAAATGATAGAATGGGTGGGGGAAGTAAAAATAGGAGTAAGCACCCTATCGGATCATGCCCCGGTAGAAATGAGGTTAAGATGGGGTAGAGAAGAGAGAGAGGGATATGTGTGGCGGATGAATGAGGCACTCCTCATGGATGAAGAGATTAGTCGAAGAATTGAGAGGGAAATTGAGTGGTTTTTTGAAGAGAACGAGACAGAGGATGTATCGGTAGCAACGGTGTGGGAAGCTCATAAAGCTTACATCAGAGGTCTGCTCATTGCAATGGGGGCAAAAAAGAATAAAGAAAGGAAAGAAAAGATAAATAGATTATTAAATGAAATAAATGATCTTGAACAGGTGCATAAAAGGGAAAGATCTAAGGAGATAATGCAGGGGTTAATAAAGAAGAAAGAAGAACTAGAGAATGTAATGGAGGAAGAAAAAAGAAGAGTCTTTAATAAAATAACATGTGAAAGGTATAGATGGGGAGATAGGCCGGGAAAGTATTTAATGAGAACTTTAAGAAAGAAGAAAAATAGAAATTATATTGAGAAAATAAGAAACCCCAAGGGTGAATTTCTACACTCAACTAAGGATATTGCCAGAATATTTAAAGAGTATTACAATGAGTTGTATAATATTATACCCCAGGATAAGTTTAAGAAAATGGAAATAGTAAATAGGGGGAAAAGAAAGATATACCTAGAGGAAGCAGGTCTACCGAAATTAAGAGAAATACAACTGAACTCTTTAGAGGAAGAAATAACTTCAGAGGAAATAAAAATAGCGTTAAAAAGCATGGCGGGAGGGAAAAGTCCGGGTCCAGACGGATACACAGTTAAATACTATAAAAAATATATAGAGCTTTTAATACCCAAGATGAAGACTTATATGAACGCCTTGGGGAATGGGATGGAGATGAGGGGAGAATCGTTACAGGCTAATATAGTACTGATTCAGAAGGAAGATAAAGATCCCTCGCAATGTGCGAGTTATCGACCAATAGCGCTATTGAATGTAGACACTAAAATATTTGCAAAGGTGTTGGCAAATAGATTAAAAGAACTGATGCCGGAGTGGATACATAGAGATCAAGTGGGGTTTGTTCCAGGAAGAGAGGGTAGAGACAACGCTCTGAGATCACTGCTGCTTACACAAGAGGGCAAGAAAGGGAAAACCCCAATGATATTGATGTCGATAGATGCCGAGAAGGCATTCGACAGAGTAAGTTGGGGTTTTATGATGGACACCCTGGAAGCATTAGGAATGGGAGATAGAATAAGAGGGTGGATTGGAGAGTTAGATAGAGGGCCTACCGCCACCATAATGGTAAATGGAGGAAGATCAGAGTATTTTAAGATGTCAAATGGTACAAGACAGGGATGTCCATTGTCCCCACTGTTATATGTATTATCACTGGAGCCCTTGCTGTCTAGGATTAGGAAGAATATAGATATAAAAGGAATAAAGATAGGAGATAGAGAAAATAAGGTAGCGGCGTATGTGGACGATTTGATGTTCTATGTAGGAAATCCCAGAACATCACTTCCAAATTTAATGAAAGCATTCAGTGAGTATGGAGAACTGTCGAATCTGAAAATAAACCCGACAAAGACTGAAATTTTAAATATCAACCTTTAAAATGAAGAAAAGGAAAAACTAAAAGAGGAATTCCCTTTCCTTTGGAGAGATAAAGATTTAAAATATCTAGGAATAAAATTATCAGCCTCAACTACGAACTTATATAAAGCCAATTATATAGCACTATTAAATGAGATAAAGGTGGAGCTGAGAAGGGTGGGAAATGGAAACCCATCGTGGATGGCACGCATAAACCTGATAAAGATGATAATTGTCCCTAAAGTATTATACAAATTTCAAATGATCCCAATTAAGCTCCCAGAGACATATTTTAAAGAACTTAGGAAAATGATGATAAAATATATATGGAGAAATAAAAAACCTAGAATAGGCTATGAGATATTGACTAGAAGTAAAGAGAGAGGAGGATTGGGAGTACCAGATTTCAGGAGATATTATAGAGCGGGGATTATTGCGAGAATTTTTGACTGGATCCATAATCCGGAGAAAAGTTGGGTTAAAACTGAGAAAGCACTGAGTGGAATAAGTTTAAGTAAAAGTATTTGGGTACCAGCACAATATAGGGAATTAGAGGAGAGCACTAGTAAGTATACTTTGAATGTTCTAAAAGAATGGGATTTATTACACAGACAAAAAGGGTGGGTTTTTAATTCACAATTAATACCACTTAGGAACACAAAATATTTGATCCCGGGTATGGATAGTATAGCAGGGAAATGGATTATAAAACAAGAGGCGCAATTGAGAGATATATTGGTAGGGGTGGAAATTGGGTCATATAAGGATATGGAAGACAGAAAGGGAGAAGTTTTTAATAAGATGGATAGATTAAGATATTACCAACTGAAGTATTTTTTTGAGAGTCTCCCTAAGCCCATAAGAACTAGAAAGGATTGAAACCCATTTGAGAGATTATTTGAGACACGGGGAAATGGTAGACACGGAATGGCAAAAATACACAAGATATTATTGGAGATTGACACTGACACAAAATTAATGCACATAGAGAAATGGGAAAGAGATATAGGAAGGAAAATAGAGGAGGAGGAGAAGAGGAAAATGTTCACATTAATTCATGAAAATATTAGTATGAGGGAAGTAGAAGTAAATTATAAGTGTTTGAATAGATGGCACATTACCCCTAATGTAGAGCACAAGATGAATACGGAGATGTCACGGATGTGTTGGAGAGGATGTGGTGAGGTTGGCACGTGGTATCACATGTGGTGGGAGTGTTCAGAAATACAGGTGTTTTGGCGGAAGATAGTTTATGTAATAGGGAAAATGACTAAAATCAATATAGGATTGGATCCAGAACTATGTCTCCTCCATATCTCGAAGCTCTCTACGAAAGTATACAAGAGTCTCGGGATATGGCAATACTTGACCGCAGCAAAGAGTCTGATCCCAGGTTCTGGAAGAAAAGAGAGGTGCCAACTTAGGAGGATTGGATAAGTAGAGTAAATCAGCTATCCGGGACAGAAAGATTGTATTATACATATGAGGACAAGTTGGAGTTGTATAATAAAAAATGGAAAGTCTGGGAAGAATATAAAGTAAAGATGAAATATATGAGGAGATAATATTCCTGGAAGTGGAATTAGAATAGGGTTTAGGAAGAATAGAAAGATATGGAGTTAATGAGAGAAATAGGAAAGTGGAGCGTGGGTGGGAGAGGGAAGGGGGGGAGGGGAGGGGGAGTTTTGGGAGGGGGGATGGTAAGAAAAGGAAGTTTATATATATGGTCAAATAAATCATATAAATTACTGTTTTGATAATTATAATAATAGAAATGTTGAAATGACATGTATAAGACTTGAAAATAAATAAATAAATATTTATAAAAAAAAAAAAAAAAGAAGCTCCATAAGCCCTTCATATCAAAGACTCAGAATATGCTGAGAAGAGGTCAGAAGTGTAATGTGAAACATAGCTTTTTAATGTACAATAAAGACTATACAGAAAAAAGGTCAGGAGTACAACATACACTACCCAGAGAATGGGTCAAAAGTATAATGTACAGTGTAACACAGACTATAGAAAGATAAGAGAGGAGTTTATTGCAAAGACAATAGACAGTGCAGAGAAGGGGCCAGGAGTAACATATACTGTTTAGAGTAAACAGTTAGTGTTTGTCGGTCTTAAGTTTTTTACTTTGATTGTGAATAAGCAATGAAAAATATGTCAGCCAGAAACATGTTGAGCGTGGGGCGTCTAATGTTCTTGTCAGTATTGTGTCCTTTTTACATGTGTTGTGCTCCGGCCAGAGTGGATTACTTTTCTGGAACATTATTTGGTCTGAGTTTACTCTGTGGTAAAAGCGGATGCCCGGTTGGTATCTATCTATCAATCTATATATTTGTCTGTCTACTTTTCTATGCATCAAAGATAAAAGGGCTGATTGGATGTAAAGCTGATATTCAGGGCAAAAAGGTCCTGCTGTCTATCCTCCGTAAAAGGGTATACCTTCTTCCCACTTTTACAGTCGAGACTGGGCACGCAGACGGGACAGCAGTGCAGAGTTCCAACTCTTCGTTTCCGAACTCTAAGATGCGATTTACCTCTTTACACAGTGATCGACCTAGGAGAGGGATCTGCAAAGAGGGATCAGCCTCTAAGAGACGTACTTGCGAACAGTATAGAAGCTCTATAAAGAAGGGGGTGGAGGGGAGAGATGTTTTTTTTTTTTTTTTTTTTTTTCTCTCTGCCCCTCCGTGTCCCTAATTTGCCTCCTGTTTCATCCTTCAGTCCTCTAGCTTTGCTCTAATTCTTCCCCTTTTTGTTAAGAAGTACAAGTAGAAAGGGGTCAATAGGGAGATCTGGATGGAGGGGAGGCTAGCCATGGGAGGAGTGTAGCCCTAAGGACCAAATCAAAGGTGGATGTTAGTTCCACAAATGATGAATAGGCAAAGTGAAGGCCTAAAAAGAGGGGGGAGGGGGGGGAGGGATGGTGGTGAGGTTGGGGGGAGGGGATGGAGGGGAGGGAGAGGGGAGGGATTGTGGGAAGGGGGGGGGGGAGGGATAAGGGGAGAGAAAAGGTTAGCGGGATAAATACGCTCTACAGGTATAAGAAAGAGGAAAGTAAGGAGGAAAAGGAGTCAGGAGGAAAAGAGTAAGATGGAAGAAATCCAATATATAACCTATAATGTAAAAGGGCTAAATTGTCCAGGAAAGAGATTTAGGTTATTTAAAGAACTACAACATAGAAAATCCTCAGTGATATTCTTGCAAGAAACACACTTAGAGATAGAGTCGAAGGTTAGACTGAGAACCAGATACTTTCCGACATGGTTTTATGCGGATTCACCAATTAAAAGAGCAAAAGGAGTTGCTATAGGCTTTGCTAAAAATATAAGGTTTGTGGTTGAGGAGAGATTGACGGACCCGGAGGGAAGGTTCCTATTTTTGAGAGGTAAATTACAGGGAATTGAGTGCACAATAGCAAATATATATAGTCCAAATAAGAAGCCAGTGACATTTGTGAGAGAAGTGTTGAAGAGATTGATGGACTTTAAAAAAGGGTGTATGTTAGTGGCGGGTGATTTTAACCTCTGTATAGACCTGAAGATGGATACCACTTCCTGTGTGAGGAGAGAGGAAAGCAAGTCCTTGAGAAGGTTAAAAAAAAGGATGCATGAGTGTCAACTGGTGGACATCTGGAGAATTAGGAATATGAAAGAGAGAGATTATACTTTCTTTTCGCAAGTACATGAGACTTATTCTAGACTAGATTACATATTAGTAGAACACCAAATGATAGAATGGGTGGGGGAAGTAAAAATAGGAGTAAGCACCCTATCGGATCATGCCCCGGTAGAAATGAGGTTAAGATGGGGTAGAGAAGAGAGAGAGGGATATGTGTGGCGGATGAATGAGGCACTCCTCATGGATGAAGAGATTAGTCGAAGAATTGAGAGGGAAATTGAGTGGTTTTTTGAAGAGAACGAGACAGAGGATGTATCGGTAGCAACGGTGTGGGAAGCTCATAAAGCTTACATCAGAGGTCTGCTCATTGCAATGGGGGCAAAAAAGAATAAAGAAAGGAAAGAAAAGATAAATAGATTATTAAATGAAATAAATGATCTTGAACAGGTGCATAAAAGGGAAAGATCTAAGGAGATAATGCAGGGGTTAATAAAGAAGAAAGAAGAACTAGAGAATGTAATGGAGGAAGAAAAAAGAAGAGTCTTTAATAAAATAACATGTGAAAGGTATAGATGGGGAGATAGGCCGGGAAAGTATTTAATGAGAACTTTAAGAAAGAAGAAAAATAGAAATTATATTGAGAAAATAAGAAACCCCAAGGGTGAATTTCTACACTCAACTAAGGATATTGCCAGAATATTTAAAGAGTATTACAATGAGTTGTATAATATTATACCCCAGGATAAGTTTAAGAAAATGGAAATAGTAAATAGGGGGAAAAGAAAGATATACCTAGAGGAAGCAGGTCTACCGAAATTAAGAGAAATACAACTGAACTCTTTAGAGGAAGAAATAACTTCAGAGGAAATAAAAATAGCGTTAAAAAGCATGGCGGGAGGGAAAAGTCCGGGTCCAGACGGATACACAGTTAAATACTATAAAAAATATATAGAGCTTTTAATACCCAAGATGAAGACTTATATGAACGCCTTGGGGAATGGGATGGAGATGAGGGGAGAATCGTTACAGGCTAATATAGTACTGATTCAGAAGGAAGATAAAGATCCCTCGCAATGTGCGAGTTATCGACCAATAGCGCTATTGAATGTAGACACTAAAATATTTGCAAAGGTGTTGGCAAATAGATTAAAAGAACTGATGCCGGAGTGGATACATAGAGATCAAGTGGGGTTTGTTCCAGGAAGAGAGGGTAGAGACAACGCTCTGAGATCACTGCTGCTTACACAAGAGGGCAAGAAAGGGAAAACCCCAATGATATTGATGTCGATAGATGCCGAGAAGGCATTCGACAGAGTAAGTTGGGGTTTTATGATGGACACCCTGGAAGCAGTAGGAATGGGAGATAGAATAAGAGGGTGGATTGGAGAGTTAGATAGAGGGCCTACCGCCACCATAATGGTAAATGGAGGAAGATCAGAGTATTTTAAGATGTCAAATGGTACAAGACAGGGATGTCCATTGTCCCCACTGTTATATGTATTATCACTGGAGCCCTTGCTGTCTAGGATTAGGAAGAATATAGATATAAAAGGAATAAAGATAGGAGATAGAGAAAATAAGGTAGCGGCGTATGTGGACGATTTGATGTTCTATGTAGGAAATCCCAGAACATCACTTCCAAATTTAATGAAAGCATTCAGTGAGTATGGAGAACTGTCGAATCTGAAAATAAACCCGACAAAGACTGAAATTTTAAATATCAACCTTTAAAATGAAGAAAAGGAAAAACTAAAAGAGGAATTCCCTTTCCTTTGGAGAGATAAAGATTTAAAATATCTAGGAATAAAATTATCAGCCTCAACTACGAACTTATATAAAGCCAATTATATAGCACTATTAAATGAGATAAAGGTGGAGCTGAGAAGGGTGGGAAATGGAAACCCATCGTGGATGGCACGCATAAACCTGATAAAGATGATAATTGTCCCTAAAGTATTATACAAATTTCAAATGATCCCAATTAAGCTCCCAGAGACATATTTTAAAGAACTTAGGAAAATGATGATAAAATATATATGGAGAAATAAAAAACCTAGAATAGGCTATGAGATATTGACTAGAAGTAAAGAGAGAGGAGGATTGGGAGTACCAGATTTCAGGAGATATTATAGAGCGGGGATTATTGCGAGAATTTTTGACTGGATCCATAATCCGGAGAAAAGTTGGGTTAAAACTGAGAAAGCACTGAGTGGAATAAGTTTAAGTAAAAGTATTTGGGTACCAGCACAATATAGGGAATTAGAGGAGAGCACTAGTAAGTATACTTTGAATGTTCTAAAAGAATGGGATTTATTACACAGACAAAAAGGGTGGGTTTTTAATTCACAATTAATACCACTTAGGAACACAAAATATTTGATCCCGGGTATGGATAGTATAGCAGGGAAATGGATTATAAAACAAGAGGCGCAATTGAGAGATATATTGGTAGGGGAGGAAATTGGGTCATATAAAGATATGGAAGACAAAAAGGGAGAAGTTTTTAATAAGATGGATAGATTAAGATATTACCAACTGAAGTATTTTTTTGAAAGTCTCCCTAAGCCCATAAGAACTAGAAAGGATTGAAACCCATTTGAGAGATTATTTGAGACACGGGGAAATGGTAGACACGGAATGGCAAAAATACACAAGATATTATTGGAGATTGACACTGACACAAAATTAATGCACATAGAGAAATGGGAAAGAGATATAGGAAGGAAAATAGAGGAGGAGGAGAAGAGGAAAATGTTCACATTAATTCATGAAAATATTAGTATGAGGGAAGTAGAAGTAAATTATAAGTGTTTGAATAGATGGCACATTACCCCTAATGTAGAGCACAAGATGAATACGGAGATGTCACGGATGTGTTGGAGAGGATGTGGTGAGGTTGGCACGTGGTATCACATGTGGTGGGAGTGTTCAGAAATACAGGTGTTTTGGCGGAAGATAGTTTATGTAATAGGGAAAATGACTAAAATCAATATAGGATTGGATCCAGAACTATGTCTCCTCCATATCTCGAAGCTCTCTACGAAAGTATACAAGAGTCTCGGGATATGGCAATACTTGACCGCAGCAAAGAGTCTGATCCCAGGTTCTGGAAGAAAAGAGAGGTGCCAACTTAGGAGGATTGGATAAGTAGAGTAAATCAGCTATCCGGGACAGAAAGATTGTATTATACATATGAGGACAAGTTGGAGTTGTATAATAAAAAATGGAAAGTCTGGGAAGAATATAAAGTAAAGATGAAATATATGAGGAGATAATATTCCTGGAAGTGGAATTAGAATAGGGTTTAGGAAGAATAGAAAGATATGGAGTTAATGAGAGAAATAGGAAAGTGGAGCGTGGGTGGGAGAGGGAAGGGGGGGAGGGGAGGGGGAGTTTTGGGAGGGGGGATGGTAAGAAAAGGAAGTTTATATATATGGTCAAATAAATCATATAAATTACTGTTTTGATAATTATAATAATAGAAATGTTGAAATGACATGTATAAGACTTGAAAATAAATAAATAAATATTTATAAAAAAAAAAAAAAAAGAAGCTCCATAAGCCCTTCATATCAAAGACTCAGAATATGCTGAGAAGAGGTCAGAAGTGTAATGTGAAACATAGCTTTTTAATGTACAATAAAGACTATACAGAAAAAAGGTCAGGAGTACAACATACACTACCCAGAGAATGGGTCAAAAGTATAATGTACAGTGTAACACAGACTATAGAAAGATAAGAGAGGAGTTTATTGCAAAGACAATAGACAGTGCAGAGAAGGGGCCAGGAGTAACATATACTGTTTAGAGTAAACAGTTAGTGTTTGTCGGTCTTAAGTTTTTTACTTTGATTGTGAATAAGCAATGAAAAATATGTCAGCCAGAAACATGTTGAGCGTGGGGCGTCTAATGTTCTTGTCAGTATTGTGTCCTTTTTACATGTGTTGTGCTCCGGCCAGAGTGGATTACTTTTCTGGAACATTATTTGGTCTGAGTTTACTCTGTGGTAAAAGCGGATGCCCGGTTGGTATCTATCTATCAATCTATATATTTGTCTGTCTACTTTTCTATGCATCAAAGATAAAAGGGCTGATTGGATGTAAAGCTGATATTCAGGGCAAAAAGGTCCTGCTGTCTATCCTCCGTAAAAGGGTATACCTTCTTCCCACTTTTACAGTCGAGACTGGGCACGCAGACGGGACAGCAGTGCAGAGTTCCAACTCTTCGTTTCCGAACTCTAAGATGCGATTTACCTCTTTACACAGTGATCGACCTAGGAGAGGGATCTGCAAAGAGGGATCAGCCTCTAAGAGACGTACTTGCGAACAGTATAGAAGCTCTATAAAGAAGGGGGTGGAGGGGAGAGATGTTTTTTTTTTTTTTTTTTTTTTTCTCTCTGCCCCTCCGTGTCCCTAATTTGCCTCCTGTTTCATCCTTCAGTCCTCTAGCTTTGCTCTAATTCTTCCCCTTTTTGTTAAGAAGTACAAGTAGAAAGGGGTCAATAGGGAGATCTGGATGGAGGGGAGGCTAGCCATGGGAGGAGTGTAGCCCTAAGGACCAAATCAAAGGTGGATGTTAGTTCCACAAATGATGAATAGGCAAAGTGAAGGCCTAAAAAGAGGGGGGAGGGGGGGGAGGGATGGTGGTGAGGTTGGGGGGGGGGGATGGAGGGGAGGGAGAGGGGAGGGATTGTGGGAAGGGGGGGGGGAGGGATAAGGGGAGAGAAAAGGTTAGCGGGATAAATACGCTCTACAGGTATAAGAAAGAGGAAAGTAAGGAGGAAAAGGAGTCAGGAGGAAAAGAGTAAGATGGAAGAAATCCAATATATAACCTATAATGTAAAAGGGCTAAATTGTCCAGGAAAGAGATTTAGGTTATTTAAAGAACTACAACATAGAAAATCCTCAGTGATATTCTTGCAAGAAACACACTTAGAGATAGAGTCGAAGGTTAGACTGAGAACCAGATACTTTCCGACATGGTTTTATGCGGATTCACCAATTAAAAGAGCAAAAGGAGTTGCTATAGGCTTTGCTAAAAATATAAGGTTTGTGGTTGAGGAGAGATTGACGGACCCGGAGGGAAGGTTCCTATTTTTGAGAGGTAAATTACAGGGAATTGAGTGCACAATAGCAAATATATATAGTCCAAATAAGAAGCCAGTGACATTTGTGAGAGAAGTGTTGAAGAGATTGATGGACTTTAAAAAAGGGTGTATGTTAGTGGCGGGTGATTTTAACCTCTGTATAGACCTGAAGATGGATACCACTTCCTGTGTGAGGAGAGAGGAAAGCAAGTCCTTGAGAAGGTTAAAAAAAAGGATGCATGAGTGTCAACTGGTGGACATCTGGAGAATTAGGAATATGAAAGAGAGAGATTATACTTTCTTTTCGCAAGTACATGAGACTTATTCTAGACTAGATTACATATTAGTAGAACACCAAATGATAGAATGGGTGGGGGAAGTAAAAATAGGAGTAAGCACCCTATCGGATCATGCCCCGGTAGAAATGAGGTTAAGATGGGGTAGAGAAGAGAGAGAGGGATATGTGTGGCGGATGAATGAGGCACTCCTCATGGATGAAGAGATTAGTCGAAGAATTGAGAGGGAAATTGAGTGGTTTTTTGAAGAGAACGAGACAGAGGATGTATCGGTAGCAACGGTGTGGGAAGCTCATAAAGCTTACATCAGAGGTCTGCTCATTGCAATGGGGGCAAAAAAGAATAAAGAAAGGAAAGAAAAGATAAATAGATTATTAAATGAAATAAATGATCTTGAACAGGTGCATAAAAGGGAAAGATCTAAGGAGATAATGCAGGGGTTAATAAAGAAGAAAGAAGAACTAGAGAATGTAATGGAGGAAGAAAAAAGAAGAGTCTTTAATAAAATAACATGTGAAAGGTATAGATGGGGAGATAGGCCGGGAAAGTATTTAATGAGAACTTTAAGAAAGAAGAAAAATAGAAATTATATTGAGAAAATAAGAAACCCCAAGGGTGAATTTCTACACTCAACTAAGGATATTGCCAGAATATTTAAAGAGTATTACAATGAGTTGTATAATATTATACCCCAGGATAAGTTTAAGAAAATGGAAATAGTAAATAGGGGGAAAAGAAAGATATACCTAGAGGAAGCAGGTCTACCGAAATTAAGAGAAATACAACTGAACTCTTTAGAGGAAGAAATAACTTCAGAGGAAATAAAAATAGCGTTAAAAAGCATGGCGGGAGGGAAAAGTCCGGGTCCAGACGGATACACAGTTAAATACTATAAAAAATATATAGAGCTTTTAATACCCAAGATGAAGACTTATATGAACGCCTTGGGGAATGGGATGGAGATGAGGGGAGAATCGTTACAGGCTAATATAGTACTGATTCAGAAGGAAGATAAAGATCCCTCGCAATGTGCGAGTTATCGACCAATAGCGCTATTGAATGTAGACACTAAAATATTTGCAAAGGTGTTGGCAAATAGATTAAAAGAACTGATGCCGGAGTGGATACATAGAGATCAAGTGGGGTTTGTTCCAGGAAGAGAGGGTAGAGACAACGCTCTGAGATCACTGCTGCTTACACAAGAGGGCAAGAAAGGGAAAACCCCAATGATATTGATGTCGATAGATGCCGAGAAGGCATTCGACAGAGTAAGTTGGGGTTTTATGATGGACACCCTGGAAGCAGTAGGAATGGGAGATAGAATAAGAGGGTGGATTGGAGAGTTAGATAGAGGGCCTACCGCCACCATAATGGTAAATGGAGGAAGATCAGAGTATTTTAAGATGTCAAATGGTACAAGACAGGGATGTCCATTGTCCCCACTGTTATATGTATTATCACTGGAGCCCTTGCTGTCTAGGATTAGGAAGAATATAGATATAAAAGGAATAAAGATAGGAGATAGAGAAAATAAGGTAGCGGCGTATGTGGACGATTTGATGTTCTATGTAGGAAATCCCAGAACATCACTTCCAAATTTAATGAAAGCATTCAGTGAGTATGGAGAACTGTCGAATCTGAAAATAAACCCGACAAAGACTGAAATTTTAAATATCAACCTTTAAAATGAAGAAAAGGAAAAACTAAAAGAGGAATTCCCTTTCCTTTGGAGAGATAAAGATTTAAAATATCTAGGAATAAAATTATCAGCCTCAACTACGAACTTATATAAAGCCAATTATATAGCACTATTAAATGAGATAAAGGTGGAGCTGAGAAGGGTGGGAAATGGAAACCCATCGTGGATGGCACGCATAAACCTGATAAAGATGATAATTGTCCCTAAAGTATTATACAAATTTCAAATGATCCCAATTAAGCTCCCAGAGACATATTTTAAAGAACTTAGGAAAATGATGATAAAATATATATGGAGAAATAAAAAACCTAGAATAGGCTATGAGATATTGACTAGAAGTAAAGAGAGAGGAGGATTGGGAGTACCAGATTTCAGGAGATATTATAGAGCGGGGATTATTGCGAGAATTTTTGACTGGATCCATAATCCGGAGAAAAGTTGGGTTAAAACTGAGAAAGCACTGAGTGGAATAAGTTTAAGTAAAAGTATTTGGGTACCAGCACAATATAGGGAATTAGAGGAGAGCACTAGTAAGTATACTTTGAATGTTCTAAAAGAATGGGATTTATTACACAGACAAAAAGGGTGGGTTTTTAATTCACAATTAATACCACTTAGGAACACAAAATATTTGATCCCGGGTATGGATAGTATAGCAGGGAAATGGATTATAAAACAAGAGGCGCAATTGAGAGATATATTGGTAGGGGAGGAAATTGGGTCATATAAAGATATGGAAGACAAAAAGGGAGAAGTTTTTAATAAGATGGATAGATTAAGATATTACCAACTGAAGTATTTTTTTGAAAGTCTCCCTAAGCCCATAAGAACTAGAAAGGATTGAAACCCATTTGAGAGATTATTTGAGACACGGGGAAATGGTAGACACGGAATGGCAAAAATACACAAGATATTATTGGAGATTGACACTGACACAAAATTAATGCACATAGAGAAATGGGAAAGAGATATAGGAAGGAAAATAGAGGAGGAGGAGAAGAGGAAAATGTTCACATTAATTCATGAAAATATTAGTATGAGGGAAGTAGAAGTAAATTATAAGTGTTTGAATAGATGGCACATTACCCCTAATGTAGAGCACAAGATGAATACGGAGATGTCACGGATGTGTTGGAGAGGATGTGGTGAGGTTGGCACGTGGTATCACATGTGGTGGGAGTGTTCAGAAATACAGGTGTTTTGGCGGAAGATAGTTTATGTAATAGGGAAAATGACTAAAATCAATATAGGATTGGATCCAGAACTATGTCTCCTCCATATCTCGAAGCTCTCTACGAAAGTATACAAGAGTCTCGGGATATGGCAATACTTGACCGCAGCAAAGAGTCTGATCCCAGGTTCTGGAAGAAAAGAGAGGTGCCAACTTAGGAGGATTGGATAAGTAGAGTAAATCAGCTATCCGGGACAGAAAGATTGTATTATACATATGAGGACAAGTTGGAGTTGTATAATAAAAAATGGAAAGTCTGGGAAGAATATAAAGTAAAGATGAAATATATGAGGAGATAATATTCCTGGAAGTGGAATTAGAATAGGGTTTAGGAAGAATAGAAAGATATGGAGTTAATGAGAGAAAAAGGAAAGTGGAGCGTGGGTGGGAGAGGGAAGGGGGGGAGGGGAGGGGGAGTTTTGGGAGGGGGGGTGGTAAGAAAAGGAAGTTTATATATATGGTCAAATAAATCATATAAATTACTGTTTTGATAATTATAATAATAGAAATGTTGAAATGACATGTATAAGACTTGAAAATAAATAAATATTTATAAAAAAAAAAAAAAAGAAGCTCCATAAGCCCTTCATATCAAAGAATCAGAATATGCTGAGAAGAGGTCAGAAGTGTAATGTGAAACATAGCTTTTTAATGTACAATAAAGACTATACAGAAAAAAGGTCAGGAGTACAACATACACTACCCAGAGAATGGGTCAAAAGTATAATGTACAGTGTAACACAGACTATAGAAAGATAAGAGAGGAGTTTATTGCAAAGACAATAGACAGTGCAGAGAAGGGGCCAGGAGTAACATATACTGTTTAGAGTAAACAGTTAGTGTTTGTCGGTCTTAAGTTTTTTACTTTGATTGTGAATAAGCAATGAAAAATATGTCAGCCAGAAACATGTTGAGCGTGGGGCGTCTAATGTTCTTGTCAGTATTGTGTCCTTTTTACATGTGTTGTGCTCTGGCCAGAGTGGATTACTTTTCTGGAACATTATTTGGTCTGAGTTTACTCTGTGGTAAAAGCGGATGCCCGGTTGGTATCTATCTATCTATCTATCTATCTATCTATCTATCTATCTATCAATCTATATATTTGTCTGTCTACTTTTCTATGCATCAAAGATAAAAGGGCTGATTGGATGTAAAGCTGATATTCAGGGCAAAAAGGTCCTGCTGTCTAATCTCCGTAAAAGGGTATACCTTCTTCCCACTTTTACAGTCGAGACTGGGCACGCAGACGGGACAGCAGTGCAGAGTTCCAACTCTTCGTTTCCGAACTCTAAGATGCGATTTACCTCTTTACACAGTGATCGACCTAGGAGAGGGATCTGCAAAGAGGGATCAGCCTCTAAGAGACGTACTTGCGAACAGTATAGAAGCTCCATAAAGAAGGGGGTGGAGGGGAGAGATGTTTTTTTTTTTTGTTTTTTTTTCTCTCTGCCCCTCCGTTTCCCTAATTTGCCTCCTGTTTCATCCTTCAGTCCTCTAGCTTTGCTCTAATTCTTCCCCTTTTTGTTAAGAAGTACAAGTAGAAAGGGGTCAATAGGGAGATCTGGATGGAGGGGAGGCTAGCCATGGGAGGAGTGTAGCCCTAAGGACCAAATCAAAGGTGGATGTTAGTTCCACAAATGATGAATAGGCAAAGTGAAGGCCTAAAAAGAGGGGGGAGGGGGGGAGGGATGGTGGTGAGGTTGGGGGGAGGGGATGGAGGGGAGGGAGAGGGGAGGGATTGTGGGAAGAGGGGGGGGGGGATAAGGGGAGAGAAAAGGTTAGCGGGATAAATACGCTCTACAGGTATAAGAAAGAGGAAAGTAAGGAGGAAAAGGAGTCAGGAGGAAAAGAGTAAGATGGAAGAAATCCAATATATAACCTATAATGTAAAAGGGCTAAATTGTCCAGGAAAGAGATTTAGGTTATTTAAAGAACTACAACATAGAAAATCCTCAGTGATATTCTTGCAAGAAACACACTTAGAGATAGAGTCGAAGGTTAGACTGAGAACCAGATACTTTCCGACATGCTTTTATGCGGATTCACCAATTAAAAGAGCAAAAGGAGTTGCTATAGGCTTTGCTAAAAATATAAGGTTTGTGGTTGAGGAGAGATTGACGGACCCGGAGGGAAGGTTCCTATTTTTGAGAGGTAAATTACAGGGAATTGAGTGCACAATAGCAAATATATATAGTCCAAATAAGAAGCCAGTGACATTTGCGAGAGAAGTGTTGAAGAGATTGATGGACTTTAAAAAAGGGTGTATGTCAGTGGCGGGTGATTTTAACCTCTGTATAGACCTGAAGATGGATACCACTTCCTGTGTGAGGAGAGAGGAAAGCAAGTCCTTGAGAAGGTTAAAAAAAAGGATGCATGAGTGTCAACTGGTGGACATCTGGAGAATTAGGAATATGAATGAGAGAGATTATACTTTCTTTTCGCAAGTACATGAGACTTATTCTAGACTAGATTACATATTAGTAGAACACCAAATGATAGAATGGGTGGGGGAAGTAAAAATAGGAGTAAGCACCCTATCGGATCATGCCCCGGTAGAAATGAGGTTAAGATGGGGTAGAGAAGAGAGAGAGGGATATGTGTGGCGGATGAATGAGGCACTCCTCATGGATGAAGAGATTAGTCGAAGAATTGAGAGGGAAATTGAGTGGTTTTTTGAAGAGAACGAGACAGAGGATGTATCGGTAGCAACGGTGTGGGAAGCTCATAAAGCTTACATCAGAGGTCTGCTCATTGCAATGGGGGCAAAAAAGAATAAAGAAAGGAAAGAAAAGATAAATAGATTATTAAATGAAATAAATGATCTTGAACAGGTGCATAAAAGGGAAAGATCTAAGGAGATAATGCAGGGGTTAATAAAGAAGAAAGAAGAACTAGAGAATGTAATGGAGGAAGAAAAAAGAAGAGTCTTTAATAAAATAACATGTGAAAGGTATAGATGGGGAGATAGGCCGGGAAAGTATTTAATGAGAACTTTAAGAAAGAAGAAAAATAGAAATTATATTGAGAAAATAAGAAACCCCAAGGGTGAATTTCTACACTCAACTAAGGATATTGCCAGAATATTTAAAGAGTATTACAATGAGTTGTATAATATTATACCCCAGGATAAGTTTAAGAAAATGGAAATAGTAAATAGGGGGAAAAGAAAGATATACCTAGAGGAAGCAGGTCTACCGAAATTAAGAGAAATACAACTGAACTCTTTAGAGGAAGAAATAACTTCAGAGGAAATAAAAATAGCGTTAAAAAGCATGGCGGGAGGGAAAAGTCCGGGTCCAGACGGATACACAGTTAAATACTATAAAAAATATATAGAGCTTTTAATACCCAAGATGAAGACTTATATGAACGCCTTGGGGAATGCGATGGAGATGAGGGGTGAATCGTTACAGGCTAATATAGTACTGATTCAGAAGGAAGATAAAGATCCCTCGCAATGTGCGAGTTATCGACCAATAGCGCTATTGAATGTAGACACTAAAATATTTGCAAAGGTGTTGGCAAATAGATTAAAAGAACTGATGCCGGAGTGGATACATAGAGATCAAGTGGGGTTTGTTCCAGGAAGAGAGGGTAGAGACAATGCTCTGAGATCACTGCTGCTTACACAAGAGGGCAAGAAAGGGAAAACCCCAATGATATTGATGTCGATAGATGCCGAGAAGGCATTCGACAGAGTAAGTTGGGGTTTTATGATGGACACCCTGGAAGCATTAGGAATGGGAGATAGAATAAGAGGGTGGATTGGAGAGTTAGATAGAGGGCCTACCGCCACCATAATGGTAAATGGAGGAAGATCAGAGTATTTTAAGATGTCAAATGGTACAAGACAGGGATGTCCATTGTCCCCACTGTTATATGTATTATCACTGGAGCCCTTGCTGTCTAGGATTAGGAAGAATATAGATATAAAAGGAATAAAGATAGGAGATAGAGAAAATAAGGTAGCGGCGTATGCGGATGATTTGATGTTCTATGTAGGAAATCCCAGAACATCACTTCCAAATTTAATGAAAGCATTCAGTGAGTATGGAGAACTGTCGAATCTGAAAATAAACCCGACAAAGACTGAAATTTTAAATATCAACCTTTAAAATGAAGAAAAGGAAAAACTAAAAGAGGAATTCCCTTTCCTTTGGAGAGATAAAGATTTAAAATATCTAGGAATAAAATTATCAGCCTCAACTACGAACTTATATAAAGCCAATTATATAGCACTATTAAATGAGATAAAGGTGGAGCTGAGAAGGGTGGGAAATGGAAACCCATCGTGGATGGCACGCATAAACCTGATAAAGATGATAATTGTCCCTAAAGTATTATACAAATTTCAAATGATCCCAATTAAGCTCCCAGAGACATATTTTAAAGAACTTAGGAAAATGATGATAAAATATATATGGAGAAATAAAAAACCTAGAATAGACTATGAGATATTGACTAGAAGTAAAGAGAGAGGAGGATTGGGAGTACCAGATTTCAGGAGATATTATAGAGCGGGGATTATTGCGAGAATTTTTGACTGGATCCATAATCCGGAGAAAAGTTGGGTTAAAATTGAGAAAGCACTGAGTGGAATAAGTTTAAGTAAAAGTATTTGGGTACCAGCACAATATAGGGAATTAGAGGAGAGCACTAGTAAGTATACTTTGAATGTTCTAAAAGAATGGGATTTATTACACAGACAAAAAGGGTGGGTTTTTAATTCACAATTAATACCACTTAGGAACACAAAATATTTGATCCCGGGTATGGATAGTATAGCAGGGAAATGGATTATAAAACAAGAGGCGCAATTGAGAGATATATTGGTAGGGGAGGAAATTGGGTCATATAAGGATATGGAAGACAGAAAGGGAGAAGTTTTTAATAAGATGGATAGATTAAGATATTACCAACTGAAGTATTTTTTTGAGAGTCTCCCTAAGCCCATAAGAACTAGAAAGGATTGAAACCCATTTGAGAGATTATTTGAGACACGGGGAAATGGTAGACACGGAATGGCAAAAATACACAAGATATTATTGGAGATTGACACTGACACAAAATTAATGCACATAGAGAAATGGGAAAGAGATATAGGAAGGAAAATAGAGGAGGAGGAGAAGAGGAAAATGTTCACATTAATTCATGAAAATATTAGTATGAGGGAAGTAGAAGTAAATTATAAGTGTTTGAATAGATGGCACATTACCCCTAATGTAGAGCACAAGATGAATACGGAGATGTCACGGATGTGTTGGAGAGGATGTGGTGAGGTTGGCACGTGGTATCACATGTGGTGGGAGTGTTCAGAAATACAGGTGTTTTGGCGGAAGATAGTTTATGTAATAGGGAAAATGACTAAAATCAATATAGGATTGGATCCAGAACTATGTCTCCTCCATATCTCGAAGCTCTCTACGAAAGTATACAAGAGTCTCAGGATATGGCAATACTTGACCGCAGCAAAGAGTCTGATCCCAGGTTCTGGAAGAAAAGAGAGGTGCCAACTTAGGAGGATTGGATAAGTAGAGTAAATCAGCTATCCGGGACAGAAAGATTGTATTATACATATGAGGACAAGTTGGAGTTGTATAATAAAAAATGGAAAGTCTGGGAAGAATATAAAGTAAAGATGAAATATATGAGGAGATAATATTCCTGGAAGTGGAATTAGAATAGGGTTTAGGAAGAAAAGAAAGATATGGAGTTAATGAGAGAAAAAGGAAAGTGGAGCGTGGGTGGGAGAGGGAAGGGGGGGAGGGGAGGGGGAGTTTTGGGAGGGGGGGTGGTAAGAAAAGGAAGTTTATATATATGGTCAAATAAATCATATAAATTACTGTTTTGATAAATATAATAATAGAAATGTTGAAATGACATGTATAAGACTTGAAAATAAATAAATATTTATAAAAAAAAAAAAAAGAAGCTCCATAAGCCCTTCATATCAAAGAATCAGAATATGCTGAGAAGAGGTCAGAAGTGTAATGTGAAACATAGCTTTTTAATGTACAATAAAGACTATACAGAAAAAAGGTCAGGAGTACAACATACACTACCCAGAGAATGGGTCAAAAGTATAATGTACAGTGTAACACAGACTATAGAAAGATAAGAGAGGAGTTTATTGCAAAGACAATAGACAGTGCAGAGAAGGGGCCAGGAGTAACATATACTGTTTAGAGTAAACAGTTAGTGTTTGTCGGTCTTAAGTTTTTTACTTTGATTGTGAATAAGCAATGAAAAATATGTCAGCCAGAAACATGTTGAGCGTGGGGCGTCTAATGTTCTTGTCAGTATTGTGTCCTTTTTACATGTGTTGTGCTCTGGCCAGAGTGGATTACTTTTCTGGAACATTATTTGGTCTGAGTTTACTCTGTGGTAAAAGCGGATGCCCGGTTGGTATCTATCTATCTATCTATCTATCTATCTATCTATCTATCTATCTATCTATCTATCTATCTATCTATCAATCTATATATTTGTCTGTCTACTTTTCTATGCATCAAAGATAAAAGGGCTGATTGGATGTAAAGCTGATATTCAGGGCAAAAAGGTCCTGCTGTCTATCCTCCGTAAAAGGGTATACCTTCTTCCCACTTTTACAGTCGAGACTGGGCACGCAGACGGGACAGCAGTGCAGAGTTCCAACTCTTCGTTTCCGAACTCTAAGATGCGATTTACCTCTTTACACAGTGATCGACCTAGGAGAGGGATCTGCAAAGAGGGATCAGCCTCTAAGAGACGTACTTGCGAACAGTATAGAAGCTCCATAAAGAAGGGGGTGGAGGGGAGAAATGTTTTTTTTTTTTTTTTTTTTTTCTCTCTGCCCCTCCGTTTCCCTAATTTGCCTCCTGTTTCATCCTTCAGTCCTCTAGCTTTGCTATAATTCTTCCCCTTTTTGTTAAGAAGTACAAGTAGAAAGGGGTCAATAGGGAGATCTGGATGGAGGGGAGGCTAGCCATGGGAGGAGTGTAGCCCTAAGGACCAAATCAAAGGTGGATGTTAGTTCCACAAATGATGAATAGGCAAAGTGAAGGCCTAAAAAGAGGGGGGAGGGGGGGAGGGATGGTGGTGAGGTTGGGGGGAGGGGATGGAGGGGAGGGAGAGGGGAGGGATTGTGGGAAGAGGGGGGGGAGGGATAAGGGGAGAGAAAAGGTTAGCGGGATAAATACGCTCTATAGGTATAAGAAAGAGGAAAGTAAGGAGGAAAAGGAGTCAGGAGGAAAAGAGTAAGATGGAAGAAATCCAATATATAACCTATAATGTAAAAGGGCTAAATTGTCCAGGAAAGAGATTTAGGTTATTTAAAGAACTACAACATAGAAAATCCTCAGTGATATTCTTGCAAGAAACACACTTAGAGATAGAGTCGAAGGTTAGACTGAGAACCAGATACTTTCCGACATGGTTTTATGCGGATTCACCAATTAAAAGAGCAAAAGGAGTTGCTATAGGCTTTGCTAAAAATATAAGGTTTGTGGTTGAGGAGAGATTGACGGACCCGGAGGGAAGGTTCCTATTTTTGAGAGGTAAATTACAGGGAATTGAGTGCACAATAGCAAATATATATAGTCCAAATAAGAAGCCAGTGACATTTGTGAGAGAAGTGTTGAAGAGATTGATGGACTTTAAAAAAGGGTGTATGTTAGTGGCGGGTGATTTTAACCTCTGTATAGACCTGAAGATGGATACCACTTCCTGTGTGAGGAGAGAGGAAAGCAAGTCCTTGAGAAGGTTAAAAAAAAGGATGCATGAGTGTCAACTGGTGGACATCTGGAGAATTAGGAATATGAAAGAGAGAGATTATACTTTCTTTTCGCAAGTACATGAGACTTATTCTAGACTAGATTACATATTAGTAGAACACCAAATGATAGAATGGGTGGGGGAAGTAAAAATAGGAGTAAGCACCCTATCGGATCATGCCCCGGTAGAAATGAGGTTAAGATGGGGTAGAGAAGAGAGAGAGGGATATGTGTGGTGGATGAATGAGGCACTCCTCATGGATGAAGAGATTAGTCGAAGAATTGAGAGGGAAATTGAGTGGTTTTTTGAAGAGAACGAGACAGAGGATGTATCGGTAGCAACGGTGTGGGAAGCTCATAAAGCTTACATCAGAGGTCTGCTCATTGCAATGGGGGCAAAAAAGAATAAAGAAAGGAAAGAAAAGATAAATAGATTATTAAATGAAATAAATGATCTTGAACAGGTGCATAAAAGGGAAAGATCTAAGGAGATAATGCAGGGGTTAATAAAGAAGAAAGAAGAACTAGAGAATGTAATGGAGGAAGAAAAAAGAAGAGTCTTTAATAAAATAACATGTGAAAGGTATAGATGGGGAGATAGGCCGGGAAAGTATTTAATGAGAACTTTAAGAAAGAAGAAAAATAGAAATTATATTGAGAAAATAAGAAACCCCAAGGGTGAATTTCTACACTCAACTAAGGATATTGCCAGAATATTTAAAGAGTATTACAATGAGTTGTATAATATTATACCCCAGGATAAGTTTAAGAAAATGGAAATAGTAAATAGGGGGAAAAGAAAGATATACCTAGAGGAAGCAGGTCTACCGAAATTAAGAGAAATACAACTGAACTCTTTAGAGGAAGAAATAACTTCAGAGGAAATAAAAATAGCGTTAAAAAGCATGGCGGGAGGGAAAAGTCCGGGTCCAGACGGATACACAGTTAAATACTATAAAAAATATATAGAGCTTTTAATACCCAAGATGAAGACTTATATGAACGCCTTGGGGAATGGGATGGAGATGAGGGGAGAATCGTTACAGGCTAATATAGTACTGATTCAGAAGGAAGATAAAGATCCCTCGCAATGTGCGAGTTATCGACCAATAGCGCTATTGAATGTAGACACTAAAATATTTGCAAAGGTGTTGGCAAATAGATTAAAAGAACTGATGCCGGAGTGGATACATAGAGATCAAGTGGGGTTTGTTCCAGGAAGAGAGGGTAGAGACAACGCTCTGAGATCACTGCTGCTTACACAAGAGGGCAAGAAAGGGAAAACCCCAATGATATTGATGTCGATAGATGCCGAGAAGGCATTCGACAGAGTAAGTTGGGGTTTTATGATGGACACCCTGGAAGCATTAGGAATGGGAGATAGAATAAGAGGGTGGATTGGAGAGTTAGATAGAGGGCCTACCGCCACCATAATGGTAAATGGAGGAAGATCAGAGTATTTTAAGATGTCAAATGGTACAAGACAGGGATGTCCATTGTCCCCACTGTTATATGTATTATCACTGGAGCCCTTGCTGTCTAGGATTAGGAAGAATATAGATATAAAAGGAATAAAGATAGGAGATAGAGAAAATAAGGTAGCGGCGTATGTGGACGATTTGATGTTCTATGTAGGAAATCCCAGAACATCACTTCCAAATTTAATGAAAGCATTCAGTGAGTATGGAGAACTGTCGAATCTGAAAATAAACCCGACAAAGACTGAAATTTTAAATATCAACCTTTAAAATGAAGAAAAGGAAAAACTAAAAGAGGAATTCCCTTTCCTTTGGAGAGATAAAGATTTAAAATATCTAGGAATAAAATTATCAGCCTCAACTACGAACTTATATAAAGCCAATTATATAGCACTATTAAATGAGATAAAGGTGGAGCTGAGAAGGGTGGGAAATGGAAACCCATCGTGGATGGCACGCATAAACCTGATAAAGATGATAATTGTCCCTAAAGTATTATACAAATTTCAAATGATCCCAATTAAGCTCCCAGAGACATATTTTAAAGAACTTAGGAAAATGATGATAAAATATATATGGAGAAATAAAAAACCTAGAATAGGCTATGAGATATTGACTAGAAGTAAAGAGAGAGGAGGATTGGGAGTACCAGATTTCAGGAGATATTATAGAGCGGGGATTATTGCGAGAATTTTTGACTGGATCCATAATCCGGAGAAAAGTTGGGTTAAAACTGAGAAAGCACTGAGTGGAATAAGTTTAAGTAAAAGTATTTGGGTACCAGCACAATATAGGGAATTAGAGGAGAGCACTAGTAAGTATACTTTGAATGTTCTAAAAGAATGGGATTTATTACACAGACAAAAAGGGTGGGTTTTTAATTCACAATTAATACCACTTAGGAACACAAAATATTTGATCCCGGGTATGGATAGTATAGCAGGGAAATGGATTATAAAACAAGAGGCGCAATTGAGAGATATATTGGTAGGGGAGGAAATTGGGTCATATAAGGATATGGAAGACAGAAAGGGAGAAGTTTTTAATAAGATGGATAGATTAAGATATTACCAACTGAAGTATTTTTTTGAGAGTCTCCCTAAGCCCATAAGAACTAGAAAGGATTGAAACCCATTTGAGAGATTATTTGAGACACGGGGAAATGGTAGACACGGAATGGCAAAAATACACAAGATATTATTGGAGATTGACACTGACACAAAATTAATGCACATAGAGAAATGGGAAAGAGATATAGGAAGGAAAATAGAGGAGGAGGAGAAGAGGAAAATGTTCACATTAATTCATGAAAATATTAGTATGAGGGAAGTAGAAGTAAATTATAAGTGTTTGAATAGATGGCACATTACCCCTAATGTAGAGCACAAGATGAATACGGAGATGTCACGGATGTGTTGGAGAGGATGTGGTGAGGTTGGCACGTGGTATCACATGTGGTGGGAGTGTTCAGAAATACAGGTGTTTTGGCGGAAGATAGTTTATGTAATAGGGAAAATGACTAAAATCAATATAGGATTGGATCCAGAACTATGTCTCCTCCATATCTCGAAGCTCTCTACGAAAGTATACAAGAGTCTCGGGATATGGCAATACTTGACCGCAGCAAAGAGTCTGATCCCAGGTTCTGGAAGAAAAGAGAGGTGCCAACTTAGGAGGATTGGATAAGTAGAGTAAATCAGCTATCCGGGACAGAAAGATTGTATTATACATATGAGGACAAGTTGGAGTTGTATAATAAAAAATGGAAAGTCTGGGAAGAATATAAAGTAAAGATGAAATATATGAGGAGATAATATTCCTGGAAGTGGAATTAGAATAGGGTTTAGGAAGAATAGAAAGATATGGAGTTAATGAGAGAAATAGGAAAGTGGAGCGTGGGTGGGAGAGGGAAGGGGGGGAGGGGAGGGGGAGTTTTGGGAGGGGGGATGGTAAGAAAAGGAAGTTTATATATATGGTCAAATAAATCATATAAATTACTGTTTTGATAATTATAATAATAGAAATGTTGAAATGACATGTATAAGACTTGAAAATAAATAAATAAATATTTATAAAAAAAAAAAAAAAAGAAGCTCCATAAGCCCTTCATATCAAAGAATCAGAATATGCTGAGAAGAGGTCAGAAGTGTAATGTGAAACATAGCTTTTTAATGTACAATAAAGACTATACAGAAAAAAGGTCAGGAGTACAACATACACTACCCAGAGAATGGGTCAAAAGTATAATGTACAGTGTAACACAGACTATAGAAAGATAAGAGAGGAGTTTATTGCAAAGACAATAGACAGTGCAGAGAAGGGGCCAGGAGTAACATATACTGTTTAGAGTAAACAGTTAGTGTTTGTCGGTCTTAAGTTTTTTACTTTGATTGTGAATAAGCAATGAAAAATATGTCAGCCAGAAACATGTTGAGCGTGGGGCGTCTAATGTTCTTGTCAGTATTGTGTCCTTTTTACATGTGTTGTGCTCCGGCCAGAGTGGATTACTTTTCTGGAACATTATTTGGTCTGAGTTTACTCTGTGGTAAAAGCGGATGCCCGGTTGGTATCTATCTATCAATCTATATATTTGTCTGTCTACTTTTCTATGCATCAAAGATAAAAGGGCTGATTGGATGTAAAGCTGATATTCAGGGCAAAAAGGTCCTGCTGTCTATCCTCCGTAAAAGGGTATACCTTCTTCCCACTTTTACAGTCGAGACTGGGCACGCAGACGGGACAGCAGTGCAGAGTTCCAACTCTTCGTTTCCGAACTCTAAGATGCGATTTACCTCTTTACACAGTGATCGACCTAGGAGAGGGATCTGCAAAGAGGGATCAGCCTCTAAGAGAC
Source organism: Staurois parvus (assembly GCF_062004578.1). NCBI lineage: Eukaryota > Metazoa > Chordata > Amphibia > Anura > Ranidae > Staurois > Staurois parvus. Next base: position 11,077,119 of record NW_028318005.1, on the reverse strand, counting down.
GTACTTGCGAACAGTATAGAAGCTCTATAAAGAAGGGGGTGGAGGGGAGAGATGTTTTTTTTTTTTTTTTCTCTCTGCCCCTCCGTGTCCCTAATTTGCCTCCTGTTTCATCCTTCAGTCCTCTAGCTTTGCTCTAATTCTTCCCCTTTTTGTTAAGAAGTACAAGTAGAAAGGGGTCAATAGGGAGATCTGGATGGAGGGGAGGCTAGCCATGGGAGGAGTGTAGCCCTAAGGACCAAATCAAAGGTGGATGTTAGTTCCACAAATGATGAATAGGCAAAGTGAAGGCCTAAAAAGAGGGGGGAGGGGGGGGAGGGATGGTGGTGAGGTTGGGGGGAGGGGATGGAGGGGAGGGAGAGGGGAGGGATTGTGGGAAGGGGGGGGAGGGATAAGGGGAGAGAAAAGGTTAGCGGGATAAATACGCTCTACAGGTATAAGAAAGAGGAAAGTAAGGAGGAAAAGGAGTCAGGAGGAAAAGAGTAAGATGGAAGAAATCCAATATATAACCTATAATGTAAAAGGGCTAAATTGTCCAGGAAAGAGATTTAGGTTATTTAAAGAACTACAACATAGAAAATCCTCAGTGATATTCTTGCAAGAAACACACTTAGAGATAGAGTCGAAGGTTAGACTGAGAACCAGATACTTTCCGACATGGTTTTATGCGGATTCACCAATTAAAAGAGCAAAAGGAGTTGCTATAGGCTTTGCTAAAAATATAAGGTTTGTGGTTGAGGAGAGATTGACGGACCCGGAGGGAAGGTTCCTATTTTTGAGAGGTAAATTACAGGGAATTGAGTGCACAATAGCAAATATATATAGTCCAAATAAGAAGCCAGTGACATTTGTGAGAGAAGTGTTGAAGAGATTGATGGACTTTAAAAAAGGGTGTATGTTAGTGGCGGGTGATTTTAACCTCTGTATAGACCTGAAGATGGATACCACTTCCTGTGTGAGGAGAGAGGAAAGCAAGTCCTTGAGAAGGTTAAAAAAAAGGATGCATGAGTGTCAACTGGTGGACATCTGGAGAATTAGGAATATGAAAGAGAGAGATTATACTTTCTTTTCGCAAGTACATGAGACTTATTCTAGACTAGATTACATATTAGTAGAACACCAAATGATAGAATGGGTGGGGGAAGTAAAAATAGGAGTAAGCACCCTATCGGATCATGCCCCGGTAGAAATGAGGTTAAGATGGGGTAGAGAAGAGAGAGAGGGATATGTGTGGCGGATGAATGAGGCACTCCTCATGGATGAAGAGATTAGTCGAAGAATTGAGAGGGAAATTGAGTGGTTTTTTGAAGAGAACGAGACAGAGGATGTATCGGTAGCAACGGTGTGGGAAGCTCATAAAGCTTACATCAGAGGTCTGCTCATTGCAATGGGGGCAAAAAAGAATAAAGAAAGGAAAGAAAAGATAAATAGATTATTAAATGAAATAAATGATCTTGAACAGGTGCATAAAAGGGAAAGATCTAAGGAGATAATGCAGGGGTTAATAAAGAAGAAAGAAGAACTAGAGAATGTAATGGAGGAAGAAAAAAGAAGAGTCTTTAATAAAATAACATGTGAAAGGTATAGATGGGGAGATAGGCCGGGAAAGTATTTAATGAGAACTTTAAGAAAGAAGAAAAATAGAAATTATATTGAGAAAATAAGAAACCCCAAGGGTGAATTTCTACACTCAACTAAGGATATTGCCAGAATATTTAAAGAGTATTACAATGAGTTGTATAATATTATACCCCAGGATAAGTTTAAGAAAATGGAAATAGTAAATAGGGGGAAAAGAAAGATATACCTAGAGGAAGCAGGTCTACCGAAATTAAGAGAAATACAACTGAACTCTTTAGAGGAAGAAATAACTTCAGAGGAAATAAAAATAGCGTTAAAAAGCATGGCGGGAGGGAAAAGTCCGGGTCCAGACGGATACACAGTTAAATACTATAAAAAATATATAGAGCTTTTAATACCCAAGATGAAGACTTATATGAACGCCTTGGGGAATGGGATGGAGATGAGGGGAGAATCGTTACAGGCTAATATAGTACTGATTCAGAAGGAAGATAAAGATCCCTCGCAATGTGCGAGTTATCGACCAATAGCGCTATTGAATGTAGACACTAAAATATTTGCAAAGGTGTTGGCAAATAGATTAAAAGAACTGATGCCGGAGTGGATACATAGAGATCAAGTGGGGTTTGTTCCAGGAAGAGAGGGTAGAGACAACGCTCTGAGATCACTGCTGCTTACACAAGAGGGCAAGAAAGGGAAAACCCCAATGATATTGATGTCGATAGATGCCGAGAAGGCATTCGACAGAGTAAGTTGGGGTTTTATGATGGACACCCTGGAAGCAGTAGGAATGGGAGATAGAATAAGAGGGTGGATTGGAGAGTTAGATAGAGGGCCTACCGCCACCATAATGGTAAATGGAGGAAGATCAGAGTATTTTAAGATGTCAAATGGTACAAGACAGGGATGTCCATTGTCCCCACTGTTATATGTATTATCACTGGAGCCCTTGCTGTCTAGGATTAGGAAGAATATAGATATAAAAGGAATAAAGATAGGAGATAGAGAAAATAAGGTAGCGGCGTATGTGGACGATTTGATGTTCTATGTAGGAAATCCCAGAACATCACTTCCAAATTTAATGAAAGCATTCAGTGAGTATGGAGAACTGTCGAATCTGAAAATAAACCCGACAAAGACTGAAATTTTAAATATCAACCTTTAAAATGAAGAAAAGGAAAAACTAAAAGAGGAATTCCCTTTCCTTTGGAGAGATAAAGATTTAAAATATCTAGGAATAAAATTATCAGCCTCAACTACGAACTTATATAAAGCCAATTATATAGCACTATTAAATGAGATAAAGGTGGAGCTGAGAAGGGTGGGAAATGGAAACCCATCGTGGATGGCACGCATAAACCTGATAAAGATGATAATTGTCCCTAAAGTATTATACAAATTTCAAATGATCCCAATTAAGCTCCCAGAGACATATTTTAAAGAACTTAGGAAAATGATGATAAAATATATATGGAGAAATAAAAAACCTAGAATAGGCTATGAGATATTGACTAGAAGTAAAGAGAGAGGAGGATTGGGAGTACCAGATTTCAGGAGATATTATAGAGCGGGGATTATTGCGAGAATTTTTGACTGGATCCATAATCCGGAGAAAAGTTGGGTTAAAACTGAGAAAGCACTGAGTGGAATAAGTTTAAGTAAAAGTATTTGGGTACCAGCACAATATAGGGAATTAGAGGAGAGCACTAGTAAGTATACTTTGAATGTTCTAAAAGAATGGGATTTATTACACAGACAAAAAGGGTGGGTTTTTAATTCACAATTAATACCACTTAGGAACACAAAATATTTGATCCCGGGTATGGATAGTATAGCAGGGAAATGGATTATAAAACAAGAGGCGCAATTGAGAGATATATTGGTAGGGGAGGAAATTGGGTCATATAAGGATATGGAAGACAGAAAGGGAGAAGTTTTTAATAAGATGGATAGATTAAGATATTACCAACTGAAGTATTTTTTTGAGAGTCTCCCTAAGCCCATAAGAACTAGAAAGGATTGAAACCCATTTGAGAGATTATTTGAGACACGGGGAAATGGTAGACACGGAATGGCAAAAATACACAAGATATTATTGGAGATTGACACTGACACAAAATTAATGCACATAGAGAAATGGGAAAGAGATATAGGAAGGAAAATAGAGGAGGAGGAGAAGAGGAAAATGTTCACATTAATTCATGAAAATATTAGTATGAGGGAAGTAGAAGTAAATTATAAGTGTTTGAATAGATGGCACATTACCCCTAATGTAGAGCACAAGATGAATACGGAGATGTCACGGATGTGTTGGAGAGGATGTGGTGAGGTTGGCACGTGGTATCACATGTGGTGGGAGTGTTCAGAAATACAGGTGTTTTGGCGGAAGATAGTTTATGTAATAGGGAAAATGACTAAAATCAATATAGGATTGGATCCAGAACTATGTCTCCTCCATATGTCGAAGCTCTCTACGAAAGTATACAAGAGTCTCGGGATATGGCAATACTTGACCGCAGCAAAGAGTCTGATCCCAGGTTCTGGAAGAAAAGAGAGGTGCCAACTTAGGAGGATTGGATAAGTAGAGTAAATCAGCTATCCGGGACAGAAAGATTGTATTATACATATGAGGACAAGTTGGAGTTGTATAATAAAAAATGGAAAGTCTGGGAAGAATATAAAGTAAAGATGAAATATATGAGGAGATAATATTCCTGGAAGTGGAATTAGAATAGGGTTTAGGAAGAATAGAAAGATATGGAGTTAATGAGAGAAAAAGGAAAGTGGAGCGTGGGTGGGAGAGGGAAGGGGGGGAGGGGAGGGGGAGTTTTGGGAGGGGGGGTGGTAAGAAAAGGAAGTTTATATATATGGTCAAATAAATCATATAAATTACTGTTTTGATAATTATAATAATAGAAATGTTGAAATGACATGTATAAGACTTGAAAATAAATAAATATTTATAAAAAAAAAAAAAAAGAAGCTCCATAAGCCCTTCATATCAAAGAATCAGAATATGCTGAGAAGAGGTCAGAAGTGTAATGTGAAACATAGCTTTTTAATGTACAATAAAGACTATACAGAAAAAAGGTCAGGAGTACAACATACACTACCCAGAGAATGGGTCAAAAGTATAATGTACAGTGTAACACAGACTATAGAAAGATAAGAGAGGAGTTTATTGCAAAGACAATAGACAGTGCAGAGAAGGGGCCAGGAGTAACATATACTGTTTAGAGTAAACAGTTAGTGTTTGTCGGTCTTAAGTTTTTTACTTTGATTGTGAATAAGCAATGAAAAATATGTCAGCCAGAAACATGTTGAGCGTGGGGCGTCTAATGTTCTTGTCAGTATTGTGTCCTTTTTACATGTGTTGTGCTCTGGCCAGAGTGGATTACTTTTCTGGAACATTATTTGGTCTGAGTTTACTCTGTGGTAAAAGCGGATGCCCGGTTGGTATCTATCTATCTATCTATCTATCTATCTATCTATCTATCTATCAATCTATATATTTGTCTGTCTACTTTTCTATGCATCAAAGATAAAAGGGCTGATTGGATGTAAAGCTGATATTCAGGGCAAAAAGGTCCTGCTGTCTATCCTCCGTAAAAGGGTATACCTTCTTCCCACTTTTACAGTCGAGACTGGGCACGCAGACGGGACAGCAGTGCAGAGTTCCAACTCTTCGTTTCCGAACTCTAAGATGCGATTTACCTCTTTACACAGTGATCGACCTAGGAGAGGGATCTGCAAAGAGGGATCAGCCTCTAAGAGACGTACTTGCGAACAGTATAGAAGCTCCATAAAGAAGGGGGTGGAGGGGAGAAATGTTTTTTTTTTTTTTTTTTTTTTCTCTCTGCCCCTCCGTTTCCCTAATTTGCCTCCTGTTTCATCCTTCAGTCCTCTAGCTTTGCTCTAATTCTTCCCCTTTTTGTTAAGAAGTACAAGTAGAAAGGGGTCAATAGGGAGATCTGGATGGAGGGGAGGCTAGCCATGGGAGGAGTGTAGCCCTAAGGACCAAATCAAAGGTGGATGTTAGTTCCACAAATGATGAATAGGCAAAGTGAAGGCCTAAAAAGAGGGGGGAGGGGGGGAGGGATGGTGGTGAGGTTGGGGGGAGGGGATGGAGGGGAGGGAGAGGGGAGGGATTGTGGGAAGAGGGGGGGGAGGGATAAGGGGAGAGAAAAGGTTAGCGGGATAAATACGCTCTATAGGTATAAGAAAGAGGAAAGTAAGGAGGAAAAGGAGTCAGGAGGAAAAGAGTAAGATGGAAGAAATCCAATATATAACCTATAATGTAAAAGGGCTAAATTGTCCAGGAAAGAGATTTAGGTTATTTAAAGAACTACAACATAGAAAATCCTCAGTGATATTCTTGCAAGAAACACACTTAGAGATAGAGTCGAAGGTTAGACTGAGAACCAGATACTTTCCGACATGGTTTTATGCGGATTCACCAATTAAAAGAGCAAAAGGAGTTGCTATAGGCTTTGCTAAAAATATAAGGTTTGTGGTTGAGGAGAGATTGACGGACCCGGAGGGAAGGTTCCTATTTTTGAGAGGTAAATTACAGGGAATTGAGTGCACAATAGCAAATATATATAGTCCAAATAAGAAGCCAGTGACATTTGTGAGAGAAGTGTTGAAGAGATTGATGGACTTTAAAAAAGGGTGTATGTTAGTGGCGGGTGATTTTAACCTCTGTATAGACCTGAAGATGGATACCACTTCCTGTGTGAGGAGAGAGGAAAGCAAGTCCTTGAGAAGGTTAAAAAAAAGGATGCATGAGTGTCAACTGGTGGACATCTGGAGAATTAGGAATATGAAAGAGAGAGATTATACTTTCTTTTCGCAAGTACATGAGACTTATTCTAGACTAGATTACATATTAGTAGAACACCAAATGATAGAATGGGTGGGGGAAGTAAAAATAGGAGTAAGCACCCTATCGGATCATGCCCCGGTAGAAATGAGGTTAAGATGGGGTAGAGAAGAGAGAGAGGGATATGTGTGGTGGATGAATGAGGCACTCCTCATGGATGAAGAGATTAGTCGAAGAATTGAGAGGGAAATTGAGTGGTTTTTTGAAGAGAACGAGACAGAGGATGTATCGGTAGCAACGGTGTGGGAAGCTCATAAAGCTTACATCAGAGGTCTGCTCATTGCAATGGGGGCAAAAAAGAATAAAGAAAGGAAAGAAAAGATAAATAGATTATTAAATGAAATAAATGATCTTGAACAGGTGCATAAAAGGGAAAGATCTAAGGAGATAATGCAGGGGTTAATAAAGAAGAAAGAAGAACTAGAGAATGTAATGGAGGAAGAAAAAAGAAGAGTCTTTAATAAAATAACATGTGAAAGGTATAGATGGGGAGATAGGCCGGGAAAGTATTTAATGAGAACTTTAAGAAAGAAGAAAAATAGAAATTATATTGAGAAAATAAGAAACCCCAAGGGTGAATTTCTACACTCAACTAAGGATATTGCCAGAATATTTAAAGAGTATTACAATGAGTTGTATAATATTATACCCCAGGATAAGTTTAAGAAAATGGAAATAGTAAATAGGGGGAAAAGAAAGATATACCTAGAGGAAGCAGGTCTACCGAAATTAAGAGAAATACAACTGAACTCTTTAGAGGAAGAAATAACTTCAGAGGAAATAAAAATAGCGTTAAAAAGCATGGCGGGAGGGAAAAGTCCGGGTCCAGACGGATACACAGTTAAATACTATAAAAAATATATAGAGCTTTTAATACCCAAGATGAAGACTTATATGAACGCCTTGGGGAATGGGATGGAGATGAGGGGAGAATCGTTACAGGCTAATATAGTACTGATTCAGAAGGAAGATAAAGATCCCTCGCAATGTGCGAGTTATCGACCAATAGCGCTATTGAATGTAGACACTAAAATATTTGCAAAGGTGTTGGCAAATAGATTAAAAGAACTGATGCCGGAGTGGATACATAGAGATCAAGTGGGGTTTGTTCCAGGAAGAGAGGGTAGAGACAACGCTCTGAGATCACTGCTGCTTACACAAGAGGGCAAGAAAGGGAAAACCCCAATGATATTGATGTCGATAGATGCCGAGAAGGCATTCGACAGAGTAAGTTGGGGTTTTATGATGGACACCCTGGAAGCATTAGGAATGGGAGATAGAATAAGAGGGTGGATTGGAGAGTTAGATAGAGGGCCTACCGCCACCATAATGGTAAATGGAGGAAGATCAGAGTATTTTAAGATGTCAAATGGTACAAGACAGGGATGTCCATTGTCCCCACTGTTATATGTATTATCACTGGAGCCCTTGCTGTCTAGGATTAGGAAGAATATAGATATAAAAGGAATAAAGATAGGAGATAGAGAAAATAAGGTAGCGGCGTATGTGGACGATTTGATGTTCTATGTAGGAAATCCCAGAACATCACTTCCAAATTTAATGAAAGCATTCAGTGAGTATGGAGAACTGTCGAATCTGAAAATAAACCCGACAAAGACTGAAATTTTAAATATCAACCTTTAAAATGAAGAAAAGGAAAAACTAAAAGAGGAATTCCCTTTCCTTTGGAGAGATAAAGATTTAAAATATCTAGGAATAAAATTATCAGCCTCAACTACGAACTTATATAAAGCCAATTATATAGCACTATTAAATGAGATAAAGGTGGAGCTGAGAAGGGTGGGAAATGGAAACCCATCGTGGATGGCACGCATAAACCTGATAAAGATGATAATTGTCCCTAAAGTATTATACAAATTTCAAATGATCCCAATTAAGCTCCCAGAGACATATTTTAAAGAACTTAGGAAAATGATGATAAAATATATATGGAGAAATAAAAAACCTAGAATAGGCTATGAGATATTGACTAGAAGTAAAGAGAGAGGAGGATTGGGAGTACCAGATTTCAGGAGATATTATAGAGCGGGGATTATTGCGAGAATTTTTGACTGGATCCATAATCCGGAGAAAAGTTGGGTTAAAACTGAGAAAGCACTGAGTGGAATAAGTTTAAGTAATAGTATTTGGGTACCAGCACAATATAGGGAATTAGAGGAGAGCACTAGTAAGTATACTTTGAATGTTCTAAAAGAATGGGATTTATTACACAGACAAAAAGGGTGGGTTTTTAATTCACAATTAATACCACTTAGGAACACAAAATATTTGATCCCGGGTATGGATAGTATAGCAGGGAAATGGATTATAAAACAAGAGGCGCAATTGAGAGATATATTGGTAGGGGAGGAAATTGGGTCATATAAGGATATGGAAGACAGAAAGGGAGAAGTTTTTAATAAGATGGATAGATTAAGATATTACCAACTGAAGTATTTTTTTGAGAGTCTCCCTAAGCCCATAAGAACTAGAAAGGATTGAAACCCATTTGAGAGATTATTTGAGACACGGGGAAATGGTAGACACGGAATGGCAAAAATACACAAGATATTATTGGAGATTGACACTGACACAAAATTAATGCACATAGAGAAATGGGAAAGAGATATAGGAAGGAAAATAGAGGAGGAGGAGAAGAGGAAAATGTTCACATTAATTCATGAAAATATTAGTATGAGGGAAGTAGAAGTAAATTATAAGTGTTTGAATAGATGGCACATTACCCCTAATGTAGAGCACAAGATGAATACGGAGATGTCACGGATGTGTTGGAGAGGATGTGGTGAGGTTGGCACGTGGTATCACATGTGGTGGGAGTGTTCAGAAATACAGGTGTTTTGGCGGAAGATAGTTTATGTAATAGGGAAAATGACTAAAATCAATATAGGATTGGATCCAGAACTATGTCTCCTCCATATGTCGAAGCTCTCTACGAAAGTATACAAGAGTCTCGGGATATGGCAATACTTGACCGCAGCAAAGAGTCTGATCCCAGGTTCTGGAAGAAAAGAGAGGTGCCAACTTAGGAGGATTGGATAAGTAGAGTAAATCAGCTATCCGGGACAGAAAGATTGTATTATACATATGAGGACAAGTTGGAGTTGTATAATAAAAAATGGAAAGTCTGGGAAGAATATAAAGTAAAGATGAAATATATGAGGAGATAATATTCCTGGAAGTGGAATTAGAAAAGGGTTTAGGAAGAATAGAAAGATATGGAGTTAATGAGAGAAAAAGGAAAGTGGAGCGTGGGTGGGAGAGGGAAGGGGGGGAGGGGAGGGGGAGTTTTGGGAGGGGGGGTGGTAAGAAAAGGAAGTTTATATATATGGTCAAATAAATCATATAAATTACTGTTTTGATAATTATAATAATAGAAATGTTGAAATGACATGTATAAGACTTGAAAATAAATAAATATTTATAAAAAAAAAAAAAAAGAAGCTCCATAAGCCCTTCATATCAAAGAATCAGAATATGCTGAGAAGAGGTCAGAAGTGTAATGTGAAACATAGCTTTTTAATGTACAATAAAGACTATACAGAAAAAAGGTCAGGAGTACAACATACACTACCCAGAGAATGGGTCAAAAGTATAATGTACAGTGTAACACAGACTATAGAAAGATAAGAGAGGAGTTTATTGCAAAGACAATAGACAGTGCAGAGAAGGGGCCAGGAGTAACATATACTGTTTAGAGTAAACAGTTAGTGTTTGTCGGTCTTAAGTTTTTTACTTTGATTGTGAATAAGCAATGAAAAATATGTCAGCCAGAAACATGTTGAGCGTGGGGCGTCTAATGTTCTTGTCAGTATTGTGTCCTTTTTACATGTGTTGTGCTCTGGCCAGAGTGGATTACTTTTCTGGAACATTATTTGGTCTGAGTTTACTCTGTGGTAAAAGCGGATGCCCGGTTGGTATCTATCTATCTATCTATCTATCTATCTATCTATCTATCTATCAATCTATATATTTGTCTGTCTACTTTTCTATGCATCAAAGATAAAAGGGCTGATTGGATGTAAAGCTGATATTCAGGGCAAAAAGGTCCTGCTGTCTATCCTCCGTAAAAGGGTATACCTTCTTCCCACTTTTACAGTCGAGACTGGGCACGCAGACGGGACAGCAGTGCAGAGTTCCAACTCTTCGTTTCCGAACTCTAAGATGCGATTTACCTCTTTACACAGTGATCGACCTAGGAGAGGGATCTGCAAAGAGGGATCAGCCTCTAAGAGACGTACTTGCGAACAGTATAGAAGCTCCATAAAGAAGGGGGTGGAGGGGAGAAATGTTTTTTTTTTTTTTTTTTTTTTCTCTCTGCCCCTCCGTTTCCCTAATTTGCCTCCTGTTTCATCCTTCAGTCCTCTAGCTTTGCTCTAATTCTTCCCCTTTTTGTTAAGAAGTACAAGTAGAAAGGGGTCAATAGGGAGATCTGGATGGAGGGGAGGCTAGCCATGGGAGGAGTGTAGCCCTAAGGACCAAATCAAAGGTGGATGTTAGTTCCACAAATGATGAATAGGCAAAGTGAAGGCCTAAAAAGAGGGGGGAGGGGGGGAGGGATGGTGGTGAGGTTGGGGGGAGGGGATGGAGGGGAGGGAGAGGGGAGGGATTGTGGGAAGAGGGGGGGGAGGGATAAGGGGAGAGAAAAGGTTAGCGGGATAAATACGCTCTATAGGTATAAGAAAGAGGAAAGTAAGGAGGAAAAGGAGTCAGGAGGAAAAGAGTAAGATGGAAGAAATCCAATATATAACCTATAATGTAAAAGGGCTAAATTGTCCAGGAAAGAGATTTAGGTTATTTAAAGAACTACAACATAGAAAATCCTCAGTGATATTCTTGCAAGAAACACACTTAGAGATAGAGTCGAAGGTTAGACTGAGAACCAGATACTTTCCGACATGGTTTTATGCGGATTCACCAATTAAAAGAGCAAAAGGAGTTGCTATAGGCTTTGCTAAAAATATAAGGTTTGTGGTTGAGGAGAGATTGACGGACCCGGAGGGAAGGTTCCTATTTTTGAGAGGTAAATTACAGGGAATTGAGTGCACAATAGCAAATATATATAGTCCAAATAAGAAGCCAGTGACATTTGTGAGAGAAGTGTTGAAGAGATTGATGGACTTTAAAAAAGGGTGTATGTTAGTGGCGGGTGATTTTAACCTCTGTATAGACCTGAAGATGGATACCACTTCCTGTGTGAGGAGAGAGGAAAGCAAGTCCTTGAGAAGGTTAAAAAAAAGGATGCATGAGTGTCAACTGGTGGACATCTGGAGAATTAGGAATATGAAAGAGAGAGATTATACTTTCTTTTCGCAAGTACATGAGACTTATTCTAGACTAGATTACATATTAGTAGAACACCAAATGATAGAATGGGTGGGGGAAGTAAAAATAGGAGTAAGCACCCTATCGGATCATGCCCCGGTAGAAATGAGGTTAAGATGGGGTAGAGAAGAGAGAGAGGGATATGTGTGGCGGATGAATGAGGCACTCCTCATGGATGAAGAGATTAGTCGAAGAATTGAGAGGGAAATTGAGTGGTTTTTTGAAGAGAACGAGACAGAGGATGTATCGGTAGCAACGGTGTGGGAAGCTCATAAAGCTTACATCAGAGGTCTGCTCATTGCAATGGGGGCAAAAAAGAATAAAGAAAGGAAAGAAAAGATAAATAGATTATTAAATGAAATAAATGATCTTGAACAGGTGCATAAAAGGGAAAGATCTAAGGAGATAATGCAGGGGTTAATAAAGAAGAAAGAAGAACTAGAGAATGTAATGGAGGAAGAAAAAAGAAGAGTCTTTAATAAAATAACATGTGAAAGGTATAGATGGGGAGATAGGCCGGGAAAGTATTTAATGAGAACTTTAAGAAAGAAGAAAAATAGAAATTATATTGAGAAAATAAGAAACCCCAAGGGTGAATTTCTACACTCAACTAAGGATATTGCCAGAATATTTAAAGAGTATTACAATGAGTTGTATAATATTATACCCCAGGATAAGTTTAAGAAAATGGAAATAGTAAATAGGGGGAAAAGAAAGATATACCTAGAGGAAGCAGGTCTACCGAAATTAAGAGAAATACAACTGAACTCTTTAGAGGAAGAAATAACTTCAGAGGAAATAAAAATAGCGTTAAAAAGCATGGCGGGAGGGAAAAGTCCGGGTCCAGACGGATACACAGTTAAATACTATAAAAAATATATAGAGCTTTTAATACCCAAGATGAAGACTTATATGAACGCCTTGGGGAATGGGATGGAGATGAGGGGAGAATCGTTACAGGCTAATATAGTACTGATTCAGAAGGAAGATAAAGATCCCTCGCAATGTGCGAGTTATCGACCAATAGCGCTATTGAATGTAGACACTAAAATATTTGCAAAGGTGTTGGCAAATAGATTAAAAGAACTGATGCCGGAGTGGATACATAGAGATCAAGTGGGGTTTGTTCCAGGAAGAGAGGGTAGAGACAACGCTCTGAGATCACTGCTGCTTACACAAGAGGGCAAGAAAGGGAAAACCCCAATGATATTGATGTCGATAGATGCCGAGAAGGCATTCGACAGAGTAAGTTGGGGTTTTATGATGGACACCCTGGAAGCATTAGGAATGGGAGATAGAATAAGAGGGTGGATTGGAGAGTTAGATAGAGGGCCTACCGCCACCATAATGGTAAATGGAGGAAGATCAGAGTATTTTAAGATGTCAAATGGTACAAGACAGGGATGTCCATTGTCCCCACTGTTATATGTATTATCACTGGAGCCCTTGCTGTCTAGGATTAGGAAGAATATAGATATAAAAGGAATAAAGATAGGAGATAGAGAAAATAAGGTAGCGGCGTATGCGGACGATTTGATGTTCTATGTAGGAAATCCCAGAACATCACTTCCAAATTTAATGAAAGCATTCAGTGAGTATGGAGAACTGTCGAATCTGAAAATAAACCCGACAAAGACTGAAATTTTAAATATCAACCTTTAAAATGAAGAAAAGGAAAAACTAAAAGAGGAATTCCCTTTCCTTTGGAGAGATAAAGATTTAAAATATCTAGGAATAAAATTATCAGCCTCAACTACGAACTTATATAAAGCCAATTATATAGCACTATTAAATGAGATAAAGGTGGAGCTGAGAAGGGTGGGAAATGGAAACCCATCGTGGATGGCACGCATAAACCTGATAAAGATGATAATTGTCCCTAAAGTATTATACAAATTTCAAATGATCCCAATTAAGCTCCCAGAGACATATTTTAAAGAACTTAGGAAAATGATGATAAAATATATATGGAGAAATAAAAAACCTAGAATAGGCTATGAGATATTGACTAGAAGTAAAGAGAGAGGAGGATTGGGAGTACCAGATTTCAGGAGATATTATAGAGCGGGGATTATTGCGAGAATTTTTGACTGGATCCATAATCCGGAGAAAAGTTGGGTTAAAACTGAGAAAGCACTGAGTGGAATAAGTTTAAGTAAAAGTATTTGGGTACCAGCACAATATAGGGAATTAGAGGAGAGCACTAGTAAGTATACTTTGAATGTTCTAAAAGAATGGGATTTATTACACAGACAAAAAGGGTGGGTTTTTAATTCACAATTAATACCACTTAGGAACACAAAATATTTGATCCCGGGTATGGATAGTATAGCAGGGAAATGGATTATAAAACAAGAGGCGCAATTGAGAGATATATTGGTAGGGGAGGAAATTGGGTCATATAAGGATATGGAAGACAGAAAGGGAGAAGTTTTTAATAAGATGGATAGATTAAGATATTACCAACTGAAGTATTTTTTTGAGAGTCTCCCTAAGCCCATAAGAACTAGAAAGGATTGAAACCCATTTGAGAGATTATTTGAGACACGGGGAAATGGTAGACACGGAATGGCAAAAATACACAAGATATTATTGGAGATTGACACTGACACAAAATTAATGCACATAGAGAAATGGGAAAGAGATATAGGAAGGAAAATAGAGGAGGAGGAGAAGAGGAAAATGTTCACATTAATTCATGAAAATATTAGTATGAGGGAAGTAGAAGTAAATTATAAGTGTTTGAATAGATGGCACATTACCCCTAATGTAGAGCACAAGATGAATACGGAGATGTCACGGATGTGTTGGAGAGGATGTGGTGAGGTTGGCACGTGGTATCACATGTGGTGGGAGTGTTCAGAAATACAGGTGTTTTGGCGGAAGATAGTTTATGTAATAGGGAAAATGACTAAAATCAATATAGGATTGGATCCAGAACTATGTCTCCTCCATATCTCGAAGCTCTCTACGAAAGTATACAAGAGTCTCAGGATATGGCAATACTTGACCGCAGCAAAGAGTCTGATCCCAGGTTCTGGAAGAAAAGAGAGGTGCCAACTTAGGAGGATTGGATAAGTAGAGTAAATCAGCTATCCGGGACAGAAAGATTGTATTATACATATGAGGACAAGTTGGAGTTGTATAATAAAAAATGGAAAGTCTGGGAAGAATATAAAGTAAAGATGAAATATATGAGGAGATAATATTCCTGGAAGTGGAATTAGAATAGGGTTTAGGAAGAATAGAAAGATATGGAGTTAATGAGAGAAAAAGGAAAGTGGAGCGTGGGTGGGAGAGGGAAGGGGGGGAGGGGAGGGGGAGTTTTGGGAGGGGGGGTGGTAAGAAAAGGAAGTTTATATATATGGTCAAATAAATCATATAAATTACTGTTTTGATAATTATAATAATAGAAATGTTGAAATGACATGTATAAGACTTGAAAATAAATAAATATTTATAAAAAAAAAAAGAAAGAAGCTCCATAAGCCCTTCATATCAAAGAATCAGAATATGCTGAGAAGAGGTCAGAAGTGTAATGTGAAACATAGCTTTTTAATGTACAATAAAGACTATACAGAAAAAAGGTCAGGAGTACAACATACACTACCCAGAGAATGGGTCAAAAGTATAATGTACAGTGTAACACAGACTATAGAAAGATAAGAGAGGAGTTTATTGCAAAGACAATAGACAGTGCAGAGAAGGGGCCAGGAGTAACATATACTGTTTAGAGTAAACAGTTAGTGTTTGTCGGTCTTAAGTTTTTTACTTTGATTGTGAATAAGCAATGAAAAATATGTCAGCCAGAAACATGTTGAGCGTGGGGCGTCTAATGTTCTTGTCAGTATTGTGTCCTTTTTACATGTGTTGTGCTCTGGCCAGAGTGGATTACTTTTCTGGAACATTATTTGGTCTGAGTTTACTCTGTGGTAAAAGCGGATGCCCGGTTGGTATCTATCTATCTATCTATCTATCTATCTATCTATCTATATATTTGTCTGTCTACTTTTCTATGCATCAAAGATAAAAGGGCTGATTGGATGTAAAGCTGATATTCAGGGCAAAAAGGTCCTGCTGTCTATCCTCCGTAAAAGGGTATACCTTCTTCCCACTTTTACAGTCGAGACTGGGCACGCAGACGGGACAGCAGTGCAGAGTTCCAACTCTTCGTTTCCGAACTCTAAGATGCGATTTACCTCTTTACACAGTGATCGACCTAGGAGAGGGATCTGCAAAGAGGGATCAGCCTCTAAGAGACGTACTTGCGAACAGTATAGAAGCTCCATAAAGAAGGGGGTGGAGGGGAGAGATGTTTTTTTTTTTTTTTTTTTTTTTCTCTCTGCCCCTCCGTTTCCCTAATTTGCCTCCTGTTTCATCCTTCAGTCCTCTAGCTTTGCTCTAATTCTTCCCCTTTTTGTTAAGAAGTACAAGTAGAAAGGGGTCAATAGGGAGATCTGGATGGAGGGGAGGCTAGCCATGGGAGGAGTGTAGCCCTAAGGACCAAATCAAAGGTGGATGTTAGTTCCACAAATGATGAATAGGCAAAGTGAAGGCCTAAAAAGAGGGGGGAGGGGGGGAGGGATGGTGGTGAGGTTGGGGGGAGGGGATGGAGGGGAGGGAGAGGGGAGGGATTGTGGGAAGAGGGGGGGGGAGGGATAAGGGGAGAGAAAAGGTTAGCGGGATAAATACGCTCTACAGGTATAAGAAAGAGGAAAGTAAGGAGGAAAAGGAGTCAGGAGGAAAAGAGTAAGATGGAAGAAATCCAATATATAACCTATAATGTAAAAGGGCTAAATTGTCCAGGAAAGAGATTTAGGTTATTTAAAGAACTACAACATAGAAAATCCTCAGTGATATTCTTGCAAGAAACACACTTAGAGATAGAGTCGAAGGTTAGACTGAGAACCAGATACTTTCCGACATGGTTTTATGCGGATTCACCAATTAAAAGAGCAAAAGGAGTTGCTATAGGCTTTGCTAAAAATATAAGGTTTGTGGTTGAGGAGAGATTGACGGACCCGGAGGGAAGGTTCCTATTTTTGAGAGGTAAATTACAGGGAATTGAGTGCACAATAGCAAATATATATAGTCCAAATAAGAAGCCAGTGACATTTGTGAGAGAAGTGTTGAAGAGATTGATGGACTTTAAAAAAGGGTGTATGTTAGTGGCGGGTGATTTTAACCTCTGTATAGACCTGAAGATGGATACCACTTCCTGTGTGAGGAGAGAGGAAAGCAAGTCCTTGAGAAGGTTAAAAAAAAGGATGCATGAGTGTCAACTGGTGGACATCTGGAGAATTAGGAATATGAAAGAGAGAGATTATACTTTCTTTTCGCAAGTACATGAGACTTATTCTAGACTAGATTACATATTAGTAGAACACCAAATGATAGAATGGGTGGGGGGAAGTAAAAATAGGAGTAAGCACCCTATCGGATCATGCCCCGGTAGAAATGAGGTTAAGATGGGGTAGAGAAGAGAGAGAGGGATATGTGTGGCGGATGAATGAGGCACTCCTCATGGATGAAGAGATTAGTCGAAGAATTGAGAGGGAAATTGAGTGGTTTTTTGAAGAGAACGAGACAGAGGATGTATCGGTAGCAACGGTGTGGGAAGCTCATAAAGCTTACATCAGAGGTCTGCTCATTGCAATGGGGGCAAAAAAGAATAAAGAAAGGAAAGAAAAGATAAATAGATTATTAAATGAAATAAATGATCTTGAACAGGTGCATAAAAGGGAAAGATCTAAGGAGATAATGCAGGGGTTAATAAAGAAGAAAGAAGAACTAGAGAATGTAATGGAGGAAGAAAAAAGAAGAGTCTTTAATAAAATAACATGTGAAAGGTATAGATGGGGAGATAGGCCGGGAAAGTATTTAATGAGAACTTTAAGAAAGAAGAAAAATAGAAATTATATTGAGAAAATAAGAAACCCCAAGGGTGAATTTCTACACTCAACTAAGGATATTGCCAGAATATTTAAAGAGTATTACAATGAGTTGTATAATATTATACCCCAGGATAAGTTTAAGAAAATGGAAATAGTAAATAGGGGGAAAAGAAAGATATACCTAGAGGAAGCAGGTCTACCGAAATTAAGAGAAATACAACTGAACTCTTTAGAGGAAGAAATAACTTCAGAGGAAATAAAAATAGCGTTAAAAAGCATGGCGGGAGGGAAAAGTCCGGGTCCAGACGGATACACAGTTAAATACTATAAAAAATATATAGAGCTTTTAATACCCAAGATGAAGACTTATATGAACGCCTTAGGGAATGGGATGGAGATGAGGGGAGAATCGTTACAGGCTAATATAGTACTGATTCAGAAGGAAGATAAAGATCCCTCGCAATGTGCGAGTTATCGACCAATAGCGCTATTGAATGTAGACACTAAAATATTTGCAAAGGTGTTGGCAAATAGATTAAAAGAACTGATGCCGGAGTGGATACATAGAGATCAAGTGGGGTTTGTTCCAGGAAGAGAGGGTAGAGACAACGCTCTGAGATCACTGCTGCTTACACAAGAGGGCAAGAAAGGGAAAACCCCAATGATATTGATGTCGATAGATGCCGAGAAGGCATTCGACAGAGTAAGTTGGGGTTTTATGATGGACACCCTGGAAGCATTAGGAATGGGAGATAGAATAAGAGGGTGGATTGGAGAGTTAGATAGAGGGCCTACCGCCACCATAATGGTAAATGGAGGAAGATCAGAGTATTTTAAGATGTCAAATGGTACAAGACAGGGATGTCCATTGTCCCCACTGTTATATGTATTATCACTGGAGCCCTTGCTGTCTAGGATTAGGAAGAATATAGATATAAAAGGAATAAAGATAGGAGATAGAGAAAATAAGGTAGCGGCGTATGCGGACGATTTGATGTTCTATGTAGGAAATCCCAGAACATCACTTCCAAATTTAATGAAAGCATTCAGTGAGTATGGAGAACTGTCGAATCTGAAAATAAACCCGACAAAGACTGAAATTTTAAATATCAACCTTTAAAATGAAGAAAAGGAAAAACTAAAAGAGGAATTCCCTTTCCTTTGGAGAGATAAAGATTTAAAATATCTAGGAATAAAATTATCAGCCTCAACTACGAACTTATATAAAGCCAATTATATAGCACTATTAAATGAGATAAAGGTGGAGCTGAGAAGGGTGGGAAATGGAAACCCATCGTGGATGGCACGCATAAACCTGATAAAGATGATAATTGTCCCTAAAGTATTATACAAATTTCAAATGATCCCAATTAAGCTCCCAGAGACATATTTTAAAGAACTTAGGAAAATGATGATAAAATATATATGGAGAAATAAAAAACCTAGAATAGGCTATGAGATATTGACTAGAAGTAAAGAGAGAGGAGGATTGGGAGTACCAGATTTCAGGAGATATTATAGAGCGGGGATTATTGCGAGAATTTTTGACTGGATCCATAATCCGGAGAAAAGTTGGGTTAAAACTGAGAAAGCACTGAGTGGAATAAGTTTAAGTAAAAGTATTTGGGTACCAGCACAATATAGGGAATTAGAGGAGAGCACTAGTAAGTATACTTTGAATGTTCTAAAAGAATGGGATTTATTACACAGACAAAAAGGGTGGGTTTTTAATTCACAATTAATACCACTTAGGAACACAAAATATTTGATCCCGGGTATGGATAGTATAGCAGGGAAATGGATTATAAAACAAGAGGCGCAATTGAGAGATATATTGGTAGGGGAGGAAATTGGGTCATATAAGGATATGGAAGACAGAAAGGGAGAAGTTTTTAATAAGATGGATAGATTAAGATATTACCAACTGAAGTATTTTTTTGAGAGTCTCCCTAAGCCCATAAGAACTAGAAAGGATTGAAACCCATTTGAGAGATTATTTGAGACACGGGGAAATGGTAGACACGGAATGGCAAAAATACACAAGATATTATTGGAGATTGACACTGACACAAAATTAATGCACATAGAGAAATGGGAAAGAGATATAGGAAGGAAAATAGAGGAGGAGGAGAAGAGGAAAATGTTCACATTAATTCATGAAAATATTAGTATGAGGGAAGTAGAAGTAAATTATAAGTGTTTGAATAGATGGCACATTACCCCTAATGTAGAGCACAAGATGAATACGGAGATGTCACGGATGTGTTGGAGAGGATGTGGTGAGGTTGGCACGTGGTATCACATGTGGTGGGAGTGTTCAGAAATACAGGTGTTTTGGCGGAAGATAGTTTATGTAATAGGGAAAATGACTAAAATCAATATAGGATTGGATCCAGAACTATGTCTCCTCCATATCTCGAAGCTCTCTACGAAAGTATACAAGAGTCTCGGGATATGGCAATACTTGACCGCAGCAAAGAGTCTGATCCCAGGTTCTGGAAGAAAAGAGAGGTGCCAACTTAGGAGGATTGGATAAGTAGAGTAAATCAGCTATCCGGGACAGAAAGATTGTATTATACATATGAGGACAAGTTGGAGTTGTATAATAAAAAATGGAAAGTCTGGGAAGAATATAAAGTAAAGATGAAATATATGAGGAGATAATATTCCTGGAAGTGGAATTAGAATAGGGTTTAGGAAGAATAGAAAGATATGGAGTTAATGAGAGAAAAAGGAAAGTGGAGCGTGGGTGGGAGAGGGAAGGGGGGGAGGGGAGGGGGAGTTTTGGGAGGGGGGGTGTTAAGAAAAGGAAGTTTATATATATGGTCAAATAAATCATATAAATTACTGTTTTGATAATTATAATAATAGAAATGTTGAAATGACATGTATAAGACTTGAAAATAAATAAATATTTATAAAAAAAAAAAAAAAGAAGCTCCATAAGCCCTTCATATCAAAGAATCAGAATATGCTGAGAAGAGGTCAGAAGTGTAATGTGAAACATAGCTTTTTAATGTACAATAAAGACTATACAGAAAAAAGGTCAGGAGTACAACATACACTACCCAGAGAATGGGTCAAAAGTATAATGTACAGTGTAACACAGACTATAGAAAGATAAGAGAGGAGTTTATTGCAAAGACAATAGACAGTGCAGAGAAGGGGCCAGGAGTAACATATACTGTTTAGAGTAAACAGTTAGTGTTTGTCGGTCTTAAGTTTTTTACTTTGATTGTGAATAAGCAATGAAAAATATGTCAGCCAGAAACATGTTGAGCGTGGGGCGTCTAATGTTCTTGTCAGTATTGTGTCCTTTTTACATGTGTTGTGCTCTGGCCAGAGTGGATTACTTTTCTGGAACATTATTTGGTCTGAGTTTACTCTGTGGTAAAAGCGGATGCCCGGTTGGTATCTATCTATCTATCAATCTATATATTTGTCTGTCTACTTTTCTATGCATCAAAGATAAAAGGGCTGATTGGATGTAAAGCTGATATTCAGGGCAAAAAGGTCCTGCTGTCTATCCTCCGTAAAAGGGTATACCTTCTTCCCACTTTTACAGTCGAGACTGGGCACGCAGACGGGACAGCAGTGCAGAGTTCCAACTCTTCGTTTCCGAACTCTAAGATGCGATTTACCTCTTTACACAGTGATCGACCTAGGAGAGGGATCTGCAAAGAGGGATCAGCCTCTAAGAGACGTACTTGCGAACAGTATAGAAGCTCCATAAAGAAGGGGGTGGAGGGGAGAGATGGTTTTTTTTTTTTTTTTTTTTCTCTCTGCCCCTCCGTGTACCTAATTTGCCTCCTGTTTCATCCTTCAGTCCTCTAGCTTTGCTCTAATTCTTCCCCTTTTTGTTAAGAAGTACAAGTAGAAAGGGGTCAATAGGGAGATCTGGATGGAGGGGAGGCTAGCCATGGGAGGAGTGTAGCCCTAAGGACCAAATCAAAGGTGGATGTTAGTTCCACAAATGATGAATAGGCAAAGTGAAGGCCTAAAAAGAGGGGGGAGGGGGGGGAGGGATGGTGGTGAGGTTGGGGGGAGGGGATGGAGGGGAGGGAGAGGGGAGGGATTGTGGGAAGGGGGGGGGAGGGATAAGGGGAGAGAAAAGGTTAGCGGGATAAATACGCTCTACAGGTATAAGAAAGAGGAAAGTAAGGAGGAAAAGGAGTCAGGAGGAAAAGAGTAAGATGGAAGAAATCCAATATATAACCTATAATGTAAAAGGGCTAAATTGTCCAGGAAAGAGATTTAGGTTATTTAAAGAACTACAACATAGAAAATCCTCAGTGATATTCTTGCAAGAAACACACTTAGAGATAGAGTCGAAGGTTAGACTGAGAACCAGATACTTTCCGACATGGTTTTATGCGGATTCACCAATTAAAAGAGCAAAAGGAGTTGCTATAGGCTTTGCTAAAAATATAAGGTTTGTGGTTGAGGAGAGATTGACGGACCCGGAGGGAAGGTTCCTATTTTTGAGAGGTAAATTACAGGGAATTGAGTGCACAATAGCAAATATATATAGTCCAAATAAGAAGCCAGTGACATTTGTGAGAGAAGTGTTGAAGAGATTGATGGACTTTAAAAAAGGGTGTATGTTAGTGGCGGGTGATTTTAACCTCTGTATAGACCTGAAGATGGATACCACTTCCTGTGTGAGGAGAGAGGAAAGCAAGTCCTTGAGAAGGTTAAAAAAAAGGATGCATGAGTGTCAACTGGTGGACATCTGGAGAATTAGGAATATGAAAGAGAGAGATTATACTTTCTTTTCGCAAGTACATGAGACTTATTCTAGACTAGATTACATATTAGTAGAACACCAAATGATAGAATGGGTGGGGGAAGTAAAAATAGGAGTAAGCACCCTATCGGATCATGCCCCGGTAGAAATGAGGTTAAGATGGGGTAGAGAAGAGAGAGAGGGATATGTGTGGCGGATGAATGAGGCACTCCTCATGGATGAAGAGATTAGTCGAAGAATTGAGAGGGAAATTGAGTGGTTTTTTGAAGAGAACGAGACAGAGGATGTATCGGTAGCAACGGTGTGGGAAGCTCATAAAGCTTACATCAGAGGTCTGCTCATTGCAATGGGGGCAAAAAAGAATAAAGAAAGGAAAGAAAAGATAAATAGATTATTAAATGAAATAAATGATCTTGAACAGGTGCATAAAAGGGAAAGATCTAAGGAGATAATGCAGGGGTTAATAAAGAAGAAAGAAGAACTAGAGAATGTAATGGAGGAAGAAAAAAGAAGAGTCTTTAATAAAATAACATGTGAAAGGTATAGATGGGGAGATAGGCCGGGAAAGTATTTAATGAGAACTTTAAGAAAGAAGAAAAATAGAAATTATATTGAGAAAATAAGAAACCCCAAGGGTGAATTTCTACACTCAACTAAGGATATTGCCAGAATATTTAAAGAGTATTACAATGAGTTGTATAATATTATACCCCAGGATAAGTTTAAGAAAATGGAAATAGTAAATAGGGGGAAAAGAAAGATATACCTAGAGGAAGCAGGTCTACCGAAATTAAGAGAAATACAACTGAACTCTTTAGAGGAAGAAATAACTTCAGAGGAAATAAAAATAGCGTTAAAAAGCATGGCGGGAGGGAAAAGTCCGGGTCCAGACGGATACACAGTTAAATACTATAAAAAATATATAGAGCTTTTAATACCCAAGATGAAGACTTATATGAACGCCTTGGGGAATGGGATGGAGATGAGGGGAGAATCGTTACAGGCTAATATAGTACTGATTCAGAAGGAAGATAAAGATCCCTCGCAATGTGCGAGTTATCGACCAATAGCGCTATTGAATGTAGACACTAAAATATTTGCAAAGGTGTTGGCAAATAGATTAAAAGAACTGATGCCGGAGTGGATACATAGAGATCAAGTGGGGTTTGTTCCAGGAAGAGAGGGTAGAGACAACGCTCTGAGATCACTGCTGCTTACACAAGAGGGCAAGAAAGGGAAAACCCCAATGATATTGATGTCGATAGATGCCGAGAAGGCATTCGACAGAGTAAGTTGGGGTTTTATGATGGACACCCTGGAAGCATTAGGAATGGGAGATAGAATAAGAGGGTGGATTGGAGAGTTAGATAGAGGGCCTACCGCCACCATAATGGTAAATGGAGGAAGATCAGAGTATTTTAAGATGTCAAATGGTACAAGACAGGGATGTCCATTGTCCCCACTGTTATATGTATTATCACTGGAGCCCTTGCTGTCTAGGATTAGGAAGAATATAGATATAAAAGGAATAAAGATAGGAGATAGAGAAAATAAGGTAGCGGCGTATGCGGACGATTTGATGTTCTATGTAGGAAATCCCAGAACATCACTTCCAAATTTAATGAAAGCATTCAGTGAGTATGGAGAACTGTCGAATCTGAAAATAAACCCGACAAAGACTGAAATTTTAAATATCAACCTTTAAAATGAAGAAAAGGAAAAACTAAAAGAGGAATTCCCTTTCCTTTGGAGAGATAAAGATTTAAAATATCTAGGAATAAAATTATCAGCCTCAACTACAAACTTATATAAAGCCAATTATATAGTACTATTAAATGAGATAAAGGTGGAGCTGAGAAGGGTGGGAAATGGAAACCCATCGTGGATGGCACGCATAAACCTGATAAAAATGATAATTGTCCCTAAAGTATTATACAAATTTCAAATGATCCCAATTAAGCTCCCAGAGACATATTTTAAAGAACTTAGGAAAATGATGATAAAATATATATGGAGAAATAAAAAACCTAGAATAGGCTATGAGATATTGACTAGAAGTAAAGAGAGAGGAGGATTGGGAGTACCAGATTTCAGGAGATATTATAGAGCGGGGATTATTGCGAGAATTTTTGACTGGATCCATAATCCGGAGAAAAGTTGGGTTAAAACTGAGAAAGCACTGAGTGGAATAAGTTTAAGTAAAAGTATTTGGGTACCAGCACAATATAGGGAATTAGAGGAGAGCACTAGTAAGTATACTTTGAATGTTCTAAAAGAATGGGATTTATTACACAGACAAAAAGGGTGGGTTTTTAATTCACAATTAATACCACTTAGGAACACAAAATATTTGATCCCGGGTATGGATAGTATAGCAGGGAAATGGATTATAAAACAAGAGGCGCAATTGAGAGATATATTGGTAGGGGAGGAAATTGGGTCATATAAGGATATGGAAGACAGAAAGGGAGAAGTTTTTAATAAGATGGATAGATTAAGATATTACCAACTGAAGTATTTTTTTGAGAGTCTCCCTAAGCCCATAAGAACTAGAAAGGATTGAAACCCATTTGAGAGATTATTTGAGACACGGGGAAATGGTAGACACGGAATGGCAAAAATACACAAGATATTATTGGAGATTGACACTGACACAAAATTAATGCACATAGAGAAATGGGAAAGAGATATAGGAAGGAAAATAGAGGAGGAGGAGAAGAGGAAAATGTTCACATTAATTCATGAAAATATTAGTATGAGGGAAGTAGAAGTAAATTATAAGTGTTTGAATAGATGGCACATTACCCCTAATGTAGAGCACAAGATGAATACGGAGATGTCACGGATGTGTTGGAGAGGATGTGGTGAGGTTGGCACGTGGTATCACATGTGGTGGGAGTGTTCAGAAATACAGGTGTTTTGGCGGAAGATAGTTTATGTAATAGGGAAAATGACTAAAATCAATATAGGATTGGATCCAGAACTATGTCTCCTCCATATCTCGAAGCTCTCTACGAAAGTATACAAGAGTCTCAGGATATGGCAATACTTGACCGCAGCAAAGAGTCTGATCCCAGGTTCTGGAAGAAAAGAGAGGTGCCAACTTAGGAGGATTGGATAAGTAGAGTAAATCAGCTATCCGGGACAGAAAGATTGTATTATACATATGAGGACAAGTTGGAGTTGTATAATAAAAAATGGAAAGTCTGGGAAGAATATAAAGTAAAGATGAAATATATGAGGAGATAATATTCCTGGAAGTGGAATTAGAATAGGGTTTAGGAAGAATAGAAAGATATGGAGTTAATGAGAGAAAAAGGAAAGTGGAGCGTGGGTGGGAGAGGGAAGGGGGGGAGGGGAGGGGGAGTTTTGGGAGGGGGGGTGGTAAGAAAAGGAAGTTTATATATATGGTCAAATAAATCATATAAATTACTGTTTTGATAATTATAATAATAGAAATGTTGAAATGACATGTATAAGACTTGAAAATAAATAAATATTTATAAAAAAAAAAAGAAAGAAGCTCCATAAGCCCTTCATATCAAAGAATCAGAATATGCTGAGAAGAGGTCAGAAGTGTAATGTGAAACATAGCTTTTTAATGTACAATAAAGACTATACAGAAAAAAGGTCAGGAGTACAACATACACTACCCAGAGAATGGGTCAAAAGTATAATGTACAGTGTAACACAGACTATAGAAAGATAAGAGAGGAGTTTATTGCAAAGACAATAGACAGTGCAGAGAAGGGGCCAGGAGTAACATATACTGTTTAGAGTAAACAGTTAGTGTTTGTCGGTCTTAAGTTTTTTACTTTGATTGTGAATAAGCAATGAAAAATATGTCAGCCAGAAACATGTTGAGCGTGGGGCGTCTAATGTTCTTGTCAGTATTGTGTCCTTTTTACATGTGTTGTGCTCTGGCCAGAGTGGATTACTTTTCTGGAACATTATTTGGTCTGAGTTTACTCTGTGGTAAAAGCGGATGCCCGGTTGGTATCTATCTATCTATCTATCTATCTATCTATCAATCTATATATTTGTCTGTCTACTTTTCTATGCATCAAAGATAAAAGGGCTGATTGGATGTAAAGCTGATATTCAGGGCAAAAAGGTCCTGCTGTCTATCCTCCGTAAAAGGGTATACCTTCTTCCCACTTTTACAGTCGAGACTGGGCACGCAGACGGGACAGCAGTGCAGAGTTCCAACTCTTCGTTTCCGAACTCTAAGATGCGATTTACCTCTTTACACAGTGATCGACCTAGGAGAGGGATCTGCAAAGAGGGATCAGCCTCTAAGAGACGTACTTGCGAACAGTATAGAAGCTCCATAAAGAAGGGGGTGGAGGGGAGAGATGTTTTTTTTTTTTTTTTTTTTTTCTCTCTGCCCCTCCGTTTCCCTAATTTGCCTCCTGTTTCATCCTTCAGTCCTCTAGCTTTGCTCTAATTCTTCCCCTTTTTGTTAAGAAGTACAAGTAGAAAGGGGTCAATAGGGAGATCTGGATGGAGGGGAGGCTAGCCATGGGAGGAGTGTAGCCCTAAGGACCAAATCAAAGGTGGATGTTAGTTCCACAAATGATGAATAGGCAAAGTGAAGGCCTAAAAAGAGGGGGGAGGGGGGGAGGGATGGTGGTGAGGTTGGGGGGAGGGGATGGAGGGGAGGGAGAGGGGAGGGATTGTGGGAAGAGGGGGGGGGAGGGATAAGGGGAGAGAAAAGGTTAGCGGGATAAATACGCTCTACAGGTATAAGAAAGAGGAAAGTAAGGAGGAAAAGGAGTCAGGAGGAAAAGAGTAAGATGGAAGAAATCCAATATATAACCTATAATGTAAAAGGGCTAAATTGTCCAGGAAAGAGATTTAGGTTATTTAAAGAACTACAACATAGAAAATCCTCAGTGATATTCTTGCAAGAAACACACTTAGAGATAGAGTCGAAGGTTAGACTGAGAACCAGATACTTTCCGACATGGTTTTATGCGGATTCACCAATTAAAAGAGCAAAAGGAGTTGCTATAGGCTTTGCTAAAAATATAAGGTTTGTGGTTGAGGAGAGATTGACGGACCCGGAGGGAAGGTTCCTATTTTTGAGAGGTAAATTACAGGGAATTGAGTGCACAATAGCAAATATATATAGTCCAAATAAGAAGCCAGTGACATTTGTGAGAGAAGTGTTGAAGAGATTGATGGACTTTAAAAAAGGGTGTATGTTAGTGGCGGGTGATTTTAACCTCTGTATAGACCTGAAGATGGATACCACTTCCTGTGTGAGGAGAGAGGAAAGCAAGTCCTTGAGAAGGTTAAAAAAAAGGATGCATGAGTGTCAACTGGTGGACATCTGGAGAATTAGGAATATGAAAGAGAGAGATTATACTTTCTTTTCGCAAGTACATGAGACTTATTCTAGACTAGATTACATATTAGTAGAACACCAAATGATAGAATGGGTGGGGGAAGTAAAAATAGGAGTAAGCACCTTATCGGATCATGCCCCGGTAGAAATGAGGTTAAGATGGGGTAGAGAAGAGAGAGAGGGATATGTGTGGCGGATGAATGAGGCACTCCTCATGGATGAAGAGATTAGTCGAAGAATTGAGAGGGAAATTGAGTGGTTTTTTGAAGAGAACGAGACAGAGGATGTATCGGTAGCAACGGTGTGGGAAGCTCATAAAGCTTACATCAGAGGTCTGCTCATTGCAATGGAGGCAAAAAAGAATAAAGAAAGGAAAGAAAAGATAAATAGATTATTAAATGAAATAAATGATCTTGAACAGGTGCATAAAAGGGAAAGATCTAAGGAGATAATGCAGGGGTTAATAAAGAAGAAAGAAGAACTAGAGAATGTAATGGAGGAAGAAAAAAGAAGAGTCTTTAATAAAATAACATGTGAAAGGTATAGATGGGGAGATAGGCCGGGAAAGTATTTAATGAGAACTTTAAGAAAGAAGAAAAATAGAAATTATATTGAGAAAATAAGAAACCCCAAGGGTGAATTTCTACACTCAACTAAGGATATTGCCAGAATATTTAAAGAGTATTACAATGAGTTGTATAATATTATACCCCAGGATAAGTTTAAGAAAATGGAAATAGTAAATAGGGGGAAAAGAAAGATATACCTAGAGGAAGCAGGTCTACCGAAATTAAGAGAAATACAACTGAACTCTTTAGAGGAAGAAATAACTTCAGAGGAAATAAAAATAGCGTTAAAAAGCATGGCGGGAGGGAAAAGTCCGGGTCCAGACGGATACACAGTTAAATACTATAAAAAATATATAGAGCTTTTAATACCCAAGATGAAGACTTATATGAACGCCTTGGGGAATGGGATGGAGATGAGGGGAGAATCGTTACAGGCTAATATAGTACTGATTCAGAAGGAAGATAAAGATCCCTCGCAATGTGCGAGTTATCGACCAATAGCGCTATTGAATGTAGACACTAAAATATTTGCAAAGGTGTTGGCAAATAGATTAAAAGAACTGATGCCGGAGTGGATACATAGAGATCAAGTGGGGTTTGTTCCAGGAAGAGAGGGTAGAGACAACGCTCTGAGATCACTGCTGCTTACACAAGAGGGCAAGAAAGGGAAAACCCCAATGATATTGATGTCGATAGATGCCGAGAAGGCATTCGACAGAGTAAGTTGGGGTTTTATGATGGACACCCTGGAAGCATTAGGAATGGGAGATAGAATAAGAGGGTGGATTGGAGAGTTAGATAGAGGGCCTACCGCCACCATAATGGTAAATGGAGGAAGATCAGAGTATTTTAAGATGTCAAATGGTACAAGACAGGGATGTCCATTGTCCCCACTGTTATATGTATTATCACTGGAGCCCTTGCTGTCTAGGATTAGGAAGAATATAGATATAAAAGGAATAAAGATAGGAGATAGAGAAAATAAGGTAGCGGCGTATGCGGATGATTTGATGTTCTATGTAGGAAATCCCAGAACATCACTTCCAAATTTAATGAAAGCATTCAGTGAGTATGGAGAACTGTCGAATCTGAAAATAAACCCGACAAAGACTGAAATTTTAAATATCAACCTTTAAAATGAAGAAAAGGAAAAACTAAAAGAGGAATTCCCTTTCCTTTGGAGAGATAAAGATTTAAAATATCTAGGAATAAAATTATCAGCCTCAACTACGAACTTATATAAAGCCAATTATATAGCACTATTAAATGAGATAAAGGTGGAGCTGAGAAGGGTGGGAAATGGAAACCCATCGTGGATGGCACGCATAAACCTGATAAAGATGATAATTGTCCCTAAAGTATTATACAAATTTCAAATGATCCCAATTAAGCTCCCAGAGACATATTTTAAAGAACTTAGGAAAATGATGATAAAATATATATGGAGAAATAAAAAACCTAGAATAGGCTATGAGATATTGACTAGAAGTAAAGAGAGAGGAGGATTGGGAGTACCAGATTTCAGGAGATATTATAGAGCGGGGATTATTGCGAGAATTTTTGACTGGATCCATAATCCGGAGAAAAGTTGGGTTAAAACTGAGAAAGCACTGAGTGGAATAAGTTTAAGTAAAAGTATTTGGGTACCAGCACAATATAGGGAATTAGAGGAGAGCACTAGTAAGTATACTTTGAATGTTCTAAAAGAATGGGATTTATTACACAGACAAAAAGGGTGGGTTTTTAATTCACAATTAATACCACTTAGGAACACAAAATATTTGATCCCGGGTATGGATAGTATAGCAGGGAAATGGATTATAAAACAAGAGGCGCAATTGAGAGATATATTGGTAGGGGAGGAAATTGGGTCATATAAGGATATGGAAGACAGAAAGGGAGAAGTTTTTAATAAGATGGATAGATTAAGATATTACCAACTGAAGTATTTTTTTGAGAGTCTCCCTAAGCCCATAAGAACTAGAAAGGATTGAAACCCATTTGAGAGATTATTTGAGACACGGGGAAATGGTAGACACGGAATGGCAAAAATACACAAGATATTATTGGAGATTGACACTGACACAAAATTAATGCACATAGAGAAATGGGAAAGAGATATAGGAAGGAAAATAGAGGAGGAGGAGAAGAGGAAAATGTTCACATTAATTCATGAAAATATTAGTATGAGGGAAGTAGAAGTAAATTATAAGTGTTTGAATAGATGGCACATTACCCCTAATGTAGAGCACAAGATGAATACGGAGATGTCACGGATGTGTTGGAGAGGATGTGGTGAGGTTGGCACGTGGTATCACATGTGGTGGGAGTGTTCAGAAATACAGGTGTTTTGGCGGAAGATAGTTTATGTAATAGGGAAAATGACTAAAATCAATATAGGATTGGATCCAGAACTATGTTTCCTCCATATCTCGAAGCTCTCTACGAAAGTATACAAGAGTCTCAGGATATGGCAATACTTGACCGCAGCAAAGAGTCTGATCCCAGGTTCTGGAAGAAAAGAGAGGTGCCAACTTAGGAGGATTGGATAAGTAGAGTAAATCAGCTATCCGGGACAGAAAGATTGTATTATACATATGAGGACAAGTTGGAGTTGTATAATAAAAAATGGAAAGTCTGGGAAGAATATAAAGTAAAGATGAAATATATGAGGAGATAATATTCCTGGAAGTGGAATTAGAATAGGGTTTAGGAAGAATAGAAAGATATGGAGTTAATGAGAGAAAAAGGAAAGTGGAGCGTGGGTGGGAGAGGGAAGGGGGGGAGGGGAGGGGGAGTTTTGGGAGGGGGGGTGGTAAGAAAAGGAAGTTTATATATATGGTCAAATAAATCATATAAATTACTGTTTTGATAATTATAATAATAGAAATGTTGAAATGACATGTATAAGACTTGAAAATAAATAAATATTTATAAAAAAAAAAAAAAAGAAGCTCCATAAGCCCTTCATATCAAAGAATCAGAATATGCTGAGAAGAGGTCAGAAGTGTAATGTGAAACATAGCTTTTTAATGTACAATAAAGACTATACAGAAAAAAGGTCAGGAGTACAACATACACTACCCAGAGAATGGGTCAAAAGTATAATGTACAGTGTAACACAGACTATAGAAAGATAAGAGAGGAGTTTATTGCAAAGACAATAGACAGTGCAGAGAAGGGGCCAGGAGTAACATATACTGTTTAGAGTAAACAGTTAGTGTTTGTCGGTCTTAAGTTTTTTACTTTGATTGTGAATAAGCAATGAAAAATATGTCAGCCAGAAACATGTTGAGCGTGGGGCGTCTAATGTTCTTGTCAGTATTGTGTCCTTTTTACATGTGTTGTGCTCTGGCCAGAGTGGATTACTTTTCTGGAACATTATTTGGTCTGAGTTTACTCTGTGGTAAAAGCGGATGCCCGGTTGGTATCTATCTATCTATCTATCTATCTATCTATCTATCTATCTATCAATCTATATATTTGTCTGTCTACTTTTCTATGCATCAAAGATAAAAGGGCTGATTGGATGTAAAGCTGATATTCAGGGCAAAAAGGTCCTGCTGTCTATCCTCCGTAAAAGGGTATACCTTCTTCCCACTTTTACAGTCGAGACTGGGCACGCAGACGGGACAGCAGTGCAGAGTTCCAACTCTTCGTTTCCGAACTCTAAGATGCGATTTACCTCTTTACACAGTGATCGACCTAGGAGAGGGATCTGCAAAGAGGGATCAGCCTCTAAGAGACGTACTTGCGAACAGTATAGAAGCTCCATAAAGAAGGGGGTGGAGGGGAGAGATGTTTTTTTTTTTTTTTTTTTTTTTCTCTCTGCCCCTCCGTTTCCCTAATTTGCCTCCTGTTTCATCCTTCAGTCCTCTAGCTTTGCTCTAATTCTTCCCCTTTTTGTTAAGAAGTACAAGTAGAAAGGGGTCAATAGGGAGATCTGGATGGAGGGGAGGCTAGCCATGGGAGGAGTGTAGCCCTAAGGACCAAATCAAAGGTGGATGTTAGTTCCACAAATGATGAATAGGCAAAGTGAAGGCCTAAAAAGAGGGAGGGGGGGGATGGTGGTGAGGTTGGGGGGAGGGGATGGAGGGGAGGGAGAGGGGAGGGATTGTGGGAAGAGGGGGGGGAGGGATAAGGGGAGAGAAAAGGTTAGCGGGATAAATACGCTCTACAGGTATAAGAAAGAGGAAAGTAAGGAGGAAAAGGAGTCAGGAGGAAAAGAGTAAGATGGAAGAAATCCAATATATAACCTATAATGTAAAAGGGCTAAATTGTCCAGGAAAGAGATTTAGGTTATTTAAAGAACTACAACATAGAAAATCCTCAGTGATATTCTTGCAAGAAACACACTTAGAGATAGAGTCGAAGGTTAGACTGAGAACCAGATACTTTCCGACATGGTTTTATGCGGATTCACCAATTAAAAGAGCAAAAGGAGTTGCTATAGGCTTTGCTAAAAATATAAGGTTTGTGGTTGAGGAGAGATTGACGGACCCGGAGGGAAGGTTCCTATTTTTGAGAGGTAAATTACAGGGAATTGAGTGCACAATAGCAAATATATATAGTCCAAATAAGAAGCCAGTGACATTTGTGAGAGAAGTGTTGAAGAGATTGATGGACTTTAAAAAAGGGTGTATGTTAGTGGCGGGTGATTTTAACCTCTGTATAGACCTGAAGATGGATACCACTTCCTGTGTGAGGAGAGAGGAAAGCAAGTCCTTGAGAAGGTTAAAAAAAAGGATGCATGAGTGTCAACTGGTGGACATCTGGAGAATTAGGAATATGAAAGAGAGAGATTATACTTTCTTTTCGCAAGTACATGAGACTTATTCTAGACTAGATTACATATTAGTAGAACACCAAATGATAGAATGGGTGGGGGAAGTAAAAATAGGAGTAAGCACCCTATCGGATCATGCCCCGGTAGAAATGAGGTTAAGATGGGGTAGAGAAGAGAGAGAGGGATATGTGTGGCGGATGAATGAGGCACTCCTCATGGATGAAGAGATTAGTCGAAGAATTGAGAGGGAAATTGAGTGGTTTTTTGAAGAGAACGAGACAGAGGATGTATCGGTAGCAACGGTGTGGGAAGCTCATAAAGCTTACATCAGAGGTCTGCTCATTGCAATGGGGGCAAAAAAGAATAAAGAAAGGAAAGAAAAGATAAATAGATTATTAAATGAAATAAATGATCTTGAACAGGTGCATAAAAGGGAAAGATCTAAGGAGATAATGCAGGGGTTAATAAAGAAGAAAGAAGAACTAGAGAATGTAATGGAGGAAGAAAAAAGAAGAGTCTTTAATAAAATAACATGTGAAAGGTATAGATGGGGAGATAGGCCGGGAAAGTATTTAATGAGAACTTTAAGAAAGAAGAAAAATAGAAATTATATTGAGAAAATAAGAAACCCCAAGGGTGAATTTCTACACTCAACTAAGGATATTGCCAGAATATTTAAAGAGTATTACAATGAGTTGTATAATATTATACCCCAGGATAAGTTTAAGAAAATGGAAATAGTAAATAGGGGGAAAAGAAAGATATACCTAGAGGAAGCAGGTCTACCGAAATTAAGAGAAATACAACTGAACTCTTTAGAGGAAGAAATAACTTCAGAGGAAATAAAAATAGCGTTAAAAAGCATGGCGGGAGGGAAAAGTCCGGGTCCAGACGGATACACAGTTAAATACTATAAAAAATATATAGAGCTTTTAATACCCAAGATGAAGACTTATATGAACGCCTTGGGGAATGGGATGGAGATGAGGGGAGAATCGTTACAGGCTAATATAGTACTGATTCAGAAGGAAGATAAAGATCCCTCGCAATGTGCGAGTTATCGACCAATAGCGCTATTGAATGTAGACACTAAAATATTTGCAAAGGTGTTGGCAAATAGATTAAAAGAACTGATGCCGGAGTGGATACATAGAGATCAAGTGGGGTTTGTTCCAGGAAGAGAGGGTAGAGACAACGCTCTGAGATCACTGCTGCTTACACAAGAGGGCAAGAAAGGGAAAACCCCAATGATATTGATGTCGATAGATGCCGAGAAGGCATTCGACAGAGTAAGTTGGGGTTTTATGATGGACACCCTGGAAGCATTAGGAATGGGAGATAGAATAAGAGGGTGGATTGGAGAGTTAGATAGAGGGCCTACCGCCACCATAATGGTAAATGGAGGAAGATCAGAGTATTTTAAGATGTCAAATGGTACAAGACAGGGATGTCCATTGTCCCCACTGTTATATGTATTATCACTGGAGCCCTTGCTGTCTAGGATTAGGAAGAATATAGATATAAAAGGAATAAAGATAGGAGATAGAGAAAATAAGGTAGCGGCGTATGCGGACGATTTGATGTTCTATGTAGGAAATCCCAGAACATCACTTCCAAATTTAATGAAAGCATTCAGTGAGTATGGAGAACTGTCGAATCTGAAAATAAACCCGACAAAGACTGAAATTTTAAATATCAACCTTTAAAATGAAGAAAAGGAAAAACTAAAAGAGGAATTCCCTTTCCTTTGGAGAGATAAAGATTTAAAATATCTAGGAATAAAATTATCAGCCTCAACTACGAACTTATATAAAGCCAATTATATAGCACTATTAAATGAGATAAAGGTGGAGCTGAGAAGGGTGGGAAATGGAAACCCATCGTGGATGGCACGCATAAACCTGATAAAGATGATAATTGTCCCTAAAGTATTATACAAATTTCAAATGATCCCAATTAAGCTCCCAGAGACATATTTTAAAGAACTTAGGAAAATGATGATAAAATATATATGGAGAAATAAAAAACCTAGAATAGGCTATGAGATATTGACTAGAAGTAAAGAGAGAGGAGGATTGGGAGTACCAGATTTCAGGAGATATTATAGAGCGGGGATTATTGCGAGAATTTTTGACTGGATCCATAATCCGGAGAAAAGTTGGGTTAAAACTGAGAAAGCACTGAGTGGAATAAGTTTAAGTAAAAGTATTTGGGTACCAGCACAATATAGGGAATTAGAGGAGAGCACTAGTAAGTATACTTTGAATGTTCTAAAAGAATGGGATTTATTACACAGACAAAAAGGGTGGGTTTTTAATTCACAATTAATACCACTTAGGAACACAAAATATTTGATCCCGGGTATGGATAGTATAGCAGGGAAATGGATTATAAAACAAGAGGCGCAATTGAGAGATATATTGGTAGGGGAGGAAATTGGGTCATATAAGGATATGGAAGACAGAAAGGGAGAAGTTTTTAATAAGATGGATAGATTAAGATATTACCAACTGAAGTATTTTTTTGAGAGTCTCCCTAAGCCCATAAGAACTAGAAAGGATTAAAACCCATTTGAGAGATTATTTGAGACACGGGGAAATGGTAGACACGGAATGGCAAAAATACACAAGATATTATTGGAGATTGACACTGACACAAAATTAATGCACATAGAGAAATGGGAAAGAGATATAGGAAGGAAAATAGAGGAGGAGGAGAAGAGGAAAATGTTCACATTAATTCATGAAAATATTAGTATGAGGGAAGTAGAAGTAAATTATAAGTGTTTGAATAGATGGCACATTACCCCTAATGTAGAGCACAAGATGAATACGGAGATGTCACGGATGTGTTGGAGAGGATGTGGTGAGGTTGGCACGTGGTATCACATGTGGTGGGAGTGTTCAGAAATACAGGTGTTTTGGCGGAAGATAGTTTATGTAATAGGGAAAATGACTAAAATCAATATAGGATTGGATCCAGAACTATGTCTCCTCCATATCTCGAAGCTCTCTACGAAAGTATACAAGAGTCTCAGGATATGGCAATACTTGACCGCAGCAAAGAGTCTGATCCCAGGTTCTGGAAGAAAAGAGAGGTGCCAACTTAGGAGGATTGGATAAGTAGAGTAAATCAGCTATCCGGGACAGAAAGATTGTATTATACATATGAGGACAAGTTGGAGTTGTATAATAAAAAATGGAAAGTCTGGGAAGAATATAAAGTAAAGATGAAATATATGAGGAGATAATATTCCTGGAAGTGGAATTAGAATAGGGTTTAGGAAGAATAGAAAGATATGGAGTTAATGAGAGAAAAAGGAAAGTGGAGCGTGGGTGGGAGAGGGAAGGGGGGGGAGGGGAGGGGGAGTTTTGGGAGGGGGGGTGGTAAGAAAAGGAAGTTTATATATATGGTCAAATAAATCATATAAATTACTGTTTTGATAATTATAATAATAGAAATGTTGAAATGACATGTATAAGACTTGAAAATAAATAAATATTTATAAAAAAAAAAAAAAAGAAGCTCCATAAGCCCTTCATATCAAAGAATCAGAATATGCTGAGAAGAGGTCAGAAGTGTAATGTGAAACATAACTTTTTAATGTACAATAAAGACTATACAGAAAAAAGGTCAGGAGTACAACATACACTACCCAGAGAATGGGTCAAAAGTATAATGTACAGTGTAACACAGACTATAGAAAGATAAGAGAGGAGTTTATTGCAAAGACAATAGACAGTGCAGAGAAGGGGCCAGGAGTAACATATACTGTTTAGAGTAAACAGTTAGTGTTTGTCGGTCTTAAGTTTTTTACTTTGATTGTGAATAAGCAATGAAAAATATGTCAGCCAGAAACATGTTGAGCGTGGGGCGTCTAATGTTCTTGTCAGTATTGTGTCCTTTTTACATGTGTTGTGCTCTGGCCAGAGTGGATTACTTTTCTGGAACATTATTTGGTCTGAGTTTACTCTGTGGTAAAAGCGGATGCCCGGTTGGTATCTATCTATCTATCTATCTATCTATCAATCTATATATTTGTCTGTCTACTTTTCTATGCATCAAAGATAAAAGGGCTGATTGGATGTAAAGCTGATATTCAGGGCAAAAAGGTCCTGCTGTCTATCCTCCGTAAAAGGGTATACCTTCTTCCCACTTTTACAGTCGAGACTGGGCACGCAGACGGGACAGCAGTGCAGAGTTCCAACTCTTCGTTTCCGAACTCTAAGATGCGATTTACCTCTTTACACAGTGATCGACCTAGGAGAGGGATCTGCAAAGAGGGATCAGCCTCTAAGAGACGTACTTGCGAACAGTATAGAAGCTCCATAAAGAAGGGGGTGGAGGGGAGAGAAGTTTTTTTTTTTTTTTTTTTTTTCTCTCTGCCCCTCCGTTTCCCTAATTTGCCTCCTGTTTCATCCTTCAGTCCTCTAGCTTTGCTCTAATTCTTCCCCTTTTTGTTAAGAAGTACAAGTAGAAAGGGGTCAATAGGGAGATCTGGATGGAGGGGAGGCTAGCCATGGGAGGAGTGTAGCACTAAGGACCAAATCGAAGGTGGATGTTAGTTCCACAAATGATGAATAGGCAAAGTGAAGGCCTAAAAAGAGGGGGGAGGGGGGGAGGGATGGTGGTGAGGTTGGGGGGAGGGGATGGAGGGGAGGGAGAGGGGAGGGATTGTGGGAAGAGGGGGGGGGAGGGATAAGGGGAGAGAAAAGGTTAGCGGGATAAATACGCTCTACAGGTATAAGAAAGAGGAAAGTAAGGAGGAAAAGGAGTCAGGAGGAAAAGAGTAAGATGGAAGAAATCCAATATATAACCTATAATGTAAAAGGGCTAAATTGTCCAGGAAAGAGATTTAGGTTATTTAAAGAACTACAACATAGAAAATCCTCAGTGATATTCTTGCAAGAAACACACTTAGAGATAGAGTCGAAGGTTAGACTGAGAACCAGATACTTTCCGACATGGTTTTATGCGGATTCACCAATTAAAAGAGCAAAAGGAGTTGCTATAGGCTTTGCTAAAAATATAAGGTTTGTGGTTGAGGAGAGATTGACGGACCCGGAGGGAAGGTTCCTATTTTTGAGAGGTAAATTACAGGGAATTGAGTGCACAATAGCAAATATATATAGTCCAAATAAGAAGCCAGTGACATTTGTGAGAGAAGTGTTGAAGAGATTGATGGACTTTAAAAAAGGGTGTATGTTAGTGGCGGGTGATTTTAACCTCTGTATAGACCTGAAGATGGATACCACTTCCTGTGTGAGGAGAGAGGAAAGCAAGTCCTTGAGAAGGTTAAAAAAAAGGATGCATGAGTGTCAACTGGTGGACATCTGGAGAATTAGGAATATGAAAGAGAGAGATTATACTTTCTTTTCGCAAGTACATGAGACTTATTCTAGACTAGATTACATATTAGTAGAACACCAAATGATAGAATGGGTGGGGGAAGTAAAAATAGGAGTAAGCACCCTATCGGATCATGCCCCGGTAGAAATGAGGTTAAGATGGGGTAGAGAAGAGAGAGAGGGATATGTGTGGCGGATGAATGAGGCACTCCTCATGGATGAAGAGATTAGTCGAAGAATTGAGAGGGAAATTGAGTGGTTTTTTGAAGAGAACGAGACAGAGGATGTATCGGTAGCAACGGTGTGGGAAGCTCATAAAGCTTACATCAGAGGTCTGCTCATTGCAATGGGGGCAAAAAAGAATAAAGAAAGGAAAGAAAAGATAAATAGATTATTAAATGAAATAAATGATCTTGAACAGGTGCATAAAAGGGAAAGATCTAAGGAGATAATGCAGGGGTTAATAAAGAAGAAAGAAGAACTAGAGAATGTAATGGAGGAAGAAAAAAGAAGAGTCTTTAATAAAATAACATGTGAAAGGTATAGATGGGGAGATAGGCCGGGAAAGTATTTAATGAGAACTTTAAGAAAGAAGAAAAATAGAAATTATATTGAGAAAATAAGAAACCCCAAGGGTGAATTTCTACACTCAACTAAGGATATTGCCAGAATATTTAAAGAGTATTACAATGAGTTGTATAATATTATACCCCAGGATAAGTTTAAGAAAATGGAAATAGTAAATAGGGGGAAAAGAAAGATATACCTAGAGGAAGCAGGTCTACCGAAATTAAGAGAAATACAACTGAACTCTTTAGAGGAAGAAATAACTTCAGAGGAAATAAAAATAGCGTTAAAAAGCATGGCGGGAGGGAAAAGTCCGGGTCCAGACGGATACACAGTTAAATACTATAAAAAATATATAGAGCTTTTAATACCCAAGATGAAGACTTATATGAACGCCTTGGGGAATGGGATGGAGATGAGGGGAGAATCGTTACAGGCTAATATAGTACTGATTCAGAAGGAAGATAAAGATCCCTCGCAATGTGCGAGTTATCGACCAATAGCGCTATTGAATGTAGACACTAAAATATTTGCAAAGGTGTTGGCAAATAGATTAAAAGAACTGATGCCGGAGTGGATACATAGAGATCAAGTGGGGTTTGTTCCAGGAAGAGAGGGTAGAGACAACGCTCTGAGATCACTGCTGCTTACACAAGAGGGCAAGAAAGGGAAAACCCCAATGATATTGATGTCGATAGATGCCGAGAAGGCATTCGACAGAGTAAGTTGGGGTTTTATGATGGACACCCTGGAAGCATTAGGAATGGGAGATAGAATAAGAGGGTGGATTGGAGAGTTAGATAGAGGGCCTACCGCCACCATAATGGTAAATGGAGGAAGATCAGAGTATTTTAAGATGTCAAATGGTACAAGACAGGGATGTCCATTGTCCCCACTGTTATATGTATTATCACTGGAGCCCTTGCTGTCTAGGATTAGGAAGAATATAGATATAAAAGGAATAAAGATAGGAGATAGAGAAAATAAGGTAGCGGCTAGAGATGAGCGAAGAAATGAAAAATTCGATTCGACTGATTCGGCGAATTCGTGGACAATATTCGATTCGAGTCGAATAAATTCGCTGTGAATTTAACTTAAAAAAGGGTGTTTCTAGGCTTCAGAGAGACTTAATATTAGTGCAGAACACTGTACCTTTAATTTAAATGCCCTTGGAGTCTGCTGGGGAAGAGAAATAATACTGTCAGTCAGTATGACATGCAGATGAGTGCCGTCGATCTTAGAATCACCGCACACTTCACTCATTTGGGCAGTCACGGGGCCAAAACCAGAGTGTGGAGCCACAGTGTGGCGGTGGAGGCAGCAGCAATGGGAGGCCATACAGCACCCTATGACAAAAATGGAAACCACCAGCAGTGTGAGGAGACCTGAAAGTGGCACATGGCAGAGTGTGGCGATAGAGACAGCAGCAATGGGAGGCCGTACAGGGACCCATGACACACTCTGGACCTGGCAGCAGCATGAGGAGGCGGTACAGGGGCCCATGACAGATTACGGGCCTGGCAGCAGCATGAGGAGTCGGTACAGGGGCCCATGGCAGATTACGGGCCTGGCAGCAGCAATGGGAGGCCGTACAGGGACCCATGACACACTCTGGACCTGGCAGCAGCATGGGGAGGCGGTACAGGGGCCCATGACAGATTACGGGCCTGGCAGCAGCATGAGGAGTCGGTACGGGGGCCCATGACACACTCTGGACCTGGCAGCAGCATGAGGAGGCGGTACAGGGGCGCATGACAGATTACGAGCCTGGCAGCAGCAACTTGGACAGGAGGACGTTCAGCTTCTGCACCGTCGGGTGCGTGCTCGCAAACTGTTGTCTCTTGGAAACGGATTCCAAGAAAGACTGCTGACGGAATCCGTGAAGAGGAGTAGCAGGAGAAGGAGCATCTGAACGAGCGGAATATGCCAACAAGCGACAACAGTGGCCCATGACAGATTACGGGCCTGGCAGCAGCATGAGGAGTCGGTACGGGGGCCCATGGCAGATTACGGGCCTGGCAGCAGCTATGGGAGGCCCGTAATCTGCCAGCACCCTATGACAAAAAATGGAACCCACCAGCAGTGTGAGGAGACCTGAAAGTGGCACATGGCAGAGTGTGGCGATGGAGACAGCAGCAATGGGAGGCCGTACAGGGACCCATGAGAGACTCTGGACCTGGCAGCAGCATGAGGAGGCGGTATAGGGGCCCATGGCAGATTAGGGGCCTGGCAGCAGCTATGGGAGGCCCGTAATCTGCCAGCACCCTATGACAAAAAATGGAACACACCAGCAGTGTGAGGAGACCTGAAAGTGGCACATGGCAGAGTGTGGCGATGGAGGCAGCAGCAATGGGAGGCCGTACAGGGACCCATGAGAGACTCTGGACTTGGCAGCAGCATGAGGAGGCGGTATAGGGGCCCATGGCAGATTAGGGGCCTGGCAGCAGCTATGGGAGGCCCGTAATCTGCCAGCACCCTATGACAAAAAATGGAACACACCAGCAGTGTGAGGAGACCTGAAAGTGGCACATGTTTGGGGCATGATTCATGGCGGATTTAGTCAGTTGTGTCAGGAACTGGTGGTTTGAAATCCAGACTAATCCACGCCTGATTCATTTTCACAAACGTGAGTCTCTCCACACTTTGGGTGGACAGTCGTGTCCTCCGCGGAGTTGCAATACCTCCTGCCGCACTAAACACGCGCTCCGATGCCACGCTACTGGCCGGGCATGACAGCCTTTCAAGGGCAAATTCAGCTAGTTGGGGCCAAAGGTCAAGTTTCGTTGCCCAGTAGTCAAGGGGATTGTCTACCTCGGTTGGCAGGGTGCTGTCCAAGTAGGCCTAAGCCTGTTGTTTGAGGTCCTGCTCCAGGTCCACCTGATGCTGCTGCTGCTGCTGCGGCTGGTTAGTAGTTTCCTCACTGCGCTGGTGAAGAAAGCTACTCATCATCGACTGCAGACTGAGGCAGCCGCTGCTGGTGGAGCTGCCACTGCTCCTACCACCCCACCCCTCCCCTGCTGCCATGGCAGCGGAACACGAGCGCACAGGGCCCACAGTGTCTGAGGATGGACGTTGGCGCAGACAGGCAGAGACCAGCTGACTACATAGGTGTTTTTTATAGTACGTTATTTTGGCCTCCCTCTCAGCAGGTGTGAAAAAGGCCACCATTTTTGAACGGTAGCGAGGGTCCAACAAGGTGGACAGCCAAAAGTCATCCCTCTGTCTGATGGTTATTATTCGGCTGTCGCTACGCAAGCAACCGAGCATGCTATGGGCCATTTGTGCCAAGGAATGCGAGGGACTCCCTGCCTCCATCTCCACAGCATACTGCCACGGTGCGTCTAGGTCCTCTGTCTCCTCTTCCTCCTCCTCTACCAGATGCTCCTGCTCCTCCACTCCTGTCCGCTGAGTGGAAAAACCACCCATTTCACTCAATAATTCCTGAGCACCAATGTCCTCCTCTACCTCCTCCTCTTCTTCCAGTCCTGCCCCCACAGGGGCCATGTGGCGTTGAGATCTGTGCGCCACGTCTACCGCACCCTGACCAGCCATTGTTAACAGCATTTGTTCCAGGACGTGCAACAGAGGAATGACGTCGTTCATCCCATAGTCCTGCCGACTCACGAATAGCGTGGCCTCCTCAAAGGGCCTGAGCAAGCGCAGGTGTCACGCATGAGCTGCCAATGGCTGACATCTAAGTTACACAGGGAGTACCTTTATCTGCTTTTAACATCAGGAAATCTGTGATGGCCTTTTGCTGTTCGTAAAGGCGGTCTAACATATGTAGGGTTGAATTCCACCTTGTTGCAACGTCACAGCATGAGGAGTCGGTATAGGGGCCCATGGCAGATTAGGGGCCTGGCAGCAGTTATGGGAGGCCCATAATCTGCCAGCACCCTATGACAAAAAATGGAACACACCAGCAGTGTGAGGAGACCTGAAAGTGGCACATGGCAGAGTGTGGCGATGGAGACAGCAGCAATGGGAGGCCGTACAGGGACCCATGAGAGACTCTGGACCTGGCAGCAGCATGAGGAGGCGGTATATAGGGGCCTACGGCAGATTAGGGGCCTGGCAGCAGCTATAGGAGGCCCGTAATCTGCCAGCACCCTATGTCAAAAAATTCAACACACCAGCAGTGTGTGAGGAGACCTGAAAGTGGCACATGGCAGAGTGTGGCGATGGAGACAGCAGCAATGGGAGGCCGTACAGGGACCCATGACAGACTCTGGACTTGGCAGCAGCATGAGGAGGCGGTATATAGGGGCTTATGGCAGATTAGGGGCCTGGCAGCAGCTATAGGAGGCCCGTAATCTGCCAGCACCCTATGTCAAAAAATTCAACACACCAGCAGTGTGAGGAGACCTGAAAGTGGCACATGGCAGAGTGTGGCGATGGAGACAGCAGCAATGGGAGGCCGTACAGGGACCCATGACAGACTCTGAACTTGGCAGCAGCATGAGGAGGCGGTATATAGGGGCCCATGGCAGATTAGGGGCCTGGCAGCAGCTATAGGAGGCCCGTAATCTGCCAGCACCCTATGTCAAAAAATTCAACACACCAGCAGTGTGAGGAGACCTGAAAGTGGCACATGGCAGAGTGTGGCGATGGAGACAGCAGCAATGGGAGGCCGTACAGGGACCCATGACAGACTCTGGACTTGGCAGCAGCATGAGGAGGCGGTATATAGGGGCCTGGCAGCAGCTATGGGAGGCCCGTAATCTGCCAGCACCCTATGTCAAAAAATTCTACACACCAGCAGTGTGTGAGGAGACCTGAAAGTGGCACATGGCAGAGTGTGGCGATGGAGACAGCAGCAATGGGAGGCCGTACAGGGACCCATGACAGACTCTGGACTTGGCAGCAGCATGAGGAGGCGGTATATAGGGGCCCATGGCAGATTAGGGGCCTGGCAGCAGCTATGGGAGGCCCGTAATCTGCCAGCACCCTATGTCAAAAAATTCAACACACCAGCAGTGTGTGAGGAGACCTGAAAGTGGCACATGGCAGAGTGTGGCGATGGAGAAAGCAGCAATGGGAGGCCGTACAGGGACCCATGAGAGACTCTGGACCTGGCAGCAGCATGAGGAGGCGGTATATAGGGGCCCATGGCAGATTAGGGGCCTGGCAGCAGCTATGTGAGGCCCGTAATCTGCCTGCACCCTATGTCAAAAAATTAAACACACCAGCAGTGTGAAGAGACCTGAAAGTGGCACATGGCATGAGAGACTCTGGACCTGGCAGCAGCAGGAGGAGGCGGTATAGGGGCCCATGGCTGATTAGGGGCCTGGCAGCAGCTATGTGAGGCCCGTTATCTTGCAGCACCCTATGTCAAAAAATTTAACACACCAGCAGTGTGAAGATACCTGAAAGTGGCACATGGCAGCAGAGTGTGGCGATGGAGACAGCAGCAATGGGAGGCCGTACAGGGACCCATGAGAGACTCTGGACCTGGCAG
Organism: Staurois parvus; assembly: GCF_062004578.1. Classification (NCBI taxonomy): domain Eukaryota; kingdom Metazoa; phylum Chordata; class Amphibia; order Anura; family Ranidae; genus Staurois; species Staurois parvus. The sequence continues at coordinate 11,032,597 of NW_028318005.1, read as the reverse complement.
CAGCAGGAGGAGGTGGTATATAGGGGCCCATGGCAGATTAGGGGCCTGGCAGCAGCTATGTGAGGCCCGTAATCTGCCTGCACCCTATGTCAAAAAATTTAACACACCAGCAGTGTGAAGAGACCTGAAAGTGGCACATGGCAGCAGAGTGTGGCGATGGAGACAGCAGCAATGGGAGGCCGTACAGGGACCATGACAGACTCTGGACTTGGCAGCAGCATGAGGAGGCGGTATATAGGGGCCTATGGCAGATTAGGGGCCTGGCAGCAGCTATGTGAGGCCCGTAATCTGCCTGCACCCTATGTCAAAAAATTTAACACACCAGCAGTGTGAAGAGACCTGAAAGTGGCACATGGCAGCAGAGTGTGGCGATGGAGACAGCAGCAATGGGAGGCCGTACAGGGACCATGACAGACTCTGGACTTGGCAGCAGCATGAGGAGGCGGTATATAGGGGCCCATGGCAGATTAGGGGCCTGGCAGCAGCTATGTGAGGCCCGTAATCTGCCTGCACCCTATGTCAAAAAATTTAACACACCAGCAGTGTGAAGAGACCTGAAAGTGGCACATGGCAGCAGAGTGTGGCGATGGAGACAGCAGCAATGGGAGGCCGTACAGGGACCATGACAGACTCTGGACTTGGCAGCAGCATGAGGAGGCGGTATATAGGGGCCCATGGCAGATTAGGGGCCTGGCAGCAGCTATGTGAGGCCCGTAATCTGCCTGCACCCTATGTCAAAAAATTTAACACACCAGCAGTGTGAAGAGACCTGAAAGTGGCACATGGCAGCAGAGTGTGGCGATGGAGACAGCAGCAATGGGAGGCCGTACAGGGACCATGACAGACTCTGGACTTGGCAGCAGCATGAGGAGGCGGTATATAGGGGCCCATGGCAGATTAGGGGCCTGGCAGCAGCTATGTGAGGCCCGTAATCTGCCTGCACCCTATGTCAAAAAATTTAACACACCAGCAGTGTGAAGAGACCTGAAAGTGGCACATGGCATGAGAGACTCTGGACCTGGCAGCAGCAGGAGGAGGCGGTATAGGGGCCCATGGCTGATTAGGGGCCTGGCAGCAGCTATGTGAGGCCCGTTATCTTGCAGCACCCTATGTCAAAAAATTTAACACACCAGCAGTGTGAAGAGACCTGAAAGTGGCACATGGCAGCAGAGTGTGGCGATGGAGACAGCAGCAATGGGAGGCCGTACAGGGACCCATGAGAGACTCTGGACCTGGCAGCAGCAGGAGGAGGTGGTATATAGGGGCCCATGGCAGATTAGGGGCCTGGCAGCAGCTATGTGAGGCCCGTAATCTGCCTGCACCCTATGTCAAAAAATTTAACACACCAGCAGTGTGAAGAGACCTGAAAGTGGCACATGGCAGCAGAGTGTGGCGATGGAGACAGCAGCAATGGGAGGCCGTACAGGGACCATGACAGACTCTGGACTTGGCAGCAGCATGAGGAGGCGGTATATAGGGGCCCATGGCAGATTAGGGGCCTGGCAGCAGCTATGTGAGGCCCGTAATCTGCCTGCACCCTATGTCAAAAAATTTAACACACCAGCAGTGTGAAGAGACCTGAAAGTGGCACATGGCAGCAGAGTGTGGCGATGGAGACAGCAGCAATGGGAGGCCGTACAGGGACCATGACAGACTATGGACTTGGCAGCAGCATGAGGAGGCGGTATATAGGGGCCCATGGCAGATTAGGGGCCTGGCAGCAGCTATGTGAGGCCCGTTATCTTGCAGCACCCTATGTCAAAAAATTTAACACACCAGCAGTGTGAAGAGACCTGAAAGTGGCACATGGCAGCAGAGTGTGGCGATGGAGACAGCAGCAATGGGAGGCCGTACAGGGACCCATGAGAGACTCTGGACCTGGCAGCAGCAGGAGGAGGTGGTATATAGGGGCCCATGGCAGATTAGGGGCCTGGCAGCAGCTATGTGAGGCCCGTAATCTGCCTGCACCCTATGTCAAAAAATTTAACACACCAGCAGTGTGAAGAGACCTGAAAGTGGCACATGGCAGCAGAGTGTGGCGATGGAGACAGCAGCAATGGGAGGCCGTACAGGGACCATGACAGACTCTGGACTTGGCAGCAGCATGAGGAGGCGGTATATAGGGGCCCATGGCAGATTAGGGGCCTGGCAGCAGCTATGTGAGGCCCGTAATCTGCCTGCACCCTATGTCAAAAAATTTAACACACCAGCAGTGTGAAGAGACCTGAAAGTGGCACATGGCAGCAGAGTGTGGCGATGGAGACAGCAGCAATGGGAGGCCGTACAGGGACCATGACAGACTATGGACTTGGCAGCAGCATGAGGAGGCGGTATATAGGGGCCCATGGCAGATTAGGGGCCTGGCAGCAGCTATGTGAGGCCCGTTATCTTGCAGCACCCTATGTCAAAAAATTAAACACACCAGCAGTGTGAAGAGACCTGAAAGTGGCACATGGCAGCAGAGTGTGGCGATGGAGACAGCAGCAATGGGAGGCCGTACAGGGACCCATGAGAGACTCTGGACTTGGCAGCAGCATGAGGAGGCGGTATATAGGGGCCCATGGCAGATTAGGGGCCTGGCAGCAGCTATGTGAGGCCCGTTATCTTGCAGCACCCTATGTCAAAAAATTAAACACACCAGCAGTGTGAAGAGACCTGAAAGTGGCACATGGCAGCAGAGTGTGGCGATGGAGACAGCAGCAATGGGAGGCCGTACAGGGACCCATGAGAGACTCTAGACTTGGCAGCAGCATGAGGAGGCGGTTTATAGGGGCCCATGGCAGATTAGGGGCCTGGCAGCAGCTATCTGAGGCCCGTAATCTGCCTGCACCCTATGTCAAAAAATTTAACACACCAGCAGTGTGAAGAGACCTGAAAGTGGCACATGGCAGCAGAGTGTGGCGATGGAGACAGCAGCAATGGGAGGCCGTACAGGGACCCATGAGAGACTCTGGACTTGGCAGCAGCATGAGGAGGCGGTATATAGGGGCCTATGGCAGATTAGGGGCCTGGCAGCAGCTATGTGAGGCCCGTAATCTGCCTGCACCCTATGTCAAAAAATTTAACACACCAGCAGTGTGAAGAGACCTGAAAGTGGCACATGGCAGCAGAGTGTGGCGATGGAGACAGCAGCAATGGGAGGCCGTACAGGGACCCATGAGAGACTCTGGACCTGGCAGCAGCAGGAGGAGGTGGTATATAGGGGCCCATGGCAGATTAGGGGCCTGGCAGCAGCTATGTGAGGCCCGTAATCTGCCTGCACCCTATGTCAAAAAATTTAACACACCAGCAGTGTGAAGAGACCTGAAAGTGGCACATGGCAGCAGAGTGTGGCGATGGAGACAGCAGCAATGGGAGGCCGTACAGGGACCCATGAGAGACTCTGGACCTGGCAGCAGCAGGAGGAGGTGGTATATAGGGGCCCATGGCAGATTAGGGGCCTGGCAGCAGCTATGTGAGGCCCGTAATCTGCCTGCACCCTATGTCAAAAAATTTAACACACCAGCAGTGTGAAGAGACCTGAAAGTGGCACATGGCAGCAGAGTGTGGCGATGGAGACAGCAGCAATGGGAGGCCGTACAGGGACCCATGAGAGACTCTGGACCTGGCAGCAGCAGGAGGAGGTGGTATATAGGGGCCTATGGCAGATTAGGGGCCTGGCAGCAGCTATAGGAGGCCCGTAATCTGCCAGCACCCTATGTCAAAAAATTCAACACACCAGCAGTGTGAGGAGACCTGAAAGTGGCACATGTTTGAGGCATGATTCATGGCGGATTTAGTCAGTTGTGTCAGGAACTGGTGGTTTGAAATCCAGACTAATCCACGCCTGATTCATTTTCACAAACGTGAGTCTCTCCACACTTTGGGTGGACAGTCGTGTCCTCCGCGGAGTTACAATACCTCCTGCTGCACTAAACACGCGCTCCGATGCCACGCTACTGGCCGGGCATGACAGCCTTTCAAGGGCAAATTCAGCTAGTTGGGGCCAAAGGTCAAGTTTCGTTGCCCAGTAGTCAAGGGGATTGTCTACCTCGGTTGGCAGGGTGCTGTCCAAGTAGGCCCAAGCCTGTTGTTTGAGCTCCTGCTCCAGGTCCACCTGATGCTGCTGCTGCTGCTGCGGCTGGTTAGTAGTTTCCTCACTGCGCTGGTGAAGAAAGCTACTCATCATCGACTGCAGACTGAGGCAGCCGCTGCTGGTGGAGCTGCCGCTGCTCCTACCACCCCACCCCTCCCCTGCTGCCATGCCAGCGGAACGCGAGCGCACAGGGCCCACAGTGTCTGAGGATGGACGATGGCGCACAAAGGCAGAGACCAACTGACTACATAGGTGGTTTTTATAGTACGTAATTTTGGCCTCCCTCTCAGCAGGTGTGAAAAAGGCCACCATTTTGGACCGGTAGCGAGGGTCCAACAAGGTGGACAGCCAAAAGTCATCCCTCTGTCTGATGGTTATTATTCGGCTGTCGCTACGCAAGCAACCGAGCATGCTATGGGCCATTTGTGCCAAGGAATGCGAGGGACTCCCTGCCTCCATCTCCACAGCATACTGCCACGGTGCGTCTGGGTCCTCTGTCTCCTCCTCCTCCTCCTCTACCAGATGCTCCTGCTCCTCCACTCCTGTCCGCTGAGTGGAAAAACCACCCATTTCACTCAATAATTCCTGAGCACAAATGTCCTCCTCTACCTCCTCCTCTTCTTCCTGTCCTGCCCCCACAGGGGTCATGTGGCGTTGAGATCTGTGCGCCACGTCTACCGCACCCTGACCAGCCATTGTTAACAGCATTTGTTCCAGGACGTGCAACAGAGGAATGACGTCGTTCATCCCATAGTCCTGCCGACTCACGAATAGCGTGGCCTCCTCAAAGGGCCTGAGCAAGCGGCAGGTGTCACGCATGAGCTGCCAATGGCTGACATCTAAGTTACACAGGGGAGTACCTTTATCCGCTTGTAACATCAGGAAATCGGTGATGGCCTTTCGCTGCTCGTAAAGGCGGTCTAACATGTGTAGGGTTGAATTCCACCTTGTTGCAACGTCGCAGATCAGGCGATGCTGTGGAATTCCGTTCTGCCGCTGCAGCTCAATGAGGGTGTTCTTTGCGGTGTAGGAATGGCTGAAATGCATGCACAGTTTACGTGACATTTTAAGGATGTCTTGCAGTGGGATGGTGGATTTTAGGAACCGCTTGACAACCAGATTGAACACGTGAGCCATGCATGGCGCATGGCACAACCTTCCTTGACGCAGAGCAGACACCATGTTCTTTCCGTTGTCAGTCAACATGGTTCCGATTTTTAGTTTGCGCGGAGACAGCCATCTGTCGATTTCTCTGTTCATTACACTCAGCAGTTCCTCCCCTGTGTGACTACGTTCGCCAAGGCATACCAGGTGCAGCACAGCGTGACACCGTTGCGCCCTGCACATGTGATATGCCGGTCGGGTAATGGGACTTGGCACGGGGGTGGCGGCTGAGGACACGGCGGAAAAAGAGGTGGTAGAGGCGGACATGCTTGCTGGACCAAGGACGTGCAAACGTGGAGGCAAAAGCGTCGTGACCTGTCCAAGTTGCTGGTGCGGCTGTGCCGGCACCACGTTCACCCAGTGGGCCGTAAATGACATGTACTGTCCCTGACCGTAGTTACAGCTCCACACGTCGGCGCTGCCGTGCACTTTGGCAGAGACCGACATGCTCAAAGACTGGCCCACCATCTCTTCTACATGTGAATGCAGGGCTGGCACTGCCTTTTGGGCAAAGAAATGACGGCTTGGCACTCTCCACCGCGGCGCGGCACAAGCCATCATTTCTCGGAAAGGTGCTGAGTCCACCAGTTGGAAAGGGAGGGACTGCAGCACCAGCAACTTGGACAGGAGGACGTTCAGCTTTTGCACCGTCGGGTGCGTGCTCGCAAACTGTTGTCTCTTGGATACGGATTCCAAGAAAGACTGTTGACGGAATCCGAGAAGAGGAGTAGCAGGAGAAGGAGCATCTGAACGAGCGGAAGATGCCAACGAGCGACAACTCCCCTCAGCAGAGGTGTTGGAGCCTTGACTGGCTGATAGAGGGCGATTGACGACGTCGGGTGACGGAGCAAGTAACGGAGCGGGTGATGGAGCGGGGGCTGGGGCAGGCAGAACCGCCGTATGTTTATCACGGTTTTCCCAGGCCACCGAATGGTGACGCTGCATATGCTGACGCAACGCTGTAGTCCCAACATGGGCCCCCTGGCCACGCTTGCATTTCTGGCCACATAGTCGACATACGGCTACGTTTACTTCCTCGGGCGGCTTGAGGAAAAATTGCCACACCACCGAGTAGGAAACTTTGCCCCCGCTACTCTTCACTGGCTGACTGCTACTTCCTCCGTGCGCACCGGCACCACTACTGGCCGTGGTGGTAGGCTGCAGTGGAGCTGGTGCTCTACTCCGTGGACGTTTGGCTCCACTGACACTGATGCGACCCTGCTGCTGTCTCCTGGGCAACCCACCGACTGTTTTGCTCGCTGCCAAGCTGCCACCCTCTTCTCCTGATGATGCGGAAGAAATTGCCTGATGACGACGAGGCTGCCAAGTGCGATCAACCTCCTCATCATCAAGTAGGGTCTCCGCCTCACTACTAGCCCCCTCGGCTGCGTCTGGGTCAGGAGACAGACCTGTCTCTAGACCGGCTACCGAGCCACTCTCCTCGCCAGTACTTGTTCGCTTGGCTGCTGAAAAGGCCGATGTCTCCCCCCGTTCCTGACCGCCCTCTGTTAGCTCTTCCTCACTGTACAGTGGGGCTGAGCCCACAGCATGCGATACTTCGCTTGGTGAGGGAACAGCAAAGGACAGGGGCAGGTAGAGGACACGTGATTTCAGTGGGCTTGGTCCCGGGCCATGCCAACTAACGGTTGTGTCTGACGTACCCACCGACCGTTGGCTGTAGGTGTCAGAGGTGACCTGGGAAGAGGAAGACGACCGAGCCAACCAATCAATGACGGCAGGGTTGTCGGTGGAGACACGACCGCTGGATGACACCGGGAGCACTGGCCTCTGGCTGCGAATACTGCTGCCTCGACCCCTTCCTCTGCTGCCACGTCTGCTCGCTCCTAAAACATTGCCTCCTCTGCCACTCCTCTGCATGTTGTCTGACATACTATTTAATTCAACGATTAGGTGTCCCTGAGTAACAATTCTCTGGCACTCAGTAACAATTCTGTCTGTCCCTGAGTATGAATTCTGTGGCCCTGAGTAACAATTCTGTGTCTGTGCGAGTAACAATTCTGTGTCTGTGCGAGTAACAATTCTGTGTCTGTGCAAGTAACAATTTTGTGTCTGTGCGAGTAACAATTCTCTGGCACTCAGTAACAATTCTGTCTGTCCCTGAGTAACAATTCTCTGGCACTCAGTAACAATTCTGTCTGTCCCTGAGTAACAATTCTCTGGCACTCAGTAACAATTCTGTCTGTCCCTGAGTAACAATTCTCTGGCACTCAGTAACAATTCTGTCTGTCCCTGAGTATGAATTCTGTGGCCCTGAGTAACAATTCTGTGTCTGCGCGAGTAACAATTCTGTGTCTGTGCAAGTAACAATTTTGTGTCTGTGCAAGTAACAATTTTGTGTCTGTGCGAGTAACAATTCTCTGGCACTCAGTAACAATTCTGTCTGTCCCTGAGTAACAATTCTCTGGCACTCAGTAACAATTCTGACTGTCCCTGAGTAACAATTCTCTGGCACTCAGTAACAATTCTGTCTGTCCCTGAGTAACAATTCTCTGGCACTCAGTAACAATTGTGTGTCTGTGCAAGTAACAATTCTGTGTCTGTGCAAGTAACAATTTTGTGTCTGTGAGAGTAACAATTCTCTGGCACTCAGTAACAATTCTGTCTGTCCCTGAGTAACAATTCTCTGGCACTCAGTAACAATTCTGTCTGTCCCTGAGTATGAATTCTGTGGCCCTGAGTAACAATTCTGTCTCTGTGCGAGTAACAATTCTGTGTCTGTGCAAGTAACAATTTTGTGTCTGTGAGAGTAACAATTCCCTGGCACTCAGTAACAATTCTGTCTGTCCCTGAGTAACAATTCTCTGGCACTCAGTAACAATTCTGTCTTCCCTGAGTAACAATTCTCTGGCACTCAGTAACAATTCTGTCTGTCCCTGAGTATGAATTCTGTGGCCCTGAGTAACAATTCTGTCTCTGTGCGAGTAACAATTCTGTGTCTGTGCAAGTAACAATTTTGTGTCTGTGAGAGTAACAATTCTCTGGCACTCAGTAACAATTCTGTCTGTCCCTGAGTAACAATTCTCTGGCACTCAGTAACAATTCTGTCTGTCCCTGAGTATGAATTCTGTGGCCCTGAGTAACAATTGTGTGTCTGTGCAAGTAACAATTCTGTGTCTGTGCAAGTAACAATTTTGTGTCTGTGAGAGTAACAATTCTCTGGCACTCAGTAACAATTCTGTCTGTCCCTGAGTAACAATTCTCTGGCACTCAGTAACAATTCTGTCTGTCCCTGAGTAACAATTCTGTCTGTCCCTGAGTATGAATTCTGTGGCCCTGAGTAAGAATTCTCTGGCACTCAGTAACAATTCTGTCTGTCCCTGAGTATGAATTCTGTGGCCCTGAGTAACAATTGTGTGTCTGTGCAAGTAACAATTCTGTGTCTGTGCAAGTAACAATTTTGTGTCTGTGCGAGTAACAATTCTCTGGCACTCAGTAACAATTCTGTCTGTCCCTGAGTAACAATTCTCTGGCACTCAGTAACAATTCTGTCTGTCCCTGAGTAACAATTCTCTGGCACTCAGTAACAATTCTGTCTGTCCCTGAGTAACAATTCTCTGGCACTCAGTAACAATTCTGTCTGTCCCTGAGTATGAATTCTGTGGCCCTGAGTAACAATTCTGTGTCTGCGCGAGTAACAATTCTGTGTCTGTGCAAGTAACAATTTTGTGTCTGTGCAAGTAACAATTTTGTGTCTGTGCGAGTAACAATTCTCTGGCACTCAGTAACAATTCTGTCTGTCCCTGAGTAACAATTCTCTGGCACTCAGTAACAATTCTGACTGTCCCTGAGTAACAATTCTCTGGCACTCAGTAACAATTCTGTCTGTCCCTGAGTAACAATTCTCTGGCACTCAGTAACAATTGTGTGTCTGTGCAAGTAACAATTCTGTGTCTGTGCAAGTAACAATTTTGTGTCTGTGAGAGTAACAATTCTCTGGCACTCAGTAACAATTCTGTCTGTCCCTGAGTAACAATTCTCTGGCACTCAGTAACAATTCTGTCTGTCCCTGAGTATGAATTCTGTGGCCCTGAGTAACAATTCTGTCTCTGTGCGAGTAACAATTCTGTGTCTGTGCAAGTAACAATTTTGTGTCTGTGAGAGTAACAATTCCCTGGCACTCAGTAACAATTCTGTCTGTCCCTGAGTAACAATTCTCTGGCACTCAGTAACAATTCTGTCTTCCCTGAGTAACAATTCTCTGGCACTCAGTAACAATTCTGTCTGTCCCTGAGTATGAATTCTGTGGCCCTGAGTAACAATTCTGTCTCTGTGCGAGTAACAATTCTGTGTCTGTGCAAGTAACAATTTTGTGTCTGTGAGAGTAACAATTCTCTGGCACTCAGTAACAATTCTGTCTGTCCCTGAGTAACAATTCTCTGGCACTCAGTAACAATTCTGTCTGTCCCTGAGTATGAATTCTGTGGCCCTGAGTAACAATTGTGTGTCTGTGCAAGTAACAATTCTGTGTCTGTGCAAGTAACAATTTTGTGTCTGTGAGAGTAACAATTCTCTGGCACTCAGTAACAATTCTGTCTGTCCCTGAGTAACAATTCTCTGGCACTCAGTAACAATTCTGTCTGTCCCTGAGTAACAATTCTGTCTGTCCCTGAGTATGAATTCTGTGGCCCTGAGTAAGAATTCTCTGGCACTCAGTAACAATTCTGTCTGTCCCTGAGTATGAATTCTGTGGCCCTGAGTAACAATTGTGTGTCTGTGCAAGTAACAATTCTGTGTCTGTGCAAGTAACAATTTTGTGTCTGTGAGAGTAACAATTCTCTGGCACTCAGTAACAATTCTGTCTGTCCCTGAGTAACAATTCTCTGGCACTCAGTAACAATTCTGTCTGTCCCTGAGTATGAATTCTGTGGCCCTGAGTAACAATTCTGTCTCTGTGCGAGTAACAATTCTGTCTCTGTGCGAGTAACAATTCTGTGTCTGTGCAAGTAACAATTTTGTGTCTGTGAGAGTAACAATTCTCTGGCACTCAGTAACAATTCTGTCTGTCCCTGAGTAAGAATTCTCTGGCACTCAGTAACAATTCTGTCTGTCCCTGAGTAACAATTCTCTGGCACTCAGTAACAATTCTGTCTGTCCCTGAGTAACAATTCTGTCTGTCCCTGAGTATGAATTCTGTGGCCCTGAGTAAGAATTCTCTGGCACTCAGTAACAATTCTGTCTGTCCCTGAGTATGAATTCTGTGGCCCTGAGTAACAATTGTGTGTCTGTGCAAGTAACAATTCTGTGTCTGTGCAAGTAACAATTTTGTGTCTGTGAGAGTAACAATTCTCTGGCACTCAGTAACAATTCTGTCTGTCCCTGAGTAACAATTCTCTGGCACTCAGTAACAATTCTGTCTGTCCCTGAGTAACAATTCTCTGGCACTCAGTAACAATTCTGTCTGTCCCTGAGTAACAATTCTCTGGCACTCAGTAACAATTCTGTCTGTCCCTGAGTAACAATTCTGTCTGTCCCTGAGAATGAATTCTGTGGCCCTGAGTAAGAATTCTCTGGCACTCAGTAACAATTCTGTCTGTCCCTGAGTAACAATTCTCTGGCACTCAGTAACAATTCTGTCTGTCCCTGAGTATGAATTCTGTGGCCCTGAGTAACAATTGTGTGTCTGTGCAAGTAACAATTCTGTGTCTGTGCAAGTAACAATTTTGTGTCTGTGAGAGTAACAATTCTCTGGCACTCAGTAACAATTCTGTCTGTCCCTGAGTAACAATTCTCTGGCACTCAGTAACAATTCTGTCTGTCCCTGAGTAACAATTCTGTCTGTCCCTGAGTATGAATTCTGTGGCCCTGAGTAAGAATTCTCTGGCACTCAGTAACAATTCTGTCTGTCCCTGAGTATGAATTCTGTGGCCCTGAGTAACAATTGTGTGTCTGTGCAAGTAACAATTCTGTGTCTGTGCAAGTAACAATTTTGTGTCTGTGAGAGTAACAATTCTCTGGCACTCAGTAACAATTCTGTCTGTCCCTGAGTAACAATTCTCTGGCACTCAGTAACAATTCTGTCTGTCCCTGAGTATGAATTCTGTGGCCCTGAGTAACAATTCTGTCTCTGTGCGAGTAACAATTCTGTGTCTGTGCAAGTAACAATTTTGTGTCTGTGAGAGTAACAATTCTCTGGCACTCAGTAACAATTCTGTCTGTCCCTGAGTAAGAATTCTCTGGCACTCAGTAACAATTCTGTCTGTCCCTGAGTAACAATTCTCTGGCACTCAGTAACAATTCTGTCTGTCCCTGAGTAACAATTCTGTCTGTCCCTGAGTATGAATTCTGTGGCCCTGAGTAAGAATTCTCTGGCACTCAGTAACAATTCTGTCTGTCCCTGAGTATGAATTCTGTGGCCCTGAGTAACAATTGTGTGTCTGTGCAAGTAACAATTCTGTGTCTGTGCAAGTAACAATTTTGTGTCTGTGAGAGTAACAATTCTCTGGCACTCAGTAACAATTCTGTCTGTCCCTGAGTAACAATTCTCTGGCACTCAGTAACAATTCTGTCTGTCCCTGAGTAACAATTCTCTGGCACTCAGTAACAATTCTGTCTGTCCCTGAGTAACAATTCTCTGGCACTCAGTAACAATTCTGTCTGTCCCTGAGTAACAATTCTGTCTGTCCCTGAGAATGAATTCTGTGGCCCTGAGTAAGAATTCTCTGGCACTCAGTAACAATTCTGTCTGTCCCTGAGTAACAATTCTCTGGCACTCAGTAACAATTCTGTCTGTCCCTGAGTATGAATTCTGTGGCCCTGAGTAACAATTGTGTGTCTGTGCAAGTAACAATTCTGTGTCTGTGCAAGTAACAATTTTGTGTCTGTGAGAGTAACAATTCTCTGGCACTCAGTAACAATTCTGTCTGTCCCTGAGTAACAATTCTCTGGCACTCAGTAACAATTCTGTCTGTCCCTGAGTAACAATTCTGTCTGTCCCTGAGTATGAATTCTGTGGCCCTGAGTAAGAATTCTCTGGCACTCAGTAACAATTCTGTCTGTCCCTGAGTATGAATTCTGTGGCCCTGAGTAACAATTGTGTGTCTGTGCAAGTAACAATTCTGTGTCTGTGCAAGTAACAATTTTGTGTCTGTGAGAGTAACAATTCTCTGGCACTCAGTAACAATTCTGTCTGTCCCTGAGTAACAATTCTCTGGCACTCAGTAACAATTCTGTCTGTCCCTGAGTATGAATTCTGTGGCCCTGAGTAACAATTCTGTCTCTGTGCGAGTAACAATTCTGTGTCTGTGCAAGTAACAATTTTGTGTCTGTGAGAGTAACAATTCTCTGGCACTCAGTAACAATTCTGTCTGTCCCTGAGTAAGAATTCTCTGGCACTCAGTAACAATTCTGTCTGTCCCTGAGTAACAATTCTCTGGCACTCAGTAACAATTCTGTCTGTCCCTGAGTAACAATTCTGTCTGTCCCTGAGTATGAATTCTGTGGCCCTGAGTAAGAATTCTCTGGCACTCAGTAACAATTCTGTCTGTCCCTGAGTATGAATTCTGTGGCCCTGAGTAACAATTGTGTGTCTGTGCAAGTAACAATTCTGTGTCTGTGCAAGTAACAATTTTGTGTCTGTGAGAGTAACAATTCTCTGGCACTCAGTAACAATTCTGTCTGTCCCTGAGTAACAATTCTCTGGCACTCAGTAACAATTCTGTCTGTCCCTGAGTAACAATTCTCTGGCACTCAGTAACAATTCTGTCTGTCCCTGAGTAACAATTCTCTGGCACTCAGTAACAATTCTGTCTGTCCCTGAGTAACAATTCTGTCTGTCCCTGAGAATGAATTCTGTGGCCCTGAGTAAGAATTCTCTGGCACTCAGTAACAATTCTGTCTGTCCCTGAGTAACAATTCTCTGGCACTCAGTAACAATTCTGTCTGTCCCTGAGTAAAAATTCTGTGGCCCTAATAACGTTTCTGTGGCCCTAAGTAACAATTCTCTGGCACTGAGTAACAATTCTGTCTGTCCCTGAGTATGAATTCTGTGGCCCTAACTAGCGTTTCTTTGTCCCTAAATAACGATTCTGTGGCCCTCATTAACAAGTCTGTGTCCCTGAGTAATGGTTCTCTGTCCCTAAGTAACTTCTCTCTGTCCCCAATTCTCGTTTCTGTGGCCCTAACTCTGTCCCTGTCCCTAGTACAGAGCGGTCTGCCTCTGTTCAATGACTGCAGGCAAATGAAGATTTCCAAAATGGCCGCTATATATACCTCGACCATTACACAGTGCTGGCTGGCTGGCTGCTGATTGGCTGATGCGATCACATGTCGTTGAGGAATGCATTATGGGGCAGCGCGCCTTGTCTGCGCGCCTTCCCCGACATCCCCGCTCCGTCGCCGCACATGTCAGCCGCCATTTTCGGAAAAATTTCGATTCGCGCGTCCGAATTAGGCTGTTTTTCGGATTCGGCACGAATCGAAATTTTTCCGATATTCGACTCGAATTCCACTTCGGATACTTCGATTCGCTCATCTCTAGTAGCGGCTTATGCGGACGATTTGATGTTCTATGTAGGAAATCCCAGAACATCACTTCCAAATTTAATGAAAGCATTCAGTGAGTATGGAGAACTGTCGAATCTGAAAATAAACCCGACAAAGACTGAAATTTTAAATATCAACCTTTAAAATGAAGAAAAGGAAAAACTAAAAGAGGAATTCCCTTTCCTTTGGAGAGATAAAGATTTAAAATATCTAGGAATAAAATTATCAGCCTCAACTACGAACTTATATAAAGCCAATTATATAGCACTATTAAATGAGATAAAGGTGGAGCTGAGAAGGGTGGGAAATGGAAACCCATCGTGGATGGCACGCATAAACCTGATAAAGATGATAATTGTCCCTAAAGTATTATACAAATTTCAAATGATCCCAATTAAGCTCCCAGAGACATATTTTAAAGAACTTAGGAAAATGATGATAAAATATATATGGAGAAATAAAAAACCTAGAATAGGCTATGAGATATTGACTAGAAGTAAAGAGAGAGGAGGATTGGGAGTACCAGATTTCAGGAGATATTATAGAGCGGGGATTATTGCGAGAATTTTTGACTGGATCCATAATCCGGAGAAAAGTTGGGTTAAAACTGAGAAAGCACTGAGTGGAATAAGTTTAAGTAAAAGTATTTGGGTACCAGCACAATATAGGGAATTAGAGGAGAGCACTAGTAAGTATACTTTGAATGTTCTAAAAGAATGGGATTTATTACACAGACAAAAAGGGTGGGTTTTTAATTCACAATTAATACCACTTAGGAACACAAAATATTTGATCCCGGGTATGGATAGTATAGCAGGGAAATGGATTATAAAACAAGAGGCGCAATTGAGAGATATATTGGTAGGGGAGGAAATTGGGTCATATAAGGATATGGAAGACAGAAAGGGAGAAGTTTTTAATAAGATGGATAGATTAAGATATTACCAACTGAAGTATTTTTTTGAGAGTCTCCCTAAGCCCATAAGAACTAGAAAGGATTAAAACCCATTTGAGAGATTATTTGAGACACGGGGAAATGGTAGACACGGAATGGCAAAAATACACAAGATATTATTGGAGATTGACACTGACACAAAATTAATGCACATAGAGAAATGGGAAAGAGATATAGGAAGGAAAATAGAGGAGGAGGAGAAGAGGAAAATGTTCACATTAATTCATGAAAATATTAGTATGAGGGAAGTAGAAGTAAATTATAAGTGTTTGAATAGATGGCACATTACCCCTAATGTAGAGCACAAGATGAATACGGAGATGTCACGGATGTGTTGGAGAGGATGTGGTGAGGTTGGCACGTGGTATCACATGTGGTGGGAGTGTTCAGAAATACAGGTGTTTTGGCGGAAGATAGTTTATGTAATAGGGAAAATGACTAAAATCAATATAGGATTGGATCCAGAACTATGTCTCCTCCATATCTCGAAGCTCTCTACGAAAGTATACAAGAGTCTCAGGATATGGCAATACTTGACCGCAGCAAAGAGTCTGATCCCAGGTTCTGGAAGAAAAGAGAGGTGCCAACTTAGGAGGATTGGATAAGTAGAGTAAATCAGCTATCCGGGACAGAAAGATTGTATTATACATATGAGGACAAGTTGGAGTTGTATAATAAAAAATGGAAAGTCTGGGAAGAATATAAAGTAAAGATGAAATATATGAGGAGATAATATTCCTGGAAGTGGAATTAGAATAGGGTTTAGGAAGAATAGAAAGATATGGAGTTAATGAGAGAAAAAGGAAAGTGGAGCGTGGGTGGGAGAGGGAAGGGGGGGGAGGGGAGGGGGAGTTTTGGGAGGGGGGGTGGTAAGAAAAGGAAGTTTATATATATGGTCAAATAAATCATATAAATTACTGTTTTGATAATTATAATAATAGAAATGTTGAAATGACATGTATAAGACTTGAAAATAAATAAATATTTATAAAAAAAAAAAAAAAGAAGCTCCATAAGCCCTTCATATCAAAGAATCAGAATATGCTGAGAAGAGGTCAGAAGTGTAATGTGAAACATAACTTTTTAATGTACAATAAAGACTATACAGAAAAAAGGTCAGGAGTACAACATACACTACCCAGAGAATGGGTCAAAAGTATAATGTACAGTGTAACACAGACTATAGAAAGATAAGAGAGGAGTTTATTGCAAAGACAATAGACAGTGCAGAGAAGGGGCCAGGAGTAACATATACTGTTTAGAGTAAACAGTTAGTGTTTGTCGGTCTTAAGTTTTTTACTTTGATTGTGAATAAGCAATGAAAAATATGTCAGCCAGAAACATGTTGAGCGTGGGGCGTCTAATGTTCTTGTCAGTATTGTGTCCTTTTTACATGTGTTGTGCTCTGGCCAGAGTGGATTACTTTTCTGGAACATTATTTGGTCTGAGTTTACTCTGTGGTAAAAGCGGATGCCCGGTTGGTATCTATCTATCTATCTATCTATCTATCTATCAATCTATATATTTGTCTGTCTACTTTTCTATGCATCAAAGATAAAAGGGCTGATTGGATGTAAAGCTGATATTCAGGGCAAAAAGGTCCTGCTGTCTATCCTCCGTAAAAGGGTATACCTTCTTCCCACTTTTACAGTCGAGACTGGGCACGCAGACGGGACAGCAGTACAGAGTTCCAACTCTTCGTTTCCGAACTCTAAGATGCGATTTACCTCTTTACACAGTGATCGACCTAGGAGAGGGATCTGCAAAGAGGGATCAGCCTCTAAGAGACGTACTTGCGAACAGTATAGAAGCTCCATAAAGAAGGGGGTGGAGGGGAGAGAAGTTTTTTTTTTTTTTTTTTTTTTCTCTCTGCCCCTCCGTTTCCCTAATTTGCCTCCTGTTTCATCCTTCAGTCCTCTAGCTTTGCTCTAATTCTTCCCCTTTTTGTTAAGAAGTACAAGTAGAAAGGGGTCAATAGGGAGATCTGGATGGAGGGGAGGCTAGCCATGGGAGGAGTGTAGCACTAAGGACCAAATCGAAGGTGGATGTTAGTTCCACAAATGATGAATAGGCAAAGTGAAGGCCTAAAAAGAGGGGGGAGGGGGGGAGGGATGGTGGTGAGGTTGGGGGGAGGGGATGGAGGGGAGGGAGAGGGGAGGGATTGTGGGAAGAGGGGGGGGGAGGGATAAGGGGAGAGAAAAGGTTAGCGGGATAAATACGCTCTACAGGTATAAGAAAGAGGAAAGTAAGGAGGAAAAGGAGTCAGGAGGAAAAGAGTAAGATGGAAGAAATCCAATATATAACCTATAATGTAAAAGGGCTAAATTGTCCAGGAAAGAGATTTAGGTTATTTAAAGAACTACAACATAGAAAATCCTCAGTGATATTCTTGCAAGAAACACACTTAGAGATAGAGTCGAAGGTTAGACTGAGAACCAGATACTTTCCGACATGGTTTTATGCGGATTCACCAATTAAAAGAGCAAAAGGAGTTGCTATAGGCTTTGCTAAAAATATAAGGTTTGTGGTTGAGGAGAGATTGACGGACCCGGAGGGAAGGTTCCTATTTTTGAGAGGTAAATTACAGGGAATTGAGTGCACAATAGCAAATATATATAGTCCAAATAAGAAGCCAGTGACATTTGTGAGAGAAGTGTTGAAGAGATTGATGGACTTTAAAAAAGGGTGTATGTTAGTGGCGGGTGATTTTAACCTCTGTATAGACCTGAAGATGGATACCACTTCCTGTGTGAGGAGAGAGGAAAGCAAGTCCTTGAGAAGGTTAAAAAAAAGGATGCATGAGTGTCAACTGGTGGACATCTGGAGAATTAGGAATATGAAAGAGAGAGATTATACTTTCTTTTCGCAAGTACATGAGACTTATTCTAGACTAGATTACATATTAGTAGAACACCAAATGATAGAATGGGTGGGGGAAGTAAAAATAGGAGTAAGCACCCTATCGGATCATGCCCCGGTAGAAATGAGGTTAAGATGGGGTAGAGAAGAGAGAGAGGGATATGTGTGGCGGATGAATGAGGCACTCCTCATGGATGAAGAGATTAGTCGAAGAATTGAGAGGGAAATTGAGTGGTTTTTTGAAGAGAACGAGACAGAGGATGTATCGGTAGCAACGGTGTGGGAAGCTCATAAAGCTTACATCAGAGGTCTGCTCATTGCAATGGGGGCAAAAAAGAATAAAGAAAGGAAAGAAAAGATAAATAGATTATTAAATGAAATAAATGATCTTGAACAGGTGCATAAAAGGGAAAGATCTAAGGAGATAATGCAGGGGTTAATAAAGAAGAAAGAAGAACTAGAGAATGTAATGGAGGAAGAAAAAAGAAGAGTCTTTAATAAAATAACATGTGAAAGGTATAGATGGGGAGATAGGCCGGGAAAGTATTTAATGAGAACTTTAAGAAAGAAGAAAAATAGAAATTATATTGAGAAAATAAGAAACCCCAAGGGTGAATTTCTACACTCAACTAAGGATATTGCCAGAATATTTAAAGAGTATTACAATGAGTTGTATAATATTATACCCCAGGATAAGTTTAAGAAAATGGAAATAGTAAATAGGGGGAAAAGAAAGATATACCTAGAGGAAGCAGGTCTACCGAAATTAAGAGAAATACAACTGAACTCTTTAGAGGAAGAAATAACTTCAGAGGAAATAAAAATAGCGTTAAAAAGCATGGCGGGAGGGAAAAGTCCGGGTCCAGACGGATACACAGTTAAATACTATAAAAAATATATAGAGCTTTTAATACCCAAGATGAAGACTTATATGAACGCCTTGGGGAATGGGATGGAGATGAGGGGAGAATCGTTACAGGCTAATATAGTACTGATTCAGAAGGAAGATAAAGATCCCTCGCAATGTGCGAGTTATCGACCAATAGCGCTATTGAATGTAGACACTAAAATATTTGCAAAGGTGTTGGCAAATAGATTAAAAGAACTGATGCCGGAGTGGATACATAGAGATCAAGTGGGGTTTGTTCCAGGAAGAGAGGGTAGAGACAACGCTCTGAGATCACTGCTGCTTACACAAGAGGGCAAGAAAGGGAAAACCCCAATGATATTGATGTCGATAGATGCCGAGAAGGCATTCGACAGAGTAAGTTGGGGTTTTATGATGGACACCCTGGAAGCATTAGGAATGGGAGATAGAATAAGAGGGTGGATTGGAGAGTTAGATAGAGGGCCTACCGCCACCATAATGGTAAATGGAGGAAGATCAGAGTATTTTAAGATGTCAAATGGTACAAGACAGGGATGTCCATTGTCCCCACTGTTATATGTATTATCACTGGAGCCCTTGCTGTCTAGGATTAGGAAGAATATAGATATAAAAGGAATAAAGATAGGAGATAGAGAAAATAAGGTAGCGGCGTATGCGGACGATTTGATGTTCTATGTAGGAAATCCCAGAACATCACTTCCAAATTTAATGAAAGCATTCAGTGAGTATGGAGAACTGTCGAATCTGAAAATAAACCCGACAAAGACTGAAATTTTAAATATCAACCTTTAAAATGAAGAAAAGGAAAAACTAAAAGAGGAATTCCCTTTCCTTTGGAGAGATAAAGATTTAAAATATCTAGGAATAAAATTATCAGCCTCAACTACGAACTTATATAAAGCCAATTATATAGCACTATTAAATGAGATAAAGGTGGAGCTGAGAAGGGTGGGAAATGGAAACCCATCGTGGATGGCACGCATAAACCTGATAAAGATGATAATTGTCCCTAAAGTATTATACAAATTTCAAATGATCCCAATTAAGCTCCCAGAGACATATTTTAAAGAACTTAGGAAAATGATGATAAAATATATATGGAGAAATAAAAAACCTAGAATAGGCTATGAGATATTGACTAGAAGTAAAGAGAGAGGAGGATTGGGAGTACCAGATTTCAGGAGATATTATAGAGCGGGGATTATTGCGAGAATTTTTGACTGGATCCATAATCCGGAGAAAAGTTGGGTTAAAACTGAGAAAGCACTGAGTGGAATAAGTTTAAGTAAAAGTATTTGGGTACCAGCACAATATAGGGAATTAGAGGAGAGCACTAGTAAGTATACTTTGAATGTTCTAAAAGAATGGGATTTATTACACAGACAAAAAGGGTGGGTTTTTAATTCACAATTAATACCACTTAGGAACACAAAATATTTGATCCCGGGTATGGATAGTATAGCAGGGAAATGGATTATAAAACAAGAGGCGCAATTGAGAGATATATTGGTAGGGGAGGAAATTGGGTCATATAAGGATATGGAAGACAGAAAGGGAGAAGTTTTTAATAAGATGGATAGATTAAGATATTACCAACTGAAGTATTTTTTTGAGAGTCTCCCTAAGCCCATAAGAACTAGAAAGGATTAAAACCCATTTGAGAGATTATTTGAGACACGGGGAAATGGTAGACACGGAATGGCAAAAATACACAAGATATTATTGGAGATTGACACTGACACAAAATTAATGCACATAGAGAAATGGGAAAGAGATATAGGAAGGAAAATAGAGGAGGAGGAGAAGAGGAAAATGTTCACATTAATTCATGAAAATATTAGTATGAGGGAAGTAGAAGTAAATTATAAGTGTTTGAATAGATGGCACATTACCCCTAATGTAGAGCACAAGATGAATACGGAGATGTCACGGATGTGTTGGAGAGGATGTGGTGAGGTTGGCACGTGGTATCACATGTGGTGGGAGTGTTCAGAAATACAGGTGTTTTGGCGGAAGATAGTTTATGTAATAGGGAAAATGACTAAAATCAATATAGGATTGGATCCAGAACTATGTCTCCTCCATATCTCGAAGCTCTCTACGAAAGTATACAAGAGTCTCAGGATATGGCAATACTTGACCGCAGCAAAGAGTCTGATCCCAGGTTCTGGAAGAAAAGAGAGGTGCCAACTTAGGAGGATTGGATAAGTAGAGTAAATCAGCTATCCGGGACAGAAAGATTGTATTATACATATGAGGACAAGTTGGAGTTGTATAATAAAAAATGGAAAGTCTGGGAAGAATATAAAGTAAAGATGAAATATATGAGGAGATAATATTCCTGGAAGTGGAATTAGAATAGGGTTTAGGAAGAATAGAAAGATATGGAGTTAATGAGAGAAAAAGGAAAGTGGAGCGTGGGTGGGAGAGGGAAGGGGGGGGAGGGGAGGGGGAGTTTTGGGAGGGGGGGTGGTAAGAAAAGGAAGTTTATATATATGGTCAAATAAATCATATAAATTACTGTTTTGATAATTATAATAATAGAAATGTTGAAATGACATGTATAAGACTTGAAAATAAATAAATATTTATAAAAAAAAAAAAAAAGAAGCTCCATAAGCCCTTCATATCAAAGAATCAGAATATGCTGAGAAGAGGTCAGAAGTGTAATGTGAAACATAACTTTTTAATGTACAATAAAGACTATACAGAAAAAAGGTCAGGAGTACAACATACACTACCCAGAGAATGGGTCAAAAGTATAATGTACAGTGTAACACAGACTATAGAAAGATAAGAGAGGAGTTTATTGCAAAGACAATAGACAGTGCAGAGAAGGGGCCAGGAGTAACATATACTGTTTAGAGTAAACAGTTAGTGTTTGTCGGTCTTAAGTTTTTTACTTTGATTGTGAATAAGCAATGAAAAATATGTCAGCCAGAAACATGTTGAGCGTGGGGCGTCTAATGTTCTTGTCAGTATTGTGTCCTTTTTACATGTGTTGTGCTCTGGCCAGAGTGGATTACTTTTCTGGAACATTATTTGGTCTGAGTTTACTCTGTGGTAAAAGCGGATGCCCGGTTGGTATCTATCTATCTATCTATCTATCTATCAATCTATATATTTGTCTGTCTACTTTTCTATGCATCAAAGATAAAAGGGCTGATTGGATGTAAAGCTGATATTCAGGGCAAAAAGGTCCTGCTGTCTATCCTCCGTAAAAGGGTATACCTTCTTCCCACTTTTACAGTCGAGACTGGGCACGCAGACGGGACAGCAGTGCAGAGTTCCAACTCTTCGTTTCCGAACTCTAAGATGCGATTTACCTCTTTACACAGTGATCGACCTAGGAGAGGGATCTGCAAAGAGGGATCAGCCTCTAAGAGACGTACTTGCGAACAGTATAGAAGCTCCATAAAGAAGGGGGTGGAGGGGAGAGATGTTTTTTTTTTTTTTTTTTTTTTTCTCTCTGCCCCTCCGTTTCCCTAATTTGCCTCCTGTTTCATCCTTCAGTCCTCTAGCTTTGCTCTAATTCTTCCCCTTTTTGTTAAGAAGTACAAGTAGAAAGGGGTCAATAGGGAGATCTGGATGGAGGGGAGGCTAGCCATGGGAGGAGTGTAGCACTAAGGACCAAATCAAAGGTGGATGTTAGTTCCACAAATGATGAATAGGCAAAGTGAAGGCCTAAAAAGAGGGGGGAGGGGGGGGGGATGGTGGTGAGGTTGGGGGGAGGGGATGGAGGGGAGGGAGAGGGGAGGGATTGTGGGAAGAGGGGGGGGAGGGATAAGGGGAGAGAAAAGGTTAGCGGGATAAATACGCTCTACAGGTATAAGAAAGAGGAAAGTAAGGAGGAAAAGGAGTCAGGAGGAAAAGAGTAAGATGGAAGAAATCCAATATATAACCTATAATGTAAAAGGGCTAAATTGTCCAGGAAAGAGATTTAGGTTATTTAAAGAACTACAACATAGAAAATCCTCAGTGATATTCTTGCAAGAAACACACTTAGAGATAGAGTCGAAGGTTAGACTGAGAACCAGATACTTTCCGACATGGTTTTATGCGGATTCACCAATTAAAAGAGCAAAAGGAGTTGCTATAGGCTTTGCTAAAAATATAAGGTTTGTGGTTGAGGAGAGATTGACGGACCCGGAGGGAAGGTTCCTATTTTTGAGAGGTAAATTACAGGGAATTGAGTGCACAATAGCAAATATATAGTCCAAATAAGAAGCCAGTGACATTTGTGAGAGAAGTGTTGAAGAGATTGATGGACTTTAAAAAAGGGTGTATGTTAGTGGCGGGTGATTTTAACCTCTGTATAGACCTGAAGATGGATACCACTTCCTGTGTGAGGAGAGAGGAAAGCAAGTCCTTGAGAAGGTTAAAAAAAAGGATGCATGAGTGTCAACTGGTGGACATCTGGAGAATTAGGAATATGAAAGAGAGAGATTATACTTTCTTTTCGCAAGTACATGAGACTTATTCTAGACTAGATTACATATTAGTAGAACACCAAATGATAGAATGGGTGGGGGGAAGTAAAAATAGGAGTAAGCACCCTATCGGATCATGCCCCGGTAGAAATGAGGTTAAGATGGGGTAGAGAAGAGAGAGAGGGATATGTGTGGCGGATGAATGAGGCACTCCTCATGGATGAAGAGATTAGTCGAAGAATTGAGAGGGAAATTGAGTGGTTTTTTGAAGAGAACGAGACAGAGGATGTATCGGTAGCAACGGTGTGGGAAGCTCATAAAGCTTACATCAGAGGTCTGCTCATTGCAATGGGGGCAAAAAAGAATAAAGAAAGGAAAGAAAAGATAAATAGATTATTAAATGAAATAAATGATCTTGAACAGGTGCATAAAAGGGAAAGATCTAAGGAGATAATGCAGGGGTTAATAAAGAAGAAAGAAGAACTAGAGAATGTAATGGAGGAAGAAAAAAGAAGAGTCTTTAATAAAATAACATGTGAAAGGTATAGATGGGGAGATAGGCCGGGAAAGTATTTAATGAGAACTTTAAGAAAGAAGAAAAATAGAAATTATATTGAGAAAATAAGAAACCCCAAGGGTGAATTTCTACACTCAACTAAGGATATTGCCAGAATATTTAAAGAGTATTACAATGAGTTGTATAATATTATACCCCAGGATAAGTTTAAGAAAATGGAAATAGTAAATAGGGGGAAAAGAAAGATATACCTAGAGGAAGCAGGTCTACCGAAATTAAGAGAAATACAACTGAACTCTTTAGAGGAAGAAATAACTTCAGAGGAAATAAAAATAGCGTTAAAAAGCATGGCGGGAGGGAAAAGTCCGGGTCCAGACGGATACACAGTTAAATACTATAAAAAATATATAGAGCTTTTAATACCCAAGATGAAGACTTATATGAACGCCTTGGGGAATGGGATGGAGATGAGGGGAGAATCGTTACAGGCTAATATAGTACTGATTCAGAAGGAAGATAAAGATCCCTCGCAATGTGCGAGTTATCGACCAATAGCGCTATTGAATGTAGACACTAAAATATTTGCAAAGGTGTTGGCAAATAGATTAAAAGAACTGATGCCGGAATGGATACATAGAGATCAAGTGGGGTTTGTTCCAGGAAGAGAGGGTAGAGACAACGCTCTGAGATCACTGCTGCTTACACAAGAGGGCAAGAAAGGGAAAACCCCAATGATATTGATGTCGATAGATGCCGAGAAGGCATTCGACAGAGTAAGTTGGGGTTTTATGATGGACACCCTGGAAGCATTAGGAATGGGAGATAGAATAAGAGGGTGGATTGGAGAGTTAGATAGAGGGCCTACCGCCACCATAATGGTAAATGGAGGAAGATCAGAGTATTTTAAGATGTCAAATGGTACAAGACAGGGATGTCCATTGTCCCCACTGTTATATGTATTATCACTGGAGCCCTTGCTGTCTAGGATTAGGAAGAATATAGATATAAAAGGAATAAAGATAGGAGATAGAGAAAATAAGGTAGCGGCGTATGCGGACGATTTGATGTTCTATGTAGGAATTCCCAGAACATCACTTCCAAATTTAATGAAAGCATTCAGTGAGTATGGAGAACTGTCGAATCTGAAAATAAACCCGACAAAGACTGAAATTTTAAATATCAACCTTTAAAATGAAGAAAAGGAAAAACTAAAAGAGGAATTCCCTTTCCTTTGGAGAGATAAAGATTTAAAATATCTAGGAATAAAATTATCAGCCTCAACTACGAACTTATATAAAGCCAATTATATAGCACTATTAAATGAGATAAAGGTGGAGCTGAGAAGGGTGGGAAATGGAAACCCATCGTGGATGGCACGCATAAACCTGATAAAGATGATAATTGTCCCTAAAGTATTATACAAATTTCAAATGATCCCAATTAAGCTCCCAGAGACATATTTTAAAGAACTTAGGAAAATGATGATAAAATATATATGGAGAAATAAAAAACCTAGAATAGGCTATGAGATATTGACTAGAAGTAAAGAGAGAGGAGGATTGGGAGTACCAGATTTCAGGAGATATTATAGAGCGGGGATTATTGCGAGAATTTTTGACTGGATCCATAATCCGGAGAAAAGTTGGGTTAAAACTGAGAAAGCACTGAGTGGAATAAGTTTAAGTAAAAGTATTTGGGTACCAGCACAATATAGGGAATTAGAGGAGAGCACTAGTAAGTATACTTTGAATGTTCTAAAAGAATGGGATTTATTACACAGACAAAAAGGGTGGGTTTTTAATTCACAATTAATACCACTTAGGAACACAAAATATTTGATCCCGGGTATGGATAGTATAGCAGGGAAATGGATTATAAAACAAGAGGCGCAATTGAGAGATATATTGGTAGGGGAGGAAATTGGGTCATATAAGGATATGGAAGACAGAAAGGGAGAAGTTTTTAATAAGATGGATAGATTAAGATATTACCAACTGAAGTATTTTTTTGAGAGTCTCCCTAAGCCCATAAGAACTAGAAAGGATTGAAACCCATTTGAGAGATTATTTGAGACACGGGGAAATGGTAGACACGGAATGGCAAAAATACACAAGATATTATTGGAGATTGACACTGACACAAAATTAATGCACATAGAGAAATGGGAAAGAGATATAGGAAGGAAAATAGAGGAGGAGGAGAAGAGGAAAATGTTCACATTAATTCATGAAAATATTAGTATGAGGGAAGTAGAAGTAAATTATAAGTGTTTGAATAGATGGCACATTACCCCTAATGTAGAGCACAAGATGAATACGGAGATGTCACGGATGTGTTGGAGAGGATGTGGTGAGGTTGGCACGTGGTATCACATGTGGTGGGAGTGTTCAGAAATACAGGTGTTTTGGCGGAAGATAGTTTATGTAATAGGGAAAATGACTAAAATCAATATAGGATTGGATCCAGAACTATGTCTCCTCCATATCTCGAAGCTCTCTACGAAAGTATACAAGAGTCTCGGGATATGGCAATACTTGACCGCAGCAAAGAGTCTGATCCCAGGTTCTGGAAGAAAAGAGAGGTGCCAACTTAGGAGGATTGGATAAGTAGAGTAAATCAGCTATCCGGGACAGAAAGATTGTATTATACATATGAGGACAAGTTGGAGTTGTATAATAAAAAATGGAAAGTCTGGGAAGAATATAAAGTAAAGATGAAATATATGAGGAGATAATATTCCTGGAAGTGGAATTAGAATAGGGTTTAGGAAGAATAGAAAGATATGGAGTTAATGAGAGAAAAAGGAAAGTGGAGCGTGGGTGGGAGAGGGAAGGGGGGGGGGGGAGGGGGAGTTTTGGGAGGGGGGGTGGTAAGAAAAGGAAGTTTATATATATGGTCAAATAAATCATATAAATTACTGTTTTGATAATTATAATAATAGAAATGTTGAAATGACATGTATAAGACTTGAAAATAAATAAATATTTATAAAAAAAAAAAAAAGAAGCTCCATAAGCCCTTCATATCAAAGAATCAGAATATGCTGAGAAGAGGTCAGAAGTGTAATGTGAAACATAACTTTTTAATGTACAATAAAGACTATACAGAAAAAAGGTCAGGAGTACAACATACACTACCCAGAGAATGGGTCAAAAGTATAATGTACAGTGTAACACAGACTATAGAAAGATAAGAGAGGAGTTTATTGCAAAGACAATAGACAGTGCAGAGAAGGGGCCAGGAGTAACATATACTGTTTAGAGTAAACAGTTAGTGTTTGTCGGTCTTAAGTTTTTTACTTTGATTGTGAATAAGCAATGAAAAATATGTCAGCCAGAAACATGTTGAGCGTGGGGCGTCTAATGTTCTTGTCAGTATTGTGTCCTTTTTACATGTGTTGTGCTCTGGCCAGAGTGGATTACTTTTCTGGAACATTATTTGGTCTGAGTTTACTCTGTGGTAAAAGCGGATGCCCGGTTGGTATCTATCTATCTATCTATCTATCTATCTATCAATCTATATATTTGTCTGTCTACTTTTCTATGCATCAAAGATAAAAGGGCTGATTGGATGTAAAGCTGATATTCAGGGCAAAAAGGTCCTGCTGTCTATCCTCCGTAAAAGGGTATACCTTCTTCCCACTTTTACAGTCGAGACTGGGCACGCAGACGGGACAGCAGTGCAGAGTTCCAACTCTTCGTTTCCGAACTCTAAGATGCGATTTACCTCTTTACACAGTGATCGACCTAGGAGAGGGATCTGCAAAGAGGGATCAGCCTCTAAGAGACGTACTTGCGAACAGTATAGAAGCTCCATAAAGAAGGGGGTGGAGGGGAGAGATGTTTTTTTTTTTTTTTTTTCTCTCTGCCCCTCCGTTTCCCTAATTTGCCTCCTGTTTCATCCTTCAGTCCTCTAGCTTTGCTCTAATTCTTCCCCTTTTTGTTAAGAAGTACAAGTAGAAAGGGGTCAATAGGGAGATCTGGATGGAGGGGAGGCTAGCCATGGGAGGAGTGTAGCCCTAAGGACCAAATCAAAGGTGGATGTTAGTTCCACAAATGATGAATAGGCAAAGTGAAGGCCTAAAAAGAGGGGGGAGGGGGGGAGGGATGGTGGTGAGGTTGGGGGGAGGGGATGGAGGGGAGGGAGAGGGGAGGGATTGTGGGAAGAGGGGGGGGAGGGATAAGGGGAGAGAAAAGGTTAGCGGGATAAATACGCTCTACAGGTATAAGAAAGAGGAAAGTAAGGAGGAAAAGGAGTCAGGAGGAAAAGAGTAAGATGGAAGAAATCCAATATATAACCTATAATGTAAAAGGGCTAAATTGTCCAGGAAAGAGATTTAGGTTATTTAAAGAACTACAACATAGAAAATCCTCAGTGATATTCTTGCAAGAAACACACTTAGAGATAGAGTCGAAGGTTAGACTGAGAACCAGATACTTTCCGACATGGTTTTATGCGGATTCACCAATTAAAAGAGCAAAAGGAGTTGCTATAGGCTTTGCTAAAAATATAAGGTTTGTGGTTGAGGAGAGATTGACGGACCCGGAGGGAAGGTTCCTATTTTTGAGAGGTAAATTACAGGGAATTGAGTGCACAATAGCAAATATATATAGTCCAAATAAGAAGCCAGTGACATTTGTGAGAGAAGTGTTGAAGAGATTGATGGACTTTAAAAAAGGGTGTATGTTAGTGGCGGGTGATTTTAACCTCTGTATAGACCTGAAGATGGATACCACTTCCTGTGTGAGGAGAGAGGAAAGCAAGTCCTTGAGAAGGTTAAAAAAAAGGATGCATGAGTGTCAACTGGTGGACATCTGGAGAATTAGGAATATGAAAGAGAGAGATTATACTTTCTTTTCGCAAGTACATGAGACTTATTCTAGACTAGATTACATATTAGTAGAACACCAAATGATAGAATGGGTGGGGGGAAGTAAAAATAGGAGTAAGCACCCTATCGGATCATGCCCCGGTAGAAATGAGGTTAAGATGGGGTAGAGAAGAGAGAGAGGGATATGTGTGGCGGATGAATGAGGCACTCCTCATGGATGAAGAGATTAGTCGAAGAATTGAGAGGGAAATTGAGTGGTTTTTTGAAGAGAACGAGACAGAGGATGTATCGGTAGCAACGGTGTGGGAAGCTCATAAAGCTTACATCAGAGGTCTGCTCATTGCAATGGGGGCAAAAAAGAATAAAGAAAGGAAAGAAAAGATAAATAGATTATTAAATGAAATAAATGATCTTGAACAGGTGCATAAAAGGGAAAGATCTAAGGAGATAATGCAGGGGTTAATAAAGAAGAAAGAAGAACTAGAGAATGTAATGGAGGAAGAAAAAAGAAGAGTCTTTAATAAAATAACATGTGAAAGGTATAGATGGGGAGATAGGCCGGGAAAGTATTTAATGAGAACTTTAAGAAAGAAGAAAAATAGAAATTATATTGAGAAAATAAGAAACCCCAAGGGTGAATTTCTACACTCAACTAAGGATATTGCCAGAATATTTAAAGAGTATTACAATGAGTTGTATAATATTATACCCCAGGATAAGTTTAAGAAAATGGAAATAGTAAATAGGGGGAAAACAAAGATATACCTAGAGGAAGCAGGTCTACCGAAATTAAGAGAAATACAACTGAACTCTTTAGGGGAAGAAATAACTTCAGAGGAAATAAAAATAGCGTTAAAAAGCATGGCGGGAGGGAAAAGTCCGGGTCCAGACGGATACACAGTTAAATACTATAAAAAATATATAGAGCTTTTAATACCCAAGATGAAGACTTATATGAACGCCTTGGGGAATGGGATGGAGATGAGGGGAGAATCGTTACAGGCTAATATAGTACTGATTCAGAAGGAAGATAAAGATCCCTCGCAATGTGCGAGTTATCGACCAATAGCGCTATTGAATGTAGACACTAAAATATTTGCAAAGGTGTTGGCAAATAGATTAAAAGAACTGATGCCGGAGTGGATACATAGAGATCAAGTGGGGTTTGTTCCAGGAAGAGAGGGTAGAGACAACGCTCTGAGATCACTGCTGCTTACACAAGAGGGCAAGAAAGGGAAAACCCCAATGATATTGATGTCGATAGATGCCGAGAAGGCATTCGACAGAGTAAGTTGGGGTTTTATGATGGACACCCTGGAAGCATTAGGAATGGGAGATAGAATAAGAGGGTGGATTGGAGAGTTAGATAGAGGGCCTACCGCCACCATAATGGTAAATGGAGGAAGATCAGAGTATTTTAAGATGTCAAATGGTACAAGACAGGGATGTCCATTGTCCCCACTGTTATATGTATTATCACTGGAGCCCTTGCTGTCTAGGATTAGGAAGAATATAGATATAAAAGGAATAAAGATAGGAGATAGAGAAAATAAGGTAGCGGCGTATGTGGACGATTTGATGTTCTATGTAGGAAATCCCAGAACATCACTTCCAAATTTAATGAAAGCATTCAGTGAGTATGGAGAACTGTCGAATCTGAAAATAAACCCGACAAAGACTGAAATTTTAAATATCAACCTTTAAAATGAAGAAAAGGAAAAACTAAAAGAGGAATTCCCTTTCCTTTGGAGAGATAAAGATTTAAAATATCTAGGAATAAAATTATCAGCCTCAACTACAAACTTATATAAAGCCAATTATATAGCACTATTAAATGAGATAAAGGTGGAGCTGAGAAGGGTGGGAAATGGAAACCCATCGTGGATGGCACGCATAAACCTGATAAAAATGATAATTGTCCCTAAAGTATTATACAAATTTCAAATGATCCCAATTAAGCTCCCAGAGACATATTTTAAAGAACTTAGGAAAATGATGATAAAATATATATGGAGAAATAAAAAACCTAGAATAGGCTATGAGATATTGACTAGAAGTAAAGAGAGAGGAGGATTGGGAGTACCAGATTTCAGGAGATATTATAGAGCGGGGATTATTGCGAGAATTTTTGACTGGATCCATAATCCGGAGAAAAGTTGGGTTAAAACTGAGAAAGCACTGAGTGGAATAAGTTTAAGTAAAAGTATTTGGGTACCAGCACAATATAGGGAATTAGAGGAGAGCACTAGTAAGTATACTTTGAATGTTCTAAAAGAATGGGATTTATTACACAGACAAAAAGGGTGGGTTTTTAATTCACAATTAATACCACTTAGGAACACAAAATATTTGATCCCGGGTATGGATAGTATAGCAGGGAAATGGATTATAAAACAAGAGGCGCAATTGAGAGATATATTGGTAGGGGAGGAAATTGGGTCATATAAGGATATGGAAGACAGAAAGGGAGAAGTTTTTAATAAGATGGATAGATTAAGATATTACCAACTGAAGTATTTTTTTGAGAGTCTCCCTAAGCCCATAAGAACTAGAAAGGATTGAAACCCATTTGAGAGATTATTTGAGACACGGGGAAATGGTAGACACGGAATGGCAAAAATACACAAGATATTATTGGAGATTGACACTGACACAAAATTAATGCACATAGAGAAATGGGAAAGAGATATAGGAAGGAAAATAGAGGAGGAGGAGAAGAGGAAAATGTTCACATTAATTCATGAAAATATTAGTATGAGGGAAGTAGAAGTAAATTATAAGTGTTTGAATAGATGGCACATTACCCCTAATGTAGAGCACAAGATGAATACGGAGATGTCACGGATGTGTTGGAGAGGATGTGGTGAGGTTGGCACGTGGTATCACATGTGGTGGGAGTGTTCAGAAATACAGGTGTTTTGGCGGAAGATAGTTTATGTAATAGGGAAAATGACTAAAATCAATATAGGATTGGATCCAGAACTATGTCTCCTCCATATCTCGAAGCTCTCTACGAAAGTATACAAGAGTCTCGGGATATGGCAATACTTGACCGCAGCAAAGAGTCTGATCCCAGGTTCTGGAAGAAAAGAGAGGTGCCAACTTAGGAGGATTGGATAAGTAGAGTAAATCAGCTATCCGGGACAGAAAGATTGTATTATACATATGAGGACAAGTTGGAGTTGTATAATAAAAAATGGAAAGTCTGGGAAGAATATAAAGTAAAGATGAAATATATGAGGAGATAATATTCCTGGAAGTGGAATTAGAATAGGGTTTAGGAAGAATAGAAAGATATGGAGTTAATGAGAGAAAAAGGAAAGTGGAGCGTGGGTGGGAGAGGGAAGGGGGGGGAGGGGAGGGGGAGTTTTGGGAGGGGGGGTGGTAAGAAAAGGAAGTTTATATATATGGTCAAATAAATCATATAAATTACTGTTTTGATAATTATAATAATAGAAATGTTGAAATGACATGTATAAGACTTGAAAATAAATAAATATTTATAAAAAAAAAAAAAAAGAAGCTCCATAAGCCCTTCATATCAAAGAATTAGAATATGCTGAGAAGAGGTCAGAAGTGTAATGTGAAACATAACTTTTTAATGTACAATAAAGACTATACAGAAAAAAGGTCAGGAGTACAACATACACTACCCAGAGAATGGGTCAAAAGTATAATGTACAGTGTAACACAGACTATAGAAAGATAAGAGAGGAGTTTATTGCAAAGACAATATACAGTGCAGAGAAGGGGCCAGGAGTAACATTAACTGTTTAGAGTAAACAGTTAGTGTTTGTCGGTCTTAAGTTTTTTACTTTGATTGTGAATAAGCAATGAAAAATATGTCAGCCAGAAACATGTTGAGCGTGGGGCGTCTAATGTTCTTGTCAGTATTGTGTCCTTTTTACATGTGTTGTGCTCTGGCCAGAGTGGATTACTTTTCTGGAACATTATTTGGTCTGAGTTTACTCTGTGGTAAAAGCGGATGCCCGGTTGGTATCTATCTATCTATCTATCTATCTATCTATCTATCTATCTATCAATCTATATATTTGTCTGTCTACTTTTCTATGCATCAAAGATAAAATGGCTGATTGGATGTAAAGCTGATATTCAGGGCAAAAAGGTCCTGCTGTCTATCCTCCGTAAAAGGGTATACCTTCTTCCCACTTTTACAGTCGAGACTGGGCACGCAGACGGGACAGCAGTGCAGAGTTCCAACTCTTCGTTTCCGAACTCTAAGATGCGATTTACCTCTTTACACAGTGATCGACCTAGGAGAGGGATCTGCAAAGAGGGATCAGCCTCTAAGAGACGTACTTGCGAACAGTATAGAAGCTCCATAAAGAAGGGGGTGGAGGGGAGAGATGTTTTTTTTTTTTTTTTTCTCTCTGCCCCTCCGTTTCCCTAATTTGCCTCCTGTTTCATCCTTCAGTCCTCTAGCTTTGCTCTAATTCTTCCCCTTTTTGTCAAGAAGTACAAGTAGAAAGGGGTCAATAGGGAGATCTGGATGGAGGGGAGGCTAGCCATGGGAGGAGTGTAGCACTAAGGACCAAATCAAAGGTGGATGTTAGTTCCACAAATGATGAATAGGCAAAGTGAAGGCCTAAAAAGAGGGGGGAGGGGGGGGAGGGATGGTGGTGAGGTTGGGGGGAGGGGATGGAGGGGAGGGAGAGGGGAGGGATTGTGGGAAGAGGGGGGGGGAGGGATAAGGGGAGAGAAAAGGTTAGCGGGATAAATACGCTCTACAGGTATAAGAAAGAGGAAAGTAAGGAGGAAAAGGAGTCAGGAGGAAAAGAGTAAGATGGAAGAAATCCAATATATAACCTATAATGTAAAAGGGCTAAATTGTCCAGGAAAGAGATTTAGGTTATTTAAAGAACTACAACATAGAAAATCCTCAGTGATATTCTTGCAAGAAACACACTTAGAGATAGAGTCGAAGGTTAGACTGAGAACCAGATACTTTCCGACATGGTTTTATGCGGATTCACCAATTAAAAGAGCAAAAGGAGTTGCTATAGGCTTTGCTAAAAATATAAGGTTTGTGGTTGAGGAGAGATTGACGGACCCGGAGGGAAGGTTCCTATTTTTGAGAGGTAAATTACAGGGAATTGAGTGCACAATAGCAAATATATATAGTCCAAATAAGAAGCCAGTGACATTTGTGAGAGAAGTGTTGAAGAGATTGATGGACTTTAAAAAAGGCTGTATGTTAGTGGCGGGTGATTTTAACCTCTGTATAGACCTGAAGATGGATACCACTTCCTGTGTGAGGAGAGAGGAAAGCAAGTCCTTGAGAAGGTTAAAAAAAAGGATGCATGAGTGTCAACTGGTGGACATCTGGAGAATTAGGAATATGAAAGAGAGAGATTATACTTTCTTTTCGCAAGTACATGAGACTTATTCTAGACTAGATTACATATTAGTAGAACACCAAATGATAGAATGGGTGGGGGGAAGTAAAAATAGGAGTAAGCACCCTATCGGATCATGCCCCGGTAGAAATGAGGTTAAGATGGGGTAGAGAAGAGAGAGAGGGATATGTGTGGCGGATGAATGAGGCACTCCTCATGGATGAAGAGATTAGTCGAAGAATTGAGAGGGAAATTGAGTGGTTTTTTGAAGAGAACGAGACAGAGGATGTATCGGTAGCAACGGTGTGGGAAGCTCATAAAGCTTACATCAGAGGTCTGCTCATTGCAATGGGGGCAAAAAAGAATAAAGAAAGGAAAGAAAAGATAAATAGATTATTAAATGAAATAAATGATCTTGAACAGGTGCATAAAAGGGAAAGATCTAAGGAGATAATGCAGGGGTTAATAAAGAAGAAAGAAGAACTAGAGAATGTAATGGAGGAAGAAAAAAGAAGAGTCTTTAATAAAATAACATGTGAAAGGTATAGATGGGGAGATAGGCCGGGAAAGTATTTAATGAGAACTTTAAGAAAGAAGAAAAATAGAAATTATATTGAGAAAATAAGAAACCCCAAGGGTGAATTTCTACACTCAACTAAGGATATTGCCAGAATATTTAAAGAGTATTACAATGAGTTGTATAATATTATACCCCAGGATAAGTTTAAGAAAATGGAAATAGTAAATAGGGGGAAAACAAAGATATACCTAGAGGAAGCAGGTCTACCGAAATTAAGAGAAATACAACTGAACTCTTTAGGGGAAGAAATAACTTCAGAGGAAATAAAAATAGCGTTAAAAAGCATGGCGGGAGGGAAAAGTCCGGGTCCAGACGGATACACAGTTAAATACTATAAAAAATATATAGAGCTTTTAATACCCAAGATGAAGACTTATATGAACGCCTTGGGGAATGGGATGGAGATGAGGGGAGAATCGTTACAGGCTAATATAGTACTGATTCAGAAGGAAGATAAAGATCCCTCGCAATGTGCGAGTTATCGACCAATAGCGCTATTGAATGTAGACACTAAAATATTTGCAAAGGTGTTGGCAAATAGATTAAAAGAACTGATGCCGGAGTGGATACATAGAGATCAAGTGGGGTTTGTTCCAGGAAGAGAGGGTAGAGACAACGCTCTGAGATCACTGCTGCTTACACAAGAGGGCAAGAAAGGGAAAACCCCAATGATATTGATGTCGATAGATGCCGAGAAGGCATTCGACAGAGTAAGTTGGGGTTTTATGATGGACACCCTGGAAGCATTAGGAATGGGAGATAGAATAAGAGGGTGGATTGGAGAGTTAGATAGAGGGCCTACCGCCACCATAATGGTAAATGGAGGAAGATCAGAGTATTTTAAGATGTCAAATGGTACAAGACAGGGATGTCCATTGTCCCCACTGTTATATGTATTATCACTGGAGCCCTTGCTGTCTAGGATTAGGAAGAATATAGATATAAAAGGAATAAAGATAGGAGATAGAGAAAATAAGGTAGCGGCGTATGTGGACGATTTGATGTTCTATGTAGGAAATCCCAGAACATCACTTCCAAATTTAATGAAAGCATTCAGTGAGTATGGAGAACTGTCGAATCTGAAAATAAACCCGACAAAGACTGAAATTTTAAATATCAACCTTTAAAATGAAGAAAAGGAAAAACTAAAAGAGGAATTCCCTTTCCTTTGGAGAGATAAAGATTTAAAATATCTAGGAATAAAATTATCAGCCTCAACTACAAACTTATATAAAGCCAATTATATAGCACTATTAAATGAGATAAAGGTGGAGCTGAGAAGGGTGGGAAATGGAAACCCATCGTGGATGGCACGCATAAACCTGATAAAAATGATAATTGTCCCTAAAGTATTATACAAATTTCAAATGATCCCAATTAAGCTCCCAGAGACATATTTTAAAGAACTTAGGAAAATGATGATAAAATATATATGGAGAAATAAAAAACCTAGAATAGGCTATGAGATATTGACTAGAAGTAAAGAGAGAGGAGGATTGGGAGTACCAGATTTCAGGAGATATTATAGAGCGGGGATTATTGCGAGAATTTTTGACTGGATCCATAATCCGGAGAAAAGTTGGGTTAAAACTGAGAAAGCACTGAGTGGAATAAGTTTAAGTAAAAGTATTTGGGTACCAGCACAATATAGGGAATTAGAGGAGAGCACTAGTAAGTATACTTTGAATGTTCTAAAAGAATGGGATTTATTACACAGACAAAAAGGGTGGGTTTTTAATTCACAATTAATACCACTTAGGAACACAAAATATTTGATCCCGGGTATGGATAGTATAGCAGGGAAATGGATTATAAAACAAGAGGCGCAATTGAGAGATATATTGGTAGGGGAGGAAATTGGGTCATATAAGGATATGGAAGACAGAAAGGGAGAAGTTTTTAATAAGATGGATAGATTAAGATATTACCAACTGAAGTATTTTTTTGAGAGTCTCCCTAAGCCCATAAGAACTAGAAAGGATTGAAACCCATTTGAGAGATTATTTGAGACACGGGGAAATGGTAGACACGGAATGGCAAAAATACACAAGATATTATTGGAGATTGACACTGACACAAAATTAATGCACATAGAGAAATGGGAAAGAGATATAGGAAGGAAAATAGAGGAGGAGGAGAAGAGGAAAATGTTCACATTAATTCATGAAAATATTAGTATGAGGGAAGTAGAAGTAAATTATAAGTGTTTGAATAGATGGCACATTACCCCTAATGTAGAGCACAAGATGAATACGGAGATGTCACGGATGTGTTGGAGAGGATGTGGTGAGGTTGGCACGTGGTATCACATGTGGTGGGAGTGTTCAGAAATACAGGTGTTTTGGCGGAAGATAGTTTATGTAATAGGGAAAATGACTAAAATCAATATAGGATTGGATCCAGAACTATGTCTCCTCCATATCTCGAAGCTCTCTACAAAAGTATACAAGAGTCTCGGGATATGGCAATACTTGACCGCAGCAAAGAGTCTGATCCCAGGTTCTGGAAGAAAAGAGAGGTGCCAACTTAGGAGGATTGGATAAGTAGAGTAAATCAGCTATCCGGGACAGAAAGATTGTATTATACATATGAGGACAAGTTGGAGTTGTATAATAAAAAATGGAAAGTCTGGGAAGAATATAAAGTAAAGATGAAATATATGAGGAGATAATATTCCTGGAAGTGGAATTAGAATAGGGTTTAGGAAGAATAGAAAGATATGGAGTTAATGAGAGAAAAAGGAAAGTGGAGCGTGGGTGGGAGAGGGAAGGGGGGGGAGGGGAGGGGGAGTTTTGGGAGGGGGGGTGGTAAGAAAAGGAAGTTTATATATATGGTCAAATAAATCATATAAATTACTGTTTTGATAATTATAATAATAGAAATGTTGAAATGACATGTATAAGACTTGAAAATAAATAAATATTTATAAAAAAAAAAAAAAGAAGCTCCATAAGCCCTTCATATCAAAGAATCAGAATATGCTGAGAAGAGGTCAGAAGTGTAATGTGAAACATAACTTTTTAATGTACAATAAAGACTATACAGAAAAAAGGTCAGGAGTACAACATACACTACCCAGAGAATGGGTCAAAAGTATAATGTACAGTGTAACACAGACTATAGAAAGATAAGAGAGGAGTTTATTGCAAAGACAATAGACAGTGCAGAGAAGGGGCCAGGAGTAACATATACTGTTTAGAGTAAACAGTTAGTGTTTGTCGGTCTTAAGTTTTTTACTTTGATTGTGAATAAGCAATGAAAAATATGTCAGCCAGAAACATGTTGAGCGTGGGGCGTCTAATGTTCTTGTCAGTATTGTGTCCTTTTTACATGTGTTGTGCTCTGGCCAGAGTGGATTACTTTTCTGGAACATTATTTGGTCTGAGTTTACTCTGTGGTAAAAGCGGATGCCCGGTTGGTATCTATCTATCTATCTATCTATCTATCTATCTATCTATCTATCTATCAATCTATATATTTGTCTGTCTACTTTTCTATGCATCAAAGATAAAAGGGCTGATTGGATGTAAAGCTGATATTCAGGGCAAAAAGGTCCTGCTGTCTATCCTCCGTAAAAGGGTATACCTTCTTCCCACTTTTACAGTCGAGACTGGGCACACAGACGGGACAGCAGTGCAGAGTTCCAACTCTTCGTTTCCGAACTCTAAGATGCGATTTACCTCTTTACACAGTGATCGACCTAGGAGAGGGATCTGCAAAGAGGGATCAGCCTCTAAGAGACGTACTTGCGAACAGTATAGAAGCTCCATAAAGAAGGGGGTGGAGGGGAGAAATGTTTTTTTTTTTTTTTTTTTTTTTCTCTCTGCCCCTCCGTTTCCCTAATTTGCCTCCTGTTTCATCCTTCAGTCCTCTAGCTTTGCTCTAATTCTTCCCCTTTTTGTTAAGAAGTACAAGTAGAAAGGGGTCAATAGGGAGATCTGGATGGAGGGGAGGCTAGCCATGGGAGGAGTGTAGCCCTAAGGACCAAATCAAAGGTGGATGTTAGTTCCACAAATGATGAATAGGCAAAGTGAAGGCCTAAAAAGAGGGGGGAGGGGGGGGAGGGATGGTGGTGAGGTTGGGGGGAGGGGATGGAGGGGAGGGAGAGGGGAGGGATTGTGGGAAGAGGGGGGGGAGGGATAAGGGGAGAGAAAAGGTTAGCGGGATAAATACGCTCTACAGGTATAAGAAAGAGGAAAGTAAGGAGGAAAAGGAGTCAGGAGGAAAAGAGTAAGATGGAAGAAATCCAATATATAACCTATAATGTAAAAGGGCTAAATTGTCCAGGAAAGAGATTTAGGTTATTTAAAGAACTACAACATAGAAAATCCTCAGTGATATTCTTGCAAGAAACACACTTAGAGATAGAGTCGAAGGTTAGACTGAGAACCAGATACTTTCCGACATGGTTTTATGCGGATTCACCAATTAAAAGAGCAAAAGGAGTTGCTATAGGCTTTGCTAAAAATATAAGGTTTGTGGTTGAGGAGAGATTGACGGACCCGGAGGGAAGGTTCCTATTTTTGAGAGGTAAATTACAGGGAATTGAGTGCACAATAGCAAATATATATAGTCCAAATAAGAAGCCAGTGACATTTGTGAGAGAAGTGTTGAAGAGATTGATGGACTTTAAAAAAGGCTGTATGTTAGTGGCGGGTGATTTTAACCTCTGTATAGACCTGAAGATGGATACCACTTCCTGTGTGAGGAGAGAGGAAAGCAAGTCCTTGAGAAGGTTAAAAAAAAGGATGCATGAGTGTCAACTGGTGGACATCTGGAGAATTAGGAATATGAAAGAGAGAGATTATACTTTCTTTTCGCAAGTACATGAGACTTATTCTAGACTAGATTACATATTAGTAGAACACCAAATGATAGAATGGGTGGGGGGAAGTAAAAATAGGAGTAAGCACCCTATCGGATCATGCCCCGGTAGAAATGAGGTTAAGATGGGGTAGAGAAGAGAGAGAGGGATATGTGTGGCGGATGAATGAGGCACTCCTCATGGATGAAGAGATTAGTCGAAGAATTGAGAGGGAAATTGAGTGGTTTTTTGAAGAGAACGAGACAGAGGATGTATCGGTAGCAACGGTGTGGGAAGCTCATAAAGCTTACATCAGAGGTCTGCTCATTGCAATGGGGGCAAAAAAGAATAAAGAAAGGAAAGAAAAGATAAATAGATTATTAAATGAAATAAATGATCTTGAACAGGTGCATAAAAGGGAAAGATCTAAGGAGATAATGCAGGGGTTAATAAAGAAGAAAGAAGAACTAGAGAATGTAATGGAGGAAGAAAAAAGAAGAGTCTTTAATAAAATAACATGTGAAAGGTATAGATGGGGAGATAGGCCGGGAAAGTATTTAATGAGAACTTTAAGAAAGAAGAAAAATAGAAATTATATTGAGAAAATAAGAAACCCCAAGGGTGAATTTCTACACTCAACTAAGGATATTGCCAGAATATTTAAAGAGTATTACAATGAGTTGTATAATATTATACCCCAGGATAAGTTTAAGAAAATGGAAATAGTAAATAGGGGGAAAACAAAGATATACCTAGAGGAAGCAGGTCTACCGAAATTAAGAGAAATACAACTGAACTCTTTAGAGGAAGAAATAACTTCAGAGGAAATAAAAATAGCGTTAAAAAGCATGGCGGGAGGGAAAAGTCCGGGTCCAGACGGATACACAGTTAAATACTATAAAAAATATATAGAGCTTTTAATACCCAAGATGAAGACTTATATGAACGCC
Organism: Staurois parvus; assembly: GCF_062004578.1. Classification (NCBI taxonomy): domain Eukaryota; kingdom Metazoa; phylum Chordata; class Amphibia; order Anura; family Ranidae; genus Staurois; species Staurois parvus. Next base: position 10,992,684 of record NW_028318005.1, on the reverse strand, counting down.
TTGGGGAATGGGATGGAGATGAGGGGAGAATCGTTACAGGCTAATATAGTACTGATTCAGAAGGAAGATAAAGATCCCTCGCAATGTGCGAGTTATCGACCAATAGCGCTATTGAATGTAGACACTAAAATATTTGCAAAGGTGTTGGCAAATAGATTAAAAGAACTGATGCCGGAGTGGATACATAGAGATCAAGTGGGGTTTGTTCCAGGAAGAGAGGGTAGAGACAACGCTCTGAGATCACTGCTGCTTACACAAGAGGGCAAGAAAGGGAAAACCCCAATGATATTGATGTCGATAGATGCCGAGAAGGCATTCGACAGAGTAAGTTGGGGTTTTATGATGGACACCCTGGAAGCATTAGGAATGGGAGATAGAATAAGAGGGTGGATTGGAGAGTTAGATAGAGGGCCTACCGCCACCATAATGGTAAATGGAGGAAGATCAGAGTATTTTAAGATGTCAAATGGTACAAGACAGGGATGTCCATTGTCCCCACTGTTATATGTATTATCACTGGAGCCCTTGCTGTCTAGGATTAGGAAGAATATAGATATAAAAGGAATAAAGATAGGAGATAGAGAAAATAAGGTAGCGGCGTATGTGGACGATTTGATGTTCTATGTAGGAAATCCCAGAACATCACTTCCAAATTTAATGAAAGCATTCAGTGAGTATGGAGAACTGTCGAATCTGAAAATAAACCCGACAAAGACTGAAATTTTAAATATCAACCTTTAAAATGAAGAAAAGGAAAAACTAAAAGAGGAATTCCCTTTCCTTTGGAGAGATAAAGATTTAAAATATCTAGGAATAAAATTATCAGCCTCAACTACAAACTTATATAAAGCCAATTATATAGCACTATTAAATGAGATAAAGGTGGAGCTGAGAAGGGTGGGAAATGGAAACCCATCGTGGATGGCACGCATAAACCTGATAAAAATGATAATTGTCCCTAAAGTATTATACAAATTTCAAATGATCCCAATTAAGCTCCCAGAGACATATTTTAAAGAACTTAGGAAAATGATGATAAAATATATATGGAGAAATAAAAAACCTAGAATAGGCTATGAGATATTGACTAGAAGTAAAGAGAGAGGAGGATTGGGAGTACCAGATTTCAGGAGATATTATAGAGCGGGGATTATTGCGAGAATTTTTGACTGGATCCATAATCCGGAGAAAAGTTGGGTTAAAACTGAGAAAGCACTGAGTGGAATAAGTTTAAGTAAAAGTATTTGGGTACCAGCACAATATAGGGAATTAGAGGAGAGCACTAGTAAGTATACTTTGAATGTTCTAAAAGAATGGGATTTATTACACAGACAAAAAGGGTGGGTTTTTAATTCACAATTAATACCACTTAGGAACACAAAATATTTGATCCCGGGTATGGATAGTATAGCAGGGAAATGGATTATAAAACAAGAGGCGCAATTGAGAGATATATTGGTAGGGGAGGAAATTGGGTCATATAAGGATATGGAAGACAGAAAGGGAGAAGTTTTTAATAAGATGGATAGATTAAGATATTACCAACTGAAGTATTTTTTTGAGAGTCTCCCTAAGCCCATAAGAACTAGAAAGGATTGAAACCCATTTGAGAGATTATTTGAGACACGGGGAAATGGTAGACACGGAATGGCAAAAATACACAAGATATTATTGGAGATTGACACTGACACAAAATTAATGCACATAGAGAAATGGGAAAGAGATATAGGAAGGAAAATAGAGGAGGAGGAGAAGAGGAAAATGTTCACATTAATTCATGAAAATATTAGTATGAGGGAAGTAGAAGTAAATTATAAGTGTTTGAATAGATGGCACATTACCCCTAATGTAGAGCACAAGATGAATACGGAGATGTCACGGATGTGTTGGAGAGGATGTGGTGAGGTTGGCACGTGGTATCACATGTGGTGGGAGTGTTCAGAAATACAGGTGTTTTGGCGGAAGATAGTTTATGTAATAGGGAAAATGACTAAAATCAATATAGGATTGGATCCAGAACTATGTCTCCTCCATATCTCGAAGCTCTCTACGAAAGTATACAAGAGTCTCGGGATATGGCAATACTTGACCGCAGCAAAGAGTCTGATCCCAGGTTCTGGAAGAAAAGAGAGGTGCCAACTTAGGAGGATTGGATAAGTAGAGTAAATCAGCTATCCGGGACAGAAAGATTGTATTATACATATGAGGACAAGTTGGAGTTGTATAATAAAAAATGGAAAGTCTGGGAAGAATATAAAGTAAAGATGAAATATATGAGGAGATAATATTCCTGGAAGTGGAATTAGAATAGGGTTTAGGAAGAATAGAAAGATATGGAGTTAATGAGAGAAAAAGGAAAGTGGAGCGTGGGTGGGAGAGGGAAGGGGGGGGAGGGGAGGGGGAGTTTTGGGAGGGGGGGTGGTAAGAAAAGGAAGTTTATATATATGGTCAAATAAATCATATAAATTACTGTTTTGATAATTATAATAATAGAAATGTTGAAATGACATGTATAAGACTTGAAAATAAATAAATATTTATATAAAAAAAAAAAAGAAGCTCCATAAGCCCTTCATATCAAAGAATCAGAATATGCTGAGAAGAGGTCAGAAGTGTAATGTGAAACATAACTTTTTAATGTACAATAAAGACTATACAGAAAAAAGGTCAGGAGTACAACATACACTACCCAGAGAATGGGTCAAAAGTATAATGTACAGTGTAACACAGACTATAGAAAGATAAGAGAGGAGTTTATTGCAAAGACAATAGACAGTGCAGAGAAGGGGCCAGGAGTAACATATACTGTTTAGAGTAAACAGTTAGTGTTTGTCGGTCTTAAGTTTTTTACTTTGATTGTGAATAAGCAATGAAAAATATGTCAGCCAGAAACATGTTGAGCGTGGGGCGTCTAATGTTCTTGTCAGTATTGTGTCCTTTTTACATGTGTTGTGCTCTGGCCAGAGTGGATTACTTTTCTGGAACATTATTTGGTCTGAGTTTACTCTGTGGTAAAAGCGGATGCCCGGTTGGTATCTATCTATCTATCTATCTATCTATCTATCTATCTATCAATCTATATATTTGTCTGTCTACTTTTCTATGCATCAAAGATAAAAGGGCTGATTGGATGTAAAGCTGATATTCAGGGCAAAAAGGTCCTGCTGTCTATCCTCCGTAAAAGGGTATACCTTCTTCCCACTTTTACAGTCGAGACTGGGCACGCAGACGGGACAGCAGTGCAGAGTTCCAACTCTTCGTTTCCGAACTCTAAGATGCGATTTACCTCTTTACACAGTGATCGACCTAGGAGAGGGATCTGCAAAGAGGGATCAGCCTCTAAGAGACGTACTTGCGAACAGTATAGAAGCTCCATAAAGAAGGGGGTGGAGGGGAGAGATGTTTTTTTTTTTTTTTTTTTTTTTCTCTCTGCCCCTCCGTTTCCCTAATTTGCCTCCTGTTTCATCCTTCAGTCCTCTAGCTTTGCTCTAATTCTTCCCCTTTTTGTTAAGAAGTACAAGTAGAAAGGGGTCAATAGGGAGATCTGGATGGAGGGGAGGCTAGCCATGGGAGGAGTGTAGCCCTAAGGACCAAATCAAAGGTGGATGTTAGTTCCACAAATGATGAATAGGCAAAGTGAAGGCCTAAAAAGAGGGGGGAGGGGGGGGAGGGATGGTGGTGAGGTTGGGGGGAGGGGATGGAGGGGAGGGAGAGGGGAGGGATTGTGGGAAGAGGGGGGGGAGGGATAAGGGGAGAGAAAAGGTTAGCGGGATAAATACGCTCTACAGGTATAAGAAAGAGGAAAGTAAGGAGGAAAAGGAGTCAGGAGGAAAAGAGTAAGATGGAAGAAATCCAATATATAACCTATAATGTAAAAGGGCTAAATTGTCCAGGAAAGAGATTTAGGTTATTTAAAGAACTACAACATAGAAAATCCTCAGTGATATTCTTGCAAGAAACACACTTAGAGATAGAGTCGAAGGTTAGACTGAGAACCAGATACTTTCCGACATGGTTTTATGCGGATTCACCAATTAAAAGAGCAAAAGGAGTTGCTATAGGCTTTGCTAAAAATATAAGGTTTGTGGTTGAGGAGAGATTGACGGACCCGGAGGGAAGGTTCCTATTTTTGAGAGGTAAATTACAGGGAATTGAGTGCACAATAGCAAATATATATAGTCCAAATAAGAAGCCAGTGACATTTGTGAGAGAAGTGTTGAAGAGATTGATGGACTTTAAAAAAGGCTGTATGTTAGTGGCGGGTGATTTTAACCTCTGTATAGACCTGAAGATGGATACCACTTCCTGTGTGAGGAGAGAGGAAAGCAAGTCCTTGAGAAGGTTAAAAAAAAGGATGCATGAGTGTCAACTGGTGGACATCTGGAGAATTAGGAATATGAAAGAGAGAGATTATACTTTCTTTTCGCAAGTACATGAGACTTATTCTAGACTAGATTACATATTAGTAGAACACCAAATGATAGAATGGGTGGGGGGAAGTAAAAATAGGAGTAAGCACCCTATCGGATCATGCCCCGGTAGAAATGAGGTTAAGATGGGGTAGAGAAGAGAGAGAGGGATATGTGTGGCGGATGAATGAGGCACTCCTCATGGATGAAGAGATTAGTCGAAGAATTGAGAGGGAAATTGAGTGGTTTTTTGAAGAGAACGAGACAGAGGATGTATCGGTAGCAACGGTGTGGGAAGCTCATAAAGCTTACATCAGAGGTCTGCTCATTGCAATGGGGGCAAAAAAGAATAAAGAAAGGAAAGAAAAGATAAATAGATTATTAAATGAAATAAATGATCTTGAACAGGTGCATAAAAGGGAAAGATCTAAGGAGATAATGCAGGGGTTAATAAAGAAGAAAGAAGAACTAGAGAATGTAATGGAGGAAGAAAAAAGAAGAGTCTTTAATAAAATAACATGTGAAAGGTATAGATGGGGAGATAGGCCGGGAAAGTATTTAATGAGAACTTTAAGAAAGAAGAAAAATAGAAATTATATTGAGAAAATAAGAAACCCCAAGGGTGAATTTCTACACTCAACTAAGGATATTGCCAGAATATTTAAAGAGTATTACAATGAGTTGTATAATATTATACCCCAGGATAAGTTTAAGAAAATGGAAATAGTAAATAGGGGGAAAAGAAAGATATACCTAGAGGAAGCAGGTCTACCGAAATTAAGAGAAATACAACTGAACTCTTTAGAGGAAGAAATAACTTCAGAGGAAATAAAAATAGCGTTAAAAAGCATGGCGGGAGGGAAAAGTCCGGGTCCAGACGGATACACAGTTAAATACTATAAAAAATATATAGAGCTTTTAATACCCAAGATGAAGACTTATATGAACGCCTTGGGGAATGGGATGGAGATGAGGGGAGAATCGTTACAGGCTAATATAGTACTGATTCAGAAGGAAGATAAAGATCCCTCGCAATGTGCGAGTTATCGACCAATAGCGCTATTGAATGTAGACACTAAAATATTTGCAAAGGTGTTGGCAAATAGATTAAAAGAACTGATGCCGGAGTGGATACATAGAGATCAAGTGGGGTTTGTTCCAGGAAGAGAGGGTAGAGACAACGCTCTGAGATCACTGCTGCTTACACAAGAGGGCAAGAAAGGGAAAACCCCAATGATATTGATGTCGATAGATGCCGAGAAGGCATTCGACAGAGTAAGTTGGGGTTTTATGATGGACACCCTGGAAGCATTAGGAATGGGAGATAGAATAAGAGGGTGGATTGGAGAGTTAGATAGAGGGCCTACCGCCACCATAATGGTAAATGGAGGAAGATCAGAGTATTTTAAGATGTCAAATGGTACAAGACAGGGATGTCCATTGTCCCCACTGTTATATGTATTATCACTGGAGCCCTTGCTGTCTAGGATTAGGAAGAATATAGATATAAAAGGAATAAAGATAGGAGATAGAGAAAATAAGGTAGCGGCGTATGCGGACGATTTGATGTTCTATGTAGGAAATCCCAGAACATCACTTCCAAATTTAATGAAAGCATTCAGTGAGTATGGAGAACTGTCGAATCTGAAAATAAACCCGACAAAGACTGAAATTTTAAATATCAACCTTTAAAATGAAGAAAAGGAAAAACTAAAAGAGGAATTCCCTTTCCTTTGGAGAGATAAAGATTTAAAATATCTAGGAATAAAATTATCAGCCTCAACTACGAACTTATATAAAGCCAATTATATAGCACTATTAAATGAGATAAAGGTGGAGCTGAGAAGGGTGGGAAATGGAAACCCATCGTGGATGGCACGCATAAACCTGATAAAGATGATAATTGTCCCTAAAGTATTATACAAATTTCAAATGATCCCAATTAAGCTCCCAGAGACATATTTTAAAGAACTTAGGAAAATGATGATAAAATATATATGGAGAAATAAAAAACCTAGAATAGGCTATGAGATATTGACTAGAAGTAAAGAGAGAGGAGGATTGGGAGTACCAGATTTCAGGAGATATTATAGAGCGGGGATTATTGCGAGAATTTTTGACTGGATCCATAATCCGGAGAAAAGTTGGGTTAAAACTGAGAAAGCACTGAGTGGAATAAGTTTAAGTAAAAGTATTTGGGTACCAGCACAATATAGGGAATTAGAGGAGAGCACTAGTAAGTATACTTTGAATGTTCTAAAAGAATGGGATTTATTACACAGACAAAAAGGGTGGGTTTTTAATTCACAATTAATACCACTTAGGAACACAAAATATTTGATCCCGGGTATGGATAGTATAGCAGGGAAATGGATTATAAAACAAGAGGCGCAATTGAGAGATATATTGGTAGGGGAGGAAATTGGGTCATATAAGGATATGGAAGACAGAAAGGGAGAAGTTTTTAATAAGATGGATAGATTAAGATATTACCAACTGAAGTATTTTTTTGAGAGTCTCCCTAAGCCCATAAGAACTAGAAAGGATTAAAACCCATTTGAGAGATTATTTGAGACACGGGGAAATGGTAGACACGGAATGGCAAAAATACACAAGATATTATTGGAGATTGACACTGACACAAAATTAATGCACATAGAGAAATGGGAAAGAGATATAGGAAGGAAAATAGAGGAGGAGGAGAAGAGGAAAATGTTCACATTAATTCATGAAAATATTAGTATGAGGGAAGTAGAAGTAAATTATAAGTGTTTGAATAGATGGCACATTACCCCTAATGTAGAGCACAAGATGAATACGGAGATGTCACGGATGTGTTGGAGAGGATGTGGTGAGGTTGGCACGTGGTATCACATGTGGTGGGAGTGTTCAGAAATACAGGTGTTTTGGCGGAAGATAGTTTATGTAATAGGGAAAATGACTAAAATCAATATAGGATTGGATCCAGAACTATGTCTCCTCCATATCTCGAAGCTCTCTACGAAAGTATACAAGAGTCTCGGGATATGGCAATACTTGACCGCAGCAAAGAGTCTGATCCCAGGTTCTGGAAGAAAAGAGAGGTGCCAACTTAGGAGGATTGGATAAGTAGAGTAAATCAGCTATCCGGGACAGAAAGATTGTATTATACATATGAGGACAAGTTGGAGTTGTATAATAAAAAATGGAAAGTCTGGGAAGAATATAAAGTAAAGATGAAATATATGAGGAGATAATATTCCTGGAAGTGGAATTAGAATAGGGTTTAGGAAGAATAGAAAGATATGGAGTTAATGAGAGAAAAAGGAAAGTGGAGCGTGGGTGGGAGAGGGAAGGGGGGGGAGGGGAGGGGGAGTTTTGGGAGGGGGGGTGGTAAGAAAAGGAAGTTTATATATATGGTCAAATAAATCATATAAATTACTGTTTTGATAATTATAATAATAGAAATGTTGAAATGACATGTATAAGACTTGAAAATAAATAAATATTTATAAAAAAAAAAAAAAAGAAGCTCCATAAGCCCTTCATATCAAAGAATCAGAATATGCTGAGAAGAGGTCAGAAGTGTAATGTGAAACATAACTTTTTAATGTACAATAAAGACTATACAGAAAAAAGGTCAGGAGTACAACATACACTACCCAGAGAATGGGTCAAAAGTATAATGTACAGTGTAACACAGACTATAGAAAGATAAGAGAGGAGTTTATTGCAAAGACAATAGACAGTGCAGAGAAGGGGCCAGGAGTAACATATACTGTTTAGAGTAAACAGTTAGTGTTTGTCGGTCTTAAGTTTTTTACTTTGATTGTGAATAAGCAATGAAAAATATGTCAGCCAGAAACATGTTGAGCGTGGGGCGTCTAATGTTCTTGTCAGTATTGTGTCCTTTTTACATGTGTTGTGCTCTGGCCAGAGTGGATTACTTTTCTGGAACATTATTTGGTCTGAGTTTACTCTGTGGTAAAAGCGGATGCCCGGTTGGTATCTATCTATCTATCTATCTATCTATCTATCTATCTATCAATCTATATATTTGTCTGTCTACTTTTCTATGCATCAAAGATAAAAGGGCTGATTGGATGTAAAGCTGATATTCAGGGCAAAAAGGTCCTGCTGTCTATCCTCCGTAAAAGGGTATACCTTCTTCCCACTTTTACAGTCGAGACTGGGCACGCAGACGGGACAGCAGTGCAGAGTTCCAACTCTTCGTTTCCGAACTCTAAGATGCGATTTACCTCTTTACACAGTGATCGACCTAGGAGAGGGATCTGCAAAGAGGGATCAGCCTCTAAGAGACGTACTTGCGAACAGTATAGAAGCTCCATAAAGAAGGGGGTGGAGGGGAGAGATGTTTTTTTTTTTTTTTTTTTTTTCTCTCTGCCCCTCCGTTTCCCTAATTTGCCTCCTGTTTCATCCTTCAGTCCTCTAGCTTTGCTCTAATTCTTCCCCTTTTTGTTAAGAAGTACAAGTAGAAAGGGGTCAATAGGGAGATCTGGATGGAGGGGAGGCTAGCCATGGGAGGAGTGTAGCACTAAGGACCAAATCAAAGGTGGATGTTAGTTCCACAAATGATGAATAGGCAAAGTGAAGGCCTAAAAAGAGGGGGGAGGGGGGGGGGGATGGTGGTGAGGTTGGGGGGAGGGGATGGAGGGGAGGGAGAGGGGAGGGATTGTGGGAAGAGGGGGGGGGGGGGATAAGGGGAGAGAAAAGGTTAGCGGGATAAATACGCTCTACAGGTATAAGAAAGAGGAAAGTAAGGAGGAAAAGGAGTCAGGAGGAAAAGAGTAAGATGGAAGAAATCCAATATATAACCTATAATGTAAAAGGGCTAAATTGTCCAGGAAAGAGATTTAGGTTATTTAAAGAACTACAACATAGAAAATCCTCAGTGATATTCTTGCAAGAAACACACTTAGAGATAGAGTCGAAGGTTAGACTGAGAACCAGATACTTTCCGACATGGTTTTATGCGGATTCACCAATTAAAAGAGCAAAAGGAGTTGCTATAGGCTTTGCTAAAAATATAAGGTTTGTGGTTGAGGAGAGATTGACGGACCCGGAGGGAAGGTTCCTATTTTTGAGAGGTAAATTACAGGGAATTGAGTGCACAATAGCAAATATATAGTCCAAATAAGAAGCCAGTGACATTTGTGAGAGAAGTGTTGAAGAGATTGATGGACTTTAAAAAAGGGTGTATGTTAGTGGCGGGTGATTTTAACCTCTGTATAGACCTGAAGATGGATACCACTTCCTGTGTGAGGAGAGAGGAAAGCAAGTCCTTGAGAAGGTTAAAAAAAAGGATGCATGAGTGTCAACTGGTGGACATCTGGAGAATTAGGAATATGAAAGAGAGAGATTATACTTTCTTTTCGCAAGTACATGAGACTTATTCTAGACTAGATTACATATTAGTAGAACACCAAATGATAGAATGGGTGGGGGGAAGTAAAAATAGGAGTAAGCACCCTATCGGATCATGCCCCGGTAGAAATGAGGTTAAGATGGGGTAGAGAAGAGAGAGAGGGATATGTGTGGCGGATGAATGAGGCACTCCTCATGGATGAAGAGATTAGTCGAAGAATTGAGAGGGAAATTGAGTGGTTTTTTGAAGAGAACGAGACAGAGGATGTATCGGTAGCAACGGTGTGGGAAGCTCATAAAGCTTACATCAGAGGTCTGCTCATTGCAATGGGGGCAAAAAAGAATAAAGAAAGGAAAGAAAAGATAAATAGATTATTAAATGAAATAAATGATCTTGAACAGGTGCATAAAAGGGAAAGATCTAAGGAGATAATGCAGGGGTTAATAAAGAAGAAAGAAGAACTAGAGAATGTAATGGAGGAAGAAAAAAGAAGAGTCTTTAATAAAATAACATGTGAAAGGTATAGATGGGGAGATAGGCCGGGAAAGTATTTAATGAGAACTTTAAGAAAGAAGAAAAATAGAAATTATATTGAGAAAATAAGAAACCCCAAGGGTGAATTTCTACACTCAACTAAGGATATTGCCAGAATATTTAAAGAGTATTACAATGAGTTGTATAATATTATACCCCAGGATAAGTTTAAGAAAATGGAAATAGTAAATAGGGGGAAAAGAAAGATATACCTAGAGGAAGCAGGTCTACCGAAATTAAGAGAAATACAACTGAACTCTTTAGAGGAAGAAATAACTTCAGAGGAAATAAAAATAGCGTTAAAAAGCATGGCGGGAGGGAAAAGTCCGGGTCCAGACGGATACACAGTTAAATACTATAAAAAATATATAGAGCTTTTAATACCCAAGATGAAGACTTATATGAACGCCTTGGGGAATGGGATGGAGATGAGGGGAGAATCGTTACAGGCTAATATAGTACTGATTCAGAAGGAAGATAAAGATCCCTCGCAATGTGCGAGTTATCGACCAATAGCGCTATTGAATGTAGACACTAAAATATTTGCAAAGGTGTTGGCAAATAGATTAAAAGAACTGATGCCGGAGTGGATACATAGAGATCAAGTGGGGTTTGTTCCAGGAAGAGAGGGTAGAGACAACGCTCTGAGATCACTGCTGCTTACACAAGAGGGCAAGAAAGGGAAAACCCCAATGATATTGATGTCGATAGATGCCGAGAAGGCATTCGACAGAGTAAGTTGGGGTTTTATGATGGACACCCTGGAAGCATTAGGAATGGGAGATAGAATAAGAGGGTGGATTGGAGAGTTAGATAGAGGGCCTACCGCCACCATAATGGTAAATGGAGGAAGATCAGAGTATTTTAAGATGTCAAATGGTACAAGACAGGGATGTCCATTGTCCCCACTGTTATATGTATTATCACTGGAGCCCTTGCTGTCTAGGATTAGGAAGAATATAGATATAAAAGGAATAAAGATAGGAGATAGAGAAAATAAGGTAACGGCGTATGCGGACGATTTGATGTTCTATGTAGGAAATCCCAGAACATCACTTCCAAATTTAATGAAAGCATTCAGTGAGTATGGAGAACTGTCGAATCTGAAAATAAACCCGACAAAGACTGAAATTTTAAATATCAACCTTTAAAATGAAGAAAAGGAAAAACTAAAAGAGGAATTCCCTTTCCTTTGGAGAGATAAAGATTTAAAATATCTAGGAATAAAATTATCAGCCTCAACTACGAACTTATATAAAGCCAATTATATAGCACTATTAAATGAGATAAAGGTGGAGCTGAGAAGGGTGGGAAATGGAAACCCATCGTGGATGGCACGCATAAACCTGATAAAGATGATAATTGTCCCTAAAGTATTATACAAATTTCAAATGATCCCAATTAAGCTCCCAGAGACATATTTTAAAGAACTTAGGAAAATGATGATAAAATATATATGGAGAAATAAAAAACCTAGAATAGGCTATGAGATATTGACTAGAAGTAAAGAGAGAGGAGGATTGGGAGTACCAGATTTCAGGAGATATTATAGAGCGGGGATTATTGCGAGAATTTTTGACTGGATCCATAATCCGGAGAAAAGTTGGGTTAAAACTGAGAAAGCACTGAGTGGAATAAGTTTAAGTAAAAGTATTTGGGTACCAGCACAATATAGGGAATTAGAGGAGAGCACTAGTAAGTATACTTTGAATGTTCTAAAAGAATGGGATTTATTACACAGACAAAAAGGGTGGGTTTTTAATTCACAATTAATACCACTTAGGAACACAAAATATTTGATCCCGGGTATGGATAGTATAGCAGGGAAATGGATTATAAAACAAGAGGCGCAATTGAGAGATATATTGGTAGGGGAGGAAATTGGGTCATATAAGGATATGGAAGACAGAAAGGGAGAAGTTTTTAATAAGATGGATAGATTAAGATATTACCAACTGAAGTATTTTTTTGAGAGTCTCCCTAAGCCCATAAGAACTAGAAAGGATTGAAACCCATTTGAGAGATTATTTGAGACACGGGGAAATGGTAGACACGGAATGGCAAAAATACACAAGATATTATTGGAGATTGACACTGACACAAAATTAATGCACATAGAGAAATGGGAAAGAGATATAGGAAGGAAAATAGAGGAGGAGGAGAAGAGGAAAATGTTCACATTAATTCATGAAAATATTAGTATGAGGGAAGTAGAAGTAAATTATAAGTGTTTGAATAGATGGCACATTACCCCTAATGTAGAGCACAAGATGAATACGGAGATGTCACGGATGTGTTGGAGAGGATGTGGTGAGGTTGGCACGTGGTATCACATGTGGTGGGAGTGTTCAGAAATACAGGTGTTTTGGCGGAAGATAGTTTATGTAATAGGGAAAATGACTAAAATCAATATAGGATTGGATCCAGAACTATGTCTCCTCCATATCTCGAAGCTCTCTACGAAAGTATACAAGAGTCTCGGGATATGGCAATACTTGACCGCAGCAAAGAGTCTGATCCCAGGTTCTGGAAGAAAAGAGAGGTGCCAACTTAGGAGGATTGGATAAGTAGAGTAAATCAGCTATCCGGGACAGAAAGATTGTATTATACATATGAGGACAAGTTGGAGTTGTATAATAAAAAATGGAAAGTCTGGGAAGAATATAAAGTAAAGATGAAATATATGAGGAGATAATATTCCTGGAAGTGGAATTAGAATAGGGTTTAGGAAGAATAGAAAGATATGGAGTTAATGAGAGAAAAAGGAAAGTGGAGCGTGGGTGGGAGAGGGAAGGGGGGGGAGGGGAGGGGGAGTTTTGGGAGGGGGGGTGGTAAGAAAAGGAAGTTTATATATATGGTCAAATAAATCATATAAATTACTGTTTTGATAATTATAATAATAGAAATGTTGAAATGACATGTATAAGACTTGAAAATAAATAAATATTTATAAAAAAAAAAAAAAGAAGCTCCATAAGCCCTTCATATCAAAGAATCAGAATATGCTGAGAAGAGGTCAGAAGTGTAATGTGAAACATAACTTTTTAATGTACAATAAAGACTATACAGAAAAAAGGTCAGGAGTACAACATACACTACCCAGAGAATGGGTCAAAAGTATAATGTACAGTGTAACACAGACTATAGAAAGATAAGAGAGGAGTTTATTGCAAAGACAATAGACAGTGCAGAGAAGGGGCCAGGAGTAACATATACTGTTTAGAGTAAACAGTTAGTGTTTGTCGGTCTTAAGTTTTTTACTTTGATTGTGAATAAGCAATGAAAAATATGTCAGCCAGAAACATGTTGAGCGTGGGGCGTCTAATGTTCTTGTCAGTATTGTGTCCTTTTTACATGTGTTGTGCTCTGGCCAGAGTGGATTACTTTTCTGGAACATTATTTGGTCTGAGTTTACTCTGTGGTAAAAGCGGATGCCCGGTTGGTATCTATCTATCTATCTATCTATCTATCTATCTATCTATCTATCTATCAATCTATATATTTGTCTGTCTACTTTTCTATGCATCAAAGATAAAAGGGCTGATTGGATGTAAAGCTGATATTCAGGGCAAAAAGGTCCTGCTGTCTATCCTCCGTAAAAGGGTATACCTTCTTCCCACTTTTACAGTCGAGACTGGGCACGCAGACGGGACAGCAGTGCAGAGTTCCAACTCTTCGTTTCCGAACTCTAAGATGCGATTTACCTCTTTACACAGTGATCGACCTAGGAGAGGGATCTGCAAAGAGGGATCAGCCTCTAAGAGACGTACTTGCGAACAGTATAGAAGCTCCATAAAGAAGGGGGTGGAGGGGAGAGATGTTTTTTTTTTTTTTTTTTTTTTTCTCTCTGCCCCTCCGTTTCCCTAATTTGCCTCCTGTTTCATCCTTCAGTCCTCTAGCTTTGCTCTAATTCTTCCCCTTTTTGTTAAGAAGTACAAGTAGAAAGGGGTCAATAGGGAGATCTGGATGGAGGGGAGGCTAGCCATGGGAGGAGTGTAGCCCTAAGGACCAAATCAAAGGTGGATGTTAGTTCCACAAATGATGAATAGGCAAAGTGAAGGCCTAAAAAGAGGGGGGAGGGGGGGGAGGGATGGTGGTGAGGTTGGGGGGAGGGGATGGAGGGGAGGGAGAGGGGAGGGATTGTGGGAAGAGGGGGGGGAGGGATAAGGGGAGAGAAAAGGTTAGCGGGATAAATACGCTCTACAGGTATAAGAAAGAGGAAAGTAAGGAGGAAAAGGAGTCAGGAGGAAAAGAGTAAGATGGAAGAAATCCAATATATAACCTATAATGTAAAAGGGCTAAATTGTCCAGGAAAGAGATTTAGGTTATTTAAAGAACTACAACATAGAAAATCCTCAGTGATATTCTTGCAAGAAACACACTTAGAGATAGAGTCGAAGGTTAGACTGAAAACCAGATACTTTCCGACATGGTTTTATGCGGATTCACCAATTAAAAGAGCAAAAGGAGTTGCTATAGGCTTTGCTAAAAATATAAGGTTTGTGGTTGAGGAGAGATTGACGGACCCGGAGGGAAGGTTCCTATTTTTGAGAGGTAAATTACAGGGAATTGAGTGCACAATAGCAAATATATATAGTCCAAATAAGAAGCCAGTGACATTTGTGAGAGAAGTGTTGAAGAGATTGATGGACTTTAAAAAAGGCTGTATGTTAGTGGCGGGTGATTTTAACCTCTGTATAGACCTGAAGATGGATACCACTTCCTGTGTGAGGAGAGAGGAAAGCAAGTCCTTGAGAAGGTTAAAAAAAAGGATGCATGAGTGTCAACTGGTGGACATCTGGAGAATTAGGAATATGAAAGAGAGAGATTATACTTTCTTTTCGCAAGTACATGAGACTTATTCTAGACTAGATTACATATTAGTAGAACACCAAATGATAGAATGGGTGGGGGGAAGTAAAAATAGGAGTAAGCACCCTATCGGATCATGCCCCGGTAGAAATGAGGTTAAGATGGGGTAGAGAAGAGAGAGAGGGATATGTGTGGCGGATGAATGAGGCACTCCTCATGGATGAAGAGATTAGTCGAAGAATTGAGAGGGAAATTGAGTGGTTTTTTGAAGAGAACGAGACAGAGGATGTATCGGTAGCAACGGTGTGGGAAGCTCATAAAGCTTACATCAGAGGTCTGCTCATTGCAATGGGGGCAAAAAAGAATAAAGAAAGGAAAGAAAAGATAAATAGATTATTAAATGAAATAAATGATCTTGAACAGGTGCATAAAAGGGAAAGATCTAAGGAGATAATGCAGGGGTTAATAAAGAAGAAAGAAGAACTAGAGAATGTAATGGAGGAAGAAAAAAGAAGAGTCTTTAATAAAATAACATGTGAAAGGTATAGATGGGGAGATAGGCCGGGAAAGTATTTAATGAGAACTTTAAGAAAGAAGAAAAATAGAAATTATATTGAGAAAATAAGAAACCCCAAGGGTGAATTTCTACACTCAACTAAGGATATTGCCAGAATATTTAAAGAGTATTACAATGAGTTGTATAATATTATACCCCAGGATAAGTTTAAGAAAATGGAAATAGTAAATAGGGGGAAAACAAAGATATACCTAGAGGAAGCAGGTCTACCGAAATTAAGAGAAATACAACTGAACTCTTTAGGGGAAGAAATAACTTCAGAGGAAATAAAAATAGCGTTAAAAAGCATGGCGGGAGGGAAAAGTCCGGGTCCAGACGGATACACAGTTAAATACTATAAAAAATATATAGAGCTTTTAATACCCAAGATGAAGACTTATATGAACGCCTTGGGGAATGGGATGGAGATGAGGGGAGAATCGTTACAGGCTAATATAGTACTGATTCAGAAGGAAGATAAAGATCCCTCGCAATGTGCGAGTTATCGACCAATAGCGCTATTGAATGTAGACACTAAAATATTTGCAAAGGTGTTGGCAAATAGATTAAAAGAACTGATGCCGGAGTGGATACATAGAGATCAAGTGGGGTTTGTTCCAGGAAGAGAGGGTAGAGACAACGCTCTGAGATCACTGCTGCTTACACAAGAGGGCAAGAAAGGGAAAACCCCAATGATATTGATGTCGATAGATGCCGAGAAGGCATTCGACAGAGTAAGTTGGGGTTTTATGATGGACACCCTGGAAGCATTAGGAATGGGAGATAGAATAAGAGGGTGGATTGGAGAGTTAGATAGAGGGCCTACCGCCACCATAATGGTAAATGGAGGAAGATCAGAGTATTTTAAGATGTCAAATGGTACAAGACAGGGATGTCCATTGTCCCCACTGTTATATGTATTATCACTGGAGTCCTTGCTGTCTAGGATTAGGAAGAATATAGATATAAAAGGAATAAAGATAGGAGATAGAGAAAATAAGGTAGCGGCGTATGTGGACGATTTGATGTTCTATGTAGGAAATCCCAGAACATCACTTCCAAATTTAATGAAAGCATTCAGTGAGTATGGAGAACTGTCGAATCTGAAAATAAACCCGACAAAGACTGAAATTTTAAATATCAACCTTTAAAATGAAGAAAAGGAAAAACTAAAAGAGGAATTCCCTTTCCTTTGGAGAGATAAAGATTTAAAATATCTAGGAATAAAATTATCAGCCTCAACTACAAACTTATATAAAGCCAATTATATAGCACTATTAAATGAGATAAAGGTGGAGCTGAGAAGGGTGGGAAATGGAAACCCATCGTGGATGGCACGCATAAACCTGATAAAAATGATAATTGTCCCTAAAGTATTATACAAATTTCAAATGATCCCAATTAAGCTCCCAGAGACATATTTTAAAGAACTTAGGAAAATGATGATAAAATATATATGGAGAAATAAAAAACCTAGAATAGGCTATGAGATATTGACTAGAAGTAAAGAGAGAGGAGGATTGGGAGTACCAGATTTCAGGAGATATTATAGAGCGGGGATTATTGCGAGAATTTTTGACTGGATCCATAATCCGGAGAAAAGTTGGGTTAAAACTGAGAAAGCACTGAGTGGAATAAGTTTAAGTAAAAGTATTTGGGTACCAGCACAATATAGGGAATTAGAGGAGAGCACTAGTAAGTATACTTTGAATGTTCTAAAAGAATGGGATTTATTACACAGACAAAAAGGGTGGGTTTTTAATTCACAATTAATACCACTTAGGAACACAAAATATTTGATCCCGGGTATGGATAGTATAGCAGGGAAATGGATTATAAAACAAGAGGCGCAATTGAGAGATATATTGGTACGGGAGGAAATTGGGTCATATAAGGATATGGAAGACAGAAAGGGAGAAGTTTTTAATAAGATGGATAGATTAAGATATTACCAACTGAAGTATTTTTTTGAGAGTCTCCCTAAGCCCATAAGAACTAGAAAGGATTGAAACCCATTTGAGAGATTATTTGAGACACGGGGAAATGGTAGACACGGAATGGCAAAAATACACAAGATATTATTGGAGATTGACACTGACACAAAATTAATGCACATAGAGAAATGGGAAAGAGATATAGGAAGGAAAATAGAGGAGGAGGAGAAGAGGAAAATGTTCACATTAATTCATGAAAATATTAGTATGAGGGAAGTAGAAGTAAATTATAAGTGTTTGAATAGATGGCACATTACCCCTAATGTAGAGCACAAGATGAATACGGAGATGTCACGGATGTGTTGGAGAGGATGTGGTGAGGTTGGCACGTGGTATCACATGTGGTGGGAGTGTTCAGAAATACAGGTGTTTTGGCGGAAGATAGTTTATGTAATAGGGAAAATGACTAAAATCAATATAGGATTGGATCCAGAACTATGTCTCCTCCATATCTCGAAGCTCTCTACGAAAGTATACAAGAGTCTCGGGATATGGCAATACTTGACCGCAGCAAAGAGTCTGATCCCAGGTTCTGGAAGAAAAGAGAGGTGCCAACTTAGGAGGATTGGATAAGTAGAGTAAATCAGCTATCCGGGACAGAAAGATTGTATTATACATATGAGGACAAGTTGGAGTTGTATAATAAAAAATGGAAAGTCTGGGAAGAATATAAAGTAAAGATGAAATATATGAGGAGATAATATTCCTGGAAGTGGAATTAGAATAGGGTTTAGGAAGAATAGAAAGATATGGAGTTAATGAGAGAAAAAGGAAAGTGGAGCGTGGGTGGGAGAGGGAAGGGGGGGAGGGGAGGGGGAGTTTTGGGAGGGGAGGTGGTAAGAAAAGGAAGTTTATATATATGGTCAAATAAATCATATAAATTACTGTTTTGATAATTATAATAATAGAAATGTTGAAATGACATGTATAAGACTTGAAAATAAATAAATATTTATAAAAAAAAAAAAAAAGAAGCTCCATAAGCCCTTCATATCAAAGAATCAGAATATGCTGAGAAGAGGTCAGAAGTGTAATGTGAAACATAGCTTTTTAATGTACAATAAAGACTATACAGAAAAAAGGTCAGGAGTACAACATACACTACCCAGAGAATGGGTCAAAAGTATAATGTACAGTGTAACACAGACTATAGAAAGATAAGAGAGGAGTTTATTGCAAAGACAATAGACAGTGCAGAGAAGGGGCCAGGAGTAACATATACTGTTTAGAGTAAACAGTTAGTGTTTGTCGGTCTTAAGTTTTTTACTTTGATTGTGAATAAGCAATGAAAAATATGTCAGCCAGAAACATGTTGAGCGTGGGGCGTCTAATGTTCTTGTCAGTATTGTGTCCTTTTTACATGTGTTGTGCTCTGGCCAGAGTGGATTACTTTTCTGGAACATTATTTGGTCTGAGTTTACTCTGTGGTAAAAGCGGATGCCCGGTTGGTATCTATCTATGTATCTATCTATCTATCTATCTATCTATCTATCTATCTATCTATCTATCTATCTATCAATCTATATATTTGTCTGTCTACTTTTCTATGCATCAAAGATAAAAGGGCTGATTGGATGTAAAGCTGATATTCAGGGCAAAAAGGTCCTGCTGTCTATCCTCCGTAAAAGGGTATACCTTCTTCCCACTTTTACAGTCGAGACTGGGCACGCAGACGGGACAGCAGTGCAGAGTTCCAACTCTTCGTTTCCGAACTCTAAGATGCGATTTACCTCTTTACACAGTGATCGACCTAGGAGAGGGATCTGCAAAGAGGGATCAGCCTCTAAGAGACGTACTTGCGAACAGTATAGAAGCTCCATAAAGAATGGGGTGGAGGGGAGAGATGTTTTTTTTTTTTTTTTTTTTTTCTCTCTGCCCCTCCGTTTCCCTAATTTGCCTCCTGTTTCATCCTTCAGTCCTCTAGCTTTGCTCTAATTCTTCCCCTTTTTGTTAAGAAGTACAAGTAGAAAGGGGTCAATAGGGAGATCTGGATGGAGGGGAGGCTAGCCATGGGAGGAGTGTAGCCCTAAGGACCAAATCAAAGGTGGATGTTAGTTCCACAAATGATGAATAGGCAAAGTGAAGGCCTAAAAAGAGGGGGGAGGGGGGGAGGGATGGTGGTGAGGTTGGGGGGAGGGGATGGAGGGGAGGGAGAGGGGAGGGATTGTGGGAAGAGGGGGGGGAGGGATAAGGGGAGAGAAAAGGTTAGCGGGATAAATACGCTCTACAGGTATAAGAAAGAGGAAAGTAAGGAGGAAAAGGAGTCAGGAGGAAAAGAGTAAGATGGAAGAAATCCAATATATAACCTATAATGTAAAAGGGCTAAATTGTCCAGGAAAGAGATTTAGGTTATTTAAAGAACTACAACATAGAAAATCCTCAGTGATATTCTTGCAAGAAACACACTTAGAGATAGAGTCGAAGGTTAGACTGAGAACCAGATACTTTCCGACATGGTTTTATGCGGATTCACCAATTAAAAGAGCAAAAGGAGTTGCTATAGGCTTTGCTAAAAATATAAGGTTTGTGGTTGAGGAGAGATTGACGGACCCGGAGGGAAGGTTCCTATTTTTGAGAGGTAAATTACAGGGAATTGAGTGCACAATAGCAAATATATATAGTCCAAATAAGAAGCCAGTGACATTTGTGAGAGAAGTGTTGAAGAGATTGATGGACTTTAAAAAAGGGTGTATGTTAGTGGCGGGTGATTTTAACCTCTGTATAGACCTGAAGATGGATACCACTTCCTGTGTGAGGAGAGAGGAAAGCAAGTCCTTGAGAAGGTTAAAAAAAAGGATGCATGAGTGTCAACTGGTGGACATCTGGAGAATTAGGAATATGAAAGAGAGAGATTATACTTTCTTTTCGCAAGTACATGAGACTTATTCTAGACTAGATTACATATTAGTAGAACACCAAATGATAGAATGGGTGGGGGGAAGTAAAAATAGGAGTAAGCACCCTATCGGATCATGCCCCGGTAGAAATGAGGTTAAGATGGGGTAGAGAAGAGAGAGAGGGATATGTGTGGCGGTTGAATGAGGCACTCCTCATGGATGAAGAGATTAGTCGAAGAATTGAGAGGGAAATTGAGTGGTTTTTTGAAGAGAACGAGACAGAGGATGTATCGGTAGCAACGGTGTGGGAAGCTCATAAAGCTTACATCAGAGGTCTGCTCATTGCAATGGGGGCAAAAAAGAATAAAGAAAGGAAAGAAAAGATAAATAGATTATTAAATGAAATAAATGATCTTGAACAGGTGCATAAAAGGGAAAGATCTAAGGAGATAATGCAGGGGTTAATAAAGAAGAAAGAAGAACTAGAGAATGTAATGGAGGAAGAAAAAAGAAGAGTCTTTAATAAAATAACATGTGAAAGGTATAGATGGGGAGATAGGCCGGGAAAGTATTTAATGAGAACTTTAAGAAAGAAGAAAAATAGAAATTATATTGAGAAAATAAGAAACCCCAAGGGTGAATTTCTACACTCAACTAAGGATATTGCCAGAATATTTAAAGAGTATTACAATGAGTTGTATAATATTATACCCCAGGATAAGTTTAAGAAAATGGAAATAGTAAATAGGGGGAAAACAAAGATATACCTAGAGGAAGCAGGTCTACCGAAATTAAGAGAAATACAACTGAACTCTTTAGAGGAAGAAATAACTTCAGAGGAAATAAAAAATAGCGTTAAAAAGCATGGCGGGAGGGAAAAGTCCGGGTCCAGACGGATACACAGTTAAATACTATAAAAAATATATAGAGCTTTTAATACCCAAGATGAAGACTTATATGAACGCCTTGGGGAATGGGATGGAGATGAGGGGAGAATCGTTACAGGCTAATATAGTACTGATTCAGAAGGAAGATAAAGATCCCTCGCAATGTGCGAGTTATCGACCAATAGCGCTATTGAATGTAGACACTAAAATATTTGCAAAGGTGTTGGCAAATAGATTAAAAGAACTGATGCCGGAGTGGATACATAGAGATCAAGTGGGGTTTGTTCCAGGAAGAGAGGGTAGAGACAACGCTCTGAGATCACTGCTGCTTACACAAGAGGGCAAGAAAGGGAAAACCCCAATGATATTGATGTCGATAGATGCCGAGAAGGCATTCGACAGAGTAAGTTGGGGTTTTATGATGGACACCCTGGAAGCATTAGGAATGGGAGATAGAATAAGAGGGTGGATTGGAGAGTTAGATAGAGGGCCTACCGCCACCATAATGGTAAATGGAGGAAGATCAGAGTATTTTAAGATGTCAAATGGTACAAGACAGGGATGTCCATTGTCCCCACTGTTATATGTATTATCACTGGAGCCCTTGCTGTCTAGGATTAGGAAGAATATAGATATAAAAGGAATAAAGATAGGAGATAGAGAAAATAAGGTAGCGGCGTATGCGGACGATTTGATGTTCTATGTAGGAAATCCCAGAACATCACTTCCAAATTTAATGAAAGCATTCAGTGAGTATGGAGAACTGTCGAATCTGAAAATAAACCCGACAAAGACTGAAATTTTAAATATCAACCTTTAAAATGAAGAAAAGGAAAAACTAAAAGAGGAATTCCCTTTCCTTTGGAGAGATAAAGATTTAAAATATCTAGGAATAAAATTATCAGCCTCAACTACGAACTTATATAAAGCCAATTATATAGCACTATTAAATGAGATAAAGGTGGAGCTGAGAAGGGTGGGAAATGGAAACCCATCGTGGATGGCACGCATAAACCTGATAAAGATGATAATTGTCCCTAAAGTATTATACAAATTTCAAATGATCCCAATTAAGCTCCCAGAGACATATTTTAAAGAACTTAGGAAAATGATGATAAAATATATATGGAGAAATAAAAAACCTAGAATAGGCTATGAGATATTGACTAGAAGTAAAGAGAGAGGAGGATTGGGAGTACCAGATTTCAGGAGATATTATAGAGCGGGGATTATTGCGAGAATTTTTGACTGGATCCATAATCCGGAGAAAAGTTGGGTTAAAACTGAGAAAGCACTGAGTGGAATAAGTTTAAGTAAAAGTATTTGGGTACCAGCACAATATAGGGAATTAGAGGAGAGCACTAGTAAGTATACTTTGAATGTTCTAAAAGAATGGGATTTATTACACAGACAAAAAGGGTGGGTTTTTAATTCACAATTAATACCACTTAGGAACACAAAATATTTGATCCCGGGTATGGATAGTATAGCAGGGAAATGGATTATAAAACAAGAGGCGCAATTGAGAGATATATTGGTAGGGGAGGAAATTGGGTCATATAAGGATATGGAAGACAGAAAGGGAGAAGTTTTTAATAAGATGGATAGATTAAGATATTACCAACTGAAGTATTTTTTTGAGAGTCTCCCTAAGCCCATAAGAACTAGAAAGGATTGAAACCCATTTGAGAGATTATTTGAGACACGGGGAAATGGTAGACACGGAATGGCAAAAATACACAAGATATTATTGGAGATTGACACTGACACAAAATTAATGCACATAGAGAAATGGGAAAGAGATATAGGAAGGAAAATAGAGGAGGAGGAGAAGAGGAAAATGTTCACATTAATTCATGAAAATATTAGTATGAGGGAAGTAGAAGTAAATTATAAGTGTTTGAATAGATGGCACATTACCCCTAATGTAGAGCACAAGATGAATACGGAGATGTCACGGATGTGTTGGAGAGGATGTGGTGAGGTTGGCACGTGGTATCACATGTGGTGGGAGTGTTCAGAAATACAGGTGTTTTGGCGGAAGATAGTTTATGTAATAGGGAAAATGACTAAAATCAATATAGGATTGGATCCAGAACTATGTCTCCTCCATATCTCGAAGCTCTCTACGAAAGTATACAAGAGTCTCGGGATATGGCAATACTTGACCGCAGCAAAGAGTCTGATCCCAGGTTCTGGAAGAAAAGAGAGGTGCCAACTTAGGAGGATTGGATAAGTAGAGTAAATCAGCTATCCGGGACAGAAAGATTGTATTATACATATGAGGACAAGTTGGAGTTGTATAATAAAAAATGGAAAGTCTGGGAAGAATATAAAGTAAAGATGAAATATATGAGGAGATAATATTCCTGGAAGTGGAATTAGAATAGGGTTTAGGAAGAATAGAAAGATATGGAGTTAATGAGAGAAAAAGGAAAGTGGAGCGTGGGTGGGAGAGGGAAGGGGGGGAGGGGAGGGGGAGTTTTGGGAGGGGGGGTGGTAAGAAAAGGAAGTTTATATATATGGTCAAATAAATCATATAAATTACTGTTTTGATAATTATAATAATAGAAATGTTGAAATGACATGTATAAGACTTGAAAATAAATAAATATTTATAAAAAAAAAAAAAAAGAAGCTCCATAAGCCCTTCATATCAAAGAATCAGAATATGCTGAGAAGAGGTCAGAAGTGTAATGTGAAACATAGCTTTTTAATGTACAATAAAGACTATACAGAAAAAAGGTCAGGAGTACAACATACACTACCCAGAGAATGGGTCAAAAGTATAATGTACAGTGTAACACAGACTATAGAAAGATAAGAGAGGAGTTTATTGCAAAGACAATAGACAGTGCAGAGAAGGGGCCAGGAGTAACATATACTGTTTAGAGTAAACAGTTAGTGTTTGTCGGTCTTAAGTTTTTTACTTTGATTGTGAATAAGCAATGAAAAATATGTCAGCCAGAAACATGCTGAGCGTGGGGCGTCTAATGTTCTTGTCAGTATTGTGTCCTTTTTACATGTGTTGTGCTCTGGCCAGAGTGGATTACTTTTCTGGAACATTATTTGGTCTGAGTTTACTCTGTGGTAAAAGCGGATGCCCGGTTGGTATCTATCTATGTATCTATCTATCTATCTATCTATCTATCTATCTATCTATCTATCTATCTATCAATCTATATATTTGTCTGTCTACTTTTCTATGCATCAAAGATAAAAGGGCTGATTGGATGTAAAGCTGATATTCAGGGCAAAAAGGTCCTGCTGTCTATCCTCCGTAAAAGGGTATACCTTCTTCCCACTTTTACAGTCGAGACTGGGCACGCAGACGGGACAGCAGTGCAGAGTTCCAACTCTTCGTTTCCGAACTCTAAGATGCGATTTACCTCTTTACACAGTGATCGACCTAGGAGAGGGATCTGCAAAGAGGGATCAGCCTCTAAGAGACGTACTTGCGAACAGTATAGAAGCTCCATAAAGAAGGGGGTGGAGGGGAGAGATGTTTTTTTTTTTTTTTCTCTCTGCCCCTCCGTTTCCCTAATTTGCCTCCTGTTTCATCCTTCAGTCCTCTAGCTTTGCTCTAATTCTTCCCCTTTTTGTTAAGAAGTACAAGTAGAAAGGGGTCAATAGGGAGATCTGGATGGAGGGGAGGCTAGCCATGGGAGGAGTGTAGCCCTAAGGACCAAACCAAAGGTGGATGTTAGTTCCACAAATGATGAATAGGCAAAGTGAAGGCCTAAAAAGAGGGGGGAGGGGGGGGGATGGTGGTGAGGTTGGGGGGAGGGGATGGAGGGGAGGGAGAGGGGAGGGATTGTGGGAAGAGGGGGGGGAGGGATAAGGGGAGAGAAAAGGTTAGCGGGATAAATACGCTCTACAGGTATAAGAAAGAGGAAAGTAAGGAGGAAAAGGAGTCAGGAGGAAAAGAGTAAGATGGAAGAAATCCAATATATAACCTATAATGTAAAAGGGCTAAATTGTCCAGGAAAGAGATTTAGGTTATTTAAAGAACTACAACATAGAAAATCCTCAGTGATATTCTTGCAAGAAACACACTTAGAGATAGAGTCGAAGGTTAGACTGAGAACCAGATACTTTCCGACATGGTTTTATGCGGATTCACCAATTAAAAGAGCAAAAGGAGTTGCTATAGGCTTTGCTAAAAATATAAGGTTTGTGGTTGAGGAGAGATTGACGGACCCGGAGGGAAGGTTCCTATTTTTGAGAGGTAAATTACAGGGAATTGAGTGCACAATAGCAAATATATATAGTCCAAATAAGAAGCCAGTGACATTTGTGAGAGAAGTGTTGAAGAGATTGATGGACTTTAAAAAAGGGTGTATGTTAGTGGCGGGTGATTTTAACCTCTGTATAGACCTGAAGATGGATACCACTTCCTGTGTGAGGAGAGAGGAAAGCAAGTCCTTGAGAAGGTTAAAAAAAAGGATGCATGAGTGTCAACTGGTGGACATCTGGAGAATTAGGAATATGAAAGAGAGAGATTATACTTTCTTTTCGCAAGTACATGAGACTTATTCTAGACTAGATTACATATTAGTAGAACACCAAATGATAGAATGGGTGGGGGGAAGTAAAAATAGGAGTAAGCACCCTATCGGATCATGCCCCGGTAGAAATGAGGTTAAGATGGGGTAGAGAAGAGAGAGAGGGATATGTGTGGCGGATGAATGAGGCACTCCTCATGGATGAAGAGATTAGTCGAAGAATTGAGAGGGAAATTGAGTGTTTTTTTGAAGAGAACGAGACAGAGGATGTATCGGTAGCAACGGTGTGGGAAGCTCATAAAGCTTACATCAGAGGTCTGCTCATTGCAATGGGGGCAAAAAAGAATAAAGAAAGGAAAGAAAAGATAAATAGATTATTAAATGAAATAAATGATCTTGAACAGGTGCATAAAAGGGAAAGATCTAAGGAGATAATGCAGGGGTTAATAAAGAAGAAAGAAGAACTAGAGAATGTAATGGAGGAAGAAAAAAGAAGAGTCTTTAATAAAATAACATGTGAAAGGTATAGATGGGGAGATAGGCCGGGAAAGTATTTAATGAGAACTTTAAGAAAGAAGAAAAATAGAAATTATATTGAGAAAATAAGAAACCCCAAGGGTGAATTTCTACACTCAACTAAGGATATTGCCAGAATATTTAAAGAGTATTACAATGAGTTGTATAATATTATACCCCAGGATAAGTTTAAGAAAATGGAAATAGTAAATAGGGGGAAAAGAAAGATATACCTAGAGGAAGCAGGTCTACCGAAATTAAGAGAAATACAACTGAACTCTTTAGAGGAAGAAATAACTTCAGAGGAAATAAAAATAGCGTTAAAAAGCATGGCGGGAGGGAAAAGTCCGGGTCCAGACGGATACACAGTTAAATACTATAAAAAATATATAGAGCTTTTAATACCCAAGATGAAGACTTATATGAACGCCTTGGGGAATGGGATGGAGATGAGGGGAGAATCGTTACAGGCTAATATAGTACTGATTCAGAAGGAAGATAAAGATCCCTCGCAATGTGCGAGTTATCGACCAATAGCGCTATTGAATGTAGACACTAAAATATTTGCAAAGGTGTTGGCAAATAGATTAAAAGAACTGATGCCGGAGTGGATACATAGAGATCAAGTGGGGTTTGTTCCAGGAAGAGAGGGTAGAGACAACGCTCTGAGATCACTGCTGCTTACACAAGAGGGCAAGAAAGGGAAAACCCCAATGATATTGATGTCGATAGATGCCGAGAAGGCATTCGACAGAGTAAGTTGGGGTTTTATGATGGACACCCTGGAAGCATTAGGAATGGGAGATAGAATAAGAGGGTGGATTGGAGAGTTAGATAGAGGGCCTACCGCCACCATAATGGTAAATGGAGGAAGATCAGAGTATTTTAAGATGTCAAATGGTACAAGACAGGGATGTCCATTGTCCCCACTGTTATATGTATTATCACTGGAGCCCTTGCTGTCTAGGATTAGGAAGAATATAGATATAAAAGGAATAAAGATAGGAGATAGAGAAAATAAGGTAGCGGCGTATGCGGACGATTTGATGTTCTATGTAGGAATTCCCAGAACATCACTTCCAAATTTAATGAAAGCATTCAGTGAGTATGGAGAACTGTCGAATCTGAAAATAAACCCGACAAAGACTGAAATTTTAAATATCAACCTTTAAAATGAAGAAAAGGAAAAACTAAAAGAGGAATTCCCTTTCCTTTGGAGAGATAAAGATTTAAAATATCTAGGAATAAAATTATCAGCCTCAACTACGAACTTATATAAAGCCAATTATATAGCACTATTAAATGAGATAAAGGTGGAGCTGAGAAGGGTGGGAAATGGAAACCCATCGTGGATGGCACGCATAAACCTGATAAAGATGATAATTGTCCCTAAAGTATTATACAAATTTCAAATGATCCCAATTAAGCTCCCAGAGACATATTTTAAAGAACTTAGGAAAATGATGATAAAATATATATGGAGAAATAAAAAACCTAGAATAGGCTATGAGATATTGACTAGAAGTAAAGAGAGAGGAGGATTGGGAGTACCAGATTTCAGGAGATATTATAGAGCGGGGATTATTGCGAGAATTTTTGACTGGATCCATAATCCGGAGAAAAGTTGGGTTAAAACTGAGAAAGCACTGAGTGGAATAAGTTTAAGTAAAAGTATTTGGGTACCAGCACAATATAGGGAATTAGAGGAGAGCACTAGTAAGTATACTTTGAATGTTCTAAAAGAATGGGATTTATTACACAGACAAAAAGGGTGGGTTTTTAATTCACAATTAATACCACTTAGGAACACAAAATATTTGATCCCGGGTATGGATAGTATAGCAGGGAAATGGATTATAAAACAAGAGGCGCAATTGAGAGATATATTGGTAGGGGAGGAAATTGGGTCATATAAGGATATGGAAGACAGAAAGGGAGAAGTTTTTAATAAGATGGATAGATTAAGATATTACCAACTGAAGTATTTTTTTGAGAGTCTCCCTAAGCCCATAAGAACTAGAAAGGATTGAAACCCATTTGAGAGATTATTTGAGACACGGGGAAATGGTAGACACGGAATGGCAAAAATACACAAGATATTATTGGAGATTGACACTGACACAAAATTAATGCACATAGAGAAATGGGAAAGAGATATAGGAAGGAAAATAGAGGAGGAGGAGAAGAGGAAAATGTTCACATTAATTCATGAAAATATTAGTATGAGGGAAGTAGAAGTAAATTATAAGTGTTTGAATAGATGGCACATTACCCCTAATGTAGAGCACAAGATGAATACGGAGATGTCACGGATGTGTTGGAGAGGATGTGGTGAGGTTGGCACGTGGTATCACATGTGGTGGGAGTGTTCAGAAATACAGGTGTTTTGGCGGAAGATAGTTTATGTAATAGGGAAAATGACTAAAATCAATATAGGATTGGATCCAGAACTATGTCTCCTCCATATCTCGAAGCTCTCTACGAAAGTATACAAGAGTCTCGGGATATGGCAATACTTGACCGCAGCAAAGAGTCTGATCCCAGGTTCTGGAAGAAAAGAGAGGTGCCAACTTAGGAGGATTGGATAAGTAGAGTAAATCAGCTATCCGGGACAGAAAGATTGTATTATACATATGAGGACAAGTTGGAGTTGTATAATAAAAAATGGAAAGTCTGGGAAGAATATAAAGTAAAGATGAAATATATGAGGAGATAATATTCCTGGAAGTGGAATTAGAATAGGGTTTAGGAAGAATAGAAAGATATGGAGTTAATGAGAGAAAAAGGAAAGTGGAGCGTGGGTGGGAGAGGGAAGGGGGGGAGGGGAGGGGGAGTTTTGGGAGGGGGGGTGGTAAGAAAAGGAAGTTTATATATATGGTCAAATAAATCATATAAATTACTGTTTTGATAATTATAATAATAGAAATGTTGAAATGACATGTATAAGACTTGAAAATAAATAAATATTTATAAAAAAAAAAAGAAAGAAGCTCCATAAGCCCTTCATATCAAAGAATCAGAATATGCTGAGAAGAGGTCAGAAGTGTAATGTGAAACATAGCTTTTTAATGTACAATAAAGACTATACAGAAAAAAGGTCAGGAGTACAACATACACTACCCAGAGAATGGGTCAAAAGTATAATGTACAGTGTAACACAGACTATAGAAAGATAAGAGAGGAGTTTATTGCAAAGACAATAGACAGTGCAGAGAAGGGGCCAGGAGTAACATATACTGTTTAGAGTAAACAGTTAGTGTTTGTCGGTCTTAAGTTTTTTACTTTGATTGTGAATAAGCAATGAAAAATATGTCAGCCAGAAACATGTTGAGCGTGGGGCGTCTAATGTTCTTGTCAGTATTGTGTCCTTTTTACATGTGTTGTGCTCTGGCCAGAGTGGATTACTTTTCTGGAACATTATTTGGTCTGAGTTTACTCTGTGGTAAAAGCGGATGCCCGGTTGGTATCTATCTATCTATCTATCTATCTATCTATCTATCTATCAATCTATATATTTGTCTGTCTACTTTTCTATGCATCAAAGATAAAAGGGCTGATTGGATGTAAAGCTGATATTCAGGGCAAAAAGGTCCTGCTGTCTATCCTCCGTAAAAGGGTATACCTTCTTCCCACTTTTACAGTCGAGACTGGGCACGCAGACGGGACAGCAGTGCAGAGTTCCAACTCTTCGTTTCCGAACTCTAAGATGCGATTTACCTCTTTACACAGTGATCGACCTAGGAGAGGGATCTGCAAAGAGGGATCAGCCTCTAAGAGACGTACTTGCGAACAGTATAGAAGCTCCATAAAGAAGGGGGTGGAGGGGAGAGAAGTTTTTTTTTTTTTTTTTTTTTTTCTCTCTGCCCCTCCGTTTCCCTAATTTGCCTCCTGTTTCATCCTTCAGTCCTCTAGCTTTGCTCTAATTCTTCCCCTTTTTGTTAAGAAGTACAAGTAGAAAGGGGTCAATAGGGAGATCTGGATGGAGGGGAGGCTAGCCATGGGAGGAGTGTAGCCCTAAGGACCAAATCAAAGGTGGATGTTAGTTCCACAAATGATGAATAGGCAAAGTGAAGGCCTAAAAAGAGGGGGGAGCGGGGGGAGGGATGGTGGTGAGGTTGGGGGGAGGGGATGGAGGGGAGGGAGAGGGGAGGGATTGTGGGAAGAGGGGGGGGAGGGATAAGGGGAGAGAAAAGGTTAGCGGGATAAATACGCTCTACAGGTATAAGAAAGAGGAAAGTAAGGAGGAAAAGGAGTCAGGAGGAAAAGAGTAAGATGGAAGAAATCCAATATATAACCTATAATGTAAAAGGGCTAAATTGTCCAGGAAAGAGATTTAGGTTATTTAAAGAACTACAACATAGAAAATCCTCAGTGATATTCTTGCAAGAAACACACTTAGAGATAGAGTCGAAGGTTAAACTGAGAACCAGATACTTTCCGACATGGTTTTATGCGGATTCACCAATTAAAAGAGCAAAAGGAGTTGCTATAGGCTTTGCTAAAAATATAAGGTTTGTGGTTGAGGAGAGATTGACGGACCCGGAGGGAAGGTTCCTATTTTTCAGAGGTAAATTACAGGGAATTGAGTGCACAATAGCAAATATATATAGTCCAAATAAGAAGCCAGTGACATTTGTGAGAGAAGTGTTGAAGAGATTGATGGACTTTAAAAAAGGGTGTATGTTAGTGGCGGGTGATTTTAACCTCTGTATAGACCTGAAGATGGATACCACTTCCTGTGTGAGGAGAGAGGAAAGCAAGTCCTTGAGAAGGTTAAAAAAAAGGATGCATGAGTGTCAACTGGTGGACATCTGGAGAATTAGGAATATGAAAGAGAGAGATTATACTTTCTTTTCGCAAGTACATGAGACTTATTCTAGACTAGATTACATATTAGTAGAACACCAAATGATAGAATGGGTGGGGGAAGTAAAAATAGGAGTAAGCACCCTATCGGATCATGCCCCGGTAGAAATGAGGTTAAGATGGGGTAGAGAAGAGAGAGAGGGATATGTGTGGCGGATGAATGAGGCACTCCTCATGGATGAAGAGATTAGTCGAAGAATTGAGAGGGAAATTGAGTGGTTTTTTGAAGAGAATGAGACAGAGGATGTATCGGTAGCAACGGTGTGGGAAGCTCATAAAGCTTACATCAGAGGTCTGCTCATTGCAATGGGGGCAAAAAAGAATAAAGAAAGGAAAGAAAAGATAAATAGATTATTAAATGAAATAAATGATCTTGAACAGGTGCATAAAAGGGAAAGATCTAAGGAGATAATGCAGGGGTTAATAAAGAAGAAAGAAGAACTAGAGAATGTAATGGAGGAAGAAAAAAGAAGAGTCTTTAATAAAATAACATGTGAAAGGTATAGATGGGGAGATAGGCCGGGAAAGTATTTAATGAGAACTTTAAGAAAGAAGAAAAATAGAAATTATATTGAGAAAATAAGAAACCCCAAGGGTGAATTTCTACACTCAACTAAGGATATTGCCAGAATATTTAAAGAGTATTACAATGAGTTGTATAATATTATACCCCAGGATAAGTTTAAGAAAATGGAAATAGTAAATAGGGGGAAAAGAAAGATATACCTAGAGGAAGCAGGTCTACCGAAATTAAGAGAAATACAACTGAACTCTTTAGAGGAAGAAATAACTTCAGAGGAAATAAAAATAGCGTTAAAAAGCATGGCGGGAGGGAAAAGTCCGGGTCCAGACGGATACACAGTTAAATACTATAAAAAATATATAGAGCTTTTAATACCCAAGATGAAGACTTATATGAACGCCTTGGGGAATGGGATGGAGATGAGGGGAGAATCGTTACAGGCTAATATAGTACTGATTCAGAAGGAAGATAAAGATCCCTCGCAATGTGCGAGTTATCGACCAATAGCGCTATTGAATGTAGACACTAAAATATTTGCAAAGGTGTTGGCAAATAGATTAAAAGAACTGATGCCGGAGTGGATACATAGAGATCAAGTGGGGTTTGTTCCAGGAAGAGAGGGTAGAGACAACGCTCTGAGATCACTGCTGCTTACACAAGAGGGCAAGAAAGGGAAAACCCCAATGATATTGATGTCGATAGATGCCGAGAAGGCATTCGACAGAGTAAGTTGGGGTTTTATGATGGACACCCTGGAAGCATTAGGAATGGGAGATAGAATAAGAGGGTGGATTGGAGAGTTAGATAGAGGGCCTACCGCCACCATAATGGTAAATGGAGGAAGATCAGAGTATTTTAAGATGTCAAATGGTACAAGACAGGGATGTCCATTGTCCCCACTGTTATATGTATTATCACTGGAGCCCTTGCTGTCTAGGATTAGGAAGAATATAGATATAAAAGGAATAAAGATAGGAGATAGAGAAAATAAGGTAGCGGCGTATGCGGATGATTTGATGTTCTATGTAGGAAATCCCAGAACATCACTTCCAAATTTAATGAAAGCATTCAGTGAGTATGGAGAACTGTCGAATCTGAAAATAAACCCGACAAAGACTGAAATTTTAAATATCAACCTTTAAAATGAAGAAAAGGAAAAACTAAAAGAGGAATTCCCTTTCCTTTGGAGAGATAAAGATTTAAAATATCTAGGAATAAAATTATCAGCCTCAACTACGAACTTATATAAAGCCAATTATATAGCACTATTAAATGAGATAAAGGTGGAGCTGAGAAGGGTGGGAAATGGAAACCCATCGTGGATGGCACGCATAAACCTGATAAAGATGATAATTGTCCCTAAAGTATTATACAAATTTCAAATGATCCCAATTAAGCTCCCAGAGACATATTTTAAAGAACTTAGGAAAATGATGATAAAATATATATGGAGAAATAAAAAACCTAGAATAGGCTATGAGATATTGACTAGAAGTAAAGAGAGAGGAGGATTGGGAGTACCAGATTTCAGGAGATATTATAGAGCGGGGATTATTGCGAGAATTTTTGACTGGATCCATAATCAGGAGAAAAGTTGGGTTAAAACTGAGAAAGCACTGAGTGGAATAAGTTTAAGTAAAAGTATTTGGGTACCAGCACAATATAGGGAATTAGAGGAGAGCACTAGTAAGTATACTTTGAATGTTCTAAAAGAATGGGATTTATTACACAGACAAAAAGGGTGGGTTTTTAATTCACAATTAATACCACTTAGGAACACAAAATATTTGATCCCGGGTATGGATAGTATAGCAGGGAAATGGATTATAAAACAAGAGGCGCAATTGAGAGATATATTGGTAGGGGAGGAAATTGGGTCATATAAGGATATGGAAGACAGAAAGGGAGAAGTTTTTAATAAGATGGATAGATTAAGATATTACCAACTGAAGTATTTTTTTGAGAGTCTCCCTAAGCCCATAAGAACTAGAAAGGATTGAAACCCATTTGAGAGATTATTTGAGACACGGGGAAATGGTAGACACGGAATGGCAAAAA
This sequence comes from Staurois parvus, assembly GCF_062004578.1. Lineage (NCBI taxonomy): Eukaryota > Metazoa > Chordata > Amphibia > Anura > Ranidae > Staurois > Staurois parvus. The sequence goes on along the minus strand of NW_028318005.1, from coordinate 10,958,822 downwards.
TACACAAGATATTATTGGAGATTGACACTGACACAAAATTAATGCACATAGAGAAATGGGAAAGAGATATAGGAAGGAAAATAGAGGAGGAGGAGAAGAGGAAAATGTTCACATTAATTCATGAAAATATTAGTATGAGGGAAGTAGAAGTAAATTATAAGTGTTTGAATAGATGGCACATTACCCCTAATGTAGAGCACAAGATGAATACGGAGATGTCACGGATGTGTTGGAGAGGATGTGGTGAGGTTGGCACGTGGTATCACATGTGGTGGGAGTGTTCAGAAATACAGGTGTTTTGGCGTAAGATAGTTTATGTAATAGGGAAAATGACTAAAATCAATATAGGATTGGATCCAGAACTATGTCTCCTCCATATCTCGAAGCTCTCTACGAAAGTATACAAGAGTCTCAGGATATGGCAATACTTGACCGCAGCAAAGAGTCTGATCCCAGGTTCTGGAAGAAAAGAGAGGTGCCAACTTAGGAGGATTGGATAAGTAGAGTAAATCAGCTATCCGGGACAGAAAGATTGTATTATACATATGAGGACAAGTTGGAGTTGTATAATAAAAAATGGAAAGTCTGGGAAGAATATAAAGTAAAGATGAAATATATGAGGAGATAATATTCCTGGAAGTGGAATTAGAATAGGGTTTAGGAAGAATAGAAAGATATGGAGTTAATGAGAGAAAAAGGAAAGTGGAGCGTGGGTGGGAGAGGGAAGGGGGGGAGGGGAGGGGGAGTTTTGGGAGGGGGGGTGGTAAGAAAAGGAAGTTATATATATGGTCAAATAAATCATATAAATTACTGTTTTGATAATTATAATAATAGAAATGTTGAAATGACATGTATAAGACTTGAAAATAAATAAATATTTATAAAAAAAAAAAAAAAAGAAGCTCCATAAGCCCTTCATATCAAAGAATCAGAATATGCTGAGAAGAGGTCAGAAGTGTAATGTGAAACATAGCTTTTTAATGCACAATAAAGACTATACAGAAAAAAGGTCAGGAGTACAACATACACTACCCAGAGAATGGGTCAAAAGTATAATGTACAGTGTAACACAGACTATAGAAAGATAAGAGAGGAGTTTATTGCAAAGACAATAGACAGTGCAGAGAAGGGGCCAGGAGTAACATATACTGTTTAGAGTAAACAGTTAGTGTTTGTCGGTCTTAAGTTTTTTACTTTGATTGTGAATAAGCAATGAAAAATATGTCAGCCAGAAACATGTTGAGCGTGGGGCGTCTAATGTTCTTGTCAGTATTGTGTCCTTTTTACATGTGTTGTGCTCTGGCCAGAGTGGATTACTTTTCTGGAACATTATTTGGTCTGAGTTTACTCTGTGGTAAAAGCGGATGCCCGGTTGGTATCTATCTATCTATCTATCTATCTATCTATCTATCAATCTATATATTTGTCTGTCTACTTTTCTATGCATCAAAGATAAAAGGGCTGATTGGATGTAAAGCTGATATTCAGGGCAAAAAGGTCCTGCTGTCTATCCTCCGTAAAAGGGTATACCTTCTTCCCACTTTTACAGTCGAGACTGGGCACGCAGACGGGACAGCAGTGCAGAGTTCCAACTCTTCGTTTCCGAACTCTAAGATGCGATTTACCTCTTTACACAGTGATCGACCTAGGAGAGGGATCTGCAAAGAGGGATCAGCCTCTAAGAGACGTACTTGCGAACAGTATAGAAGCTCCATAAAGAAGGGGGTGGAGGGGAGAGATGTTTTTTTTTTTTTTTTTTTTCTCTCTGCCCCTCCGTTTCCCTAATTTGCCTCCTGTTTCATCCTTCAGTCCTCTAGCTTTGCTCTAATTCTTCCCCTTTTTGTTAAGAAGTACAAGTAGAAAGGGGTCAATAGGGAGATCTGGATGGAGGGGAGGCTAGCCATGGGAGGAGTGTAGCCCTAAGGACCAAATCAAAGGTGGATGTTAGTTCCACAAATGATGAATAGGCAAAGTGAAGGCCTAAAAAGAGGGGGGAGGGGGGGGAGGGATGGTGGTGAGGTTGGGGGGAGGGGATGGAGGGGAGGGAGAGGGGAGGGATTGTGGGAAGAGGGGGGGGAGGGATAAGGGGAGAGAAAAGGTTAGCGGGATAAATACGCTCTACAGGTATAAGAAAGAGGAAAGTAAGGAGGAAAAGGAGTCAGGAGGAAAAGAGTAAGATGGAAGAAATCCAATATATAACCTATAATGTAAAAGGGCTAAATTGTCCAGGAAAGAGATTTAGGTTATTTAAAGAACTACAACATAGAAAATCCTCAGTGATATTCTTGCAAGAAACACACTTAGAGATAGAGTCGAAGGTTAAACTGAGAACCAGATACTTTCCGACATGGTTTTATGCGGATTCACCAATTAAAAGAGCAAAAGGAGTTGCTATAGGCTTTGCTAAAAATATAAGGTTTGTGGTTGAGGAGAGATTGACGGACCCGGAGGGAAGGTTCCTATTTTTCAGAGGTAAATTACAGGGAATTGAGTGCACAATAGCAAATATATATAGTCCAAATAAGAAGCCAGTGACATTTGTGAGAGAAGTGTTGAAGAGATTGATGGACTTTAAAAAAGGGTGTATGTTAGTGGCGGGTGATTTTAACCTCTGTATAGACCTGAAGATGGATACCACTTCCTGTGTGAGGAGAGAGGAAAGCAAGTCCTTGAGAAGGTTAAAAAAAAGGATGCATGAGTGTCAACTGGTGGACATCTGGAGAATTAGGAATATGAAAGAGAGAGATTATACTTTCTTTTCGCAAGTACATGAGACTTATTCTAGACTAGATTACATATTAGTAGAACACCAAATGATAGAATGGGTGGGGGAAGTAAAAATAGGAGTAAGCACCCTATCGGATCATGCCCCGGTAGAAATGAGGTTAAGATGGGGTAGAGAAGAGAGAGAGGGATATGTGTGGCGGATGAATGAGGCACTCCTCATGGATGAAGAGATTAGTTGAAGAATGGAGAGGGAAATTGAGTGGTTTTTTGAAGAGAACGAGACAGAGGATGTATCGGTAGCAACGGTGTGGGAAGCTCATAAAGCTTACATCAGAGGTCTGCTCATTGCAATGGGGGCAAAAAAGAATAAAGAAAGGAAAGAAAAGATAAATAGATTATTAAATGAAATAAATGATCTTGAACAGGTGCATAAAAGGGAAAGATCTAAGGAGATAATGCAGGGGTTAATAAAGAAGAAAGAAGAACTAGAGAATGTAATGGAGGAAGAAAAAAGAAGAGTCTTTAATAAAATAACATGTGAAAGGTATAGATGGGGAGATAGGCCGGGAAAGTATTTAATGAGAACTTTAAGAAAGAAGAAAAATAGAAATTATATTGAGAAAATAAGAAACCCCAAGGGTGAATTTCTACACTCAACTAAGGATATTGCCAGAATATTTAAAGAGTATTACAATGAGTTGTATAATATTATACCCCAGGATAAGTTTAAGAAAATGGAAATAGTAAATAGGGGGAAAAGAAAGATATACCTAGAGGAAGCAGGTCTACCGAAATTAAGAGAAATACAACTGAACTCTTTAGAGGAAGAAATAACTTCAGAGGAAATAAAAATAGCGTTAAAAAGCATGGCGGGAGGGAAAAGTCCGGGTCCAGACGGATACACAGTTAAATACTATAAAAAATATATAGAGCTTTTAATACCCAAGATGAAGACTTATATGAACGCCTTGGGGAATGGGATGGAGATGAGGGGAGAATCGTTACAGGCTAATATAGTACTGATTCAGAAGGAAGATAAAGATCCCTCGCAATGTGCGAGTTATCGACCAATAGCGCTATTGAATGTAGACACTAAAATATTTGCAAAGGTGTTGGCAAATAGATTAAAAGAACTGATGCCGGAGTGGATACATAGAGATCAAGTGGGGTTTGTTCCAGGAAGAGAGGGTAGAGACAACGCTCTGAGATCACTGCTGCTTACACAAGAGGGCAAGAAAGGGAAAACCCCAATGATATTGATGTCGATAGATGCCGAGAAGGCATTCGACAGAGTAAGTTGGGGTTTTATGATGGACACCCTGGAAGCATTAGGAATGGGAGATAGAATAAGAGGGTGGATTGGAGAGTTAGATAGAGGGCCTACCGCCACCATAATGGTAAATGGAGGAAGATCAGAGTATTTTAAGATGTCAAATGGTACAAGACAGGGATGTCCATTGTCCCCACTGTTATATGTATTATCACTGGAGCCCTTGCTGTCTAGGATTAGGAAGAATATAGATACAGTCATGGCCGAAATTGTTGGCACCCTTGATATTTCTCCAGGAAATCATGTATTTCTCACGAAACGTATTGCATTAACACATGTTTTGCTATACACATGTTTATTCCCTTTGTGTGTATTGGGACAAAACAAAAAAAGGGAGGAAAGAAAGCAAATTCGACATAATGTCACACAAACCTCCAAAAATGGGCTGGACAAAAGTATTGGCACCCTTTCACAACTGCGGATAAATAAGAATGTTACAAGCATGTGATGCTCCTGTAAACTCACCTGGGGCAAGTAACAGGTGTGGGCAATATAGAAATCACACCTGAAAGCAGATAAAAAGGAGAGACGTTCACTTAACCTTTGCATTGTGTGTCTGTCTGTGCCACACTAAGCATGGACAACAGAAAGAGGAGACGAGAACTGTCTGAGGACCTGAGAACCAAAATTGTGGCAAAATATCAACAATCTCAAGGTTACAAGTCCATCTCCAGAGAACTAGATTTGCCTTTGTCCACAGTGCGCAACATTATCAAGAAGTTTGCAACCCATGGCACTGTAGCTAATCTCCCTGGTCGTGGACGGATGAGGAAAATTGATGAAAGATTGCAACGCAGAATAGTCCGGATGGTGGATAAGCAGCCCCAAACATGTTCCAAAGACATTCAAGCTGTCCTGCAGGCTCAGGGAGCATCAGTGTCAGCGCGAACTATCCGTCGACATTTAAATGAAATGAAACGCTATGGCAGGAGACCCAGGAGGACCCCACTGCTGACACAGAGACATAAAAAAGCAAGACTACAGTTTGCCAAAATGTACTTGAGTAAGCCAAAAGCCTTCTGGGAAAACGTCTTGTGGACAGATGAGACCAAGATAGAGCTTTTCGGTAAAGCACATCATTCTACTGTTTACCGAAAACGGAATGAGGCCTACAAAGAACAAAACACAGTACCTACGGTAAAATATGGTGGAGGTTCAATGATGTTTTGGGGTTGTTTTGCTGCCTCTGGCACTGGGTGCCTTGACTGTGTGCAAGGCATCATGAAATCTGAGGATTACCAAAGGATTTTGGGTCGCACTGTAGGGCCCAGTGTCAGAAAGCTGGGTTTGCGTCCAAGATCCTGGGTCTTCCAGCAGGACAATGACCCCAAACATACGTCAAAAAGCACTCAGAAATGGATGGCAAAGAAGCGCTGGAGAGTTCTGAAGTGGCCAGCAATGAGCCCAGATCTAAATCCCATTGAACACCTGTGGAGAGATCTTAAAATTGCTGTTGGGAAAAGGTGTCCTTCCAATAAGAGAGACCTGGAGCTGTTTGCAAAGGAAGAGTGGTCCAAAATTCCGGGTGAGAGGTGTCAGAAGCTTATTGATGGTTATAGGAAGCGACTGATTTCAGTTATGTTTTCCAAAGGGTGTGCAACCAAATATTAAGTTAAGGGTGCCAATACTTTTGTCCAGCCCATTTTTGGGGTTTTGTGTGACATTATGTCATATTTGCTTTTCTGCCTCTGTTTTATATTTGTTCCAATACATACAAAGGGAATAAACATGTGTATAGCAAAACATGTGTTAATGCAATACCTTTTTTGTGTGAAATACTTGATTTTCAGGAAAAATATCAAGGGTGCCAACAATTTCGGCCATGACTGTATAAAAGGAATAAAGATAGGAGATAGAGAAAATAAGGTAGCGGCGTATGCGGACGATTTGATGTTCTATGTAGGAAATCCCAGAACATCACTTCCAAATTTAATGAAAGCATTCAGTGAGTATGGAGAACTGTCGGATCTGAAAATAAACCCGACAAAGACTGAAATTTTAAATATCAACCTTTAAAATGAAGAAAAGGAAAAACTAAAAGAGGAATTCCCTTTCCTTTGGAGAGATAAAGATTTAAAATATCTAGGAATAAAATTATCAGCCTCAACTACGAACTTATATAAAGCCAATTATATAGCACTATTAAATGAGATAAAGGTGGAGCTGAGAAGGGTGGGAAATGGAAACCCATCGTGGATGGCACGCATAAACCTGATAAAGATGATAATTGTCCCTAAAGTATTATACAAATTTCAAATGATCCCAATTAAGCTCCCAGAGACATATTTTAAAGAACTTAGGAAAATGATGATAAAATATATATGGAGAAATAAAAAACCTAGAATAGGCTATGAGATATTGACTAGAAGTAAAGAGAGAGGAGGATTGGGAGTACCAGATTTCAGGAGATATTATAGAGCGGGGATTATTGCGAGAATTTTTGACTGGATCCATAATCCGGAGAAAAGTTGGGTTAAAACTGAGAAAGCACTGAGTGGAATAAGTTTAAGTAAAAGTATTTGGGTACCAGCACAATATAGGGAATTAGAGGAGAGCACTAGTAAGTATACTTTGAATGTTCTAAAAGAATGGGATTTATTACACAGACCAAAAGGGTGGGTTTTTAATTCACAATTAATACCACTTAGGAACACAAAATATTTGATCCCGGGTATGGATAGTATAGCAGGGAAATGGATTATAAAACAAGAGGCGCAATTGAGAGATATATTGGTAGGGGAGGAAATTGGGTCATATAAGGATATGGAAGACAGAAAGGGAGAAGTTTTTAATAAGATGGATAGATTAAGATATTACCAACTGAAGTATTTTTTTGAGAGTCTCCCTAAGCCCATAAGAACTAGAAAGGATTGAAACCCATTTGAGAGATTATTTGAGACACGGGGAAATGGTAGACACGGAATGGCAAAAATACACAAGATATTATTGGAGATTGACACTGACACAAAATTAATGCACATAGAGAAATGGGAAAGAGATATAGGAAGGAAAATAGAGGAGGAGGAGAAGAGGAAAATGTTCACATTAATTCATGAAAATATTAGTATGAGGGAAGTAGAAGTAAATTATAAGTGTTTGAATAGATGGCACATTACCCCTAATGTAGAGCACAAGATGAATACGGAGATGTCACGGATGTGTTGGAGAGGATGTGGTGAGGTTGGCACGTGGTATCACATGTGGTGGGAGTGTTCAGAAATACAGGTGTTTTGGCGGAAGATAGTTTATGTAATAGGGAAAATGACTAAAATCAATATAGGATTGGATCCAGAACTATGTCTCCTCCATATCTCGAAGCTCTCTACGAAAGTATACAAGAGTCTCAGGATATGGCAATACTTGACCGCAGCAAAGAGTCTGATCCCAGGTTCTGGAAGAAAAGAGAGGTGCCAACTTAGGAGGATTGGATAAGTAGAGTAAATCAGCTATCCGGGACAGAAAGATTGTATTATACATATGAGGACAAGTTGGAGTTGTATAATAAAAAATGGAAAGTCTGGGAAGAATATAAAGTAAAGATGAAATATATGAGGAGATAATATTCCTGGAAGTGGAATTAGAATAGGGTTTAGGAAGAATAGAAAGATATGGAGTTAATGAGAGAAAAAGGAAAGTGGAGAGTGGGTGGGAGAGGGAAGGGGGGGAGGGGAGGGGGAGTTTTGGGAGGGGGGGTGGTAAGAAAAGGAAGTTTATATATATGGTCAAATAAATCATATAAATTACTGTTTTGATAATTATAATAATAGAAATGTTGAAATGACATGTATAAGACTTGAAAATAAATAAATATTTATAAAAAAAAAAAAAAAGAAGCTCCATAAGCCCTTCATATCAAAGAATCAGAATATGCTGAGAAGATGTCAGAAGTGTAATGTGAAACATAGCTTTTTAATGTACAATAAAGACTATACAGAAAAAAGGTCAGGAGTACAACATACACTACCCAGAGAATGGGTCAAAAGTATAATGTACAGTGTAACACAGACTAAAGAAAGATAAGAGAGGAGTTTATTGCAAAGACAATAGACAGTGCAGAGAAGGGGCCAGGAGTAACATATACTGTTTAGAGTAAACAGTTAGTGTTTGTCGGTCTTAAGTTTTTTACTTTGATTGTGAATAAGCAATGAAAAATATGTCAGCCAGAAACATGTTGAGCGTGGGGCGTCTAATGTTCTTGTCAGTATTGTGTCCTTTTTACATGTGTTGTGCTCTGGCCAGAGTGGATTACTTTTCTGGAACATTATTTGGTCTGAGTTTACTCTGTGGTAAAAGCGGATGCCCGGTTGGTATCTATCTATCTATCTATCTATCTATCTATCTATGTATCAATCTATCAATCTATATATTTGTCTGTCTACTTTTCTATGCATCAAAGATAAAAGGGCTGATTGGATGTAAAGCTGATATTCAGGGCAAAAAGGTCCTGCTGTCTATCCTCCGTAAAAGGGTATACCTTCTTCCCACTTTTACAGTCGAGACTGGGCACGCAGACGGGACAGCAGTGCAGAGTTCCAACTCTTCGTTTCCGAACTCTAAGATGCGATTTACCTCTTTACACAGTGATCGACCTAGGAGAGGGATCTGCAAAGAGGGATCAGCCTCTAAGAGACGTACTTGCGAACAGTATAGAAGCTCCATAAAGAAGGGGGTGGAGGGGAGAGATGTTTTTTTTTTTTTTTTTCTCTCTGCCCCTCCGTTTCCCTAATTTGCCTCCTGTTTCATCCTTCAGTCCTCTAGCTTTGCTCTAATTCTTCCCCTTTTTGTCAAGAAGTACAAGTAGAAAGGGGTCAATAGGGAGATCTGGATGGAGGGGAGGCTAGCCATGGGAGGAGTGTAGCACTAAGGACCAAATCAAAGGTGGATGTTAGTTCCACAAATGATGAATAGGCAAAGTGAAGGCCTAAAAAGAGGGGGGAGGGGGGGGAGGGATGGTGGTGAGGTTGGGGGGAGGGGATGGAGGGGAGGGAGAGGGGAGGGATTGTGGGAAGAGGGGGGGGGAGGGATAAGGGGAGAGAAAAGGTTAGCGGGATAAATACGCTCTACAGGTATAAGAAAGAGGAAAGTAAGGAGGAAAAGGAGTCAGGAGGAAAAGAGTAAGATGGAAGAAATCCAATATATAACCTATAATGTAAAAGGGCTAAATTGTCCAGGAAAGAGATTTAGGTTATTTAAAGAACTACAACATAGAAAATCCTCAGTGATATTCTTGCAAGAAACACACTTAGAGATAGAGTCGAAGGTTAGACTGAGAACCAGATACTTTCCGACATGGTTTTATGCGGATTCACCAATTAAAAGAGCAAAAGGAGTTGCTATAGGCTTTGCTAAAAATATAAGGTTTGTGGTTGAGGAGAGATTGACGGACCCGGAGGGAAGGTTCCTATTTTTGAGAGGTAAATTACAGGGAATTGAGTGCACAATAGCAAATATATATAGTCCAAATAAGAAGCCAGTGACATTTGTGAGAGAAGTGTTGAAGAGATTGATGGACTTTAAAAAAGGGTGTATGTTAGTGGCGGGTGATTTTAACCTCTGTATAGACCTGAAGATGGATACCACTTCCTGTGTGAGGAGAGAGGAAAGCAAGTCCTTGAGAAGGTTAAAAAAATGGATGCATGAGTGTCAACTGGTGGACATCTGGAGAATTAGGAATATGAAAGAGAGAGATTATACTTTCTTTTCGCAAGTACATGAGACTTATTCTAGACTAGATTACATATTAGTAGAACACCAAATGATAGAATGGGTGGGGGAAGTAAAAATAGGAGTAAGCACCCTATCGGATCATGCCCCGGTAGAAATGAGGTTAAGATGGGGTAGAGAAGAGAGAGAGGGATATGTGTGGCGGATGAATGAGGCACTCCTCATGGATGAAGAGATTAGTCGAAGAATTGAGAGGGAAATTGAGTGGTTTTTTGAAGAGAACGAGACAGAGGATGTATCGGTAGCAACGGTGTGGGAAGCTCATAAAGCTTACATCAGAGGTCTGCTCATTGCAATGGGGGCAAAAAAGAATAAAGAAAGGAAAGAAAAGATAAATAGATTATTAAATGAAATAAATGATCTTGAACAGGTGCATAAAAGGGAAAGATCTAAGGAGATAATGCAGGGGTTAATAAAGAAGAAAGAAGAACTAGAGAATGTAATGGAGGAAGAAAAAAGAAGAGTCTTTAATAAAATAACATGTGAAAGGTATAGATGGGGAGATAGGCCGGGAAAGTATTTAATGAGAACTTTAAGAAAGAAGAAAAATAGAAATTATATTGAGAAAATAAGAAACCCCAAGGGTGAATTTCTACACTCAACTAAGGATATTGCCAGAATATTTAAAGAGTATTACAATGAGTTGTATAATATTATACCCCAGGATAAGTTTAAGAAAATGGAAATAGTAAATAGGGGGAAAAGAAAGATATACCTAGAGGAAGCAGGTCTACCGAAATTAAGAGAAATACAACTGAACTCTTTAGAGGAAGAAATAACTTCAGAGGAAATAAAAATAGCGTTAAAAAGCATGGCGGGAGGGAAAAGTCCGGGTCCAGACGGATACACAGTTAAATACTATAAAAAATATATAGAGCTTTTAATACCCAAGATGAAGACTTATATGAACGCCTTGGGGAATGGGATGGAGATGAGGGGAGAATCGTTACAGGCTAATATAGTACTGATTCAGAAGGAAGATAAAGATCCCTCGCAATGTGCGAGTTATCGACCAATAGCGCTATTGAATGTAGACACTAAAATATTTGCAAAGGTGTTGGCAAATAGATTAAAAGAACTGATGCCGGAGTGGATACATAGAGATCAAGTGGGGTTTGTTCCAGGAAGAGAGGGTAGAGACAACGCTCTGAGATCACTGCTGCTTACACAAGAGGGCAAGAAAGGGAAAACCCCAATGATATTGATGTCGATAGATGCCGAGAAGGCATTCGACAGAGTAAGTTGGGGTTTGATGATGGACACCCTGGAAGCATTAGGAATGGGAGATAGAATAAGAGGGTGGATTGGAGAGTTAGATAGAGGGCCTACCGCCACCATAATGGTAAATGGAGGAAGATCAGAGTATTTTAAGATGTCAAATGGTACAAGACAGGGATGTCCATTGTCCCCACTGTTATATGTATTATCACTGGAGCCCTTGCTGTCTAGGATTAGGAAGAATATAGATATAAAAGGAATAAAGATAGGAGATAGAGAAAATAAGGTAGCGGCGTATGCGGACGATTTGATGTTCTATGTAGGAAATCCCAGAACATCACTTCCAAATTTAATGAAAGCATTCAGTGAGTATGGAGAACTGTCGAATCTGAAAATAAACCCGACAAAGACTGAAATTTTAAATATCAACCTTTAAAATGAAGAAAAGGAAAAACTAAAAGAGGAATTCCCTTTCCTTTGGAGAGATAAAGATTTAAAATATCTAGGAATAAAATTATCAGCCTCAACTACGAACTTATATAAAGCCAACTATATAGCACTATTAAATGAGATAAAGGTGGAGCTGAGAAGGGTGGGAAATGGAAACCCATCGTGGATGGCACGCATAAACCTGATAAAGATGATAATTGTCCCTAAAGTATTATACAAATTTCAAATGATCCCAATTAAGCTCCCAGAGACATATTTTAAAGAACTTAGGAAAATGATGATAAAATATATATGGAGAAATAAAAAACCTAGAATAGGCTATGAGATATTGACTAGAAGTAAAGAGAGAGGAGGATTGGGAGTACCAGATTTCAGGAGATATTATAGAGCGGGGATTATTGCGAGAATTTTTGACTGGATCCATAATCCGGAGAAAAGTTGGGTTAAAACTGAGAAAGCACTGAGTGGAATAAGTTTAAGTAAAAGTATTTGGGTACCAGCACAATATAGGGAATTAGAGGAGAGCACTAGTAAGTATACTTTGAATGTTCTAAAAGAATGGGATTTATTACACAGACAAAAAGGGTGGGTTTTTAATTCACAATTAATACCACTTAGGAACACAAAATATTTGATCCCGGGTATGGATAGTATAGCAGGGAAATGGATTATAAAACAAGAGGCGCAATTGAGAGATATATTGGTAGGGGAGGAAATTGGGTCATATAAGGATATGGAAGACAGAAAGGGAGAAGTTTTTAATAAGATGGATAGATTAAGATATTACCAACTGAAGTATTTTTTTGAGAGTCTCCCTAAGCCCATAAGAACTAGAAAGGATTGAAACCCATTTGAGAGATTATTTGAGACACGGGGAAATGGTAGACACGGAATGGCAAAAATACACAAGATATTATTGGAGATTGACACTGACACAAAATTAATGCACATAGAGAAATGGGAAAGAGATATAGGAAGGAAAATAGAGGAGGAGGAGAAGAGGAAAATGTTCACATTAATTCATGAAAATATTAGTATGAGGGAAGTAGAAGTAAATTATAAGTGTTTGAATAGATGGCACATTACCCCTAATGTAGAGCACAAGATGAATACGGAGATGTCACGGATGTGTTGGAGAGGATGTGGTGAGGTTGGCACGTGGTATCACATGTGGTGGGAGTGTTCAGAAATACAGGTGTTTTGGCGGAAGATAGTTTATGTAATAGGGAAAATGACTAAAATCAATATAGGATTGGATCCAGAACTATGTCTCCTCCATATCTCGAAGCTCTCTACGAAAGTATACAAGAGTCTCGGGATATGGCAATACTTGACCGCAGCAAAGAGTCTGATCCCAGGTTCTGGAAGAAAAGAGAGGTGCCAACTTACGAGGATTGGATAAGTAGAGTAAATCAGCTATCCGGGACAGAAAGATTGTATTATACATATGAGGACAAGTTGGAGTTGTATAATAAAAAATGGAAAGTCTGGGAAGAATATAAAGTAAAGATGAAATATATGAGGAGATAATATTCCTGGAAGTGGAATTAGAATAGGGTTTAGGAAGAATAGAAAGATATGGAGTTAATGAGAGAAAAAGGAAAGTGGAGCGTGGGTGGGAGAGGGAAGGGGGGGAGGGGAGGGGGAGTTTTGGGAGGGGGGGTGGTAAGAAAAGGAAGTTTATATATATGGTCAAATAAATCATATAAATTACTGTTTTGATAATTATAATAATAGAAATGTTGAAATGACATGTATAAGACTTGAAAATAAATAAATATTTATAAAAAAAAAAAAAAAGAAGCTCCATAAGCCCTTCATATCAAAGAATCAGAATATGCTGAGAAGAGGTCAGAAGTGTAATGTGAAACATAGCTTTTTAATGTACAATAAAGACTATACAGAAAAAAGGTCAGGAGTACAACATACACTACCCAGAGAATGGGTCAAAAGTATAATGTACAGTGTAACACAGACTATAGAAAGATAAGAGAGGAGTTTATTGCAAAGACAATAGACAGTGCAGAGAAGGGGCCAGGAGTAACATATACTGTTTAGAGTAAACAGTTAGTGTTTGTCGGTCTTAAGTTTTTTACTTTGATTGTGAATAAGCAATGAAAAATATGTCAGCCAGAAACATGTTGAGCGTGGGGCGTCTAATGTTCTTGTCAGTATTGTGTCCTTTTTACATGTGTTGTGCTCTGGCCAGAGTGGATTACTTTTCTGGAACATTATTTGGTCTGAGTTTACTCTGTGGTAAAAGCGGATGCCCGGTTGGTATCTATCTATCTATCTATCTATCTATCTATCTATCTATCTATCAATCTATATATTTGTCTGTCTACTTTTCTATGCATCAAAGATAAAAGGGCTGATTGGATGTAAAGCTGATATTCAGGGCAAAAAGGTCCTGCTGTCTATCCTCCGTAAAAGGGTATACCTTCTTCCCACTTTTACAGTCGAGACTGGGCACGCAGACGGGACAGCAGTGCAGAGTTCCAACTCTTCGTTTCCGAACTCTAAGATGCGATTTACCTCTTTACACAGTGATCGACCTAGGAGAGGGATCTGCAAAGAGGGATCAGCCTCTAAGAGACGTACTTGCGAACAGTATAGAAGCTCCATAAAGAAGGGGGTGGAGGGGAGAGATGTTTTTTTTTTTTTTTTTTTTTTTCTCTCTGCCCCTCCGTTTCCCTAATTTGCCTCCTGTTTCATCCTTCAGTCCTCTAGCTTTGCTCTAATTCTTCCCCTTTTTGTTAAGAAGTACAAGTAGAAAGGGGTCAATAGGGAGATCTGGATGGAGGGGAGGCTAGCCATGGGAGGAGTGTAGCACTAAGGACCAAATCAAAGGTGGATGTTAGTTCCACAAATGATGAATAGGCAAAGTGAAGGCCTAAAAAGAGGGGGGAGGGGGGGGAGGGATGGTGGTGAGGTTGGGGGGAGGGGATGGAGGGGAGGGAGAGGGGAGGGATTGTGGGAAGAGGGGGGGAGGGATAAGGGGAGAGAAAAGGTTAGCGGGATAAATACGCTCTACAGGTATAAGAAAGAGGAAAGTAAGGAGGAAAAGGAGTCAGGAGGAAAAGAGTAAGATGGAAGAAATCCAATATATAACCTATAATGTAAAAGGGCTAAATTGTCCAGGAAAGAGATTTAGGTTATTTAAAGAACTACAACATAGAAAATCCTCAGTGATATTCTTGCAAGAAACACACTTAGAGATAGAGTCGAAGGTTAGACTGAGAACCAGATACTTTCCGACATGGTTTTATGCGGATTCACCAATTAAAAGAGCAAAAGGAGTTGCTATAGGCTTTGCTAAAAATATAAGGTTTGTGGTTGAGGAGAGATTGACGGACCCGGAGGGAAGGTTCCTATTTTTGAGAGGTAAATTACAGGGAATTGAGTGCACAATAGCAAATATATATAGTCCAAATAAGAAGCCAGTGACATTTGTGAGAGAAGTGTTGAAGAGATTGATGGACTTTAAAAAAGGGTGTATGTTAGTGGCGGGTGATTTTAACCTCTGTATAGACCTGAAGATGGATACCACTTCCTGTGTGAGGAGAGAGGAAAGCAAGTCCTTGAGAAGGTTAAAAAAAAGGATGCATGAGTGTCAACTGGTGGACATCTGGAGAATTAGGAATATGAAAGAGAGAGATTATACTTTCTTTTCGCAAGTACATGAGACTTATTCTAGACTAGATTACATATTAGTAGAACACCAAATGATAGAATGGGTGGGGGAAGTAAAAATAGGAGTAAGCACCCTATCGGATCATGCCCCGGTAGAAATGAGGTTAAGATGGGGTAGAGAAGAGAGAGAGGGATATGTGTGGCGGATGAATGAGGCACTCCTCATGGATGAAGAGATTAGTCGAAGAATTGAGAGGGAAATTGAGTGGTTTTTTGAAGAGAACGAGACAGAGGATGTATCGGTAGCAACGGTGTGGGAAGCTCATAAAGCTTACATCAGAGGTCTGCTCATTGCAATGGGGGCAAAAAAGAATAAAGAAAGGAAAGAAAAGATTAATAGATTATTAAATGAAATAAATGATCTTGAACAGGTGCATAAAAGGGAAAGATCTAAGGAGATAATGCAGGGGTTAATAAAGAAGAAAGAAGAACTAGAGAATGTAATGGAGGAAGAAAAAAGAAGAGTCTTTAATAAAATAACATGTGAAAGGTATAGATGGGGAGATAGGCCGGGAAAGTATTTAATGAGAACTTTAAGAAAGAAGAAAAATAGAAATTATATTGAGAAAATAAGAAACCCCAAGGGTGAATTTCTACACTCAACTAAGGATATTGCCAGAATATTTAAAGAGTATTACAATGAGTTGTATAATATTATACCCCAGGATAAGTTTAAGAAAATGGAAATAGTAAATAGGGGGAAAAGAAAGATATACCTAGAGGAAGCAGGTCTACCGAAATTAAGAGAAATACAACTGAACTCTTTAGAGGAAGAAATAACTTCAGAGGAAATAAAAATAGCGTTAAAAAGCATGGCGGGAGGGAAAAGTCCGGGTCCAGACGGATACACAGTTAAATACTATAAAAAATATATAGAGCTTTTAATACCCAAGATGAAGACTTATATGAACGCCTTGGGGAATGGGATGGAGATGAGGGGAGAATCGTTACAGGCTAATATAGTACTGATTCAGAAGGAAGATAAAGATCCCTCGCAATGTGCGAGTTATCGACCAATAGCGCTATTGAATGTAGACACTAAAATATTTGCAAAGGTGTTGGCAAATAGATTAAAAGAACTGATGCCGGAGTGGATACATAGAGATCAAGTGGGGTTTGTTCCAGGAAGAGAGGGTAGAGACAACGCTCTGAGATCACTGCTGCTTACACAAGAGGGCAAGAAAGGGAAAACCCCAATGATATTGATGTCGATAGATGCCGAGAAGGCATTCGACAGAGTAAGTTGGGGTTTTATGATGGACACCCTGGAAGCATTAGGAATGGGAGATAGAATAAGAGGGTGGATTGGAGAGTTAGATAGAGGGCCTACCGCCACCATAATGGTAAATGGAGGAAGATCAGAGTATTTTAAGATGTCAAATGGTACAAGACAGGGATGTCCATTGTCCCCACTGTTATATGTATTATCACTGGAGCCCTTGCTGTCTAGGATTAGGAAGAATATAGATATAAAAGGAATAAAGATAGGAGATAGAGAAAATAAGGTAGCGGCGTATGCGGACGATTTGATGTTCTATGTAGGAAATCCCAGAACATCACTTCCAAATTTAATGAAAGCATTCAGTGAGTATGGAGAACTGTCGAATCTGAAAATAAACCCGACAAAGACTGAAATTTTAAATATCAACCTTTAAAATGAAGAAAAGGAAAAACTAAAAGAGGAATTCCCTTTCCTTTGGAGAGATAAAGATTTAAAATATCTAGGAATAAAATTATCAGCCTCAACTACGAACTTATATAAAGCCAATTATATAGCACTATTAAATGAGATAAAGGTGGAGCTGAGAAGGGTGGGAAATGGAAACCCATCGTGGATGGCACGCATAAACCTGATAAAGATGATAATTGTCCCTAAAGTATTATACAAATTTCAAATGATCCCAATTAAGCTCCCAGAGACATATTTTAAAGAACTTAGGAAAATGATGATAAAATATATATGGAGAAATAAAAAACCTAGAATAGGCTATGAGATATTGACTAGAAGTAAAGAGAGAGGAGGATTGGGAGTACCAGATTTCAGGAGATAATATAGAGCGGGGATTATTGCGAGAATTTTTGACTGGATCCATAATCCGGAGAAAAGTTGGGTTAAAACTGAGAAAGCACTGAGTGGAATAAGTTTAAGTAAAAGTATTTGGGTACCAGCACAATATAGGGAATTAGAGGAGAGCACTAGTAAGTATACTTTGAATGTTCTAAAAGAATGGGATTTATTACACAGACAAAAAGGGTGGGTTTTTAATTCACAATTAATACCACTTAGGAACACAAAATATTTGATCCCGGGTATGGATAGTATAGCAGGGAAATGGATTATAAAACAAGAGGCGCAATTGAGAGATATATTGGTAGGGGAGGAAATTGGGTCATATAAGGATATGGAAGACAGAAAGGGAGAAGTTTTTAATAAGATGGATAGATTAAGATATTACCAACTGAAGTATTTTTTTGAGAGTCTCCCTAAGCCCATAAGAACTAGAAAGGATTAAAACCCATTTGAGAGATTATTTGAGACACGGGGAAATGGTAGACACGGAATGGCAAAAATACACAAGATATTATTGGAGATTGACACTGACACAAAATTAATGCACATAGAGAAATGGGAAAGAGATATAGGAAGGAAAATAGAGGAGGAGGAGAAGAGGAAAATGTTCACATTAATTCATGAAAATATTAGTATGAGGGAAGTAGAAGTAAATTATAAGTGTTTGAATAGATGGCACATTACCCCTAATGTAGAGCACAAGATGAATACGGAGATGTCACGGATGTGTTGGAGAGGATGTGGTGAGGTTGGCACGTGGTATCACATGTGGTGGGAGTGTTCAGAAATACAGGTGTTTTGGCGGAAGATAGTTTATGTAATAGGGAAAATGACTAAAATCAATATAGGATTGGATCCAGAACTATGTCTCCTCCATATCTCGAAGCTCTCTACGAAAGTATACAAGAGTCTCGGGATATGGCAATACTTGACCGCAGCAAAGAGTCTGATCCCAGGTTCTAGAAGAAAAGAGAGGTGCCAACTTAGGAGGATTGGATAAGTAGAGTAAATCAGCTATCCGGGACAGAAAGATTGTATTATACATATGAGGACAAGTTGGAGTTGTATAATAAAAAATGGAAAGTCTGGGAAGAATATAAAGTAAAGATGAAATATATGAGGAGATAATATTCCTGGAAGTGGAATTAGAATAGGGTTTAGGAAGAATAGAAAGATATGGAGTTAATGAGAGAAAAAGGAAAGTGGAGCGTGGGTGGGAGAGGGAAGGGGGGGAGGGGAGGGGGAGTTTTGGGAGGGGGGGTGGTAAGAAAAGGAAGTTTATATATATGGTCAAATAAATCATATAAATTACTGTTTTGATAATTATAATAATAGAAATGTTGAAATGACATGTATAAGACTTGAAAATAAATAAATATTTATAAAAAAAAAAAAAAAGAAGCTCCATAAGCCCTTCATATCAAAGAATCAGAATATGCTGAGAAGAGGTCAGAAGTGTAATGTGAAACATAGCTTTTTAATGTACAATAAAGACTATACAGAAAAAAGGTCAGGAGTACAACATACACTACCCAGAGAATGGGTCAAAAGTATAATGTACAGTGTAACACAGACTATAGAAAGATAAGAGAGGAGTTTATTGCAAAGACAATAGACAGTGCAGAGAAGGGGCCAGGAGTAACATATACTGTTTAGAGTAAACAGTTAGTGTTTGTCGGTCTTAAGTTTTTTACTTTGATTGTGAATAAGCAATGAAAAATATGTCAGCCAGAAACATGTTGAGCGTGGGGCGTCTAATGTTCTTGTCAGTATTGTGTCCTTTTTACATGTGTTGTGCTCTGGCCAGAGTGGATTACTTTTCTGGAACATTATTTGGTCTGAGTTTACTCTGTGGTAAAAGCGGATGCCCGGTTGGTATCTATCTATCTATCTATCTATCTATCTATCTATCAATCTATATATTTGTCTGTCTACTTTTCTATGCATCAAAGATAAAAGGGCTGATTGGATGTAAAGCTGATATTCAGGGCAAAAAGGTCCTGCTGTCTATCCTCCGTAAAAGGGTATACCTTCTTCCCACTTTTACAGTCGAGACTGGGCACGCAGACGGGACAGCAGTGCAGAGTTCCAACTCTTCGTTTCCGAACTCTAAGATGCGATTTACCTCTTTACACAGTGATCGACCTAGGAGAGGGATCTGCAAAGAGGGATCAGCCTCTAAGAGACGTACTTGCGAACAGTATAGAAGCTCCATAAAGAAGGGGGTGGAGGGGAGAGATGTTTTTTTTTTTTTTTTTTTTTTTCTCTCTGCCCCTCCGTTTCCCTAATTTGCCTCCTGTTTCATCCTTCAGTCCTCTAGCTTTGCTCTAATTCTTCCCCTTTTTGTTAAGAAGTACAAGTAGAAAGGGGTCAATAGGGAGATCTGGATGGAGGGGAGGCTAGCCATGGGAGGAGTGTAGCCCTAAGGACCAAATCAAAGGTGGATGTTAGTTCCACAAATGATGAATAGGCAAAGTGAAGGCCTAAAAAGAGGGGGGAGGGGGGGAGGGATGGTGGTGAGGTTGGGGGGAGGGGATGGAGGGGAGGGAGAGGGGAGGGATTGTGGGAAGAGGGGGGGGGAGGGATAAGGGGAGAGAAAAGGTTAGCGGGATAAATACGCTCTACAGGTATAAGAAAGAGGAAAGTAAGGAGGAAAAGGAGTCAGGAGGAAAAGAGTAAGATGGAAGAAATCCAATATATAACCTATAATGTAAAAGGGCTAAATTGTCCAGGAAAGAGATTTAGGTTATTTAAAGAACTACAACATAGAAAATCCTCAGTGATATTCTTGCAAGAAACACACTTAGAGATAGAGTCGAAGGTTAGACTGAGAACCAGATACTTTCCGACATGGTTTTATGCGGATTCACCAATTAAAAGAGCAAAAGGAGTTGCTATAGGCTTTGCTAAAAATATAAGGTTTGTGGTTGAGGAGAGATTGACGGACCCGGAGGGAAGGTTCCTATTTTTGAGAGGTAAATTACAGGGAATTGAGTGCACAATAGCAAATATATATAGTCCAAATAAGAAGCCAGTGACATTTGTGAGAGAAGTGTTGAAGAGATTGATGGACTTTAAAAAAGGGTGTATGTTAGTGGCGGGTGATTTTAACCTCTGTATAGACCTGAAGATGGATACCACTTCCTGTGTGAGGAGAGAGGAAAGCAAGTCCTTGAGAAGGTTAAAAAAAAGGATGCATGAGTGTCAACTGGTGGACATCTGGAGAATTAGGAATATGAAAGAGAGAGATTATACTTTCTTTTCGCAAGTACATGAGACTTATTCTAGACTAGATTACATATTAGTAGAACACCAAATGATAGAATAGGTGGGGGAAGTAAAAATAGGAGTAAGCACCCTATCGGATCATGCCCCGGTAGAAATGAGGTTAAGATGGGGTAGAGAAGAGAGAGAGGGATATGTGTGGCGGATGAATGAGGCACTCCTCATGGATGAAGAGATTAGTCGAAGAATTGAGAGGGAAATTGAGTGGTTTTTTGAAGAGAACGAGACAGAGGATGTATCGGTAGCAACGGTGTGGGAAGCTCATAAAGCTTACATCAGAGGTCTGCTCATTGCAATGGGGGCAAAAAAGAATAAAGAAAGGAAAGAAAAGATAAATAGATTATTAAATGAAATAAATGATCTTGAACAGGTGCATAAAAGGGAAAGATCTAAGGAGATAATGCAGGGGTTAATAAAGAAGAAAGAAGAACTAGAGAATGTAATGGAGGAAGAAAAAAGAAGAGTCTTTAATAAAATAACATGTGAAAGGTATAGATGGGGAGATAGGCCGGGAAAGTATTTAATGAGAACTTTAAGAAAGAAGAAAAATAGAAATTATATTGAGAAAATAAGAAACCCCAAGGGTGAATTTCTACACTCAACTAAGGATATTGCCAGAATATTTAAAGAGTATTACAATGAGTTGTATAATATTATACCCCAGGATAAGTTTAAGAAAATGGAAATAGTAAATAGGGGGAAAAGAAAGATATACCTAGAGGAAGCAGGTCTACCGAAATTAAGAGAAATACAACTGAACTCTTTAGAGGAAGAAATAACTTCAGAGGAAATAAAAATAGCGTTAAAAAGCATGGCGGGAGGGAAAAGTCCGGGACCAGACGGATACACAGTTAAATACTATAAAAAATATATAGAGCTTTTAATACCCAAGATGAAGACTTATATGAACGCCTTGGGGAATGGGATGGAGATGAGGGGAGAATCGTTACAGGCTAATATAGTACTGATTCAGAAGGAAGATAAAGATCCCTCGCAATGTGCGAGTTATCGACCAATAGCGCTATTGAATGTAGACACTAAAATATTTGCAAAGGTGTTGGCAAATAGATTAAAAGAACTGATGCCGGAGTGGATACATAGAGATCAAGTGGGGTTTGTTCCAGGAAGAGAGGGTAGAGACAACGCTCTGAGATCACTGCTGCTTACACAAGAGGGCAAGAAAGGGAAAACCCCAATGATATTGATGTCGATAGATGCCGAGAAGGCATTCGACAGAGTAAGTTGGGGTTTTATGATGGACACCCTGGAAGCATTAGGAATGGGAGATAGAATAAGAGGGTGGATTGGAGAGTTAGATAGAGGGCCTACCGCCACCATAATGGTAAATGGAGGAAGATCAGAGTATTTTAAGATGTCAAATGGTACAAGACAGGGATGTCCATTGTCCCCACTGTTATATGTATTATCACTGGAGCCCTTGCTGTCTAGGATTAGGAAGAATATAGATATAAAAGGAATAAAGATAGGAGATAGAGAAAATAAGGTAGCGGCGTATGCGGATGATTTGATGTTCTATGTAGGAAATCCCAGAACATCACTTCCAAATTTAATGAAAGCATTCAGTGAGTATGGAGAACTGTCGAATCTGAAAATAAACCCGACAAAGACTGAAATTTTAAATATCAACCTTTAAAATGAAGAAAAGGAAAAACTAAAAGAGGAATTCCCTTTCCTTTGGAGAGATAAAGATTTAAAATATCTAGGAATAAAATTATCAGCCTCAACTACGAACTTATATAAAGCCAATTATATAGCACTATTAAATGAGATAAAGGTGGAGCTGAGAAGGGTGGGAAATGGAAACCCATCGTGGATGGCACGCATAAACCTGATAAAGATGATAATTGTCCCTAAAGTATTATACAAATTTCAAATGATCCCAATTAAGCTCCCAGAGACATATTTTAAAGAACTTAGGAAAATGATGATAAAATATATATGGAGAAATAAAAAACCTAGAATAGGCTATGAGATATTGACTAGAAGTAAAGAGAGAGGAGGATTGGGAGTACCAGATTTCAGGAGATATTATAGAGCGGGGATTATTGCGAGAATTTTTGACTGGATCCATAATCCGGAGAAAAGTTGGGTTAAAACTGAGAAAGCACTGAGTGGAATAAGTTTAAGTAAAAGTATTTGGGTACCAGCACAATATAGGGAATTAGAGGAGAGCACTAGTAAGTATACTTTGAATGTTCTAAAAGAATGGGATTTATTACACGGACAAAAAGGGTGGGTTTTTAATTCACAATTAATACCACTTAGGAACACAAAATATTTGATCCCGGGTATGGATAGTATAGCAGGGAAATGGATTATAAAACAAGAGGCGCAATTGAGAGATATATTGGTAGGGGAGGAAATTGGGTCATATAAGGATATGGAAGACAGAAAGGGAGAAGTTTTTAATAAGATGGATAGATTAAGATATTACCAACTGAAGTATTTTTTTGAGAGTCTCCCTAAGCCCATAAGAACTAGAAAGGATTGAAACCCATTTGAGAGATTATTTGAGACACGGGGAAATGGTAGACACGGAATGGCAAAAATACACAAGATATTATTGGAGATTGACACTGACACAAAATTAATGCACATAGAGAAATGGGAAAGAGATATAGGAAGGAAAATAGAGGAGGAGGAGAAGAGGAAAATGTTCACATTAATTCATGAAAATATTAGTATGAGGGAAGTAGAAGTAAATTATAAGTGTTTGAATAGATGGCACATTACCCCTAATGTAGAGCACAAGATGAATACGGAGATGTCACGGATGTGTTGGAGAGGATGTGGTGAGGTTGGCACGTGGTATCACATGTGGTGGGAGTGTTCAGAAATACAGGTGTTTTGGCGGAAGATAGTTTATGTAATAGGGAAAATGACTAAAATCAATATAGGATTGGATCCAGAACTATGTCTCCTCCATATCTCGAAGCTCTCTACGAAAGTATACAAGAGTCTCAGGATATGGCAATACTTGACCGCAGCAAAGAGTCTGATCCCAGGTTCTGGAAGAAAAGAGAGGTGCCAACTTAGGAGGATTGGATAAGTAGAGTAAATCAGCTATCCGGGACAGAAAGATTGTATTATACATATGAGGACAAGTTGGAGTTGTATAATAAAAAATGGAAAGTCTGGGAAGAATATAAAGTAAAGATGAAATATATGAGGAGATAATATTCCTGGAAGTGGAATTAGAATAGGGTTTAGGAAGAATAGAAAGATATGGAGTTAATGAGAGAAAAAGGAAAGTGGAGCGTGGGTGGGAGAGGGAAGGGGGGGAGGGGAGGGGGAGTTTTGGGAGGGGGGGTGGTAAGAAAAGGAAGTTTATATATATGGTCAAATAAATCATATAAATTACTGTTTTGATAATTATAATAATAGAAATGTTGAAATGACATGTATAAGACTTGAAAATAAATAAATATTTATAAAAAAAAAAAAAAGAAGCTCCATAAGCCCTTCATATCAAAGAATCAGAATATGCTGAGAAGAGGTCAGAAGTGTAATGTGAAACATAGCTTTTTAATGTACAATAAAGACTATACAGAAAAAAGGTCAGGAGTACAACATACACTACCCAGAGAATGAGTCAAAAGTATAATGTACAGTGTAACACAGACTATAGAAAGATAAGAGAGGAGTTTATTGCAAAGACAATAGACAGTGCAGAGAAGGGGCCAGGAGTAACATATACTGTTTAGAGTAAACAGTTAGTGTTTGTCGGTCTTAAGTTTTTTACTTTGATTGTGAATAAGCAATGAAAAATATGTCAGCCAGAAACATGTTGAGCGTGGGGCGTCTAATGTTCTTGTCAGTATTGTGTGCTTTTTACATGTGTTGTGCTCTGGCCAGAGTGGATTACTTTTCTGGAACATTATTTGGTCTGAGTTTACTCTGTGGTAAAAGCGGATGCCCGGTTGGTATCTATCTATCTATCTATCTATCTATCTATCTATCTATCTATCTATCTATCTATCAATCTATATATTTGTCTGTCTACTTTTCTATGCATCAAAGATAAAAGGGCTGATTGGATGTAAAGCTGATATTCAGGGCAAAAAGGTCCTGCTGTCTATCCTCCGTAAAAGGGTATACCTTCTTCCCACTTTTACAGTCGAGACTGGGCACGCAGACGGGACAGCAGTGCAGAGTTCCAACTCTTCGTTTCCGAACTCTAAGATGCGATTTACCTCTTTACACAGTGATCGACCTAGGAGAGGGATCTGCAAAGAGGGATCAGCCTCTAAGAGACGTACTTGCGAACAGTATAGAAGCTCCATAAAGAAGGGGGTGGAGGGGAGAGAAGTTTTTTTTTTTTTTTTTTTTTTTCTCTCTGCCCCTCCGTTTCCCTAATTTGCCTCCTGTTTCATCCTTCAGTCCTCTAGCTTTGCTCTAATTCTTCCCCTTTTTGTTAAGAAGTACAAGTAGAAAGGGGTCAATAGGGAGATCTGGATGGAGGGGAGGCTAGCCATGGGAGGAGTGTAGCCCTAAGGACCAAATCAAAGGTGGATGTTAGTTCCACAAATGATGAATAGGCAAAGTGAAGGCCTAAAAAGAGGGGGGAGCGGGGGGAGGGATGGTGGTGAGGTTGGGGGGAGGGGATGGAGGGGAGAGGGGAGGGATTGTGGGAAGAGGGGGGGGAGGGATAAGGGGAGAGAAAAGGTTAGCGGGATAAATACGCTCTACAGGTATAAGAAAGAGGAAAGTAAGGAGGAAAAGGAGTCAGGAGGAAAAGAGTAAGATGGAAGAAATCCAATATATAACCTATAATGTAAAAGGGCTAAATTGTCCAGGAAAGAGATTTAGGTTATTTAAAGAACTACAACATAGAAAATCCTCAGTGATATTCTTGCAAGAAACACACTTAGAGATAGAGTCGAAGGTTAAACTGAGAACCAGATACTTTCCGACATGGTTTTATGCGGATTCACCAATTAAAAGAGCAAAAGGAGTTGCTATAGGCTTTGCTAAAAATATAAGGTTTGTGGTTGAGGAGAGATTGACGGACCCGGAGGGAAGGTTCCTATTTTTCAGAGGTAAATTACAGGGAATTGAGTGCACAATAGCAAATATATATAGTCCAAATAAGAAGCCAGTGACATTTGTGAGAGAAGTGTTGAAGAGATTGATGGACTTTAAAAAAGGGTGTATGTTAGTGGCGGGTGATTTTAACCTCTGTATAGACCTGAAGATGGATACCACTTCCTGTGTGAGGAGAGAGGAAAGCAAGTCCTTGAGAAGGTTAAAAAAAAGGATGCATGAGTGTCAACTGGTGGACATCTGGAGAATTAGGAATATGAAAGAGAGAGATTATACTTTCTTTTCGCAAGTACATGAGACTTATTCTAGACTAGATTACATATTAGTAGAACACCAAATGATAGAATGGGTGGGGGAAGTAAAAATAGGAGTAAGCACCCTATCGGATCATGCCCCGGTAGAAATGAGGTTAAGATGGGGTAGAGAAGAGAGAGAGGGATATGTGTGGCGGATGAATGAGGCACTCCTCATGGATGAAGAGATTAGTCGAAGAATTGAGAGGGAAATTGAGTGGTTTTTTGAAGAGAACGAGACAGAGGATGTATCGGTAGCAACGGTGTGGGAAGCTCATAAAGCTTACATCAGAGGTCTGCTCATTGCAATGGGGGCAAAAAAGAATAAAGAAAGGAAAGAAAAGATAAATAGATTATTAAATGAAATAAATGATCTTGAACAGGTGCATAAAAGGGAAAGATCTAAGGAGATAATGCAGGGGTTAATAAAGAAGAAAGAAGAACTAGAGAATGTAATGGAGGAAGAAAAAAGAAGAGTCTTTAATAAAATAACATGTGAAAGGTATAGATGGGGAGATAGGCCGGGAAAGTATTTAATGAGAACTTTAAGAAAGAAGAAAAATAGAAATTATATTGAGAAAATAAGAAACCCCAAGGGTGAATTTCTACACTCAACTAAGGATATTGCCAGAATATTTAAAGAGTATTACAATGAGTTGTATAATATTATACCCCAGGATAAGTTTAAGAAAATGGAAATAGTAAATAGGGGGAAAAGAAAGATATACCTAGAGGAAGCAGGTCTACCGAAATTAAGAGAAATACAACTGAACTCTTTAGAGGAAGAAATAACTTCAGAGGAAATAAAAATAGCGTTAAAAAGCATGGCGGGAGGGAAAAGTCCGGGTCCAGACGGATACACAGTTAAATACTATAAAAAATATATAGAGCTTTTAATACCCAAGATGAAGACTTATATGAACGCCTTGGGGAATGGGATGGAGATGAGGGGAGAATCGTTACAGGCTAATATAGTACTGATTCAGAAGGAAGATAAAGATCCCTCGCAATGTGCGAGTTATCGACCAATAGCGCTATTGAATGTAGACACTAAAATATTTGCAAAGGTGTTGGCAAATAGATTAAAAGAACTGATGCCGGAGTGGATACATAGAGATCAAGTGGGGTTTGTTCCAGGAAGAGAGGGTAGAGACAACGCTCTGAGATCACTGCTGCTTACACAAGAGGGCAAGAAAGGGAAAACCCCAATGATATTGATGTCGATAGATGCCGAGAAGGCATTCGACAGAGTAAGTTGGGGTTTTATGATGGACACCCTGGAAGCATTAGGAATGGGAGATAGAATAAGAGGGTGGATTGGAGAGTTAGATAGAGGGCCTACCGCCACCATAATGGTAAATGGAGGAAGATCAGAGTATTTTAAGATGTCAAATGGTACAAGACAGGGATGTCCATTGTCCCCACTGTTATATGTATTATCACTGGAGCCCTTGCTGTCTAGGATTAGGAAGAATATAGATATAAAAGGAATAAAGATAGGAGATAGAGAAAATAAGGTAGCGGCGTATGCGGATGATTTGATGTTCTATGTAGGAAATCCCAGAACATCACTTCCAAATTTAATGAAAGCATTCAGTGAGTATGGAGAACTGTCGAATCTGAAAATAAACCCGACAAAGACTGAAATTTTAAATATCAACCTTTAAAATGAAGAAAAGGAAAAACTAAAAGAGGAATTCCCTTTCCTTTGGAGAGATAAAGATTTAAAATATCTAGGAATAAAATTATCAGCCTCAACTACGAACTTATATAAAGCCAATTATATAGCACTATTAAATGAGATAAAGGTGGAGCTGAGAAGGGTGGGAAATGGAAACCCATCGTGGATGGCACGCATAAACCTGATAAAGATGATAATTGTCCCTAAAGTATTATACAAATTTCAAATGATCCCAATTAAGCTCCCAGAGACATATTTTAAAGAACTTAGGAAAATGATGATAAAATATATATGGAGAAATAAAAAACCTAGAATAGGCTATGAGATATTGACTAGAAGTAAAGAGAGAGGAGGATTGGGAGTACCAGATTTCAGGAGATATTATAGAGCGGGGATTATTGCGAGAATTTTTGACTGGATCCATAATCAGGAGAAAAGTTGGGTTAAAACTGAGAAAGCACTGAGTGGAATAAGTTTAAGTAAAAGTATTTGGGTACCAGCACAATATAGGGAATTAGAGGAGAGCACTAGTAAGTATACTTTGAATGTTCTAAAAGAATGGGATTTATTACACAGACAAAAAGGGTGGGTTTTTAATTCACAATTAATACCACTTAGGAACACAAAATATTTGATCCCGGGTATGGATAGTATAGCAGGGAAATGGATTATAAAACAAGAGGCGCAATTGAGAGATATATTGGTAGGGGAGGAAATTGGGTCATATAAGGATATGGAAGACAGAAAGGGAGAAGTTTTTAATAAGATGGATAGATTAAGATATTACCAACTGAAGTATTTTTTTGAGAGTCTCCCTAAGCCCATAAGAACTAGAAAGGATTGAAACCCATTTGAGAGATTATTTGAGACACGGGGAAATGGTAGACACGGAATGGCAAAAATACACAAGATATTATTGGAGATTGACACTGACACAAAATTAATGCACATAGAGAAATGGGAAAGAGATATAGGAAGGAAAATAGAGGAGGAGGAGAAGAGGAAAATGTTCACATTAATTCATGAAAATATTAGTATGAGGGAAGTAGAAGTAAATTATAAGTGTTTGAATAGATGGCACATTACCCCTAATGTAGAGCACAAGATGAATACGGAGATGTCACGGATGTGTTGGAGAGGATGTGGTGAGGTTGGCACGTGGTATCACATGTGGTGGGAGTGTTCAGAAATACAGGTGTTTTGGCGGAAGATAGTTTATGTAATAGGGAAAATGACTAAAATCAATATAGGATTGGATCCAGAACTATGTCTCCTCCATATCTCGAAGCTCTCTACGAAAGTATACAAGAGTCTCAGGATATGGCAATACTTGACCGCAGCAAAGAGTCTGATCCCAGGTTCTGGAAGAAAAGAGAGGTGCCAACTTAGGAGGATTGGATAAGTAGAGTAAATCAGCTATCCGGGACAGAAAGATTGTATTATACATATGAGGACAAGTTGGAGTTGTATAATAAAAAATGGAAAGTCTGGGAAGAATATAAAGTAAAGATGAAATATATGAGGAGATAATATTCCTGGAAGTGGAATTAGAATAGGGTTTAGGAAGAATAGAAAGATATGGAGTTAATGAGAGAAAAAGGAAAGTGGAGCGTGGGTGGGAGAGGGAAGGGGGGGAGGGGAGGGGGAGTTTTGGGAGGGGGGGTGGTAAGAAAAGGAAGTTATATATATGGTCAAATAAATCATATAAATTACTGTTTTGATAATTATAATAATAGAAATGTTGAAATGACATGTATAAGACTTGAAAATAAATAAATATTTATAAAAAAAAAAAAAAAAGAAGCTCCATAAGCCCTTCATATCAAAGAATCAGAATATGCTGAGAAGAGGTCAGAAGTGTAATGTGAAACATAGCTTTTTAATGCACAATAAAGACTATACAGAAAAAAGGTCAGGAGTACAACATACACTACCCAGAGAATGGGTCAAAAGTATAATGTACAGTGTAACACAGACTATAGAAAGATAAGAGAGGAGTTTATTGCAAAGACAATAGACAGTGCAGAGAAGGGGCCAGGAGTAACATATACTGTTTAGAGTAAACAGTTAGTGTTTGTCGGTCTTAAGTTTTTTACTTTGATTGTGAATAAGCAATGAAAAATATGTCAGCCAGAAACATGTTGAGCGTGGGGCGTCTAATGTTCTTGTCAGTATTGTGTCCTTTTTACATGTGTTGTGCTCTGGCCAGAGTGGATTACTTTTCTGGAACATTATTTGGTCTGAGTTTACTCTGTGGTAAAAGCGGATGCCCGGTTGGTATCTATCTATCTATCTATCTATCTATCTATCTATCTATCTATCTATCTATCTATCAATCTATATATTTGTCTGTCTACTTTTCTATGCATCAAAGATAAAAGGGCTGATTGGATGTAAAGCTGATATTCAGGGCAAAAAGGTCCTGCTGTCTATCCTCCGTAAAAGGGTATACCTTCTTCCCACTTTTACAGTCGAGACTGGGCACGCAGACGGGACAGCAGTGCAGAGTTCCAACTCTTCGTTTCCGAACTCTAAGATGCGATTTACCTCTTTACACAGTGATCGACCTAGGAGAGGGATCTGCAAAGAGGGATCAGCCTCTAAGAGACGTACTTGCGAACAGTATAGAAGCTCCATAAAGAAGGGGGTGGAGGGGAGAGATGTTTTTTTTTTTTTTTTTTTCTCTCTGCCCCTCCGTTTCCCTAATTTGCCTCCTGTTTCATCCTTCAGTCCTCTAGCTTTGCTCTAATTCTTCCCCTTTTTGTTAAGAAGTACAAGTAGAAAGGGGTCAATAGGGAGATCTGGATGGAGGGGAGGCTAGCCATGGGAGGAGTGTAGCCCTAAGGACCAAATCAAAGGTGGATGTTAGTTCCACAAATGATGAATAGGCAAAGTGAAGGCCTAAAAAGAGGGGGGAGGGGGGGAGGGATGGTGGTGAGGTTGGGGGGAGGGGATGGAGGGGAGGGAGAGGGGAGGGATTGTGGGAAGAGGGGGGGGAGGGATAAGGGGAGAGAAAAGGTTAGCGGGATAAATACGCTCTACAGGTATAAGAAAGAGGAAAGTAAGGAGGAAAAGGAGTCAGGAGGAAAAGAGTAAGATGGAAGAAATCCAATATATAACCTATAATGTAAAAGGGCTAAATTGTCCAGGAAAGAGATTTAGGTTATTTAAAGAACTACAACATAGAAAATCCTCAGTGATATTCTTGCAAGAAACACACTTAGAGATAGAGTCGAAGGTTAAACTGAGAACCAGATACTTTCCGACATGGTTTTATGCGGATTCACCAATTAAAAGAGCAAAAGGAGTTGCTATAGGCTTTGCTAAAAATATAAGGTTTGTGGTTGAGGAGAGATTGACGGACCCGGAGGGAAGGTTCCTATTTTTCAGAGGTAAATTACAGGGAATTGAGTGCACAATAGCAAATATATATAGTCCAAATAAGAAGCCAGTGACATTTGTGAGAGAAGTGTTGAAGAGATTGATGGACTTTAAAAAAGGGTGTATGTTAGTGGCGGGTGATTTTAACCTCTGTATAGACCTGAAGATGGATACCACTTCCTGTGTGAGGAGAGAGGAAAGCAAGTCCTTGAGAAGGTTAAAAAAAAGGATGCATGAGTGTCAACTGGTGGACATCTGGAGAATTAGGAATATGAAAGAGAGAGATTATACTTTCTTTTCGCAAGTACATGAGACTTATTCTAGACTAGATTACATATTAGTAGAACACCAAATGATAGAATGGGTGGGGGAAGTAAAAATAGGAGTAAGCACCCTATCGGATCATGCCCCGGTAGAAATGAGGTTAAGATGGGGTAGAGAAGAGAGAGAGGGATATGTGTGGCGGATGAATGAGGCACTCCTCATGGATGAAGAGATTAGTTGAAGAATTGAGAGGGAAATTGAGTGGTTTTTTGAAGAGAACGAGACAGAGGATGTATCGGTAGCAACGGTGTGGGAAGCTCATAAAGCTTACATCAGAGGTCTGCTCATTGCAATGGGGGCAAAAAAGAATAAAGAAAGGAAAGAAAAGATAAATAGATTATTAAATGAAATAAATGATCTTGAACAGGTGCATAAAAGGGAAAGATCTAAGGAGATAATGCAGGGGTTAATAAAGAAGAAAGAAGAACTAGAGAATGTAATGGAGGAAGAAAAAAGAAGAGTCTTTAATAAAATAACATGTGAAAGGTATAGATGGGGAGATAGGCCGGGAAAGTATTTAATGAGAACTTTAAGAAAGAAGAAAAATAGAAATTATATTGAGAAAATAAGAAACCCCAAGGGTGAATTTCTACACTCAACTAAGGATATTGCCAGAATATTTAAAGAGTATTACAATGAGTTGTATAATATTATACCCCAGGATAAGTTTAAGAAAATGGAAATAGTAAATAGGGGGAAAAGAAAGATATACCTAGAGGAAGCAGGTCTACCGAAATTAAGAGAAATACAACTGAACTCTTTAGAGGAAGAAATAACTTCAGAGGAAATAAAAATAGCGTTAAAAAGCATGGCGGGAGGGAAAAGTCCGGGTCCAGACGGATACACAGTTAAATACTATAAAAAATATATAGAGCTTTTAATACCCAAGATGAAGACTTATATGAACGCCTTGGGGAATGGGATGGAGATGAGGGGAGAATCGTTACAGGCTAATATAGTACTGATTCAGAAGGAAGATAAAGATCCCTCGCAATGTGCGAGTTATCGACCAATAGCGCTATTGAATGTAGACACTAAAATATTTGCAAAGGTGTTGGCAAATAGATTAAAAGAACTGATGCCGGAGTGGATACATAGAGATCAAGTGGGGTTTGTTCCAGGAAGAGAGGGTAGAGACAACGCTCTGAGATCACTGCTGCTTACACAAGAGGGCAAGAAAGGGAAAACCCCAATGATATTGATGTCGATAGATGCCGAGAAGGCATTCGACAGAGTAAGTTGGGGTTTTATGATGGACACCCTGGAAGCATTAGGAATGGGAGATAGAATAAGAGGGTGGATTGGAGAGTTAGATAGAGGGCCTACCGCCACCATAATGGTAAATGGAGGAAGATCAGAGTATTTTAAGATGTCAAATGGTACAAGACAGGGATGTCCATTGTCCCCACTGTTATATGTATTATCACTGGAGCCCTTGCTGTCTAGGATTAGGAAAAATATAGATATAAAAGGAATAAAGATAGGAGATAGAGAAAATAAGGTAGCGGCGTATGCGGACGATTTGATGTTCTATGTAGGAAATCCCAGAACATCACTTCCAAATTTAATGAAAGCATTCAGTGAGTATGGAGAACTGTCGAATCTGAAAATAAACCCGACAAAGACTGAAATTTTAAATATCAACCTTTAAAATGAAGAAAAGGAAAAACTAAAAGAGGAATTCCCTTTCCTTTGGAGAGATAAAGATTTAAAATATCTAGGAATAAAATTATCAGCCTCAACTACGAACTTATATAAAGCCAATTATATAGCACTATTAAATGAGATAAAGGTGGAGCTGAGAAGGGTGGGAAATGGAAACCCATCGTGGATGGCACGCATAAACCTGATAAAGATGATAATTGTCCCTAAAGTATTATACAAATTTCAAATGATCCCAATTAAGCTCCCAGAGACATATTTTAAAGAACTTAGGAAAATGATGATAAAATATATATGGAGAAATAAAAAACCTAGAATAGGCTATGAGATATTGACTAGAAGTAAAGAGAGAGGAGGATTGGGAGTACCAGATTTCAGGAGATATTATAGAGCGGGGATTATTGCGAGAATTTTTGACTGGATCCATAATCCGGAGAAAAGTTGGGTTAAAACTGAGAAAGCACTGAGTGGAATAAGTTTAAGTAAAAGTATTTGGGTACCAGCACAATATAGGGAATTAGAGGAGAGCACTAGTAAGTATACTTTGAATGTTCTAAAAGAATGGGATTTATTACACAGACCAAAAGGGTGGGTTTTTAATTCACAATTAATACCACTTAGGAACACAAAATATTTGATCCCGGGTATGGATAGTATAGCAGGGAAATGGATTATAAAACAAGAGGCGCAATTGAGAGATATATTGGTAGGGGAGGAAATTGGGTCATATAAGGATATGGAAGACAGAAAGGGAGAAGTTTTTAATAAGATGGATAGATTAAGATATTACCAACTGAAGTATTTTTTTGAGAGTCTCCCTAAGCCCATAAGAACTAGAAAGGATTGAAACCCATTTGAGAGATTATTTGAGACACGGGGAAATGGTAGACACGGAATGGCAAAAATACACAAGATATTATTGGAGATTGACACTGACACAAAATTAATGCACATAGAGAAATGGGAAAGAGATATAGGAAGGAAAATAGAGGAGGAGGAGAAGAGGAAAATGTTCACATTAATTCATGAAAATATTAGTATGAGGGAAGTAGAAGTAAATTATAAGTGTTTGAATAGATGGCACATTACCCCTAATGTAGAGCACAAGATGAATACGGAGATGTCACGGATGTGTTGGAGAGGATGTGGTGAGGTTGGCACGTGGTATCACATGTGGTGGGAGTGTTCAGAAATACAGGTGTTTTGGCGGAAGATAGTTTATGTAATAGGGAAAATGACTAAAATCAATATAGGATTGGATCCAGAACTATGTCTCCTCCATATCTCGAAGCTCTCTACGAAAGTATACAAGAGTCTCAGGATATGGCAATACTTGACCGCAGCAAAGAGTCTGATCCCAGGTTCTGGAAGAAAAGAGAGGTGCCAACTTAGGAGGATTGGATAAGTAGAGTAAATCAGCTATCCGGGACAGAAAGATTGTATTATACATATGAGGACAAGTTGGAGTTGTATAATAAAAAATGGAAAGTCTGGGAAGAATATAAAGTAAAGATGAAATATATGAGGAGATAATATTCCTGGAAGTGGAATTAGAATAGGGTTTAGGAAGAATAGAAAGATATGGAGTTAATGAGAGAAAAAGGAAAGTGGAGAGTGGGTGGGAGAGGGAAGGGGGGGAGGGGAGGGGGAGTTTTGGGAGGGGGGGTGGTAAGAAAAGGAAGTTTATATATATGGTCAAATAAATCATATAAATTACTGTTTTGATAATTATAATAATAGAAATGTTGAAATGACATGTATAAGACTTGAAAATAAATAAATATTTATAAAAAAAAAAAAAAAGAAGCTCCATAAGCCCTTCATATCAAAGAATCAGAATATGCTGAGAAGATGTCAGAAGTGTAATGTGAAACATAGCTTTTTAATGTACAATAAAGACTATACAGAAAAAAGGTCAGGAGTACAACATACACTACCCAGAGAATGGGTCAAAAGTATAATGTACAGTGTAACACAGACTATAGAAAGATAAGAGAGGAGTTTATTGCAAAGACAATAGACAGTGCAGAGAAGGGGCCAGGAGTAACATATACTGTTTAGAGTAAACAGTTAGTGTTTGTCGGTCTTAAGTTTTTTACTTTGATTGTGAATAAGCAATGAAAAATATGTCAGCCAGAAACATGTTGAGCGTGGGGCGTCTAATGTTCTTGTCAGTATTGTGTCCTTTTTACATGTGTTGTGCTCTGGCCAGAGTGGATTACTTTTCTGGAACATTATTTGGTCTGAGTTTACTCTGTGGTAAAAGCGGATGCCCGGTTGGTATCTATCTATCTATCTATCTATCTATCTATCTATCTATCAATCTATATATTTGTCTGTCTACTTTTCTATGCATCAAAGATAAAAGGGCTGATTGGATGTAAAGCTGATATTCAGGGCAAAAAGGTCCTGCTGTCTATCCTCCGTAAAAGGGTATACCTTCTTCCCACTTTTACAGTCGAGACTGGGCACGCAGACGGGACAGCAGTGCAGAGTTCCAACTCTTCGTTTCCGAACTCTAAGATGCGATTTACCTCTTTACACAGTGATCGACCTAGGAGAGGGATCTGCAAAGAGGGATCAGCCTCTAAGAGACGTACTTGCGAACAGTATAGAAGCTCCATAAAGAAGGGGGTGGAGGGGAGAGATGTTTTTTTTTTTTTTTTTTTTTCTCTCTGCCCCTCCGTTTCCCTAATTTGCCTCCTGTTTCATCCTTCAGTCCTCTAGCTTTGCTCTAATTCTTCCCCTTTTTGTTAAGAAGTACAAGTAGAAAGGGGTCAATAGGGAGATCTGGATGGAGGGGAGGCTAGCCATGGGAGGAGTGTAGCCCTAAGGACCAAATCAAAGGTGGATGTTAGTTCCACAAATGATGAATAGGCAAAGTGAAGGCCTAAAAAGAGGGGGGAGGGGGGGGAGGGATGGTGGTGAGGTTGGGGGGAGGGGATGGAGGGGAGGGAGAGGGGAGGGATTGTGGGAAGAGGGGGGGGAGGGATAAGGGGAGAGAAAAGGTTAGCGGGATAAATACGCTCTACAGGTATAAGAAAGAGGAAAGTAAGGAGGAAAAGGAGTCAGGAGGAAAAGAGTAAGATGGAAGAAATCCAATATATAACCTATAATGTAAAAGGGCTAAATTGTCCAGGAAAGAGATTTAGGTTATTTAAAGAACTACAACATAGAAAATCCTCAGTGATATTCTTGCAAGAAACACACTTAGAGATAGAGTCGAAGGTTAAACTGAGAACCAGATACTTTCCGACATGGTTTTATGCGGATTCACCAATTAAAAGAGCAAAAGGAGTTGCTATAGGCTTTGCTAAAAATATAAGGTTTGTGGTTGAGGAGAGATTGACGGACCCGGAGGGAAGGTTCCTATTTTTCAGAGGTAAATTACAGGGAATTGAGTGCACAATAGCAAATATATATAGTCCAAATAAGAAGCCAGTGACATTTGTGAGAGAAGTGTTGAAGAGATTGATGGACTTTAAAAAAGGGTGTATGTTAGTGGCGGGTGATTTTAACCTCTGTATAGACCTGAAGATGGATACCACTTCCTGTGTGAGGAGAGAGGAAAGCAAGTCCTTGAGAAGGTTAAAAAAAAGGATGCATGAGTGTCAACTGGTGGACATCTGGAGAATTAGGAATATGAAAGAGAGAGATTATACTTTCTTTTCGCAAGTACATGAGACTTATTCTAGACTAGATTACATATTAGTAGAACACCAAATGATAGAATGGGTGGGGGAAGTAAAAATAGGAGTAAGCACCCTATCGGATCATGCCCCGGTAGAAATGAGGTTAAGATGGGGTAGAGAAGAGAGAGAGGGATATGTGTGGCGGATGAATGAGGCACTCCTCATGGATGAAGAGATTAGTCGAAGAATTGAGAGGGAAATTGAGTGGTTTTTTGAAGAGAACGAGACAGAGGATGTATCGGTAGCAACGGTGTGGGAAGCTCATAAAGCTTACATCAGAGGTCTGCTCATTGCAATGGGGGCAAAAAAGAATAAAGAAAGGAAAGAAAAGATAAATAGATTATTAAATGAAATAAATGATCTTGAACAGGTGCATAAAAGGGAAAGATCTAAGGAGATAATGCAGGGGTTAATAAAGAAGAAAGAAGAACTAGAGAATGTAATGGAGGAAGAAAAAAGAAGAGTCTTTAATAAAATAACATGTGAAAGGTATAGATGGGGAGATAGGCCGGGAAAGTATTTAATGAGAACTTTAAGAAAGAAGAAAAATAGAAATTATATTGAGAAAATAAGAAACCCCAAGGGTGAATTTCTACACTCAACTAAGGATATTGCCAGAATATTTAAAGAGTATTACAATGAGTTGTATAATATTATACCCCAGGATAAGTTTAAGAAAATGGAAATAGTAAATAGGGGGAAAAGAAAGATATACCTAGAGGAAGCAGGTCTACCGAAATTAAGAGAAATACAACTGAACTCTTTAGAGGAAGAAATAACTTCAGAGGAAATAAAAATAGCGTTAAAAAGCATGGCGGGAGGGAAAAGTCCGGGTCCAGACGGATACACAGTTAAATACTATAAAAAATATATAGAGCTTTTAATACCCAAGATGAAGACTTATATGAACGCCTTGGGGAATGGGATGGAGATGAGGGGAGAATCGTTACAGGCTAATATAGTACTGATTCAGAAGGAAGATAAAGATCCCTCGCAATGTGCGAGTTATCGACCAATAGCGCTATTGAATGTAGACACTAAAATATTTGCAAAGGTGTTGGCAAATAGATTAAAAGAACTGATGCCGGAGTGGATACATAGAGATCAAGTGGGGTTTGTTCCAGGAAGAGAGGGTAGAGACAACGCTCTGAGATCACTGCTGCTTACACAAGAGGGCAAGAAAGGGAAAACCCCAATGATATTGATGTCGATAGATGCCGAGAAGGCATTCGACAGAGTAAGTTGGGGTTTTATGATGGACACCCTGGAAGCATTAGGAATGGGAGATAGAATAAGAGGGTGGATTGGAGAGTTAGATAGAGGGCCTACCGCCACCATAATGGTAAATGGAGGAAGATCAGAGTATTTTAAGATGTCAAATGGTACAAGACAGGGATGTCCATTGTCCCCACTGTTATATGTATTATCACTGGAGCCCTTGCTGTCTAGGATTAGGAAGAATATAGATATAAAAGGAATAAAGATAGGAGATAGAGAAAATAAGGTAGCGGCGTATGCGGACGATTTGATGTTCTATGTAGGAAATCCCAGAACATCACTTCCAAATTTAATGAAAGCATTCAGTGAGTATGGAGAACTGTCGAATCTGAAAATAAACCCGACAAAGACTGAAATTTTAAATATCAACCTTTAAAATGAAGAAAAGGAAAAACTAAAAGAGGAATTCCCTTTCCTTTGGAGAGATAAAGATTTAAAATATCTAGGAATAAAATTATCAGCCTCAACTACGAACTTATATAAAGCCAATTATATAGCACTATTAAATGAGATAAAGGTGGAGCTGAGAAGGGTGGGAAATGGAAACCCATCGTGGATGGCACGCATAAACCTGATAAAGATGATAATTGTCCCTAAAGTATTATACAAATTTCAAATGATCCCAATTAAGCTCCCAGAGACATATTTTAAAGAACTTAGGAAAATGATGATAAAATATATATGGAGAAATAAAAAACCTAGAATAGGCTATGAGATATTGACTAGAAGTAAAGAGAGAGGAGGATTGGGAGTACCAGATTTCAGGAGATATTATAGAGCGGGGATTATTGCGAGAATTTTTGACTGGATCCATAATCCGGAGAAAAGTTGGGTTAAAACTGAGAAAGCACTGAGTGGAATAAGTTTAAGTAAAAGTATTTGGGTACCAGCACAATA
Source organism: Staurois parvus (assembly GCF_062004578.1). NCBI lineage: Eukaryota > Metazoa > Chordata > Amphibia > Anura > Ranidae > Staurois > Staurois parvus. The sequence continues at coordinate 10,920,052 of NW_028318005.1, read as the reverse complement.
TAGGGAATTAGAGGAGAGCACTAGTAAGTATACTTTGAATGTTCTAAAAGAATGGGATTTATTACACAGACAAAAAGGGTGGGTTTTTAATTCACAATTAATACCACTTAGGAACACAAAATATTTGATCCCGGGTATGGATAGTATAGCAGGGAAATGGATTATAAAACAAGAGGCGCAATTGAGAGATATATTGGTAGGGGAGGAAATTGGGTCATATAAGGATATGGAAGACAGAAAGGGAGAAGTTTTTAATAAGATGGATAGATTAAGATATTACCAACTGAAGTATTTTTTTGAGAGTCTCCCTAAGCCCATAAGAACTAGAAAGGATTGAAACCCATTTGAGAGATTATTTGAGACACGGGGAAATGGTAGACACGGAATGGCAAAAATACACAAGATATTATTGGAGATTGACACTGACACAAAATTAATGCACATAGAGAAATGGGAAAGAGATATAGGAAGGAAAATAGAGGAGGAGGAGAAGAGGAAAATGTTCACATTAATTCATGAAAATATTAGTATGAGGGAAGTAGAAGTAAATTATAAGTGTTTGAATAGATGGCACATTACCCCTAATGTAGAGCACAAGATGAATACGGAGATGTCACGGATGTGTTGGAGAGGATGTGGTGAGGTTGGCACGTGGTATCACATGTGGTGGGAGTGTTCAGAAATACAGGTGTTTTGGCGGAAGATAGTTTATGTAATAGGGAAAATGACTAAAATCAATATAGGATTGGATCCAGAACTATGTCTCCTCCATATCTCGAAGCTCTCTACGAAAGTATACAAGAGTCTCAGGATATGGCAATACTTGACCGCAGCAAAGAGTCTGATCCCAGGTTCTGGAAGAAAAGAGAGGTGCCAACTTAGGAGGATTGGATAAGTAGAGTAAATCAGCTATCCGGGACAGAAAGATTGTATTATACATATGAGGACAAGTTGGAGTTGTATAATAAAAAATGGAAAGTCTGGGAAGAATATAAAGTAAAGATGAAATATATGAGGAGATAATATTCCTGGAAGTGGAATTAGAATAGGGTTTAGGAAGAATAGAAAGATATGGAGTTAATGAGAGAAAAAGGAAAGTGGAGAGTGGGTGGGAGAGGGAAGGGGGGGAGGGGAGGGGGAGTTTTGGGAGGGGGGGTGGTAAGAAAAGGAAGTTTATATATATGGTCAAATAAATCATATAAATTACTGTTTTGATAATTATAATAATAGAAATGTTGAAATGACATGTATAAGACTTGAAAATAAATAAATATTTATAAAAAAAAAAAAAAAGAAGCTCCATAAGCCCTTCATATCAAAGAATCAGAATATGCTGAGAAGATGTCAGAAGTGTAATGTGAAACATAGCTTTTTAATGTACAATAAAGACTATACAGAAAAAAGGTCAGGAGTACAACATACACTACCCAGAGAATGGGTCAAAAGTATAATGTACAGTGTAACACAGACTATAGAAAGATAAGAGAGGAGTTTATTGCAAAGACAATAGACAGTGCAGAGAAGGGGCCAGGAGTAACATATACTGTTTAGAGTAAACAGTTAGTGTTTGTCGGTCTTAAGTTTTTTACTTTGATTGTGATTAAGCAATGAAAAATATGTCAGCCAGAAACATGTTGAGCGTGGGGCGTCTAATGTTCTTGTCAGTATTGTGTCCTTTTTACATGTGTTGTGCTCTGGCCAGAGTGGATTACTTTTCTGGAACATTATTTGGTCTGAGTTTACTCTGTGGTAAAAGCGGATGCCCGGTTGGTATCTATCTATCTATCTATCTATCTATCTATCTATCTATCAATCTATATATTTGTCTGTCTACTTTTCTATGCATCAAAGATAAAAGGGCTGATTGGATGTAAAGCTGATATTCAGGGCAAAAAGGTCCTGCTGTCTATCCTCCGTAAAAGGGTATACCTTCTTCCCACTTTTACAGTCGAGACTGGGCACGCAGACGGGACAGCAGTGCAGAGTTCCAACTCTTCGTTTCCGAACTCTAAGATGCGATTTACCTCTTTACACAGTGATCGACCTAGGAGAGGGATCTGCAAAGAGGTATCAGCCTCTAAGAGACGTACTTGCGAACAGTATAGAAGCTCCATAAAGAAGGGGGTGGAGGGGAGAGATTTTTTTTTTTTTTTTTTCTCTCTGCCCCTCCGTTTCCCTAATTTGCCTCCTGTTTCATCCTTCAGTCCTCTAGCTTTGCTCTAATTCTTCCCCTTTTTGTTAAGAAGTACAAGTAGAAAGGGGTCAATAGGGAGATCTGGATGGAGGGGAGGCTAGCCATGGGAGGAGTGTAGCACTAAGGACCAAATCAAAGGTGGATGTTAGTTCCACAAATGATGAATAGGCAAAGTGAAGGCCTAAAAAGAGGGGGGAGGGGGGGGAGGGATGGTGGTGAGGTTGGGGGGAGGGGATGGAGGGGAGGGAGAGGGGAGGGATTGTGGGAAGAGGGGGGGGGAGGGATAAGGGGAGAGAAAAGGTTAGCGGGATAAATACGCTCTACAGGTATAAGAAAGAGGAAAGTAAGGAGGAAAAGGAGTCAGGAGGAAAAGAGTAAGATGGAAGAAATCCAATATATAACCTATAATGTAAAAGGGCTAAATTGTCCAGGAAAGAGATTTAGGTTATTTAAAGAACTACAACATAGAAAATCCTCAGTGATATTCTTGCAAGAAACACACTTAGAGATAGAGTCGAAGGTTAGACTGAGAACCAGATACTTTCCGACATGGTTTTATGCGGATTCACCAATTAAAAGAGCAAAAGGAGTTGCTATAGGCTTTGCTAAAAATATAAGGTTTGTGGTTGAGGAGAGATTGACGGACCCGGAGGGAAGGTTCCTATTTTTGAGAGGTAAATTACAGGGAATTGAGTGCACAATAGCAAATATATATAGTCCAAATAAGAAGCCAGTGACATTTGTGAGAGAAGTGTTGAAGAGATTGATGGACTTTAAAAAAGGGTGTATGTTAGTGGCGGGTGATTTTAACCTCTGTATAGACCTGAAGATGGATACCACTTCCTGTGTGAGGAGAGAGGAAAGCAAGTCCTTGAGAAGGTTAAAAAAAAGGATGCATGAGTGTCAACTGGTGGACATCTGGAGAATTAGGAATATGAAAGAGAGAGATTATACTTTCTTTTCGCAAGTACATGAGACTTATTCTAGACTAGATTACATATTAGTAGAACACCAAATGATAGAATGGGTGGGGGAAGTAAAAATAGGAGTAAGCACCCTATCGGATCATGCCCCGGTAGAAATGAGGTTAAGATGGGGTAGAGAAGAGAGAGAGGGATATGTGTGGCGGATGAATGAGGCACTCCTCATGGATGAAGAGATTAGTCGAAGAATTGAGAGGGAAATTGAGTGGTTTTTTGAAGAGAACGAGACAGAGGATGTATCGGTAGCAACGGTGTGGGAAGCTCATAAAGCTTACATCAGAGGTCTGCTCATTGCAATGGGGGCAAAAAAGAATAAAGAAAGGAAAGAAAAGATAAATAGATTATTAAATGAAATAAATGATCTTGAACAGGTGCATAAAAGGGAAAGATCTAAGGAGATAATGCAGGGGTTAATAAAGAAGAAAGAAGAACTAGAGAATGTAATGGAGGAAGAAAAAAGAAGAGTCTTTAATAAAATAACATGTGAAAGGTATAGATGGGGAGATAGGCCGGGAAAGTATTTAATGAGAACTTTAAGAAAGAAGAAAAATAGAAATTATATTGAGAAAATAAGAAACCCCAAGGGTGAATTTCTACACTCAACTAAGGATATTGCCAGAATATTTAAAGAGTATTACAATGAGTTGTATAATATTATACCCCAGGATAAGTTTAAGAAAATGGAAATAGTAAATAGGGGGAAAAGAAAGATATACCTAGAGGAAGCAGGTCTACCGAAATTAAGAGAAATACAACTGAACTCTTTAGAGGAAGAAATAACTTCAGAGGAAATAAAAATAGCGTTAAAAAGCATGGCGGGAGGGAAAAGTCCGGGTCCAGACGGATACACAGTTAAATACTATAAAAAATATATAGAGCTTTTAATACCCAAGATGAAGACTTATATGAACGCCTTGGGGAATGGGATGGAGATGAGGGGAGAATCGTTACAGGCTAATATAGTACTGATTCAGAAGGAAGATAAAGATCCCTCGCAATGTGCGAGTTATCGACCAATAGCGCTATTGAATGTAGACACTAAAATATTTGCAAAGGTGTTGGCAAATAGATTAAAAGAACTGATGCCGGAGTGGATACATAGAGATCAAGTGGGGTTTGTTCCAGGAAGAGAGGGTAGAGACAACGCTCTGAGATCACTGCTGCTTACACAAGAGGGCAAGAAAGGGAAAACCCCAATGATATTGATGTCGATAGATGCCGAGAAGGCATTCGACAGAGTAAGTTGGGGTTTTATGATGGACACCCTGGAAGCATTAGGAATGGGAGATAGAATAAGAGGGTGGATTGGAGAGTTAGATAGAGGGCCTACCGCCACCATAATGGTAAATGGAGGAAGATCAGAGTATTTTAAGATGTCAAATGGTACAAGACAGGGATGTCCATTGTCCCCACTGTTATATGTATTATCACTGGAGCCCTTGCTGTCTAGGATTAGGAAGAATATAGATATAAAAGGAATAAAGATAGGAGATAGAGAAAATAAGGTAGCGGCGTATGCGGACGATTTGATGTTCTATGTAGGAAATCCCAGAACATCACTTCCAAATTTAATGAAAGCATTCAGTGAGTATGGAGAACTGTCGAATCTGAAAATAAACCCGACAAAGACTGAAATTTTAAATATCAACCTTTAAAATGAAGAAAAGGAAAAACTAAAAGAGGAATTCCCTTTCCTTTGGAGAGATAAAGATTTAAAATATCTAGGAATAAAATTATCAGCCTCAACTACGAACTTATATAAAGCCAATTATATAGCACTATTAAATGAGATAAAGGTGGAGCTGAGAAGGGTGGGAAATGGAAACCCATCGTGGATGGCACGCATAAACCTGATAAAGATGATAATTGTCCCTAAAGTATTATACAAATTTCAAATGATCCCAATTAAGCTCCCAGAGACATATTTTAAAGAACTTAGGAAAATGATGATAAAATATATATGGAGAAATAAAAAACCTAGAATAGGCTATGAGATATTGACTAGAAGTAAAGAGAGAGGAGGATTGGGAGTACCAGATTTCAGGAGATATTATAGAGCGGGGATTATTGCGAGAATTTTTGACTGGATCCATAATCCGGAGAAAAGTTGGGTTAAAACTGAGAAAGCACTGAGTGGAATAAGTTTAAGTAAAAGTATTTGGGTACCAGCACAATATAGGGAATTAGAGGAGAGCACTAGTAAGTATACTTTGAATGTTCTAAAAGAATGGGATTTATTACACAGACCAAAAGGGTGGGTTTTTAATTCACAATTAATACCACTTAGGAACACAAAATATTTGATCCCGGGTATGGATAGTATAGCAGGGAAATGGATTATAAAACAAGAGGCGCAATTGAGAGATATATTGGTAGGGGAGGAAATTGGGTCATATAAGGATATGGAAGACAGAAAGGGAGAAGTTTTTAATAAGATGGATAGATTAAGATATTACCAACTGAAGTATTTTTTTGAGAGTCTCCCTAAGCCCATAAGAACTAGAAAGGATTGAAACCCATTTGAGAGATTATTTGAGACACGGGGAAATGGTAGACACGGAATGGCAAAAATACACAAGATATTATTGGAGATTGACACTGACACAAAATTAATGCACATAGAGAAATGGGAAAGAGATATAGGAAGGAAAATAGAGGAGGAGGAGAAGAGGAAAATGTTCACATTAATTCATGAAAATATTAGTATGAGGGAAGTAGAAGTAAATTATAAGTGTTTGAATAGATGGCACATTACCCCTAATGTAGAGCACAAGATGAATACGGAGATGTCACGGATGTGTTGGAGAGGATGTGGTGAGGTTGGCACGTGGTATCACATGTGGTGGGAGTGTTCAGAAATACAGGTGTTTTGGCGGAAGATAGTTTATGTAATAGGGAAAATGACTAAAATCAATATAGGATTGGATCCAGAACTATGTCTCCTCCATATCTCGAAGCTCTCTACGAAAGTATACAAGAGTCTCAGGATATGGCAATACTTGACCGCAGCAAAGAGTCTGATCCCAGGTTCTGGAAGAAAAGAGAGGTGCCAACTTAGGAGGATTGGATAAGTAGAGTAAATCAGCTATCCGGGACAGAAAGATTGTATTATACATATGAGGACAAGTTGGAGTTGTATAATAAAAAATGGAAAGTCTGGGAAGAATATAAAGTAAAGATGAAATATATGAGGAGATAATATTCCTGGAAGTGGAATTAGAATAGGGTTTAGGAAGAATAGAAAGATATGGAGTTAATGAGAGAAAAAGGAAAGTGGAGAGTGGGTGGGAGAGGGAAGGGGGGGAGGGGAGGGGGAGTTTTGGGAGGGGGGGTGGTAAGAAAAGGAAGTTTATATATATGGTCAAATAAATCATATAAATTACTGTTTTGATAATTATAATAATAGAAATGTTGAAATGACATGTATAAGACTTGAAAATAAATAAATATTTATAAAAAAAAAAAAAAAGAAGCTCCATAAGCCCTTCATATCAAAGAATCAGAATATGCTGAGAAGATGTCAGAAGTGTAATGTGAAACATAGCTTTTTAATGTACAATAAAGACTATACAGAAAAAAGGTCAGGAGTACAACATACACTACCCAGAGAATGGGTCAAAAGTATAATGTACAGTGTAACACAGACTATAGAAAGATAAGAGAGGAGTTTATTGCAAAGACAATAGACAGTGCAGAGAAGGGGCCAGGAGTAACATATACTGTTTAGAGTAAACAGTTAGTGTTTGTCGGTCTTAAGTTTTTTACTTTGATTGTGAATAAGCAATGAAAAATATGTCAGCCAGAAACATGTTGAGCGTGGGGCGTCTAATGTTCTTGTCAGTATTGTGTCCTTTTTACATGTGTTGTGCTCTGGCCAGAGTGGATTACTTTTCTGGAACATTATTTGGTCTGAGTTTACTCTGTGGTAAAAGCGGATGCCCGGTTGGTATCTATCTATCTATCTATCTATCTATCTATCTATCAATCTATATATTTGTCTGTCTACTTTTCTATGCATCAAAGATAAAAGGGCTGATTGGATGTAAAGCTGATATTCAGGGCAAAAAGGTCCTGCTGTCTATCCTCCGTAAAAGGGTATACCTTCTTCCCACTTTTACAGTCGAGACTGGGCACGCAGACGGGACAGCAGTGCAGAGTTCCAACTCTTCGTTTCCGAACTCTAAGATGCGATTTACCTCTTTACACAGTGATCGACCTAGGAGAGGGATCTGCAAAGAGGGATCAGCCTCTAAGAGACGTACTTGCGAACAGTATAGAAGCTCCATAAAGAAGGGGGTGGAGGGGAGAGATGTTTTTTTTTTTTTTTTTTTTTTCTCTCTGCCCCTCCGTTTCCCTAATTTGCCTCCTGTTTCATCCTTCAGTCCTCTAGCTTTGCTCTAATTCTTCCCCTTTTTGTTAAGAAGTACAAGTAGAAAGGGGTCAATAGGGAGATCTGGATGGAGGGGAGGCTAGCCATGGGAGGAGTGTAGCACTAAGGACCAAATCAAAGGTGGATGTTAGTTCCACAAATGATGAATAGGCAAAGTGAAGGCCTAAAAAGAGGGGGGAGGGGGGGGAGGGATGGTGGTGAGGTTGGGGGGAGGGGATGGAGGGGAGGGAGAGGGGAGGGATTGTGGGAAGAGGGGGGGGGAGGGATAAGGGGAGAGAAAAGGTTAGCGGGATAAATACGCTCTACAGGTATAAGAAAGAGGAAAGTAAGGAGGAAAAGGAGTCAGGAGGAAAAGAGTAAGATGGAAGAAATCCAATATATAACCTATAATGTAAAAGGGCTAAATTGTCCAGGAAAGAGATTTAGGTTATTTAAAGAACTACAACATAGAAAATCCTCAGTGATATTCTTGCAAGAAACACACTTAGAGATAGAGTCGAAGGTTAGACTGAGAACCAGATACTTTCCGACATGGTTTTATGCGGATTCACCAATTAAAAGAGCAAAAGGAGTTGCTATAGGCTTTGCTAAAAATATAAGGTTTGTGGTTGAGGAGAGATTGACGGACCCGGAGGGAAGGTTCCTATTTTTGAGAGGTAAATTACAGGGAATTGAGTGCACAATAGCAAATATATATAGTCCAAATAAGAAGCCAGTGACATTTGTGAGAGAAGTGTTGAAGAGATTGATGGACTTTAAAAAAGGGTGTATGTTAGTGGCGGGTGATTTTAACCTCTGTATAGACCTGAAGATGGATACCACTTCCTGTGTGAGGAGAGAGGAAAGCAAGTCCTTGAGAAGGTTAAAAAAAAGGATGCATGAGTGTCAACTGGTGGACATCTGGAGAATTAGGAATATGAAAGAGAGAGATTATACTTTCTTTTCGCAAGTACATGAGACTTATTCTAGACTAGATTACATATTAGTAGAACACCAAATGATAGAATGGGTGGGGGAAGTAAAAATAGGAGTAAGCACCCTATCGGATCATGCCCCGGTAGAAATGAGGTTAAGATGGGGTAGAGAAGAGAGAGAGGGATATGTGTGGCGGATGAATGAGGCACTCCTCATGGATGAAGAGATTAGTCGAAGAATTGAGAGGGAAATTGAGTGGTTTTTTGAAGAGAACGAGACAGAGGATGTATCGGTAGCAACGGTGTGGGAAGCTCATAAAGCTTACATCAGAGGTCTGCTCATTGCAATGGGGGCAAAAAAGAATAAAGAAAGGAAAGAAAAGATAAATAGATTATTAAATGAAATAAATGATCTTGAACAGGTGCATAAAAGGGAAAGATCTAAGGAGATAATGCAGGGGTTAATAAAGAAGAAAGAAGAACTAGAGAATGTAATGGAGGAAGAAAAAAGAAGAGTCTTTAATAAAATAACATGTGAAAGGTATAGATGGGGAGATAGGCCGGGAAAGTATTTAATGAGAACTTTAAGAAAGAAGAAAAATAGAAATTATATTGAGAAAATAAGAAACCCCAAGGGTGAATTTCTACACTCAACTAAGGATATTGCCAGAATATTTAAAGAGTATTACAATGAGTTGTATAATATTATACCCCAGGATAAGTTTAAGAAAATGGAAATAGTAAATAGGGGGAAAAGAAAGATATACCTAGAGGAAGCAGGTCTACCGAAATTAAGAGAAATACAACTGAACTCTTTAGAGGAAGAAATAACTTCAGAGGAAATAAAAATAGCGTTAAAAAGCATGGCGGGAGGGAAAAGTCCGGGTCCAGACGGATACACAGTTAAATACTATAAAAAATATATAGAGCTTTTAATACCCAAGATGAAGACTTATATGAACGCCTTGGGGAATGGGATGGAGATGAGGGGAGAATCGTTACAGGCTAATATAGTACTGATTCAGAAGGAAGATAAAGATCCCTCGCAATGTGCGAGTTATCGACCAATAGCGCTATTGAATGTAGACACTAAAATATTTGCAAAGGTGTTGGCAAATAGATTAAAAGAACTGATGCCGGAGTGGATACATAGAGATCAAGTGGGGTTTGTTCCAGGAAGAGAGGGTAGAGACAACGCTCTGAGATCACTGCTGCTTACACAAGAGGGCAAGAAAGGGAAAACCCCAATGATATTGATGTCGATAGATGCCGAGAAGGCATTCGACAGAGTAAGTTGGGGTTTTATGATGGACACCCTGGAAGCATTAGGAATGGGAGATAGAATAAGAGGGTGGATTGGAGAGTTAGATAGAGGGCCTACCGCCACCATAATGGTAAATGGAGGAAGATCAGAGTATTTTAAGATGTCAAATGGTACAAGACAGGGATGTCCATTGTCCCCACTGTTATATGTATTATCACTGGAGCCCTTGCTGTCTAGGATTAGGAAGAATATAGATATAAAAGGAATAAAGATAGGAGATAGAGAAAATAAGGTAGCGGCGTATGCGGACGATTTGATGTTCTATGTAGGAAATCCCAGAACATCACTTCCAAATTTAATGAAAGCATTCAGTGAGTATGGAGAACTGTCGAATCTGAAAATAAACCCGACAAAGACTGAAATTTTAAATATCAACCTTTAAAATGAAGAAAAGGAAAAACTAAAAGAGGAATTCCCTTTCCTTTGGAGAGATAAAGATTTAAAATATCTAGGAATAAAATTATCAGCCTCAACTACGAACTTATATAAAGCCAATTATATAGCACTATTAAATGAGATAAAGGTGGAGCTGAGAAGGGTGGGAAATGGAAACCCATCGTGGATGGCACGCATAAACCTGATAAAGATGATAATTGTCCCTAAAGTATTATACAAATTTCAAATGATCCCAATTAAGCTCCCAGAGACATATTTTAAAGAACTTAGGAAAATGATGATAAAATATATATGGAGAAATAAAAAACCTAGAATAGGCTATGAGATATTGACTAGAAGTAAAGAGAGAGGAGGATTGGGAGTACCAGATTTCAGGAGATATTATAGAGCGGGGATTATTGCGAGAATTTTTGACTGGATCCATAATCCGGAGAAAAGTTGGGTTAAAACTGAGAAAGCACTGAGTGGAATAAGTTTAAGTAAAAGTATTTGGGTACCAGCACAATATAGGGAATTAGAGGAGAGCACTAGTAAGTATACTTTGAATGTTCTAAAAGAATGGGATTTATTACACAGACCAAAAGGGTGGGTTTTTAATTCACAATTAATACCACTTAGGAACACAAAATATTTGATCCCGGGTATGGATAGTATAGCAGGGAAATGGATTATAAAACAAGAGGCGCAATTGAGAGATATATTGGTAGGGGAGGAAATTGGGTCATATAAGGATATGGAAGACAGAAAGGGAGAAGTTTTTAATAAGATGGATAGATTAAGATATTACCAACTGAAGTATTTTTTTGAGAGTCTCCCTAAGCCCATAAGAACTAGAAAGGATTGAAACCCATTTGAGAGATTATTTGAGACACGGGGAAATGGTAGACACGGAATGGCAAAAATACACAAGATATTATTGGAGATTGACACTGACACAAAATTAATGCACATAGAGAAATGGGAAAGAGATATAGGAAGGAAAATAGAGGAGGAGGAGAAGAGGAAAATGTTCACATTAATTCATGAAAATATTAGTATGAGGGAAGTAGAAGTAAATTATAAGTGTTTGAATAGATGGCACATTACCCCTAATGTAGAGCACAAGATGAATACGGAGATGTCACGGATGTGTTGGAGAGGATGTGGTGAGGTTGGCACGTGGTATCACATGTGGTGGGAGTGTTCAGAAATACAGGTGTTTTGGCGGAAGATAGTTTATGTAATAGGGAAAATGACTAAAATCAATATAGGATTGGATCCAGAACTATGTCTCCTCCATATCTCGAAACTCTCTACGAAAGTATACAAGAGTCTCGGGATATGGCAATACTTGACCGCAGCAAAGAGTCTGATCCCAGGTTCTGGAAGAAAAGAGAGGTGCCAACTTAGGAGGATTGGATAAGTAGAGTAAATCAGCTATCCGGGACAGAAAGATTGTATTATACATATGAGGACAAGTTGGAGTTGTATAATAAAAAATGGAAAGTCTGGGAAGAATATAAAGTAAAGATGAAATATATGAGGAGATAATATTCCTGGAAGTGGAATTAGAATAGGGTTTAGGAAGAATAGAAAGATATGGAGTTAATGAGAGAAAAAGGAAAGTGGAGCGTGGGTGGGAGAGGGAAGGGGGGGAGGGGAGGGGGAGTTTTGGGAGGGGGGGTGGTAAGAAAAGGAAGTTTATATATATGGTCAAATAAATCATATAAATTACTGTTTTGATAATTATAATAATAGAAATGTTGAAATGACATGTATAAGACTTGAAAATAAATAAATATTTATAAAAAAAAAAAAAAAGAAGCTCCATAAGCCCTTCATATCAAAGAATCAGAATATGCTGAGAAGAGGTCAGAAGTGTAATGTGAAACATAGCTTTTTAATGTACAATAAAGACTATACAGAAAAAAGGTCAGGAGTACAACATACACTACCCAGAGAATGGGTCAAAAGTATAATGTACAGTGTAACACAGACTATAGAAAGATAAGAGAGGAGTTTATTGCAAAGACAATAGACAGTGCAGAGAAGGGGCCAGGAGTAACATATACTGTTTAGAGTAAACAGTTAGTGTTTGTCGGTCTTAAGTTTTTTACTTTGATTGTGAATAAGCAATGAAAAATATGTCAGCCAGAAACATGTTGAGCGTGGGGCGTCTAATGTTCTTGTCAGTATTGTGTCCTTTTTACATGTGTTGTGCTCTGGCCAGAGTGGATTACTTTTCTGGAACATTATTTGGTCTGAGTTTACTCTGTGGTAAAAGCGGATGCCCGGTTGGTATCTATCTATCTATCTATCTATCTATCTATCTATCTATCTATCTATCAATCTATATATTTGTCTGTCTACTTTTCTATGCATCAAAGATAAAAGGGCTGATTGGATGTAAAGCTGATATTCAGGGCAAAAAGGTCCTGCTGTCTATCCTCCGTAAAAGGGTATACCTTCTTCCCACTTTTACAGTCGAGACTGGGCACGCAGACGGGACAGCAGTGCAGAGTTCCAACTCTTCGTTTCCGAACTCTAAGATGCGATTTACCTCTTTACACAGTGATCGACCTAGGAGAGGGATCTGCAAAGAGGGATCAGCCTCTAAGAGACGTACTTGCGAACAGTATAGAAGCTCCATAAAGAAGGGGGTGGAGGGGAGAGATGTTTTTTTTTTTTTTTTCTCTCTGCCCCTCCGTTTCCCTAATTTGCCTCCTGTTTCATCCTTCAGTCCTCTAGCTTTGCTTTAATTCTTCCCCTTTTTGTTAAGAAGTACAAGTAGAAAGGGGTCAATAGGGAGATCTGGATGGAGGGGAGGCTAGCCATGGGAGGAGTGTAGCACTAAGGACCAAATCAAAGGTGGATGTTAGTTCCACAAATGATGAATAGGCAAAGTGAAGGCCTAAAAAGAGGGGGGAGGGGGGGAGGGATGGTGGTGAGGTTGGGGGGAGGGGATGGAGGGGAGGGAGAGGGGAGGGATTGTGGGAAGAGGGGGGGGGAGGGATAAGGGGAGAGAAAAGGTTAGCGGGATAAATACGCTCTACAGGTATAAGAAAGAGGAAAGTAAGGAGGAAAAGGAGTCAGGAGGAAAAGAGTAAGATGGAAGAAATCCAATATATAACCTATAATGTAAAAGGGCTAAATTGTCCAGGAAAGAGATTTAGGTTATTTAAAGAACTACAACATAGAAAATCCTCAGTGATATTCTTGCAAGAAACACACTTAGAGATAGAGTCGAAGGTTAGACTGAGAACCAGATACTTTCCGACATGGTTTTATGCGGATTCACCAATTAAAAGAGCAAAAGGAGTTGCTATAGGCTTTGCTAAAAATATAAGGTTTGTGGTTGAGGAGAGATTGACGGACCCGGAGGGAAGGTTCCTATTTTTGAGAGGTAAATTACAGGGAATTGAGTGCACAATAGCAAATATATATAGTCCAAATAAGAAGCCAGTGACATTTGTGAGAGAATTGTTGAAGAGATTGATGGACTTTAAAAAAGGGTGTATGTTAGTGGCGGGTGATTTTAACCTCTGTATAGACCTGAAGATGGATACCACTTCCTGTGTGAGGAGAGAGGAAAGCAAGTCCTTGAGAAGGTTAAAAAAAAGGATGCATGAGTGTCAACTGGTGGACATCTGGAGAATTAGGAATATGAAAGAGAGAGATTATACTTTCTTTTCGCAAGTACATGAGACTTATTCTAGACTAGATTACATATTAGTAGAACACCAAATGATAGAATGGGTGGGGGAAGTAAAAATAGGAGTAAGCACCCTATCGGATCATGCCCCGGTAGAAATGAGGTTAAGATGGGGTAGAGAAGAGAGAGAGGGATATGTGTGGCGGATGAATGAGGCACTCCTCATGGATGAAGAGATTAGTCGAAGAATTGAGAGGGAAATTGAGTGGTTTTTTGAAGAGAACGAGACAGAGGATGTATCGGTAGCAACGGTGTGGGAAGCTCATAAAGCTTACATCAGAGGTCTGCTCATTGCAATGGGGGCAAAAAAGAATAAAGAAAGGAAAGAAAAGATAAATAGATTATTAAATGAAATAAATGATCTTGAACAGGTGCATAAAAGGGAAAGATCTAAGGAGATAATGCAGGGGTTAATAAAGAAGAAAGAAGAACTAGAGAATGTAATGGAGGAAGAAAAAAGAAGAGTCTTTAATAAAATAACATGTGAAAGGTATAGATGGGGAGATAGGCCGGGAAAGTATTTAATGAGAACTTTAAGAAAGAAGAAAAATAGAAATTATATTGAGAAAATAAGAAACCCCAAGGGTGAATTTCTACACTCAACTAAGGATATTGCCAGAATATTTAAAGAGTATTACAATGAGTTGTATAATATTATACCCCAGGATAAGTTTAAGAAAATGGAAATAGTAAATAGGGGGAAAAGAAAGATATACCTAGAGGAAGCAGGTCTACCGAAATTAAGAGAAATACAACTGAACTCTTTAGAGGAAGAAATAACTTCAGAGGAAATAAAAATAGCGTTAAAAAGCATGGCGGGAGGGAAAAGTCCGGGTCCAGACGGATACACAGTTAAATACTATAAAAAATATATAGAGCTTTTAATACCCAAGATGAAGACTTATATGAACGCCTTGGGGAATGGGATGGAGATGAGGGGAGAATCGTTACAGGCTAATATAGTACTGATTCAGAAGGAAGATAAAGATCCCTCGCAATGTGCGAGTTATCGACCAATAGCGCTATTGAATGTAGACACTAAAATATTTGCAAAGGTGTTGGCAAATAGATTAAAAGAACTGATGCCGGAGTGGATACATAGAGATCAAGTGGGGTTTGTTCCAGGAAGAGAGGGTAGAGACAACGCTCTGAGATCACTGCTGCTTACACAAGAGGGCAAGAAAGGGAAAACCCCAATGATATTGATGTCGATAGATGCCGAGAAGGCATTCGACAGAGTAAGTTGGGGTTTTATGATGGACACCCTGGAAGCATTAGGAATGGGAGATAGAATAAGAGGGTGGATTGGAGAGTTAGATAGAGGGCCTACCGCCACCATAATGGTAAATGGAGGAAGATCAGAGTATTTTAAGATGTCAAATGGTACAAGACAGGGATGTCCATTGTCCCCACTGTTATATGTATTATCACTGGAGCCCTTGCTGTCTAGGATTAGGAAGAATATAGATATAAAAGGAAT
Organism: Staurois parvus; assembly: GCF_062004578.1. Taxonomy (NCBI): domain Eukaryota; kingdom Metazoa; phylum Chordata; class Amphibia; order Anura; family Ranidae; genus Staurois; species Staurois parvus. The sequence continues at coordinate 10,904,680 of NW_028318005.1, read as the reverse complement.
AAAGATAGGAGATAGAGAAAATAAGGTAGCGGCGTATGCGGACGATTTGATGTTCTATGTAGGAAATCCCAGAACATCACTTCCAAATTTAATGAAAGCATTCAGTGAGTATGGAGAACTGTCGAATCTGAAAATAAACCCGACAAAGACTGAAATTTTAAATATCAACCTTTAAAATGAAGAAAAGGAAAAACTAAAAGAGGAATTCCCTTTCCTTTGGAGAGATAAAGATTTAAAATATCTAGGAATAAAATTATCAGCCTCAACTACGAACTTATATAAAGCCAATTATATAGCACTATTAAATGAGATAAAGGTGGAGCTGAGAAGGGTGGGAAATGGAAACCCATCGTGGATGGCACGCATAAACCTGATAAAGATGATAATTGTCCCTAAAGTATTATACAAATTTCAAATGATCCCAATTAAGCTCCCAGAGACATATTTTAAAGAACTTAGGAAAATGATGATAAAATATATATGGAGAAATAAAAAACCTAGAATAGGCTATGAGATATTGACTAGAAGTAAAGAGAGAGGAGGATTGGGAGTACCAGATTTCAGGAGATATTATAGAGCGGGGATTATTGCGAGAATTTTTGACTGGATCCATAATCCGGAGAAAAGTTGGGTTAAAACTGAGAAAGCACTGAGTGGAATAAGTTTAAGTAAAAGTATTTGGGTACCAGCACAATATAGGGAATTAGAGGAGAGCACTAGTAAGTATACTTTGAATGTTCTAAAAGAATGGGATTTATTACACAGACAAAAAGGGTGGGTTTTTAATTCACAATTAATACCACTTAGGAACACAAAATATTTGATCCCGGGTATGGATAGTATAGCAGGGAAATGGATTATAAAACAAGAGGCGCAATTGAGAGATATATTGGTAGGGGAGGAAATTGGGTCATATAAGGATATGGAAGACAGAAAGGGAGAAGTTTTTATTAAGATGGATAGATTAAGATATTACCAACTGAAGTATTTTTTTGAGAGTCTCCCTAAGCCCATAAGAACTAGAAAGGATTGAAACCCATTTGAGAGATTATTTGAGACACGGGGAAATGGTAGACACGGAATGGCAAAAATACACAAGATATTATTGGAGATTGACACTGACACAAAATTAATGCACATAGAGAAATGGGAAAGAGATATAGGAAGGAAAATAGAGGAGGAGGAGAAGAGGAAAATGTTCACATTAATTCATGAAAATATTAGTATGAGGGAAGTAGAAGTAAATTATAAGTGTTTGAATAGATGGCACATTACCCCTAATGTAGAGCACAAGATGAATACGGAGATGTCACGGATGTGTTGGAGAGGATGTGGTGAGGTTGGCACGTGGTATCACATGTGGTGGGAGTGTTCAGAAATACAGGTGTTTTGGCGGAAGATAGTTTATGTAATAGGGAAAATGACTAAAATCAATATAGGATTGGATCCAGAACTATGTCTCCTCCATATCTCGAAGCTCTCTACGAAAGTATACAAGAGTCTCAGGATATGGCAATACTTGACCGCAGCAAAGAGTCTGATCCCAGGTTCTGGAAGAAAAGAGAGGTGCCAACTTAGGAGGATTGGATAAGTAGAGTAAATCAGCTATCCGGGACAGAAAGATTGTATTATACATATGAGGACAAGTTGGAGTTGTATAATAAAAAATGGAAAGTCTGGGAAGAATATAAAGTAAAGATGAAATACTGTATATGAGGAGATAATATTCCTGGAAGTGGAATTAGAATAGGGTTTAGGAAGAATAGAAAGATATGGAGTTAATGAGAGAAAAAGGAAAGTGGAGCGTGGGTGGGAGAGGGAAGGGGGGGAGGGGAGGGGGAGTTTTGGGAGGGGGGGTGGTAAGAAAAGGAAGTTTATATATATGGTCAAATAAATCATATAAATTACTGTTTTGATAATTATAATAATAGAAATGTTGAAATGACATGTATAAGACTTGAAAATAAATAAATATTTATAAAAAAAAAAAAAAAGAAGCTCCATAAGCCCTTCATATCAAAGAATCAGAATATGCTGAGAAGAGGTCAGAAGTGTAATGTGAAACATAGCTTTTTAATGTACAATAAAGACTATACAGAAAAAAGGTCAGGAGTACAACATACACTACCCAGAGAATGGGTCAAAAGTATAATGTACAGTGTAACACAGACTATAGAAAGATAAGAGAGGAGTTTATTGCAAAGACAATAGACAGTGCAGAGAAGGGGCCAGGAGTAACATATACTGTTTAGAGTAAACAGTTAGTGTTTGTCGGTCTTAAGTTTTTTACTTTGATTGTGAATAAGCAATGAAAAATATGTCAGCCAGAAACATGTTGAGCGTGGGGCGTCTAATGTTCTTGTCAGTATTGTGTCCTTTTTACATGTGTTGTGCTCTGGCCAGAGTGGATTACTTTTCTGGAACATTATTTGGTCTGAGTTTACTCTGTGGTAAAAGCGGATGCCCGGTTGGTATCTATCTATCTATCTATCTATCTATCTATCTATCTATCAATCTATATATTTGTCTGTCTACTTTTCTATGCATCAAAGATAAAAGGGCTGATTGGATGTAAAGCTGATATTCAGGGCAAAAAGGTCCTGCTGTCTATCCTCCGTAAAAGGGTATACCTTCTTCCCACTTTTACAGTCGAGACTGGGCACGCAGACGGGACAGCAGTGCAGAGTTCCAACTCTTCGTTTCCGAACTCTAAGATGCGATTTACCTCTTTACACAGTGATCGACCTAGGAGAGGGATCTGCAAAGAGGGATCAGCCTCTAAGAGACGTACTTGCGAACAGTATAGAAGCTCCATAAAGAAGGGGGTGGAGGGGAGAGATGTTTTTTTTTTTTTTTTTTCTCTCTGCCCCTCCGTTTCCCTAATTTGCCTCCTGTTTCATCCTTCAGTCCTCTAGCTTTGCTCTAATTCTTCCCCTTTTTGTTAAGAAGTACAAGTAGAAAGGGGTCAATAGGGAGATCTGGATGGAGGGGAGGCTAGCCATGGGAGGAGTGTAGCCCTAAGGACCAAATCAAAGGTGGATGTTAGTTCCACAAATGATGAATAGGCAAAGTGAAGGCCTAAAAAGAGGGGGGAGGGGGGGAGGGATGGTGGTGAGGTTGGGGGGAGGGGATGGAGGGGAGGGAGAGGGGAGGGATTGTGGGAAGAGGGGGGGGGAGGGATAAGGGGAGAGAAAAGGTTAGAGGGATAAATACGCTCTACAGGTATAAGAAAGAGGAAAGTAAGGAGGAAAAGGAGTCAGGAGGAAAAGAGTAAGATGGAAGAAATCCAATATATAACCTATAATGTAAAAGGGCTAAATTGTCCAGGAAAGAGATTTAGGTTATTTAAAGAACTACAACATAGAAAATCCTCAGTGATATTCTTGCAAGAAACACACTTAGAGATAGAGTCGAAGGTTAGACTGAGAACCAGATACTTTCCGACATGGTTTTATGCGGATTCACCAATTAAAAGAGCAAAAGGAGTTGCTATAGGCTTTGCTAAAAATATAAGGTTTGTGGTTGAGGAGAGATTGACGGACCCGGAGGGAAGGTTCCTATTTTTGAGAGGTAAATTACAGGGAATTGAGTGCACAATAGCAAATATATATAGTCCAAATAAGAAGCCAGTGACATTTGTGAGAGAAGTGTTGAAGAGATTGATGGACTTTAAAAAAGGGTGTATGTTAGTGGCGGGTGATTTTAACCTCTGTATAGACCTGAAGATGGATACCACTTCCTGTGTGAGGAGAGAGGAAAGCAAGTCCTTGAGGTTAAAAAAAAGGATGCATGAGTGTCAACTGGTGGACATCTGGAGAATTAGGAATATGAAAGAGAGAGATTATACTTTCTTTTCGCAAGTACATGAGACTTATTCTAGACTAGATTACATATTAGTAGAACACCAAATGATAGAATGGGTGGGGGAAGTAAAAATAGGAGTAAGCACCCTATCGGATCATGCCCCGGTAGAAATGAGGTTAAGATGGGGTAGAGAAGAGAGAGAGGGATATGTGTGGCGGATGAATGAGGCACTCCTCATGGATGAAGAGATTATTCGAAGAATTGAGAGGGAAATTGAGTGGTTTTTTGAAGAGAACGAGACAGAGGATGTATCGGTAGCAACGGTGTGGGAAGCTCATAAAGCTTACATCAGAGGTCTGCTCATTGCAATGGGGGCAAAAAAGAATAAAGAAAGGAAAGAAAAGATAAATAGATTATTAAATGAAATAAATGATCTTGAACAGGTGCATAAAAGGGAAAGATCTAAGGAGATAATGCAGGGGTTAATAAAGAAGAAAGAAGAACTAGAGAATGTAATGGAGGAAGAAAAAAGAAGAGTCTTTAATAAAATAACATGTGAAAGGTATAGATGGGGAGATAGGCCGGGAAAGTATTTAATGAGAACTTTAAGAAAGAAGAAAAATAGAAATTATATTGAGAAAATAAGAAACCCCAAGGGTGAATTTCTACACTCAGCTAAGGATATTGCCAGAATATTTAAAGAGTATTACAATGAGTTGTATAATATTATACCCCAGGATAAGTTTAAGAAAATGGAAATAGTAAATAGGGGGAAAAGAAAGATATACCTAGAGGAAGCAGGTCTACCGAAATTAAGAGAAATACAACTGAACTCTTTAGAGGAAGAAATAACTTCAGAGGAAATAAAAATAGCGTTAAAAAGCATGGCGGGAGGGAAAAGTCCGGGTCCAGACGGATACACAGTTAAATACTATAAAAAATATATAGAGCTTTTAATACCCAAGATGAAGACTTATATGAACGCCTTGGGGAATGGGATGGAGATGAGGGGAGAATCGTTACAGGCTAATATAGTACTGATTCAGAAGGAAGATAAAGATCCCTCGCAATGTGCGAGTTATCGACCAATAGCGCTATTGAATGTAGACACTAAAATATTTGCAAAGGTGTTGGCAAATAGATTAAAAGAACTGATGCCGGAGTGGATACATAGAGATCAAGTGGGGTTTGTTCCAGGAAGAGAGGGTAGAGACAACGCTCTGAGATCACTGCTGCTTACACAAGAGGGCAAGAAAGGGAAAACCCCAATGATATTGATGTCGATAGATGCCGAGAAGGCATTCGACAGAGTAAGTTGGGGTTTTATGATGGACACCCTGGAAGCATTAGGAATGGGAGATAGAATAAGAGGGTGGATTGGAGAGTTAGATAGAGGGCCTACCGCCACCATAATGGTAAATGGAGGAAGATCAGAGTATTTTAAGATGTCAAATGGTACAAGACAGGGATGTCCATTGTCCCCACTGTTATATGTAATATCACTGGAGCCCTTGCTGTCTAGGATTAGGAAGAATATAGATATAAAAGGAATAAAGATAGGAGATAGAGAAAATAAGGTAGCGGCGTATGCGGATGATTTGATGTTCTATGTAGGAAATCCCAGAACATCACTTCCAAATTTAATGAAAGCATTCAGTGAGTATGGAGAACTGTCGAATCTGAAAATAAACCCGACAAAGACTGAAATTTTAAATATCAACCTTTAAAATGAAGAAAAGGAAAAACTAAAAGAGGAATTCCCTTTCCTTTGGAGAGATAAAGATTTAAAATATCTAGGAATAAAATTATCAGCCTCAACTACGAACTTATATAAAGCCAATTATATAGCACTATTAAATGAGATAAAGGTGGAGCTGAGAAGGGTGGGAAATGGAAACCCATCGTGGATGGCACGCATAAACCTGATAAAGATGATAATTGTCCCTAAAGTATTATACAAATTTCAAATGATCCCAATTAAGCTCCCAGAGACATATTTTAAAGAACTTAGGAAAATGATGATAAAATATATATGGAGAAATAAAAAACCTAGAATAGGCTATGAGATATTGACTAGAAGTAAAGAGAGAGGAGGATTGGGAGTACCAGATTTCAGGAGATATTATAGAGCGGGGATTATTGCGAGAATTTTTGACTGGATCCATAATCCGGAGAAAAGTTGGGTTAAAACTGAGAAAGCACTGAGTGGAATAAGTTTAAGTAAAAGTATTTGGGTACCAGCACAATATAGGGAATTAGAGGAGAGCACTAGTAAGTATACTTTGAATGTTCTAAAAGAATGGGATTTATTACACAGACAAAAAGGGTGGGTTTTTAATTCACAATTAATACCACTTAGGAACACAAAATATTTGATCCCGGGTATGGATAGTATAGCAGGGAAATGGATTATAAAACAAGAGGCGCAATTGAGAGATATATTGGTAGGGGAGGAAATTGGGTCATATAAGGATATGGAAGACAGAAAGGGAGAAGTTTTTATTAAGATGGATAGATTAAGATATTACCAACTGAAGTATTTTTTTGAGAGTCTCCCTAAGCCCATAAGAACTAGAAAGGATTGAAACCCATTTGAGAGATTATTTGAGACACGGGGAAATGGTAGACACGGAATGGCAAAAATACACAAGATATTATTGGAGATTGACACTGACACAAAATTAATGCACATAGAGAAATGGGAAAGAGATATAGGAAGGAAAATAGAGGAGGAGGAGAAGAGGAAAATGTTCACATTAATTCATGAAAATATTAGTATGAGGGAAGTAGAAGTAAATTATAAGTGTTTGAATAGATGGCACATTACCCCTAATGTAGAGCACAAGATGAATACGGAGATGTCACGGATGTGTTGGAGAGGATGTGGTGAGGTTGGCACGTGGTATCACATGTGGTGGGAGTGTTCAGAAATACAGGTGTTTTGGCGGAAGATAGTTTATGTAATAGGGAAAATGACTAAAATCAATATAGGATTGGATCCAGAACTATGTCTCCTCCATATCTCGAAGCTCTCTACGAAAGTATACAAGAGTCTCAGGATATGGCAATACTTGACCGCAGCAAAGAGTCTGATCCCAGGTTCTGGAAGAAAAGAGAGGTGCCAACTTAGGAGGATTGGATAAGTAGAGTAAATCAGCTATCCGGGACAGAAAGATTGTATTATACATATGAGGACAAGTTGGAGTTGTATAATAAAAAATGGAAAGTCTGGGAAGAATATAAAGTAAAGATGAAATATATGAGGAGATAATATTCCTGGAAGTGGAATTAGAATAGGGTTTAGGAAGAATAGAAAGATATGGAGTTAATGAGAGAAAAAGGAAAGTGGAGCGTGGGTGGGAGAGGGAAGGGGGGGAGGGGAGGGGGAGTTTTGGGAGGGGGGGTGGTAAGAAAAGGAAGTTTATATATATGGTCAAATAAATCATATAAATTACTGTTTTGATAATTATAATAGAAATGTTGAAATGACATGTATAAGACTTGAAAATAAATAAATATTTATAAAAAAAAAAAAAAAGAAGCTCCATAAGCCCTTCATATCAAAGAATCAGAATATGCTGAGAAGAGGTCAGAAGTGTAATGTGAAACATAGCTTTTTAATGTACAATAAAGACTATACAGAAAAAAGGTCAGGAGTACAACATACACTACCCAGAGAATGGGTCAAAAGTATAATGTACAGTGTAACACAGACTATAGAAAGATAAGAGAGGAGTTTATTGCAAAGACAATAGACAGTGCAGAGAAGGGGCCAGGAGTAACATATACTGTTTAGAGTAAACAGTTAGTGTTTGTCGGTCTTAAGTTTTTTACTTTGATTGTGAATAAGCAATGAAAAATATGTCAGCCAGAAACATGTTGAGCGTGGGGCGTCTAATGTTCTTGTCAGTATTGTGTCCTTTTTACATGTGTTGTGCTCTGGCCAGAGTGGATTACTTTTCTGGAACATTATTTGGTCTGAGTTTACTCTGTGGTAAAAGCGGATGCCCGGTTGGTATCTATCTATCTATCTATCTATCTATCTATCTATCTATCTATCTATCTATCAATCTATATATTTGTCTGTCTACTTTTCTATGCATCAAAGATAAAAGGGCTGATTGGATGTAAAGCTGATATTCAGGGCAAAAAGGTCCTGCTGTCTATCCTCCGTAAAAGGGTATACCTTCTTCCCACTTTTACAGTCGAGACTGGGCACGCAGACGGGACAGCAGTGCAGAGTTCCAACTCTTCGTTTCCGAACTCTAAGATGCGATTTACCTCTTTACACAGTGATCGACCTAGGAGAGGGATCTGCAAAGAGGGATCAGCCTCTAAGAGACGTACTTGCGAACAGTATAGAAGCTCCATAAAGAAGGGGGTGGAGGGGAGAGATGGTTTTTTTTTTTTTTTTTTCTCTCTGCCCCTCCGTGTCCCTAATTTGCCTCCTGTTTCATCCTTCAGTCCTCTAGCTTTGCTCTAATTCTTCCCCTTTTTGTTAAGAAGTACAAGTAGAAAGGGGTCAATAGGGAGATCTGGATGGAGGGGAGGCTAGCCATGGGAGGAGTGTAGCCCTAAAGACCAATCAAAGGTGGATGTTAGTTCCACAAATGATGAATAGGCAAAGTGAAGGCCTAAAAAGAGGGGGGAGGGGGGGAGGGATGGTGGTGAGGTTGGGGGGAGGGGATGGAGGGGAGGGAGAGGGGAGGGATTGTGGGAAGAGGGGGGGGGGATAAGGGGAGAGAAAAGGTTAGCGGGATAAATACGCTCTACAGGTATAAGAAAGAGGAAAGTAAGGAGGAAAAGGAGTCAGGAGGAAAAGAGTAAGATGGAAGAAATCCAATATATAACCTATAATGTAAAAGGGCCAAATTGTCCAGGAAAGAGATTTAGGTTATTTAAAGAACTACAACATAGAAAATCCTCAGTGATATTCTTGCAAGAAACACACTTAGAGATAGAGTCGAAGGTTAGACTGAGAACCAGATACTTTCCGACATGGTTTTATGCGGATTCACCAATTAAAAGAGCAAAAGGAGTTGCTATAGGCTTTGCTAAAAATATAAGGTTTGAGGTTGAGGAGAGATTGACGGACGCGGAGGGAAGGTTCCTATTTTTGAGAGGTAAATTACAGGGAATTTTGAGTGCACAATAGCAAATATATATAGTCCAAATAAGAAGCCAGTGACAATTGTGAGAGAAGTGTTGAAGAGATTGATGGATTTTAAAAAAGGGTGTATGTTAGTGGCGGGTGATTTTAACCTCTGTATAGACCTGAAGATGGATACCACTTCCTGTGTGAGGAGAGAGGAAAGCAAGTCCTTGAGAAGGTTAAAAAAAAGGATGCATGAGTGTCAACTGGTGGACATCTGGAGAATTAGGAATATGAAAGAGAGAGATTATACTTTCTTTTCGCAAGTACATGAGACTTATTCTAGACTAGATTACATATTAGTAGAACACCAAATGATAGAATGGGTGGGAGAAGTAAAAATAGGAGAAAGCACCCTATCGGATTATGCCCCAGTAGAAATGAGGTTAAGATGGGGTAGAGAAGAGAGAGAAGGATATGTGTGGCGGATGAATGAGGCACTCCTCATGGATGAAGAGATTAATCGAAGAATTGAGAGGGAAATTGAGTGGTTTTTTGAAGAGAACGAGACAGAGGATGTATCGGTAGCAACGGTGTGGGAAGCTCATAAAGCTTACATCAGAGGTCTGCTCATTGCAATGGGGGCAAAAAAGAATAAAGAAAGGAAAGAAAAGATAAATAGATTATTAAATGAAATAAATGATCTTGAACAGGTGCATAAAAGGGAAAGATCTAAGGAGATAATGCAGGGGTTAATAAAGAAGAAAGAAGAATTAGAGAATGTAATGGAGGAAGAAAAAAGAAGAGTCTTTAATAAAATAACATGTGAAAGGTATAGATGGGGAGATAGGCCGGGAAAGTATTTAATGAGAACTTTAAGAAAGAAGAAAAATAGAAATTATATTGAGAAAATAAGAAACCCCAAGGGTGAATTTCTACACTCAACTAAGGATATTGCCAGAATATTTAAAGAGTATTACAATGAGTTGTATAATATTATACCCCAGGATAAGTTTAAGAAAATGGAAATAGTAAATAGGGGGAAAAGAAAGATATACCTAGAGGAAGCAGGTCTACCGCAATTAAGAGAAATACAACTGAACTCTTTAGAGGAAGAAATAACTTCAGAGGAAATAAAAATAGCGTTAAAAAGCATGGCGGGAGGGAAAAGTCCGGGTCCAGACGGATACACAGTTAAATACTATAAAAAATATATAGAGCTTTTAATACCCAAGATGAAGAGTTACAGTCATGGCCGAAATTGTTGGCACCCTTGATATTTCTCCAGGAAATCATGTATTTCTCACGAAACGTATTGCATTAACACATGTTTTGCTATACACATGTTTATTCCCTTTGTGTGTATTGGGACAAAACAAAAAAAGGGAGGAAAGAAAGCAAATTCGACATAATGTCACACAAACCTCCAAAAATGGGCTGGACAAAAGTATTGGCACCCTTTCACAACTGCGGATAAATAAGAATGTTACAAGCATGTGATGCTCCTGTAAACTCACCTGGGGCAAGTAACAGGTGTGGGCAATATAGAAATCACACCTGAAAGCAGATAAAAAGGAGAGACGTTCACTTAACCTTTGCATTGTGTGTCTGTCTGTGCCACACTAAGCATGGACAACAGAAAGAGGAGACGAGAACTGTCTGAGGACCTGAGAACCAAAATTGTGGCAAAATATCAACAATCTCAAGGTTACAAGTCCATCTCCAGAGAACTAGATTTGCCTTTGTCCACAGTGCGCAACATTATCAAGAAGTTTGCAACCCATGGCACTGTAGCTAATCTCCCTGGTCGTGGACGGATGAGGAAAATTGATGAAAGATTGCAACGCAGAATAGTCCGGATGGTGGATAAGCAGCCCCAAACATGTTCCAAAGACATTCAAGCTGTCCTGCAGGCTCAGGGAGCATCAGTGTCAGCGCGAACTATCCGTCGACATTTAAATGAAATGAAACGCTATGGCAGGAGACCCAGGAGGACCCCACTGCTGACACAGAGACATAAAAAAGCAAGACTACAGTTTGCCAAAATGTACTTGAGTAAGCCAAAAGCCTTCTGGGAAAACGTCTTGTGGACAGATGAGACCAAGATAGAGCTTTTCGGTAAAGCACATCATTCTACTGTTTACCGAAAACGGAATGAGGCCTACAAAGAACAAAACACAGTACCTACGGTAAAATATGGTGGAGGTTCAATGATGTTTTGGGGTTGTTTTGCTGCCTCTGGCACTGGGTGCCTTGACTGTGTGCAAGGCATCATGAAATCTGAGGATTACCAAAGGATTTTGGGTCGCACTGTAGGGCCCAGTGTCAGAAAGCTGGGTTTGCGTCCAAGATCCTGGGTCTTCCAGCAGGACAATGACCCCAAACATACGTCAAAAAGCACTCAGAAATGGATGGCAAAGAAGCGCTGGAGAGTTCTGAAGTGGCCAGCAATGAGCCCAGATCTAAATCCCATTGAACACCTGTGGAGAGATCTTAAAATTGCTGTTGGGAAAAGGTGTCCTTCCAATAAGAGAGACCTGGAGCTGTTTGCAAAGGAAGAGTGGTCCAAAATTCCGGGTGAGAGGTGTCAGAAGCTTATTGATGGTTATAGGAAGCGACTGATTTCAGTTATGTTTTCCAAAGGGTGTGCAACCAAATATTAAGTTAAGGGTGCCAATACTTTTGTCCAGCCCATTTTTGGGGTTTTGTGTGACATTATGTCATATTTGCTTTTCTGCCTCTGTTTTATATTTGTTCCAATACATACAAAGGGAATAAACATGTGTATAGCAAAACATGTGTTAATGCAATACCTTTTTTGTGTGAAATACTTGATTTTCAGGAAAAATATCAAGGGTGCCAACAATTTCGGCCATGACTGTATATGAACGCCTTGGGGAATGGGATGGAGATGAGGGGAGAATCGTTACAGGCTAATATAGTACTGATTCAGAAGGAAGATAAAGATCCCTCGCAATGTGCGAGTTATCGACCAATAGCGCTATTGAATGTAGACACTAAAATATTTGCAAAGGTGTTGGCAAATAGATTAAAAGAACTGATGCCGGAGTGGATACATAGAGATCAAGTGGGGTTTGTTCCAGGAAGAGAGGGTAGAGACAACGCTCTGAGATCACTGCTGCTTACACAAGAGGGCAAAAAAGGGAAAACCCCAACGATATTGATGTCGATAGATGCCGAGAAGGCATTCGACAGAGTAAGTTGGGGTTTTATGATGGACACCCTGGAAGCATTAGGAATGGGAGATAGAATAAGAGGGTGGATTGGAGAGTTAGATAGAGGGCCTACCGCCACCATAATGGTAAATGGAGGAAGATCAGAGTATTTTAAGATGTCAAATGGTACAAGACAGGGATGTCCATTGTCCCCACTGTTATATGTATTATCACTGGAGTCCTTGCTGTCTAGGATTAGGAAAATATAGATATAAAAGGAATACAGATAGGAGATAGAGAAAATAAGGTAGCGGCGTATGCGGACGATTTGATGTTCTATGTAGGAAATCCCAGAACATCACTTCCAAATTTAATGAAAGCACTGAGTGAGTATGGAGAACTGTCGAATCTGAAAATAAACCCGACAAAGACTGAAATTTTAAATATCAACCTTAAAAATGAAGAAAAGGAAAAACTAAAAGAGGAATTCCCTTTCCTTTGGAGAGATAAAGATTTAAAATATCTAGGAATAAAATTATCAGCCTCAACTACGAACTTATATAAAGCCAATTATATAGCACTATTAAATGAGATAAAGGCGGAGCTGAGAAGGGTGGGAAATGGAAACCCATCGTGGATGGCACGCATAAACCTGATAAAGATGATAATTGTCCCTAAAGTATTATACAAATTTCAAATGATCCTAATTAAGCTCCCAGAGACATATTTTAAAGAACTTAGGAAAATGATGATAAAATATATATGGAGAAATAAAAAACCTAGAATAGGCTATGAGATATTGACTAGAAGTAAAGAGAAAGGAGGATTGGGAGTACCAGATTTCAGGAGATATTATAGAGCGGGGATTATTGCGAGAATTTTTGACTGGATCCATAATCCGGAGAAAAGTTGGGTTAAAATTGAGAAAGCACTGAGTGGAATAAGTTTAAGTAAAAGTATTTGGGTACCAGCACAATATAGGGAATTAGAGGAGAGCACTAGTAAGTATACTTTGAATGTTCTAAAAGAATGGGATTTATTACACAGACAAAAAGGGTGGGTTTTTAATTCACAATTAATACCACTTAGGAACACAAAATATTTGACCCAGGTATGGATAGTATAGCAGGGAAATGGATTATAAAACAAGAGGCGCAATTGAGAGATATATTGGTAGGGGAGGAAATTGGGTCATATAAGGATATGGAAGACAGAAAGGGAGAAGTTTTTAATAAGATGGATAGATTAAAATATTACCAACTGAAGTATTTTTTTGAGAGTCTCCCTAAGCCCATAAGAACTAGAAAGGATTGGAACCCATTTGAGAGATTATTTGAGACACGGGGAAATGGTAGACACGGAATGGCAAAAATACACAAGATATTATTGGAGATTGACACTGACACAAAATTAATGCACATAGAGAAATGGGAAAGAGATATAGGAAGGAAAATAGAGGAGGAGGAGAAGAGGAAAATGTTCACATTAATTCATGAAAATATTAGTATGAGGGAAGTAGAAGTAAATTATAAGTGTTTGAATAGATGGCACATTACCCCTAATGTAGAGCACAAGATGAATACGGAGATGTCATGGATGTGTTGGAGAGGATGTGGTGAGGTTGGCACGTGGTATCACATGTGGTGGGAGTGTTCAGAAATACAGGTGTTTTGGCGGAAGATAGTTTATGTAATAGGGAAAATGACTAAAATCAATATAGGATTGGATCCAGAACTATGTCTCCTCCATATCTCGAAGCTCTCTACGAAAGTATACAAGAGTCTCGGGATATGGCAATACTTGACCGCAGCAAAGAGTCTGATCCCCAGGTTCTGGAAGAAAAGAGAGGTGCCAACTGAGGAGGATTGGATAAGTAGAGTAAATCAGCTATCCGGGACAGAAAGATTGTATTATACATATGAGGACAAGTTGGAGTTGTATAATAAAAAATGGAAAGTCTGGGAAGAATATAAAGTAAAGATGAAATATATGAGGAGATAATATTCCTGGAAGTGGAATTAGAATAGGGTTTAGGAAGAATAGAAAGATATGGAGTTAATGAGAGAAAAAGGAAAGTGGAGCGTGGGTGGGAGAGGGAAGGGGGGGAGGGGAGGGGGAGTTTTGGGAGGGGGGATGGTAAGCAAAGGAAGTTTATATATATGGTCAAATAAATCATATAAATTACTGTTTTGATAATTAGAATAATACAAATGTTGAAATGACATGTATAAGACTTGAAAATAAATAAATATTTATAAAAAAAAAAAAAAGAAGCTCCATAAGCCCTTCATATCAAAGAATCAGAATATGCTGAGAAGAGGTCAGAAGTGTAATGTGAAACATAGCTTTTTAATGTACAATAAAGACTATACAGAAAAAAGGTCAGGAGTACAACATACACTACCCAGAGAATGGGTCAAAAGTATAATGTAGGTTGTGCGCTTACCACAAGTACACACAATATGAGCATTGTATGTAATTAACAGCAACCGGGCATCATGGTCTGGTCAACAGCCTGGGCACCATCTGGTCATATATGGACATCTGGGTCACAGGTACACCGCTGTCCAGGCCCCCTCTGGCTTTCAAATCCAAAACGCCACCTTGCATAAGCTCATTACAAAACGAGCCGGGAAGCAAGAAAGCGCTAATAGTGAAGTACGTTTATTTAAGAACACAAGACATAAACAAAGCAACCAGAACTCACATCGACATAATATAAATACAGGCCCACATAAATAGGCTCCCTGGTGGTCAGTGGTTCACTCAACATGCAACGCATACAAATCAAAGTCCAATGTACAGAACCCTGGTGGCTAGTGGTATCACAAGTACAAAGCCATAGAGTATAGTGAGTAGTAATGCAAATATACTCATCCAGGTCTGGTGAGGTAGTTCCCTGGTGGCTAGTGGGTCCCTAGTAGCAAAAGGCGTCAATAGGGTGGATCCCCTAACATGTTTCGAGCTAAAGCTCGTTTTCAAAAAAAAAAGGTCCTGCTGTCTATCCTCTGTAAAGGGGTATACCTTCTTCCCCCTTTTACAGTCGAGACTGGGCACGCCGATGGGACAGCAGTGCAGAGTTCCAACTCTTCATTTCCAAACTCTAAGAAGCGATCTACCTCTTTGCAGATCCCTCTCCTAGATCGATCACAGTGTTAGGAGGGATCAGCCTCTAAAAGACGTACTTGTGAACAGTATAGAAGCTCCATAAGCCCTTCAAATCAAAGAATCAGAATATGTTGAGAAGAGGTCAGAAGTGTAATGTGGAACAGCTTTTTAATGTACAATAAAGACTATACAGAAAAAAGGTCAGGAGTGCAACGTACAACATACACTACACAGAGAATGGGTCAAAAGTATAATGTACAGTGTAACACAGACTATAGAAAGATAAGAGAGGAGTTGAATGCACAGCATAGACAATGCAGAGAAGGGGCCAGGAGTAACGTATACTGTTTAGAGTAAACAGTTAGTGTTTGTCGGTCTTAAGTTTTTTACTTTGATTGTGAATAAGCAATGAAAAATATGTCAGCCAGAAACATGTTGAGCGTGGGGCGTCTAATGTTCTTGTCAGTTTTGTGTCCTTTTTACATGTGTTGTGCTCTGGCCAGAGTGGATTACTGGGAGAGGGAAGGGGGGGAGGGGGAGTTTTGGGAGGGGGGATGGTAAGAAAAGGAAGTTTATATATATGGTCAAATAAATCATATAAATTACTGTTTTGATAATTATAATAATACAAATGTTGAAATGACATGTATAAGACTTGAAAATAAATAAATATTTATAAAAAAAAAAAAAAAGAAGCTCCATAAGCCCTTCATATCAAAGAATCAAAATATGCTGAGAAGAGGTCAGAAGTGTAATGTGAAACATAGCTTTTTAATGTACAATAAAGACTATACAGAAAAAAGGTCAGGAGTACAACATACAACATACACTACCCAGAGAATGGGTCAAAAGTATAATGTACAGTGTAACACAGACTATAGAAAGATAAGAGAGGAGTTTATTGCAAAGACAATAGACAGTGCAGAGAAGGGGCCAGGAGTAACATATACTGTTTAGAGTAAACAGTTAGTGTTTGTCGGTCTTAAGTTTTTTACTTTGATTGTGAATAAGCAATGAAAAATATGTCAGCCAGAAACATGTTGAGCGTGGGGCGTCTAATGTTCTTGTCAGTTTTGTGTCCTTTTTACATGTGTTGTGCTCTGGCCAGAGTGGATTACTTTTCTGGAACATTATATTTGGTCTCAGTTTACTCTGTGGTAAAAGCGGATGCCCGGTTGGTGTCTATCTATCTATCTATCTATCTATCTATCTATCTATCTATCTATCTATCTATCTATTTGTCTGTCTACTTTTCTATGCATCAAAGATAAAAGGGCTGATTGGATGTAAAGCTGATATTCAGGGCAAAAAGGTCCTGCTGTCTATCCTCCGTAAAAGGGTATACCTTCTTCCCACTTTTACAGTCGAGACTGGGCACGCCGACGGGACAGCAGTGCAGAGTTCCAACTCTTCGTTTCCGAACTCTAAGATGCGATTTACCTCTTTACACAGTGATCGACCTAGGAGAGGGATCTGCAAAGAGGGATCAGCCTCTAAGAGACGTACTTGCGAACAGTATAGAAGCTCCATAAAGAAGGGGGTGGAGGGGAGAGATGTTTTTTTTTTTTTTTTTTTTTTCTCTCTGCCCCTCCGTTTCCCTAATTTGCCTCCTGTTTCATCCTTCAGTCCTCTAGCTTTGCTCTAATTCTTCCCCTTTTTGTTAAGAAGTACAAGTAGAAAGGGGTCAATAGGGAGATCTGGATGGAGGGGAGGCTAGCCATGGGAGGAGTGTAGCACTAAGGACCAAATCAAAGGTGGATGTTAGTTCCACAAATGATGAATAGGCAAAGTGAAGGCCTAAAAAGAGGGGGGAGGGGGGGGAGGGATGGTGGTGAGGTTGGGGGGAGGGGATGGAGGGGAGGGAGAGGGGAGGGATTGTGGGAAGAGGGGGGGGGAGGGATAAGGGGAGAGAAAAGGTTAGCGGGATAAATACGCTCTACAGGTATAAGAAAGAGGAAAGTAAGGAGGAAAAGGAGTCAGGAGGAAAAGAGTAAGATGGAAGAAATCCAATATATAACCTATAATGTAAAAGGGCTAAATTGTCCAGGAAAGAGATTTAGGTTATTTAAAGAACTACAACATAGAAAATCCTCAGTGATATTCTTGCAAGAAACACACTTAGAGATAGAGTCGAAGGTTAGACTGAGAACCAGATACTTTCCGACATGGTTTTATGCGGATTCACCAATTAAAAGAGCAAAAGGAGTTGCTATAGGCTTTGCTAAAAATATAAGGTTTGTGGTTGAGGAGAGATTGACGGACGCGGAGGGAAGGTTCCTATTTTTGAGAGGTAAATTACAGGGAATTTTGAGTGCACAATAGCAAATATATATAGTCCAAATAAGAAGCCAGTGACAATTGTGAGAGAAGTGTTGAAGAGATTGATGGACTTTAAAAAAGGGTGTATGTTAGTGGCGGGTGATTTTAACCTCTGTATAGACCTGAAGATGGATACCACTTCCTGTGTGAGGAGAGAGGAAAGCAAGTCCTTGAGAAGGTTAAAAAAAAGGATGCATGAGTGTCAACTGGTGGACATCTGGAGAATTAGGAATATGAAAGAGAGAGATTATACTTTCTTTTCGCAAGTACATGAGACTTATTCTAGACTAGATTACATATTAGTAGAACACCAAATGATAGAATGGGTGGGAGAAGTAAAAATAGGAGAAAGCACCCTATCGGATTATGCCCCAGTAGAAATGAGGTTAAGATGGGGTAGAGAAGAGAGAGAAGGATATGTGTGGCGGATGAATGAGGCACTCCTCATGGATGAAGAGATTAATCGAAGAATTGAGAGGGAAATTGAGTGGTTTTTTGAAGAGAACGAGACAGAGGATGTATCGGTAGCAACGGTGTGGGAAGCTCATAAAGCTTACATCAGAGGTCTGCTCATTGCAATGGGGGCAAAAAAGAATAAAGAAAGGAAAGAAAAGATAAATAGATTATTAAATGAAATAAATGATCTTGAACAGGTGCATAAAAGGGAAAGATCTAAGGAGATAATGCAGGGGTTAATAAAGAAGAAAGAAGAATTAGAGAATGTAATGGAGGAAGAAAAAAGAAGAGTCTTTAATAAAATAACATGTGAAAGGTATAGATGGGGAGATAGGCCGGGAAAGTATTTAATGAGAACTTTAAGAAAGAAGAAAAATAGAAATTATATTGAGAAAATAAGAAACCCCAAGGGTGAATTTCTACACTCAACTAAGGATATTGCCAGAATATTTAAAGAGTATTACAATGAGTTGTATAATATTATACCCCAGGATAAGTTTAAGAAAATGGAAATAGTAAATAGGGGGAAAAGAAAGATATACCTAGAGGAAGCAGGTCTACCGCAATTAAGAGAAATACAACTGAACTCTTTAGAGGAAGAAATAACTTCAGAGGAAATAAAAATAGCGTTAAAAAGCATGGCGGGAGGGAAAAGTCCGGGTCCAGACGGATACACAGTTAAATACTATAAAAAATATATAGAGCTTTTAATACCCAAGATGAAGAGTTATATGAACGCCTTGGGGAATGGGATGGAGATGAGGGGAGAATCGTTACAGGCTAATATAGTACTGATTCAGAAGGAAGATAAAGATCCCTCGCAATGTGCGAGTTATCGACCAATAGCGCTATTGAATGTAGACACTAAAATATTTGCAAAGGTGTTGGCAAATAGATTAAAAGAACTGATGCCGGAGTGGATACATAGAGATCAAGTGGGGTTTGTTCCAGGAAGAGAGGGTAGAGACAACGCTCTGAGATCACTGCTGCTTACACAAGAGGGCAAAAAAGGGAAAACCCCAACGATATTGATGTCGATAGATGCCGAGAAGGCATTCGACAGAGTAAGTTGGGGTTTTATGATGGACACCCTGGAAGCATTAGGAATGGGAGATAGAATAAGAGGGTGGATTGGAGAGTTAGATAGAGGGCCTACCGCCACCATAATGGTAAATGGAGGAAGATCAGAGTATTTTAAGATGTCAAATGGTACAAGACAGGGATGTCCATTGTCCCCACTGTTATATGTATTATCACTGGAGCCCTTGCTGTCTAGGATTAGGAAAATATAGATATAAAAGGAATACAGATAGGAGATAGAGAAAATAAGGTAGCGGCGTATGCGGACGATTTGATGTTCTATGTAGGAAATCCCAGAACATCACTTCCAAATTTAATGAAAGCACTGAGTGAGTATGGAGAACTGTCGAATCTGAAAATAAACCCGACAAAGACTGAAATTTTAAATATCAACCTTAAAAATGAAGAAAAGGAAAAACTAAAAGAGGAATTCCCTTTCCTTTGGAGAGATAAAGATTTAAAATATCTAGGAATAAAATTATCAGCCTCAACTACGAACTTATATAAAGCCAATTATATAGCACTATTAAATGAGATAAAGGCGGAGCTGAGAAGGGTGGGAAATGGAAACCCATCGTGGATGGCACGCATAAACCTGATAAAGATGATAATTGTCCCTAAAGTATTATACAAATTTCAAATGATCCTAATTAAGCTCCCAGAGACATATTTTAAAGAACTTAGGAAAATGATGATAAAATATATATGGAGAAATAAAAAACCTAGAATAGGCTATGAGATATTGACTAGAAGTAAAGAGAAAGGAGGATTGGGAGTACCAGATTTCAGGAGATATTATAGAGCGGGGATTATTGCGAGAATTTTTGACTGGATCCATAATCCGGAGAAAAGTTGGGTTAAAATTGAGAAAGCACTGAGTGGAATAAGTTTAAGTAAAAGTATTTGGGTACCAGCACAATATAGGGAATTAGAGGAGAGCACTAGTAAGTATACTTTGAATGTTCTAAAAGAATGGGATTTATTACACAGACAAAAAGGGTGGGTTTTTAATTCACAATTAATACCACTTAGGAACACAAAATATTTGACCCAGGTATGGATAGTATAGCAGGGAAATGGATTATAAAACAAGAGGCGCAATTGAGAGATATATTGGTAGGGGAGGAAATTGGGTCATATAAGGATATGGAAGACAGAAAGGGAGAAGTTTTTAATAAGATGGATAGATTAAAATATTACCAACTGAAGTATTTTTTTGAGAGTCTCCCTAAGCCCATAAGAACTAGAAAGGATTGGAACCCATTTGAGAGATTATTTGAGACACGGGGAAATGGTAGACACGGAATGGCAAAAATACACAAGATATTATTGGAGATTGACACTGACACAAAATTAATGCACATAGAGAAATGGGAAAGAGATATAGGAAGGAAAATAGAGGAGGAGGAGAAGAGGAAAATGTTCACATTAATTCATGAAAATATTAGTATGAGGGAAGTAGAAGTAAATTATAAGTGTTTGAATAGATGGCACATTACCCCTAATGTAGAGCACAAGATGAATACGGAGATGTCATGGATGTGTTGGAGAGGATGTGGTGAGGTTGGCACGTGGTATCACATGTGGTGGGAGTGTTCAGAAATACAGGTGTTTTGGCGGAAGATAGTTTATGTAATAGGGAAAATGACTAAAATCAATATAGGATTGGATCCAGAACTATGTCTCCTCCATATCTCGAAGCTCTCTACGAAAGTATACAAGAGTCTCGGGATATGGCAATACTTGACCGCAGCAAAGAGTCTGATCCCCAGGTTCTGGAAGAAAAGAGAGGTGCCAACTGAGGAGGATTGGATAAGTAGAGTAAATCAGCTATCCGGGACAGAAAGATTGTATTATACATATGAGGACAAGTTGGAGTTGTATAATAAAAAATGGAAAGTCTGGGAAGAATATAAAGTAAAGATGAAATATATGAGGAGATAATATTCCTGGAAGTGGAATTAGAATAGGGTTTAGGAAGAATAGAAAGATATGGAGTTAATGAGAGAAAAAGGAAAGTGGAGCGTGGGTGGGAGAGGGAAGGGGGGGAGGGGAGGGGGAGTTTTGGGAGGGGGGATGGTAAGCAAAGGAAGTTTATATATATGGTCAAATAAATCATATAAATTACTGTTTTGATAATTAGAATAATACAAATGTTGAAATGACATGTATAAGACTTGAAAATAAATAAATATTTATAAAAAAAAAAAAAAGAAGCTCCATAAGCCCTTCATATCAAAGAATCAGAATATGCTGAGAAGAGGTCAGAAGTGTAATGTGAAACATAGCTTTTTAATGTACAATAAAGACTATACAGAAAAAAGGTCAGGAGTACAACATACACTACCCAGAGAATGGGTCAAAAGTATAATGTAGGTTGTGCGCTTACCACAAGTACACACAATATGAGCATTGTATGTAATTAACAGCAACCGGGCATCATGGTCTGGTCAACAGCCTGGGCACCATCTGGTCATATATGGACATCTGGGTCACAGGTACACCGCTGTCCAGGCCCCCTCTGGCTTTCAAATCCAAAACGCCACCTTGCATAAGCTCATTACAAAACGAGCCGGAAAGCAAGAAAGCGCTAATAGTGAAGTACGTTTATTTAAGAACACAAGACATAAACAAAGCAACCAGAACTCACATCGACATAATATAAATACAGGCCCACATAAATAGGCTCCCTGGTGGTCAGTGGTTCACTCAACATGCAACGCATACAAATCAAAGTCCAATGTACAGAACCCTGGTGGCTAGTGGTATCACAAGTACAAAGCCATAGAGTATAGTGAGTAGTAATGCAAATATACTCATCCAGGTCTGGTGAGGTAGTTCCCTGGTGGCTAGTGGGTCCCTAGTAGCAAAAGGCGTCAATAGGGTGGATCCCCTAACATGTTTCGAGCTAAAGCTCGTTTTCAAAAAAAAAAGGTCCTGCTGTCTATCCTCTGTAAAGGGGTATACCTTCTTCCCCCTTTTACAGTCGAGACTGGGCACGCCGACGGGACAGCAGTGCAGAGTTCCAACTCTTCATTTCCAAACTCTAAGAAGCGATCTACCTCTTTGCAGATCCCTCTCCTAGGTCGATCACAGTGTTAGGAGGGATCAGCCTCTAAAAGACGTACTTGTGAACAGTATAGAAGCTCCATAAGCCCTTCAAATCAAAGAATCAGAATATGTTGAGAAGAGGTCAGAAGTGTAATGTGAAACAGCTTTTTAATGTACAATAAAGACTATACAGAAAAAAGGTCAGGAGTGCAACGTACAACATACACTACACAGAGAATGGGTCAAAAGTATAATGTACAGTGTAACACAGACTATAGAAAGATAAGAGAGGAGTTGAATGCACAGCATAGACAATGCAGAGAAGGGGCCAGGAGTAACGTATACTGTTTAGAATACACAGTTAGTGTTTGTCGGTCTTACGTTTTTTAGTTTGATTGTGAATAAGCAATGAAAAATATGTCAGCCAGAAACATGTTGAGCGTGTGGCGTCTAATGTTCTTCTCAGTATTGTGTGTTTTTTACATGTGTTGTGCTCTGGCCAGAGTGAATTACTTTTCTGGCACATTATTTGGTCTGAGTTTACTCTGTGGTAAAAGCGGATGCCCGGTGGGGGTCTATTTATCTATCTATTTGTCTGTCTATTTTTCTATGGATCAAAGATAAAAGGGCTGATTGGCTGTAAAACTGATACTCCAGGCAAAAAGGTCCTGCTGTCTATCCTCTGTAAAAGGGTATACCTTCTTCCCACTTTTACAGTCGAGACTGGGCACGCCGACAGGACAGCAGTGCAGAGTTCCAACTCTTCGTTTCCGAACTCTAAGATGCGATTTACCTCTTTACACAGTGATCGACCTAGGAGAGAGATCTGCAAAGAGGGATCAGCCTCTAAGAGACGTACTTGCGAACAGTATAGAAGCTCTATAAGCCCTTCATATCAAAGAATCAGAATATGCTGAGAAGAGGTCAGAAGTCTAATGTGAAAGATAGCTTTTTAATGTACAATAAAGACTATACAGAAAAAGGGTCAGGAGTACAACGTACAACATACACTACCCAGAGAATGGGTCAAAAGTATAATGTACAGTGTAACACAGACTATAGAAAGATAAGAGAGGAGTTTAATGCACAGCATAGACAATGCAGAGAAGGGGCCAGGAGTAATATATACTGTTTAGAGTACACAGTGATTGTCGGTCTTACGTTTATTACTTTGATTGTGAATAAGCAATGAAAAATATGTAAGCCAAAAACATGTTGAGCGTGTGGCGTCTAATGTTCTTGTCAGTATTGTGTCCTTTTTACATGTGTTATGCTCTGGCCAGAGTGGATTACTTTTCCTGCACATTATTTGGTCTGAGTTTACTCTGTGGTAAAAGCGGATGCCCAGTGGGGGTTTATCTATCTATATATTTGTCTGTCTATTATACTATGGATCAAAGATAAAATGACTGCTTGGCTATAAAGCTGATACTCCGAACAAAATGGTCCTGCTGTCTATCCTCCGTAAAGGGGTATACCTTCTTCCCCCTTTTACAGTCGAGACTGGACACACCGACGAGACAGCAGTGCAGAGTTCGAACTCTTTGTTTCCGAACCCTAAGAAGCGATCTACCTCTTTGCAGATCCCTCTCCTAGGTCGATCACAGTGTAAAGAGGGATCAGCCTCAAAAAGACGTACTTGCGAACAGTATAGAAGCTCCATAAGCCCTTCATATCAAAGAATCAGAATATGTTGAGAAGAGGTCAGAAGTGTAATGTGAAACAGCTTTTTAATGTACAATAAAGACTATACAGAAAAAAGGTCAGGAGTGCAACGTACAACATACACTACACAGAGAATGGGTCAAAAGCATAATGTACAGTGTAACACAGACTATAGAAAGATAAGAGAGGAGTTTAATGCACAGCATAAACAGTGCAGAGAAGGGGCCAGGAGTAACATATACTGTTTAGAGTACACAGTGAGGTAAACCAGATTCACTCATGGCAACCGATACAGAAATCTATGTATTACTCCCAAGTGCAAATGGGAAGCCTGCAGTCCAAATGTGTTCATATATCCAAAGGCTCTGTTCTCACTTGTCCATTGTGGGTACACATGCACAATTGCACACTGTGCAGCCCTTTATCAGGTGCACAGCATTACTAATAATTTTTAATGGCACCTCCATACGCCATGCTAATGTGTGTACATTCATGTGTGCCAAAACATATGGTACTTTATTACATTTTAATGTGGTGCGATTTTTAATAGAGGCCAGGGAATTATTTTGTACATTTCTTGTGCATAGCGCAGTCCATTGAAATTAATGGGCTGCCCAAACATGACACGCAGACTGCGGCCGGCCAGTTCTGGGAGGGCGTCATATGACGTCCTCTCAGAACGTGCCCTCCCGCACGCCCCCAGGGGCGCGCACCCGGCGATCTACAATCTCAAACTAGATTCACTCGTGGCAACCGATACAGAATGGGCTGCCCAAATATGACGCACAGAAACACACAGAAAGTTTTTGTTTAACCACTCGCCGACTGCAGATAGCCAATTGATGGCTTCACTGCGGCCGGCCAGTTCTGGGAGGGCGTCCTATGGACACAGCTGATCACGTGATGTGGTAAAAGGTCAATCATAGTGGCCTTTTACCAGATTAGCCCTGTTCAATGACAGAGCAGATCACTGGTAAATGCAGTTGTGTGAGGAAAATACTGCCGATAACTGGCAATTGTCAGAGGATGAATCAGCACTGATAATCAGTGCCCTGATGATCAGTGTCCATCAGTGCCACCCACCCGTGCCTAGCAGTGCCACCCACCTGTGCCTAGCAGTGCCACCCACCTGTGCCCATCAGTGCTGCCAGTCAGTGCTGCTCATTAGTGCCGCCTATCTGTGCCCATCATTGTTGCATAACAGTGCCGCCTCATCAGTGCCGCATATCAGTGCTGCTTATCAGTGCCCATCAGTGCTGCCTATCAGTGCCACCTATCAGTGCTGCCTATCAGTGCAGCCTCATCAACGCACATTAGTGAAGGAGAACAATTACCTGTTTGCAAAATTGTATAATAGAAACAAAGAAACATTTTTTTTCCCAAAATTTTTACTCTTTTTTTGTTTATAGCACAAAAAATAAAACACCCAGTGGTGATTAAATACCACCAAAAGAAAGCTCTATTTGTGTGAAAAAAATGATACAAATTTCATATGGGTACAATGTTGCATGACTGCGCAGTTGTCATTCAAAGTGCGACAGCGCTGAAAGCTGAAAATTGGCCTGGGCAGGAAGGGGGTATAATTGCCCGGTAGGCAAGGGGTTAAAATCTATGTATTATACTTATGATGGAGTGGAATCACCACTCTCTTCCAGGGTTACAGAGCCATTAGGATCTTCAGTATCCAGCATATTCAGTAGGCCCCATTCACACCTAAGCGTTTTGAAAAAGCACAGAAAATCCCAAGTATGTACATGCATTTACAAAATGCGCATAACATGCATGTGACGCTTGTGGTGCCATTCACTGGTAATGGCACCTCAAACGCAGTAAGCAGACATGTTTCTGCATGTGGAAAAGTGCACAAAAATCGTGTCAAAACGCACAAAGTTCAATGCTGAAAAAGCTACATGCACTACTTTGGCGCGTGTGTTGTGCGTAGGGAAGCCCATTGAAATGAATGGGCTGCCCTATGCGTGTAGTACACAAATACACACAAAAAAGTGCTCTTTTTACCTGCGTCCACAAAATGCAGTTTATAGATACAGGATAAAAAAAATTACAAAGGAAAAAAATCTTTTACAATTATGGTGGTGGCCTTTGGGGTGTAGTATGTGTCATTATTTGTCTGTACTACAGTCCCAGCTGCCCACACCATACATGGCAGGAAGGGGGCACTTTACCAGGATAAAGAGATGTGGACTGCTCAGCTCCGCCCACTCACATGCTGGCTTAGCTGCTAATGACAGTTTTGAAACTGCACCCAAAATCGCCATTCATACATGTATTATCAGCCCAGAAGCCATTGGCTGCCCCTCTGGGCTGTTCTGTGGCTACTACTGCTCTGAATTACATCCCCAGCTGCCCACACTGCACCTAGAAGGGAATAGGTCCCTTCACCGTAACAAACATTGCCGCCGGAGTCCTCAGCTCCGCCCCATTTAGCTACTTAGCAAGTAATGACAGCTTTAAAACAGGAAACAAAATCAGCATTGGTACATAAATAATCAGCCCAAAAGCCATGAGATGTCCCTCTGGGGTGTGCCCACACTGTACATAGAAAGGAATGAGTTCTTTTACCATAACAAAGATGGCCGCCGAAGTCCTCAGTTCAAATCACACAGATGCTGGGTTAGCAACTAATGACAGCTTTGAAACTTGAATAAAAATCGGCATTCAAACATGTACAAACATTACAAAATGCATGAACTGCCCCTCCAGAGTGTACTGTGGCGATTACTACTCTGAATGACATTCACGGCTGCCCACACTGTATATAGAGGAGAATAGGTCACTGTACCTTAACAAAGATGGTCATCGTAGTACTCGTCTCCGCCTCTCCTTGGCTCCTCCTCTCATATGGCCCAGTCTGTGGTGTCTTCATAACTGACGGAGGTGGAGCTTCAGCCCAGCAGTCCACTCCTCTCGATGAGAAGGCAGCAAATGAATAGTTGCTAGGGACTCCAGAGTACTTAGCAACCGAGGTTTGCTCCGCCCCCTGCTGTGCCTGACTCCTCCCACTTCCCCTCTCCCTGATTGGCTGACTTCTGGAACTTGTCAGGTGTAATGGGGGTTGTGATAGGAGCTGTATTGAGCTATGGGGAGGGGGACTGTGATCTATGGGGGACCTCAGAGGGGATCTAGCTCTGTATACACAAGCATTGCTATAGAAATGTCTGTCATCTCATGTACAGGTGATCATGACATCACACTCTGCGTTCTATGGACACTTTACTACTTTGTTGTCAGAGGTTTTATATAAAGTGACCCTTCCCCCTCCCCCCACACTTTGTATCATTGCACTCCTCCCCCTCCGCTGTCACAGATGGACATTTTATTTCATTATTCTATTTATTATTCTACTTTTTTTGGCATTTTTTCTTAAATTTGTTTATTGCTGTAATATCTTTTTTTCTTGTCCCCTCACATTTACAGGTGATCATGACATCACACTCTGCTTTCTATGGACACTTTGCTACTTTTGTTTGTCAGTTTTCTTTTAAAGTGACCCTCTCCCCCCCCCCCGCGCACTTTGTATCATTGCACTCCTCCCCCTCACTGTCACAGATGGACATTTCTTTGTATTTCTTTTATGGATTATTCGCCTTTTTTGTATTTCTTTATTAATTTTTGTAATACCATTTTCCTTGTCCCCTCCCACCACTGGCAGGACTCTCCGACATCCTCCTGGAATACTGATGTCATGCATCCCAGGAAGCCTCGGGGTCCTGTACAACGCATGCGCTGCTGTGCATCATCAGGGCTCTGGCAGTCTCTTCCTGATTCTTGCAGCTGTAGCCATGATGCTGCACTTTGTCCAATGCGTGCCATCAGGGGGACGGCTACAAGAACCCGGGAGAGACAGCGGCCCCTTGATGATGTACCAAAACACCTGACTGTTTCGTGAGCGCAGCAAAATTGTAACTTTTTATGTGTATTTATGAAACGTTGTGGTGCCATTCATTGTTAATGACATCACAAACACAGCAAGCACACGCGTGTTGTTCCACTTGGCAGACGTGTCAAAACGCACAAAGCTTCATGCTACTTTGGCACGTGTGTCATGTGTAGGGCCGCCTACTGAAATGAATGCGATTTTGCATGCGTTCATGGAATGTACTTTATAGCTTACAAAAAATGATAAAGGAAGTCATTCTTTTACCAGAACAAAGAGCTCTGAGCGCTCGGCTCCACCCCGCAACATTGTGCTGGGCTGGCAGATTATCACAGCTTTGTACCAAAACTGCTATTCATGGATGTATGGATGTGTATGGATGATGGCAACAGCCATCAGGGGTCCCTCTGGGGTGTATTGCAGCTATTACTGATCTGCACCACATTCCCTGCTGCCAACACCAGACATTGGAGTGAAAGGGTCACTTTACCATAAAAGAGATGGCCGCTGGAGTGCTCAGCTCCACCTCCCATCCTTGGCTCCACCTCCCATCCTTGGCTCCACCTCCCATCCTTGGCTTCACCTCTCATCCTTGGCTTCACCTCTCATCCTTGGCTCCACCTCTCATCCTTGGCTCCACCTCTCACTCAGTCTCTGTAATCCTTCAAACTTACTGAAAGCTCTTCAGAAAATGGCAGACCTGGACTGTCAGCCCACCAATCTGCAGCGCTGGATCCCCACTGAGCAGCGGTCAATGATTGCTAGGAACGCCAGCGTACTTAGCAACTTCTTAACAACCAATGGTGTCTTGTATATGCCTTGTCCCCTGCAGCACACTTCCTCCCAGTTCCCGTCTCCTGTCTGCCCTTCTTCAGGGACATATTGGTCAGGCACTGGGCACTGTGATGGGCTCTACTGATCTATGGGGCTACTTTGATCCATGAGGGAACTCTGATCTATGGGGGGTATTCTGATGATGCAAATGATCTGTGGGGGTACTCTGATGTATGTGGGCACTCTGATCTATGGGGATACTCTGACTGGGGTACCTGATTTGTGGGGGTACTCTGATCTGTAGATGCACTCTATGCGGTTCTCTGATTGGAGCACCTGATCTATGGGGGTACTCTGATGAGGGCAACTGATCTTTGTGGGTACTCTGATTTGTGGGGGTACTCTGATCTGTAGAGGCACTCTATGGCGGTACTCTGATTGGGGCACCTGATCTGTGGGGGTACTCTGATTGGGGCACCTGATCTGTGGGGGTACTCTGATTGGGGCACCTGATCTGTGGGGGTACTCTGATTGGGGCACCTGATCTGTGGGGGTTCTCTGATTGGGGCACCTGATCTGTGGGGGTACTCTGATTGGGGCACCTGATCTATGGGGGTACTCTGATCTATGGGGGTGCTCTGATCTATGGGGGTGCTCTGAATGGGGCACCTGCAATTCTGCAGCATAGAGGGGGTATGTTTTTTTTTAGTACCCCCATACATCTCAGACTGATGCTGTAGTGTGGCGGGGGTATAAATGTTTGTTTTTTGAGAACCCCAAAGTTCTCCTTTAATTGACCTCCTACTTGATGGTGCCTAGTTAGTTCCATGTGTGACACCAGACTACAGCATGACATTAGGTAAGGGGTGCATTCTTCCTACTGACCACCAATGTGAGGGACACTTTTGCAATTGACCCTGATTAAACTCGTAAGTTGTCCTTGGCTCCACCTGTCACTCAGGCTCCGTTGACCAATACATTTCCTGAAGATTCTTCAATAAAGGGCAGACCTAGACTGTCAGCCTGCCAATCAGCAGCACCGGATTCCCGCTAAGCAGCAGTGAATGGTTGCTAGGGGTTTCTTTAGCAATTGATGAAGCCCCATTTGCTCCACCCCCTGCGGCATGCTTCTCTCCTCTAGTTCCTGCCCCTGCCTGGCTGGCTACAAGGACTTGTCAGGTATAATGGGTGCCGTGATAGGAGCTGTGCTGATCTATGGGGAGGGGGACTCTGATCTATGGGGGAACTCAGAGGGAATCTAGCTCTGTATGCACAAGCATTCCTATAGAAATGTACATTTACAAGTGATAATGATAATAAAATCTGCTTTCTATGGACAGTTTGTAACGTTTTTTTAAAAAAGTTCTGTTTAAAGGGAACCTTCACCCTCCCCACCCACTTTGTATAATTGCACTCCTACCCCCTCCACTGTCACAATTGAATATTTTTTAATTTCTTATTCTACTTTTTTGCATTTTGTATGAAACTTTTTTGTGGTAATACCTTTTTTCTTGTCCTTTCCCGCCACTGCCAGGAGCATTCCAGGAAGCCTTGGGGTCCTGTACAACGCATGCGCTGCTGTGCATCATCGGCTCTGGCTGTCTCTTCCTGGTTCTTGCAGCTGTATCCCTGATGTTACACTGTGGCACGTGCATGCCATCAGGGGGACAGCTACAAGAATCCGGAAGACACATCGGCCCCTCGATGTAAGTAAACAAGATGGAGGCATGGTGAACAGCTTGCAGCGAATTTCAGCTGGAGAGGCGGTATAATTAGAAAACCCCTCTGCAGTGTAAAGAGCAGGCTCTATGGCAATCTGCATCAAGTGTCTTGGAGCTGCAGCGGCTGGGCAGTAGCCATCGCATGCATCAATGATTGCAGCGAATCTGGTTGGGTCTCTGTTAGTTATGGTTCAACAAGTAATATCAGTTCTCTGTATAGGTAAACCAGATTCACTCATGGCAACCGATACAGAAATCTATGTATTACTCCCAAGTGCAAATGGGAAGCCTGCAGTCCAAATGTGTTCATATATCCAAAGGCTCTGTTCTCACTTGTCCATTGTGGGAACACATGCACAATTGCGCACTTTGCAGCCCTTTATCAGGTGCACAGCATTACTAATAATTTTTAATGGCACCTCCATGCGCCACGCTAATGTGTGTACATTCAAAATTTTTACTCTTTCTTTGTTTATAGCACAAAAAATAAAACACCCAGTGGTGATTAAATACCACCAAAAGAAAGCTCTATTTGTGTGAAAAAAACGATACAAATTTCATATGGGTACAATGTTGCATGACTGCGCAGTTGTCATTCAAAGTGCGACAGCGCTGAAAGCTGAAAATTGGCCTGGGCAGGAAGGGGGTATAAGTGCCCGGTAGGCAAGGGGTTAAAATCTATGTATTGTACTTATGATGGAGTGGAATCACCACTCTCTTCCAGGGTTACAGAGCCATTAGGATCTTCAGTATCCATCATATTCAGTAGGCCCCATTCACACCTGAGCGTTTTGTAAACGCACAGAAAATCCCAAGTATGTACATGCATTTACAAAATGCGCATAACATGCATGTGACGCTTGTGGTGCCATTCACTGGTAATGGCACCTCAAACGCAGTAAGCAGACATGTTTCTGCATGTGGAAAAGTGCACAAAAATCGTGTCAAAACGCACAAAGTTCAATGCTGAAAAAGCTACATGCACTACTTTGGCGCGTGTGTTGTGCGTAGGGAAGCCCATTGAAATGAATGGGCTGCCCTATGCGTGTAGTACACAAATACACACAAAAAAAGTGCTCTTTTTACATGCGTCCACAAAATGCAGTTTATAGATACAGGATAAAAAAAATTACAAAGGAAAAAAATCTTTTACAATTATGGTGGTGGCCTTTGGGGTGTAGTATGTGTCATTATTGTCTGTACTACAGTCCCAGCTGCCCACACCATACATGGCAGGAAGGGGGCACTTTACCAGGATAAAGAGATGTGGACTGCTCAGCTCCGCCCACTCACATGCTGGCTTAGCTGCTAATGACAGTTTTGAAACTGCACCCAAAATCGCCATTCATACATGTATTATCAGCCCAGAAGCCATTGGCTGCCCCTCTGGGCTGTTCTGTGGCTACTACTGCTCTGAATTACATCCCCAGCTGCCCACACTGCACCTAGAAGGGAATAGGTCCCTTCCCCATAACAAACATGGCCGCCGGAGTCCTCAGCTCCGCCCCATTTAGCTACTTAGCAAGTAATGACAGCTTTAAAACAGGAAACAAAATCAGCATTGGTACATAAATAATCAGCCCAAAAGCCATGAGATGTCACTCTGGGGTGTGCCCACACTGTACATAGAAAGGAATGAGTTCTTTTACCATAACAAAGATGGCCGCCGAAATCCTCAGTTCAAACCACACAGATGCTGGGTTAGCAACTAATGACAGCTTTGAAACTTGAATAAAAATCGGCATTCAAACATGTACAAACATTACAAAATGCATGAACTGCCCCTCCAGAGTGTACTGTGGCGATTACTACTCTGAATGACATTCACGGCTGCCCACACTGTATATAGAGGAGAATAGGTCACTGTACCTTAAAAAAGATGGTCATCGTAGTACTCGTCTCCGCCTTTCCTTGGCTCCTCCTCTCATATGGCCCAGTCTGTGGTGTCTTCATAACTGACGGAGGTGGAGCTTCAGCCCAGCAGTCCACTCCTCTCGATGAGAAGGCAGCAAATGAATAGTTGCTAGGGACTCCAGAGTACTTAGCAACCGAGGTTTGCTCCGCCCCCTGCTGTGCCTGACTCCTCCCACTTCCCTCTCCCTGATTGGCTGACTTCTGGAACTTGTCAGGTGTAATGGGGGTTGTGATAGGAGCTGTATTGAGCTATGGGGAGGGGGACTGTGATCTATGGGGGACCTCAGAGGGGATCTAGCTCTGTATACACAAGCATTGCTATAGAAATATCTGTCATCTCATGTACAGGTGATCATGACATCACACTCTGCTTTCTATGGACACTTTACTACTTTGTTGTCAGAGGTTTTATATAAAGTGACCCTTCCCCCTCCCCCCACACTTTGTATCATTGCACTCCTCCCCCCCCCGCTGTCACAGATGGACATTTTATTTCATTATTCTATTTATTATTCTACTTTTTTTGGCATTTTTTCTTAAATTTGTTTATTGCTGTAATATCTTTTTTTCTTGTCCCCTCACATTTACAGGTGACCATGACATCACACTCTGCTTTCTATGGACACTTTGCTACTTTTGTTTGTCAGTTTTCTTTTAAAGTGACCCTCCCCCCCCCCCCCCCGCGCACTTTGTATCATTGCACTCCTCCCCCTCACTGTCACAGATGGACATTTCTTTGTATTTCTTTTATGGATTATTCGCCTTTTTTGTATTTCTTTATTAATTTTTGTAATACCATTTTCCTTGTCCCCTCCCACCACTGGCAGGACTCTCCGACATCCTCCTGGAATACTGATGTCATGCATCCCAGGAAGCCTCGGGGTCCTGTACAACGCATGCGCTGCTGTGCATCATCAGGGCTCTGGCAGTCTCTTCCTGATTCTTGCAGCTGTAGCCATGATGCTGCACTTTGTCCAATGCGTGCCATCAGGGGGACGGCTACAAGAACCCGGGAGAGACAGCGGCCCCTTAATGATGTACCAAAACACCTGACTGTTTCGTGAGCGCAGCAAAATTGTAACTTTTTATGTGTATTTATGAAACGTTGTGGTGCCATTCATTGTTAATGACATCACAAACACAGCAAGCACACACGTGTTGTTCCACTTGGCAGACGTGTCAAAACGCACAAAGCTTCATGCTACTTTGGCACGTGTGTCATGTGTAGGGCCGCCTACTGAAATGAATGCGATTTTGCATGCGTTCATGGAATGTACTTTATAGCTTACAAAAAATGATAAAGGAAGTCATTCTTTTACCAGAACAAAGAGCTCTGAGCGCTCGGCTCCACCCCGCAACATTGTGCTGGGCTGGCAGATTATCACAGCTTTGTACCAAAACTGCTATTCATGGATGTATGGATGTGTATGGATGATGGCAACAGCCATCAGGGGTCCCTCTGGGGTGTATTGCAGCTATTACTGATCTGCACCACATTCCCTGCTGCCAACACCAGACATTGGAGTGAAAGGGTCACTTTACCATAAAAGAGATGGCCGCTGGAGTGCTCAGCTCCACCTCCCAACCTTGGCTCCACCTCCCATCCTTGGCTCCACCTCTCATCCTTGGCTTCACCTCTCATCCTTGGCTTCACCTCTCATCCTTGGCTCCACCTCTCACTCAGGCTCTGTAATCCTTCAAACTTACTGAAAGTTCTTCAGAAAATGGCAGACCTGGACTGTCAGCCCGCCAATCTGCAGCGCTGGATCCCCACTGAGCAGCGGTCAATGATTGCTAGGAACGCCAGCGTACTTAGCAACTTCTTAACAACCAATGGTGTCTTGTATATGCCTTGTCCCCTGCAGCACACTTCCTCCCAGTTCCCGTCTCCTGTCTGCCCTTCTTCAGGGACATATTGGTCAGGCACTGGGCACTGTGATGGGCTCTACTGATCTATGGGGCTACTTTGATCCATGAGGGAACTCTGATCTATGGGGGGTATTCTGATGATGCAAATGATCTGTGGGGGTACTCTGATGTATGTGGGCACTCTAATCTATGGGGATACTCTGACTGGGGTACCTGATTTGTGGGGGTACTCTGATCTGTAGATGCACTCTATGGGGTTCTCTGATTGGAGCACCTGATCTATGGGGGTACTCTGATGAGGGCAACTGATCTTTGTGGGTACTCTGATTTGTGGGGGTACTCTGATCTGTAGAGGCACTCTATGGCGGTACTCTGATTGGGGCACCTGATCTGTGGGGGTACTCTGATTGGGGCACCTGATCTATGGGGGTACTCTGATCTATGGGGGTGCTCTGAATGGGGCACCTGCAATTCTGCAGCATAGAGGGGGTATGTTTTTTTTTAGTACCCCCATACATCTCAGACTGATGCTGCAGTGTGGCGGGGGGTATAAATGTTTGTTTTTTGAGAACCCCAAAGTTCTCCTTTAATTGACCTCCTACTTGATGGTGCCTAGTTAGTTCCATGTGTGACACCAGACTACAGCATGACATTAGGTAAGGGGTGCATTCTTCCTACTGACCACCAATGTGAGGGACACTTTTGCAATTGACCCTGATTAAACTCGTAAGTTGTCCTTGGCTCCACCTGTCACTCAGGCTCCGTTGACCAATACATTTCCTGAAGATTCTTCAATAAAGGGCAGACCTAGACTGTCAGCCTGCCAATCAGCAGCACCGGATTCCCGCTAAGCAGCAGTGAATGGTTGCTAGGGGTTTCTTTAGCAATTGATGAAGCCCCATTTGCTCCACCCCCTGCGGCATGCTTCTCTCCTCTAGTTCCTGCCCCTGCCTGGCTGGCTACAAGGACTTGTCAGGTATAATGGGCGCCGTGATAGGAGCTGTGCTGATCTATGGGGAGGGGGACTCTGATCTATGGGGGAACTCAGAGGGAATCTAGCTCTGTATGCACAAGCATTCCTATAGAAATGTACATTTACAAGTGATAATGATAATAAAATCTGCTTTCTATGGACAGTTTGTAACTTTTTTTTAAAAAAGTTCTGTTTAAAGGGAACCTTCACCCTCCCCACCCACTCTGTATAATTGCACTCCTACCCCCTCCACTGTCACAATTGAATATTTTTTAATTTCTTAGTCTACTTTTTTTGCATTTTGTATGAAAATTTTTTGTGGTAGTACCTTTTTTCTTGTCCTTTCCCGCCACTGCCAGGAGCATTCCAGGAAGCCTTGGGGTCCTGTACAACGCATGCGCTGCTGTGCATCATCGGGGCTCTGGCTGTCTCTTCCTGGTTCTTGCAGCTGTATCCCTGATGTTACACTGTGGCACGTGCATGCCATCAGGGGGACAGCTACAAGAATCCGGAAGACACAGCGGCCCCTCGATGTAAGTAAACAAGATGGAGGCATGGTGAACAGCTTGCAGCGAATTGCAGCTGGAGAGGCGGTATAATTAGAAAACCCCTCTGCAGTGTAAAGAGCAGGCTCTATGGCAATCTGCATCAAGTGTCTTGGAGCTGCAGCGGCTGGGCAGTAGCCATCGCATGCATCAATAATTGCAGCGAATCTGGTTGGGTCTCTGTTAGTTATGGTTCAACAAGTAATATCAGTTCTCTGTATAGGTAAACCAGATTCACTCATGGCAACCGATACAGAAATCTATGTATTACTCCCAAGTGCAAATGGGAAGCCTGCAGTCCAAATGTGTTCATATATCCAAAGGCTCTGTTCTCACTTGTCCATTGTGGGAACACATGCACAATTGCGCACTTTGCAGCCCTTTATCAGGTGCACAGCATTACTAATAATTTTTAATGGCACCTCCATGCGCCACGCTAATGTGTGTACATTCATGTGTGCCAAAATATATGGTACTTTATTACATTTTAATGTGGTGCAATTTTTAATAGAGGCCAGGGAATTATTTTGTACATTTCTTGTGCATAGCGCAGTCCATTGAAATTAATGGGCTGCCCAAACATGACACTCAGACTGCGGCCGGCCAGTTCTGGGAGGGTGTCATATGACGTCCTCTCAGAACGTGCCCTCTCGCACGCCCCCAGGGGCGCGCACCCGGCGATCTACAATCTCAAACTAGATTCACTCATGGCAACCGATACAGAATGGGCTGCCTTAATATGACGCACAGAAACACACAGAAAGTGTTCTGTTTAACCACTCTCCGACCGCAGATAGCCAAATGATGGCTTCACTGCGGCCGGCCAGTTCTGGGAGGGAGGCCTATGGACACAGCTGATCACGTGATGTGGTAAAAGGTCAATCACAGTGGCCTTTTACCAGATTAGCCGTGTCCAATGACACAGCAGATCACCGGTAAATGCAGTTGTGTGAGGAAAGTACTGCCGATAACTGGCAATTGTCAGAGGATGGATCAGCACTGATCATCAGTGCCCGGATGATCAGTGTCCATCAGTGCCACCCACCTGTGCCTAGCAGTGCCACCCACCTGTGCCTAGCAGTTCCACCCACCTGTGCCCATCAGTGCTGCCAGTCAGTGCTGCTCATTAGTGCCGCCTATCTGTGCCCATCATTGTTGCATAACAGTGCCGCCTCATCAGTGCCGCATATCAGTGCTGCTTATCAGTGCCCATCAGTGCTGCCTATCAGTGCCACCTATCAGTGCTGCCTATCAGTGCAGCCTCATCAACGCACATTAGTGAAGGAGAACAATTACCTGTTTGCAAAATTGCATAATAGAAACAAAGAAAAACTTTTTTTTCCAAAATTTTTACTCTTTCTTTGCTTATAGCACAAAAAATAAAACACCCAGTGGTGATTAAATACCACCAAAAGAAAGCTCTTTTTGTGTGAAAAAAATGATACAAATTTCATATGGGTACAATGTTGCATGACTGCGCAGTTGTCATTCAAAGTGCGACAGCGCTGAAAGCTGAAAATTGGCCTGGGCAGGAAGGGGGTATAAGTGCCCGGTAGGCAAGGGGTTAAAATCTATATATTATACTTATGATGGAGTGGAATCACCACTCTCTTCCAGGGTTACAGAGCCATTAGGATCTTCAGTATCCAGCATATTCAGTAGGCCCCATTCACACCTGAGCGTTTTGTAAACGCACAGAAAATCCCAAGTATTTACATGCATTTACAAAATGCGCATAACATGCATGTGACGCTTGTGGTGCCATTCACTGGTAATGGCACTTCAAACGCAGTAAGCAGACATGTTTCTGCATGTGGAAAAGTGCACAAAAATCGTGTCAAAACGCACAAAGTTCAATGCTGAAAAAGCTACATGCACTACTTTGGCGCGTGTATTGTGCGTAGGGAAGCCCATTGAAATGAATGGGCTGCCCTATGCGTGTAGTACACAAATACGCACAAAAAAAGTGCTCTTTTTACCTGCGTCCACAAAATGCAGTTTATAGATACAGGATAAAAAAAATTACAAAGGAAAAAAATCTTTTACAATTATGAGGGTGGCCTTTGGGGTGTAGTATGTGTCATTATTTGTCTGTACTACAGTCCCAGCTGCCCACACCATACATGGCAGGAAGGGGGCACTTTACCAGGATAAAGAGATGTGGACTGCTCAGCTCCGCCCACTCACATGCTGGCTTAGCTGCAAATGACAGTTTTAAAACTGCACCCAAAATCGCCATTCATACATGTATTATTAGCCCAGAAGCCATTGGCTGCCCCTCTGGGCTGTTCTGTGGCTACTACTGCTCTGAATTACATCCCCAGCTGCCCACACTGCACCTAGAAGGGAATAGGTCCCTTCCCCATAACAAACATGGCCGCCGGAGTCCTCAGCTCCGCCCCATTTAGCTACTTAGCAAGTAATGACAGCTTTAAAACTGGAAACAAAATCAGCATTGGTACATAAATAATCAGCCGAAAAGCCATGAGATGTCACTCTGGGGTGTGCGGGTACTATTTCTGCTCTGAATTACATTCCCGGCTGCCCACACTGTACATAGAAAGGAATGAGTTCTTTTACCATAACAAAGATGGCCGTTGAAGTCCTCACTTCCACCCACACAGATGTTGGGTTAGCAACTAATGACGGCTTTGAAACTTGAATCAAAATCAGCATTCAAACATGTACAAACATTACAAAATGGATGATCTGCCCCTCCAGAGTGCACTCTGGCGATTACTACTCTGAATCACATTCACGGCTGCCCACACTGTATATAGAGGAGAATAGGTCACTGTACCTTAACAAAGATGGCCATCATAGTATTCGTTTCCGCCTCTCCTTGGCTCCTCCTCTCATATGGCCCAGTCTGTAGTGTCCTCATAACTGACGGAGGTGGAGCTTCAGCCCAGCAGTCCACTCCTCTCGATGAGAAGGCAGCAAATGAATAGTTGCTAGGGACTCCAGAGTACTTAGCAACCGAGGTTTGCTCCGCCCCCTGCTGTGCCTGACTCCTCCCACTTCCCTCTCCCTGATTGGTTGACTTCTGGAACTTGTCAGGTATAATGGGGGTTGTGATAGGAGCTGTATTGAGCTATGGGGAGGGGGACTGTGATCTATGGGGGACCTCAGAGGGGATCTAGCTCTGTATACACAAGCATTGCTATAGAAATGTCTGTCATCTCATGTACAGGTGATCATGACATCACATTCTGCGTTCTATGGACACTTTACTACTTTGTTGTCAGAGGTTTTATATAAAGTGACCCTTCCCCCTCCCCCCACACTTTGTATCATTGCACTCCTCCCCCTCCGCTGTCACAGATGGACATTTTATTTCATTATTCTATTTATTATTCTACTTTTTTTGGCATTTTTTCTTAAATTTGTTTATTGTTGTAATATCTTTTTTTATTGTCTCCTCACATTTACAGGTGATCATGACATCACACTCTGCTTTCTATGGACACTTTGCTGCTTTTGTTTGTCAGTTTTCTTTTAAAGTGACCCTCTCCCCCCCCCCCCCCCCCGCACACTTTGTATCATTGCACTCCTCCCCCTCACTGTCACAGATGGACATTTCTTTGTATTTCTTTTATGAATTATTCGCCTTTTTTGTATTTCTTTATTAATTTTTGTAATACCATTTTCCTTGTCCCCTCCCACCACTGGCAGGACTCTCCGACATCCTCCTGGAATACTGATGTCATGCATCCCAGGAAGCCTCGGGGTCCTGTACAACGCATGCGCTGCTGTGCATCATCAGGGCTCTGGCAGTCTCTTCCTGATTCTTGCAGCTGTAGCCATGATGCTGCACTTTGGCCAATGCGTGCCATCAGGGGGACGGCTACAAGAACCCGGGAGAGACAGCGGCCCCTTGATGATGTACCAAAACACCTGACTGTTTCGTGAGCGCAGCAAAATCGTAAGTTTTTATGTGCATTTATGAAACGTTGTGGTGCCATTCATTGTTAATGACATCACAAACACCTCAAGCACACATGTGTTGTATCACGTGGCAGACATGTCAAAACGCACAAAGCTTCATGCTACTTTGGCACGTGTGTCATGTGTAGGGCCGCCTACTGAAATGAATGCGATTTTGCATGCGTTCATGGAATGTACTTTATAGCTTACAAAAAATGATAAAGGAAGTCATTCTTTTACCAGAACAAAGAGCTCTGAGCGCTCGGCTCCACCCCGCAACATTGTGCTGGGCTGGCAGATTATCACAGCTTTGTACTAAAACTGCTATTCATGGATGTATGGATGTGTATGGATGATGGCAACAGCCATCAGGGGTCCCTCTGGGGTGTATTGCAGCTATTACTGATCTGCACCACATTCCCTGCTGCCAACACCAGACATTGGAATGAAAGGGTCACTTTACCATAAAAGAGATGGCCGCTGGAGTGCTCAGCTCCACCTCCCATCCTTGGCTCCACCTCCCATCCTTGGCTCCACCTCTCATCCTTGGCTCCACCTCTCATCCTTGGCTCCACCTCTTACTCAGGCTCTGTAATCCTTCAAACTTACTGAAAGCTCTTCAGGAAATGGCAGACCTGGATCGTCAGCCCGCCAGTGTGCAGTGCTGGATCCCCACTGAGCAGCAGTCAATGATTGCTAGGAACGCCAGCGTACTTAGCAACTTCTTAGCAACCAATGATGTCATGTGTATGCCTTGTCCCCTGTAGCACACCTCCTCCCCGTTTCCGTCTCCTGTCTGCCATTCTTCACGAACATATCGGATAGGCACTGGGCACTGTGATGGGCTCTACTGATCTATGGGGCTACTCTGATCTATGAGGGAACTCTGATCTATGAGGGGTATTCTGATGACTGCAACTGATCTGTGGGGGTACTGTGATGTATGTAGGCACTCTTATCTATGTGGGTACTCTGATTGGGGCACCTGATCTGTGGGTCTACTCTGATCTATGAGGGAACTCTGATCTATGGGTATACTCTGATGACAGCAACTGATCTGTGGGGGTACTTGAATCTATGGGGGGCACTCTTATCTATGGGGGTACTCTCAGGCACCTGATCTGTGGGAGTACTCTGATCTATGGGGGCACTCTGATCTATGAGGGTACTCTGATGAAGGCAACTGATCTGTGGGGGTTCTCTAATCTATGGGGACACTCTAATCTATGGGGTTACTCTGAGGTACCTGATCTGTGGGGGTACTCTGATCTATGGGAGTACTCTGATTTGGGCACCTCATCTATGGGGGTTCTCTGGTGGGGGCAACTGATCTGTGGGGGTACTCTGATCTATGGGATACTCTAATGAGAGCATCTGATCTATTGGGGTACTCAGATGGGAGCACCTGATCTATTGGGGTACTCAGATGGGAGCACCTGATCTATGGGGGTACTCAGATGGGAGCACCTGATCTATGGGGGTACTCAGATGGGAGCACCTGATCTATGGGGGTACTCAGATGGGGCAGCTGTTCTGTGAAGGTTTAGAGGTGAATCCCAGGATAAGCAAATATTGTCTAAATACAAGAGTCCTGTGTATTCTTCTTGAATCTCAATGTGTTTGGTTTATTTCTTCCAGATCTGCGTAGTAATCCAGTGTGAACTTTTCCCTCTGTGCAGGAGCTTCCTGTAATAAAGACCGCTCACTGCTGCTCTCTCTCTTTGCACAGGGTGACTGGTCTTGTCTCTGCCCCTCTGGTGGTTTTCTGAAGGCAGCTTGCGATGGATGGGTCCTGCCTGGTCCCGCCCACAGCTCTGCTCTCTGCACAGGCTATGTACAGAACAGTGAAGATGTCACTGCTACGTGTACAAGATAATATCTGGGTTTGCAAAGGCATATGGTGCTCCCAAAGTGGACATCCTTTGTGGCTATTAGGAATTATATATTTTAAAGTGTTTGTGCTCGGAGTTCAGCTGTAAACCTAAAAATGAAGATGCCTTTTTTAACCAATATATTGTGTTTGAAAAATGTTACTAAAAGTATTTTTTAAACAGGTATCCCAGTGAAGCTCCCAGCAGAGCACATAGTAAGGGGCCAGATCGATAAATCGCCTTTACAGAATAATACTTCATCTGTAATCAACATTCTAGTGTACTGCACAGAGGTAAGAATTGATGGGCTACTCATAGATTTACTTCAGTTATTTAAAAGTGACCTACGGGAACACAGCTAAATCCACAAATGAGATCCATACAAGGGAGCCGTCTTACCTGCCAAAGGATTTGTGCTTCTGTCCGTACACTGGTGATAGTTACACAGCTCCCACACACAGCACAACACGGTCTAGATGGGCTTTTCTCTGATACAATTAAAGTGATTATAAAGGTTTGATTATTTTTTTCATATAATAAACATGTTATACTTACCTGTTCTGGCACAGCAGCCCAGGATCCTCCTCTTCTGGGGTCCCCCGCCAGCACTCCTGGCTCCTCCTCCCTTCCAAGTGCCACCACAACAAGCTGCTTGCTATGGGGGCACTCGCACGGGTTTGATCCCGAGCTGAGCTGTGTGCGTCTATTAATACACACACTGCAGTTCAGCCTCGCCCCTGGTCCCTTGAGTGACAGCAACAGGAGCCAAAGGAGTTGGTTGCGGACAGCTGCAGCATCACAGTGATGCTGCAGCATAGAAGTGGGTAAGTATGTTTGTTTTTTTTTAGTACCCCAATACATCTCAGACTGATGCTGCATTGTGGCGGGGAGTATGGATGTTTGTTTTTTGAGAACCCCCAGATTTTCCTCTAATTGACCTCCTATTTGATGGTGCCTGGTTAGTTTCATGTGTGACACCAGACTACAGCATGACATTAGGTAAGGGGTGCATTCTTCCTACTGACCACCAATGTGAAGGACACTTTTGCAATTGACCCTGATTAAACTTGTAAGTAAAGGTTCCCGAAAACCTGAAAATTATTTTTTTTTTTATACTGTTAGAGGATTTACGATAGAAAAAGCCTGGTTTAGACCTTCCTGTAATCTCCTCACCACCCCTACTAGATGCATTGTTCTCCCAGCTTTAGAGGGAACACTACATTTAGCAATTTGCCTGGGTGCTCACAGGATTGGGCCTTCCTTTTCTAAGATTTCCCATCACATTCTCTCTCAGTGATAACCCAGCTCCCTATCTGATCTATCTACATGTCTGAATCTTATATCTAAATTAAGATTTTTTGCAGTTTGAATCAAGATTGCAATAAAGATTGAGACATGAGTTGTACTTAACATTTCCTCTATTTTTCCAGAAATTTTTGTCTAGAATGGGGTCACCATAACCGGCCTACTGCAAGATTTTTTCCAGCCAACGACTAGTGGCAGTGACTTATCCTTAATGTGCACAGACCTGGGTTTCAGCCCAACAGAGGCTGCCTATGGTCTCTGCTTTGACTTGATGTAAGAGGGGACTCTGATGGGAACCCAGATGAAAGGATTACCCTGATATAAGTGGATACTCTAATGTAAGGGGGACTGTGATATAAGGGGGGATTCTGATGTAAAAGTGGACTCATTTCTTTATTAAATTTTTTTGGTTTTGGCCCACAAATATTTGTAAAATAACCAATATAGCCATCATACTGAAAGGTTCGGAGACCCCTGCTTTAGTCGAAATCTGTGGACACTGATGTAAAGGGGAGCTCTACAGACTCTGAGGTAAGGAGGAACTCTGCAAACTCTTATGTAAGGGGGGGTCTCTAGTGACCAGGGAACCTCTTACACCAGAGTTCCCCTTTACACCAAGTCAGTAACATTCCCCTTTACATCAGGGTCCAAAGAGTTCCCCTTTACATAAGGGTCCGGAGAGTTCCCCTTTACATCAGGGTCCGGAGAGTTCCCCTTTACATCAGGGTCTGCAGAGTTCCCCTTTACATCAGGGTCCAGAGAGTTCCCCTTTACATCATGGTCCAGAGAGTTCCCCTTTACATCAGGGTCCAGAGAGTTCCCCTTTACATCAGGGTCTGCAGAGTTCCCCTTTACATCAGGGTCCAGAGAGTTCCCCTTTACATCAGGGTCCAGAGAGTTCCCCTTTACATCAGGGTCCAGAGAGTTCCCCTTTACATCAGGGTCCGGAGAGTTCCCCTTTACATCAGGGTCTGCAGAGTTCCCCTTTACATCAGGGTCCGGAGAGTTCCCCTTTACATCAGGGTCTGCAGAGTTCCCCTTTACATCAGGGTCCAGAGAGTTCCCCTTTACATCAGGGTCCAGAGAGTTCCCCTTTACATCAGGGTCCAGAGAGTTCCCCTTTACATCAGGGTCCAGAGAGTTCCCCTTTACATCAGAGTCCGGAGAGTTCCCCTTTACATCAGGGTCTGCAGAGTTCCCCTTTACATCAGAGTCCAGAGAGTTCCCCTTTACATCCGGGTCCAGAGAGTTCCCCTTTACATCAGGGTCCAGAGAGTTCCCTTTACATCAGGGTCTGGAGAGTTCCTCTTTACATCAGGGTCCAGAGAGTTCCCCTTTACATCAGGGTCCGGAGAGCTCCCCTTTACATCAGGGTCCAGAGAGTTCCCCTTTACATCAGGGTCTGCAGAGTTCCCTTTACATCGGGCTCCGTAGAGTTTCTCCTTGCACTATAAGGCAAATCCTGTAGACTCTGATGTACTGTAAAGGGGAACTCTGATGTAAAGGGGTCTCTGGGAAGGCTGGGAACTCTGATGTATGAGGGGATTCTAATGTAATGACAGGAAGGGGGCACGCTGCAGAACATGTGAGAGGGCCCCTCTGCAGTACCATAATAAAGGGCCCCAGGCTCGGATCAGGGGGATCCTTCATGGTTTTTTGCACCAGGGCCCTGAAGGTTGTAGTTACGCCTTTGGCTTGCAGGAATTTACTAGACGTCAGCTGCTCTGACCCAGAATCTTGGGTGTTTTGTTTGACACAGTGTAGGTACAACCATACACTCAAGTTGATGGGTATGCTGACAGGTCCATAATCTGGGTCTCCTAGCTGTCCGTTTTCCTCTTTCTCCTCATAAAGCCCCTTGCTTTCTCGTTCCGTGCACGTTTCTCGCACCGCATCCAAAACCCACTGATCTGCTGTGGGTGCCAATAATTTGTTAATGGCACCCCAAACAGATTGCAAACACAGTGCATTTGCCCACCCCCAGATCGCAGTACCATGTGATTTGGTGCTGTGTGTTTTTGAAAATTAGTGCGTGCTTTACTTTATGTGCAATCTAGTGCAAGTGCAGCCTATTCAAATGAATGGGCTGAAACTCGCACCGTTCTGAATGGCGTAGGAATGTGTGCGATTCAGGTGTGAACCGGCCCTAAAATTCCCAGTCGTTTTTCTTTTTTACTTTGGT
This sequence comes from Staurois parvus, assembly GCF_062004578.1. Taxonomy (NCBI): domain Eukaryota; kingdom Metazoa; phylum Chordata; class Amphibia; order Anura; family Ranidae; genus Staurois; species Staurois parvus. Next base: position 10,859,953 of record NW_028318005.1, on the reverse strand, counting down.
ATCGGTTACAAGTCCATACACAAGGGGTTTTTTTTTTAGTTTTAAAATTTATATAATTATAGACTGAGACACTGTCATGACCTCTGAACAGTTTATAGGCCGCATTTAAGCCAGCCATAGACAAATCTAAACCTGGCTGATTCAGCAGGAACCGGACGAATTTCAATCCTTCTATGATCAGACTGGTAGAACTGAAGTCGAGCTATCTATTGATTGACTTCAGTGCAACCAGACTGTGTTTTTTCTTTTTTTTTTTTTTCTTTTGTTCGATCACTATAGGCACCAGCATTGATCAATGTATTCTGACAGCGGTGAAACCTTCCGCCATCAGAATACAATAGCACAGTGGGAGGGATTCCCCAAACACAGACTGTGTTGATAGAGAAATCAAGCAATTTCCTTTCCTTCAACCCATGGTAAATGTATGGCCTGCCTTAGACCATGTATATTTAGTGTGCAACATGCAGCATGGTCCCTATTCATCAGTGGCCAATGGCACTTTAAACCCCCAAAACAATCCCAAAATCGTTGCCGATTAGTAGCACTTTAACCCCAGCTCTGACCCTGGAGAAACAAATTCCACCATCATTGGTGGTCAGTAGCACTTTAACACTTTAAGACCCCCTACCTTCACCTTCCATCTGCTGATCCTTCTTCCTACTGTGTTTACAAATATTTAGTGCTCCCTTTACTCTCCTTCAGCAACTGTGAATTGGCTGAATGTTTGTAAACACTAGCAGTATTTACACCTGTGATGACTTTGATTAGTTCACAGTGATCACAAGGTACTGAGCCACTCTGATTGGCTCTGTACATTGTGCATGTGATCTGAGCTGTTCAATGGCAGCCATTTATGGAAGCGCTGGCCACCCATGTGTGTTTTTTGAAGAGCCATTTATTCCAGCCCATTAGAAAATAGCGTCCATCTCCCCACCATTTTTTTTTTTACAATACGGCAGGGTATTGAGCCGATTAAAGTGATCTGTCACCACAGGTTAGCTTGCAAAAAATAAACAGCACTGTAATAGGACAGGCACTATACTTACCTTTGCAGTGTCCTGTATATTGAAACGCACTTCTGGGTGTTTGCCAAAATACAGACCACAGTGTTTTTGTAAACATTTACACAGGAAACGTGACCTCCACTTCCTTGAGTTGTGTCTATTGGTTGTTTGTTATATTAAGCACTTTTCCGCCGCCCTATAGTAGAAATACAGCTACAGGGCGGCAAGGCTGTGCAAAATCACGTATATATACATGATTTTGCACTTCCGGGTAGGGGGCACACGTGCATTGACAGCTGTTGATCATTGGGTCCCAGCCAGTGATTCCCTGCCGGGACCCAGCGATCGCTGAGGAACACTGACTGGGGAGAGACCTGTATCTAAACGCTAGAACCTTCACATAAACCAATTAATTTACACGTAATGGGATTTTTTCTCCAGCAAAAATATGGAGCAGTATACATTTTGGCCTAAATTTATGCCGAAATTTGATTTTTAAATTTGTTTTACTAGATATGTTTAACCGCCTCCCGCCTGCCATATAGTACAATGATGGGCGCAAGGCGGTTCTCTCGTTCAGGGAGGACGTCATATGACGTCCTCCCATTCTAACTGTGCATGCGCGGCTCCGGGAGCGCGCAGCGCGGCGATCGGTGGTGCGCTGTGTCCCTTCGGATACAGCAGATCACCGATCAATGGAAAGAGCCGTATATGTCGGCTTGGTCATGTGATCAGCTGTGTCCAATCACAGCTGATCACATGTAAATAGGGAAATGCCGGTTATCGGCATTCCTCACGAGCTTTCACGCTGACAGCTCCAGAGGAGAGCAGAGCCGGTAATCGGCATTCCTCGGAGGGGACATGTGCACTGATCATCAAGGCACTGATGATCAGTGTGCCCTGATGATCTGTGTAGCCCCAGCAGTGCCACCTGTCAGTGTCCATCACTGTGAGCTGTCAGTGCTCATCCATGCCACCTGCCAGTGCCCGTCAGTGCCACATCAATGCCACATATCAGTGCCATTCTGAGCTGCCTTTCAGTGTCACCCATCAGTGCATCAGTGCCACCTATAAGTGCTGCCAATCAGTGCCATCTATCAGTGCCAGTTAGTGCCGCTTATCAGTGTGCATCAGTGCCACCTAACAGTGCCTGTCAGTGCCACCTAACAGTGCCAGTCAGTGCCGCCTATCAGTGCCGCCTATCAGTGCCTTATATGAGTGCTGCCTTTCAGTGCCCATCAGTGATGCCTGTCAATGCCCATCAGTGCCACCTACCAGTGCCTCCCCATCAGTGCCACCTATCAGTGCCCATCACTGCAGCCTCATTAGCACACATCAGTAAAGGAGAAAAATCACTTATTTACAACATTTTATAACAAAAACTAAGAAAAACTTTTTTTTTTAATTTTCAGTGGTTTTTGGTTTGTTTAAGAAAAAATAAAAAAACCCAGAGGTGATTAAATGCCACCAAAATAAAGCTCTGTCACAAAAAAATTATAAAAATTTCATATGGGTACAGTGTTGCATGACCGCGCAATTGACATTCAAAGTGTGACACCGCTGAAAGCTGAAAATTGGCCTGGGCAGGAAGGGGGTATAAGTGCCCTGTAGGCTAGCGGTTAATAACCAAAAGTAAAAAATATTGCTTTTTTCTCAAAATTCACGGTCTTTCTTTGTTTATAGCGCAAAAAAATAAAAAACACAGAGGAGATCAAATACCACCGAAAGAGAGCTCTATTTGTGGGAAAAAAAGGCTGTAAATTTAATTTGGGTGCAGCGTTGCATGACTGCACAATTGTCAGTTAAAGTAATGCAGCGCCGTATCGCAATAAATGGCCTGGTCAGGAAAGGGGGCAAATCATCTGCAGGGCAAGTGGGTAAAGTTCATTAAATAAAGAATAAAGGTGGAGTCCACTAAAACAAAGTTGGAGTGGAGGTCACATGTTTCCTGTCCAGAGTGGAGCTCCAGTCTGCGGCTAGGCCCCTTTAAAAAATATACACAGGAAAGATGTGACAGGAAACACGTGACCTCCACTTCCTTGCCTTGTGTCTATGAGTTGTTTGTTACATTAAAGTTCAATAAATTCAAAAAAAGTTGAAGTGGAGGACACGTGTTCTGTCGAGTGGAGCTCCACGCTGTAGACTTTGCCAGTGTTTACATTAAAGTTCATAAAAAAAAAAAAAAAAAAGTGGAGGTCACGTGTTTCCTGTAGAAAACAGAGTTCCGTTCTGCAGCTACCCCCCTCAGCATGTGCAGGGCTGTGCTGACATCTGATGGGTAGAGGGAGGTGATGGCTCTGCCCTGGAAGAGGACCTGTCTGCTTGTGTGTGGGCTCATCTGTCACATTACTGGCCTCCACATCCCCTCTGCAGGGAGGAGGCACTCAGTGCCCTGGTGAGTCCTTTATGTAGATAATTATGGGGACATGAAGGTGACATGAGAGGACAGGGAGTGCACCGCCTGTAAATCCTGCATGGATAGCAGGTGAAGCATGTGTTCTTCCACCCTAAACTGAGAGTTCAGAGTTTGGTAGACATTAGTGAGATCTCTACGTTGAGTTCTCGGGTCTGTACACCTGCTGTGCTCATTATGAGGGGTTCCCACCATCCCTGTGCTGAGTTCCTGGGTCTGTACACCCGCTGTGCCCATTATGAGGGGTTCACACCATCCACGTGCTGAGTTCCTGGGTCTGTACACCCGCTGTGCCCATTATGAGGGGTTCCCACCATCCCTGTGCTGAGGTCCTGGGTCTGGGCACCCGCTGTGCCCATTATGAGGGGTTCCCACCATCCCTGTGCTGAGTTCCCTGGTCTGTACACCCGCTGTGCCCATTATGAGGGGTTCCCACCATCCCTGTGCTGAGTTCCCGGGTCTGTACACCTGCTGTGCCCATTATAAGGGGTTCACACCACTCCTGTGCTGAGTTCCCAGGTCTGTACACCTGCTGTGCCCATTATGAGGGGTTCCCACCATCTCTGTGCTGAGTTCCCGGGTCTGTACACCTTCTGTGCCCATTATGAGGGGTTCTCACCATCCCTGTGCTGAGTTCTCGGGTCTGTATGCCTGCTCTGCCCATTATGAGGGGTTCCCACCATCCCTGTGCTGAGTTCCCGGATCTGTACACCCGCTGTGCCCATTATGAGGGGTTCCCACCATCCCTGTGCTGAGTTCTCGGGTCTGTATGACTGCTCTGCCCATTATGAGGGGTTCCCACCATCCCTGTGCTGAGTTCCCGGGTCTGTACACCCGCTGTGCCCATTATGAGGTGTTCCCACCATCCCTGTGCTGAGTTCCCGGGTCTGTACACCTGCTGTGCCCATTATGAGGGGTTCCCACCGTCTCTGTGCTGAGTCCCGGGTCTGTACACCCTCTGTGCCCATTATGAGGGGTTCCCACCATCCCTGTGCTGAGTTCCCGGGTCTGTACACCCGCTGTGCCCATTATGAGGGGTTCCCACCATCCCTGTGCTGAGTACCCGGGTCTGTACGCCTGCTCTGCCCATTATGAGGGGTTCCCACCGTCTCTGTGCTGAGTTCCCGGGTCTGTACACCCACTGTGCCCATTAATCACATTAACGTCAACTGACCCTATTGGGAACTGGAAGTGTATAAGAAATTATAAATGGATGATTGTTCTGGAATCCCTGTTATGCCCCGGGGGTCTCATCGGGCCCTCCGACTCCATCACTGCATAGGACGTCTATAGGTCAGGTAGGTTCTATTGACGCACTGATACCCTTTTTTTTTTATTGGTAGATACCGATACTTTGCACTGCGATTTGCATCCATACAATATAAATGGGCGCAAATCGCACTGCAAAGAACCGCATGTGACTTGATCAGGAATGTGGTGCGATTCCTTGTCCAAACTGCATGCGGTTTCCCACACAGCCAGGCTTGTCATAGTTACTTTGAGCCTGAGTTCACATAGGAGGGGTGGGGGAAACCTCCCTGCACCGATCCCCGCTATCAATCAACGAAAAGCTGCTTCACAGGTCTGGGGATTTGCAATCCTTGGGGGCTACTCTTCTCCCTTTGCAGGGATAACAGTACAGGCTAGACAGCTACTGATTGGTCAGCACTGTCCATGTGACAGTGCTGACCAATCTGAAGCCACCTAGCCCATACAGTCATCCCTGCAAGGAGAGGCGAGAAAGCTGCAGGGATTGCAAATCCCCAGACCTGTGAAGCAGCTTTTCGTTGCTTGACAACGGGGATCGGTGCAGGGAGGTTTCCCGCACTGCTCCTGACAGCAGGGATCGGCAATCTGGTACAGCGGGACTGGGGGGGGGGGGTGAGGAGGAGGTCCAGTGGATGGCTGGAACTGTTGGAGGCTGGGGAGAGAGCCATGGGAGAGGCAGGAGAAGCCAAAGCCGCAGCCACTGATGTCAACAGTCAGATCAGGAGCTGGTGGAACCCGCCATGCAGGGAGGTTTCCCCCACCCCTCCTATGTGAACTCAAGCTCAAAGTTACTATGACAAGCTTGGCTTCATGCAGGAGCAGTGGGGAAACCGCATGTGATTTGGACAGGAATCGCATTGCATTGCATTCCTGTTCAAATTGCATACGGTTCTTTGCATTGGGATTTGCACTCAGTAATTTTGTGCCACAAAGTATTGGTGTCCGGTATTGGGAGCATTTTCACCAGTACGAGTTCTCTGTATCGGCACTGACACCTGTATCGGCACTGGTGCATCCCTATTAGGTTCTAGGGTTACATTGGGAAATATGTATCACGGTGTTGTTTCCCTTGCGGTAGATACCAGGAGATTCTGCAAACACAGGATAAAACAAAGAAGGTTAAGAAGGAAGACCGAGACCGGCAAAGCATCCTGAGGAACCCGGGGGTCGTCACCGTCAGTAGACACAGCAAGGAGGAGCTGTGCCAGCATCTGGCTCAGAATGTTGTCTACAAGGAAGGTAAACCAAACCACAAAGGATGGCGCTCTACCGGACCTGGGAGCACTCACTGACATCCATGTGCAGGCTGCTGGATTCCTTCGAAGTCTTCAGTGAAGGGCTGCCCTGTCCTCTTCCTGCTGCTGAACTTCCAGCGCTGTGGGAGGATAACCGCTTTAAAGCGGAGCTCCACCCAAAAGGGGAAGTTCCGCTTTAAGGATTAAATTTAATTTTAATTTTTCCAGAGCAGCCTGTTTTTCTTTTGAGGTTTCCTGTGGGTTTTTCTTTATATCCCGAAGAATTCTTCTGGCAGTTATTGCTGCAATCTTTCTTGGTCTACCTGACCTTAGCTTGGTATCAAGAGATCCCCGAACTTTCCCCTTCTTACTAGGTGATTTATCAGTACTGATTGGCATAGGCAAGACTTTGGACATCTTTATATGTCCTTTTCCATCTTTATAAAGTTCCATTACCTTGTTACGCAGGACTTTTGACAGTTCTTTTCTGATCCCCATGGCTCAGTATTTAGCCTAGTCAGTTCTTCCACGTAAGAGCTAACAAACTCATTGACTATTTATACACTGACACTAACTGCAATTTAAAAAGCCACAGATGTTGGACATTACCTCTAATTGGCATTTTAGCCCGTGTGTGTGTCACCTTGTGTGTTTGTACCAAGGCCAACATTCCAGGGGAGGGAAACTTTTGATCCGGGCCGTTTGTGTGATTTCTGTTATCATTATGATTTAAAAAGGAGCCAAACAACTCTGTGATAATAAATAGCTTCATATGATCATCATCCTTCAGTAAAAGGGCATTTTTTGGCATGATCAGTCATATTTTCAATATCAATGCAAAAATTTCACAATTTCTGCCAGGGTATGCAAACTTTTGAGCACAGCTGTGTGTGTGTATATATATATATTTTTTTCTTCTTCTTCTTAAATGTCTGTCTTTTTTTGTTTATATAATCAAAAACCCCAGTGGTGATCAAATGCCACCAAAAGAAAGCCCAATTTGTGTGAACAAAAATTATATAAATTTTATCTGGGTACAGTGTTGCATGATGACACAATTGCCAGTTTAAATTAGCACAGTGCTGAATAGCAAAAAAAAAAAAATGGCCCGGTCATGAAAGGGGTAAAATCTTCCGGTGCTCAAATGATTAACTAAACTTCGACTTTAGGACCGGTTCCCATGGTTCTGCACGTTTCCATGCAAAAAAAAAAAAAGGTATGGCAGGTGCGACTTTTAACCCCTTCACTCCGGCCGCACACAAATGTGAGCCCTGCACGCTCTCAGCACACGTCTGGTACTCACGGAAAGGTCCTGGTCTGCTCTTTCGATCGGAACCTTTCCTAATCATGTGACCGCCGTGACGACGCGTCACGCCAGTCACATGATCCCTAAAACACGCCCCGCCTCCCGTCTTCTGAAACTCTTAAAGGGCCGGGAGGTGCCGGCGGGAAGGGGTTAAGATCGCTTCGCACCAAATCACTGTGGTACCATGTGTTTTGGTGGCTGTGAATACACCCACGTTTCCAAGATGCACGGGGGCAAATCTGTAGCCAGCAGCACGTCCCTGTGCAGTGTGGGAAAACACGCACTTCCACGTATGTTCCCACACCGTGATTGGTGTGATCCAGCAGCCCTTAATGTTCTTCTATTTAGATCTAGAATAAAGATGTAGAATGATTAGGAGAGTATTAATAAAGAGTAATTGGGGAGGTAACCCCCCCCCCCCCCCCCCTGCTATTTTTACAATTGGCATCTTGTGTGTTACTCTTTGAGGCACCTTTTTGAAAGTCCAGGTGTTGAGTTTTTCTCTTTTGAATATTTTAGATCTAGAATACCCTTTTTATTTTACTGACTACAGCATTATTCTGTTTTTTTAGGTCCGATCCTTGCCATTAACAAACCACAAGGACTGTCGATCACAGGTACACACCCATTGTATACAACATTAATGACAGCCTGTCCCCACTCCACATTGATGTAAACCAGAGATCGGATCATGAACCTTTAAAGCTGAACTCCGGGATTAGCAAATATGGTCTAAATACGTTCGCCCTGTGTATTCTTCCTGGAATCTTGCTGTGCTTTTGTGTATTTTTTTCACATCTGTGCAGTATTCCAGAGTGAAACTTTGGCTTCCTGTAATAAAGACCAGTCACTGCTGCTCTCTCTCCTTGTGCAGGGTGACTGGTCTCGACTCCGCCCCCTCCTGTTTTCTGCAAGCAGCCTGTAGTGGGTGGGGCTTGCTGGGTCCCTCCCACAGCTCTGCTCTCTACACGGGCTATCTACAACACACTGATGATGTCACCACTACATTTCCACAGTAATATCCCGGTTTTTAAAGGCGTTTGGTGCACACAAATGGATTTTTATTCAATGTGGCTATTGAGGAATATATTAAAATGTATTTTTTTTTTCTGCCAACTTTAAGGCTTCGTTCACGTCTGGGAGTTTTTGCAATTTCAAAGCGCCCTGCTAAAATGACAAATCGCACAACACGAATTTCAGATGCCATTCATTTTAAAGGCACCTAAAAACGCAGTGGGGTTCTGCGATGATTGTCATGCAATAAATCGTGCTGCAATTGCATCACGTAAAGCTCGTTGCCTGTCTTGGAAATTCGCTTTAACGAATTTCTCCTTACCGTGAGTACTCGCAGTTGGATGCGCAGAAATCCCCCATAAAGCTGTGCGAATCTCGCTTACCACGACTGCAGCTAAACTACACAATTCCTGCCCATCCAACTGGGTTAGCTTCTGTTGATATGTGAGTGATTGGAGCTCCGTTACCCAGGAATGATCACACGACACTCTAAGGCTGCTGTTGGAATTCACATAGAGGAAGTTTTCATTCTCCCCTTTGGTTTTATTACAAATACACACACGCCCCCCCACATGAATAAGGTCAAACCCCTCCCACCGAACAATGCAATGGGGAGTGCCTATACACAGGATGTACATTCCGATTGGAGCATAGCCTTTCTTATTATCTATCACTGGTCCTCCCCCATGAGCCTTCTGAGGTCAGCAGACTTCCTCCCCTTCCCCCCATGAGCCCTCTATGGAGAGCATATCTCCTCCCCTTCCCCCCATGAGCCCTCTATGGAGAGCATATTTCCCAGCTCCTAGCAGTATGTCCATTCCCTGTACAAGCATCCCCTAGGAACATCAGTCTGTACCTGGATGGGCCCGATACGATCTTTATTAAAACACATCCATCCGGATACAGTTCAGGTCGGTAATGGGTTGTAAGATATACATAAGCCTACACGTGGAGTTCGTACCGCTTGGCGCCTTGCGTTACGAAGTCCATGTGGTACTATGCTGCTGATATGTGGATACAGGCCCGCGGTCTACTGCCAGCGGCATTCGCATCGAATGCCGTGGTGGTATACACGCCGGTCTATAAGCGCAGATCCGTCATCTCATCCATTACCGAGCTGAGTACTGTAATACATACATTGTACATGCGCATGGCCCAATTGCAGCCTTCAGAGCTTTGATTAAGCCACATGAGAGACATATGAATAACACTCATATATGACACATTTAAAGTTCAACCAACAATACAAAATTTCCATGACATTGCCCAAAAAGGAGCTTCTTTTGGGCGACAAGCTTCGCTGTGATTGTAGCGCGAATTTCTGCTCTACATTTATGGCAGAACCGCACCACGCTTTTGGGTGCCAGTAAAATGAATGGCATCTAAAAGATCGCATCACAAAGAAAGATCACGTCACAAAGTGAAGTGCAACGTTTCGGAGCCTAGCAGGACCCCTTCATCAGGCATTTGAAGGGGTGACGAAGGGGTCCTGAACGACTCCGAAACGTTGCACTTTTCTTTGCGATGTGATCTTTTTGGAATGAAAACCTTTTTGGACCATATCGAGATCCGTGCTGTGCTGGCGAATATGTACGTTTAACACAGCAAACACTTTACTCCTGCGCTAGGAAAGGACTCAGTAGACCCAATAGGAATGTTCTGGAATTTTCTGGAATATGCACTGCTTGCTGCCCTCAACAGACCGGGGTCCGAATACACTGGATACAAATGGAGAAACAAAAAAAGGGCGCACCGACCTAGTGCATTATCGTTTAAAATAATTTATTAAAGAAACAAAAATAGGTATCATACTCACAATGGACATAATAACACAGGCATGTCAAACTGAACAAGATGTATGATCCAAACAACACGATGGAACCCTGGATGACCAACTGGCTAATGTGTTTCGAGGACACAACCTCTTCCTCAGAGCCAACCTTTGTGAGTATGATACCTATTTTTGTTTCTTTAATAAATTATTTTAAACAATAATGCACTGAATATGTACGTTTTCCTATGGTGTTTCCAGTCCCAGCTGGCAGTCAGTACAGCGCCCTCTATTGATGAGCCGTACTGCCAGGAATGTGTGCGAAGGGAATATAGTTATTGTCAGTTAAGCAGAGAGCTGTGAAAATCATGAGCGGAATCACGCTGATTCTGCCTGCGACTCAAAACTCCCAGTGTGAACGGAGCCTAAAGTGTAAGTTCAACCTTTTAAGAGACAATGAAAAGGTGAACTTACACCGTACAGCCTCCCCACCTTCCCCCTGGTCCCCTCTGTACTTACCTCTTTGTGTGATGAGCCATCAGTGCCCAGGCAGCCAGTATAGCAGTCTGGTGATTTGAAATCTCTGCTCTTCTCTGTGCATCACTTCCAGGATGGATCAGAATGGTTCTGATTGGTCAGCACCAGCACAAAGCATCCATCCTGGAAGCCCTGCAGAGAGAAGAGGGAGAATCTCTGGAACACTACACCGGCTGTGTGTGTACTGACAGCTCATCAGTACAACGGGGAACGGGAGGTAGGGTGTTTGGTCACCCTTTATTTTTTTTTTTCTGAGAAGTTGAACTAAACCTTCAAAGGATCTAAAGCCAATTGTTTGTTTTTTTTGTTTTATTTTTCTTTTTTTAGATGGAGTGCAGAATACTGGGGAAATTCACCCTCTCTATTTGTCCTGATGACCATCTACACTTGGACAGAAAGTAATGGGAAATTTTTACAGCTGTCACCGAAACAGGAATAGTGAAGACCTCTTCCAATGGAGACACCAGGTGATTTCCTCTTACTTCCTTTGTCTCCTTGGGACAGGAAGTGAAGAGAAATCTCCCCAAAGGGACGTGTGTGATGTCAGCTGTCATCCAGCATGTAGCAATGTATTAGACTGGAGTTAGAGCAGTGTCTGTATTGGCCAATCAGATCCTTCCCTGTATGGCGGTGGTGTCATCTAGTCTCATTTCCTGTTAACAATGTTTCCTTTATCTGCAGGAACTTCAGAGGAGATCTCTCTGGTGTCTCTACTACCGGATCTACAGCAGTTGTTGGAGGTCAAACCTGAACTGCATGTTGTGAAAGCAGCACCTAAGTACATATGCGATATTATTATTTTCTGTGTATGGTAGTCACATTCTTACAGCCTCCAGCCAGAACTCCGGCTTTCCATGCAGTCTTGCACAGTTGTATACAGGGCCGGGACAAGGGGTGGGCAGGAGGGGCAGCTGCCCTGGGCACTGTGGTCATGCATAGCTAGTAAGCATGCAGATTAGTGCTCAGTTTTTTTTTTTTTAACTTTTTTTTGGGGGGGGGGGGGGGATTCTTGCTGACACATAATGGTTATACATCTTGGAGGGGGGGTGCAGTTTGGCATGTTTCACCTAGGCCACGGGTGTCAAACTGGTGGCCCTCCAGCTGTTGCCAAACTACAAGTCCCAGGAGGCATTGCAATATTGACAATTACAAGAATAACTCCCAAAGGCAGAGGCATGATGGGACTTGTAGTTTCTCAACAGCTGGAGGGCCGCCAGTTTGACACCCCTGCCCTAGGCTCCAGATTACCTCCTCGTCTGGACTGAAATCACTTCTTCTGATTTCACTGCACACTGTGAGCTTCTCACAACGTGCATTAGAAGCTGCAGCAATTCAAATAGAGCCTGCCTCATTTTCTGAGTGGAGGACATCCAGCATCATCTAGCACTTTTCTCCCCAGCCTGACTGTCCCTGGCCCACCCCTTCAATCTCTGGAATTCAGTTTTTATAATCATGGAGCCTCAGCATTACATGTAGGCATTACCTAGGGTGATCTGCATGCAAACACAGCCCACCTAGCAACACCCATCAAGGTATTTTGATATTTGCATAACTCCTCCCAAGAGCCTCCTTCAAAGTTTCTCATCAGTAATGTCACAAACGAACATCGACTTGACTCCACTAACCATTAGAAAATGAAACAAATGTGCCAAAGAAATAACCTTTTCAAAAGGCATTCTAGTGATGTATGGCCATCTTTATGTCCCACCCCACCAGACGTAACCCATATGAGTGCACTTCTGTAGGATGGCTGTCATCTGTTCTCCTCAGGGTGGATAAAAATCAATGATTTTTTTTTAAAAATCAAAAAAAATCGGATTTTTTTTTTTATTTAAATCGGATTTTTTTGATTTGAATCGGATTTTTTTGAATAAAATGCTTTTTGAGGAAAATATATTACCATCCAAAGGTTATTCCATCATGAAATAAAGATTAGTTTTTAATCTATGTAGAATAAGGCTGTATATGTTTAATTTTTTTGGTAAATAAATTCCATGAATCCATTCACAATGTCATGCTCTTCCAGAGGTTTTTGTAAGATTATTGGGCAGTTTCTCTGCCTACAAGATATTATCACAGATGCTTGGTTTACTTTTGCAGTTCTCAAAACTGAATTTGACTCAGCGGAGATCACATGCCTCTTCTTCACAGCAAAAATGTTATAACATGAACAGAGTTAAGAAAAAGACCTCAATCCTAACTTCTACAAACCTATGAATACAGAATCAACCCCTTCAGTGCTAAGTTTCAAGAAGTTCAGTGAATAGAATAGAAACAATATTTTTCTGATTGTTTGGAGTGGAATAGATCTGCACAAGAAGAAAGTGAAACTAAGTGTGAGGAGGAAGGGCTGACAGTCTAAGTTTCTTAAAATATATATATTTTGTTTAGCCAAATTAGTTGACAAACATGGATGTTTGTTTAACTAGCTGCCGACCGCAGATAGTCGAATGACGGCTGCACTGCGGCCGGCCAGTTCTGGGTGGACGTCATATAACGGCCTCCCAGAACGCGCTCTCCTGCGCGCCCCAGGGGGCGCGCACCCGGCGATCTCCGTGATCGCTGTGTCCTACGGACACAGCTGATCACGTGATGTGGTAAAAGGCCAATCACAGCGGCCTTTTACCACGTGATCAGCGGTGTCCAATGACACGCTGATCAGAGGGAAATGCAAGTGTCGGTTCTCGGCTGCACTTTCCTCACGCTGTCAGATCGTGAGGAAAGTACTGCCGAGAACCGGCAGTTGTCAGAGCGGGGATCGGCACCGATCATCAGGGCACTGATGATCGGTGCCCAGCAGTGCCACCCGCAAGTTTCGCCCACCTGTGCCCAGCAGTGCGCCCACTAGCTCCGCCCACCTGTGCCCAGCAGATCACCCACCTGTGCCCAGCAGTGCACCCACCTGTGCCACTCTGCAGTGCCACCTACCTGTGCCCACCAGTGCCACCCACCTGTGCCCACCAGTGCCACCCACCTGTGCCCACCCAGCAGTGCAGCCCAGCAGTGCTGCCAGTCAGTGCCACCAGTCAGTGCCCAGGGGTTGTGCCAGTCAGTACCGCCAGTCAGTGCCCAGCAGTGATGCCAGTCAGTGCCGCCAGTCAGTACCCATCATCAGTGTCACATATCAGTGCTGCATATTAGTGCCGCCTATCCGTGACACCTCATTAGTGCTGTCTATCAGTGCCGCCTATCCGTGACACCTCATTAGTACTGCCTATCAGTGCCCTTTAGTGCTGCCTATCAGTGCCGCCTATCAGTGCTGCCTCATCAACGTACATCAGTGAAGGAGAAAAAATACCTGTTTGAAAAATTTTATAATAGAAACAAAGAAACTTTTTTGTTTTCAAATTTTTTGCACTTTTTTTATTTATAGCGCAAAAAGTAAAGTGCCCAGCGGCGATTAAATACCACCAAAGGAAAGCTCTATTTGTGAGAAAAAAATGATCAAAATTTCATATGGGTAATATGTTGCATGACCGCGCAATTGTCAATCAAAGTGCGGCAGCGCTGAAAGCTGAAAATTGGCCTGGTAAATAAGGGGGTATAAGTGCCCGGTAGGCAAGTGGTTAAGCAAATAACATATGCTGGAATGTTATTGTTTCAGTTGAATAAATCTATTTAAATTGTTATTATTAAGGTAATGATTATTTTTCTCCTTCCTAAGTACAACAGAAAAGTTGTCCAAATATGAAAGATTAACCTATTAAACTGGGGATAAAAAAACTAATATGAAAAGTTGTTATTCTAAAAATCTTCATCTACTTGCATATTAAAGTTATACCAGCAAGAATTAGTCTTTATGTAGAAAACTAGGATTTAAATCAAGCCTTACTGACTAGTGATTTAAATCGTGATTTAAATCAGTTTGATTTAAATCAAATCCACCCTGGTTCTCCTTGTCTGTCCTGTAGGGAGAGCTCCGGGCTCGTCCTCCTCTCCACCTGCCATGTGACAACCAAGCACTTTGAAGATTTTTATTCTCGGTGTCGGAAAGCAAAGAAACCATTTACAGCGTTCTGGTGAGTTTGTGTCTTCAAGTCCTGTAAGTTATACCCAAGATGTGTGAGCATTATGTACGATGCCAAAAGAATCCAAGTGAGCCCGTATAGGGCAAAGCAACAACTGAACTCGGGCATAAGTAAATATTGCCTAAATACATTCGTCATGTTTATTTTTCCTTGTATTTTGGCGCGCTTTGTGCATTTCTTCAAGATCTCTGCAGTATTCCAGTGTGAAACGTTGGCTTCCTGTAATAAAGACCTGTCACTGCTGCTCTCTCCTTGTGCAGGGTGGCTGGTCTTGTCTCCGCCTCCTCCTGTAGTTTATTGCAGGCAGCCTGTAATGGGTGGAGCCTGCTGGACCCTTCCCACAGCTCTGCTCTATGCATAGGAATTGCACAGCACAGTGATGATGTCACTGCTACTTTTACAAAGTAATATCTGACATTTAGTACACATAGTGGTTTTATATAGTCCATTGCTACTGAGGAATATATTTGAATGAAGGTTTTTGTGCCAGTCTACTCAGCGTCTTGTACTGCCGTTCTGCGAAGAAGCATAAATAACACCTACCTCTTAGATTGTAAGCTCCCAGGCAGGGGTAGAGTGACAACTCATGGGGCCCCTGGGCAATAGGGGATCATAGGGCCTTGGGCAAACTGAAAAAAGCCTATGAAAAAGGTACCAGGGGCATCTCATGGGGCCCCCTACTGACCCCGGGCCCTCGGGCAGTGCCCGAGGTTCCAAATGGTCAGTCCGCCCCTGCTCCCAGGACCCTCTTGTATTGAACTGTATTGTTGCTGTATTGTCTCCCTTTATATTGTAAAGCGCCGAGCAAACTGTTGGCACCATAAATCCTGTATTATAATAATACTTCCAGATACAGGGAGCATGTGACCTGCAGCAATGGTGATTGGTCGCACAGCCACCAATGATGTGACATGGAGGCAGACAGTGAGTCTAGAGCTTATACAGGGCTTAGACTCTAACACAGGGCTTCATTTCTTTGTTTCTGGCAGCCAAATAGAACAGTTGAGGGGGCAGCTAGATGAAGCTGTTGCTTTGCTTTGCATGGGATCTCTTTAAGGTTTTAGATTTTTTTTTTGGTTCCTCAGTTAGCAGAAGCATTGTCAGCATGCTGTGTACTCTTGTTAGCCCAGATTCTGTTGAAGACAGCAATACACATGCTGAAAGTTGACCAGTTCCTGCTGAACTGGCCAACTTTTGGTACATGTGTACTGGGCTTTAGTTGGCCATTAGGCTGCTTATCTGATAGAACTGTTAGACAACCCAATGACCATCTGAAGGAGTGAACACAGCAGGCTGACAACGCTGCTGTTAATGGCAAGGATGAGCCTTAAGGTGGGAATACACGATTAGAAAATCGACCGATCGGTCATCCGACGACCAAGAGGCGTTTGTTCGTTGGTCGAAATCGTGGCCCACATTAATTATCTAAAAAAAATCGTTCATCGGGCAATGCGTACTGTTGACGTCTTCTGTACAAGTGCAAGTGATGCGGTGTGCGTGTGACCTTGTAGCCACGCCCTTCAGGCCAGAACGAGCGATATACACAACAATTACCAGCAATGAGTATAATATCGTTTATTACATGACCTACATACATAAATAGTGATACATAATATATAATCTGCAGAATTCTGGTTTCATTATCTCATTAGCACAATCTACTTTTAACATTTGGATTTTTCCTTGGTGTTTACGAAGATTCCTTGGACATAAACATCCGGGTCATCTTCTGTTTCCGCTCATGCGTGATAGCGCTTGATTGATTTGTTTCGTACGACCGTCATACCACCGCATAGAAAATCGGCCATTCGTATGCAAAACGACAACATTTTTTGTTCACAATATCGTTATCGTTTAACACATCCTGCTCGTACTTATATAGCGCCATCAATTTATGCAGCACTTTACATATACAGTCAGGTCCATAAATATTGGGACATCGACACAATTGTAACATTTTTGGCTCTATACACCACCACAATGGATTTGAAATGAAACAAACAAGATGTGCTTTAACTGCAGACTGTCAGCTTTAATTTGAGGGTATTTACATCCAAATCTGGTGAACGGTGTAGGAATTACAACAGTTTACATATGTGCCTCCCACTTGTTAAGGGACCAAAAGTAATGGGACAATTGGCTTCTCAGCTGTTCCACGGCCAGGTGTGTGTTATTCCCTCATTATCCCAATTACAATGAGCAGATAAAAGGTCCAGAGTTCATTTCAAGTGTGCTATTTGCATTTGGAATCTGTTGCTGTCAACTCTCAAGATGAGATCCAAAGAGCTGTCACTATCAGTGAAACAAGCCATCATTAGGCTGAAAAAACAAAAAAAACCCATCAGAGAGATAGCAAAAACATTAGGCATGGCCAAAACAACTGTTTGGAACAACACAAAAAGACCAGGAAGACCATGGAAAACAACTGTGGTGGATGACCGAATTCTTTCCCTGGTGAAGAAAAGACCCTTCACAACAGTTGGCCAAATCAAGAACACTCTCCAGGAGGTAGGTGTATGTGTGTCAAAGTCAACAATCAAGAGAAAACTTCACCAGATTGAATACAGAGGGTTCACCACAAGATGTAAACCATTGGTGAGCCTCAAAAACAGGAAGGCCAGATTAGAGTTTGCCAAACGACATCTAAAAAAGCCT